>NC_090926.1:316711506-317961506 GCF_040938575.1 Ambystoma mexicanum
GTAGTTACCGAACGGATGTTTGAGGCCCGCACAGAAAAGGCTCTTACGGGACCTGGGTCCGAGGTCCCTCGTACAGAGGCTAAAGCTACCAACAGTTCTGAGAGGCCGGTCAAGGCTTTGTCGGTGAAAGCGCACCGTTCCCGCTCTTGTGGTGACACCAGATCTGTTGAGGGGGCAAAGAAGCAAAGTTCTTCTTTTACCGGCAGTGCCGAAGTCCTTCCTTCGAAGGCTCAGTTGGCGGTTGGTATGTCACAAAAACATTCCAGGCCTCATAGTATCGGCTCGGCCGAGGTTCCTTATGTTAAGGCTAAGATTAAGACCCCTAATCCATCGACTGGGACCCCTGCCTCACTTCCTCGCGTGCCGCAGTTCCCCTCAGATGAGGACAAAATGGCGCCCGTTCTCGCCACGACTACAGCGGGCATTTTGGGTGCTACCCCTACAACTACACCTTCGGCTTCTGGTGTAGGGCTCGGTCTCTTGGGTGAACCTAAGGTTCCTTGTGCACATCCTTACCGGCCGGTTTATGATTGGAACGCCCGGATGCCTCTTCCGCACAATGTTTCGTTGCCCGTGGGGGCGGCTCCTTTGATTTATGTGGATATGTCGGTGGAGGGCCCGGTGTGGCACCCTTGCCCGTTACGTCCCTGGACTTGTCTACCTCATGAGAGGCCTCCTCAGGTCCCGAAACAATCTCCTGAGGATGCCTTTTTCGGTAAATTTCAAGCGCTTATGCGCACCGACCCCATGAGGGAATATTTCAAAGGGCTTTTCAAGGAGATATGTCCACCGGCGCCTCCGGCTCCATTTGTTCCTCAGGTGGTTCCACCGGCGTCTCCCTTGCCCGTGGTGCCCCCCCCTGCTCTCCCGCCTTTGCCTCCATTGTCCCCAGTGGACAAGGCAGTGCCTGACACGGCTCAGCAGGATCCTGACCTGTCAGATGACCCTCAAGGCGATCAGGACAACAAGGACCTTCCCTGCTCTATCAGAGCCTTTCATGACCGGGTACTGGGCATGAGTTTCTTAGATGTTCCGGTGCCCGAGGCACCCGCTCCGCAGGAGGGCGTGCTTTCTGGGGCGTTCACCCTGTCTCCCTTGGAGCGTACCGGCCTGTTCCTGCAGAAGGACGTTCTGGCCGAGGTCCGAAAAGTCTGGGAAAAGCCACACTCGGGACTTTTTGTCAGTAAAAAGATTGACGCGAGGTACAGGCTGCATTCTTCGGAAGAGGTGGCTCTGTCGTCTTGTCCACCTCCCTCCTCTACGGTGGTGGCTGCGGCCACTTTGCAGTCCAGGCCTGCAGCATCCTCTTCCACGACGGCTACTCAGGTTCTGGGTAAGGAGGACAAGCTCCTTGACTCCCTCAGGAGGAAAATCTTCGCCAACTCGTCCTTGCAGCTTAGGCAGGCCAACGCCGAATTGATATTGGCGGGAGCTAACATGCGGATGTGGAAAGGTCTGTCTGAGTTTGAGGAGCACATCCCGGTCGAGAAGCTGGAGGACTTCAAAGGAGGCCTTTCCCACACCAGGGTCTTGGCCCAGGATCTCCTGGAGGCTGCGGCTCATCACGTAGACGCCTCGGCTCGAGGCCTCATGCTCGGGGTTGATACCTCACGGCAGGCGTGGCTGCATGCCACTAAATTTTCGAAGGAAGTGCAAGACAAGGTGTTGGACCTTCCATTCGATGGTAAGGAGCTTTTTCATTCTTCTACTGATGTAGAGCTCACCAAAACCAAGGATAGCACTCAGACGGCTAAATCATTGTCGGTTCTGGTTAAATCTCCTTTCAAATCCCAGAGACCGTTGTCGCAAAGTCGACCCTCCTATGGTTTTAGGGGCTTCCTCGACCGCATATCTCGCAGAGTGGATTCTCCTGCGGGGAACAACCGCCGTAGACAACAACGCACACAGTTTTTCTCCCGCTTCTCAGCCTCCTCATCAGGTTCAGGTGGCACCGCCACCGATAAACCTGCCAAATGAGGGTTTTCAGCGCTCGCACGAGACCCCGGTGGGAGGACGCATTGCGTCTCATTGGGAGGCGTGGCAGACCATCACAGGAGACGGATGGGTCTTGTCAGTCGCTCGAGCGGGCTTCTGCTTACCTTTACCCCGTAGCCCACCCCTCAACCCTCCTTTTCAGCTGTCAGGCTCACCCTCCCTCAAGTCCGAGGTTCAGAAACTTCTGGACCTCAGAGCTGTGGAACCCGTTCCCCTTGGGGAGCGAGGGGAGGGCTTCTACTCCCGGCTGTTTACGGTGCCCAAACCCAACCAGGCTGGCCTGCGCACCATCCTAGACCTTTCCCAGTTCAATCTTTTCTTACCCCAAGAGAAATTCAAGATTATCACGCCCAGCCAGATACGCTCCTCTTTGCAGATGGGCGATTGGCTCAGCGTGGTGGATCTTCAGGATGCGTACATGCATATCCTGATTTGGAATCCACACAGGAGATACCTCTGCTTCTCTTTGGGAGAGGAGCACTTCCAGTTTCGGGTCCTTCCTTTTGGCCTCAGCTCGGCGCTGCATGTCTTCACAAAGATGATGTCGGTGATTGCGGCCTATCTTCATCTCCAGGGTATCCATGTGTATCCTTATTTGGACGACTGGCTCTTACGCAGCCCTTGTCCGTTGACAGCAGCGGGCAACCTCCAGTCTCTCCTTCAGCTCCTGTTCCATCTTGGGCTGTCGGTGAACTGGCGGAAATCCTCCATGACGGTCTCACAGGACCTGATCTTCCTGGGATTTTGTTGGAACACGATCGACTGCAGTGTGTATCTAACCGGGGACAGAATGGCGGATCTGTTGGCAATGTGTCAGATGTTTGTGCAGTCGGAGAGCATGTCGGCCTGGTGGTTCCAGAGGCTTCTGGGCCTCATGGCCTCGTGTGTACTGGCTCTTCCTCTTCTCAAAATGAGACGGACCCAGATGGCTCTTCGGAATTCATGGTGTCAGGCAGTGGATCCGGATTCCATGCGAATGATTCCGGATTCCATGAGAGTGGACCTGGACTGGTGGTCATCTCTCAGCAACCTGTCGGTGGGTGCGGGTTTCAGGACCCAGCCCCCATGGTGACGATCACAACGGACTCCTCCCTTCTGGGGTGGGGTGCGACATTAGATATTCTTCAGGTCTCGGACCTCTGGTCGCCTCCGGACAAGCTCCTGCACATAAATCATTTGGAGCTTCTGGCGATCTTTCTGGCGCTCAGGGCGTTCAGACCGCTCATTGTCAACAAGGTGGTCCGCATAAGAACGGACAACGTGGTTTCAATGTATTACATCAACAAGCAAGGGGGCACCAAGTCTCCCCCCTCGTGGACCTGTCCATCCAGATTTGGGAGTGGGCCGTGCTTCATGGTGTCTGGTTGCTTGCAGTGCACATCCTGGGCCAGCTGAATGTCACGGCGGATGCCCTCAGCCGGCGGACAGTGGTCAGCTACGAGTGGGAGTTGAAGGCGGAGGTCCTATCATGGATTTTCTCGCGTTGAGGCACACCGGAGGTGGACCTCTTTGCTACGGCTGTAAACAAGAAGCTTCCTCAGTATGCCTCCAGAGGGGGGCTGGGAGCCTCCTCTCTGGGGGATTCTCTCGAGATTCCATGGCACATGAGAGCTTACGCCTTCCCGCCTCTGCCTCTAGTCCATCGAGCAATTTGGAAGTTGAAGAACTCTGTGAACTGTTCCCTTCTACTGATAGCTCCGTGGTGGCCGGCCAGGTTTGGGTTCTCGGAACTTCAACACCTGTCGGCGTATCCGCCGATCAGGTTACCAGTAACTCCCGATCTTCTTCAAGGGCAACAGATGTGGCACCCCTCCCCACAATCGCTCAGCTTGGCGGCATGGTGTCTGAGTTCAAGTCTTTAGAGCATCTGAGTTTGTCTGCGGATAACATGCACATTATCCAGGCAGCCAGGAAATCCTCGACCAGGTCTCAATACAGGAGTAAATGGCTCAGGTTCTGTCATTGTTTGGAGAAGAAGTTGGATCCGAGGATGGCCACGATTGACACGGTGCTGTCCTTCGTGTCCTCCCTAGCAGAGTCAGGGGTTCATGTTCTGTCATGAAGGACTTATCTCTCAACGGTTTCCGCTTACCTTTCTACAGACCTGTGTTCTTATTCTCTAACCCAGTGTTGAAGAGGCATTTTGCTGGCTTGACACGCCTCTACCCTCCGGTGCGTAATCCGCACCCGCCATGGGACCTAAATGTAGTCCTGACGGCGCTGTGCCATAAACCCGTTGAACCAATGGCTACGGTGGACCTCAAGTACTTGTCTTGGAAAGTTTCCTTTCTGGTCGCCGTTACATCAGCGAGGAGAGTGAGAGAGCTCCAGGCATTGTTGGTGGAGCATCCTTTCTTGGTCTTTCACAAGGACGAGGTAGTCCTTCGGACAAACCCGGCTTTCCTACCGAAAGTAGTGACTGAATTCCATCTGAATCAGTCGATCTCCCTTCCGGTCTTTTTTCCGAACCCTGCCTCAGAGGCTGAAAGAGTTCTACACTGTCTTGATGTCCGAAGAGCTCTTAAGTTCTACCTGGACAGGACTTCCGAGGTTAGGAGTTCTTCTCAACTTTTTGTGACCTTCGGTAACCCTCGGGCAAGCCGGCGTCTAAGGCAACTATTTCCAGATGGATTGCCGCCTGCATCACGGAGTCTTTCACCGTCCAAGGGCTGAAACCTCCTAAAGGTATCCATGCCCACCTGGTGCAGGGCAAGGCAGCCGCGGTTGCTTTTCAGAAATGTTCCCTGGGAGTCCATCGCTAGGGCAGCTACTTGGGCCTCCCCATCAGCTTTCTGTAAGCATTACTGTCTCGACATGAGCTCTAGAGCTGACGCTCAGTTTGGTCAGGCTGTGCTGAAGAACCTGTTTCAGTAAGGGGTATTTCCATCCACCCGTAGTTCCTGTAAGGAGTGCTTGGGGAATCTCCCACAAGTATGGAGGAAAGGGGACGGGACATAGGAGTATTACCAGGTTACTCACCGTAGTGACCACCTCACTCCTAGTTGATAGTCCACTTTCCTCCATACGCCCGCCCGCCGTCCCCTCTAATAGGATTCCTCTGTTATTGCTAATGGGTCTGTGATCCGGCGATAGAAAAGGACTGATGGGCGATGCGCGGGGCGGAGCCAAGGTGGGCGGGGTTACGACCGTGTGCTGGGCCTCGCTCAGGAAAGAGAGGAGGGACACATTTTTGAAAAAAAAAAACATTTTTTAATGCTTTTTACGAAGTGCTCCGGTCCCGTCCCAAAGGACGGAGAGATGTCCCACAAGTATGGAGGAAAGGGGACTATGGACTAGGAGTAAGGTGGTCACTACGGTGAGTAACCTTGTAAAATTATCACATAGAACCAAAATTACGTGGGCCGTCTCCTGGGCATTGACCATTCAGCATAGCCAACTGATGTGGATATAATAACTCTACAAATTGGAATGCTTTTATATCTAAAGGGTGCCTTACTGATAAAGGCGCAATATCAGTAAAGCAAGCATGTGTGTGATCCACTGGTGAATTGGCGTTAAAATCACCATAAATCAAAATATGAAAGTGCTGATATAAGTTTAGTTTCCCGAAAGTTCCAATAGTATTCAAATGATTTAAGAGGTTTTTAGGAGGATCACATATATTAATCTGCCCGTGTCTGTCGCAGCCCACCTGTTTCAACCTAGCTGAGTGCTCCAGCCAAAACAGTCAGAAGGTGTGGTTATAACAGAGCGAGTAATGTAGTCACATAGACTAATAATGAGGCTACCCCCTAAGTCTCCCTTTAATGCCTTTGATTGCTAGGGACTGGATGGTTTGCTTACCATCAATCTTCAAAGTGTCAGTCAACCAGGTTTCCTGGAAAGCAATTGAAGTTCCCCATCTGTTCCAGTAAACCACCTGCTTCAGGATAGTAAGATAGCCCACGTATGTTCCAAGAAGCCACTATAAACGGCTTACTATGGACGCTTTAAGAGGCAATGCTGTAACGCCATGGGTAGCCAGCTCCAGTTGGTGGGAGAAGTGGTATCTGAGAATGCACAGTCCTGTGAGGAAATGTTCTTCCTTTTTCCATGAGCATCAAAATGAATAGTTAATTTTTCGAGATAATCCCTTCCATTATTAGTAAATGCCTGTGCTGTCTCATGGGTAGAAACCGGGCCACCCCGGTCCATTGGATTAGTATAATCTTTAGAATTTCTGACATTAGCTTGCACATTTAGCCCCACAGTTTACACCAGGGATTCTGGGAAATAAAGTTAATTGGTTCACAGTTGCACTCTGCTCCAGGTAAGAAGTTAGAGCAAACAGCTCAAGCCTTTGACTTTTTTCATATACTACCAGCTTGATATTTCATGTTAGTTGGTGTATTCCAAGACAAGATTTACGGAAGAGAGTATTAGCTCAGTCCATTAAATACTCTGGGGGTGCAGGCAAAGAACAGCAAACGGGTATACCTGGCTGGCAATGATCTGGTTCTTGGCAAGGGTCCCCCCGAGCAGACCTTTGAAATGGGCCCCTGTTTCATCTTCAGCCGCCCTTGGTGAAGGAGCACCTTTAAGGCTCCTGGAAAGAATTATTTTGTCTGAGGGGGGGCAGGCCACCAATTAGGGTGGTGGGAGCAAAGCAGCCAGTAGGGGGTCAAATCCCCCCTCTAGGAACACCTTTGCATGTGCTAGTGAAATATATGTTAGGAAAGAAAAGAAATCCCAAACAGAGGCCTCAATGTAAGCAAGCGAAACAACGGCAAGCCACTCGCAGAATTCATAAAATAAAGTGGCACTAAATCCGATAGCAGTGATTTAAATGGCACGCAAATCGTGGTGGGGGTTCTAAGGAGCGTGCCTACGATTAGCAGGTGGCTTTAAGTGCCATCGACCCCTACCAGGCACCCCTTTGCAGTATTTCTCACCCGGGGTGTGATGGTCATGATCCCTGCATCTCTTAGCTAATGGGATGCCTGGCAAGGGTCGGCACCACACACTTTGTCTTCCTTAATGTAGGCGCAGACACCGACAGGCATCCCTTTAGCTAAAAATGCAGCCTTCACCTGATGGTGATCGCTGCATCTCTTACTTAAAGGGAGGCCTGGTGGTGTCGACGCCACCCCTAAGGAAGAAAACGGTGATGCTACTAGAAGCCTTTTTTCTCTAAAGACTGAAGCTATTGTGCATGAGCGAGAATTTGAGGCTTTCGAAAAAATGCCATGGCTTCTAGCGGACCGGTACCACAGTTCTGGTAAATGCCGCAGGGCCACCCAAGGCGAGGTAGGGTAACTGATGTTACCATTCAGCAGGCCCGGAGAGGGGCAGCTCCCGCCCCCACGCCTGCTCCTCTCCCCCACAAGCTACAGAGACACACAGTCTGTCACACAAAGCCGAGGAAGGGTGAGGTGTGAACAATCGCCTCACCCTTCCTCCAAGCAACAAGGTGCTAAGCACCTAAGAAAAACCAAGTCAGGCAGGGCCCAGGTTCAAAGACCTGCCCCCTCCTCAGGGGGCCAGACAAGTCGGCTATCCGGCCGGGGGGGGGCTGGCGCACAGCCCCCACTACTATACACATCAAAGACCCAGGGCTCCCCTGGGTCTTATAAATAAGAGCAGAATGCTCTAAGAATACACAATCTGTTTGTGGACCCTGAACGGGGACCCAAACTAACAGGAGGATCGCTGTTCACTCGGCGTCTTCCACACTTTGCTTCTTTACCACAAAACCCTCCCACCCTACAAATAAGGGAGAAGAACAAAGGAAAAGAAGTACAGGGCACTGTACGGTGTCCACAACAAGTCGTGGGACATGAGAAGGTGGCACGGCCAGAGGGGGTAACCTCAGTTCCCGGTGGCCAAAAGTATGATATTATTATGATATGTGATTATTGGTATCTCCATAACCATATCTGCACAATAAAATCCTACGGTCTTTTATTGCCAACACTTGACAAAATGTTGTGAGCCAAATTATTTCGGGTGAGGGTTTGGGGTCGGCCACCAATGATGCATGCATATGCGTTCTTCAATTATTCAAGGAAAGGCATTTCTTTGCTGAAAGCTCTCGGGCCTCATCAGCTGGGACTACCAGGGAACTGTAGGCAGCCCCAACAGTGCCCGTCTCAGCATTTTTAGGTGGCTGCCGGAGCTCTAAACAAGCACAGTGAAAACCCTCCCCAAGAGTCTTGCACTAATCCATTTAAATGCGATAGGGAAGTTAGGCCGGCGTCCGGGTGCCCCGCTTTGTAACCCATATTAATTAAAGTTCTTTGCCAGTGCTGCTCGGCCCTCATGCCACTACGTGTTGTGTAGCACGTGGTTATGTCTTAGTGGCATCAACCTGGCTCTTGCATATCTTGCAGTTCTTTTAGGAGATTGATATGTTTTTGTAACGGCTGTGGTGCCCCACACCGACGCTGTTGAGAGGGGGCATGTACACATACAGTCAAATAGCGTAGACCTTATTTTAATGTAATACTGTATCGGGTCCCGCCGACAGTCTAGCTCCGCCGACTGCTGTGTTGCTCTCGCTTTCTGTCCTGTGTTTCGGTGGTGCCTCGCGCTGAGTGAGAGCAGGAGTCCGGGGAAGTCTGGCGTCAGGTTGCACTACGTTGGGGGCGGGGAGGTGGGCGCAAGGGTTTTGTGCGGGTTATGAAATTTGAATCTATGATTTGCAGGAACCTGTAAGCATGGGCTTCGGTCTGAGACTGGGCTGTGTGGAGATCTGAGACGGAAGATGAAAGGCTTTCCGCTCACTGCTCTCGGCTTTCTGGCCCTGGGCGAGCGAATTAAGGACTCAGAACCACACCTTCTACATTAATGTTGCCTCCTAAATGCGGCCCGCTGAAATTTAGCGGACAGGGCCTGCGGTCTGTGGGATAGGCTGGCTGAACTACTTCCGCCCACTTGACTGCCCATAAGTGCACACAGCGTTGCTGCTGTCCCAATATTTTAGGCTATTCCTGCCTTCCCTTTTGTATGATACACCCTCCGCCATTTGTGATCTCACCCTGAATGTGCCTGACGCCTCTCCCTTCCTTTCGTCCACCCAAACCACACGCACTTCCGTTATTGCTGCCAGTGAATGTGTCCCATGCTTTTTCATTACTCGTTTTAGGACTGTCAGACACCCTTCTTTATTACACCCCTCTCCTTTGTCTTACCCCCACTACCCTTCATTATTGTTCCGCACTCACTGCTACACCCTGCCCCGCAATTTGTGCAAGTCTCTTCCATTATTGTCCACATTAAACGTGTCCGAGGACCGCATCCGTTATTTTCACTTAAATGTGGCGTACACTCTCCAGCATTATTGCGCACGCTTTGCAATGTCACCCGTGAAAGTGCCCCTCATCTCCTGCGTGGACGTGTGCAACTAGTTTAACAGCACAGGACCCAGGGTGTGCAGCGTGGAGATTAGCCTAGGATGCGGTGGGAGGCGGCTGCTCGCTCTTAGAGAAGTTGGCCTCCAGTAGTTGCTGTGAGAACACCTCCCACCCTGTCCTGGCCAGCTGGCTCCCGTTAAAGATCTGGCTGCAATAACACTCATTGTCTGGAGCTGCTACTGCAGACTGGCACAGGGGCGGCCTAAAGGTGAAGGCAGGAATCTTGCAATCTGAGACCAAGAGGGGGTGTGGGTTGGTGGGGCAGGGGGCGGGGGTTGTTGGGGGAGAGGACAGAAGGGTGAAATAGAGGCAGGAGGTAGTTGGGCGAGGGGGATGGGAGGGCACAGGGACTACAGTGCAACACAAGGTAATTTATTTGCAGGTCATGACAAATATTGCCAAAGTAAAATCATGGGTACATACAATGTTAAATTCATTTTTAGAAGTGATCATTTTGTTTTTCAACTTTTTTACTAAAATGTAATATTGTTTTATGCATTTTGTGGTATTTGGTGACCTGCATGGACCTATTTTGGTGGACCCTATTTAGGCTACTAACCAACTCAAAAACGACTAAAAACCTCACCACTCCTCACACACCTCTCACACTCTAACCAAACACAACCACACCTCTTAAAACCGTAGCAACCCGCACGCAGTTCACCACATCGCTACAACAAACACCACACATACCCACACACAACAGCACACGACTGACTCAGAAACGTATACCACACCAACGGTGTTAACCGAACTGAAGCTCCCAACAGTACTTTTCAGCTCCCTTGCTCTAATCCAAACTTTGTCCTACTAACACACCTAACCCACCCGCCCTTTGTTTCAGATCCGCCAGAGCGCCAGGCTACCACTCTGGTGGTGAAGGTGTGCGGTATAAATATTCTTTAACATTCTCTCTGTTAGAAGTAGTGGTGGGGGAACGCAATATGGGGCTGTGGGAGGAGTGCATGAGGGAAAGAGACTGGGGGCGTGAGGGAGAAGTAAGAGTTACAATGAATGGAAGGTAAGTTTAAGGCATGGGACAGGACGTGGCTCAGATGTGAGATAATGGGTTAGGTCAGATGGGCGCACTGCAAGAAATTTGAGAGAAGGGCACTTTCCAAGGAGTGTATGAAAGATAGCGATAGGAAGATTCTATGCAAGGATATGGTGGCCAGGAGCATTCTCAGCAATACAAGTCTCTGCAAGTCTCGCCCCTTCCTGCCCTACCTCCCAGGATGAGTTTGATCTGTGTTAGGGTGAGGGGGTCCCCTTCTATCCTTCTCACTTATCTTCTAATCGTTGATATTGTCCATCACATTTTCTAACATTTCTATTTCAAGATCTTTTCTTACATTTAGCAGGGCTCAACTTTCGGATTGGATAAGCAGGAGCTACAAACGGCTCCTGGGTATCCAGCACCTGGAGCTACCACTGGGGAGCAAGGAGTTATTACATAGTGTTATCCAAATTTAACATGTCATATAGATGTGAGATAATGTTTATTTATAGATTGTCCCAAATGCACAGAGTTAAATTCACATAGTTGTGTTTGTTCTGAATCAGTTGGCATGGGGAGCCAAAAGTAGCTCCTGGGAACTGCTGGTTTTAAGCTAACCAGGCTCTTCTAGGCTATAAGCAGGAGCTAAACAGCTCCCAGCTCCCCTCAGTTTCGAACCCTGTTTAGTTTGTTTATTTATTTCTATAGCGCACCAAACCCAGGGGTATCTGGGCGCATTAGAGCAAGTTACACTTGTTACAGGAAGAAGCACGTAGCCGGTTACCAGTTACACTTGTTAACACAAAGGCATGTAGCCTGTTACAGAATACTGTGAAATACATTAAGAGGAGGTACATTGACAAAGAAATACATAGGGCATGGCACCAGTTAAAAGTTTCATGCAATAGGAACAGGTAGTTTGAGACTTTAGGTTAGGACTTGGAGATAGATGCCTAGATGCAGGTAGAGAGGTGTGAGCAGGAAGTGGAGAAGCCTTAGGGGTGTTGGGCTCCTGATGTCGCAGTTAGTTCTTCATAGATAGCCAGGTGATGGTCTTTCTCCTGAAGTTGATGAAGGACTGGGTCAGCTTGAGGTCAGGTGGGAGTGTGTTCCATAGCTGTGCAGCCATAACAGGGAAACTACTCCCCCCTGACTTTTTAAGTTTTATATCTTGGGACTACCAGGCAAGATGTGTTGGCTGACCTAGTGACCTGAGTTTGTTTGTTTGTTTTATTATTTGTAATGCACCATCATACC
The DNA here is from genome assembly GCF_040938575.1 of Ambystoma mexicanum. Classification (NCBI taxonomy): domain Eukaryota; kingdom Metazoa; phylum Chordata; class Amphibia; order Caudata; family Ambystomatidae; genus Ambystoma; species Ambystoma mexicanum. The sequence continues at coordinate 316,723,108 of NC_090926.1, forward strand.
CTCGGGTAACAGTGCGCAGCATTTACATGAGATTGCGAAGCTTGGTTACTACAAAGAATAAAATATATAGCATACAGTTATAGGAGCAATATAAAGATATGTACAAGTAGGCATCAATGGGTACAATAAACCTGAGTCTGATAGACTAGGCAGATGGCTATGATGAGAGGCCTATGTTTTCAACCATGAAATGACCTTAGCTCGGAAGTTCTGATAGTGCAAGTCCATTCTGAGGGGTGGTGGTAAAGAGTTCCACAGTTTTGCTGCTTTGACAGAAAGGCAGTCTTTATATACTGTTCTTGTTGGTCTCAGGGAGGTCTGTCTATGGAATCTGTCTATAAGATAGATGGGGGCGGCGTTGTTGAGCGATTTGTGAGTGAGAGGCCGTTTTTAGGAGGATTTTGTCTTTGAAAGTAAGCCAATTGTTCTGTTGACGATATGCTGAGATATACTCTCTTCTAGAGATGCCCAATGCCGCTCTAAGAGCGTTGTTCTGGAGAGTTTGGAGTTTGCTGGTAATGGCTTTGGAGGACCCAAGATAGAGAGCATTGCAGTAGTCCAGGCGGGATAGTATGAGGGCTCTGGCAAGGATCAAGCAGCTGGTGTCAGACAGGAAAGGTTTGGCTGCACAGATCAATTTACAGGTGTAGGCTGTGGAAGAGGCTAGAGATTTAACCTGTTTGAGGAAGGAGAAGGTGGAGTCCAGGTAAAAGCCTAAGGTTTTGACCTCTTGTCCCACATTAATGCTGTTGCCATCAATCGTAAAGGAGCAATAGGCAGAGCCCAGTTTCTTCAGACTAGTAGTAGTACCTAGAATTATGAGTTCAGTTTTATCATCATTCAGGCATAGTCCATGTGTGGCCATCCATGCCTGGATGATGATGTACACTCTATTCACCAAGGCCAAATCCTTTCCATAATCTCCAGAAAGCGGAAGGAGTATCTGGGTATCATCCGCGTAATTGGTGTAGGTGATGCCGAGATGATCCAAATCATCGAAAAGGGGCTTGGTAAATATATTGTACAAGGTGGAGGAGACACAGGAGCCCTGTGGCACGCCACAAGTGATGGGAATGGGGTCTGCTGCAGCTGTAGGTGAAAAGACCCTCATAGTTCTGCCGTTGAGGAATGATCTAATCCATGTAATGGCCTCAACAGAAAAGTGGGCTGATGTATGTGAGTGCATAAGACAGAGTGGTCGACTAGGTCAAATGCTGCAGAGAGGTCTAGGAGGAGGAGTAGGGGGGCTTGGCCATTGTCTCTAAGCTTGTCGATCTGGGCTTCAAGGTCAATGAGGGCAGTCTTGGTCCCATGTTGGGGACGGAAGCCTGATTGCCTAGCTCAGAGTAGGTGGTGTTCTTCCAGATACTTCTGTATTTGCATGTATGCAACCATATCCAATATTTTTAGAAGAAATGGCACAGTCGTTATGGGCCTGTAGTTTTTGGGCGTGGCTGGGTCAAGTGTGGGCTTTTTTGATAATGGCAATACCCAGGATTGTTTTAGGTTGGTGGGGATAGAACCAGTGGCGAAGGGGGCCTTGATTAATTCCGTGATGAAAGGGGAGAGGTCACGGGCCGCATCTTTAATGAGCTGTGCAGGGCACAGATCGCCCTGACGGATGGTTTTAGCGACAAGATGGTTTTTTCTACTTCAAGTGTGGTGACTTTAGAGAAATTGAAGCGGGTAGTGTCCCTTGCGGTGGGCTTCTCAGGTGGTTTGGAGGTGGGAGGGTCATTCAGGGAGGCTTTTTTGCAGGACATTTTATTTTGTAGTGTAGTAATCTTGTTGGCTAAGGCCTTTTGAATTTCTGAGCACCAGTTTTTATCTTTAGTACAGGTATCTGGTGGTGCAATAGGGGTTTCTACTTCTTTCAGGATAGAGAATAGTTCCTTCATGTTAGATTTTGCTTGGGCTATGCAGGAGTCAAAAGAAGATCGTTTAGCAAGGTAGATTTCTTTTTTGTAGAGGGCTGCTAGTTTGGTTAGTTTGAGTTAGTTGGAAAAAACAGCCTTCAGTACCCAAGTGGCTTCACAGTTTCTTTTTTGCTGTCTTAGGTTTTTGAGGAATGGTGTGTACCATTTGTTCAGATGCGTTTTAGGCTTGCTTGGTCTAGGTTTGAAGGGAGCGATTAAATCCAGCGAAGTGGACATGCTTTTATTATATTCATCAACCAAGGTCTCGGGGTCCAGGTTGTCAGGGAGTGTGTTTAGTGTGGGGAGTAAGTTCAGGATGAGTCTTTCCACAGTGATGCACTTCTTGTTTCTCGTGAGTGTGGGTGGGGCCCTACTGATAGGTAGAGATGGGGGTCGGTTGGCAGAGAGCGTGAACGATACCAAATAGTGGTCGGTCCAGGCTAATGGTGAGAAGTCAGTGATATTGGCTAGACAATTGTAGTCAGCCACCCAGTCGAGTATTCTACCTTTGACATGTGTAGGGTCCATATATCTTTGGGTGAATCCTAGATCGGAGAGGGTACTAAATATAGAACTGGCACTTTGGTCTTCTGGGTCATTGTATCCCATGTTGAAGTCCCCAAGGGAGAGTACTTGGGTAGAGCTTTTGAGGTTACAGGATAATATAGTATTAATATCTTCATCGAATGTGCCTATTGGGCCTGGAGGACGATATATCAGGTGTATGTTGAGAGTTTGGGAGTTGGTAAGAGGGACTTTAACGGAGAGTAATTCACAAGAAGGGAGATTTAAAGTAGTTACACTTCTCATGGAAAGGCTGCATTTGTGTATGATAGCAATGCCCCTGTCACGATGCCTGCCCCCGGGAAACCAGGTTTGGCCCAGCTACCCCGGAAGCAGGCATCATGCCATTTAATGCAAGCCCATGAACCCCAATTAGGGGCTATTTGGGTGCAGTCCTGGCACCTATGGCGCCAGGCTCATAAGTTCAGAATCAGTCCTGGCGCCATGGGCGCCAGGCTCATGGTCAAGGATTTACCTGAAGCAGACCATGCTGCTAATTTACCTGAGGCAAACCATGATGCCAGTGACCAGAAGTAAAATGAGGCCTAGGAGGGACTATTTTTCCCTAGGAACTATTTTTTACTTGGGTGGGGCCGCGGAAGGATACTTACCTGGAACTACTTCCAAGGCTATTTAAACCACGCCCTGACAGCAACCCATGCTTCGCGTTATTCTGCACCTGCAGCGTAACGCTCACCGTGCCTGCAGCAGCTTCCAGTCTTCAGCCACGCCCGCCTGGATGCCGGATCTCCTGAAAACCTGAAAGAAAGCAGAGGGAAGGTTAGAACCGGAGTTTTTACCTGCAATCCTTACCTGAATCCTGAATCTTCTTGGCTCTGACCTAGAAGGAAGAAATCATCAGACGCGCGCCGCTTCGCATCCTGCAGCGCCGCACGGGAACTCACCTGAAGCAATCCTCCGCATTCCATCACGCTTTTCAGCATCCAGCGGCCGCCTCTCCAACACCTGTGGAAACAAAGACAATAAGGTGAGCAAGGGAGCATTCCCAGACAATAAAGGCAATCCCCAGGACTTACCTGATACCACAGGGGGTACTTACCTCATCTCGGGTCGGCGCAGCCTCCACAGCTTCTCCGCCGTACCCCGGCCCCAAAGGGGAAACAAAAGCAACACAAAAGCGCAAGTAGGGGAAACCGAATTCCGCTACAGACTTACCTGGTTACTGCCTGAGGCCGCAATCACCGGAACCTCCACCGATTCAGCGCCTGCAAAAGGAAAGGGTCACAGGTTAGACCAGGTCCTCATTATCGAACTGAGCAGAATCCATAAACACTTACCTGCATCTTACTGGTTGCCACTTGGAACTCTTCTCAAGAACTATTAAGACAACCTACGGAATTTGGACAGAGTGAAGGCCAGACGTTTTTTGAACTTTTTTTTCAAACCATTTCCTTACGGAGTCAAAACCGTTCTGCAACTCTCCAACATCCCACACCAGTGAAGTAACTGGTCATCTACGCGCCCCTGCGCTCGAGGCAGGATGGAGAGCTCATCTTTCCAAACTATCAGGTGAGAACATAGCAAGAGTTCGGAAGTAATTTGTGGGAAGAGATCGCAGGAGTGGGGGGAAGGTGGGGTTGGCGCCCAGTCCCCGCAGGTGGCTAATTCCCTTTTCTCCATTACAGAAGAATATTCATACGGGCAAAACAAGCTAAGCTGGGTGGTCCGGTCCAGTCCATCATTTCGGCGCCCCGTGTGTCGCTGGAAGAGGTAACAGCCCAGTTCAGATCGACGCCCCCGTGGACACCAGGTGAGGGTAACAGCCCCCTCCTCTAGAGTTGGATCGGTCGTGTCGCAGGATAGTGTAATTAACTGGGATTGCAAGCATGAGCATTGGGCCAGCTGCCGGATGTAGCCTGGTCTCTGTAATGGCAAGGAGGTCGAGGTGGTCTTTGAGGATCAAATCTGCAATTTCTGTTGCGTGAGCTACTAGCGATCTAGCATTGATTAGGGCTTCCTTGATTTGGGGGCTCGTGGTGGTTGTAGTAGTTGTAATTTGAGGTGTGAGGTTGGGGTTCTGGGATGAGTTATGTTTGAGAGTAAGTGGGCTAGGCCGGGCAGTCGTGGTTCCGAGTCTCTGTAGGGTGGGCATAGAGCAGACGAGGGGCTTGTACATTTGAGCTAATCTGGCTCTGAGTCCTAGATTCCTGTCAGAGGTGGAACGGGGAGGCTGGTGGGCAGCAGTGGCTGTAAGTCACCAGTATGTGGAGGGGCGCAACCAGGTGGCTGGGTATTAGGGATAGTCGAATACATATTGATAGGTGATTGGGGTGACTTACTAAGCAGTGCTGCAGTCTTTAAGAAGAGAAGGAGGCAGGCGAACAGGCTAGTATTCAAGTGCCACATGCTAAGTAGTTTGTAGCAAATATTTAGAGGTGATGGTAGTTAACTTAACTCTGGGACCAGGGTTCGGGCCTAGGCCGGTGCCGGGTTAGACTCTCCCTGGGCCAAGAGGGAAAAAGGGCTTGTGGCTGAAGTGCAGTGAAGGTAACACCTGAGTGCCAAGTGACACAATATGGCTAAAAGGCAAAAGGGGTATGATGCAGTGAATACAATGAGAGGGCACCTTGATATGAAATATCACATTTGGGCTGGGAGGATAGTGGCGCAGCACCTATGGATGCAGTAGGTACATTAGTAGGGTACACAAATAGTATAATCACCAAGGCAGAGCAGTTGAGGCAGCTAGGTGCTTGAGCCATTAATACATTTAGGAATAAGCATCACAAAGATATGTAACGGCCAGGGTAAGATGCGGAAATGTGCAGTACATAGGATCAAGAGTACTTATGGCGCATGGGAACTTGGGAGACCAGGTGTGCCGCATTGTTTGATAGGCGTATGCATACCAGTGAATAGTAGTAAGGTTAGAGTGATAATACAATAATGTCACGTGTGGGGTTAAAATGTTACCTTGGCCGTGCATGTGGTTTAGGCATGGACAGGCCGGGGTTCTGGCCGACGGCCTGACGGCAAGTGACAGGCTCGGGACAGGCAGGGTGAGAGCCTTTGTCGAGGTGAGCCTTCGTTGTGGTGGGCTGGCTCGAACTCGCCTGCCGGCTCGTGATTAGTGCACAAGAGCACTAGGAGGACCAATCGGGGGGCAATCGGGCAGAAATGTAGGAGGATGCACCTCGCGTCGTGTGTGCGGCCATCTTTGAGTTGCCACAACTTGTGGTGACTAATGGTGGCTAGCTTCAAAATTGTGGGTCAAACGAAGCAAGATGGGTGAATCTGGCTAAATGCAGGCCAGGTGCGAGTTGAGATTACAGCAGCTGAAATATGCTGCAATGACACAGCGTCTCGCCGCAACTTTGGGGAAGGATCTGATCATGAATTTCTCTGTTAGGTAGGTGGGGCAGCATGATTCAAGGATGTGAATGTAAGTGACAAGGTTTTCAACTGAATCTTATCCATGATGGATAGCCATTTGTGTGGTCTCCTTATTTCTGAAATGTGTACTCTCCTTGGGATATTCAAGGTAGTCCTAAGTGTGTTATTTTGCAGGATTTGTAATTTATTGAGCACATACTTACTGTCACCTAGGTAGGGTCTGTTATTATAATCCAGTTTAGACAAGATAAGTGCTATCGCTAAGGTAAGACAACTTTCTGTAGACCGCAGCGGTTTGCAAGTCCTTATCAGTTTGCCCATATAGGCTGTAGCCGTAGCAAGGCTGTAGCGTTAACTTGTTTGTGTAAGTTTGAGGTTGAGCCAAGGTAAAAACTTAGTGTTTTTACCTCTTTAGCCACAGGGATGTTGTTCCCATCTATATTGAATGAGGCATAGTCTGTGTTGAGTTTATTCAGTTCTCTTCATATTGCTATTTTTGCTCTTCATATTTTCTAAAATGTCTTGCTCATCCCATTTGGTCAGAATCTCATCATGCCCTACCCATCCAAAGCTTCCACACACTTGATTCTATTATGTTTTCCTTCACACCGGCCTGTCTGGGACACATCATGCAAGGACCCACAAAGTGATCTTTTATGTAGGGTCCCATGCTTAGTCTTAGAAGCAATGTTGCATACTACTCCTTATTGTGCTAAAGCCTATACTGTTTGTGCTCTTCAGTTATTCTAAGAACTTAAGTCACTTCTTGGACTAGCTGTATACTATCTTATTTAAGAGAACTGCCCTTAAATTCCCGGCGTCGTCTTTTATGAATTGTCTTCTATATTTGGTTTCAACTTAATATCTGAATCTGACAAACTTGGTCACTGCGCTGTTGCTATTGGCAGTGTAAAGTGTATTGATGCCATTTCTCATGTATCAGGGCTAGTACCTTTAGGGCGAGTCCAAAACTGCTGTTCCAATATGAGTCCCCTATCCTTTGGCTGGTTTTTACTGCTGCAATTCACCACCGTAGTAGCTACAGAGCACCTCGTCTTGCCTGAAAAGTGGGAGATTGTTCCCACCTCTCCCTCCTGGGAATCCTGCGCCTAGTGTGCTGGAGCAAAAGGAGCAAGATAGGGAAAGATTAGAGTGTGACACATGGGTGTAGCAAGGGATAGAGTGCAGCAGCAAAGAAGGTAATCGGAGTAGGCAGACCACAATTCTGGTGAGGCATGGGACAGTTTTCCATAAGGTGCTATGATAGCTAGATTGCATTTGCAAGGCAGGTTTGAACACTGCATAGTGGTGGACGCATGAGAGGCATGAGAATCTTGGTAGATTGAGGGCTTACTTGCCTGGGCTTCTCTGCATTATGCCACAGGCCAAAATCTAGAGTGTTAATTCTGGCACGCAAGCCCATGCCAAGAGTGGCCTGGTACAACAATAGATGGTGTATGAAGGCTGTTGGTAACACAAGATAGGGGGGACAGGCGTATCTTCCCATGTTGTTTAGGAACTAAAAGCACTTAAGATGCTCCGCTTTGGTGGCATTTACAGATGCAGTGCAGTCTCGTTTACTTTATTCTGCCTAACTGGCTTCACCAGGTCGTGAGAATATTTGAATCTGAGCGATGGCAAAAAATTATGCAATGCTGAGTTTTAAGTGCCTAGATGAGTAAATTAAATTGCAAACACGGATTCAAATGTTGTCTCATGCATAGATCATATTTTGATGGACCAGACAACGCCAGGCTATATGTTAGCGTGAAAGATGGGCGAGGTAACCCTATCGGAACATGCCATAATTAAAGTGAGCCTCACTGGTAATCACTGTGGACACCTGAATAAGACAATGGAAATGTGATCCCTTCCTTCTCAAAGGCCTCTAACTTGTGGACTGCATCAAATAGGGCCTTGAAAGTTTATCGGATCATCTGTAATGCCCGAACAGAGATGCCCGAACAGAGGCTGATGCACCTTAAATTAATAATGGCACCAATTCTTAATGCTGCTGCTCGTACTCCACACTGGCATTAGTTTTGTTCTTGAGTTGCAATAAGAAGTTACTCATAGTTTGATCTGGGGCTTTCTAAAGTGACATTTTCATCAAAGTAGTTGCCAAATTCCTCACAGTTATCAAGTATTTGCAGTATCCAAAAGAGGTCGGGCGGGGAGATGAACTGTAAATCGGACACATTTTTAATTTTTTTTTTTTAGCCAAATTAAATTTAGCTGTTATTCAGCCATGAATACGAAAGTAATACTCCTGCATTCACGTCGGTTTCTGAATCAAATGCCTCTTGAGTAATTGGAATGTTTCTTTTGCCTCTGAAACACTTGACGCCCAGATTTATGTGGACATTGGTGGGAGACCACCAGGGACAGTGGGCCAAGATGGCCAAGTAGTGACGAGCTTGAACTGCCCCAGAGAAACGAGAGCTAGGACCCCCATTAGAATCTCTGGTGCTGTACGGAGGGATTTTCTCCCTCCTAGATGGAGTTACAGACCCTAGAGGTAACTTGAGCCCACGCAGAAGGGGTGAGAATGGCCAGGCCCTGGTGAAACTGGCTGTGTGTGATCCGGAAGATGCCACGAGTTCCTTTAGGGACAAAGGGACCATGGCGTACGGAGTAGACTGAGGCGGATGCTTGGAGGGAATGGCAGCGTACAGTGGGCCCGCCGGGGTATAATTGTCCCCTGCTGGGGTATGGAGATCAGGGGAACAGTGCCCCGAGAGACAGATGTGGCGGCCCTACAATCGAGGATAAGGGCGCAGTAAACTGCGTGCCGATGGGCTGCACAGAGAAGTGCGCCCCCGAAGTGGGCGTTCCATCGGAGAAGGTGCGGCATACACTGGCCGGAGAGCAGTGGTAATGCGAGAGAGCAGCTGGGACTGGGACTCTCTCTTAGGTCCTGGTGCAACGGCAGTGCACAGCCTAGGACCCGCTGGTGTCCCGCTTTGGTCAAAGGGCCCTTCGTGCCTGAAGCAGATTGAGGTGCCGGAACAGAGGGAGAGGACGGTGGAAGGCAGGCCCCTCAGACTGAGTTGAGGGTGAGACTGGAAGGAGGGTGCCACAGGTGGGGAGGAAGTGTCCGTCTGGCTGGGGATACTGGAGGAGTGGTGCTCTGGCCCACAGGTGAGGTGGATGTACAAGGAGAGATTGAATAAGGCTGCATCCTCCTGGATTGCACGGCAGTGTGCTGCCTTGAAGTGTATGTCCCGCCTGGGATGACAAAGATACGGCACACATGGATTGGAGACTGAGAGATTTCCAGGTGAATAGAATAGAGGAAGACCTCCTCTGAGGCCCATAGGGGCACAAGACCGAAACGAGTGGACCTGGGAGGTGAGCTGGTGAGTGTGTATCCTGAACAATACATTTGAAATGAGAGGAAAAGGGAAGGATGGGCACACTGTAGTCCCGAACTGTATTGGAGGTTAACAACCAAGGAAGGGTGGTGGAAACCTGCCCACGAGGTGGAGAGGTGCATTGAGAGCTCTGATTGGGAAGGAGATTGGCCCAGGTGTCCAGGGCTTGGCGCCACAGGGTCGGAGTGGTCCGGAAGAGGACCCGCCAGAGTGAGAGGTGTGAGCGGCCCGCAGGGTGCTTACTTAACTTATATACGGGGCCCGGAGTCTGCACTGGAGCTCTGAGAAAGGACACAGGAGAGGAGGTTTGGGGGGCGGTGTCGACCGCAGACAGGCAAGAGGCCCACCAAGGCGCACAGTGATTGTTGGAGAGACGGGGCATTTTGCAGGGGTGTAATTGTGGCCTAGCAAGCTGGAGGGGAAACCTACATTGGGAATCCAGACTCCAGCAATACAGGAAAGACTTGAGGATGGCAAGTGGGGGAGAAGGATGGGCACCTGCATGCAGGTGCAGATGAGGGCGGGTGCAAACTTATGCGACCAAAGAGGAAGTCCAGGACACATTGCATGAGATTAAGGCATTAAGAGGATATATCAAAGCTACCATATCTGATCGGAAGTTGAGAGTGAACGTGCTGGAGGAGAAGGTAGAGGGCATTGAAAAGAACCATCTGAATGTGGACTTTCTGGATATGAAGTACGAGGCCAGACTTATAGATATGGAGTCCGAGGAGGAGAAAGTCAGATTGAAAATGGACGATTCGGCGAATAGAGAACAGAGGAACCACCTTTGGGTATTTAGCCCAAAGAGCACAAAGGCAAGACAGCAGGGGATGTTGCGAAGGTGAAGGTGCTATGAACGTTATGTTCAGTGAAGGATGGAAAAAGGCCGAGATCAAAAGAGCGCATAGAGGTGGAGGAGGTGGTGGAAAAGGACCCAAATCTGTGGTCGTATGGTTCCAGTGGTATGAGGGGAAGACTGAAGCGCTTGAAAGAGCAAAACGCCCGCTTGATATCCAATATTGGGGCACACTGTGTGCATAGATCAGGTCATCTCTTCCTTCAGAGATGAGAGCAGAAGACATGAACTGAGAACACTAGAAATGGGGAATGTAATCAGGAAACTGCAGTATCTCGGGCAGAAATATCAGGGTTCGAAATTGAGGGGAGATGGGAGCTATTTAGCTCCTGCTAGTAGCCAAGAAGAGCCTGAATATCTTGACTACAACTACCAAATGCTACCTTTTGGCTCAGCAGGCCAAATGAAGCCAAACAAACGCACAACCCTAAGTGAATTTAACTCTGTGTGTTTGGGACAATCAATAAATAAACATTAGGATACATCTCTACAACATTTAAAACCTAAGGGATCACAAATAACGGACAAAGTTATAGGTTTGCATCTTATGTGGAAGTTAGATTTGCGGAAAGCTATGTACTTGCTCCTCGCTCGTTACTGGTAGCTCCTGGTCACTGGTTAATGCTGGATATCCAGGAGCTGCTTTTAACACTGCTTATCCAATCTCAATTTAGAAACCTGAATATTATGAAAAAGTGAAGTGAAGAGAAGAGAGGTGGGTGAAGGAGATAATTGGGACAAACGGAAAATGTAGCTCGTCACTGGAGGAGATGGGTAAGAACTTCGCCACCTTCTATGAGGGGGGTTTTACGCAGTGGAGAAGGTGGTTGAGAAGGGGGATTTGGAACAATATTGTGATATTCCCTCGCGAGGCTAAAGGGGCGGGGGGCGTTGAAGGTGTGGATGGTCCCTATACCTCAGAGGAAATAATGATGGCTATTGCAAGAATGTCAACGGGGAAAGCAATGGGCAATGACGGATTCACAATAGTTTTTTTATAAAAATATTTACGGGCTTATTAGTTCTCCATCTGGTGAAACTCTATAATCGCAGATTGGACACTGGATTAGGTCGTCGTACCTTTTGTTATGCGTTAAGTCAATCCTAAGGAGGGAAAGGGTGCTCGGTTGTGTTTGTCTTTGTATAGTCAAAATAGTCTGCACAAATGTTTATAAAACAATTGCATAGCATATCTGTAAATTAGATAAGCATATAGAAAACTGTATGTAAAACCATATAAGGCCATGTAGGAAACCAACTGTAACAAACATGGTTTGCCAACTGTAATAAATAAACAAAGCTCATGATCTGTAGTAAATAACCATGTTATCAGACAGTTAGAACAAAATCCATAAACATTTTTTCTATGTTGCCATGGCCCTGCATGTTTTGTTTAACATGTTGGTAAATGCAAGTCAACTTGGTATGTAGTTTCCAAGGTTACATGGAATGTGATGAGATTCCAGTGCATTGTGTATACATTTAGCTGTACACCTGTTCAGAGTGAGAGTCATCTGAGACAGGAGGGGCTTCATTATTGGAAATAAATACTTTAAAAAATCTTACCTGAATTCCTGGATGTCCTTTACTTAAGTCTTATAGGCTTATCTCTCTCCTTAATGTCGATGCAAAGATCTTTACGAGGGCTCTCGCCACTAGATTGGAACAATTGTTGCCATCAGTGGTCCACTCGGATCAGGGGGGGGTTCTTTCTTGGAAGTGTGAGAAACCTGAAGGTGTCTCACCCGCTAATCCCCAGGGATCAGTCATCCAGGTGGCCAGGACACAGCCATCGCTTTTGGATCCTGTTCCTGGGGGTGGACCAGTGCGGGAGGATCACCTGGATGAGGGGTCTTCAGGGAGTGGAAGTGGGACACCGAAGCGTGAGGTGCGGTATCCCCTTTCTTCTGACCAGTTTTCCCCATTCTAGCAGGTAGGATACCTGGGAACTCAACCCCCAGCCCCTTCCCCGACACAAACCCTTTCTCACGTTCAGCCCACCATGAGCGACAATGGACTAACACCAGAGCCGTATACCTGAAATGTCCCTACACCATGGTCCAGCAAGGTCAGGCAATTATGGATCATTACTCGCACCTGGCTTCCATCACACTTCCCCACAAGGAGACAGCAGTTCCGAGATGGCAGTTTAATACAAGGAGAAAGACGGCAAGGAGGGAAGTACCCTTGAACTCTAAAGACTTACTTTCTTGAACCTTGGAACGTAAGAAACGAAGACCAGGAACAAAGGCTGATCAAACCTGTGCAGTGTGTCAGAGGTACCTGGGCTCTCCCACATCTATAACCAAGGCGGGGAGGAGCGATTGCAGCCTTGGTATTGTTCTTGGCTCCTACAACAAAGGGGCGTCAGAAAAGACAGCACAGTCAGTGAGTTGGAGAGACTGATACCGAATCAGCTTGTGTTTTGAACCAAGGTTGCAAGCGGCAACCTTGTATAAAGAAAACCGTGTCTGAGGCGTTGGCGATGAGCGACGCAAATGTAAGTGGTAACTTTTTTAAAAAAACTTTCTTTATTGGCATTTTGTCATTAAACAAAACAAACGAACAAAAAGGCCATGCGCCGGCCATTAGGAAAGAACAGAGTCACCCTCAGCCCCCCCGTGACCCCCCACCCCGCCATCCAAACTAGACGGTGTCCTTGTGCCTGTGGTATCATCTCTGTGGCGTAGTCCCCAAGCATAGTTCATTGAGTAACAGGCTGCCATTTGAGTCTCTTGGCGTGGAAGCTGATTGTGAGTCCCTACATCATTTGTTGAAAGAAGGTACGAAACGAATGGACCCCAGATATCTGGCGGGCGCGCGTGTAGTGGTAGAGTCTTGATGTAGTCGGTTGTCATGATGCCTACCCCCGGAGCACCAGGCCAGGCCCAGCACCCCCGGGAGCAGGCATCACGCCCCCGGGTAAAAGCCCAGCGGCCCTTTAAAGGGGCCTCTTTGGACTCTGTCCTGGCGCCGTTGGCGCCAGGCTCATGTTGGACATCAGTCCTGGCGCCATAGGCGCCAGGCTCATAAGGGGAAGTGTTTGGTGCACTTAACTGAAGCAGACCATGCTGCACACTCACCTGATGCAGACCATGCTGCATGAAGAACCAAGCCAAATGAGGTTTAGGAGGGACTATTTTTCTGAAGGAACTATTTTGTTACTTGGGTGGGGCTGTGGAAGAATACTCACCTGGAACTTCTTCCAAGGCTATTTAAGCCACGCCCGGACAGCCACACGTGCTTCGCGTTGATCTGCATCCCAGCAGCTGAACGCTCACCGTGTCTGCTCCTGCACCTGGACTCCAGCCACGCACGCCTCGAACCTGAAACACCTGTAAGGGAATAAGTGAAGAGAAAGGTGAAAACCAAGAACTTATTCAACCTTCTTACCTGCATCCAGAATCTTCACGCCAGCATTCCTGAAGGAAGACTTCCATTTAAAAGCACCGCGTTGCTCGCAGCAGTGCTGCGCTTCACTCACCTGTTCCCGAGACGCCGCCCGGCTCCATCGCGGCTCTCAGCACCGGTCGCCACATCTCTGCACCTAGGGGAGAGAAGAAGAGACAAAAGGTGAGCAAGGGAACACAAGAGGAAAGCCGAATTTTCAGCCATATTACTTACCGGCTTTACTTGGTGAACCATTCCACATCTCGGGTCGGCGCCGCATCTCTGGCAGGTACCGCACCCCGGCCCCTATGGGGAAAGGACAAAAGACATTACTGGGGAATTATAAAGACATTTAGAGGGGTCGCCCTCATCACTAACTCACCTGATTTTACCACCGGCAATTTAACCCCTCGACGCATCGCCTTTGTTCTGCACCTGAAATAAAGGACAGAAAAAACAACATAAAAGGAGGCTCACACTTGAACTTTTGCATCTTCATACTTACGGCGTATCGCTCAGAAAAGTCAAGTGGATTTGCCAGCGCCATTCTGAAAACCAGTGAAGTAACTGGACGAACGCGCGCCTCTGCACCAGAAGCAGGATGGAGAGTTCACCCTTCCAAACCATAAGGTGAGCTTAACCCGGGGGTTTTGGAGGAAGTCTGAGAAGAACGAAGGGGGAAAGGGGGGTGCAAGCACACTATTCAGCAGACAGTTAATCCCCTTTCTCATCTGCAGAAGGATATTCCTACGGGCCAGACAAGCAAGATTTGGGGGTCCTGTTCAGTCGGTGGTCCGAATTCTGCGCATCACGCTTGAAGAGCCCACAGCAACCCATACCAGCGCCTCCGTGGGAGCCAGGTGAGCGTTACATCGGTTTCCACATCCTAGCAGCAAGTTATGTCTTTCAGCCAGAGCTCCAGCCTTGGTGGAGGTCCTCTGCCCCAGTTGTAAGCAATTCTTCTTCGCGCTATGACTAGCAGTAGGTCTGTCAGTTTTCTCACTGTCTTCGGTAGCGTCTGGGTTTGGCCCAGCAACTCCATTTTTGGTTCAAGACCCAGCTCTATTCCTATTATTGCAGAAGTTCTTCCAAATACTGCCCCCCTAAAGGAGGCCACCCGGGGGCAAGACCATGCTAGGTGAAGGAAGTCCGCTGCAGGTGCCCCACATCTGGCGCACTCTGCTGATATGGAGTCTCTCTGTCTGTGTAGTTTGGCTGCTGTGTGATAGATTTGATGGAGGTAGTTGAAGTGGATCAACTTGAATCTCGAGTTAATCGCTACTTTTTGAGTGAGCCTTAGTGTGTAGATCCATTCTTCGTCCGAAATTGTGCTTTCCAGTGTTTTTTCCCCCCATCTTTTTTTTGCGTTTGGGCAAGGCGGGTTCTGCCCGCCGAGGAGAGCCTTGTAGATGCTTGCTACTAGACGCCCGTCTCCTTGGGCTTGGATTGTGTTACGCAGGAGCAGCTAGGTGGGAGGTTGTTGCGGGAAGGTCGGCATTACCGCCCGCAGCGAGTATCGAAGTCTGAAATAAATGAAAATATCCAGGGCATTATTGCCTCCTTTTTCTTGGGCCTGTTGTGGGGTTAGAAATGTTCCTTCCGGAAAGAGATCAGAGTGTAAATGTAGCTTTTCTGCCCAGAGCAGGAACACCTTCTCGTTCGTAATGGGAATTCCTGGGATGTGTTTGATCGGGAGAAGAGGGGAGAATCTGGATGTGACGTTGTTGACCGTAGCAATCTTTTTCCAGATTGAGTATGTGGTAGCAACGGGGTTCATGGATGGTTGGGTGACTGGGAACTGACCAAAGATTATGGAGCGAAGGAGATGCAGTGTCGCCAGTGCCCTCTCTATCTGTACATAGGGTCTTATGAACTCCGTGGCGTACCATTGACTGAGGTGCTGGGCTTGGGCCGCCCAGTAATAGCATTCAAGGTCCGGAAGTGCCAATCCCCCTTGTGTCAGCAGAGTTAGTGTGGTATAGGCAACTCTCGCTACTTTGCCGGCCCAGATGAGGTCGAGGACCATGCTTTTGATGCGCTGAAGAAATGCTTTTGTAAGAAGTAGCAGAATATTTGAGAATAAGTACAATAATTTCGGGAGAATTATCATTTTCACTAGTGATACCCTGCCCCAGAGAGTGAGTGGCAGGGATTTCCACCTGTCGACCTTGTACTGGATGGCAGCTGCAGCGGTTTCGTAGTTGTCGCATATGACCTTCTTTTTGTCGAGACATGTAAATACCCAGGTACCTAACATGCGAGTGTTGCCACTGGAAGCCGAAGTCGTCAGCGAACTCGGTGGTGGCCGCGGTAAGTGGAAAGATCACTGATTTGCTGTTGTTGATCTTCAGGCCTGAGAGGCGCCCAAACTGTATTACTGCTCTCATTGCCGGGTTCAGGTTTTCGTCTGGATTCCGCAGGAACAGGGCTACGTCATCTGCGTAAAGTGAAATGATCATCTTGTGTGGGCCGAATGAGGGGCCTCCGTGAAGGTGGTGCGTGCGCAAATCAGAAGCTAGGGGTTCCATAACCAAGGCGAACAAGAGCGCAGAGAGTGGACAGCCCTTTCTGGTCCCCCTTCTTAGCTGGATGTCGGCTGAACGACTGCCCCCCAATATGATATTAGAAGTTGGTTTTTTGTAGAGTAAAGAAATTAGCTGTATAAAGCGCTTGCCTAGGCCCATCCTTTCTAGGACTGTGAAGAGGAAGGGCCATTCGACCGAGTCAAAGGCCTTCTCAGCGTCTAGAAGCACCGCCACTGCCTGACTATCTGGTTCGAGGGCTTCCATTGCTCCAAACATTCTTCGTATTCCATAAGAGGTGTTTCTACCAGGAACAAAGCCTGCTGGTTGGCTAACACCATGGCGGGCATAAGGCAGAGTAACCTCTTGGTTAGTATTTTTGCGAAGATTTTGTTATCCAGATATATCAGTGAGATCGGGCGGTACGAGCCACACTCCTTTGGGACTTTGCCGGGTTTGTGCAGAAGAATTATGTTGGCCATATACATTGAAGGTGGCAGTTGATCTTTGGACAGCGCTTCGTCGTAGACATGTAGGATCAGGGGGCCCAGGAGGTCAGCGTAGTGTTTATAAAATTTGCCGGTTAGGCCATCCGGCCCTGGCACTTTGGTATTGGGCAACTCCTTAATGACCTCAAGAATCTCCTCCGTGGTGATGGGGGCATTTAGTGGTTCTCTGAACTCTGAGTCGACACAGAATAGCTCAACTGTGTCTAAATACCGTTCCAGTTCTGTTGGGTTGACGTAGTCTGAATCATATAGATTTTGGTAAAAGCTGCAAAAAGTTTCGACAATGTTGTCTGCCGAGTGGACGGTGTTCCCTGTGTGGTCCAGTATTGAGTCAACTGCAGTAGGTGTTCTGTCAGCTGCTCTGAGCCTCAAAAGAAGTGCGCCAGGCTGCTGTCCCTCGCCGTACTGCTGAATTTTGTGGTTTCTATCTAGGAATTTCACTTCTCTTTTGGCTGCGCCATGGAACGTCTCCAGCTCCTTCTTTATTGCCGCTAGGGACTGTGAGTTGTCGATTGACAGCGTTCTTTCGAGGTCTTTGAGATGAGTTTCACTGTCGTTCAATTCTCTTCGAAGTAGCTTTAAGATTCTGCATTCCTTCGTGATGCAGACCCCTCTGGTGAAGCACTTCAGTATCTCCCATAGTGTCCCGACTGAGTTCACTGACCCCTGGTTGATGTCCAGAAAAGAGGTCATTTCTTTCCGGAGCTCCTCCACAAAGACAATGTCCTGCAGCGCTCTGGGCTTGAATCTCCATGGGGGCCTAGATTGAATTTTGTTGCCTCCAGATGTCGACCAGATCATAGGCTTTGCATATTTCATTAATTTGCAGGCTCGCTTTGGTTGGGGCCGTCATCGCGTTCTGCGATTTATCTCTGGCTGAGTTTAGGGTCGTGTTGAGATCTCCACCGCATATTATTGTGGATCGACTGGACGTGTTTAAATGGTTCATTACCCATTCAAAGTTGTTTGGGCCGTATGAGTTCACTAGGGTGATTTCTTCCCCGTCAATTATTCCTTGCAACAGGAGCGATCTGCCTTCTGTGTCTTTTTTCTGGACGATCAGTCTGAAGTTGATTGCCTTGTTGATTAAGATTGCTACCCTCCTGGCGTATGACAAGAAGGAAGTGAAATAGCGGTGGCATCCCCAGTCTTTCGCCCAGGAGTGTTCAGTTGTCGGCCGTAGGTGGGTTTCTTGAATAAACGCTACGTCAATTTTATGTTGGCGAAGGTACTGTCATTTTACTCACCTTAGTTGGCTGGTTTTCCCCCTTAATGTTCCATGTGGCTACTGTGAAAGCGCTGACTTTTTATCTTTTCGGGCAATTGTTTTAGGACAGCTGGTTAGCCGAGGCGGTGGATCCCAACGCGGCGGCGCTGGTCTGGGCGTGGTCCTCTCATGGGTGGCGCATGTAGTGAGCCGCAGGCTCGGTAAAACTGGATAACTCCCAACTTAAATGAAATCCCTTCCCATCCCTCGCGAGCAACCCCCAACCTGCTCAACATGATTCCCCGTTCTTCGAACCCGTAACCTATGAACATTGCTGCGCTAGGGGTGCTTGGATCCTCCCAAGTCGCGTGGCCTCAGGGTGTTCAACCTTAAATTATGTTCACTGGTGGTATTGCTTTCATGTTGAGTTGCATTCCGTTACCTCCACTTGCCTATGGCGGGCTCCTCGGGACTGTCTTTGGGCGCGAGCCTGGTTGTTCTCGGGTGGTCGGCAGCCTGCTTGGTCAAGATATATGCTTGCATCTTCGGGGGATTGAAAAAACTGGCTCTTTCGAAGGGATTGTGTCCTCCGACGTATTCCTTATCTTAGATATCTCTTTCCAGCTTTGCTGGCCTCGGAAATTTTTTTTCTCTAGAGGGCGCTGCGCGTCGACGTCAGTCGATGTCCCTCGACAGCCGCCGTATCGACGTCATCGTGCCTATAAAGGCCGCGCGCAGCGTCCGTTGCTCAGTTCCGTTTTTCCGCACTTACTCAGTGCCTCGGAATATCGTTGCTCAGTTTCGTAGAGAATTAATCCAATTTCCTCGAGATATTCGATCCATACTCGATGGCTTCCTCGTCGGAACCGACGACCACTCGGTCCGGCTTTAATAAATGCCGAGACTGTGGAAAAAAGATGTCGCTGACTGACCCTCACAGAGTTTGTCTGTGGTGTTTGGGAGCTGAACACCATTGTTCGGAGTGCGAGGACTATATGTCCATGACAGCTAAGGCCCTGAAGGAGCGTAGGGGGAAGCTGGAAAAAGGTAAGACTTCTAAAGCTTCTTCCTCGACGAAGTTGAGACATTCGTCTCCTCGTCACCATTCGCGCTCCAGGTCTCGAAGCGGGTCCCATCACTCCTCGAGATCGAAGCACTCGAAGAGGAGACGTCGAAGATCCCCTTCTTCGTCCTCCTCTTCCTCTGTTTCACCTAAGAGAATCCCTTGCCCCACGAAACATAGTTCCCGGGCTGAATGGGAGGAATTCCGAAAAAATATGATGAGTGTCTTTGAGAAAGCGGCCTCGACCCCCTCGAAGACTGCCGAGAGCGATGCTCTAGTCGAAAGACCCGAAGGTCCAAAACGCCGCGAGTCGCAGTACCCGGCGAAGGAAGCTTCTCGAGCGCGTCACGAACCCTCGAGTAAAGCTAAGACCTCGAATCCTTCTTCGAAGGTGCCGTCGACGAAGGTTCTGTCGACGCCGAGGTCGGTGTCTTCGACGCCGTTGTCGAAGGGACCTTCGACACACGGGTCTGTCAACTCGACGCCATCCTCGACACCGGCGTCGACGCTAAGGAAAGTCACGGTTGCGGCGCACCCAGTGGCTATTCCCAGGTCTTTGATGACGATGTCGTCGAGATTGTCGACATCCTCGAGCAGAATTCCAATTCTATCGAGGACCTCGAGGCCTCCGCCTTTGTTTTCGAGGCCACGTTCGAAGCCTTCGGTGTCGACGACATCGACGTTTTCGAGGCCGATTACAACAAGTTTGGCACCCTCTGCCTTGGAGATGGATTTCACACCCTTTGTGAGCTCAGACCAATTGAGAACAATGTCCTCAATCATGGAAGAGGGAGAACTGTCTGACCAAGAAGAGACATTTGAGTTGCAGGGATCTGCAACCCCAGTTCAAGAGGAGTTATCCTCAGAGGAACGCAGATTAAAGGAACTCCATGATTCCTTACATGAGGCAAGTGGTTTGGACACTTCCCCTGAGGTGGAGTTCGCTAGGCCAGACCCGGGAGAGCATGCTCAAACCCCTTATAGAGCCTTAATGGCCAGGATCACAGAATTTATGGGGTGGTCAACACCTTCACAGGCTTTCCAACAGGATGACCTCACAGATATTCTTGATAAAGGTCCACAGGAGGATCCTGTAGTACCTTTTCATAAAGCTCTTCAAAGGAAAATCATGACGAACTGGGAAACCCCAGATGTCGTCCCGGCAGTAAATAAAAAACTGTCTACTAAATACAGGGTATCTTCTGCAGACCCAGAGTTTCTGTCCAAAAGCCCATCCCCAGAAAGTCTGGTGGTACAGGCAGCACCTTCTACTGACATCAAGCCTGCTTACCCTACCGTCCCACAGGACAGGGACGATAAAAAATATGATGCTATGGCTAAGAAAGTTTTTTCGGCATGTAGCATGGCGTTAAAATCTATTAATGCTACTTGCACCCTTGCTAGATTTAGCCATACACTTTGGGAGTGTGCTTCTACAGCGGCTGACTGCATCCCGGAGGGAGAAGAAAGGGAGGCGTTCCTAAATATCATACAGGACGGTAAAGACGCTATGTGCGAATCCCTCCAGACGGGCATTGATTCGGCTGACAGTATCAGCAGAGCAATGGCGGCAAGTACAACAACCAGGAGATTTGCTTGGTTGAGAAAGTCTGGTTTTGCCCCAGATGTGCAAGCCAGGCTCTTGAACATGCCATTTGATGGCTCTTCTTTGTTTGGGAAAAAGGCGGATGACAGTTTAGAAAAACTGCAAACATCAAAGGCAGCAGCAAAATCCCTAGGCGCTGCAATCCGTCGGACACCTTTTCGTCCCACAGGAACCTCTGCGAGAGGCAAGTCCTTTCGCTTCTACTCCGCATTCGGAAGAGGTAGAGGACGACCGGCTCAAAGGGGACAAAGAAGAACTACCCGAGGTGGACGGGGTAGATATTCAAAAGCTGCAGCAACAGCAGGTGCCTCTTTACCATCGGCATCTGCATCAGCCGCCCCAAAACCACTCTGAGGACTTCCCTCACAAGACACCTGTAGGAGGCAGGTTAACTCAACATCTGGCGGAATGGCAGGCTATCACGTCAGATGCTTGGGCATTGGAGACAGTTGCACAATGTTACTGCCTGCCTCTCCTACGCATACCTCAGAGTCATCCACCGGGGATAAGCTGTCAAAAAGCTCCAGATCCGCTCCTCTTGCAGGAAATTTTAGACCTGCTAGAGAAAGGTGCCATAGAACCGGAACCTGTAGCGGAGAGGAACAGGGGCTGGTACTCCCCTTACTTTCTCATTCCAAAGAAAGACGAAGGACTGAGACCCATCTTGGATTTGCGAGAATTGAACAAATTCCTCGGGAAAGACAAATTCAAGATGGTAACTCTTTCTCAGATCCTTCAGGCCCTTCAGTTCCAGGACTGGTTGGTATCTCTGGACCTTCAGGACACTTATTTCCATGTGCCAATCCATCTCAAACACAGGAAATACCTGAGGTTCGCAATTGGCAACTCTCATTATCAATTTCGAGTGCTGCCATTTGGGCTGACCTCTGCCGCGAGGGTCTGCACCAAGTTAATGTCGGTAGTGTCTGCATGTCTAAGGAGGGAAGGGATTCACGTCTACCCCTACCTGGACGATTGGTTGATCAGAGCTGTATCTTCCGAACAAGCTCAGATCCAGCTAGATCATGTTTGCCACTCCCTTCACAGACTGGGCTTCTCCCTCAATTTAAAGAAGTCACAAATGATACCATCGCAGAGACTCCAGTTCATCGGAGCGATCCTGGACACTTCCCTGGGAAAAGCCTCGCCACCAGAGGTGAGGGCTCAAGATATTCTACAGATGGTTACCAAGTTTCAAAATACCCAACGTCTCCCAGCCTTCGACTTTTTGAGGTTGCTAGGCCTCATGGCATCCTGCATTTTCCTAGTGCCAGAGGCTCGTCTGAGAATGAGATCCCTCCAGTGGGCACTGAGAACTCAGTGGTCACAATTCTCAGGGAGAATGACAGATCTTCTTGAGGTTCCCGACAGGGTGGCTCGAGACCTTCAGTGGTGGGCCTGTCAGGAGAACATTCTGAAAGGAGAGCAGTTTTGGCAACCCTGGCCGGAGATAACAGTAGTCACGGATGCCTCACTCACGGAGTGGGGAGCCCACGCCAACGACTTGACCATCAGCGGTCGTTGGTCTCCATCGGAGTCCAGACTACATATCAACCTGTTAGAGCTGAGGGCCATCAGACTTGCGCTGAAGGCTTTTCTGCCATCTGTACAAGGAAAGAATGTCCTGATAATGACGGACAACACAGTGGCCATGCATTACCTCAACAAAAGAGGAGGCGTAGGATCACTACCTCTGTGCAGAGAGGCGATACAGCTCTGGTTTTGGGCAATACAAGAAGGAACCCCTCTATCAGCAGTTCACCTAGCCGGAGAGAAGAACTTGACAGCGGACGCTCTGAGCAGGCAGAGCACAGTCTCCCATGAGTGGGAACTAGCTCAGGAAGTCCTTCAAGGGATCTTCGCCCTCAGGTGGATCTGTTCGCCACCAGTGTCAAAAGGAAGTGCGATCTGTTCTGTTCAAGGGAATTTCCCCCGAGAGGAGCTCTGGGAGATGCGTTCATAGTGGACTGGGAGTTTCCGCTTCTGTACGCGTTTCCACCGGTCACTGTCATTCCTCAAATGATCCGGAGGTTGAGAAGATTCCAGAAAACTATGATCCTTATTGCCCCGGATTGGGCCAGGAGAACGTGGTACCCGGACCTTCTAGACTTGTCCATCTGCCCTCCAATTCGACTTCCACTCAGAGAGAATCTGCTCTCACAGAAGGGAGGTCAGGTTCTCCATCCAGACATCAAAACCCTCAACCTTCACGCTTGGCTTCTGAAAGGCTGAGGTACAAGGATTGGGACCTCCCTGATGATGTTATGGAGGTGTTGCTTTCGGCAAGAAGACCAGCAACAAAATCTTTATACTGCTGCCGTTGGAACAGATTTTGCAGCTGGTGTAGAGAAAAGAATATCGATCCCTTTTCATGTGGTACACCAATGGTTTTGTCCTTCCTACTTTATTTAGCGAATTCAGGCCTTCAAGTTGGCACCATCAAGGGCTATCTCGCAGCGCTATCCATCTTTAAGCGCACTGCGGAAGAACCATCCTATTTCAAGTTACCCATGGTAATACAGTTTCTAAAGGGGTTAACTAACGTTTATCCCCCAAGACCATTCCAGGTTCCCCTATGGGATTTAAACTTAGTCCTAACTTTCCTGATGGGCACACCTTTCGAACCACTCCACTCTTGTTCGTTAAGATTTCTTACCCCTAAGACTGTTTTATTAATGGCACTTACATCTGCTAGAAGGGTGAGCGAGTTACAAGCGCTTTCTTGTAAACCCCCTTATACAATCTTTCACAAAGACAAAGTTGTTCTGCAAGTGAAGCCTAATTTCCTCCCAAAGGTGGTTTCTGAATTTCATATCACTCAGAAGATTACCCTTCCATCTCTCTATCCTCCTCCTCATCCGGCGAAAGAGTAAGAGAGGTTACACAGGCTGGACCCAAGAAGGGCTTTAAGTTTTTACATTAGTAGACTGGCTAGGATAAGACAAGCAGACCAGCTGTTTGTAGGCTACGCAGGTCACAAGGTGGGATTACTGATAACTAAGCAGACCATTTCCAGATGGATCATTTTAGCCATTTTGGAATGTTATAAACTGGCAGGAAAAGAGCCCCCTCAAAATCTTAGGGCTCATTCGACCAGAGGCATTGCAGCTTCATCGGCCCTCAAAAGAGGAGTGCCGGTTAGAGACATATGTGCGGCTGCCACATGGTCGTCCGTCCATACCTTTACACGGTTTTACAACTTGGATTCCTCCTCCAGTCAAGAGACTAGGTTTGGAAGGGCAGTATTGCACTCTATGCATCAATAAGAGGAAGCATGAAGTCAGTACTCCCACCTCCAATAACAGAATACTGCTATGGGAGCCTATCTAAGATAAGGAATACGTCGGAGGACACAATCCCTTCGAAGAACAAGTTACTTCTTACCTTGTAACGTTCTTTCGATGGGATGTTCCTCCGACGTATTCCTTATCGACCCTCCCATCCATCCCCGCAGTACTACTTCCCTTGTTGTTGCAGCTTACGCTCCTTCAGGGTGATTAGTCTAGTCCAGAAAGAATTATTGTGGGCTACAAAACGGAACTGAGCAACGGACGCTGCGCGCGGCCTTTATAGGCAGGATGACGTTGACGTATATACGGCGGCTGTCGAGGGACATCGACTCGGCGGACGTCGACGTGCAGCGCCCTCTAGAGAAATAAATTTCCGAGGCCAGCAAAGCTGGAAAGAGATATCTAAGATAAGGAATACGTCGGAGGAACATCCCATCGAAAGAACGTTACAAGGTAAGAAGTAACTTGTTCTTCCCTGATGTTGCACCCTCAGCCGGGCCGGAAACTGCATCGAATAAGGAATCTGATTGGTGCGGAGCCTTTGTTTAACGTGTGTAAAGGACCTCCTTTGCGCCTGGATGGCTGGCGAGAAGTTGGGGAAGAAGTGAATGGTATCGCCATCATGTTGAAGATCACCTTTCTCCCTAGCCATTCGCAGTATTGCGTCCCTGTCTTTATAACTGAGTAATTTTGCAATTATTGGTCGGGGTGGAGCCCCGGGAACAGGTTTGGACATCGGTATTCTATGGGGTCTCTCGATGACAAAAAGGTGCGAGAGTGTTTCTGATCCAAAGAGAGACCTGCACAACTCCTCCACGTAGTCTTCCATCTTGCCCTGCTGTTGCTTTTCCCTCACCCCTATGATCCGAATGTTGTTCCTTCTGAAACGCCCTTCAAGATCTTCGTTTCGTGCATTGGCTGTTTTCATTTGGGCCTCGAGGGATGACACCCTGTTGGTCATGGACGCTACTCCATCGTCGAGATTAGAGATTCGTTGTTCTGCTTCGTCCAGACGCTTATTGTGGGTGTCTAGTCAATGTTGCACTTGATCCACTTTAGAAGAGAGCTTATCTAGTTTGCTGTCGAGATTGCCGATACCTGTTCTCAATTCTAGAAGGAGTGCCTTTATGTCTAGCGAATGAGGGTCGCTCTCTTCATGGTTGGATGTGCGTGGCGGTGAGACGGGTTCGCTGTTGTGTCGTGGCGTTTTGGCTGATGTGTTGGCTTCAAAGTTCAGTTTGCGTTGCAGCTTGTCTGTTTTCCCCATCGTGAGAATGTGGAGTGTTGTAGGTCGCTGTATCGGGGAGTCTGATGGATGAACGGTGCAGGGAGGTGAGTTTTCTTTGGGGGGGGGACTACCCAAGTTATTGGGGTTCCCTCACCTCTAGAGGTGTATGCAGGTCTCTCTGTTACCCCGAATTGCTGATCCGTGCTCAGTTTTCCTTTCGCGGCAGGTGTCTCCAGGAGTGCCAAGGACGGGGAGGGTATCTTCGGCAGGACGATGTGCTGGTGAGCCGTCGCCTTGCGTGGGGGGCAGTTGTGCTATTTTGTTTGGCACTGGTCGCAGCTTTTCGCTATGTGAGTAGGCCTGGCTCCCCCCCTGCACGCGCCGTACCTGGGGTCACCGCCTGGGACTCTCCTCGCTGCCGTTCCTCCGCTGGCTACAGCTGTGGTCTCGTGGCGCCGTCACTGGAGATGTTGGTGGGGTGTGCGGAGACACTCCGTGAGCCCGACGGAGTCGCAGACCCTCCGTCACCACGTCCCGTTGAAGTGTTATGCAGCAGGATTCGTCTGGAGTGTGGGGACGATCGCCTGCCTGATGTTGCTGGTACTTTCCTCTCTAGGCGCCGCACTGTTGATCGAGCTGAGGGAGGGAGGGGGTTCGCCGGCTCGCTCCCTCCGCTCCCTCCCGGAGGCCTCCTCATCCAGGTCCCGGGTGCAGCCCCTAACACGGTCGGGACCAGGTCTGGATCTCCACCGCGTCTGCGTCGGTCGGCAGGGGGTCTTGCCAGGCTCTGCCTGCTCGTGTGTCCTCCGGGCCGCACGGCTGTCACGGGTGCTCCGCTGCAGGGCCGAAGGGGCGGCCGGCGGGAGTCGCCAGGCCACCAAAGCACCCTCGCTTTCCAAGGGCCTCACACAGGGGTGGCCTCCGATGTTGTGGAGGGGGCGGGGCCGGGGCGCCACTTTAGCCCCCGGTGAACGCTGCCGGTTCTGTCCGCCTTCCTCCGTCCGCAGGCCCGCTGTAGCCGCACGGCCGATGCTGCTGCTCTGCCGCAGGGCCTGGACGCTGCTATAAGTCAGGCTGGTAATAGGCTGTCTGGAGCCTCCGAAATCGGCCGGTGCCCAGGCTGGATTCTTCACTAGCTGCTCGATGGGAGTTGGAGGTAGTTTTTAGGAGTTAAACCACCGGGAAATGCAGGATTGATCAGGATTTATAAGAAGGCCTTGCGGGAGCTCACAGAGGAGCGGCCATCTTGTTCGGGTCTCTAGCACCCTCTCAATGTAATTGGACTTTGGGAGGTCAAGTCAAGATAACATATTCATAGTGGTCCGGTGCCACTTGGGCGCTAATTGGAATGTCTGATTGGTATCCAGCTGATGCTGAGTGAATTAAAAGGAAGATTGAGTGCAAAGTGGTCATGCAGCCAAGCTAAATCATGTGCACATTTGAAAATCTTCGATCATTTAAAGTACATCGCCATTGGTCCGAGCCCTGCTGAGGGAGACTAATTGAGAGGGATCTGAGCCCAGCAGAGGGGACCCAACCTGAAACATTAGAGTTGAACCTTTGCTTTGAAAGCATCAGAGCCCGGCTGAGGGGGATCCAGGGTGAACACCCGAAGTGTGTACATACGAAATATTGAAGGGGAAATAACATTTCCTTATTGTTTTGTGCAGCAGGCCCTCTGACTCAAGAGACTTGCAAGAAGTAAAGAGACTTGAATACAGAAGGTCTTGAACTGGAAATTGAACTGCATCCTTCTGCCCCAGAGACAGAGTGGGTGCTTTGCTCGAGTGACCCCTTTACCCATGCAGAAAACGTGGGTGAGGGAGGCAAACAGCCCGAGCATCCTGACCCATCATTTTGTGAACACTTTTTTTTTTTTCAGGAACATTACCCAACATTATTTGTAAATTGGTGGCAAGGATTGGCAGTATATATATTTTTTTTAATATAGGCCCTTTTTATTTGACAAGACTCCACTATGATTGCGTTATTATTTGGTCCTAGCTTGCTCCCATCTGTAGATTTAGGTTTAGGCGTTTATCACCCCCTTGTGAAAGTTCAATAAACACCTTTGAACTGTGGTCACTTGTGTCTGTTTTACTATTGCCACCATGCATTCCTTACAGAAGGCAGTGGGTGAATATATTGACAGACTCTGAATCTAAACGACTCGGCCAGGGCGTTGGAGGGGGAGCCCATCGCTCCTCGCCCTAGATGCCGAGAAGATGTTTGATAGGATGGGGTGGGATTTTTATATATGCAGTCCTCCATAAATTTGGATTCAGGGAAAGGTTTCTTAATGGGATTCGATCAATCTAAACGGACCCACCGGTAAGGGTGGCAGCGAATGGAAAGGTCTTGAGGGAGTTCGATTTGCAAAGAGGGACTTGGCAGCGATGCCACCATTGTTGTTCGCTTTATCCCTAGAGCCACTAGTAGAGCGGATAAGGACTGCAGAGCAGATGAGGGGGGATAAGGGTATGGTAGAGGGAATTTAAATTTGGAATGTGCATTTCTGATATTTATTCTTTTACATTTACGAAATCTGCATTCTTCGGTCCTGAGGGCATTGGAGTTGATAGTGTGGGTCGTTTGCGGGGGTTAAAAATCTGCATAACAGAAATCAATATTGTTCCCGTCAACGTGGAAGGAGAGAGGGATGTAGCAGCCCTCTAACCACTGGGAATGGAAATTCGGCTTGATGCAATTCTGTATTTGAGAGGGACGATAACTAGGTCTCTGGCATAGCTGTGCAACATAAACTTCCCACAATTGTTAGAGAAATTGTATGGGGAAATGGCTCAGTGGAGCAAGTACAGCATATCCTGGATGGGTAGGTTTAATGCATTAAAAATGAACTTCTTGACAGGGTCCTTATCTGTTCTAGATGCTGCCGGTTAGGTACCAGAATTAATGTTGCAAGAAGCAAAAGGTTGTATGTTTCGCTTCCCGCTTCCTGTGGGAGGGACGGAAACCACAAATTCTTTAAGAAACACTGGTGCTCCCGAAAGACCGAGGGGGAGCGGGGGGTGGGGTGGGATTACCAGACTTGAGGGTACTAGTGCCACACCTAAGGGTGGACAAGTATACGCAGTGGGTATGTTTGGAAAATTACTGCTTGATGCCAGTAACGGTAGGCGAATGGTTGTGGGTCCCAAAAGAGGATAGGGGGGCACTGTATAATGGGTTTCATATGGAACATCTGGAGTAAATAGCCGACAATGGAAGGGATCACTAAATGGCCCTCATCATTGAGTCCCCTATGGGCACCATCTGTGCGAGACAATATCTCTGATCCGACCAGGTATCGGGGATGGTTTGAGGTGGGGTTGGAGAGGGTGTGTAAACTGTGGAGCAAGTGGAGATGTAATTCGGTCCAGGATTTGGAAGTCTCTTTTAACACTGGGAAGTTATCTGTGTTTTCTTACCTACAGTTGAAGGGGGTTGCTGACGGCAGAAAAATGGGAGGCCAGATATACAGAGGGAACTCAAACCGTTTGAGAAAATATTGTACTCTCAAGGGGGACACTAAAGGGTTAATATCCAAGCTATACACTGCACTGGTGTTGGCAAGGGGGAACATCACGGACAGAGTCAGAGCCAGATGGGGGAAGAGATCTTGGATGGGAAGTGGAGGAGCTTTTATGGTTGAAAATGTGCAGAGGAGCATACTGGACCTCCATAGCCTGCCAATATAAATTGCATGGGGTGAAAATGAAATGTTGCACATGTGGTAATATGATCCAGTTAGACTGTCCAAGATGTTCCCCATGGTGAGTCAGCGTTGCTGGCGTGTGTGTGTGTGGAGATCACGCAACATATTTACAAATGTGGTGGTACTGCGAAAAGGTGCAGATATATTGGAGGAAGGTCCTGGACTGTATAAAAGATGGGGATGGTATAGAGAGAATGTTACGCCCCATCTTGGTTCTTTTTGGTTTGGAAGGGGATGGAGTGGGAAGGGGTGGCCTCTAACCACACATGTTTCATTTATGTTAGTCGCGGCAAGGGCCTACCTGGCAATACACTAGAAGAGGACGCACTTACGTACAGAAAGGGAATGGGCTGCCAAAGCCAGGGAGATGTGTCTAATGAAGAGTATTACTCTGTCGCTCAATGACGGGGGGATCGGCCCTCAAAGGAGAGTGGTCCTCCTTTTTGGGTTAAGTTGAAGGGAAATAGGCTCCCAAATACTCAGGGCATGGGAGTACTGGGGTGGTGGAGGTGGGAGGGTTGACGTGAAGTCCATAGCAGTCGTCCTCTCACTAGGTCATAGAGGTGTGTAATGTATTGTGTCTAGAGTGGAGAGGTAGGGTTCCCCTGTGTTTGCAAAGGGTACAAAACTGGGGGGGAGTTAGTTGCACAACAGAGGTGGTCTGGTGAAGTTTCGGCATCAAGGGGTGGGGAGTTGATATGGTGTTAATGCAAAGGGTTATTGTTGACCAGTTATTAATTTAAAAAAAATACAATAAAATAAAACCCATCATCAGGCACTGGGACACTGTCCTGCAAATAATAAAAAAACACTTGATTGCAACAGGGGCCATTTGATTAGCGATTTCAAAATGTGAACATTGATATGATCTTTGAAGTCAAAGCCTTGAGAGGGGACATGATCAATAGGGTCCCATGTTTTTATTTGATGGCTGCCAAGACATCATCCCAAAACCTAATAAAGCAGTTGTTGTACATTGCCGTGGACGTAAACCTGATTTTTGTAGGGATTACAAAAGCATTTTGTTTGAAAAGGGATGTAGCTGACCAAGTACCCCCACTTCGTTTAACAGGTACACAATGCAGTGTCTAGGGACGGTTTCTTCAGTAAGTGGTGAACATTACCATGGTTGAGGTCAGAGGAACATAACTCGTCTTTAAACTCAGATGTATGAGACTGGTTGTGTTTGGAGTGAAGTCAGTAGGTTAGTAAATCCACGGTTCTTACGTTTTTACTTCTGGGACACCTTTTAAGGCCAATTCTTTTTTTATCCTCCCTTTTAACGTTCTCTTTATTTTTGGCAGTTTCAGGCTGTAATTGTGATAGATTGTTCTCAGGAGAGAAATCTCTTCCTGACCAACAATTTTAGCCAGTGAGAATTCCGTTTTCCCAGGCAAGCTTTGCAGATTCTTGGGCCACCAATTAAATACAACGCTTAAGTACTGACACAAAATTGATCCTTGAAACAGCTTTGTGAGGGGGGGGGACCCTGTGACTCCTCATCCCAGCAAGGAATGTGTCCACAGGCCACCTAATGTATCCCTTATGCCATCTGGCAAAACCACCAAGCTTGGAATGTTATTTGTCTAAATTATTCCTCATGTTGCCTTGATTGACAGCAGTGTCTGGATGATTAGTGTCGGCCACAAGGACCAGGCATTCAATGCCAATCTACTCTGTCACTATGTTATTCAGCATCCATTGTGGCCGAAACACTGTAGGTGTGCAAGGCAGAATACCTTCGTCCTGGTCCCAGGCAGGGACAAGGAACTCCTAATTTTTCTAATAGTTGAAACAACCTAGTAAAAACCGGGCAGCAAAACCACAAACCAGCCCTTTTAAAGTGAATAAGGCATCAAACTCTGTGACTAATTGGAAACCAGAGGACATTATCAGACTTGAATATGTATATGACTATTTAAAGTGACAATAACACACATCTCCTGGCTACGAGGAAGTGACTTGTGTACAAAGCACGTTTCAGCTTAAAGCGCAAGTGATGGTCTAAATATTGGAATAATAGAACCTTTTGTCCCCTTCAAGGACTGTTTCCTTGTCTTTGCTCACGTGAGATTTAAAGTGCTAGTGTGGAGTTCTACTTTCCAACCCCAGAGCTTCTATTTAAAATGGAATTAGGTAGGATAAGAGTTATAAGGAATGCAGCCTGATTTTGGACCCGAGAGATTTTTTGGACAGCAATGCTGGGGACGAGTGGCGAGAGATTGGGGAAGAGAGGACGACCTAGACATGGTGGCTCCAAAGAGACCAAAGGATTTCATTGATCTAAAATCCAAAGGCATTCCAAGTTATGCTACATGACGCTCACATCCCTCGACACTCTGGCGGTTAAAGCATCTGGTAGACCCAGTGGAGTATTCAGTTCCTGAACCCTGTGAACGTGCACTCAAGGAAAATACAAATGCAAACCTACAAATCCTGCAGCTTTTGGAAAAAAATCTTTCTTATTAATGAAGTCCTGGTTGGTTGCTGCTACTAGGTAACCCTCCATGATTGTCTTCTCACTCACTGACCACAGTAAAATATTATGGGGGTCGGCCGCTGTTGAGCGTGCGATGGAAATGGCTGCTTGAGCTCCGGCTGTGGAGATGGAAAGGGGGGATGCATTGGGTGCTTTTGGCCCTCCTGATTGTGAGGCGCCTTTGGAACCTCGGGATTAAACTTGGGGCCGACGATGCAGTCCTTTGTGCTCAGGTCCGAGGAGAGCTGGCAAGGGTGCACACACAGAGACGCAGAGGCATTGCCTGTTCGCACCGCACCTCGAGCCAAGAGAGGGTTTGTTTGCAAACCTGAGGGGAGACCCATCCTCTGCGGTACGTCTGGAAGGCTGCACTGCTAGGGTGGGTGTGCCCCCTGCCCATCGGCTTCTGGCGCTCCTGCTATCCCAAGGTAAACTGCTGGGACCGCTTCAAATCTGAAATAAAGGGTGGTGCTTCTGCCAGTGATTACCTTCCCCTGCGCCTTTTATTGATGTATGGAGAGTTGGCGAATTTGAGGAAAAATTGGATTTGAAAGCTGCGTAAGGCTTTCCATGCCTAATCTACCTGCTGCCTGCTACGGATGGGAACCCCATTGTTGCTCTGGCCCATTTCTAAAACGGAGTACATTGTGAAACCCTTTCTTGAGATGTTGACCTGTTGGGTGGCCGGGTCACTTGGTGAACGTTCTTCAGTGGCACCTCTGGATTAAGACTTGTTCCCAGCAATTTAATTACACCCCCGGGGGCACTCTGGAGAGCATCTGGCTAAAGGCAACAAACGACAATCCAAGCTGTCTTTCTCCAATCAGGAACTTGTTTGCCCCCGGGTGGAAATCCACGGCCTCCGATATGTTCTCGGCGGTGAAGCGGAGGGGAAACTGCCTACAGTGTTGATACCCCTGGAAGAGGTGTGCCTAGGAACCTCGTCAGAACTATCCATTATAATGGCACAGATGAAGTCCAGATTCGAGTCGGTAAATGGCAAACTGGACAATTTGGTGTACAAGGTTAACCGCCTGCAGTTGCGCATTGAGAAGAAGAGTGGTGGTATTTCTGAAGTGGAGCATAGGGTTGGCGTCCTGGAGGAGGCTAACTCCAAGATGACGCTCGTTATACATACACTGCAACAGTAGGTGAAGGGGGTCCACGCTAAGAATGAGGATTTGGAAGCCAGATCCATAAGAAATAACCTACACGTTATCAGTATTCCGGAATCCATTCCGTCAAATAATATGGAGCAGATCAGGGAAGAATTCTTTAAGAAGTTTCTCTCGCAATCCCCACGCCCCGCTCTACTCTATTTGTGGTGGGAAGAGCCTACTGTATGCTGGACACAACCCTTAAACCTGGTCAACGGCCATGTCCTGTAATCGCTAAGTTACTGAACTACAGACCCAGCAGTCTTCTAGTTTGCTGAGCCCGGGAGCTGAGTGAAGTACGGTATCAGAGTAGCAGGATATCCCTTTACTCCTATTTTACACCCTTGGTGCAGAAGGCACGCCGTTCCTATGCCTCAGTAAAACGTAAGCTACTTGACCCGGCTCTTCATTATGCAATACTCTATCCCTCCACACTGAGTGGTGTGAGACAACAAGACTCATTTATTTAATGACACCCTTTTTTGGACTCTTCTCGGCAAGCTGAAGACTTATTAGTAGTTTCTTTTGTTGCTTTAATGCCCTCGAATACTGAGTGGTGACCCCTTTGTAGTCGGCCTTTGGAGTAAGCCGTTGTCTTACTGAATGCTCTCTTGTTGATGTGGTCTGGCGGTCTACCTTTTGCATTAAGTGAGGGTAGTTCCCTACCCTGTTTTTGGCAGTTACTATGAACTAAATACAGTGGTATAAGTGTGCGGGAGCAGTGCTCCTGTACATTTATTTTATTACGTTTTACTGTTCCTATACTTCTATTCTAAAAATAAACTATTCTGGAATGGTGGTTTTCATTTAAAACAAAGTGTAGGAAGAAGTTGAAACCTGCACTTCAGTGCACTGCACTGAACGTTCCTTTTAACAACATGCGCATTTGTTTGAGGGTTTGGATTGTGCGTTGCAGGGGTGTTGCGATGCGGCTTATGGGGAGCATGGTCAGGCCATCAGGGAAGATAGTTTCACTATTTCTTGGTGATTATACCTTGGTCAGTTGGAATGTTAGGGGTCTTAACCTGATAAAGGCACGCAGGGCACTGGCTTATTGTGAGAAACACAGGCCTAGATTATATTTCTCCAAGAAACACTAATGACACTTTTGCCAGGGCCTGGGGCTCCTCTAGGTTTTACACTTCGTGCAGTCCTAACCTTGATTCACAAATCTTAGGTTTGTCCCACTGGGACAGTAACATGGTGCGGAGGGCTGATATGTAATTGTTAGGGGCACACTGCATAACAATCACTTAACAGTTGTTAACATGTATGCCTATAATGTGGAGGACCCCATTCTTCATGATTTGATTATGGAATGCATTCAATACTTGCCCACACACATAAAGTGTGGGCTGGTGACTTTAATACTATATTAATTATGAGTCTCGATAGCTCCAACTATGTTCTGCATGCTCTTTCACAGTCCACATAGGAAATCGTTACTGGCATGGACAATTTGGACCTTCTCGATTTATGGACGATGTTGCATCCTATGGACAGAATATTCGTATTACTCCTCTGTCCATGATATGCACTTGCGTATTGATTATTTTCTTACAGATGCTGGTCTCCTGCATGGAACGAGAGAGTGTAGGTTGCTTCCCAGAGCTTTCTCTGACCACTCTCCGATAGTATGGAAAAGTAGTCTTGGTGAGGCTACTCTTGTTCTATGCCCTTGGAGGTTTAAATTCCAGGCTCTCCTCGATATAGCGTTTTTTTTTGTGTGATTAATATTTGTTCAGTCTCTCAGATGACTGGTCTGGGAAACCTTCAGGGTTCACCTTCGAGCCAATGTATAGGAATGGAAAATGGGGTGTTGAGAACTAACAGCTCAGAATTATCAGACTTAAATCGGAAATTAGATGCCCCAAGCTTAGGGCGGGACTCGTTATCAGCGATTAAGGATACATTGGATCATTTTTGGGAGGCAGTGGATGGAGAGATTCCGTTTTTGTCTGTCCCGGGTCGGCTTGGCTGGCACCTTGCTCATTGATTGTATCCAGGTAGTGGCCCCTTAAGTATGCCTTGTATAAGGAATGTTGAGGGGAAACTGGTGTCGGATCCGGGGGCTATATTTGATACCTTCCTTGCCTTTTATGAGAACTTGTATGCCAAGAGAGACTTTCTCTTCAGCTGAACTACAAAGCTATCTGGGAGATGTGCTATTGCCGAGGTTGACTCAAGATATGATGAACCTCCTTAATGCTCCAGTTATGGCTACGGAAATCATATCGGCAATTGTGCTGCTACCGACATCGAAGGCACCGGGAGCACATGGTATTCCGGGCAAATTCTTTAAGGAGTTTGGGTCAGAGGGAACTCTGCATCTACTGGTGTGTCAGGAATCCCTACAGTCGGGGTCTCTTCCTCCTGCAATGCGTGAGACCGTGATCTCTCAGATTTATTTTTTTTTAAGCCTGATAAAGACCTGACAAAGTGCACTTCTTACAGGCCTATCTCCCTGATTAACTTGGATACTAAGATTTTCTCAAAGGTACTGGCTGATCGGCTTCTCCCCCATCTATTATCGCTTATTCATCTGGACTAATCCGGATTTATGGTGGGTCGATCTGCTGCATTGAATCTCAGACAGTGATTTGCCATTTTTACTCAAGTTGATCTGCTGGTCTGCAATTTAAACTCGTACACTATAAAATCCTTCATCAGTTATGCCTAACTCCCGCTCGACAAATGAAGTTCGACGACACCAATGACGGGAAATGTCCAAAGTGTCTAAGGGGAGAAGCAAGCTTTATACACAAGATCCGATCATGCCCCTGCTACAGCACGATTCTGGGATAGATTTCTTTCAATGGCATCTCAAATGCTAGCTTTTGGCACACACACGGATCCTATGTGTTGTATATTTGGTAGGCTGCGCGGTCTCTCCAGAGATGCCCAAAACCTTCTATCAGTGTGTATGATAATTGCTAAGCATTGTATATTCCTTCGCTGGACCAACACTGTCCCCCCTACAATTCATGAGTGGCTGAAGGACCTCATGTTGAGCTTTGATATGGAACAGATTTATCGTTGATGTTACCCTCTCTGTGCTCCCGGAACTTTGAGACCCATTCAGATGCTTTATTGGCGGGCCGTGCTGAAGAGAGGGAGTAATTGCTACATATTTGGGTACAACGTATCATAGACAGTCGTTTTTTGACGGGTGTTTTGACCAAATATTATTGCCGAAAAAAACACTTCGAGGGGATTGGGTCCTCTGACGTATTCCATATCTATGAAAGTAATCGCCACAGCTGTGCTGCTTCGGAAAATCTTTCTGCGTCCTGCGTCGATTACGTCGATACGCCGTCCTCGAGGGCCTCCGTTAAGCCAATGTCACCGGATGTTATAAGTAGGACGCACGACGCCCGTAGCCTCAGTTCTGTTTTTTTCTGCGAACGTGTTCGCTTCGGAGATCTCGGTGCACCTCAATTCTACTGAATCCTGTTCTTTCGGTTCTTCAATGCTTCATTGCTATTGAATATGATGTCTTCGGCTTCTTCCACCCTACGGTCCGGGTTTAAGAAGTGTCGGGTATGCGGGTCCAAGATGTCCCTGACGGATACGCACGACGCTTGCCTCTGGTGCCTCGGGGAGGACCATTATACAGACGACTGTGTCGACTGCCAATCGCTCACTTCAAAGGCTTTGCGGGAGCGTAAGAAGCTGCTGTCGGTCGGTAAGGTGGCTAAGCCCCGGAAGTCGCGTTCCACTGATCTTTCGACGGACGATTTGAGGGGCGACTCTTCGCATCGTCGTCGTGAGTCCGGGGGTTCTCGGTCTGGGAGTCAGTCCCGCCATTCCTCTGCCTCTTCGAGGCACTCCAGGAAGCGCCGTCACAGGTCGCCTTCCCCGTCCTCTTCCGAGGACACTGCCCGTCGGCGGGTAGCTTGTCCCAACAAGCATTCCAGTCCCGAGGAATGGGATTTGTTCCGAAAGGAGATGTTGGCGATTTTTCAATCGCAGGGCTCCGCTCCAGCTGCGCCGTCTGAGGATGCCGGTCGAGGCCGCGATAGAGAAACCGCTTGTCCGCCTTCGGGCTCAAGTATTCGTCGTGACCACCGGGCGCCTTCAAGGTCCCGGTCGGACAAGGATGGTCGCTCTAGGCATGCCAGTTCCTGGTCCCAGTCCTCGACGCCATCGAGACCGCGAGACTCTGTGAAGTGTTCGGAGAAGACATCGACGCCGGCGGTGCCGAGGTCATCGACGGACTCTCTCTCGAGGTCCCGCCTCTGAGGAAGTCGTCAACGTCATCGGCGCCCAGGCTGTCGAGAGTTACTCGGGGCTCCGCCCTCGAGGCCTGGTTGACGCCACG
The DNA here is from genome assembly GCF_040938575.1 of Ambystoma mexicanum. Lineage (NCBI taxonomy): Eukaryota > Metazoa > Chordata > Amphibia > Caudata > Ambystomatidae > Ambystoma > Ambystoma mexicanum. The sequence continues at coordinate 316,759,662 of NC_090926.1, forward strand.
CTCGATGTCGACGCCTTTCGAGGCAGCTTTGTCGGAGGTACCCCGTGGCACGGTGGCACCCCCCAGAAAGGCGATGGCTAAGGCTAAACAGGTCTTTTTTGCCTTTTTTCTGTACCCTCTTTCCAGCCTCTGGATTATATTTCTGAGGTGGATGAAGGGTCTGAGGAAGGTGAGGTTTCCTGCATTGGTTCCTGATGGAATTGTTTCTGGTCACAGTCAACTTGAGGACCTGTGTCAGTCACTGCACGACGCCGATGGTCTTGACACCTCTCCGGAGGTGGAGTTTTGTAGGCTGGGCAAAAAAGGTATTTTCTTCTGGGGGTATGGCGCTTCAGGCTGCCAACTCCGTTTGTTCCTTGTCTCGTTTCACGCACACTCTGTGGAACTGCATTTCCTTAGCGGCTGATCATATCCCCAAAGGGGAGGAACGGGATGGTTTCTTTGCTATTGTGCAGGATGGCAAGGACGCCATTTTTGAATCCGTTCAGTCGGGTCTGGACATGGTTGATTGCGTCAGCCGGTCCATGGTGGCAAGCACTGTAATGCGCAGGTTTGCGTGGAGTCGGGTTTTGCTCCGGATGTGCAAAGTCGGCTCCTCAACATGTCCTTTGATGGTGTGGTGAACATCTTTTTGGCAGCAAGGCTGACGAGAGTCTTGAGAGGTTGCAGACCTCGAAAGCTGCAGCAAAGTCGTTGGGCGCTGCAGTCCACCAACCTCCACCTTTTCGTCCTGGGGACAGCAATGGAGGGGAGGTTCCTTTCGTTATTACTCATCCTTTAGTAGAGCGAGAGGCGCTGCAAGTCAAAGGGGCAACCGTAGGAATGCCAGAGGTGGAAAACAAGGTACTCGAGGTGCCAAGGCCACGCAAGCAATTGCCTCTTTGCCCTCAGGCACTGCCGCAGCCGCTTCAGCTCAGTCATGAGGCCCATGCTTTGCCGGTTGGGGGAAGGCTGGCGCAGCATCTTGTAGAGTGGCGTGCCATTACTTCAGATGTGTGGGTTCTGGAGATCATAACCCACGGCTACTGTCTTCCTTTCCGGCAGAGGCCTCACGACAATCCACCAGGGAATCTCTCTTTGAAGAGTCCGGATCCGCTCCTTGCACAGGAAATTCAATCCCTGCTGGAGAAAGGCGCCATAGAACTGGTGCCTGTAGAGGAGAGGAACAAGGGATGGTATTCCCCTTATTTTTTGATCTCGTAGAAAGACTGGGGATTGAGACCCATCATGGACTTGCGCGGTTGGAACAAGCTCCTTCGGAAGGACAAGTTCAAGATGGTTACTCTTTCTCAAGTCCTCCTGGCCCTTCAACTTCAGGAATGGTTGGTGTCTCTAGACCTCAGGGATGCTTATTTTCATGTGCCGATCCATCCCAAGCACAAGAAGTACCTGAGGTTCGCGGTTGGCGACTCGCACTTTCAGTTTCGGGTCCTGCGTTCGGATTGACCTCTGCCCCGAGGGTCTTCACCAAGCTCATGGTGGTGGTGGCAGCGTATCTCAGGAAAGGGGGATTCACGTCTACCCCTACCTGGACGATTGGCTGATCAGGGCGCGCTCTCCCAAGCAAGTCCTGGATCATTGGATCATCTGTCCGTCACCTGCCACTCTCTTCACAAACTGGGCTTCTCCCTCAACTTAAAGAAGTCCCACTTGACGCCAATTCAGAGGCTGCAGTACATCGGAGCAGTGCTCGACACATCCGTGGGGCTGTGTTTTCCTCCCCAGGTGAGGGCTCATCACATTCAGCAGATGGTGCACAAGTTTCAACATGCCCAGAGTCTCCCTGCGTTCGAGTTCTTGAGATTGCTCAGCCTCATGGCATCCTGCATTCTTCTGGTGCCAGAGGCCAGGTTGCGGATGAGATCTTTGCAATGGGCACTCAAACTCCAGTGGTCTCAGTCCTCCGGCAGGATGTCGGACCCCGTTCAGGTGCTGCCCTCGGTCACCCAGGACCTTCTGTGGTGGGCCGTCGAAAGCAATCTGATGAAGGGGGCTCTGTTTTGGCTGCCCTGGCCGGAGGTGACGATCGTGACGGACGCGTCCCTCACGGGATGGAGAGCTCGTGCCAACGAGCTGACAGTTAGCGGTCGTTGGTCTCTGTCGGAGTCCAGACTCCATATCAATCTGTTGGAGCTGAAGGCTTGCCCTGAAGGCTTTTCTGCCGACTGTGTAAGGAAAGAATGTCCCGATTCTGACGGACAACACAGTGGCCATGCACTACCTCAACAAAAAGGGGGGGACAGGGTCACTTCCTCTGTGCAGGGGAGCGATGCAGCTGGTTCTGGGCAATCCAGCAGGAAATTTCGATCTCGGCAGTTCATCTGGCCGGAGACGAAAACGAGACGGTGGACGCTCTGAGCAGGCAGAGCGCGATCTCTCACGAGTGGGAGTTGGCTCAGGAGATTCTCCTGGAGATCTTTACCCTTTGGGGGACCCCTCAAGTGGATCTCTTCGCCTCCAGTGTCAACCAGAAGTGTGCAAAGGTTCTGCTTGCGGGAATTTCCTCCAAGAGGAGCCTTAGGAGACGCGTTTGTGGTGGAGTGGTCATTCCCACTGCTGTACGCGTTTCCTCCAGTCCCCATCATCCCGCAAGTGCTGCGGAGGTTAGCGAGGTTCGGTTCCTGGATGATCCTCATTGCTCCAGCATGGGCCAGGAGGACGTGGTACCTGGACCTTCTCGACTTGTCCATCTGCCCTCCATGTCGTCTTCCCTACCGAGACGATCTACTCTCACGGGAGGGGGTTCAGGTTCTCCATCCAGAGGCCAGATCCCTCAACCTTCACGCTTGGCTTCTGAAAGGTTGAGGTATAAGGATTGGGACCTCCCTGAAGACGTGATGGAGGTGTTGCTTTCGGCCAGACGGACGGCAACAAAGTCCCTGTACCGTTGCCGTTGGAGAAAGTTCTGCGACTGGTGCAGGGTTAAGAATGTGGATCCTTTTTCATGTGACATTCCTGTGGTTCTGTCTTTTTTGCTTTCTTTATCCCACAGGGGCTTGCAAGTGGGTACCATTAAAGGTTACCTGGCGGCGCTGTCTATATTTTAGCGCTCGTCTGAGGAGTGTTCTTATTTCAAGATTCCTTTAATTTCTCAGTTTCTCAAAGGGCTCACTAATATGTTCCCTCCGTCACCTTTCCAGATGCCCGGTTGGGATTTGAACCTGGTTCTCAAATTTCTAATGGGTGCTCCATTTGAGCCTTTACATTCTTGCCCTTTGAGACTGTTCAATCTTAAAACTGTATTTTTAGTTGCGGTCCCTTCCGCTCGCAGAGTGAGTGAGTTACAGGCACTTTCAGTTAAGCGACCCTTCACTGTGTTTCATAAGGACAGGGTTGTCCCTAGAGTTCGTCCTTCCTTTCTTCCGAAGGTGGTGTCGGAATTTCATTTAGGCCAGAAGGTTATTCTTCCGGCGTTTTATCCTCCCCCACATCCTAGTAAGGAGGAGGAGAGGCTCCATAGGTTGGATCCTAGGAGAGCTTTAAGCTTCTACATTTCTCGCATGTCCCTGGTCAGAGTGGACGATCAGCTCTTTATTGGTTACGCTGGAAGGCGTTTTGGACAAGCTGTGACTAAGCAGACTTTGTCCAGATGGATTATCTTGGCAATTTCTGAATGTTACCGCCTGGCGGGTAAGGACCCTCCGGTAGGCTTACAGGCCCATTCGACTAGGGGTATGGCTGCTTCTACTGCCCTGCAGAGGGGTGATCCTATTCGTAACATCTGTGATGCAGCCACTTGGGCTTCGGTCCATACTTTTGTACGTCACTACTCCCTAGATTCTATCCGTGGGCAGGATCTGGCCTTTGGCAAGGCGGTCCTTTACTCTGCAATTTGATTGGACACTCTAAATTTGTGTATTCTAAATTCTTTTCCCACCAGCTTACCTTGGTACTGCTTTGGGAGTCTGTCATAAATATGGAATACGTCAGAGGATCCAATCCTCTCTAAGAACAAGTTACTCTCTTACCTGGTAACGTTCTTTTGATGGGATGGTCCGATGACGTATTCCATATCGCTCCCTCCCTGCCTTCCCCGCTACAGAATTTCTTATGCGATTGCAGCTTACGTTTCCGCAAGGCTTTCTGTGGTCATACTGGCAGTTGATCGGTGCCACACGTTCTGGGAAAAAACTACAACTGAGGCTACGGGCGTTGTGCGTCCTACTTATAAAATCCGGTGACGTCGGCTCGACGGAGGCCCTCGAGGACGGCATATCGACTTCATCGAAGCAGGACGCAGACGCCGAAAGATTTTCCGAAGCAGCACAGCTGTGGTGATTACTGTCATAGATATGGAATACGTCATCGGACCATCCCATCGAAAGAACGTTACCAGGTAAGAGAGTAACTTGTGGATCTAAATCTTTGGGTGGGCTGTGAAAGGGGATATAAAGGGTTGGGGGGGTTTGGGGGGGAACAATAACAAATAGGTGGAGGACAGAGGGCTTTGGGGGGAACCCACTCAAAAATAAAGTTTCAATGAGTTTTTTGAGCAAACATTTTTTGGAAAAACACAAGTCGAAAAAACAGCTGTCGATAATATGACATGGAACACATATATTTTTACCAGAGTTGGCAGTCCCTCCTGGGGGTATGTAACAACGCTTAATTATTGTTACCCCAAATTGATGTGTGGTCAAGAACTATGCATTAGATGTGTTTTTGCTGGCATGATTGGTTTAGGTATACTTCGCCTGCCATTGTATCCTTTGCTGCCTCAGTTGTAAAGCGACATTGTATTGAATGTGTTTTGTGCTCGGGTCAAAGGGACTCCTTACGATTTTGCCGATATTCCAGACATAAATCGGCCAGAATACTGGCAAACGAAATTACAGATACCGCCACGGGGTCAGGTGGCGTTACCACTGGTGGTATTGCCTCAGGTGGTAATACTGCCAGACTACAAGTGGTGTTTTGGGCGTGTAAATCCCCATTTTATGGACGCCATTGGCGATTTTTGCCGGTGTTGCCTCCGGCTTCGTTACCGGATGTAATACCACCGATTTTTGGAGGTAAGATAGAGGAGTTGCCTCCAGCTCAAAGCATTTACCTAAATAAATCTGCAGTATTACCATCCCGTAATACCACCAGTGGTAATACCGGCAACTTTGTAGTTTAGCGGTGTAGGAAAAATGGAAGTAAACGGAATTACCTACACTTTTTTCCGACACTGGCAAACTCGTAATGAGCCCAATGTGCCTATTGATCTTTGTCTTTGAGTTGTGATGTGAAATTAACCTAACTTTAAACAAAAGGTTAAAAGAAAAACCTTATGGGCCTAGTTTTGATGTGGGCACGAGGGATCGGGTTTTTCAATTTGCTGCCAGAGGCATGTTAAGAATGTATTATAATGACAGTCCCCACCAAAGTGCTCTAGCAGCACTGAGGCCTGTCTACAGAGTGAAGTTTTGTCCTTTTGCCAGCCGTATAGTCTGCTAGAGACTAAAAAGAGAAGCAGAAGAAAGGAAAAGTAATGGGAGGAGAAAAGCTAGACCCACGTTAAATATTTGCCTTGGTACCGATGAGGGGGTAGAGATGAAGTGCCTGGTAGTTTGCCTGCCCATAGACTAAATGTAAAACGATCAAAGCATAGCGCTGGTCAGAAAAGAACAAATGCATAATGCTTGCGTAAAGTGTGCGTATATCTGTGTGCAGGTCTCAAAATGTGCACTTGTCACTAGCCATTGCGGAGTGATATCTGACTCTTGACGAGTAAATATGGTGTGCTGTGTGCATGTGTTGAATGCAGGGGGCAAGAGACCTTTTACGCCTGGCTAGTAGTTTGCAACTTGAAATGTCTACTCCTGGGGAAGTACTGAAATTAATAAGTGGTTGCATGATAGGCTTGATGTGCTCTTCTGACTGTCACAGGTTTAGGGATCAACAGATGATTTGAGAAGTAATGGGTTTCAAATGCATCAATTAAATTAGTTTAGGAATGGATACATGTTGCAACGAAATAGGGTGCATTTCTACATAACAGCATGGTGTTAAAGGAGAAAATACGGGTGACGGAACCTCTAATCCACATGTCTGCAACAGTTTGTGGTCTGGGTTGTATCGGCCAGAGCGATTACAGCCACTCAGTTACTGTAGGTTCCCTGGGTCAGACACTCCTCTACTGGTCAGTGGCAATCATTGGCCTGCATGTGCTTGGCGTTTAGATTTCTATTTATTTATTTGTATAGCGTAAGCCCTCAGGCATCAAGGCGCTGGTTACAGATTAGCTTGACATATTACACAGTAGCATTATGGCAAAACATAGGTCATGTTAGGTGAAAATGGACAAGTCTGACTCTTTAGGTTTCTGAGGAAAAGAGTAATGTTTGAGCTGCTTGCGGAAGGCCGTATAGGAGTTTTCCAGTCTCAAGGCTGGGGTTGTGCGTTCCAGTTCTTGGCAGCAATTGCCGGAAAGCTGGCACCGCCTGCTCTTTTCAGTCGCAGTCTGGGGGTGATGAGGAGATTCGTGTGAGTCTGGTGGCAGAGGTTTTGGTGAATTTGGCCGCAAGTTATCTTGTGGTGGAATTAGAGACGCATTTGTGCGTTATGGTTATTCTTTTTTTTTTTTTTTGTTTTTTTTGTTATGTTCAAGGTGACCCTTCGAGCATTGTTTTGTATAATTTGAAGTCTGTTGATGTTACCAGCAGAGGTGCCTACGAAAAGGGCATTGCAGTAATCAAACCTGGAACCTATCAGGGCTCTTGCAATAGTGAGGCAGCTTTCTGTAGAGGCAGGAATAGATACGTTATGTGGTGTATGTTGCTGAAGAGGCAGTGGAATTGACTTGCCTGGAGAGTGAGAGGGTGGAGTCAAGATACACCCTGAGGGTTTTGACATTGCTGGAGACTTGGATGGTGATACAGTCAATGTTGAAGGATTTGTATGCTGTGTCTCATTGCTGTTTTCTCATTGTTGAGGCAAAGCATGTGAGTCGCCATCCAAGCTTGGATAGTTTGGTTCACTGATGTCAATCAGTCGATGAGTAGACCGTTTATTTCTTCTTCGTCACTCCTGAGTGGATTTTCAGGCAATATTTATTCCCACATGGCCCCCACTAATCAAGGGTGTAATGCCCGATCCGCAGCCATCGCTTTGGTCATTTAAGAGCCTCCAACAGGCACCTGCTAAATTGTAGGTGGCAAGGGCTTTGGCTCTCTTTCTGGTCTCTTCTTCCTCACCTTCTCTCACTAGTATTTTCCTTGTGCACTCCCATCTCTTGGAACCAGGCAAGGTTTGATGTTTTTTGTCCTTCTCTTTTGTTCTTTTCTTCTTCCTACCTTTTTATTTGGGTCAAGAGGTGGGCCAGGCTCCTCCCTTTCAAACACAAAAACTGGCCAAGCTTTATCTCGGCTTCTGTCATATTTCACCTCTCTACCTCTTTGGAATTATGGCCCTTTCTACTTCTCCCTCTTTCGCTCTGTCTCTTAATCTATTACAACTTCCTCATCACACCTCTGCTTCTTTTCGCCCCTGCCTTGATGTGTCTTTCCACTCCAGACCTCTGCTCATGCCGTCTTTTTATTCTATACTCCAGCTCAAATGTTTCCCTTCTCCTTTATCTTTTTCCTCCACCAGCCTCTCTTTGCCTCTTTGCCTTGCTCTCTCTCTCTCTCTCTGTCTTACCTGCCTCTCCCTACCCTCCCTCTCTCCTAAAGCACTTCATGCAACTCCTCTCCATCAACTCCCTTTCCACGCGCCTTCACCCTAGGTCTGTCTATGATCCCTTTTTGTATCTTGGGCTCATGAGGAAATTGGAGAAAATGGATTAGTTTATGGCCATTGGACCATTCCCGGGACCACGTGTACCAAATTGTGTTTGGATTACTTGTCACAGCTTTGTACACTGATTATAAATGGGAGAGCTGCCACATTGGAAGCAGACCTTTCTGTCTGAGGGTAATTTCTGTGCCACTCTTGCTTGTCATTTCCCCGTCCACTGCTCCATTTTGAACTTGCAGTTTGGGCTTGTGGGCTGTGCTTTTCACCTGTTCTTTTCATAGTCGGTCTTCTACGGAGCCTTTCTGGGCAATGTAGGTAGACCGGGGGGACAATATTGTGGATGGGTGACTTTTACATAGTAGCCTTGAAGCATGGAGGCTGTTTTTCCGTCAGGTATTTGTGGTATCCCGGATGTTATGTTGATTGCATGTGTGAGTGCTGAGGCCTTGTTGAATGTTCCTGTGGAGCTTGGAGTGTTGGGGCACCTGGGAGTTCCACAACTTACAGTTGGGGACTTGGAGCTGGGCAGGGAACCAGGGTGGAGGCCTGTGACGTTCTCTCCTACTTCTTACCTGTACTATGCAACATAAGAAGCAATAAAGCATGTTTCCCTTTCCACTTACCTGTGTCAGCCTGGTTCCTGCTCCTTGTGAATCATTGGCCCAGGGTACCACCTCCAGGAGGCAGGTTACATCAGTATTATTGTAAAGTGACAGTGCACTTGTAGGTACATCTGGAAGTTCCCAGCCAACTGTTGGACGTGACAGAGGCCAGATTAGGCTGTGTGCAAGACAAGTGAAGTTGATAGAGGGTAACAGAAATCTGGTGTGTGGTAGGAGTCTGTCAGAGCTGCATGGCCACGTACTGAAGGAACAAGGTGCAGTGAAAGTGAAAAGTATATTCTTAGACAATCCAGCTGTAAACTGTGACAAGATCACTTACTTGTGTGGAGGTTTGTTAGAGGGCGATCGATCACTTCCTGGTAACCAGGCCCATCTATCAAAATCATTAACCTCTGGGGTGGTCTTATACTGCAGTTTGTCCTTCCATGTCTTAGAAGAGGATTACTGGGGTGGCCTTATTCTGCAGTTTGTCCTTCCATGGCTAAGAAGAGGATTACTTTCAATGGGCAAGGCTGTCTTCTCGGTGGAACCCCTGGGTTATGTCGGGCCCATTAATGACATCATTTGTTGCAGCATACCCGGATCAAGGCCAGAAAGTTGTGATTTTTGCCTCCTTTTTTTTTTTTATTCGTGTACAGTACAAAGAGTGGAAAAGGTGTTACGCTCACCTGGACCCCACAGCGGTGTCGATCGGACCAGGACAGCTGCGGTCTCAGTCAACGTGATGCGTAGTGCAGAGATGACTGTCTGGACTGGCCCGCCTAGTCTTGTCTGCTGGACCCGAAGAAGTATTTTCCTGCAAGTGGAGACAGGGATTAGCCACCTGTGGGTTTTAGTGATGGCCTCCCAACTGTTCTCGCTCTCCCCCACTAATCACCTCCGATATTCCCTTAGTAACCTCACCTTATGTTTGTAAAAGATGAGCTCTCCATCCCGCGTGTCTTGCAGGGGCGCGTAGATACCAGTTACTTCACTGGTTTGAAGGCGTTAGGAGAGTTCCGGTAAGCATTGATTCTGAAGTCCCAGGCGGGATTGGTACGTATAAAGTTCAAAGAGTTCAATGTGCCCGATGTTCACTCTTGTCCCCTTCCTTCCTTAAGTTGCAACTGAGTTCGTGAGAAGAAGGTCTCGTAGCTGCTGCTGGTGTTCAGGTAAGAGTCTGTGTTACCCAAAGCTGTCCGGTAACTATTGCATGCGTTAACGCATTGTTTTTCTCCCTCTTTACAGATGCGGCATATGAAGATATGGAGAATAATACCGCCGGTGGTAAATCAGGTAAGTCTATGGTGGTAAGAGGTATTTGTTGATTCCCTTGGCTCACCTTGTTATTCTTGTGCCCCTAGGTGCCGGAGTACAGCGAAGAAATGATGGAGACAGTGCCGTATCGAAAGATGCTGTGAGAACTGGTGAGTATGGCGCTGTGCTGGAGCTGGCGAAGCGACGCGTGCAGGACTGATGTACTTTCCAGGTCGGGAGATGAAATGGATCTGGAATCAGGTGAGGAATTTGAAATAAGTTTGTTTTCTAACCTTGTCCTTTTCTTCCTCTTTTATTCTAGGAGCTCCGGATTCGAGGCGGGCGTGGCAGAAGACTGGATGCTGGCTGCAGGCACGCAGGCGTGGCAGAAGACTGGATGCTTGCTGCAGGCACGGTGAGTCACGCTGCTGGATGCAGAATAACACGAAGCATGTGCTGCTGTTCGGGCGTGGTTTAAATAGCCTCCAAAGTAGTCCCAGGAAAGAAGTTCCCCAGGACCCACACCCGAGTAAAAAATAGTCCCTGTAGTAAAATAATCCCATCCAGGCCTCACGTTGGCTTGGATTTATTTGCAGCATGGTCTGCATGAGGTAAGTAATGTCTATGAGCCTGGTGCCTACGGCGCCAGGACTGAACCCAGACAGCCCCTAGCTGGGGCTGCTGGGGTTTTTGTAAATGTCTGGATGCCTGCTCCCGGGGCTGATGGGCTTGATCCGGATGCCCAAGGGTAGGCATCATGACAAAAGGGGTATCGCTCGAAATGATCGAATAAAAATGCTGAATGTGCTTTTATTGTGCATTCGGCAGTGATGAAAATGTTGAACCTAATTATACTGAACAAGGGGAATCGGGGGTTGTGGGAGTATCCACCACTCCCCTTGAACGGTATAATAGGTTTGGGGGTTGCTGGGGTATACCCGGCTCCCATTAGATAGATTGCAGGGGATAATAAAGTTTCACCAAAAAAAAGGACCCAGCACTGGAAATTCATACCCACTTTAGGGTTTGGGAAACTGACGTTGCAAGGAGAAGGAGGAATGTCTAGGTACGGGAAAGAAGGTAAGTCCTTCGAGAAGTAGGTATGGGTAAAAGGGGTAGCTGGTATGGGGATGCAGGAAAGAGTGATCCAAGTGATCACTGCACACCGCGATTTTCAGATTCAGTAATTTTGAATCCAAAATGTCAAGGCGCGCAGTGATCACATAGATCCGAAAAGGGTCAATGGAAACTATGGGAGTAGTCAAGAGCACAAGCGCAACATATCCGAGTTGTAAGTCACACCAAGGTTATAGGAAAAACATGAGTGGGAGATCTGTAGGTATCCCACTCAGTTTTATTTATTTATGTACTAATGTATTGCTTAAGTAGTGGACTCGCTAGGTCCTAGAGGATTCCCTATTCTAATACATTCTTTACTCAGGGCAACCTGGAGATTTGTTCACAGAGAATTACACAGGGGGGTTTAGAGTGCCCCAGACCACTTCTTTAAAGCTCCAGCTGTAGGAAGGACTCTCTCGTCTGGGTGTGGGCCAATCATCGGTGAGGACAAGGTCCTGTTCCATGTCCTACGTGGTTAGGGTGTTAAAGGCTGACGCTCCTCGCCCCCTTTCCTGGATTGATTTTTAGGTTGCAGCCATTCTTCTGTGGCTCCTCCCAGCCAAGGGTATCACAGGAGTCCTTTGGTTGTTTGGGTTCACCTTCCCTAGGGTCTTTGGCACTCTTCACCAGCAGGTGTAGTTCTGCGTCAGAATCTGGGTTATGGCCGCCAGCAGTCTGTGGGCAAGATCCTTCACTGGACGGTCAAGATTTAAAAACCTCCTTCAGCATTTGCCTCCCTCTCTTTCTTACTTTTCTTCTTCTCCACTCTCGTCCTCCAACCGCCTTCCACTCTTGCTTCCCTCCACCAACCTTTCCCTCAATCCCCTCTACTATTACTCCTCTTGCTTGTCAGGTAAGTTCCTCCAACTGGCTCCTCAGGCTTCCTTTTTCATCTTCCTCTCTCACTACTCTCTCTGTACAACACAACACTGTTGAACGAACGCACTTAGCTCCCTCAAAGTGGTGCTGGCTCAGCTCCATTTTTAAAGCACAATGCCAGCACCTTTTGATCCCAGGGTCTTCGTAATTGGTGTGCTTTTTTCCTTGTTTAAGCTTTTGTGGTTGGACAATTGTGATTGCTCTTTGCTTCTTGTAGTTATGTGGGCAAAGTGCAAAAGGGGCTCCTCTGCCATCTTGGAATCAGGCAGCACTGTCGGCACTGTGAAGCTGGCTGCCCGATCCCACATTTGCTCCTTGGTACTCTCCCAAGCCAACTCCTGTCTCCCTGCAAGTTCCCTCTGCTGTTCACGGCTCCCAGACCACTATCTTTTGGATCGGGCGAGTTTGCAAATGGCCCTGCAGTGAAATTTACTCCAATTCTGTGCAGCTCTCATACTTTCTTTCCAGATTGTGTTTCCCATTTGCGGGCTGCCATTCTGCTTCAGTCTCCATGGTTCTTTCCCAGAGGGTGAGTGGGTCATTGATGTGACCTGTCCAAGAAGAGAGACTGCTGGGGGATCCCACGTCTACTGTCTCACTGTGGACTATCACTTAGTTGGTGGCTTCCCATGGCTCCTAGAGTCTCAGGGACAACGTTCCACAGCCCAGGCACATCGGACTCAGTTACACTGGCCACAACAACGCTTTGATTAATGGTGCTGCAATATTATACCATTGGTATTTCCACCACACCGGGGCAACATTTCATAAAATAGTCAACTTAAAGCCAACAACCTAAACATTTTTTTTTAAAAAAACAAGTAGTAATAAATGTATATTATGCCATTCCCAAATCAACATCAAAATGTTGATGCAATTGCTTGCTTTACTAATGTTTAGGGCATCATTGAGTGCACATAGGTGGGTATTGATGATCGGTAATGCCTTATGTGGTGCTGCACTTGTCTTTTGAGATCAGCAACTGGTGGCATTTTACCCAACAGTTTTGTTCTACGTGGCATGCCAACACTTAACTCTCGGTGGAAGTGGCTCCATGGTAATGACTCAACCAGAACATGAACCCACATTTCCTTGAAGTCCCCGGTGTAATGCATAATGTACCTTCAATGTAAAGAGTAGAATTCTGATAAAATGATTGCCTGGCATGTGAAACATTAGTTTGTGGAAGTTTAAAAATACTAGACAGTGCATAAGACATTTTTCCTTAGGGTCAAATGCATTTATGTGCAATATACTGTTTGAAGCAAAAGGGACCAGGTTGCAAAGGTTTAGGACAATCCTGCATTGGCACATACCTCAACATATTGCACATGGAGGGGCTGAAACGACGAGCACTACATTTGATGCCAACATTGAGCCAGAGAAGGTGGGCTAATTTATTATAATAATAATAATAATTTAGCATATATATAGCGCTACGAACCCTCAGGTATCTGAGCACTGCTTATTATTGTGTGGTGCTCCTTTATCGACCTCGGAAGGATGAAAGGCTGAGTTTGGACCTGCCAGGATTCGAACCTGCATAAGCAGGCTCTGCACGGATATCAAAGCGAGCGCTCTACTCGTTGTGCTATTTGACCGGCATTATAGGGCTCTGTGTGGTTGAGTGGATAGAACCCATACAAAATAATCCTTTGAATTTGGGTGACTTGTCAAAGAAGCTTCAGCCCCTGATAATCTGTCACCTAATAAATGGAAACTGAAGTCCCACAGAACTAGTAAATCATGAACATACTGCTAGGCTGGTTGCTTAGCGAAGTTGGCGGAGAAAGTAATCTCTGTTCTTCTCCAAAAATATCCAGATAAATGTGGGCAATTGGAACACACAAAATGTGTGTTCTACAAAAACCCAGAATGGAAGCCTTCCTTTTGAAGATGTGTGGCAAAGTGCTTAACGAGACAGACCGAAGAAAATCTTCCCTGCTTATTCTTTGCCCTGTATGCCGCTGTTGACTTGGTTGTCCATTTGTTACTGTGCATGTGACTAGTGTCTATATGCAAGATCAAAGGAAGGGCCTAACCCAGGTTCAAAACCATTCTTGCTGAATTGCTACTAAAAAGATGGATGAGAAACTTGAACTCTGGCCAGTGGTGAGTTTTTTGTTACTTACTGGAGTTCCAGCTTTCCCTGGTCCTTCTTTAGCACCAGAGACTGCAACTACACACCTATGCGGATGACCATGAACTATACCATTCGAGGGGATTGGGTCCTCCGACCTATTCCATATCTATGACCGTAATCACCACAGCTGTGCTGCTTCGGAAAATCTTTCGGCTCCTGCGTCGATGACGTCGATACGCTGTCCCCGAGGGCCTCCGTCGAGCCGACGTCACCGGATGTTATAAGTAGGACACACGACGCCCGTAGCCTCAGTTCCGTTTTATCCGTGAACGTGTTCGCTTCGGAGATCTCGGCGCGCCTCGGCTCTTTCTGAGTTCTGTTCTTTCTGCTCCTCGAACCTGTTCGTTTGTGATATCCATGATGTCTTCGTCTTCTTCTACCCCGCGGCCGGGTTTTAAGAAATGTCGGGACTGCGGGTCCAAGATGTCGTTGACGGATTCGCACGTCGCTTACCTCTGGTGCCTTGGTGAGGACCACGACACGGATGACTGTGGACTGCCAGTCGCTTACATCGAAGGCCTTGCGGGAGCGTAAGAAGCTTTCTGTAGGTAAGGTGGCCAAGCCCCGGAAGTCGAAGTCCACCGGCCTTTCGACTGACGATTCGAGGGGCGACTCTCCGCATCGTCGGTCCGGGGGGGTCTCGGTCCCGGAGTAGGTCTCGCCATTCCTCTGCCTCTTCGAGGCACTCATGGAAGCGCTGTCACCAGTCGCCGTCCCCGTCCTCGTCCGAGGACTACGCCCGTCGGCAGGTTGCTTGTCCCAACAAGCATTCCACTCCTGCCGAATGGGATTAATTTCAGCAGGAGGTGATGGCGATTTTTCAGTCACAGGGCTCCGGTCCATCCGCGCAGTCGAAAGACGGCAGCCGTGACCGTGCTAGAGACACCACTCGCACGCCTTCGGGCTCGAGCGGTCGTTGCGATCACCGGGTGCCTTCGAGGTCCCGGTCAGACAAGGATGGTCGCTCTAGACATGCGCGTTCCAGGTCCTGGTCCTCGACGCCCTCGAGACCGTCGGAGCCTGTGATGTCTTCGAAAAAGAAGACATTGACGCCTTCGGCGCCAAGGTCGTCGGGGGAGACTCTCTCGAGGCTCCGCCACTGAGGAAGCCGTCAACGCCATCGGTGCCCAGGCTGTTGAAGGACACGCGCGGGGCTCCGCCCTCGAGGACTGTGTCCAAGCTGTCTGCGCCACGCTCGACGTCGACGCTGATTCCATCGACGCCCTCGACGCCTTTTGAGGCTGTTTTGCCAGAGGTACCCCGTGGCACGGTGGAACCCCCTAGAAAGGCTCTGGCTAAGGTTAAAAATGTCTTTGTCCCTTTTTCTGTGCCCTCATTCCAGCCTCTGGATTATATTTCTGAGGTGGGTGAAGGATCTGAGGAAGGGTTGGTTCCTGATACGGTACCAGACGATATTTTGTCTGGTCATAGCCAGATTGAAGACCTGCGTCAGTCGTTGCACGACGCCAGTGATCCGGACACCTCTCCGGAGGTGGAGTTCTGTAAACCTGAGCCTGGCACCCATGCCGAGTCCTCGTACTGGCGCCTTATGCCGAGGGTAATGGAATACTTGGGGTGGTCTTGCGCCACCAGTGGATTTCCTGCAGGATGACCTGACGGATGTCCTCGACCAAGGTCCACCAACTGACCCGGTACTGCCATTCCATATGCCTTTGCAAAGAAGGGTGGTAGCGGCTTCGACTGCCCCGGAGAGTCTCCTGGCAGTGAGCAAGTCTTTGCCGCGAAAATACCGTCCAGCCAGTAGCGGCCCCTGCTACTTGACCACGCACCCCACTCCGGAGAGTTTGGTGGTGCAGGCGGCTACGGCCCCAGCAAAGCAGGCGTCGTATCCTACCATCCCTCCTGATGGGGACGACAAGCGTTTTGATGGCTGGGCGAAGAAAGTGTTTTCTTCAGAGGGTATGGCTTTACAGGCAGCCAACTCCGTGTGTGCCTTGTCACGTTTCACGCACACTCTGTGGAACTGTATTTCGTTAGCGGTTGATCATATTCCCGAAGGGGAGGAACGGGATGGTTTTCTTGCTATGGTGCAGGATGGCAAGGATGCCATGTGTGAGTCCGTTCAGTCGGGTCTGGACATGGCAGATTGTGTCAGCCGGTCCATGGTGGCGAGCACCGTAATACGCAGGTTTGCGTGGTTGCGGAAGTCGGGGTTTGCTCCTGATATGCAAGCCCGGCTCCTCAACATGCCCTTTGATGGTGAACATCTTTTTGGCAGCAAGGCTGACGAGAGCCTTGAGAGGTTGCAGACCGTTGAACGCTGCAGTTCGCTAACCTGCGCCTTTTCGTCCTAGTGGACAGCAATGGAGGGAAGGTTCCTTTTGAACCGCCCTTCCATTACTCATCCTTTAGTAGATCGAGAGGAGCTGCAAGTTAAAGGGGCCAGCGTAGGAGTATCAGAGGTGGAAAACGAGGTACTCGAGGTGCCAAGGCCGCTCGGGCAGTTGCCTCTTTACCCTCAGGCAATGCCATAGCCGCTTCAGCTCAGTCATGAGGCCATGTCCCATGGTTCGCTGGTTGGGGGAAGGCTGGCGCAGCATCTTGTATAATGGCGTGCCATTACTTCAGATGTGTGGGTTCTGGATGTCATAGCCCACGGCTAATGTCTTCCTTTCCGGCAGAGGCCTCACGACAATCCACCAGGGAATCTCTCTTTGAAGAGTCCGGATCCGCTCCTTGCGCAGGAAATACAATCTCTGCTGGAGAAAAGTGCCTTAGAACTGGTGCCTGTAGCGGAGTGGAATAAGGGATGGTATTCCCCTTACTCCTACGTCCTGTCCCCTTTTGTCCATACTTCTGGGACATCTCTCTGTCCTGTGGGACGGGACCGGAGCACTTTGTAAAAATCATCCAAAAGTTTTTTTGTAAAATTTGACCTTCCACTCTTTCTTGTGCAGGGCCCGGCATGTGTCCATAACCCCGCCCACCTTCGCTCCGCCCCCCGCATCACCCATCAGTCCTTTTCTCCGCTCTTTCGGGACTGGACGCACTTGCATCCTCGGAAGATTTTCTTCCCTTTTTTCCTCTCTGGCTCTCGCTAGCGATCGTGTACTAGTCTGTCGTTCAAACTAGACTTTCCAGATTGTTCATCGTGTCACAGACGCTTCGCGAGGGCGGGTGTCACGCTCACCTGGTCTCCTCGTGTTCGAAGGATGATGTCTGCACTGGTGTTGCTCTGCTTAACGGAGGGTGCTAGCTCGCGTCTTCCCTTCGTTCTTGCCTCAGGACATGTTCGTCTGCAAGTCGAAACAAGATTTTAGCCAATTGAATGGAGCTGGGTTTGATTTTCCCCTCCTTCCGATTTTCCCTTCTCTTCCTCTGGCTCACCTTGGTTTTTTAATGGGCGAGCTCTCCGTCCTGCACACTCTGGCAGGGGTGCGGTTTCGCAGTCTTTCCAGGATCTAGTTACTACACTGATCCGATGGAGATTGCTTAAGTGGAAAGGCCGGCGTATGCAGGTAAGTCTCTATTCCAACAACTCCTTGAAATAGCTGTCTTAAGTCTTTGCCCGAAATATCTAATGTTTGTTCTTGTCTTTCAGGTGCGGCTTTAAGTGGCTTTCGGATGATGGATGACTCTCCTGACGACGATGAGCAGGATTCCAGCTGGTAAGTATAGCGATGTGCGGGGCGCGCTAATTGTTCGCTGTATTTAGCTTTCCTTGCTGTATGCGACTAACCTGCTTTGTCTGTTCTGTTCGGCAGGTGCGGCCCAGTTCCAGGAAGATGATGGAAGAGCCGCTCGACGGGTTGAGTTGCGGCACGACGCTGTAATGATGAAGAACTGCTCGATGGAGTTTCTAGAAGTGGCCGTTTTCAGGTGAGTAGCTACCCGTGAGGGTACCTTCAGTTCTGCTCTCCTATAGATCCGGCGGTCCGTGGGTAAGCAGAAGGCGAGAGGAGGATGTTCTGCAGGTTAAGGCCTTCAATGCTTTTCTAACTCCTGTTCTTCTCTTTTCTCAGGTGCCGATGGAAGGAAGACTCGGGACGGGCGTGGCAGAAGGGAAGCAAGAGCTGAGCTGACACGGTGAGCATTACACTGCAGGAGTGCAGCATAACGTGAAGCGTGTTCAGTTTGCTGGGTGCGGTTTAAATAGCCTTGCAAGTAGTCCCAGGAAAATAGTCCCCCTTAACCGTATCCTGTCTCCAGGTAAAGTAGTCCCAAGCCACACTCTGTACTGAATGGCTCAGCCTCTGAGCCAAGTATATGGCCCACGTATTTCGCACCTACCATGAGCCTGGCGCCAGCGGCGCCAGGACTGAGTCGAGGTGAGCCTAGCTGGGGCCTGGGAAGTTCCCAAGGAAGCTAAAGTCCGTGATGAGCTCACCAGTTTCAGGGTTTTAGGAGCATGCACCATGACAGCGGATCCCCATCCTCTTTGTTTGGAGTGTTTGGGTCCGGATCACCGTTGGGACTCCTGTTTTTTACTGCAACTCCCTTTCGGTCTGGGCACTTCAACATCGGTTGGAGCGGTGGGAGGAGGTGTTCCGACAAACTCCTCCTTCGCATTTTCAGGCGTTCATCGACGAAAAGAAGAAACGCCCGGTAAGTTCTTTACTTTTCAGAGCACCCCTGCCGTGGGATACCTTTCCAGGTTCCTCCCGGACCGGGAGGAGCGTTGATCGCTCTGTCACCGGGGATTGCCCTGAGGTGCCCGTTGGGCCTAATAATTGTACTAGAGTTTTCTCCTAGGGTTTCCATAAGGGGCCTGTGGATACCGGAGCACGCTTCAAGGCCCCTACTTTGGGGGCTGTCTGTAGACTCAGTTCTACTGAGTCGTGGGCTACCGGAGCTTGCTCTGAGGCCTCTTTCGGCTGCCCTCAAGAATAAGACCAGGGTGCGCCCTAGGCGTTGGTTGGGCTTGGTGTCACCGAACGGATGTTGGAGGCCCACGCGTATAAGGCTGTTACCGGACACCAGATCTGTCGAGGGGGCAAAGAAGGAAAGTTCTTCATTTACCAGCAGTGCCAAGGTCCTTCCTGGGAAGGCTAATTTTGTGGTTGGTATGTTGCAGAAACATTCCAGGCCTCATAGTACCGGCTCTGCCGAGGTTCCTTATGTTAAGGCTAAAGTTAAGACACCTGATCCATCGACAGGGACCCCTGCCTCACTTCCTCATGTGCCGCTGTTCCCCTCAGGCGATGACAAAATGGCGCCCTTCCCGCCACAACCGCGGTGGCCATTTTGGGTGCTACCCCTACAACTACGCCCTCGGCCTCAGGTGTAGGGCTTGGTTCCGTGGGTGAACATAGAGTTCCTTGTGCGCATCCTTATCGGCCAGTTTATGATTTGCACGCCGGATGCCCCTTCTGCACAACGTTTTGTTGCCTGCGGGGTCGGCACCTTTGATATATGTGGAGGCGTCGGTGGAGGGGCCGGTGTGGCACCCTTCCCCGTTATGTTCCTGGAATTATCCTCCTCATGAGAGGCCTCCTCAGGTTCCAAAGCAGTCCCCAGAGTACGCCTTTTTTGGTAAATTTCAAACGCTCATGCGTACCGACCCCATAAGGGAGTATTTCAAAAGGCTTTTTTGGGAGATATGTCCGCCCGCGCCTTTGGCTCCACCCGTTCCTCTGTTGGTTCCGACAGCTCCTCCCTTGCCTACGGTGCCTTCCCCGACTCTTCCGCCTTTGTCCTCATTGTCCCCCGTGGACAAGGCAGCGCACGACACAGCTCAGCAGGATCCTGACCTGTCGGATGACGATCAAGGCGATCAGGACAACGAGGACCTGCCCCGCTCTATTAGAGCTTTTTATGACCGGGTACTGGACATGATGTGCTTCTTAGATGTTCCGGTGCCCAAGGCACCCGCTCCACAGGAGGGCGTGCTTTCTGGGGCGTTCACCCTGTCTCCTTTGGAGCATACTGGCCTGTTCTTGCAGAAGGACATTCTGGCCGAGGTCCGCAGAGTCTGGGAAAAGCCACACTCTGGACTTTTCCTCAGTAAGAAAATTGACGCGCGACACAGGCTGCATTCTTCGGAAGAGGTGGCCCTGTCGTCTTGATTGCCCCCCTTCCTCCACAGTGATGGCTGCGGCCACTTTGTAGTTCAGGCCTGCAGCATCCTCTTCCACGACGGCTACTCAGGTTCTGGGAAAGGAGGATAAGCTCCTTGACTCCCTTGGGAGAAAAGTTTTCGCCAACTCGGCCTTGCAGCTCAAGCAGGCCAATGCTGAACTGGTGTTAGCGGGGGATAATATGCGGATGTGGAAAGGTCTGTCAGAGTTTGAGTTCATCCCGGTCGTGAAGCTGGGAGACTTTAAGGTGGGATTATCCGACGCCAGGGTCTTGGCCCAGGATCTCCTGGAAGCTGCGGCTCATCACGTAGACACCTCGGCTCGGGGCCTTATGATGGGGGTTGATACCTCACCTTTTAGTGGCAGGCGTGGCTGCATGCCACTAAATTCTCAAGAGGTGCAGGACAAGGTGTTGGACCTTCTGTTCGAGTGTAATGAGCTCTTTCATTCTACAACAGATGTAGAGCTCACCAAGAAGGAGGATAGCACTCAAGACAGCTAAGTCCTTGTCAGTCCTTGTTAAGACCCCTTTCAAAATCCAGAAACCGTTGTCGCAAAGCCGACCCTCCACTGGCTTTAGGGGCTTCCTTGACCGGAAATCTCGCAGAGTGGATACCCCTACGGGGAATAACCGCCGTAGGCAACAACAGACTCAGTTTTTCTCCTGCTCCTCAGCCTCCTCCTCAGGTGGCAATACCACCGAAAAACCTACAAAATGAGGGTTCTCCGCGCTCGCACGAGACCCCTGTGGGAGGACGCATTGCGTTTCATTGGGTGGCGTGGCAGACCATCACCGAAGACAGATGGGTCTTGTCAGTTGCTCGGGCGGGCTTCCGCTTACCCCTACCCCGCCCTTCAACCCTCCTTTTCAGCTGTTGGGCTCACCCTCCCTCAAAGCCGAGGTTCAGAAACTTCTGGACCTCAGAGCTGTGGAACCTGTTCCCCTTGGGGAACGAGGGGAGGGCTTCTAGTCCTGGCTGTTTACGGTGCCCAAACCCAACCAGGCTGGCCTGCGCATCATCCTAGACCATTCCCAGTTCAATCTTTTCTTACCCCAAGAGAAATTCAAGATAATCACGCCCAGCCAGATACGGTCCTCCTTGCAGATGGGCGATTGGCTCAGTGTGGTGGATCTTCAGGATGCGTACATGCATATTCTGATTTGGAATCCCCACAGGAGATATCTCCGTTTCTCTTTGGGAGAGGAGCACTTCCAGTTTCGAGTGCTTCCTTTTGGCCTCCGCTCGGCGCTGCGTGTCTTCACGAAGATGATGTCGGTGATTGCGGCCTATCTTTGTCTGCAGGGTATCCAGGTGTATCCGTATGTGGACGACTGGCTCTTACGCAGCCCTTGTCCGTTGAAAGCAGCGGGAAATCTTCAGTCTCTCCTTCAGCTCCTGTTCCATCTTGGGCTGTCCGTGAACTGGCAGAAATCTTCCATGACGGTCTTGCAGGACTTGATTTTCCTCGGTTTTTGCTGGAACACGATCGACTGCAGAGTGTACCTGACCGGGGACAGGATGGTGGATCTGTTAGCCACGTGTCAGATGTTTGCGCAGGCGGAGAGCATGGCGGCCTGGTGGTTCCAGAGGCTTCTGGGCCTCATGGCCTCGTGTTGGCTCTTGCTCCTCTCAAGATGAGGCGGACCCAGATGGCTCTTCGGAGTTCTTGGCGTCAGGCTGTGGACCCGGATTCCGAGCTGATGATTCCGGCTTCCATGAGAGTGGGCCTGGACTGGTGGTCATCTCTCAGCAACCTGTCGGTGGGTGTGGGGTTTCGGGACCCAGCCCCTACAGTGACGATCACGACTGACCCCTCCCTCCTGGGGTGGGGTGCGACGTTAGATCCTCTTCAGGTCTCGGATCTCTGGTCGCCTCAGGACAAGCTCCTCCACATAAATCATTTTAAAGCTTCTGGCAATCGTCCTAGCGCTCAGGGCATTCAGACCGATCATAGCCAACAAGGTGGTCCGCATACGCACGGACAATGTGGTGTCGATGTATTACATCAACAAGCAAGTGGGAACCAAGTCTCCCCATCTCGTGGACCTGTCTATCCAGATTTGGGAGTGGGCTGTGCTTCATGGTGTTTGGCTGCTTGCAGTGCACATCCCGGGCCAGCTGAATGTCGCAGCGGATGCCCTCAGCCGGCGGACAGTGGTCAGCTACGAGTGGGAGTTGAAGGCAGAGGTCCTCTGATGGATTTTCTTGCGTTGGGGCACACCGCAGGTGGACCTCTTCGCTACGGCAGTAAAAAAAGAAGCTTCCTCAGATTGCCTCCAGAGAGGGGCTGGGAGCCTCCTCTCTGGGGGGATGCTCTCGAGATTCCATGGCACAACATGAGAGCTTGCGCCTTCCTGCCTCTGCCTCTAGTCCATCAAGCAATTTGGAAGCTGAAGAACTCGGTGAATTGTTCCCTTCTACTCATAGCCCCGTGGTGGCCGGCCAGGTTTTGGTTCGCAGAACTTCAACACCTGTTGGTGTATCCGCCGATCAGGTTACCAGTGACCCCCGATCTTCATCAGGGGGAACAGCAGATGTGGAACCCCTCCCCACAATCGCTCAGCTTGGCAGCATGGTGCCTGAGTTCAAGTCTTTAGAACATCTTAACTTGTCTGCGGTAACATGCGTTTTATCCAGGCAGCCAGGAGACCCTCGACTAGATCCCAATACAGAAGTAAATGGCTCAGGTTCTGCCATTGGTGTTTGGAAAAACAGTTGGACCCAAAGGGGGCTACGATTGACACGGTGCTGTCCTTCCTAGCAGAGTCGGGTGTTCAAGTTCTGTCATGCAGAACTTACCTTTCAGCGTTCTCTGCTTATCTTTCTACGGACCAATGTTCTTACTCTCTGTGTAGTCCAGTGGTTAAGAGGCATTTTAGAGGCTTGATGTACCTCTACCCTCCAATTCTCAGTCCGCACACGCCGTGGGATCTAAATGTAGTCCTGACGGCCTTGTGCCATAAGCCTTTTGAACCAATGGCAACGGTGGACCTCAAGTACCTATCCTGGAAAGTGTCCTTTTTGGTCGCCGTTACATCAGCGAGGCGGGTGAGTGAGCTCCAGGATTTGTCGGTGGAGCATCCCTTTTTGGTCTTTCACAAGGATAAGGTAGTCCTACGGACGAATCCTGCTGTCCTTCCGAAGGTGGTAACTGAATTCCATCTGAATCAGTCGATCTCCCTGCTGGTCTTTTTTCCGATCCCTACCTCATAGGCAGAAAGGGTTCTGCATTGTCTCGATGTCAGAAGGGCTCTTAAGTTCTATCTGGACAGAACTTCCGAGTTTAGGAGTTCTTCTCAACTGTTTGTGACTTTTGGTAAGGGTAAGCAGGCGTCTAAGGCGACTATTTCTCAGTGGATCGGCGCCTGCATTACAGAGTTTTTCACCGTCCAAGGGCTGAAACCTCCTAAGGGTATTCATGCACACCTGGTGTGGGGCAAGGCAGCCGCGGTTTCTTTTCAGAAAAATGTCCCCTGGGAGTCCATCGCTAGGGCAGCTACTTGGGCCTCCCCATCTGCTTTTTGTAAGCATTATTGTCTTGACATGAACTCGAGAGCTGATGCTCCGTTTGGTCAGGCTGTGCTCAAGAACCTTTTTCAGTAAAGGGTATTTCCATCCACCTGTAGTTCCTGTTAGGAGTGCTTGGGATTCTCCCATAAGTATGGAGGAAAGGGGACGGGACGTAGGAGTATAACCAGGTTACTCACCGTAGTCACCACCTTACTCCATGTCCATAGTCCCTTTTCCTCCATACGCCCGCCGGCCGTCCCCTCTAATAAAGTTCCTCTGTTATTGCTAATAGGTCTCTGACCTGGCGATAGAAAAGGACTGATAGGCGATGCGCGGGGTGGAGCCAAGGTGGGCGAGGTTACGGCCGCATGCCGGGCCCCGCGCAAGAAAGAGAGGAAGGACACATTTTTGAAAACATTTGTTGTATGCTTTTTACAAAGTGCCCGGTCCCGTCCCACAGGACGTAGAGATGTCCCATAAGTATGTAGGAAAGGGGACTATGGACTAGGAGTAAGGTGGTCACTACAGTGAGTAACCTGGTTATACTTTTTGATTTCAAAGAAATACTGGGGATTGAGACCCATCATGGACTTGCGCAGTTTGAACAAGCTCCTCAGGAAGGACAAGTTCAAGATGGTTACTCTTTCTCAAGTCCTCCAGGCCCTTCAACTTCAGGACTGGTTGGTGTCTCTCGGCCTCAAGGACGCTTCTTTTCATGTGCCGATACATCCCAAGCACAAGAGGTACCTGAGGTTCGCGGTTGGCGACTCGCACTTTCAGTTTCGGGTCCTGCCTTTCGGATTGATCTCCGCCCCGAGGGTTTTCACCAAGCTCATGGTGGTGGTGGAAGCGTATCTCAGGAAAGTGTGGATTCACGTCTACCCTTAACTGGACGATTGGTTGAACAGGGCGCGCTCTCCCGAGCAAGTCCTGGATCATCTGTCCGTCACCTGCCACTCCCTCCACAAGCTGGGCTTCTCCCTCAACTTAAAGAAGTCCCACTTGACGCCAACTCAGCAGCTCCAGTACATCGGAGCATTGCTCGACACATCCCTGGGGCAGTGTTTTCCTCCCAAGGTAAGGGCTCATCACATTAAGCAGATGGTACACAAGTTTCGACATGCCCAGAGTCTCCCGGCATTCGAATTCTTGAGGTTGCTCGGCCTCATGGCATCCTGCATTCTTCTGGTGCCAGAGGCCAGGTTGCGGATGAGATCTCTGCAATGGGCAATCAAACTCCAGTGGTCTCAGTCCTCCGGCAGGATGTCGGACCCCGTTCAGGTGCCGCCCTCGGTCGCTCAGGAATTTCTGTGGTGGTCCGACAAAGGCAATCTGATGAGGGGGGCCCCATTATGGCTACCCTGGCCGGAGGTGACAATCGTGACGGACGCATCCCTCACGGGATGGGGAGCTCATGCCAACGAGTTGACAGTCAGCGGCCGTTGGTCTCCGTCGGAGTCCAGACTCCATATCAATCGGTCGGCGCTGAGGGCCGTCAGACTTGCCCTGAAGGCTTTTCTGCCGACTGTGCGAGGAAAGAACATCCTGATTCTGACGGACAACACAGTGGCCATGCACTACCTCAACAAAAATGTGGGGGCAGGGTCACTTCCTCTGTGTAGGGAGGCGATGCAGCTCTGGTTCTGGGCCATCCAGCAGGAAATTTCGATTTCGGCAGTTCATCTGGGCGGAGACGAAAACGAGACGGCGGACGCTCTAGGCAGGCAAAGCACGATCTCTCACGAGTGGGAGTTGGCTCAGGAGATTCTCCTGGAGATCTTCACCCTTTGGGAGACCCCTCAAGTGGATCTCCTCACCTCCAGTGTCAACCGGAAGTGTGAAAGGTTCTTCTCGTGAGAATTTCCTCCAAGAGGAGCCTTAGGAGACGCATTCGTGGTGGAGTGGTCCTTCCCACTGCTGTACGCGTTTCCTCCAGTCCCCGTCATCCCGCAAGTGCTGCAGAGGTTACAGAGGTTCGGTTCCCGGATTATCCTCATTTCTCCGGCATGGGCCTGGAGGACGTGGTACCCGGACCTTCTCGACTTGTTCATCTGGCCTCCACGCCGTCTTCCCTACTGAGACGATCTGCTCTCACGGGAGGGGGGGGGTCAGGTTCTCCATCCAGAGGTCAGATCCCTCAACCTTCATACTTGGCTTCTGAAAGGTTGAGGTATAAGGATTGGGACCTCCCTGAAGACGTGATGGAGGTGTTGCTTTCGGCCAGACGGCCGGCAACAAAGTCCCTGTGCCGTTGGAGAAAGTTCTGCGACTGGTGCAGGGTTAAGAATGTGGATCCTTTTTCATGTGACATTCCAGTAGTTCTGTCTTTTTTGCTTTTGTTAGCCCACAAGGGCCTGCAAGTGCGTACCATTAAAGGTTACCTGGTGGCATTGTCCATATTTAAGCACTCATCTGAGGAGTGTTCTTATTTCAAAATGCCTTTAATTTCTCCGTTTTTGAAAGGGCTCACTAATGTGTTCCCACCGTCACCTTTCCAGGTGCCCGTTTGGGATTTGAACCGTGTTCTAAAGTTCCTAATGGGTGCTCCATTTGAGCCTTTACATTCTTGTCCTTTGAGACTGTTAACTCTTAAAACTGTATTTTTAGTTGCGGTCACTTCCGCTCGCTGAGTGAGTGAGTTATAGGCACTTTCAGTTAAGCCACCCTTCACTGTGTTTCAGAAGGACAGGGTTGTCCTTAGAATTCGTCCTTCCTTTCTTCCGAAAGTGGCGTCGGAATTTCATTTAAGCTAGAAGGTCATTCTTCCGGCATTTTATCCTCTGCATCCTGGTAAGGAAGAGGAGAGGCTCCATAGGTTAGATCCTAGGAGAGCTTTAAGTTTCTACATTTCACCCATGTCCCAGGTCAGAGTGGACGATCAGCTCTTTATTCGTTACGCTGGAAGGCGTTTGGGACAAGCTGTTACTAAGCAGACTTTTTCTAGATGGACTATCTTGGCAATTTCTGAATGTTACCGCTTGGCGGTTAAGGACCCTCCGGTAGGCTTACGGGCCCAATCTACTAGGGGTATGGCTGCCTCTACTGCCCTGCAGAGGGGTGTTCCTATTCGTAACATCTGTGAAGCAGCCACTTGGGCTTCGGTCCATACTTTTGTACAACACTACTCCCTAGATTCTATCCATGGGCAGGATCTGGCCTTTGGCAAGGCGACCATTTACTTTGCAATTTAATTGGGCATTCTAAATTTCTATATTCTAAATTATTTTTCCCTCCTCCATACGTTGGTACTGCTTTGGGAGTCTCTCATAGATATGGAATACGTCGGAGGACCCAATCCCCTCGAAGAACAAGTTACTCTCTTACCTGTTAACGTTCTTTCGATTCGATGGTCCGACGACGTATTCCATATCGCTCCCTCCCTGCCTACCCCGCTACAGAATTTCTTATGCGATTGCAGCTTACGTTTCCGCAAGGCTTTCTGTGGTCATACTGGCAGAAGATTGGTGCCACACGTTCTGGGGAAAAACTGAGGCTACGGGCGTCATGCGTCCTACTTATAACATCCGGTGACGTCTGCTTGATGGAGGCCCTCGAGGACAGCGTATCAATGTCATCGACGCAGGACGCAGACGCCGAAAGATTTTCGAAAGCAGCACAGCTCTGGTGATTACTGTCATAGATATGGAAAATGTCGTCGGACCATCCCATCGAAAGAATGTTCCCTGGTAAGAGAGTAACTTGTTCATCTGTAGGTGGACATTAAATTAGGAATAACAGGGTATTGTACTTGGTCAATGCTCTTTGCGCCCTTCTTCATTTCACAAACAATCATTCTTGAGCTAAGCATGTTTCCACTGGTATTTCCAAGAGAAGGGCCGTTAGGTTGAGGCTATTCAAATTCAATCAGTTTGGTGGTACATATATGCTCCCAATGAAAGACTCCATGAATTGAAGATGGCTCCTGTGTTGGTATATGGGTCTGATGTTTGGGGCATTCGGGGTTTAACCCTGCTCATGACATTTGAGGCTTGATGTAACGTGCTTGAAGCCTGGATGTCACTCTTCTTGTCAACTGCAAATTTTTCTTGGACTTCCATACGGGACCAGGGGAGCTGGGCATATGGGTGATAACCCTATATTGACATCATCCTTCCCCTAAATCCACCAAAAGAGAGTCGCAGCCTGGTATAATGCTGCTAAGAGAGATGAGCTGGGATTACGAGATAGTGGTGAGGCAGTTCTGGAAATTTTGCAACTGGTATCTCTGACTGGGGGTGGAGGGACATTGACAGTACTAGAAACTGTGCCAACATAGAATAAGCAGGGTACACCCCTTGAGGTATCTATCCTCTTTCCTGACACCCCCCCACCCCCTCACAGAGAAGGCAGCCTGACGCCATCCGTGCTGGCAGTGAACAAACTGTGTTGGAGCGGTAGCCATGGGGTCTGTGTTATTAAAGTGCCTCAGATGGAATCCATTGCTTAAAATTCGCATGGCTAAATGGGGGAAACGCTTCATTTTTAATGTCTCTATAATTCTGTATGATGGGCTAAACAGCACTTGCATTAGAAGAACCAATCAAAACCAGTGTGAGGGTACAATTTAGAACTGCATCATTGGGTGGGGGAGAGCAGATGTAAAAATTGGGCAAGTAGAGGGAAGAATATTAGAGCATATGCATGCATTCCCTATTCCTCCATAATGGGTGAAGGCTGGCCAACATGAGTTCATTCAGCTCTGCTGGACAGCCACATTTATCTTGCCTGCTCTATGGCAAGAGTAATGTATACCTCCTGTATCCCAGAGTTTTTGTGTGCTAGGTCTGGAATGGACGTTGGTCTTAGTCTTAGTCTTAGAGCAGGTCTGCAGTAAGATAATTGGCAGAGGGTTTGATTATAAGGATGCCCAACTGTAAAAGAAGTAGATGGACTGTGGAAAATGTGGCTGGCACTCTGTCCATACAGCACCATTAGGAGGACAATTTGTAGAAAAAATACACAGAGCAGAAGAATTGACATGGGCAGTTATCCTCCAATTGAAGGTAAGTAATGACATTAACATGGATCGTAAGAGGATCCTTAAGAAAGAAAAATAACTTCTTTTTTTTTTTCTCACAAGAAGCGTGGAAATTGGCCTAAATGAAAGATCTGCGTCATTTAGGTATCAATAAAACAAATCTAGTAGTTTTTCACAAATAACACATGGATACATCGAATACCTTGGATCCCATAGATCACTCCTCGAGGTAGGGTAGAATATATCATATAAGGAGAACAGCTTAACAGCCTGATCCACGATGGTTTAAAAAAGAAAATAAATACAAATACTGAAGCAATGCAAAGCTTCAAACAGTAACTGAGGAAACAAGAAAAACATAGAATAGATTCTGCAAAAAGGACCCAAAAACGTAAACAAGACGTGATGACGTCATTGCAGACAGCATCACGCGAGAATACGGGCAGAATCGATGGAAGCCTGGATTTTGGACGTCAATGGACGGTGGAAGTGAAGACGGAAGAAGGACACAAACGAAGATGAAGACTCGCTTCCTTATACACAGATTCCTTTGAATAAAACAACAGGAAAATGCTATGCTGAGGATGTGGTAAACGCCGAAAAGAAGAGGGCAGATCTGAACGAGAGGAACGTACGCAGGAGTGGAAATTCCAGACCCCGGTACCCAGATCAGAAAGAGGATGCGTACCACCAGTCCACCTACTAAAGGTAAGAAGGAGCTAGTAAACTAGGGTGATCGAATATGTCCTAGAGGTAGAAATTTCAAAATGTTTTAATACCTCGCCACTACAGGGGGTATAAAATCTATCCGTAGACTCACTGAATAAGCCACTAAGAAACCGCTGCAACCCTGAACGAATAGTTTCTGGAAGAGAAAGAGAAGAACTCCCAGATAACCACCGGACCAAGTGCCGTGAGGAAGGGCAACTTACAATAAGGTAAAGGAAAACGATGTAAAAGAGGGGATAGTGACAAATTGTATGAGTTGTAGGTCAGAACGATAGATGACGACCTGTTCTCTTTACTAGTGTGCAGATGAAAGAAAAAGTGCAACACGCAAAGAAAAGCCTCAGAACTATAGAAAGCCTATCCAAGAATAAGAACTGGCAGACATAAGAGTTGGAAAAGAAACTCACTGTTTAAATAACCCACAGGTACTGATGAGAAGCTGGAGCAAAAAAGAAACTAACTTAATGAGAGTGAGGAGGACATTCAGGAGAGAATTGTGTCATTAACATGTTGTCCCAGTTTGACAAACAAGATTGAAAAGGATGCAAGAGTGAAAAAGAAATCTGATAGGGAATAATGAACCCATCAGAAATGTAATTAAGATATTTAGTAAGGTATAGAAGTTGAACTACATTAAAAGACTGGTCACTAATAGAACCGTCTTTTGTTACCTTGCTTTTCCCAGACCACCATCTGGAGGTTGACCCAGAGCTATAATAGAAGGGACAAGAAAGGAAACCTAGATACCAGGCGAATATTGAAGGCGAGCAGCATTTTGGAAACAAGAATTTGTTTTTTCCTATTGTGTTTTCTTCCCCTGAAGAATTTCCTGAAAACAAGTATGATAGTTGAGATGAGGAATGAAACATGTCGGGTAGGTTTGTTTGAATGATGAAAGAATGGATGAGTGAAGGACCATCAATGCGAAAGCAATCGGGAGACTATCGGTCGGTACCACATATTTTACGAGACTGACAGAGATGATCTTTGTGTGATTAAAACCATTAGCACAATAGATTGAAAAATAATTTCTGCCTATTGATTTGCCTCAGAGATTGGCTGTTAGAATAGAAAAATGTTGTGCTACAATATGGTAAGATTGTGAGAAAAACAAACAAAAAAATGTTTATTAATGAATTGTGTGTCTCATAAAAAAATTACATCTTATTTTTTTTAAATGAAAATAAAATTGTAATAACTTTTTGATACAAAATTGCATCGTGGTATGTCTAAATTTAATTGGTAAAAGACTTGCGTCTAGGGTCAAAAACTGGATGAGGATGTAAAAACAAGGGACCCTTTGTACATATGATACCATATTGTAGGCTGTGTACTGAAGAGGGCTGCTGCAAAGAGGTCCAAGACAAAAATATAGGTCAACATCCTCTAGTCTCTTGGAGTTGTGAGTGACTCTAGATAAGGTGGTATTCAGTCCTCCAGTTAAGATTTGAAGTGGGGTAGGTGGTCCGTAATTTTTTAAATGAGGAGTAACATTATTTTTTAGGACGAAAAAGAAATGTATATTTGGCCTCAAACGGATTTCTTTTAGTAATGCAAACTTCTTTGAACTTAGTAATTCTTTCCAATTGAAAACGGCATTTTTACCTGAACGTTACAATTCAGATCAGGCAGGAATAACATTAGAGCTTCTACCAGTGGCTCTGTGGGCAGTAGCAGGGGTTAGGCTCTTATGTGGTAGTTCCCCATTTTTTGTTGCGGAACGTTTTACTCCTTTTTGTGTGTGGGGTATTTGCCTGTTTTTAGGGAGTACAAGTTGCTAGTATGCTGCTTACCTGTAGACCGGAGGGTGACGAGTTGATATTGGTGGCTAGTGACCTTTCATCTTAGTGGTAAACTCAAGGTTTAGTCGGGGCTAGGTGGTTTGACCTGGAAAGTAGGGATTTGCAAACATTCGTAATTGAGGAGTGGTAATGAGATTGAATTGCCAGGAAGGAAAAAGGAAGCCATGGGCAGCCGTAAAAAAAATTGCAGCAGATTGAGTGCAGGAAATTGTGGGGTACAACAGCAGGGGGCGTCTTATTCTGATAACCACTGGGGAAAAATGGCACATCTTTTTTTGGACTCCTTATTTAATGGAGATGGAATAGCATTCGGTTTTCAAAAATTACTCGGGCCTTTCCCTTGATGTAGTGGTATCCAAACTTTTTAGCATATGCCTACCCTCCCGGGAGTTAAAGAAAAAAAGAATTTCCTAGCCCACCCCCCCAGTTTCCAAAAATACTTATTTTCTAGTAAAAGTAGTTACCCTGCACCCATTTTAAAGAGTATCGCCCTCACCTCATGCATCCTCGGCCCATCATTTGAAGACCACTGCCCCAGGATAAGTAGAGCAGATACTGGTGACTGGGGGCCAAACATTGACCCACTAGTTCTTTTGAGCTTCTGCCCATATTTCCGTTTATATGCAGGATGTCAATGCAGTATGTCATGGCACAGTGAAAGATTCTATAGTTTAAATCTTCACGTGATCCAACAACCTAATGCCCAATTTCTTTGTTGAATGACACCTCAATGCTACAGGGGAAATTCATTTGGACTAGACTGCTAGAGCCCCCGGAGGCAGCGCTGGCATAACACATGGCACATGCAGGCTTTCTAGTAAGAGATTGGCGCAATGGAGCACTGTTTTCTGTTGTACATTTTGATAAAACAAGTATATGTCTTTGAAAAGGACATTTTTATTTAGCTCCCTTTAATCTTACTTGGCCATTTGACCTGGTAGATCATTGATTTTTGTATGGACAGCCCATCCCTCATCAGGGCTATTAAAAATCTCTATTTCTATATCCATGAGCTATGGGAATAAGGAAGAATGTGCATCTGCTGTTGCTTATACAACAATGTGTAAGGCAGAGTTGTAACTTTTCCATCAGATCATTAAGGTAAAGGTTGTATATGGGGTGGTGGGGCAGTACTTAAATGCTGGTAGTTCAGGCTACTAGATTGAATGGGGCATGGGGCTGATGATGCTTTTTGCATATGATAGTTATTATTGGTGTGGCGGAAAGGGAAATCGCCAAACTTGTATCAGTTTGAGAATTACTGTAGGGTAAAATGCCTAAGACTCACAGCATATCCCCCAAAATCCTGGCTGCAAGATGGATCCTAAACTGTGAAATGGTGCAAAACTTGTGCAATTTTCT
Organism: Ambystoma mexicanum; assembly: GCF_040938575.1. Lineage (NCBI taxonomy): Eukaryota > Metazoa > Chordata > Amphibia > Caudata > Ambystomatidae > Ambystoma > Ambystoma mexicanum. Next base: position 316,791,802 of record NC_090926.1, read on the forward strand.
GTGTAGGATTAGCTTGGCGTTAGGTTTTTCGGTATAGGGTCTCTGGGGGAAGGAAATCGATGAAGGCGCAAGGTCCTTAGAAGAAGATGGAGGGAGACAACCTTCATTTAATCAGAGGTTAGGGAGGATGACTATAAAAGAAGGCTAGGGTTTCCAGGCAAAGGCAGTAGGCTCAGGCTTGTATGGGATGGAGATCTGGGGTGCCTTGACTGCTGCTAATGTGGGAGGTAGGCTAAAATGGGGGAGGCCTTTTAGGAGACCCCAGTCAAAGCCACAGTTCTGGACCAGGGAGTCAACAGACCCGGTGGAGTGTGTTGTGTACGTAGACGGACTGGGTCTTCCCTCTGGCAATAACAGGCAGGTTGCTCTGAAATGTGGGAACACAATGAAGGCACCAAAGTCTTTGTAGACCAGGTAACTGATTTATTTGTTTGTTGCCAGGTTCAGGTTTGTGGTTTCCAGGGGAGGGGAGATGTGCACACATTTTCAGGTAATTACAAGGTAGAGGACAAGTGTACTTCTACAGCCCACCTATTCCCACAATGGGGAAACTAGATTCTGTATTTATTATAGAGTGCAGAGCAGTTGGCATTAATTGAAGGACTGGGGAATAGAGGAGGTTCCCAGAAAGGGTGCACGAGGTAAGGGGCTAGCTTGGGGACTTGGGATAATTACATTTTGTGGGACAAGTGGCTTTCCAGAGCCCGTCCCCATGATGAAATGAAACTTGTTTTGCAGGGTTCAGAGAGGCTTCATGCCAAGACAAAATGGAGATAGAAATTATAGGGAGGAGCGAGTGGGAGGAGGAGTTGAAAGAGGTTCCAGGCTGCAGCTGAGCAACAGGTAAATTAAGTTGTGCAATACGTTGAGTACAGTGGAGAAATTCAGTCATGTACTACATTGTAAATGAAAAGGGACATACAAACTGCAATTTCCACAGTAACCCCACAAAGGGTGAGGATAGTTTCCTAAAATCAGTCTTGGATGCAATAGTGGGAGCCCCAAACTTAGTATTAAAGGTGGAAGTCTGATATGTTCCAATTCAAGAACAAATGGTAATTCAATCCACTGCTCCTTTTGCTCCAGATGAACTTGCTTGCAAACCTCTTACGAAAAAGCTCTCCTGTATTTTCTGCAAATGCATAGGGTCTTGTGTCTGAATTTATTTATTATGTGAAGAAGATGCAGGCAGAACTATAATCTGCCAACCCATCCTCCCTTGCCAGCGCACATGAAGAAAACAAAGATGAACCATACCGCTTTTACCCTCTTAATAGCAGACCCAGGGGTACATTGCTGAAACTGCTTGTTTGTATCTGGAGGTACGCAATTTGGCGTTTTACATAGCAGTCAGCGGCCCACACTAGATGATACGATGGGAGCCACTCTCCTACCCAGGAATAGACTCTGAAGATCCAAGATTGGAACATTGGGCACAGAGGGAATGGAATGCCCGCAGCACCTGCTAGGTCACAGATTGTGGTCTTCAGTAATAGTGAGTATAAAAAACGCGCACAGTGCTGCCTTCATTTTCAATATAATTCCCACAGTCTATTATGATCCACAAACTGTTCATTAATTTCATGAAGTAAGCTGTGATTCCTGGAAATGCAGTCCATTATGGGCAGTTGTCATGTAGGATTGCTCTAGGCGTGGCGGGTTAGGGTGTATTTTAGGCTCATAAACCACGGACAGGTGGGCAAGTGTCTAAAGAAAGTACACCCATAGCTAAAACAAAACTGTTCGGAAGGCAGCTTGCACTCAAGTGCACTCTTCTGTACAATGTTTACCTTTTTTGTTAATCCTCTCTCCTCCACCCCATCCACCATATAGTTTCATGGGGACAGGCACCTGGGGCTGATGTGATGATGGTTTTTCAAAGCCCTTCCTGTAGCAGACGCCACTTCATTTTGATCGTTCTTGGCTCTGTCAGTGGGCCGGTGCATAGATGGGCATGGGGTGCAGCAGCTTCTGTAGTTGCATCTGCGCAGGGTATGTTTCATTGTACGTTTGGCCAGAATTGTTAATGTAAGCAATATTGTGACCAATCCAGTAATGTGTACAAACTGCTACTTTATGCATGACCATTTTAATGTATCGGCATCTCAGGGACGAAGGACTGAGTTAGGCCTTGCGTAATTCTAACCTGTGACTCGACATTTCTCACCGAGAGGGGCCCAGCAGTCTTAGTCATGTGTTGTGCTTAGTGAGGGTAATTCCAGCCATGACTATCGTGCATGCAGTTTCGTTTTGGGTGGCAGAACCTCTTTCTCGTTTTTCCAAGTACCCACCTGCTATTTGGCTGTATTCCAGCCCCTTCCGCGTGCACTCAGCTGATTTTTGTCTGAAGGGAAACTCCCTGACGCAGACTGAGTCGGAGCTCGGAAAGTTCCCATGACCCGTTCCTACAGTCCCTTTGCACTCTGAGTCGGCAGTTTAGTTTCAGAATATGACACACTTGCATTTCCCCGGAGGTTTTGCTGTTTTTCCATAAAGGGGCAGCGTGGTGGTAACCTCACAAAGACATCATCAGAATTCCGGCCTCTGTGCCAGTGCTAGTTCACGGGCCAAGCATCTCACCGTTGATGGCATGGCACCCACCCTCTCTTGCCCTAAAACGCAATCAGGGTCGAACTGGGACATAAAAGGCCTGGGCACCAATGGAAAAAGTGACCTACTGTCACAAGTAGCAATATATTCCTTTTCAGACAAACCGAATAGTGCCCAAGGGAGTTGTATGGGCAAATGTGTTGCAAATTCTGCATTTTATAGAATATGTTCAAAAATACTAGCCATATAGTAAAGTAACCTATCAAAGTGGGCCAGTTTTTTGGCCAAAGTGGGTCACTTTAATTAGTTAACTCTAACTGGCCAAATTTGACCCACAAAACGAGCCCACCCTAGCATGGTGTGAATGCAATTTGGACATTGCCCTATAAGCCATTCTGACCCTGTATGCAGTGGTCTTCAAACTGTGGTGCTGGCCCCCCTGGGGGGCATGAAGGATTTCCGGGGAGTGGGCGGGACTTGAAGCGGTTCCATGTCATTTCATGGCGGGATGTTTTTTCTCTGGGTTTTTTACAGTGGATTTTTTTCAAAAAAACTCATCACATTTTTGATTTTTTGATTTTTGGGGGTTACCCACAAACCCCATCCCCTTTAATTTGTTTTATATCCCCGTACACCCACACCCAATTGATATAATTTTTTTAACCCCCTCCAAAAAATTCGATGATTTTTTTCGGAAAAAAATGTGCTGTAAAAAAACCCTGTGAAAAAACATCCGGTGATGAAATGACGTCGTACCCTTGAAGCTTTTTGAAAAGGGATATAGAAAATATAAGCAGCTATAGCTTGTGTGGAGGGGGAGTGGGTGGCGAAACAATATTTTGACTCAAAGGGTGCTCGGTATAAAAGAGTTTAAATAGCACTCTTAGGCGAGGGGGTGGTGTAGCAGGATAATCATGTAGCGTTTGTCACAATCACACCTTCTCCCATTGTAAGTTCCTAGTGATCTGCCGGAATCCTTCTCCTCTCTCCTACTCTTTAACCACTCTGCACCCTTGTTTCCTCCAACCCACTCACATTGTCTTCCCCTTTCGCTTGTGCCCCATCTCACTCACTATTTAACCTATTTATATTTCAGCCCTGATCATGACCGCTCTTTCCTACTATTTGACTCAGTTCCATTCTATTTTAGAAGCTGCCCTACTCCTTTCCTCTTGTTGCTTCCCATCTCTCCTGTCTCCTTGTTGCCTTCCCTCTGCCTATTTCTTTAATTGCTTCTCCTTCCTCTCATCTCTTCTTCCCATGGCTCTCGCCTCTCCCCTTGTTTTCTCTGTTCATACTTATCCCTTCTTTTTCATTGGTTCTGCTTCTGTTCCTCGCCATTCTCCCATGGTCGTTACTCTTCCTCTTGTTTCTTCAGCTTCCCTCCTACCTGTCATGCTCCTTTCTCTATGGCCTCTGTCCCTTGTGCATCCCTTGATCCACTCTGATGCCTCAGCTGACCCTCCTCTATCTTCACCGACTCTTCAAAATGTTGCAGTGCTCTGTATCCTCTTAGGGGACTCTGTGACAGGGTCTCCCTTTTAATAGGTTGCACTGTGCAATGGGATCTGGGGATTGAGCCGGTCATGGGGGAACATGGGCACCTCCCAACCTGGGGTAGGAGACTTACCAGGGAAAATGCCATAGCCTGTCCTACCGCAGAGGTGTGGTGGGGGGGCGAGTGTCTGAAGCACTCACCCCCTTGTTTCTTGTGTGAAACTACAGGTACTGCCTTTTGTCACTCAATGCCACACAACCTCCATTATGGCCTGAGTTCCCTTTTCGTTACAAGACTTCAAGGACCACATGCACTGACGTGTTAAGGGAGCCCAGCAAAACATGGAAGGAGAATGACGTCTATACCCATGGGATGCTGCAGTGCCAGGTTAATAGAGATGCACTACTCACTGCCACCTGGATTGAACAGATTGAACAGAGCACTGCGACAGCGGCCAGCAGAAACTGTACCAGAGACTGTTGACATTGTCTGTCCATGGGGGCAGGCCTAAAGGTTCTTGTATCCTCTCACAACAGTGGCTTAATCTTGAATGAAAGCACAAATAGGTTGGGCCTCAGGCTCAAGTGGATAAGTCAACCAGTGGGGGGAGAGGAAGGGAGGCAGAAAACCAAAGATATGGGTATAAAAGGCCTGCAAGAGTCAGTGTGTGTTGTGTGTTCGGGTCTCGTATGGAAGTGGACCAAGAGACCAGGAGGATGACGGATGGTGGAGCGGAGCGCTGAGGAATCTGTGTAGCAGTTGGATAGGAGGGCAGGTGAGGTATTGTGTGGGAGAAACAGTACTAGTGGAAAGACTGCAGCTGTATTGTGAATGGTGGTGGAGGAGAAGAGGGGGGAGTGTAAGAGTATGAACGTGTGAGAATATCTGAGGGACAGAGGAGACCAGGTGAAAGGCGAGCGGGAGAAGAGGAGATAGGTGGGAGGTGAAGACGATAAGGTGACAGAATAGAGGAGGGAGACAGAAGGAAGTGGGTGGAGGGAAGCAGTGTAGAAATGGGGAGAGCCGGAAGCAAGGGAGAGAGGAAGAAAGAGGAGTATAAAAATATGGAGAGGTGTACAAAACATTATTTCGGGAACACTAGAATAGGGCAACCCTTAGGAAGTCCCTGAGGGAATAAGATAGCCCCTCTGAGCGGGAGGGCCTAAAGGCCAAGGCATGATCTAAGTTACACAATAAGGGTTACGTGTTAAGGTGCTTTTGGGTGCCAGGGAAGCTTAGGCTAAGGCGGAGGGAGCCCCAGAGAGAATGAGGGATCGCCTAGATTAGAAGAACCTTTTTGCGACACCATCTGCCGGCCCAACCAAATCCCAACAAAATCTCAAAGAAGTTGTTAATAAAAACCTTCAAACCATTCGTCTTCATTCCACACCGATCAGGAAGATGTCGAGCTGTTGCTTGTACCCTGAGACAAGGCAGCTGGCAAAACGTTGACCCACTTTTAGAGGCTGTTTGCAGAGGCCGCAGGGGCATTAAGGTGATTTAAAAAAAAAAATGAAAGTACCTTAAAGTGCAAAAAGAGAGTGTGAATGGGCTTCCTTTCTGCATCAAAAGGGCACATCAGTTCGCCCTGGCTCGAGCTCTCATCAACTCCAACTCAGGTCTCGTAAATTATATTGAATTCTGCTAGAGCTGCAAGTTGAGTAATTTCACTGTCGAAACAAAGAGAGCTGCGCCTTCCCATGACGGCTGGTGACAAGAACGTTACCGGCGCTCTCTTTACAATGGTGCATGTTACCATGAGCTCACGCCATTGGGCTGTCAGCGGAGATGTTGGTGGTTAGTGGACTCAACGGCTCTGCTTCTGGATTTCTACGGTTCTGGTTGTTTATTTGAATTGAATTTTGCCACCCTTTGTGCTTTCAGCTGCAGCAGTAATGGACATCAGGAATTAACCTGCCCCTTCTCATCTTTAATGGCTGGATGTATTGCTCCATCGTTCTAGGCCGTCCTTGTTCATGCATAGTTTTACTTTATAGTTTGTGAAGGCTCCTTTTCGGGTAGGGACTATCTGTTGGCGACAGTTGATAGATCAGGGGCCACACTCGCTTAGCCACTGATATTGAAGGTTTGGCATGCATGGCGGGGGTTGAATTTTGTCTGCACATTGCCTCATGTTTATCTGAATTCCAAATGCAGTTTTATCTCCAGGCTTGTCTTGACATGTGGGACTCTGCGGTTGGGTGTGGCTTTCTTGCCTTTCATGCCGCAGCTACGGTAGAAGGAGGGATGTCTACAGTAATTCCAATTGTATGGTCATTGGTTGGGGAAAATGGTCGTAAATTAGTTTTTTGCTGCGAGTGTTTTGGTATTAGTGATCCATGATCTACCACTGTTTGCAGTGCAGTATCTTCCATATATGTTTGCTGTTGTTCATAAATATGAGTTTCAATGTTGGTGGTTTTGTTTCTTGCTGTCTATTATTAGGATACTATTGGGTGGTATAGCATAGGCCAACGCTTTGTAATATGGATACCTCGTATGCTGAGAGTGAGTAGGGTTGGCTCGCTGAAGCTTTTAATGGTGTGAAAGGCTATTGGTAGGGCTTTCTTTCATTTCAACTGTGATCCTGTTTACCTTTCACGGGCAAGGGGTATTTCATCATTTCTTTGAAAAAGGGGAATTGTGACTAGGCTAGGCGGTAGAGCGGTATGGATTTGGAGCGTTGTTAGGAATGTGTTGGCTATGTTGCTTTCAATACCACTCTAGGTGAGGGTTGTGTATCTCTTGGGATCTAAGATCGAGAATTGTATGTTGTTTACTGGTTGTGAATAGGAGTCCTGAGATGTTTTGTTGATGCTAGAGGATGAGGTTGGGTGGTATTAGGGTTATAGTCTGTTTTTTTAACCGGTTGGATTCGGCCAGCCTAGAATGGTAATTGACAGAAGTTTCTAAATTGTACCAGTTGATGGTGTTTGGTTTAGGGAGGGTAGATGGGTGAATGTGCATCTTATGACCGATTCGCTTTTTATATGCTAGTTTACAGTTTTGAGTTTGGAAGTGAATGTTGGAAGAATAGCTATTTTAGAGAGGGAGATAGTCGTTGTGTATATGTTTCAAAATATGACGGTGGATCAAAAGAACATGTACGGGACATACTATGGTGTGGTTGTGGTGAATGCTGGGATTTGACATCTTATATGTTTTTCATTTCGTTATCTTGTGGTTTCCCCATTTCTGGCTATAGGGGAATTATAGGGGAGTTAAAGTTATTTTTGGGGAGGAGTCCAGGGCATTGGACTACCTGGAATGTGTTTTAGAATTTTTTTCTTTTCAGCTGTTCTTGGTGTTTTGCATCTGTTTCAGAGGTGGTGGGTTGGGGTTTGCGGTTGGGGTCACAAACGCTTATAAGGGTCTGTTGAATAGGACTTTTTTGGATTTGGGTAGGGCAGGGGTGGGCAATCTGGACTGGAAGATGTGTGATCAACTAAGTTATCTCGTGGAATTTGAATGGTTTGAACAAGGCACAGAAAAAACGGAAAGTATTGTCTTATTTGAATGACTTGAAAGGGGACATTTATTTTCTTCAGGAGACACACCTATTTAAAGCAGACTTGGATGGTTTGATTAAAGGTTGGTTTGGGAGAGCATATGGTTCATCCTGTGAATCAAGGTCTAGCGGTGTAGTTATTTTGATTAGGAAGCATGCCCCAATGAGGGCTGTCAAAGAAATACGTGACAAAGAGGGTAGAATAGTCGCTATTTTAACAAATATTCAGGGCAGAGAGGTTACTTTCCGTAATATTTATGCACCGACATCGGATGATGGTACTTTTTTCAGAAAGGTGGCTCAAACGATCCAAGATCTAAAGTCACGTAATATAATACTGGGCGGAGACTTCAACACTGTTATTGATTCTGCATTGGATAGGAGTAGTACTTGACATTGCAGACGGATCGATATGCAGTCTCGGGCATTGAAGGATTTGATGGTGGAGCATAACTTGAAAGTCAGTTGGAGAATTGAAAATCCTTTAATGAGAGAATACAGTTTTTATTCTGGAACACATGCTACGTATTCCAGGATAGACATGCTTTTGATGGCAGGAGGATTGTTGCTGGATTATAAAACAAGTAGTATAGGTAATATTGTGCTAACTGACCATGCTCATGTGACTATGGATTTGAAGTGGAATTTCACTGTGAGTAGACAAAATACTTGGAGACTGAACACCATCTTATTGGACAATGTAGATGAGATGGAGAAACATTCATCAGAAATAGATTATTTTGTAGAGGAGAATTGTAATGGAGAAGTTGATTCTGACATTGTTTGCGAGGCCTTTAAATGCACTGTCAGAGGCACGTTTATAAGTCTGGTGAGTGGAATGAAAAGAAAATGGGACAGTACACAAAAAATAACTTGAATTGAAAATTAAAGGTTTGTCAGGTGAACTGATGGTGAATCCTGCGAAAGTGGAATTGCTTCCCGAAATAAACAGGTTGAAGAGGGAGTTGAAGACGTTAATATCGAATCGAGTAGACAAAAGATATTTCCTTCAAAAGTGCACTTATTTTGAGCATGTGGAGAAATGTGATTGCTTGCTGGCTTATAGATTGAGGGTGAGAGTCGGATCGTTCGATCACTTCAATTACAGATTCTGAAGGCTGGATTACATTCACACCGGCGGGGATAAATGAGGTGTTCAGGAAAGTTTATGAAAAACTATATAAAAATGAACACCATATTGATGCAGCAAATGGAAACTTTTTGGCGAAAATTCGAGTTCCAGAAATTTCTGAGGAGGAATCTGATTTGCTGGAGGAAAGTATAACGATTGAGGAAGTCGAGATTGCAATATCAAAATTGAATATTGGTAGGTCTCCAGGGCTTGATGGCCTGCCAGTTGAGTTCTATAGGTGGTTGCCGGATTCAGCTTTGGTTCTGTTAACGGATATGTATAAGACCTCTAAGGCTGAAGGATTACTCCCAGATACGACTAGACATGCAACGATTTCAGTCTTTCTAAAGAAAAACAAAGATGAAACATTGGCGTCCAGTTACAGACCGATTAGTTTAATGTGGACAACAAGATCCTGGCCAAGATTCTGGCATTAAGTGTTACGTAAGAGTTCAAATGTCTGACTTTCACTCTTGTCCGATTCCTTGCAGGTTGCAGCTTGACCCTAGCGAAGAGTTCCTCGTGGCAACCGGTAACATTCAGGTAAGGATTTGTATTATCCAACACAGTTCGATAAAATAATGTCAGTATGTAACCTGTTGCTTTCTCCCTTATTCAGGTGCTGAGAGAAATTATGAAGTCTCAGGGAATAATGCCTCCGGCGGTAAAATTAGGTAAGTCTATTGTGGTGAGAAGGATTCCCCTTGTTTGTCCCTTTGTTTCACCTTGCTGTCCTTTTGTTCCCCTTAGGGGCTGGGGTGCGGCGAAGATGCGGTGGAGGCAGCGGCGACGCGTGAAGAGTAGTACCCCCGGCGGTAAAATCAGGTAAGTCTATGGGGGGTAACTAATATTGCCTCTGTTTATTCCCTTGGCTCACCTTGCTGTTCTTGTCTTCCCCTTGGGTGCCGGAGTGCGGCGGGAACATGCAGAAGGATGCGGTGGATAGTGAAGATGCTGCGAAGGCCGGTGAGTTCAGCGCGGCGCTGCAGCAGGCGAGGCGACGCGCATAAAATAACTTCTTTCCTCCAGCTCGAAGGCGCGGTGGATCGGGAATTCAGGTAAGGATTAAAGGTATTGCTCTTGTTCTAACCTTTTCTCCTTCTTTCTCCCTCTTTCTAGCAGCTCCAGACTCGAGGCGGGCATGGCAGAAGACTGGATGCAGACTTGCAGGCACGGTGAGCGTTACGCTGCTGGATGCAGAATAACGCGAAGCGTGTGCTGCTCTTCGGGCGTGGTTTAAATAGCCTCCAAAGTAGTACCAGGTAAGTATTCCTCCTCGACCCCACCCGAGTAAAAAATTGTCCCTAGCTAAAGTAGTCCCTTCCAAGCCTCTTTTGGCTTGGAGCTCTTGAAGCATGGTCTGCATCAGGTAAGTTTTAATCTATGAGCCTGGCGCCTATGGCGCCAGGACTGCACCCAAATAGCCCCTAGCAGGGGTTGTTGGGCTTGCTTGGAATAACTTGATGCCTGCTTTCGGGGTTGCTGGACTTGATCTGGATCCCCGGGATTAGGCATCATGACATTAAGGCTGGAAAATCTTCTACCGAAGGTGATAGATCAGAACCAGTCGGGTTTTGTTAAAGGTAGGATGACATCCAGTAACATGAGGAAACTACTTTGCACCATCACAAAGGCATCAGAGCTGTCAGAAGACTCAGCAGTCCTCTCATTGGATGCCGAAAAGGCATTTGATAGAGTTAACTGGCAATTTGTGTTTATGGTACTGGAAAAGATGGGTTTTGGGATCCAGTTTTGTTCTTGGATTAAACTGTTATATACCAAGCCCACGGCTGATGTTAAAACTAACGGTCAGAGATCTGTGCCTTTTGAATTGGAACATGGCACCAGACAAGGGTGCCTGCTATCTACTTTATTATTTGTCCTTGGTATTGAACCTTTGGCTATAACATTGAGATCTGAAGATGGCTTGCAGGGTGTTAATTGTTGGGGAATGCAACAACATTTGGTTATATGCTGATGACTTGGTATTGGTCCTCAGAAACCTCAGTGAGTCTGTGCCAGTATTTATGGATAATCTAGAAGGCTTTCATCGATGCTTTGGATATAAGATCAATTGGGCAAAATCGGAAATTCTGCCCGTGGTACCGTTCTGTGACACACAATTCATTACACGATTAGGATTCAAATGGTGTGCTGAAAAATTATTATACTTGGGAGTATGGATTTTGCCTAATGTTATTGAATTTGTGAGAGAAAATATGAATATGGTGTGCACTACTTTTAAATCTGATCTGGAGAGATGGTGCTTGTTACCTTTCCCTTTGGGGGAAGGTGAATGCTTTGAAAATGGTGTCGACTCCTAGAGTGAACTATGTGTTCAGTATAATCCCATCAGATATTGAGAAAGATTTTTGGCGTGAACTGGATAGACTCATGCAAGACTTCTTGTGGGATCATAAACCACCGCGTCTGAAGATTAGTAAATTACAATTGCCTTTGTCTAAAGGTGGGCTGGGTGTCCCAAATTTTAGAGCATACCATTTGGCTGTTATGGCACAAAATGTATTTGCTTTTCTTAATTCAGAGCAAGAGGATTGGTTATGTGCAGAGTCTAGCCATGTAGGCCCGTTATCTCCTAGGGCTCTGCTAACAAGTAAGCCATTCAGAACAAAGAAGGAAGATCCATTGACTAGGAGTTTACGGAATTCATAGTTTGTTTTGAATGACTGTTTGGGTTTCAATGCGTTGAAAGATCCAAGTGCTTCAGTTTGGCTGAATCCAAGTGTTGAAGGGAAAGTGTTGTTCTGGCATGATTGGTTCCTGGCTGGGGTGCAGTGGATTGGAGACCTTTTCAATGATGTGATTTGGATGACGGCTAGAGCGATACGGATTAAGTTTGATATTCCAACTTTTTGTCTGGCCGATTATCGGAAGATCAGGAAGGCAGTTGGTGAGGTGGATTTGGAAAATAGAATTAATGTGAATGTGCTTGGTTGGAAGCCAGGGGTGAGTGGTTGTTGCCTAATTAGCTATGTTTATTGGCTGATTGTGTCAAATTATAGGGCGAATGATGCTTTGAGATTAGATTGGAACCAGAGGATCGGTGAAGATATTACAGAAGATCATTGGTCGCGTATTTGTGAGAATGTGAAGTTGTGGTCTTTAGGTCTTGGGGAGAGATCGCGTCAAATTAAGATTTTGAACAGGACATATTGGACACCTGAGAGAATGTTGAAAAGGGGAATGAGTGACAGCTCTGAATGTTGGGCATGTTTACCTGAGGTTGGCACCTTTGGACATATGTTGTGGGATTGCTCAAGGGTGAGGGGGTATGTGGTTTGAATTTGATCAGATCTGTGAAAACATTCTTGGCGAAAAGACTCATATGGACTTCAAGACAATTGTGATAGGTAGTGATGATATTCTGGAGGATCTAAGTACATCTCAAAGAAAATTGATCTTTCGGGTGCAATGGTGGGAAAGAAACTGATTTTAAGACATTGTAAAACGTCTGCTCCTGTGACAATTGAGATCTGGATTGCAGAGATGCATGTTCTAGCAGATATGGAGAGAGTTGTATCGGAGAGAGAAGAAAAATGCTTTATTTAACAAGATCTGGGGTAAATTTCTCTTATTGTATTAGGCCTGCTTTCTGATTGTATTGTGACTCTGGGGGAGGGGAAGGGTTTGTTCTATATGTATATAGTTTGATGATCTCTGTTATGATTAATGTATGTGATTATATTGATGTTTGTGTTTCAATATTGAGAATTTTTTCTTGAAAATAAAATATAAAAAAAGAAAAACTTTAAAATATATACGGATATATCTTTTTTTGTTTTGTGCTGGGGTTTGTATGTACAGCTGTACCATAGGTGCCTTTGAGTGCAACTGATCTATCATAACCATGTATGATTTTCTGTGTAAACTGAGACATGTATAGGGTGACCAGACGTCTTCATAGGTGGCAGGCAGGAATGCACAATCTCATACAGAAGAAATGCTGCATTTTACAATTTAAGATCGTGTTAGTTTGTGATAAATTAATTATAATATGTGTTTATTTGAACAGTAACACTTAACCCTGCCTCTCCTCCAAACGCTACTGAAGTGTTGTGCCTTGACAGGCACTTTCAAGAGTTAGTCCTACTTTTATGTTACTTGCCCTGTCCCGGTTTTTTACTTTTTAAATCTGGTCACCCTAGACATGTATTGCATGGGCGTGGCTTGGGCAGCCATGGAGTAGGACGTGCTTCCTGAGCAGCTCCAGAGGATCAGACATATGATCCGTGAAAACTACCTACAAAAACGCGCTACTGGCTCCAGGATTGACTATACATGCATGGGAACGTGTGTTCTGCTCACTGTATAAAGACTGAGTGAATTGTGTGTGGAATTCTGGAGGAATTGCTCGGTGAACGACGGCGGCTGCTCGGTCCATTGTCACACAAGATGGCTGACAACGAAGGAAACGAAACTGAAGCACCCGGAGCGGCAGAATAGAGACTGCAGCCGCGGGGAAATGATGGCAAAGTGGAGGCGGAGTGATACCCCTGCGGCAGTAAGCCTTGTGTCACGTTGGCTTGTCTGCTGACCCGGGAGGCAAGAGCCCGGGGGCAGCAGAGGTACGTACAGATAGGCTGTGCCACCATAGACATATGAAGCGCTCGCTCGGCATCGATGAGCAGAAAGCCGCGGTGGACGGTGCGACTGCTTGAAGAGTACTATAATAGCTGATAAGGGTGGAAAAGACGGTTGGGGAGGCACGCGGCCGCTGAATCGAGACAGCGAGGCCCAACGGAGACCACAGAATGTCGGTGCGAGGGGCAGTGAGCAAGAACAAGAATAAGCAATCCACAATGGATATTTTTGCCAAAACGCAATATTCTCCTCCCAAAGGCTCGATGGCACCAGCGGAGGGCACCACAATGGCTGATAACTATCAGATTTTAGAGGCCATCACGGAGCTGAAAGACTCTTGGGGGGGGGGGGGTTGCGATGTCAGACCTGCGCACTTCCCTGGAGGCTAAAATAGACGCAGTGGGCATAGAAGTCTCCCTGCTGAGGCAAGATGTCAGGGGGCTGGCGGAACGAACAAGCAGCCTGGAAGGTGCGGTGAAAACCAACACGGACACCAGCACTAACAACGCAAAGGAGATCCATGTACTCAAACAACAGGTAGCTAACTTGGAGTCTCGAGCGGAGGAAACAGAAGGGAGTGCGAGGAGGAACAATATTCGCATGGTGGGCTTGCCGGAGGGTGCGGAGGGACAGGACCCGACAGACTACGTCGAGAACCTACTCCTACAAGGAATTGGGGCTGGCAAACTCTTGCAGGGAATGCAGTGGAGCGTGCACATAGAGCCCTTCTGAGGAAGCCGAGACCAGGGGCCCCTCCCCGGGCAATAATCGCCAAAATATTGAACTACAAAGACCGCAAGAAAATACTGGAGTACTTCCGAAAAGGTGGAACAATTGAAAGGGCCTCGAGCACCATCACGGCGTACCCGGACTACACTATGTTGGTCCAGAGGCAACGGTACAGCTATGTGGCGATCAAAAGAAGGCTGTGCGCGGCTGGGATAAAATATATGCTTCTGTACCCCGCGAAATTGAAGGTGGTGCACAAGAGCAAAATGTATTTTTTTGACACTCCGGAAGAAGCAACGACGTGGCTGGATCTGCAGGGCTGCCCGGAACGGGACACGGAAGAGACCCAAGAGGGACACGATATGTGACTGGGATACAGTATGTCTACTGTTAAGGCGTCGAGTGAGCACCCCAGGGGTGCCTAGATGAAGATTAAGAACAATGGGCGCGGCTGTAGGAGGCTGATATTTTGATAAAATACCAAAGATTGTAACAGACTTGAAGGACTGGAATATAGTAGCGTGTACATATATGCAAATTGTATAGCAATGTGTAGTTAACCCGAAGTGACATAGGAGCGGCAGGGCGAAAGCACCCTACCCCCCCCGAATTATAGTTGTAGTAGTAGTAGGTTGGCCACTAGGGTGGCCTCACCCAGCGGAGCTTCGAGTACAGGTGAGAGCCGAGCCAGAAAGAGCTAGATGCGGGGGAGCCTGAGACCCAGGGATGGAGCTGGGCAACAGTTGGGGGGGGGGGGGGGTGATGTTGGGGAAGGGACGAGAGGTGGGAGGGAGGGGGAACGGGAAGTTTGTTGTGTTTTTGGTTTAAGGGAATTTAGAATGGGATGCGAGCCTATACAGATTGGATTGGAATTCAAAGTCAGACTGCACCTGGGGGAGGAGGAACGGAACTGATACAGGCCATGGGGGACCTTAAGATACTTACATGGAACGTGCGGGGGCTCAACAGGTACTTAAAAAGGAACAAAGTTATGTTGTACCTGCGCAGGCAGAAAATAGATATTGCATTGCTGCAGGAAACCCACCTTACACGAGAGAGGATGGACACGATCGCTGGGAAGTGGAAAGGAGTGTTGGTGGGCTCATCGTACTCTGCTTATGCAAGAGGAGTGCTCATTTGGGTGGCGCCACATGTCCCTTTTCAGCGATTGCAAGTGGTGGCTGAGACAGACAGGAGGATGGTTATGCTGAGGGGATTGGTGGAGAACAGGGAGATGAGCATTGTTAACACGTATGCCCCGAACCAGAACACAACGGCGTACATTAGAACATTGAGTGCGAACTTGAGCGTATGCGTAGGAAGCGCGATGATCTGGGGAGGGGACTTCAATTGTGTATTGAACCCGAGGGTGGACAGATCGGATGGGAGGATGGATAGACCGGCCCCTGCGGCCAGGGCGTTACAGACATTGCTTGATGACTTTGGTTTGGAGGATGCATGGAGAGTGAGGCACCCCCAGGAAAGGCGATATTTACATTATTCTGCCCCACAGCAGTTATCGACGAGGTTGGATTATGTGTTCACATCACCCGAAATGATAGCGGAGGTCGCACAAATAGAGTACAAGGCCAGGGTCCTTTCGGACCACTCGCCCCTGATTCTCGCATGGCAATACTGTCCCCCGAGAGCGTGGATCCCGACATGGCGCCTACGAGCGGAAGCGTTGCAAGACCCCTGTTTTAGGGAGGACTTGAGGGAGGAGATTGTAAATTATTTTGAAACTAATACTGGGAGCGTGGATTCCAGGGGAACACTATGGGAGGCCTTTAAAGTTGTCATGAGGGGGCTAGCCATAGCGAAATCCAAGGGCCTACAAGGTGGGGTTTTAGCTGAACTGCAGGAGACAGAAGAAAAATTAGAAGAGGCCTTAAGGGGCAGAGACGATACAGCAGAGAAGCTAGAATTGACACTTAGGCTACAGCAAAAAATGTGCAGAATATTGGGAGAGATTGTGTAACCTTAATTATAAAAAAATACGTAGAGAGACCGCATGCGGGAGGTGATAAACCGGGGAGACTTTTGGCGTGGTTATATAAGAGTGAGACCCCCAGAGTCACAATCAGGACTATAGAAAGAGAAGACGGTTGCGTAGAGGACACCCAGGAGGGAGTTAATCAAGCGTTTGTGTATTATTATAAGGTATTATACAGAGATGACGGGGAAAGTAGTCACGCTATGATGGAAGAAACGCTTGAGGACATGGGGTTGCCCAAGATAAGCGAGGAGGAGAGAGAGGAACTAGATACCCCGATCACCTTGGAAGAATTGGGGGAGGTGGTGAGGCAGCTGCCTACTAGTAAAACCCCAGGGACAGATGGAATCCCAAGTGAGTTTTACAGAGTATACATGGAAGAGGTCCTCCCCCCACTGTTAGAGATGTTAAATGAAGCGTTCGAGACGGGACGCTTACCGGAGTCACTGAGAGAGAGGCCATCATAATACCGCTCCCCAAACCTAACAAGCCTGTGCACAGCTGTGGTTCCTATAGACCCTTGTCAATGCTGAATCAAGACAGCAAGATATTAACTGCTTTCTTAGCAAATAGACTGAAGAAGGTTATTGGCAAATTAATACACCCGGATCAAACAGGCTATGTCCCTCATAGAAACATTACCAATAATCCTAGGCGACTCCAGAGAATCATTGAGTTTGGCAGAGAAAAAGATGAGAAAATGGCAATTGTCTTTGGATGCAATCAAGGCCTTTGACTCCGTTAAATGGCCATGGCTGCTTGCGACCCTAAAGTACTACGGGTAAGGGCCTGGATATGTAAGGTGGGCGAACATTTTATATAGCGAACCGCTGGCTAGAGTTAGGACAGGATCTGTGATATCGGAAAGGTGTCAGCTCAGCAGGGGCACTAGACAGGGATGCCCATGGTCCCCAATGCTTACATACTGGCCCTGGGACCTCTAGCAATGTATCTGAGGCAGCAATATGACACCATAGGCATCGAGGTGAAAGGGGAGCGGCATTTGATCTCCCTATATGCAGATGACATGCTGCTGTACTTGCGATTCCCAGAAGAAAATCTCCAGTACATACTAGAAGTGCTGGAGAGATACGCTGTGCTGTCCGGTATAGCAGTGAACCCCCACAAGTCCAGCATGTTCCCATTAGGGGGGTACATGGGGATTCCAGCGGAGCGGCTACCTGCATTGCAAGTGCCGTGGGCGGTTAGCACATTTCGGTACCTGGGAATAGATATATACCACACCGTGGAGGAAGAGCATAGGTGCAATACAGAAGTAGCCTCAATTTTTTTAGTGAAGTGCATGCAATTTAGGGCAAAGCTGCCCTTGGCGATGATGGGGCGGGGAGCAATGCTAAAGATGCTGGTCCTGCCAAGGATCCTACACTACTTTGGGAACGTACCGTACCTGATTCCTAAGAAGTTCTTCACCAAATTGAATAGCATGTGTAGGGACTTTTTGTGGCATGGCATGCGAAATAGAGTGGCGTTATGGAAGCTAAAGAACTTCCATGACAAAGGAGGGATGAAGCTGCCCAAATGTGAGGCGTAGTATGTGGCAAGCCAGTTAAAGTATGTTGCCAAATGGCTTTTCTGATGAAGAGACCTTGGAATTTATGCTGTTTGGGCGTGATTGTGCACCTTTTTATTTGAAAGAGATGATGTGGGTACCCAGGGCGGAAATGGTGGGGCGCCCTAAAATGATGCTACTGGGGTGGAAGGTGTGGCGCAGGGCATGTCAAATGATGGAGAACCCGTCCCCATGCTCACCGCAGATACCACTGGTTGCATTGACGGGGGCAGACGAATGATACTCAGGAACCACTGGGAACCGGCTGGGGTGGCAACAATGGGTGATATTTGGCGGGAGGGCTCTAGTATTACTTTTGAGGGGTTGCGGGAAGAAACTAGGTTGCACAAGGGCCAGTATATTACGTATCATAGAATGGTACAGAGGATTAAGAGAACAGTGTTGGAGGAAGAATCAGATGCCACCATAGACGTGATATATGAGATAGCTGAGGGGGGGTCATGAGATTTCCAGATTGTATGAAATGCTGATGTCTAAAGTGGGGAAGGAGGTCATGCAGTTGAGACTAGACTGGGAAACGGAGGTTGGAGCCTCGATGGGCGATGGGATGTGGGAACGGGTGCAGGGGTATCATAAGAAGGTGTCTAGAAATGCGAGGCTGAAACAGATTCAGCTGTACATAACGCTTAGGGCATATATGACGCCTTGGAGGATATCGAGGTTTGAAAATGCAGGACGGCAAGCATGCCCCAAGTGTGATGAGGAGAACGCGGGCATGGTGCATATGTTCTGGTCATGCCCGATCATAGAGCGTTTCTGGAGGGGAGTGAAAGGGAAACTGGAAGAAAAAGGGGTCAAGATTGTAGTGGATACAGTGTGGGCCTGTCTGCTGGGGGGCGTTCCCCAGACCACAAACTCAGGCATGTGAGTAAGTTGAGGGATTTGGTTTATGTGCATGCAAAGACGAGGATTGTCATGGGATGAAAGACATGCCATGTGCCAAAGGTAGAGGTGTGGTGGAGAGACTTGCAAAAATGGGCGGAAGCCGAAAACCATGGCATGGCAAGAAGCGAGTAGCACAGGGGGGGGGGGGGGAGTGGAGGAGACTGAGTCCCTGATGGGCTGGAAATCACTAATAGCCGAACTGTTTGGGTCATTAGATGACCCGGCGGAGCCTGTAGACGAGGAGACCGAACCACAGGATGCAGAAACTGAAGGTTTAATGCAATATACTCGTAGAGGGGGGTGGGATAAGGGAAGTAGTGGTTAGAAGTTAAAGTGTAATGAAACTGTTGGAACATGCACTGTTTGTTTGGTTTGTATTGTTTGGTTGTCTTTATAATTCAATACAATGTTTTTTTTAAAAAAATGTATTGCATTTAATGTCTGTATCAAATTGGGACAGCATTGAGATTGGTGTTTAGAGGGAAGGGCTACTAAAGATACGCTCTACTATTAGATATAACATTTTGAGGATTTCTAGCGTATGTAGCCAAGTACTACAACGACTTTTAGCCATCTAGAATCAAATGTGTTTTTTTTTTTTTACATCTTCAGCATTGTTTTTAGCCATCTAGAATCACAAGTCTGGCAGCATTTACCCCATCTCTAAGCTGGGAGTAAATGTGCCAATTTAACACCCATTTCTGGGCGCTATTAGCAGTGCTCCAGATAAGATTTTGAGGTGCGAGTATTTTACACATGCGTTTTCAAATTAGAGAGTAAATGCAATTTCAAGAGCGTAAAAATGAGTTTTCTCCTCTGCAAGAGAGTAAAACTTATCCAACACACAGACCCATAGACCAAAAGCGTTGTAGATCAAAGTTGTCTGACTTGTGCAGAGCCCTTCACTCCACATGCAAACGGCACATCCCGTCTGGGCACATAGTAACAGCATATCACTCCACTTGATAATGGCATGTATCCTCCCTGAACATGCTAGCTATGCATCTCCTCTTGACACATACTAACGAATATGCCACGTACTTGTGCACATGGTAAAAGCGCATCTACTTTCAGCATTTTCAGAGATGTGCTGTTAGCATTTGAAGAGCAAATTTGTGTCATTTGCATGTCTGAATTGCACCTTTACACTGTGCGCATGCTAACCGCACATCTCTATGCATATGCTAATGGCAGACATTGTTTTCACGTATTGATAGAACAGGTTCTGTTTAGCAAGCCTGATATTTGTACATGTTGACAGGACATCTCTACCCATAGTGACCTCCAATCTCTTCCATGCGCATGCTATTGGCACATCTCTTCTCGTCTGCTAATGGTGCATCTTCTCTGCGCACATACTAGTGGGACAACTCTCTGTACATGTGTGATAACTGCGTGCATGTGCACAGAGATGTGCATGCTAACGACACGCCTTCTACGCACATGCTAATGGGACGTATCCTCTCTGCACATTCGAACTGCACATCCCATCCCTGCACGTACTAACTGCACATCCTGTGCAGCGACGGGATGTGCAGTTAGCATGTGCAAACTCCACATCCTGTCTATGCACATGCTAACGGCACATCTCGGCTCTGTATGCTAACGGCGCATCTCGGCTCTGCATGCTAATTGCCCTTCTGTTCCATGGCACGTGCAAATGACACATCTTTACTAATTACGTACTATGGGGACATTTCTTCTCTGTCAGTGCTAACGTAGCATCTCCTCTGCCCATGCTATAACAGCACATCTCATCTCTGCCCGTCGTAACGGCAGGGCTCCCTGCTGCACAGGCTAAAACGTTGCATCCAAACAAAGGGTGGAAAGCTACTGGGCAGGAGGGCGGCCTGCACTTTCCAAGTTCCAATTACGTGACGCACCCTTGATGGGTGTGGCGCAGAGGGAAGACCACAGAGGAGTCGCTTCTTTCTTAAAAGAAATGCAATAATGAAGAATGACCGTTCACACAAGTTACTATCAGTGCTGGAAATTGACAAAATGTACTGGGGCCAGATGTACCCAATACTCCTACGTCCCGTCCCCTTTCCTCCATACTTGTATTTGTATTTTATTTATTTATAACGCGCGAACCAACAGGCCCGGAGGCATCAGGGCGCAATTTGTACAAGGTTACAGATATGCAGGTATAACAGAGAATCATTACACATGGGTTCCGATATGCAAGTCTAACAAAGAATCATTATATACATTTGCAAGAGGATATTATATACATATGTACAGTAGTTTCAGTGCCGATAGGTGATGGTAGCGGTCGGCAAGTCAGGGTAGGTCGGGAAGAGGCGCGAAGCCGGCCTTAAAGCTGGTTGAAAAGCCAAGATCTAGTATTGGCTTTGAAGGTATTGAAAGAGTCTTCCGCTCTAATTGAAACAGGGAGGGAGTTCCATAACTTGGAAGCTAAGACGGGGAAACTTGAGCCCCCTGCTTTTTGCAATTTAAATCTGGGGATCGCTAGACAGTGGGATTGGGCTGTTCTTAGAGGTCGTGAGGTAGAGTGGCGCGATAGTCGACTACCAAGGTAGATCGGGGCTTTGTTGGCTAGGCATTTGTGCGTAAGGGCGAGTGTTTTGAGTGAGATTCTCTGTTTGACAGGTAGCCAATTTAACTTACTTCTGGTTTCTGTGATGTGGTGGTGTCGGGGAATGTTTAAAGCAGCACGAATGGCGTTGTTTTGTGTCGTTTGAAGTCTGTTCAGGTTCTCTTGGCTGGTGCCAAGATAAAGAGCACTGCAATAATCAATTTTAGCCATAATGAGGGTTCTCGCTAGCGTAACGCTGTTAGACGTAGTGAGGAATGGTCTGCAAGCTGCGATAAGTTTGCATGTGTATGCAGACGCAGATCTGACAGCATTAGTTTGTCGGGTTAATGAGAGTGTGGCATCAAGGTAGAAACCTAGCGTTTTGGTATCTTTTGAGACACGAATGATATTACCATCTATGTTGAATGACTGATAGGACGGCTCTAGTCTGCTCAGGCGTTGTGCAGTGCCCAAGATCAGGAGCTCCGTCTTGTCATCATTCAAGCACAACTGATGTTGGGCCATCCAGGCTTGGATGACCAAGTAGATGTCGTTAAGGGCCTTGGTGTCACCTAGATAATCACCAGTGATGGGGATGAGTATCTGGGTGTCGTCCGCATAGTTGGTATAGGAGACACCCAGATAGTCAAGCACATCAAAGAGTGGTTTCGTGAAAATGTTGTAAAGTGTAGGTGACACACAAGATCCCTGAGGAACGCCGCAGTGAATCGGGGAAGGGTCCGCGGCTGCGGATGGGGCAAAGACTCTCATGGATCTGTTGCTCAGGAAAGATTTGATCCAAGCCGCAGCTGAGGAAGAGAAGTTGGCAGCTGAATGGAGGTGCTTGCACAGGATCTGATGGTTGACCAGATCGAATGCGGCTGAAAGGTCGAGAAGTAGTAGCAATGCTAGTTTGCCTTGATCCTTTAGAACCTCGATTTGAGTTTTAAGGTCTAATAATGCGGTCTCTGTCCCGTGTCTGGGGCGGAAACCAGATTGTCGTAGACCTAGCAAGTTATTAGTTTCCAAGTAATTTTGGATCTGAAAGTATGCGGCACGGTCTAGGATCTTGAGCAGAAATGGTACAGTGGTGATAGGTCGGAAGTTAGTGGGAATGTTAGGGTCTAGGGAAGGTTTTTTAAGCAGTGGGATAACCCAAGCGTCCTTCAGATTGTCTGGGACAATACCTGTTTGAAAGGAGGAGTTGATGAAGGCCGTGATGAATGGGGCCAACTCATGCGCTGAGTCCTTGATAGTAGGGGCTGGGCACGGGTCACCTTGGCAGTTAGTTGGCTTAATTCTAAGAATTATATTTTCTACCTCTGCCACGGTAAGTGGAGAGAATGCGAATGGTGTGATATTGGTAGAGTCTGGCAAGGGGGCCTTAGTGAGGGAATGAACGTGGTTGTCGCGCTTCAGGCTGTCCTGTTTATCTTTGATTTTGTCTTGTAGTGTGGAGATTTTATTTAGTAAGGCTGCTTGGATGTTGGCACACCATTTACTGTCTTTCACGCATGTGACAGGGGGGGCGACTGGAGTTTCAAGCTCTCTTAGGATTTTAAAGAGTTCCTTGGTGTTCGAGTCGGCATGAATAATGCGGTTGTTGAAAGATTCCTTTTTAGCCGTGATGATGGCATCTTTGTAGGAGAGTGAGGCTAGAAGGAAACTGTCTTTATGCTCGTCTGAGGGGTGGCTTTTCCATCGATTTTCGGCACAGCGTTTGGCTTTGCGGAGCAATCTTAACTGTGGTGTGAACCATGAGTTAAGATAAGCTTGAGGTTTAGCCTTTCTAAGTTTGAGAGGTGCTATACAGTCAATGGCAGTTCGCATTGTTTGGTTGTAGGTGTGTGCTAGTGAGGTTGGATCAGAGTAAGAGTTGGTGGCTGTGTTAAGGGACGGGAGTAACAATGGGAGGAGTTTCTCCTTGGTTATATCTTTTTTGCTTCGAGTTGGGAGAGCTGGGGCTAATGGTGAGGGGATTCGTGGTGTGGCTTCAATGTTGAAAGTTATAATGTGATGGTCAGACCATAGACAGGGGGTATTGTTAAGGACCTTGATATTGTAATTGGAGCCAGCTACCCAGTCAAGTGTTCTACCTTTAATATGGGTAGGCTCTTGAATGTATAAGGTAAGGCCGAGGTCAGATAGTGCGATCTCCAGGTCAGAGGCCACAGGATCTTTTGAGTCACCAAGACCTAAGTTAAGGTCGCCTAGGATGATTGTTTGCGAATTGATCTTTGTATTGTTGAGGAGGAGAGTGGAGATTTCACTGACAAAGGTTGGTGCGGGTCCTGGGGGTCTATAGATTAGGTGCATGGTGGCTGTTTGGTTAGGTGTGAGTGCTAGTTTAACAGACAGCAATTCGGCTGATGTGAGTTTGGAATCAGGTAACACTCTTAGGTCAAGAGAATTTTTATGGATGAAGGCCACCCCGCCGCCTTTGGAAGAGGCGGTGGAGCGGTCACATCGTGTGATGCCGTAGTTTGGCGGTAGGGCTAACGCTAATAAGGGGCCAGATGCGGCATGAAGCCATGTTTCGGAGATAGCTAAGAAGTCAAGGTCGGACGTGGTGATGAGGTCAGCTATGTCAAGTGCGTGTGCAGTGAGGGATCTGGCATTAATGAGGGCACCTTTGAACATGGGCAGTTTAACCTCGGTGGTGGTGGGTTTGCATGTGGTGGCAATTGACAGAGATCCAGGAGAGAGGTGGGTTTGTTTCCTGGTGATGTGGCGGGTGTGGCGTAGGCGTAGGCGGAATCTGGTGCCTAGTCTCTTATTTCTAAGAGAAAGGGGGCAGGGTTGGTTAGGTGTAGGTTTCCTAGCAAAGTGATCCAGCCAAAAAGCAGGGTTGTTGAGGTATTGGTTGGTATGGCCTACAGTGGGTGCTGCCGGGCTTATTCTAGGTGATGCGAGAGGTCGTGGGGATGACGTGCTGGTGGAAGGCTGGTCCATTTTAATCCAGAGTGTGGAGGTTGTTACTGTAGGTAGCTGGAGAGCTTGGGCAAGTCGAAGGGATAGTGTGTACAGTAATGGGAGGAGTACACTGATGTGCATGATGAACGTCCTGGTTACCAAGGTGAAAGATAAGAGCTGGGTGGCACAACAACCATGTACATAGACAGGGGCCACCTAAGATCAGATTGGCAGTGAGAGGCAAGGGCCAAAGACTAAAGGCGCAACATAAATCAGGGCAGAACACAATCAGTTGTGGTCTATTTGCGACCATAAGGCACAGAGACTAAAGGCGCAACATAAATCAGGGCAGAACACAATCAGTTGTGGTCTATTTGCGACCATAAGGCACAGAGACTAAAGGCGCAACATAAATCAGGGCAGAACACAATCAGTTGTGGTCTATTTGCGACCATAAGGCACAGAGACTAAAGGCGCAACATAAATCAGGGCAGAACACAATCAGTTGTGGTCTATTTGCGACCATAAGGCACAGAGACTAAAGGCGCAACATAAATCAGGGCAGAACACAATCAGTTGTGGTCTATTTGCGACCATAAGGCACAGAGACTAAAGGCGCAACATAAATCAGGGCAGAACACAATCAGTTGTGGTCTATTTGTGTAATGTAAGCAAGCAATGTAAGAGGCAGCTTCAGGGGACAACTTCATAATCTGATCCCAAAGTTCGTATATATCTGCAGTCCATAAAAACTAATTTGAATTGGCATTACCTTCTAATTGTGAAGAACCTGGAGTGGAAAGTGCAGAGGTCCTGGCCCCTGGCTCCTACGGCTTCAAACAGGCACCCAACAGGCCTTAGTATGGCCTTCGTGTGGCCGCCGGCGTCCGCCTGCCGGCGGATGCAGAATTCGCCTTAATGCTGCTTATCGAGGCTGAGCCTCGTTTTCATGCCGCGTTGCGCCCGGCATATCAGGGTCAGGCAGGGTGGTGAGACAGGGTCAGGCAGGCCCCTGTATGCTGCGGCTGTGGATATGGATGCCGCTTCTGGGAGGGGGAGAGGGCTCCTGCCCTCTTCCCTTGGCGAGTGCGTCGGAGTGGGGTCTCTGGGGCACCCAACAGGCCTTAGTATGGCCTTCGTGTGGCCGCCGGCGTCCGCCTGCCGGCGGATGCAGAATTCGCCTTAATGCTGCTTATCGAGGCTGAGCCTCGTTTTCATGCCGCGTTGCGCCCGGTATATCAGGGTCAGGCAGGGTGGTGAGACAGGGTCAGGCAGGCCCCTGTATGCTGCGGCTGTGGATATGGATGCCGCTTCTGGGAGGGGGAGAGGGCTCCTGCCCTCTTCCCTTGGCGAGTGCGTTGTGGGACATCTCTCCGTCCTGTGGGACGGGACCGGAGCACTTTGTAAAAAGCATCCACATTTTTCCAAAAATGTGTCCTTCCTCTCTTTCCTGTGCGGGGCCCGGCACGCGGCTTTAACCTCGCCCACCTTGGCTCCGCCCCACGCATCGCCCCTCAGTCCTTTTCTCCGCTCGATCGGGGCCGGACGCACTTGCATCCACGGAAGATTTTCTTCCCTGTTTTCCTCCCTACCTCTCGCTAGCGTTCGTCTGATAGTCTGTCTGTCTTTTAAATTAGACTTTCCAGACTGCTTTTCGTGTCATCGTCGCTTCACGAGGGCGGATCCCCATCCTCTTTGTTTAGAGTGTTTGGGTCCGGAACACCGCTGGGACTCCTGTTTTTACTGTGACTCCCTTTCGGTCCGGGCTCTTCAACGTCGGTTGGAACGGTGGGAGGAGGAGTTCCGACGCGCTCCTCCATCTCATTTTCAGGCGTTCATCGACGAGAAGAAGAAACGCCTGGTAAGTTCTTTAGTTTTCAGAGCATACCGGCCGGGGGATACCTTCCCGGGTTCCTCTTGAGCCGGGAGGGGCGTTGATCGTTCTGTCACCGGGGTTCGCCCTGAGGTGCCTGTCGGGCCTAATATTTCTACCAGAGTTTTCTCCGAGGGTCTCCGTAAGGGGCCTGTGTACACCGGAGTAACTTCTGAGGCCCCTCCTGTGGGGGCTGTGTGTAGACCCAGTACTGCTGAATAGCAGGGTACCGGAGCTTGCTCTGAGGCCTCTTTCGGCTTCCCTTAAAAATAAGACCGGGGTGCGCCCTGAGGCATTGGTTGGGCTTGCGTTTACCGAACGGATGTTCGAGGCCCGTGCCGATAAGGCTATTACCGGGCCTAGGCCCGAGGTCCCTTGTACAGAGGCTAAGGCTACCAGCAGTTCTGAGGGGCCGGGCAGGGCCCTGTCGGTGAAAGCGGTTTCTCACCGTTCCTGCTCTTGTGGTGATACCAGATCTGTTGAGGGGGCAAAGAAGCAAGGTTCTTCTTTTACCGACAGTGCCGAGGTCCTTCCTTCGAAGGCTCAGTTGGCAGTTATGTCGCAGAAACATTCCAGGCCTCATAGTACCGGCTCTGCCGAGGTTCCTTATGTTAAGGCTAAAATTAAGACCCCTGATCCATCGACGGGGACCCCTGCCTCACCTCCTCACGTTCCCCTCAGATGAAGACAAAATGGCGGCCGTTCCCGCCACGACCATGGTGGCCATTTTTGGTACTACCCCTACAACTACGCCATCGGCCTCTGGTGTAGGGTTCGGTCCCTTGGGTGAACATAAGGTCACTTGTGCGTATCCTTACCGGCCCGTTTATGATTGGAACGCCCGGATGCCTCTTCCGCACAATGTTCCGTTGCCTGCAGGGGCGGCCCCTTTGATTTATGTGGATACGTCGGCGGAGGGCCCGGTGTGGCACCCTTCTCCGTTACGTCCTTGGAATTGACCACCTCATGAGAGGCCTCCTCGGGTTCCGAAGCAATCTCCTGAGGACACTTTTTTGGGTAACTTTCAAGCGCTTATGCGCACCGACCCCATGAGGGAGTATTTCAAAGGGCTTTTTAAGGAAATGTGTCCACCAGCGCTTCCGGCTCCACCCGTTCCTCTGGTGGTTCCGCCGACGCCTCCTTTGCCCGTGGTGCCTGCCCCTGCTCTTCCGCCTTTGCCACCGTTGTCCCCAGTGGACAAGGCAGTGCCTGACACGGGTCAGCAGGATCCTGACCTGTCGGATGACCCTCAAGGCGAGCAGGACAACGAGGACCTCCCCCGCTCTGTTAGAGTTTTTCATGACCGGGTACTGGACATGATGAATTTCTTAGATGTCCCGGTTCCCGAGGCACCTGCTCCACAGGAGGGCGTGCTTTCTGGGGCGTTCACCCTGTCTCCTTTGGAGCGTACCGGCCTTTTCCTGCAGAAGGATGTTTTGGCTGAGGTCCGAAGAGTCTGGGAGAAGCCACACTCAGGACTTTTCGTCAATAAAAAGATCGACGCGAGGTACAGGCTGCACTCTTCGGAGGAAGTGGCCTTGTCGTCTTGTCCGCCTCCCTCCTCCACTGTGGTGGCTGCGGCCACGTTGCAGTCCAGACCTGCAGCATCCTCTTCCGCGACGGCTACTCAGGTCTTGGGAAAGGAGGACAAACTCCTGGACTCCCTATGGAGGAAAATCTTTGCCAATTCGGCTTTGCAACTCAGGCAGGCCAATGCCGAATTGATTTTGGCGGGAGCTAACATGCGGATGTGGAAAGGTCTGTCGGAGTTTGAGGAGCATATTCTGGTCGAGAAGTTGGAAGATTTCAGAGGTGGCCTTTCCGATGCCAGGGTCTTGGCCCAGGATCTCCTGGATGCTGCGGCTCATCATATAGACACCTCGGCTCGGGGCATGATGCTCGGGGTTGATACCTCGAGGCAAGCGTGGTTGCATGCCACCAAGTTTTCGAAGGAAGTGCAAGACAAGGTTTTGGACCTTCCATTCGATGGTAAGGAGCTTTTTCATTCTTCTACTGATGTAGAGCTCACCAAAACCAAGGATAGCACTCAGACGCCTAAATCATTGTCTGTTCTGGTTAAAGCTCCTTTCAAACCTCAGAGACCGTTATCGCAGAGTCGACCTTCTTCTGGTTTCAGGAGCTTCCTTGACCGCAAATCGCGCAGAGTGGACACTCCTGCGGGAAATAACCGCCGTAGACAACAGCGTACGCGGTATTTCTCCCGCTCCTCAGCCTCCTCATCCGGTTCAGGTGGCGCGCGCCACCGATAAACCTGCCAAATGAGGTTTTTCCGTGCTCGCACGAGACCCCGGTGGGAGGACGCATCGCGTCTCATTGGGAGGCATGGCAGACCATCACAGAAGACAGATGGGTCTTGTCAGTCGCTCGGGTGGGCTTTTGCTTACCTTTAGCCCCTACCCCACCCCTCAACCTTCCTTTTCAGCTGTCGGGCTCACCCTCCCTCAAGGCCGAGGTTCAGAAACTTCAGCTCCTCAGAGCTGTGGAACCCGTTCACCTTGGGGAGCGAGGGGAGGGCTTCTACTCCCGGCTGTTTACGGTGCCCAAACCTAACAAGGGTGGCCTGCGCACCATCCTAGACCTTTCCCAGTTCAATCTTTCCTTACCCCAAGAGAAATTCAAGATGATCACGCCCGGCCAGATTCGCTCCTCGTTGCAGGCGGGCGATTGGCTCAGCGTGGTGGACCTTCAGGATGCGTACATGCATATCCTGATTTGTGCTCCACACAGGAGGTACCTCCGTTTTCTCTTTGGGAGAGGAGCACTTCCAGTTTCGGGTGCTTCCTTTTGGCCTCAGTTCAGCGCCGCGTGTCTTCACGAAGATGATGTCGGTGATTGCGGCCTATCTTCGTCTTCAGGGTATCCATGTGTATTGTTATTTGGACGATTGGCTTCTACGCAGCCCTTGTCCGCTGGCGACAGCGGGCAACCTCCAGTCTCTCCTTCAGCTCCTGTTCCATCTTGGGCTGTCGCTGAACTGGCGGTAATCCTCCATGACGGTCTCTCAGGACCTGATTTTTCTGGGTTTTCGTTGGAACACGATCGACTGCAGAGTATACCTGACCAGGGACAGAATGGCGGATCTGTTGGCCACGTGTCAGATGTTTGGGCAGTCGGAGAGCATGTCGGCCTGGTGGTTCCAGAGGCTTCTGGGCCTCATGGCCTCGTGTGTGCTGGCTCTTCCTCTTGCTCATCTCAAAATGAGACGGACCCAGATGGCCCTTCGGAATTCATGGCGTCAGGCAGTGGACGCAGACTCCATGCGGATAATGATTCCGGATTCCATGAGAGTAGACCTGGACTGGTGGTCATCTCTCAGCAATCTGTCTGGGGGCGCGGGGTTTCAGGACCCGGTCCCTATGGTGACGATCACGACGGACTCCTCCCTCCTAGGGTGGGGTGCAACGTTAGATCTCCTTCACGTCTCGGATCTCTGGTCGCCTCAGGACAAGCTCCTGCACATAAACCATTTGGAGCTTCTGGTGATTTTCTTGGCGCTCAAGGCGTTCAGACCGGTCATTGTCAACAGAGTGGTCCACATAAGAACGGACAATGTGGTGTCAATGTATTACATCAACGAGCAGGGGGGAACGAAGTCTCCCCCCCCCCTCGTGGACCTGTCCATCCAGATTTGGGAGTGGGCCGTGCTTCATGGTGTCTGGCTGCTTGCAGTGCACATCCCGGGCCAGCTGAATGTCACAGCAGATGCCCTCAGCCGGCGGACAGTGGTCAGATACGAGTGGGAGTTGAAGGCAGAGGTCCTCTCAGGGATTTTCTCACGCTGGGGCACACCGCAAGTGGACCTCTTCGCGACGGCGGCGAACAAGAAGCTTCCTCTGTATGCCTCCAGAGGGGGGCTGGGAGCCTCCTCTCTCGGGGATGCTCTAGAGATTCCATGGCACAACATGAGAGCTTACGCCTTCCCGCCTCTGCCTCTAGTTCACCGGGCAATTTGGAAGTTGAAGAACTCAGTGAACTGTTCTCTTCTACTGATAGCCCCGTGGTGGCCGGCCAGGTTTTGGTTATCCGCCGATCAGGTTACCGGTAACTCCCGATCTTCTCCACCAGGGGGAGCAGCAGCTGTGACACCCCTCCCCACAAACGCTCAGCTTGGCGGCTTGGTGCCTGAGTTCAGGTCTTTAGAGCATCTGAATTTGTCTGCGGATAACATGCGTATTATCCAGGCAGCAAGAAAACCTTCGAGCAGATCTCAGTACAATAGTAAATGGCTCAGGTTCTGTCATTGGTGTCTAGAGAAGAAATTGGATCCAAGGGGGGCCACCGTTGACGCGGTGTTGTCCTTCGTGTCCTTCCTAGCAGAGTCAGGGGTTCATGTTCTGTCATGCAGGACTTACCTGTCAGTGGTCTCTGCTTATCTCTCTACGGATCAGTGTTCGTACTCTCTGGCTAACCCAGTGGTAAAGAGGCATTTTGCTGGTTTAACACGCCTTTACCCTCCAGCTCGTAATCCGCACCCGCCATGGGACCTGAATGTTGTCCTGACGGCGCTGTGCCATAAACCCTTTGAGCCGATGGCTACTGTGGACCTCAAGTACTTGTCTTGGAAAGTGTCCTTTTTGGTCGCCGTCACATCGGCAAGGAGAGTGAGTGAGCTCCAGGCATTGTCGCTGGAGCATCCTTTCTTGGTCTTTCACAAGGACAAGGTAGTGCTTCGAACTAATCCGGCTTTTCTGCCGAAGGTGGTGACCGAATTCCATTTGAATCAATCGATCTCCCTACCGGTCTTTTTTCCTAACCCCGCCTCTGAGGAGGAGAGGGTTCTACACTGTCTTGATGTCCGAAGAGCTCTCGAGTTCTACCTGGATAGGACTGCCGAGCTTAGAAGTTCTTCTCAACTTTTTGTGACTTTCGGCAACCCTCAAGGCAAACGGGCGTCTAAGGCAACTATTTCTAGGTGGATTGCCGCCTCTATCATGGAGTCTTCTACTGTCCAAAAGCTGAAACCTCCTAAAGGTATTCATGCACCCTGGTGCGGGGCATGGCAGCTGCGGTTGCTTTTCAGAAGTATGTTCCCTGGGAGTCCATCGCTAGGGCAGCTACTTGGGCCTCTCCATCTGCTTTCTGTAAGCATTACTGACTCGATATGAGTTCTAGAGCTGATGTTTGGTCAGGCTGTGCTGAAGAACCTTTTTCAGTAAGGGGCATTTCCATCCACCCGTAGTTCCTGTAAGGAGTGCTTGGGAATCTCCCACAAGTATGGAGGAAAGGGGACGGGACGTAGGAGTATTAACAGGTTACTCACCGTAGTGACCACCTTACGCCTAGTCCATAGTCCCCTTTCCTCCATACGCCCGCCGTCCCCTCTAATAAGGTTCTTCTGTATTGGTAATGGGTCTCTGACCTGGCAAAGAAAAGGACTGAGGGGCGATGCGCGGGGCGGAGCCAAGGTGGGCGGGGTTATGGCCGCGTGCCGGGCCCTGCGCAGGAAAGAGAGGAAGGACACATTTTTGGAAAAATGTGGATGCTTTTTACAAAGTGCTCCGGTCCCGTCCCACAGGACGGAGAGATGTCCCACAAGTATGGAGGAAAGGGGACTATGGACTTAGGAGTAAGGTGGTCACTACGGTGAGTAACCTGTTAATTTTGCCCCCTCCCCTTTCCTTATTCAGCCTGACTCGAACATGTCCTCGCCAGCCCTCACCACAATGCCCAACAGTGCTCCCTAGGGCATTCCGCTCTGTTTTGCTGTAATAAATCAAGTACCATTCGAAATGGGCTAATAACCGTTACCACAGTGCTTAAAAGCAGAAGGAATTTGGCTAAAAGCGCTATGTAAGAACACACTCCCTTTCGACCTGTTACTGGCATAGCCTCCGTACACATGCAGCAGTACATCTCCTCTCTGCACATGCTAACTGAGCATCTCTTTTCTGCATGCGCCAGTGGCACATGGCCTCCCTGCATGTGCTATTGGCAAATATATTCAGTTCAGGCTAATGGAACCGTTCCTCCCTGCATGGGGTAATGGCCCCTCCCTCGTGGTATAGCCCAACAGCAAGCGCACATCTTACTACAGCCAGTATAACTTTATAAATTATACATTACAGAGCAATTTACAGCAGGCAGCAAGTAAAGGAATAATTGTGGATGTGTTGGCTTCCGCCCCTTTATTTCAGCATTTTGAGGGGAGAGGTGGGGGTGGCTGGTGGCTTGTGAGAGTAAGCCGACCTACCTGACCTCTCTCCCATGCAGGGGCACAAGAAAACCTACATTTCGGGGGGACGGAGGGGGGAATTAAGTCGTGATGGGAGGAACCACTTCAGAAAATAAGCAGGGCAAACTTGGAGGCTCTGCCCCCACTGTTCTACCCAACTCCTCCCATGGTCTGGTGTGGGGAGCAACTATTGAATAGTATATTTTAAAGCACAATATGCAGAGAGGTGATGGAAGACTTTCTTGAAAGTAACAGCTTTAACGTTTTACTGCATTTGTTCAAGTACATTTTTCTGAGCACACACAGTAAAACTTTAACACCGCCAGTTTGGGGGAAAGACTTCCCTCACCTCCCTGCCTATCAAAATGCAAGTGCGACATCCAGGGGTGCACCTAGGCTAAAATGTAGTCTGGGGCTAGCCCTTCAAATGTTGGGAGAGGCACTAACTTCAGAGACTGTGGAGGAATGGCAAACCTAATTGTGTAGGGGCATCTAACTTCATTACTCATTGTAATAAGAATATTCTAGTGCAGCTTCAATGTTACAATCAGTTAACTGCTCTCTCCTTTGAGTTTGAAACACCCACTTCTTGCAGAAACTGAAGGTCCTAGAAAGTGTGAAAACGGCAGATGGTGTGTAATGAAAGACTCAATATCCTAGCATAACAGGATACTCTGGACGGCCCAAGCACCTTCAGTGGCTGGGAGCAAATGTAATGATGGTTCTATCACAGTCCGCTATACTAGAATCTCTGGTGCACTGACTGGCTGGTGACACTGTCTGCCTGTCAAATCCAGTGTTACAAGAATGGGGGAGGGCCAGTGCAGCAATAATGCAATTCTAAGCCGCAGTATTGGAGCCACTAGCAGAGGAGCACCAGTATACACCAATGTGTCCCTACACTTATTAAAACTGTCCTTTTGTAAGGGTGTAAACTTATAAGCACTCAAAGTTTTGCAATTGAAGTGCCCAGCATCACACACTTAAGCTAAACAGCGAAGCTGGGATTTTAACCCGCTCTTTCAATTTGGGCATGGCCACCTTCTTCCGCGCTTTACTTGGAACAAAACTTTTTGTTTTGGGTGTCAAGACCTGCAATAATACTGTCCTATAGAGTTTACTTGCATAGTAAAGCATCATAACATGGAAATCCTTATAGCAGCATTTTGTGCCAAAATAATATCACTACCTTTTTATTTTCCACATCCTGCAATGAAAACTAGAAGATGCAAAATGCAAAACATCCAGGATTTACCCACTTCATTTTCAGCGCTTTAAAAACACCCCAAAAAATAAGTTGTGCCATAAACTCACTTAGGTTTGGAGATTCGGCACAAACTTCCAGCGTGTTATGTATGGTTATTAAAGAATATTCAACTAAGGACATCAAAACAAACTTTACTTTTTGGCATATCAAGCTATTGGACGTTATGGCTATGAACACATTTGAAAAGGGTGCATGCTTTGTGTTGCTTGCTTAGCTGTCACAGATTTGGTCTTTCAGTTGGCAATTCGCCATCATGTGTAAGAAAGGCTATGCTGCTGACAAAAGAAACGGTACAGTGCCATCTAGTGGTGGAAAGTATATATTTTTTTAAGGAATAAATCGAAGCGTAGACGGTACGCAGTAGAAAATGAAATCCTCCTTATTTGCCATAATTACGTGCGTAAAAAGGCATGATACACACGTTATCTGCAGGGCTGGCTATTAGCATGCGCTAATTGCGCCGAAAATGCCCCATTGGGAATGGGGCATACCCATTACCGCCCAACCCTTGATCCAGTGCTAAAAGCACCGGACCGGGTGGCGGTAACGCTATTAGCCTGGGCGGTATCAATACCGCTCGGTTACTGCCCAACAGGTGATGAGGTCCAGAGTGTTTAGAGGGTTGCTTAACATTATTTACAGTGCTGGTTTTGTGCTCTAACTTTGAGTATGCTTACATGGTTGAGAGTATCTTTGGACATTGTTTTATTGTAACGAAGAATTCACATGCAGGACTGACGTGTGCCTGTTCTCTGCTCGGAGTAGTTGGCAAAATGTGTGTGATGCAAGTATATTAGTGAGGTATGCTGGCGTTGAGTGTTTAACTACATTTTAACATGTTATTTTTATGGCCTAGTGTATT
Source organism: Ambystoma mexicanum (assembly GCF_040938575.1). Taxonomy (NCBI): domain Eukaryota; kingdom Metazoa; phylum Chordata; class Amphibia; order Caudata; family Ambystomatidae; genus Ambystoma; species Ambystoma mexicanum. Next base: position 316,825,937 of record NC_090926.1, read on the forward strand.
TATTTGGATTCTTTTGCTTAGTTAAGTGATGTCGATTGGGACGCAGCTTCCATCCACAGGATTTTCGCTCATCTGCAGAGTTAAGTGTTCACTGCAAGTTGTGTGGATAAGGCAGGAATGGTGAATTTTTCCTAAAAGTTTAAATTGTAATGCATTCAGATAACATGTAGTGAAATGGTAGGGCTCAGTTCAACACTTTAAAAAAGAAAAAAAAGAGAAGACAAGAAACCTTACTGAGAGGTCAACTGTCAAGTTGTTCATAGTTGTCGCGTACTATAGGACTGAGCTCTTCATGAAATATCTCTTGAATGTAACTTCTTTTCAATCTTCCTTTGGTACTGGTTACACTGTCTGGTAGTATGAGGCCTGTCATTGCGGGCATTTCTTTTTTATTGAAAGTTGGCAATGTTTGCCTCTTAGATTTTTGTAGTAGGTTCATCTCCCATGGAAGGAACTTTGTCTGAATGATGTGTGCCTTGTGGATAGGTTGGTTGGGTAGCATCCACATTTTTTGTGCCCACCTTAGGATTTGGTTTGTCGGGGAGTTAGTTGTACACATCTTTTGTGTGGCTTAGAGTGTTCCTGGACTATGAGGCCTGTAGTTCGGCATGGGATTGTGAAGCCGGTTTCCCCTGGTAATTCTGTGGTGGAGTGTGTCATCACTTTTAGGACTGAGTTTTACTCCGCGTTTTCCCTCGCCCAAAAGGGTGGGGACATGTGCAGTGTTTTTGCAGGTGACTGGCTCCTCCCCTTGTTTTCTTGTAACTTGGATGATATTAGTATACTGGTGGTTCCCATCTCTTGCAGTGTCCATGTTGGATATGTGTCCACTGCTGCCATTCCGGTAGGGCTCATATTCTTGCGCTAATGTTCAGTTTTGTCAAGGTGTTTGTGCCCGATTCCCGGCTATGTGCTTGGGGGTGGCAGACTCAAGAACTGGGGTCGCGAACCAGGTACGAGTAATGTTTGTCTTGTGAGAGTTGACCTTGTTTGGATACGCAGCCCAAAGTTGTGGTGAGTTGTGTAGGCCAAATTCGTGGCGGGGAGCTCTTGGGCGTGGCAGGGACAAAGGTCTGATTGTGGCAGGATCAGATGGAAGGTGCACAATTGTTCAGTTGGTGCAGAAAGATGGTATGTAGTGCAGGTATGTTAGTGTGGTTTGGTTGGGTCCTCAGCTAGGTTCTTGCTTCAAATTGTTTTGTGTTTGAAAAAGAGTGAGATGTGTTACATCCTCTTTCCCGAGTGCCTGGGAGTGTGAGGTAATGTGTATGTGTGAATGTGTGTCTCACTGATTCCATCCCTGGTGGTTCAAGATGTAAGCCTGGGTGGTGGGTAGGAATCCAGATTTTGAACTTTAATCTGCTCTCCTGGGCAGCTAGAAGAATTAGTGGCGATCACATCAGTGCCGTTTCTCTTTTAATGATGGTACTCACTTGGGTCCAAGTGTACCAAGTGTACCCATACTTTTTTGTAACTGGTTCCTGGGTGGTTTAAGAAACAGTACGGTTTAAAGGGGTAGAGGGTTCTTGAAAAGGCTTTGGTGGCAGAGATGGAGGATCTCCATTTTGGAACTGTTCAGGTTGTGTCTGGAGATCTGCATGGTTTTTCTGTCGCGGAAAAGTCAGCAACAGAAAGGTTTGCATGAGAAATGTGCGAACCACAAAAGGTTTGTACATTTCCCATGCGAACACGGATTTAAAACCCCTACAAACCCACAACACACCCCCCAACATAACCAAACCCTACTTACCTTTCCTTCACGCTGTGTCCTTGCAGCGGCAGTTCCCTTTAACTTCTGTGATCTGGAACCGGCGCTGCAGGGTCCTTTCCTCCTTGTTTTATTTTAGTCTTTTTTTTTTTCCGGAAGCTGCAGGCATTTCCCCCGCTCACTATACTGTAAGCCCCTCTTTTGGCAGATCATCTGATGACTTTGAAAGGAGTAAGAAGGACCCATTTCGACCCTGGCTAAAGGCACAGTCTGCCTTACAGCTTCCTCCAGTGAAGAAAGTCCAGGATTCCCAAGAGGGAAGCAAGATCCCTGCCCTAAACATCTCCCAGGGAACAGAGGGAGATACCAGAGGACCGTCTGACCAGAGGACAGAGGACCGTCCACCAGCTACAGAATCGGTACACAGCCAGCACACACCATGCCCTGCTAGGTTTTGCCAGCAAGCATCCTAGGTGGCAAGTGCCAGAGAGTCTCTGACCAAAGGTGTCATGATCTCTGCTTCCAAAAGGTCAGGGTTTTCCCAACTCCCTTGGAAGCAGATCCATAACCCAGGTTCCGAGTGCCAACCAGTCCCAATTGGGACCTTTTGGACCCAGTCCTGGCGCCAGTGGCACCAGGCTCATAAATATGCCCAGTCCCAGCGCTGGAAGCGCCGGGCTCATAATGCTTGGGTGGACTTACCTGCAGCAGACCATGCTGCTTACTTGCCTGCCTGTTGAGCCTCTGATCCTCTTCTGTTTGGAACTACTTTTCCTGTTGGGTGGGGCAGGAGCCACTCCCTAGATTCAGAACACTGGAACTCTTCTGGAAAGCAGGAACTCTTTTCTTACCTAGGCGTGGCTGTGGAAGGAGACACCTAAGCACTACAGGAGGCTATTTAAACCACACCCGATGGATGAATCTTGCTTTGCGTTATTCTGCATCCTCTGCAGCAGAACGCTCATTGTGTCTTCCGCATCTGATCCTGGGCCTAAGGAAAAAGGCTTACCATCCTGAATCCAGTCTTCAGCAACACCTATAAAGACAAGAAAGAACAGGTTAGCATTACGGTCTTCAGTGACAGCTCTTCACTTACCTGGTCCATCGGCTGTCACCAACGCCTCGCGCTGCATTCCGGCATCTGAAAGACAAAGGCTTACCTACTCTTCGTGCGCTCCGGAGGTCTTCACACTGCATTCCGGCATCTGAAAGACAAAAGCTTACCAACTCTTCGCACGCTCCGGAGGCCTTCGGCGCTGCATCCCGCATCTGAAAGACAAAACAAGGTGCGTTTAAAGACATTGGGGAACTTTAATACTCACGTGCCATTACTCCTTTCCACATCTAACCCAGTGGGTATTCCGGCACCCTGCAGCTGCTCCGAACTTGTACATGCAAAATAAAAAGACAGAGCGCATCGTGAAGCAGGCAACAAGCGCTTACTTACGTGCTTCCAGGCGCTTCTATTCATCACACGGGCTCCATCTTCAACTCACTTCAGCCCGTCATCCGCCATCGCCGGAACCCTGCAAAACAAGAAACATCATTACTAAAGACTTTAAAGACATTAGAATTACTCGAAACTTACAGTTCGTGCAGTAAACGACGGACAGCAGTCCTCTGAAGTCAAGAGGCCTGCTCCCCTTATCCAGTGAAGAAACTGGTTACAGCACCCTGCCCCGAGGCAGATGGAGAGCACGGCGTTCACTTACCTAAGCCGAGAGCATTAACCTTTGGGGTTCTACAGGAGAAGAGAAAGGGAAGAAGAGAGAGACATTCAATAACCCAGTTCCTTAATCCCATATTTTCTATCTGCAGACATCTTACCCTTCGAGTTAGACATACAGTGCACAGAGGTCCAGCCCAAAGAGCCAGCCGTGTGTTACACATCACCTTTGAAGATACGGTATACGCCCAGTCAAGACCGGCGCCTCTACGGGAATCAGGTGAGCGTTACAAAAGGACAAGGCCGTTGCCTGCAAGCACTCTCCTGAGCTTTGGGCCGTCCGCCTTAGAGGACGACACGTGCCACAACAAGCATCAACCAGTGTCCATCATTTAAAGATGTTTTCGAGGCAGTCGAGCCTTCAAACCGCGACCGGCTGCACCACTGACTATTATCACGCTGCAGTCACTAAAGCCATCAGGGATGGCTCAACCAGTGTGCCAGATCCAACCAGCACAGAGACAACTATTCTTGACCCTGAGCTGCCGTGTAGGCCAGCCTGCAGCCATCTGTCCAGCCTTGGTTGCCAAACTGCCTGCTGCCTGATACCCGCAGCTGTCTCCCATCTTGAACTCTGTCGCAGGAGCTGCAAAGCGACCTGGAACGGACTCGACGCTGTCGGGCATCAAGATCATCTCAAACACCAAGTACATTGTGGTTCCGTCCCCCTGTTCCTTCTCCGAAGACTCCTACTGACATTTACGCCCCCTTGGTGCTGAAACCAAATAACCTTGAGTTGAGACTGATTGCTTTACCGACTATCCTCCTGTCAGTATCCAGAGTGCATCCCTTTCCTTCGTGAAACTGTCTGTCCTCTGTGTTCCTTTACAGGGTGGGTTGTATTTGTAGTGTGCTAGAACTGTCTGTTGTAATAATAATAAAGTAGATACTTGTATACAACCTTGATCGGACAGTCCCTCTTATCAGTGGGTAATTGTATTTTTGCTGTGTTGCAACTGACCCACGACCTTGCAGAGATAAGCCTACTGTTCCGTCCACGTTGCCAAAATTGGACAAAGTGTATAATTCTCTTGTGTTTCCAATCTGTTGGGGATCCCCTCTGGTGTACAAGAGGTGTGGGGCTGATTGATGGTTTAGAAACCGATATTCATCCCTGGACCACTGGTGCCCCGGAAGTTGGTTTGTCACACCAGCTGCAATGTGACAGCCACAGTCCTGTCCATCAAGTTGTTACATACTGCTCACAAGCTGAGGATGATTAACATATTAGTCGACTGTGTCTGTGTTGAACTATCCTATGAAGTTTCATTTCCATGTTCGAGGCAGCAACTTGTATGGCATGGATCGAGAATGAAGTAAAATTCTAGAAATAACTGAATTTAGGACATTGCTTTTCCATGTGCGCAGAGTGCCAGGAGAGAGGTGTCTGTCCTTTGGGTGGTGAAGTATGCACACACTATTCACTAGTGCCATAGGCATGGTATCGTCTAAGTATTCATGGGATTTAGGAGCCTCAAGAAGGTGTTTGCAGTGCAAGGTATTGGTAGCAGTGAAGCGGAACATGATGCTAGTCTAGAGTGGGCAGGATTGAGCCTGATGACATTGCTGTCAAGATGGATCTGTCTGTTTGGATTGGTATTTCACAATGAAGGTTTTGAGGTTGGAGTGCAAGTCTGGAGAAGGTGAGATGAAGAATTGGGACAGAATGCAAGGAAGGAGTTGATCTGAGACAGAATGTGCCATCCTGAGAGTTACTGATTCTCACTTACTGGTGTACCAACGTTTCACTAAGGAGTCCTCATCTGAGTTGCAAATACCTATGACTACCCATGAGTTAATTCATGGTTCATTAAAGTGTGTTGCAGCTACATTTATGCTGAGGGTTGTCCGTACCAGAAATCGAGTGCCTAGTTGACAACTAGGCTTTGCTACTCTGAGGGGGCATTACATTTTGCTGTATATAACCACGGCTATTCCTGCCTTGGAGAGTGAGGGCTGTATTTGCCAAAACCAGATATGACCAGGTTGTTAATGGTGCCTGGAATGAAGGTCTGTATCCACTTCCAAGAGAGAGCGCAGGAAGAAGATGGTGAAAATAAGTGGTGCCCCTTGCCCCTGTGATATTGTTGGCTTCATTCAAACATTTGGTGGACATCCAATAATTGGAAGCAGTGTTTCTCACTCTGCCATCAAGTTCCTTTTATACCACAGTGTCTGTATCATTACTTTGTTAAACCTAGGGATGGGTTCCCAATGCAAAGAACAAGCCGCCTACCTCAAGAGGAATCGTAGGGAAGTTCTGTGCATTCCTTCACCTTTCCAAGAATTGATCTCCTATTAAAGCTCTGCTTAGTGTCTGCGGACACTGCACTTCTACTGGCCAGAAGAAACCAAGGAGGCATCAATCCCTTCCCATGATTTTGTGGACATGGCAGAGACGCAAGCTCTCAAACACTCTTGCTTCCAGGAAAGCCTTGCTGCCATGTCCCTTTGTGGTCCCAATATGAAGAGGCAGAAACATCAGACGGTGTACTGGTCAACGGCCGAGGCCTAGGTTTGCTGCCTGAATCAAAGAACACATTCTAACTAAAAAAGAAACACAAACCTTATGCCGGTCTCCAAATAGTGAGACTCCTCCTTGAGTGACTTTTCTTGGGCCTAATCGGTTTCACTGCCACCAGAGGTGCACTTACAGAGAACAGGACAGCAGCACCAAATCTCTGTTAGAGCAATTGTCTTTGGCTCAAGCAATATCACCAGTCAATCCACTTGAGTCCTCCTTGATTGACACTTCCTTTTGTAGCCACTCGAGTTACTTCGGGATCTCTGGAGCCTCCACGACTGACCTCATCTTGTGAGAACCCAAGTGTGTGTTAGTGGTAAAACAAAAAACTGAGTAGACCCAAAATCTGAGGTTCCCAAGACTTTGATTGCCTTGGACATTCATCTAATCTTTAACATTGGGGCCTCTTCTTAATCTATTCAGGCCGTGAAGCATTAGGACCAGTATCCCACTCTGCCAATAGGAAGCCAGTCCATCTTTCCCATTGAGTCCTTTGAAGACTAACTGCCGGGTGAACCTATGAAAGTACTAATGTACCCTTGTGCTACGAGCAATTGAGCTTTGTGATGGGCGGTAGCAATTCACCTTTGATTTCCTGAGTGACTGTAACCAGTCTGGTTACTGCCTAGACACCTACCAAGAGACTTTCGGTAACGACATTGCATACCTTTAACTTGCACAACACCTCTACTGACTTTTTACAAAATCTAAACTCTGTTTTCATAAAACCTCCTATGTGGCGATTCCTTTCCTTTATTCACAGTAATACTGTGTTATTCTGTATTGTCTTCCACTCTGTGCTCCTCTTTAAACTTGGCCTTGACTGCTTGACCCAGGCAAAACTAAGTATAAACTGCCTTGGATAGGAACGAGACCTCACACTTGAAACACAGAGCTGAGAGTATCCTATTGACACTTACCTGGCTTTTCAACCCTCAGAGTAGGGAGAGTGGGAGGTGGTTCATTCTTCATTCTCCCAAAGAGAATGCATATTCCCATCTCTACCCACTTACTTCGCCAGGCTGCCTTCCCCATACAAAAAGGAGAATATACCTTTTAAATTTTGCCCATCCTTTAACCATAAATTCCTTTGTCTACCAAAGGATCATAACAAGGGATAGTGCTTATTGTGCAAGCTGGCCAAGCCCAAAACACTGAAGGACTACAAACAAAGCGCAGAGGCCATCATGCCATGCAGGCCGAGGACGCCATGGACGTTGAGGCAGTATCAACGTCTACAGTAATGCTGAGGGCGAACGGTAACCGTCGGAGGCCCGTGTGCAAGCCCCCGACCCCAACAGGCAGGGCGGCGGTTCTGCTACAGCGACAATATCCAGTGGCACTAGCACGACCAAAGTAGACCATGCAAAACACACCTCCCACGGCCGAAAGTTGACATCAACGCCGACCGGGAAGCCACACGGCATCAAGGGGGAGGTCTGCCAGTTCACTGTCCTCTGGACCATCGCGGTCTCCTAACAGGCCCCCAAAACCGACAGACGAGTCCATTTATGACGCTGTGTCAAAAAGCACAAAGTCCTCAAACGCCTACGACCGAACGTCGAAAGCGAAAACTACACAAAGCTAAAAAATGAGTGAGCTCATTAAGAAACACATTCCAGACACGCTATTGAAGAGTCGGACGTGGAAGAACCACAAGTCTTCAAAAACGCAGGAAAAGGGCTCTAGTTTAGGGACTATAACCCTTGGGGAGGGCACAATATCAGGGGCTATGAGACGCAAACAAAACGTGCACCAGAAGGAACGCCCACCCCACCTACCACCCCAGTTATCCCAAGTTCATCTCAATGGTCAGCAGAGATGATTGATGAGGTCATGAGACGGATGTCTTCCCTAGCTAATTTCTTTGATGACCACCCCAAGGTCTTAGTAAACCTTTAGGGTGCCCCACACAGCGGACCAGCTAATACTCGGAGCGGGGCTGCAATTACACAGCCCCCCACCAAGAGAGCCCACAAAGACACCACACAAGCTCCCTCCTCACAGCAGGACTTGGGGCAGCTTGCTTATTGTGACACCACGCAAGACTTCCAGGACACCGAAACCTACACTGACCCAGAATATCAAGGGGACATGGGTGATGTCGACCAATTTTAGATGACGACGTCTGTCATACAGTCACTGGATCACTAAGACCCACCAGTGGCAGACTCACCAGTGGACAATCAAATTCAATACAATGACCTGCTCCTAAAAGCAGCAGAACATTTTAAAATTGATACACAAGGGACACAGGTGGACAAGGACTTTGAGAACATACTGGGAGATTAAAAGTCTGCTATACAATTCATAAATAAAATATCAATAATTCCCCTACTTCAATCAATAGAGGCGAATCCAACCCTCTAGTTACTCCAAATTTAACACGGGCAGTTAACCCGCTTATTGAGAAGGTTTCCGGCCAGCTCCTGCAGATCCCCTTTACATCAGGGGACAGTTAAAACCAGGCTCCTTTAGTGGTTACAACTACTAGGAAGAGAGCAGGAACAACTCTAGGCTCTTTCGAAGCCCCTCCGGATAAGGAGAGTAAAAAGATGTATACTTTTGTAACAAAGGTAGCCTCTTCGGCAGCTTACCAAGATAGAATCGCTAATAATACCACCTTATTACCTAGCTACAACTGTCACAAGTGGGATGAGATGGCTGAGCAAATAGCTTCAGTCCCAGAGCCCCTGAAAACGCAACAATCACTCTCCATCGCTGAAAGTAAACCAGTTGCCAACTGCATCCTCAAGAAAAATTTAGATGCAGCAGACAATGCAGGGAGAATAATAGCAGAGGGCATGTTTTTCAAACGCCAGATGTGGCTACCCCAGTGTGGCTTCAAGCTCGAGACTTAGGCTATCCTTCTGAATATGCCCATAGAGCCAAACGTGTTCCGCAAAGCGGTGCAAGACGCTCTAAAGAGTGCAAAGGAAGAATACAACACTATACAATCTTTAGGGTAACAAACCAATAAACCCACAGAACAAAGAGGGGTCTACAATTTTCGCTGCTTCAGAGGTCAAAATTCACAATGGGGGATCAGGTTACAACCAGAGTCAAAGCTCGTCCTGGGGCTCATAGCTAGGGCAGTATTCGCAAGGCTTTCTAATACCCCAGAGAAGGTCTCGCAGCAGTGGTAGATCCTCCTCCTCCAGAGGCGGCTCAAAGCCCCCAAACAATGAAAACCTCGTTACAGGTTCCCTCCCATGCGTCTCCAGTAGGATGCTGCATTTCATACTTTACTCACATATGGGAGGGAATCACCTCAGACAAGTAGGTACTTTCGACTGTGACGGGCGGTTATTGTATAGAACTGCTACAGAAACCTGCCAACCATCCACCAAGACAAAGAAACGCCTCCAAGGAAGAACAGCGTATCCTGCTTGAATAGGTAACAGCACTGCTCTTAAAGGACGCTGTAGAAATCGTCCCAGCGAACCAGATAAACAAGGGTATTTATTCAATATATTTCCTTGTGTCAAAAAAATACTTCACAATGCGCCCTGTCTTAGATCTGCGCCCTGCAAACACCTATGTCAAGCCACAGAAATTCCAAATGACAAAGCTACAGGAAGTAATCCCACTGCTAAAGTGCGGGGGACTACATGGCAACCTTGGATATGAAGGGTGCATACTTTCATGTTTCAATGTTCCCAGAGCACAGAAGATTCTTTCGTTTCAAAATAGAGAACCAGCACTACCAATTCAAGGTGCTGCCCTTCGGCTTAGCATCCTCTCCTAGGGTATTCACCAAGGTTCTGGGAGTGGTGGCCGTGCACCCACCCAGGGAGTCGATCCTGGTGTACCCTTACGTGGACGACTGGCTGATCACAGGAGGAAATTCCCAAATTCACAAGCAAAATACCCAAAGAACGATCTACTTTTTCAATTGGGTTTCTCAACCAACGAGAAAAAGTCAAGCCTTGTACTAGACAAGACCAAACAGTTCCTAGGAGCTGTCATAAAAACAGAAGAGGTCTAGTCTTTCTGCCGAAAGACAGAGTACAAAACATACTGCTGCAAATACCTCATTATCTATCCGGTTGCCAGATAACCGTACGCAAAGCAATGCGCTTGCTCAGGATGATGGCATCATGCATTTACCCGGTGTCCCACACACGATTGCGCATGCGCCCAATGCAAGAGTGGTTGGCGAAACAGTGCTCTCGGGCAAACGATCATTGGGACGAGCTAGTGGTCGCTTCACCAACCAATAGTACAAGGTCTATGCTGGTGAACAAAGGAAAACCTATTGAACGGAAAACCCCTCCACGACCTGGCGGTGCAAGCAATTGTCACAGCAGACACATCACTCACCGGGTGGGGGGGCCCATTACCTTCATCTCACAGCGCATGGTCTGTGGACTTAAATCACAGCACAGAACCATAGCAACCTTCTGGAACTTCTAGCAGTGCTCAAAGCGTTACAAGCCTTCCAAGCACACGAACAGTACAAATACTCACAGACGGCACCACTGTGATGTTTTATATAAATAAGCAGGGGGGGCGGCACACACTCTCCAAGTCTGTCCAGGCTAGCACAAAAAATATGGAAGTAGGCACTCAAGCGGGGCATGTTACATCACCACCTGTTCCAGGGGAACTCAATTCTCTAGCGGACTCACTCTCACTAAGCAGAGTTACTCTACCAGAAGAGCACGAGTGGCAACTCGACAAAGATATTGTGAACTACCCTCGTTAGACTTGTTCGCAACAAGAGAAAAAAACATCAGTCTGAACTTGGCAGCTTATGCATAATTCCAGCCTTAGACCCCTCGCGTATAAGACGGTCCGTGAACTGCAAGCCTTGTCGGTGCAAGACCCTTTTTTTGTTATCCACAAAGACAAATTGGTACTAAGAACTCACCCTAGGTTTTTACCTAAGTTCATTTCAAAGTTCCATGTCAATCAAGCCATTGAACTACCCGCTTTTTTTCAAACTCCATCAAGCTCAGCTGAGAAAACCTCCATACACTAGATGCAAGGAGGGCGGTCCTTTACTATGTAAAGAAGACCAGACAGGTAAGGAAAAAAGATCAACTGTTTATCTCCGTAGCTCCAGGCAGGGAAGGAGACCGTGTTTCCAAAAATGTAATCTCCAGATGGCTAGACAGAACTCTGCTACTCTCTGTCAAATAAAACGCTGCCTTTTACGCCAAGAACTCACTCCACCAGGGGTACAGGAGCTACTTAGGCTTTGATTGCAAACGTCCCACTGGACGCCATTTGCAAAGCAGCTACATGGAGCTCTATCCACACTTTTACTCGGCACTACTGCATTGACACTCCCTCTAAAGCACATTCTCAGGTGGACAAGCCGGGCTAAAACATATATTTGCTGCTGTACCTTCTCACAACCCACCACCTTCTCCAAACACTGCTCGCTAATTTATGCATAGCATGTGATCTAAGCAGATTCCACAAGCCTCAGAAGGGATACATTACTGACCGTGATCGTATTTCTGATGCTTGTATCTGCTTAGATTCACATGCACCCACCCTTCGTCCCCTTGGAGTCGAAGGTTCATAGATGTTTTCAGGGCTCATCTGATACATAATCTGCTTTACTACACCACACTTCATGCAACCTCATTTCGGAAACAACAATCTGAGGGACCTTGGCACGTGAAGCACCATGGGTACAGTGGACGTCACACTAGGGATAGTATTACTGGCACGCCCTGTGGACGTCCCTTTTTCAAGTTTCAAAAACATCAACTGTACCGCTCTGCAGCTTCCACTAGATGTCAGCCTATTCATAGCATGTGAATCTAAGCAGATACAAGCATCAGAAATAAGATTACAGTGAGTAATATATCATATATATATTCTCACACTCTTTAGGGTACTGTGCTGAGGCTGCCTAGTCCCCAAGTTTGTATTTTAAGGTGACGTCCCTATTGGAAACATTTAAGGTGACGTCTCCACTGGCAGAATATTTATGATTTGCCCATATGCCCCTTTCACACTTATTTTTCATAGCTTCCGTCCACCAAAGTCCCAATAAAATTGCATTGCTTTATATTGAATTTCTGAATAACATAAGAGTGCTTCAATCTGAACTGCTATACAATGGGGATTGAGCATTCACATTTTTATAGCTGCCTTACTGTTGGTTAAATGGATAGTTGAGCAATTTGAGGTCTGGGTGGTGAAGAAGATAATAATGGTGGTAACAAAGACCGAAGCAAGAGCATTAAAAAAATGAACTGCGTCTCACTGCTCTTCTACAATGTGGCACAAGACCAAAAATTACATTTTTGACTTGCACTTGTTTTGGGGGGGGGGGATAGGGAGGAATTGGCATTTTTAATTTACTAGTAGCCCCTGGAACTGACCCAGTGGCGGGTATTACTAAAACTACCCCAGGCCAGTAATGGGCCACACTGGAACCACACCACCATCACAGACCAGCTGTTGTGGTGAGGCGCTCAGCAATCTTCAATTTAAAGATGTTGGTGCAGGAGTTGGGCCACAATCCTGAGTTCCTACTTTTAAATAAGACCCTGTACACTGGGGGGATGTTTTTTGCCCTTACAAGCATTTATATAACACACATCCACCACTAATTGGGGACAATTGTTCTTTCGATCAGAGTATGGCCCCCTTCATAGTCTCCAAATTTTACAAGTAATTTACAAATGTGAGACAAGCCCTGCACCATATGAACTTTGGGCAAGTTCCGTCTCACACATCCCCCTGAGCTCCCAAACCTTCATTCCAACCCTTCCATTTGTCCCATACACTTTTTTCTTGTGCATTTCCTACTTTTGCACAACATTGGCAGCTGCAGACTGCCATTACTTTTCCAGTCCCGACTTGTCAGTCATGTAAAAAGTCAATAAAGTACAGTGCCTTTATTTTGCGCCTTCACTGCTGTGATGCACCAATAGGTCAAACCCCCTGCTCTGCCGTGGGTAGCTACCACAGATATGAAAGATGTTTTTTTGGGACCTTGCTGACGGCTGCACTTTTTTCTTCCGTGGCAGAGCTTGCTGAGCCCTAGGACTCTTGTTAAATGGGATTTGGAAGCTCTTGTCCCTCTGTGGCAGTTCATTCATGAAAGATCTTTGACAGCTCCTCATATAGGTTCTCAGGGGCAGTGCTTCATATTGCTTATGGGCTCTCCAAGCACTTACTTCCTCTGTGGGGGTTCTTCATAACTGTGGCTGAACCGGATTGCAAGGGCCACAGAGGTGGTTGCACCCTCTGGCTCCACTTTAGCACCCAGTGCACCCCTCCCCATCGCCCCACCTCCCACTGGGCTGGCGCATAGGAAGCTCCACTCAGAGTCCCACATGAATTTTCAATCCATGCATTTAAACCAAAAAAACAGGGTGCACCGACTGATGTATACTGTGTGCCGTGACGCTGCTGCGGGTTGCCCTTTCCGATACTGTGACCATCCGTATGCTGTTAGGTGCCTGGCCATGAGGTACTGAAATCCAGTGCTACCGTTGTGGTGTTGGCACACGCTAGTTTTGATTTCCACTGGCCCACCCGGTCCAGGCAGGTGCAGACAATTTGGAGCCTTCCTGCCCTCAGCTCCCTGACAACAAGGAGGCAGCAAGCCTCTGGATGGGGCACGCCACGTGCAACAACAGGTCGGGGCATCTAGTATCTCCTCGCACGTCAAGGACATGGCAGGCTGCAGGGCTATTATGTAGCAAATCTGCCCAGAAACGATTTTGATTTTTTTCCTCAGTTCATGAAGAAGCATCCCGGTTTGATTATGTGCTGATGCTGCAGAAAGAACAGGATGGGTTTAGAGCTGTAAGATCATTCCTCAGATTTAGGTAAAACATATTCATTGGATAGGTAGCCGAGGGTGCAATTGGGGTTTTAAATCAGAAGCTCTCTGATGCAGTGTTTGCATCAGAGGTAGGCAGAAAGATAACCAAATACTTGGAGGTGAATGAGGGAGACATGCACTCCTACATTTGTTTATATGGAGACATTCATGTCCGATCAATGAAAGTTTTATCCAAACCGTTGCTCCCTTGCTCTTCCAGAACCATCTAGGACCACATTGATACACTTGCTCCAGCCTTGGCTGATTTCTGCAATCACTCTTTCGCCACTGGATCTTCCCCTCTCTCCTCAAGTACTCCCTTATGCAGCCCCTCCAAAAAAAACTTCTGCCGATCATACCTGTCTGGCAAACTATCGCCTGATTTCTATCACTCCTTTCCTGTGCAAACCTCTGGAAATGTTTGCCATCTCTCAGCTTACTCTCCACACTGAATTTGTTGGTTGTCTTCAGAGCAGCCAGAGGCATGGAAACTGCTCTCCTGGACACCTGTGAAGATCTGCGCTCTAATCTGGACTGTAGCTCTCCTTCTGTCCTCCTGCTCCTTGACCTTTCTTTTGCTTTCGACACGGTTAATCACTCCACCCTGATCAATCGACTTCTTTAGAACCTGGGCAGCACGGTTAAAGCTCTGGTGTGCTGACCTTCCTCCTCTTGGATCGACCCTCTCAGGTCCAACTTGGGTCTTTCCTTTTTCACCACCACCACCACTCTCTACATGTGGTGTCCCCCATGGCTCTACCCTCTCGCCCAGGCTCTTCAACGTCTATCTAGCCACTTTGGGCTACCTGATCTCCACCTTCTCCAACTTTGTGTTTTGCGGATGACACGCCGCTCTCCTTCAGGCTTCCCTCAGCCACCTCTCCTGCCTCACTCATTCCCGACTACTGTCTAACCGCAATTCAGGATTGGTGCTCCTCCAACGATCTCTGTCTTGATACCAGTAAGACAGAGATCCTTCTCATTGGGACCCATGCTCGCGCTTTCCCTCACTCACTCTTGCTGCACTGCTTAAGCCCTCTACCCTCGCCTTCCTGTGAGGCAAAAAACCTTGGTGTCATCTTTGACTGCACTCTCTCCTTCTCGCCTCACATCGCGGACCTTGCAAAGAAGGCCCACTTGAAGCTGCACCTCCTCAGAGGTATTCTACCTTTTCTCACTTCCCCCAGAAGCTCACTGTCTCCAGAGATCTGGTTCTCTCCAGGCTGGCTACCTAAACAGCCTCTTTCTCAATCTGCCTGCCTCTACTCTGTGCCCCCTGCAACTAATCCAGAACAGGACTGCAAGGCTTATCCTTGGCCTCAAGCCCAGGTGCCGTATCTCTCCAGCCCTAAAATCTCTCCACTGGCTCCTGGTGGCTGCAAGGATCAAGTTCAAGACCCTCTGCATCGTCCGCAAAGCTTTCTGGGGCCGGGGCCCGCACTACATCCAACTCTCTGCCTGAGTACCTTCCTTCTCGAACCCTTCGCTCAGCTACCTCCAACTCTCTAAGGGTCAGCCACTTCTCCAGCAGACAGAGAATGGGGGTCGTTCTCTCTCCTCTGCAGGTGCCTCCCTCTGGAAAGGCCTCCCTGCCTTCTCTGAATTGAGCCAGACTACCTGAAGTTCCGGAAGCCGCTCAAGACACTCTTGTTCTCACTCCCCTGCTAACCTCCCTTTCTGATCCGCCCACTGGTTACGTAGTGCCCTCAGAATCTCACTTGGTACCAGGCGCCTCTACGACCAGTCGTCCTTGCACTGCTGTCTGACCTACTGTGCACTTAGGGGCTGTAATCTGTAACCTCTACAGCCCCCCTGCCTTATTGCACTTACCCAGAGCCACGCTGCCCTGGTCGCACTTTCCCCTACCCTCTCCCTTGCACTCCCCCCACACCTCCTACACCTCTCGTCGCACTTGCACGATCTGAATGTCACAAGGCCTAGTAAGATCGTTTGTCTTGTCTTCCCTCTGTCTTCTCTCCCTTGTCTTGTGGCTCCTAGAAACACAGGCACGTTACAAATGCAATATCATTTTCATTCATTCAGGGAATATGTTGTAGCAAAGGAATCTGGCATTCTATGTACAGTTAGAGCAGACATGTACATGGGGAATATGGGGAGGAGTTAAGAGTTTGGGAATCATTGAGGGAATCGCAAATCATGTGCCAGAAATGTCAAGAAGCAGCAGATGGGTTACGTTTTTTGTACGGGAATTATGGCACAGCAATACAGGGAAGGCCAGTGACCCATTAGAACGCAAGCATGTAACTGCATAGGAGACGACCCACTACTGTGCAGACAGTGATGGATGAAAGGGGTGTATCCCACTATGCAGAGTTCACTATTGCTGGGACTTTTGCTCAGTTCTACTCCAGGTTCTACTAATACAAATTGACCCAGACTAGTAGACGGATACATTCATTTTTTGACCAGAGGAGGAGTTATTCTATAACCCACGAGCAGGGAGGTGCACTTACTGTACCCAGTACAGTGTAGGAGATTCACCATGCTAGAGAAAAGATTCCAGGTCCGAATACATCTGAGTTGGATGGGCTAACTGCCGAATTTCATAAAACCTATACACACTACTTGGCTCATCCTCTTGTAAAGGTATATCCGGGGTGGCTAAAAGACTAGAATTACTAGTAACGCTGAGAGAAGCAATTATTACACTGATATTGGAGCTGGACAAGGACCCCCTAGATAATCCTTGTACAGGTATGTCTCTTATAAATGTGTAGATCATAAAATCCTTGCAGGAATACTGGCGGATTGCCTAATCCCAACCATGTCATTGTGTGTGGAGTTATATCCGTATGGCTTTATTCTAGGTAGGTCGAACTCCTGCAATCTCAGGAGAATCTTTAGCCTTATGCATCTATTGCAACCTGATCTCCATGTGGCGGTAGGCTTGCGGATGCAAAGAAGGCCTTTGATTTTGTCAAGTTGTCCTTTGCTTGTGGTGGTGTTGAAGATAGGGATTTGGTTCCTGTTTTTGAGGTTGGTTAAGTTTTAGAATATCCAGCCGACTGCTGGGGTTAGGGTACACAGCCAACTAAATGAATAAATGTACTTGGGCAGAGGCAATGATGCAGGGGGTGTCCTCTTTCACCATTGTTTGTATTAACCCCAGAGCCGCTGGCCACGATGGTTGGAGAGACTTGCATGCATAGGTTTGCAATTGTGCACGCACGCATACATTGATTGCGTCACTTGATATGTTGATTTTGTTGGCTAGAGCTATGGAGAGTATCTGGGGTGCAAGTCTCTTCCTAAAAACCTGGTCCGGTTGGACAAGGTTGCGACCTGTTGCAAGTGATCAGAGTGTCATTTTTTGCAGAAACTATGCGGTTGCACTGGTAAGTTGAACAGGGATGTAGAGAAGTAGGATCAGATGCCTTTATTGATGGACAGAATATTCATATTTAAGATGACTGTGCTGCCAACATTTTTGTTTTTGTTTGGGAATGTTTCAATAATATTACCCAGATACTTCTTTAAAGATTTGAAAAGTGTGTAAATAAACTTCATATATGTGCCGCGAACACCACCAGAATTGGCTGTTCCAAACTAATTTTGCCAATGGAGCAAAGGGGTCTTGCCATGCCTGATTTTGAGTGTTACTGTTGAGTGGCTCAGGTAAAGTAACTTTGGTATGTCCTTATTCTGGAATGCAGTCATGTACAGGTGGAAAGAGTGATTGTGGCTCCCGCATTACCCACATCTGCTGTGCTCTGGGGGAGTAGTTTACAATCATTCTGAGCTCAATATAGTTGTGTGTACTGTGAGGAGTCAGCAGTGTGAGGTGGACACATGGAGTTCAGAGTTTTTAACAAAAGACTTTTATTAGATGAAGAGGTTGCAAAAATGTGTCAAGTAGTCAGTAACCTAAAAGCCGTTCTTGTGTCCAAAACGCTCTAAGCTGTCCCTCACACTAGAAACAAAACAATAAAAGGTGCAAGGAAATGTCTGACCTGATATTTGTAAAAAGTGTTCACAACCAGAAATATAAAGAAAAATCGCCAACAAAAGTGTCCTCCAGGGAAAGTGCCTTAGATCCAGACGGTGGTTCCATTCCCCTGGGATTTTAGGTAGGATGGCAAGATTGCGTTTTTATCCAAGAGTTATTTTTGTGTCTGTGTCCTTTTGGAGTCATCACAGGCTCAAAGGCCTGGATTGACCTAGCTGGGGTACTCTGGAACCTGGGTACCCTCTTTGCCGGTATTGCCGACAACTCGTATGCTAGATTTTCTCAGGTCTTCTGAAGGACTGTATCTTAAAACCATACATAAACCAAACCTAATACTTTGGGGGATTATTTTCATGAGGGTACATTTTGGCAAAAATTAGGGAGTTGGAATGGACATGTGTTAGATAGGTTTATAAACTTCAGAATGTGCAACTCTTCCCAAAGCATTTCTGTTATTTCCACTTCAATCAAAGTCGTTTGAACGTTTGCATGAGTTTAGAATGTTTTAGGGCAAAACGAAGTTGATCGCTCTATTGTATTTAAGTTATAAGAGAGGCTGCTGGGGGAGGGTCATATACAGTAGCATATCGGATGATCAGTGGAACTATGTCCAAACAAAGATTGCCCTTTAATGCAGTTTAAACTCCTTCATGTTAAATGTATACATCAGGTTTTTTTCCCCTTGCACAATTACACACGTACTACCCTGAGGCCACTGATGAATGTGGGAGACGTCACTCTGACAATGCTGACTTTTGTTATTTGGCATGGCTGTGTCACAGTTTACTAGACATTTGGGGGAGGTTTTCCAGGTTTCCAGTGATATTTGTGATGTATGGCTACAACTGCCACCCTTGATAGCTCTTGTTGGATATATGAAATGCATACCTATATGCACGTTGTTTGGCAGGTTTAATATTTGTTGTGACCCAAACATGTGTGGCCAGATCTTGGGGCAAGGGTCTAGGAAAAGAGAATGGTGGTAATCGCAATCCTATGAATATGTCTGATATTAGTCCATGAATGGAGCTCTTCTGCAATTCTCTAGCTGTGAGAAAGAAGTAGACCTGGCTGGAAAATGTATCTATCCTAGTAAGTACTCCGCGATTTCTGGGGGGGTAAGATGCCAACACCTGACTTGTGCAGGACTACTGACCTGATTTGTGGATGTTATGAATGTATATGCTCCCTGGATAAATTGTTTTTAATGTTTTGGGAGAAGGATGATGTGAAGACTAGTGTGCAGGCCGGTCAAAGATCTTTGTATGATGGTTCTCCTCTTTTTGTTTTTAATGAAATGTTTCTTCCCATAGAGCTCCATGAACCTACCTCCCGACAAGGCCCGGCTTCTTCGACAGTATGACAACGAGAAGAAATGGGATTTGATATGTGATCAGGTACATTTTTGTATAGAAGACTTCTGCATGAACCATACAGGCCTTTAGCAACTCTAGAGCTTCCTCTTCATGTTATCCTAGAAGACAGGATGGTACAGCATAGGATGGAGCCTGGGAGTGGTTTGGACGTTTTTTCAGAAACCCTTTGGCAAGTTGATTCAGAAGTGTCAGAATAGTATGAGCTTGTCTCAAAGTAGAATTCGACTCGCAACCACCATGCATAAGGGACTGTAAAAATAAGTATACTATCGAAGTACCACTATAAGGTTAAACGCATGGACAAATAAGAACTATAAGAAATATGCGAACACTGTATGTATATGAAACAAACAGTAATGGGTTAGGTTATGTTAATTCTCACTCCACACCTATAGTGGGAAGAGACCAACAGCTAAGTAGCATATGTCATAGTTAGAAAAACAAGGAGGGAAGGTTCAACAAATTAGGCAGGCCACAATAATCGTCAATCACGTTATTAATTAAGACAGACCAGTAACCCCCCCAGGCCCACTAGCAATAAATAGCTACATTTAGACACAAGTATCTATTTTAGGTAATGCAATATGAATATAAATGACTGTTTGAAGATCATAAAATAGTTATGAAATCACCAAACCGCTTCACAATGATATCAGTTGTCTAGGAAACTCCAGGGACCCAAGGTAAAATGGCAGAGTTCAGGTAAATACCAATTTCTGTTACTTTAGCTAAGTTTACAAACTTACTGAAAGTTCTCACATAAGAAACAGTGAGGACACACAAGACAGCTGCACAAAATTGTCAAAAACAAGTATCATTTATGGTGTGCAGGAGCAGCCCAACAGGCGCCCCACAGACTGGGGAACCTGAGGAACTCCCAAAGAGGAATCCCAGTTCCAGGTTCCAGCACAAGTTCTGGGGGAAATGCTTGCTAAGTGATGCACAGGGTCATAGTTTCAAAATAAGGCGGCGGGGGGTGCGGGGCGCGGATGAAGATATCACTCTGCACCCTGAGCCAACTATGTGAGTGGGTCCCAAAGACTCTGGAGCAGTAAACCTGGGTGCTGGCAGTGGAAGAAACTGCCCAGGAATGGCAGTTGCAAAGGTGGGTTTTGGGATTGGGTCTTGCTAGACAGTTGTTGGGGTTTCCGTTTATTGTGATTTTAAACCCAGTTGCACAAAGGCCCCAGATGACCAATCCAGACGATGACAAGGACCTGTGAAGCTGACATCAGGAGGCAGAGAGCATAGCAATACGCCAGCAACAAATGATCGCTAAAGAAGGTCCCAACTAGCAGAACAGAGCAGCTAAGAGTGAATTAAGGGTCAGTACAGGCATCTGGGAATGGTCATTAAGATATCCTATGAGGAGCAGAGGTGGAGTGTCAGGCAACCACTCGAGTTCCAGGCCAGGGCAGCAGAGATGTCTCCTACCTTGAGGAATTAGGACCAGAAAGATTCCCCGGGAGTCTCCAATCTGCATGCTAGGAGGGTTTAAGCTTAGACGATCTAAACATCAGGAGTGAATGCTAGAAGAAGCAAAGGAAGAGCCTAGGTTGAGATTCCACTTGCACGAAGAAGCAGGGATGCAAAGACATGAGACCAGGGGCGCAGTTAGTATGGCCACGCCAAGACTTTTAGCAGCTTTCCATATTGTCACCACTTGTCAGGTGAGTTCAGGATTCGGTCTCAGGAATGGCCCGGTTTCTCCCTTAGACATGTACATTCACACAGGGGCAGGGGTAACCCTACCTACCAATCCACCCTCCAACAATGCAGCACACAAAGGCTTGGAGATCAGCCTGTCAGTGTTTGGGCTTTCTTCAGTTAGACGCAGTCTTGGTATTTTATTTTTACCCGATGGTGTGTTTCTAACAAATATAAAATGTATCTTTTTATTTTAGGAACGGTTCCAGGCAAAGAATCCTCCGCACACCTATATCCAGAAACTGCAGAGCTTCCTGGACCCAGGCGTCACAAGAAAGGTGAGGGTAATGGACAGGAGGCGGGCAATGAGAGGCAGCGTTGTGTAATTAACTAGTTGTCACTTAGTCAATAGTACTTCTTAACTGAGAAATTCATTATACATGTTGCAGCCTCGTTTCCAGTATGGCCAAAAGTCTTTGGTCACAACCAGTGCTCCAGGAATCACCGAGTAACACACAAAGACTTTTCTGGTATATTTCCATCCTCTGAGTGCCCTGATATAATCTTTGGGGCCTGACGATGATATGACTTTCTGTCCCACAATTGTCCATTGTGACCAAGCAGAGGTTCCCCAGCTAATGCACTGCTCAGACACAATCCATTGTGGGCTCTGACCCAAAATCCTACTTGTCTGTTGTCCCCAAATAGCTACAGTACTAAAAGCCCTGAGCTACCAACAAGTCTGTTAGTAGACCCCTCTATGGTAGGTCAAGTAAAGGCTTAGTTTAGGAAAACTAAAAACAAAATCCTTTGCCAAGTGTGCAGTGACATCAGGCAACTATTACAAGCTGGGCAGGCACAAAGACATTAAGATACATCATAGAATAGACTTCAAGTTGTAACTTCTTACCGGGAAAGGAGCTCTTTGAATTCTGCTTCTTTGGTTGTGAAAGATGGATTTGTCAATTTTGGGGAGGAGAGAAATGTTGCTTTTGAAGATCACTGGTGGTTTGACTGCCTTTTCTTTATAATGGGAATGGAAGTCCGATATTTTGAGAGTGAGAGATAGCATTTACACAGTATAGTTTGCAAACTATATTTGCTTTGGGTATTGGTCAATTGCTCTTTAATGCCAAGAGCGTTCTAGGTTTGTTGCATGAGGAGGATATCTTATGTTCCCTCAGAATCCCTTTTTAATAGGAGTGTCCCTACTTCCCTATACTCGTACCCCTGGGCTTCATTTATAGTTTGTATGGCAGATGGTCAGCAACGTGCCCAGTGGAGAGCCAAAGCCGTCCTCTAGGCGAAATGATCCTCTTCCCGTCTCACCGCCTCAAACATCCTCTTTCATTGGCTTTACTCTGATGGGTGCCAACAGTCTGAGGGAACACTCCACACAAGTCTATTGAGACAGGCACACAAGTGACATGCTTACTGCCTTTTGTGTCCTGTATGTTGAAGTCCCAACATGGAGGCAGAGACTGGCCTGAAAATGGTGGATAAAGTGGACACTGAATTCCCGAGGACTGTCAAAGTTCCATCGAGCGTTTTGTAACAGTATGTTAACTAATCTGAACAGTAGCGGTGCTGCTAGAAAGTCTTCTAATTTTGCATGCTAAGAATTGGGAGATATACATTAGAAGCCCCTCACAAAAGCATAGTTTCAGCTACCACACATGATATAGTGGCATGGCAAATATTTAAAGCAGGAAAGTGCGATGTGAAGGTAAGGCAACCAAGAAAAACAACTACATATAATGCAGCATAGCATACCTGAAAATGTCTTGCTCAGCAAGGAGGTTATTTTAAAAGTGGTAGCCAGGTGGCCGACCTGGCATCCAACACAAATGCACCTGCTGCCTCCCTGCCCTTTTCTGCTACTCTTAATCTCTGGACGTTCCTTGCTTGGCTCACATTTGCCCTTTATTTCTACAATATACTTTCCCAATTATTGGCCACTAGCTTCTTCAGAGATCTTCTTATGGGTCCCAACTAAGTAATGGACGGCTCTACATGATACTGTTCTCTGAATATGAACCCCATTGCCTTGAATGTCCAGGACCGGAGCATCCCTAACCTGATTGTGCACTTTGAAATTCACTGCCTTTTTGGTTTCTGAACAGCAATATCCTTTGGTGGCCCTCAATGTTTGTGTTTACTGCCTCAGGAAAGCTCCATGACTTTGTAGCTCGGAGGCGCGGGAATAGGGAGGGGGGTTGTACTAAACCTTTTTCAGTACAGCATTATTGTGTAAGGTCATCTTGGCAGTTTGTTCTTCTTTGACAGTTGGTCTTGACTATGTTGGAAGCGATCTTCCTGGTGGAGTTCCGTTGATATCAGATCCAATTTTTGCACAGTGGGAAACCCTGGGGTGTGCTCTGTATCTAAGACCAGGGGCTCCTCACATGCCACAAAGGCCTCATTCTACTCTGCTTTGCCTCTATATGTTAAAGTAATCCAACCGCACAAGATCCTGACCCATGGATCTCCTAATGGTGGGGCTTTCCCCAAGGTTTTTACAGGGTCTTTATACCATGTCTTTCCGGAGATTATCCCTTCTAGGAATGTATTGAAACTCCTTGCCCTACATCAAATCCGATATAAGTTACACTCCATCTTGTCTGCACCAGTGGCATCACCAATCAAAGCGTTAGCCCTCAAATAAGACACCCGGCTACCAAGGCTCCCCCCTCACAGGCGAGTATCTCCTTGTGTGTGAAATCTTGTGGTATGTCTGAATTGGGAGATGGACAAGGAATTATGTTATTGGAACACTTATTTATTCTTTCACAAAAAAGGCCTAAACTGTCCCTAATCCTACGCTCCCGTTCCCTACTTTAAAAAGAAATACATAAAAGGGTGCAAGCCAGGATGTCTTACAAAAATGAAGTCCTCAGTCCAGAATCATAACCTGAGTTCTCTCCCTACTACTACAAAGAAACACAAAACAAACAGTGGTGTAGCCCATGGCCCCACAAGGCCTGGCTAGTGTGACTACATGCTGATCCCATTAGGGAACACCTAGAAAAAGACACAGACACCAGGGTAATAAAGGTGTTTATTATATATGTATTATTTATTTATGTGTGTCCTGTGTGTTTGGATTTGGATCAAACCATCCAGCCCATCATTGACCTGGAGGGAATGTTAACTGAAAAGAAGAAAAGAACAATCGAATAGAACTCCCCTGCCCAGGAATGGGCTGGGCAGGGGAGAGAAAATAATCTGAAGAGGATGTAGAAAAGAGAGACCATTCGAAAGACATGTGGAGGTTCGGGGGTGGGAGGGTGGCCCGGACCAGGCTGCATGGCCATACCCCTGAAGGCTTGCCTCATGGCCAGCAAGATTGGCCCTCAAGAAAGTCCTCCTGGGCTGCGTATACCGGGCGCAGCCTGGGAGGTGAAGAGTGGAGGAGAAGCGAAGACTGCTCCACCCAGGAGGGTGTAGCAGTGAAGTGCAAGTCCTGGGTTGGCCGCGTCCGGTAACCTGAGTGAAGATGATGATGATGATGAGGAGGAGGAAGTCCCGGGCTGGTCCATTGTGCCGCCTGGGTTAAAACCCCAGGGCTGCCCAGTGGACCAGCCCGATTGAAGGCAGCGGCCTGTGTCTCGCAATGCAGCGGCCTGAAGCTCCAACAAGGACGCCCAGTGCCGCTGTCAAGGAGTCCCCTCCCCCCCCCCGCCCCTTCTCACCCGAGTTCGATCTTTGCTGGATTTCTTGGTCGATGCCTTCTTGTGAACTGATCGAGTCTTGAATAAAGCTGCATGAGTCTCTTCTGACTCCAGCTTGCGTTCAAGGTTCCGGGATGCAGGGATCCAGGAGTCCGGGAAAGTAACAGGGTGCGCAACAAGCACACGAGTCCAGGAACCAAGAAAGGAAGGAAAGGGACTAGGATGGGGTAAGCTGGAAGAAGCAAAGGATACAATACCGCGAGCTACGGAGCACACGTCTGGTCGCTACTTCGCAATTGCATTGAGACGCGCGGGGCCACGGGGGCATGGCACATTTATCGGATGTACAATGTCCGCTGTGAAGGCTGGTGCGAGGCGTGTCATGTGATACGGCCATGTTGGAAGAAACTATGAATACAAGCCCCGTCGCGATAAGGACCAGGAAGTCCAGAAGGGGCGCGTTCTGTGGGTCATGACAGCAGCAGTGAAGTGGTGGCATCCCCATGACAACAGGGATGCGGCCTGAAGACCTAATGGCTCAGCAGGCACTGCAGTGGTCCACAACCAACAGGGCCCACCCAGAATATATAAGTAATGCCACAGGGCCCAGTGGTGAGCATGGGTGGGCCCCCACTCATGCAGGGGGCCAACCTGGACTCGAGCATAGTGCGGACTGCAAGGTGAGTGTAGGTGGTCCCATGTGGTGGACAGGGCCACCCTGAAGAAATTAAGAGGGGCCTGACCCCAGCAATCAGCTGTAGTGGAGAGGCCCCTGCTAGCCACCATTCAGCCTTACCGCTAGGATCTGCAGAAACATCTTGCCACCAGCCCCGATATCCACCCTGCACCCACCATGACAGACCCAGCGCTCCAAGAGACAGACGTCAAGGTACTGTGAAGGGGTGACTGACTGCCACAGTCACACCATTGTGACCATGTTTATACCTAGTAAATATTTTGTAAGTCTCAATGTATATGTATGTGTAGTTCTAGTTATATACTTATTTAAGTAGTGTTATGTAGGGTTATTAGTAAGTAGGGGGAAGAGTAGAGTTGGGGGTAAGTGTTAGGGGGTATGTTGAGTGTAATTAAAAGTTAAGTAGGGTTAAGATGTGTATGTGTATATGTCTGTATAAAAATAGGAAAGTCCATTTGAGCCAAGTGACACATTCTACAACGCCACCTTGTAGCAGCAATGGCTACTAGGTCGTGTTGTGGAATGTGTGCCTTGTCTCAAATGGACTTTCCTATTTTCACTTCATTTCAGGTGAAAGGTTTATTTTCAAACTTTTCAAACCTTTTTTTTTATCCCACCATAACTTGTGTTGGTGTGTGTGTGTGCATGTGTTTATATACATATATTTCTGAGGCTTTTGGAATCTGCTTAGATCACATGCTGTGCATAGGCAGACATCTAGTGGAAGCTGCGGAGTATTACAATTTGTTTTTCGAAACTCGAAAATGGGCGTCGACACAGGGCGTGCCAGTAATACTATCCCTAGTGTGACGTCCACTGTACCCAAGATCCCTCACGCGTCTAGGATCCTCAGATTGTTTTTTTCCGCCATACTGGTCGGAAGCATTTTGCAGAGTCCCCTGGCCTTAGCCATACTTTTGCTAAAAATGTAAAATTAATAATCTATTGACATCCTTCCCACCCCAACGTCGAACTTCGACACTCGACCCGGCTGGAGAAGAAATCGACCGTCGGCTGCTGCACGACGGATTTGGGCCTCGGAAGGCCGCTTGCCCTGCAAGTAGGGAGAGTGGGGGGTGGTACATACTCTACACTCTACACTCTTGGTATATAGGTACACCTTATACATTTCCTACACTTAACGGCCCGCTGCCTCAAGGTGCGTATGGAGGGTACACCTTTTCAATTCTGCCCCAAGTGCAATCGCAAATACCCTTGGGTCGACAGGCACGCCACGTGCAATCTCTGCTTGCCGAGGGACCACCCCGAAGCGAACTGCAGAGCGTGTAGTAGGTTTAAACCTAAGACACTTAAGGACTGTTCGGCCATGGCAGCGGAGGGCGCCTTCAGCGACGTACTTTCGGACGGCGAGGGCATTACGGCGTCCAAAGACAGCCGAGTGCAGGTCCCCGACCTCGGAAGATCGTCTGGCAGGGCGGCTATGGGGAAGACCCCTGGCGACACAAGCGCTTCACATACTACACACACTAAACACACTAAGTCCAACCGAGACTCGACGACGTCGAGTTCTCGGAAAGAGGCACAAACAGAACGGTCCAATTCGGTGTCCTCTGGGTGCTCTCGATCAAGATCGCCGCATGACTCCAGGCAATCATCCACTCTTGCCAAGAGTGCCTCGCTCCCTAGGCTAACAGAAGTTCGATCGTCGGAAGACGACTTCCACCCCCAGGCCGCGCTCCAGGAGTCGGAGCCCGCAGTTAAAACCAGCGAGGCCCCACGCTCAAAGGACAGGGACACCACCCCCGATCCTCGACGCCAGGCGTCGAAAACCTCCGGAGCCACTAAAGGACAGGGAAAACATTTTTCCACCCACGGGGAGGGGGGAAAACAGCAGAAGAAACAACCTTTGCACTCTTCCACACCTGTGAAACACACCACTCCCCCTAAACAGACAGACAAAACCAGGTCTGCTGATATGTCTAAAACCAGCAAAGCAACTCAAGATAAATCCCATAGACTTGCTGAGAGAGTCATCCCCAGTTCCAAAAAATGGTCCAGTGAAGACATAGATAGGGTCATGTCAAGAATGTCTTCTTTGGCAGATTTTTATGATAAAAATCCAGAACATTTCCTCTCTTATGATCCACAGGGGGCGACACCCTCAGGCTCTACTGATCCTATCCCCCCGAGTAAAAAGCCCCGGTTTGAAACTCCGATGAGGTCAGAACCCTTAGAGGTACAACCATACGCAAGACCATACTCACTGTATCAAGGAGAGGCTTCCTTTTGTGAGGACCACGAATTTGGTATGATAGAAGAGCAAACCGGGACGGGCTACTATGGGGATGATGAGGACCAGGAAGAAGGAGAGGATGACCCGGAAACATACAGAGTAGATTCCCCGGTAGAGAACGAAGCCCCGGTTACCGACTCCCCGGTCGATAACCAACCCCTCCTAAACGAGGTTCTCGCACGCGCAGCAGAACATTTCCACATTGACACCCACGGTGTCCAGGAGGAAAGGGACTTTGCGGAAGAGTTAGTGGGAGAAAGGAGGCCTTTTGCCCAGACCATCCCTATCCTTAAGTCCATTCAGCGGAGAATAGATCGGTCCCTGGTGAACCCGAACCTCACCAGAGCAGTCAATCCCAGGGTTGAAAAATTTTTAAGGGCGGCCCAGTCTGACCCTCTCTATATAAGAGGACATCTGAAGCCAGACTCCCTAGTTGTCACTAACACTCGTAAGAGGGCTGGAACACCCTTGTCATCGTCCGAAGCTCCTCCCGACAAGGAGAGCAAAAAACTATACGGTTTCGGCAGGAAAGTAGCCTCAACGTCCGCCTATCAAGCAAGGATTGCAAACTCCACCACCCTGTTGGCCAGCTACAACTGCCATCAGTGGGAAGAAGTCGCGGCACTCATAGCCTCTGCTCCTGAACCTTTAAAGGGCCAGTTAGCTCGGATTTCCGCAGAGGGTAGAGCCGTGTCTGGTTGCATTTTGAAAGCAACCTTCAACGCCGCGAACAACGCAGGCAGATTGATAGTGGAAGGTACTGTTATCAAGAGGCATGCGTGGTTACGGCAGTCTGGGCTTAAGGCAGAAACCCAGGCATCATTGTTGGACAAACCGGTGGAAACCGATCTGTTGTTTGGTAAGGCGGTCGAAGACGCACTGAAGAATGCCAAGGACGAATACGAAACACTCCAGGCCCTTGGCCAGTTAACCAATAAACCCCCTAACCAGAGAGGGAATAGTAATTTTCGTCGCCCATGCGGCCAAAATTCCCAGAGAGGATCTACCTATTCCCAAGGGCAGGGTACACAGTGGAACAACAACCAACAGTCTACCCAGGGTTACGGCAGGGGTAATAGGAGAGGTCGTGGTAAAGGCAGAGGCAGCCCCAACAAGGGAGGCGACACGCCTCCACCAAAGCAGTGACGCTCGGTTCAGGGTCCCTTCTCACGCAACCCCAGTAGGGGGACGCATTTCCAACTTCACCCACACTTGGGAAGGGATCACATCAGACAGATGGGTGCTGTCAACAGTATCCACAGGATATTGTATAGAACTACTGCAGCGTCCCCGGAACCATCCTCCACGACAAAGAGTACACTCTTTAGAACATCAGAAGATTCTCCTCGAGGAGATCGCCATTCTGCTAGAAAAGGACGCGATAGAACTCGTTCCGGGACACCAGGTAAACAAGGGTATTTATTCAACTTACTTCCTTGTGCCAAAGAAAGATTTGACAATGCGCCCAGTATTGGACTTACGGCCTGCCAACAAGTATGTCAAGCCCCAAAAATTTCGTATGACCACGCTACAAAAGGTAATCCCCCTCCTAAAAAAGGGGGATTACATGGCAACCTTGGATATGAAAGATGCTTATTTTCATATTTCCATGTTCCCAGCGCACAGAAAGTATTTGCGCTTCAAGGTGGACAGTCGACACTACCAATTCAAGGTACTGCCCTTCGGGATAGCTTCAGCACCAAGGGTATTCACCAAGGTACTGTCGGTGGCGGCTGCACACCTACGCAGGGAGGCAATCCCAGTGTACCCTTATCTGGACGACTGGCTCATAACTGGGGAAACCCCAGGAATTTGCAGGACAAACATTCAAAGGACTATCGACCTCCTTCACGAGTTAGGCTTCTCAATCAACGAGAAAAAGTCAAGCCTAGTGCCAAGCACCTCAAAACAATTCCTAGGAGCAATCCTAGATACCCAAGAGGGGGTGACCTTTCCTTCAGAAGAAAGAATTCGGAATATACTACTGCAAATTCCGCATTATCAGTCCGGTCAACAAATAACGGTACGCAAAGCAATGCGTTTACTGGGCATGATGGCGTCATGTATTTACCGGGTCCCCCACGTGCGCCTGCGCATGCGTCCCATGCAGGAATGGTTGGCGAAACAGTGGTCTCAGGCAAGTGGTCAGTGGGACGATCTAGTGGTCGTTTCACCAACACTGGTACAAAGCCTTCACTGGTGGACAAGAGAGAATCTCGCACAGGGTTAACCCTTTTACGATCCCGAGGTACAGGCAATAGTCACTGACTGGGTGGGGAGCTCACCATCTCCACCACACAGCTCAGGGTCTCTGGTCTCACTCAGTGGCCAAGAACCACATCAACCTACTAGAGCTTCTGGCAGTATTCAGAGCGCTTCAGGCTTTCGAGCCCCACCTACTAAACCTGTCAGTGAAAATCCGGCCGGACAGCACAACAGCCATGTTCTACCTGAACAAGCAAGGAGGGACTCGCTCGCCAAATCTGTCCAAGCTTGCCCAGAAAATCTGGATATGGGCACTCAGACGGAACATCTTCCTGTCATCACAACATGTTCCAGGGGAGCTCAATTCCCTAGCGGATGCTCTGAGCAGAGACTCCCTCCCAGAGGAACACGAATGGGTTCTACACAGAGAGGTCGTAGAAGATATCTTCTCTCAGTGGGGTTTCCCCATTATAGACCTATTCGCCACAAGCGAAAACAGACAATGCCCAGGATTTGCATCCAGGTTCCCCCAACCAGACTCCCAGGGGAACGCCCTGTGGATGAACTGGTCAGGGATGTTTGCGTACGCTTTTCCACCGACTCCTCATCAGGAAAGTGGTGAACAAGATGAACAGAGAGTCGATGACGCTCGTCCTAGTTGCTCCCATGTGGGCAAGACAACCGTGGTTCCCACACCTACGCAGGATGGCGGTGTGGGAGCCCATCAAACTTCCAGCCTGGTACAACCTATTGTCCCAGCACCAAGGTCAAACAGTGCACCAGCAACCCAACTCAATGAACCTGGCAGCATGGCTCCTGAGGTCATAGAGTTTGGACACCTCAATTTGCCACAGAGGTGTATGGACATCCTAAAGGAATCTAGGAAACCAAACACAAGGCACTGTTACTTTGACAAGTGGAAGAGGTTCGTTATCTCGTGCCAGAGTAGATCAATCAACCCGGTTGATTGCACTCCTTCCACTATTGTTACATACATGCTCCACCTGCTGGATGCAGGATTGGTTTTTTACTCACTGAAAGTACACCTGGCAGCCTTGTCGGCTTACACCACTTCCCATAGCAAGGTTTTGTGGTGGAAAGTACCAGTAGTTAAAGCCTTCATGGAAGGAGTAAAGAGACTTCACCCTCCTATTTCAAACCCACCACCAGGGTGGGACCTTAATGTGGTGCTAGCCAAGCTCATGGGCCCCCCTTTCGAACCCATGCATAAAAGCAGTCTCAAACACCTGACATATAAGACGGCCTTCTTAGTAGCTATTACTTCTATAAGAAGGGTCAGTGAAATTCAGGCTCTGTCAGTGCAGGATCCCTTCTTTACTGTCCATAAAGACAAACTGGTTTTACGCACACACCCTAGGTTCTCACCTAAATTTATATCTAAATTCCATGTAAACCAGTCCATCGAGCTTCCGGCTTTCTTCCAGGACCCGCAAAGCTCGGCTGAGGTGAAACTACACACCCTAGATGTGCGTAGGGCGGTCCTCTACTATGTAAATAAGACCAGACCGCTAAGGAAAACAGATCAACTGTTTTTCCCCGTAGCTACAGGCAGAGAGGGGGATCGCGTCTCTAAAGGTGCCATCTCGAAGTGGATTATTAACTGTATCCAGCTGTGTTACTCACTTTCTGAAAGAACTCTGCCTTTCACGCCAAGAGCCCACTCTACTAGAGGCATTGGGGCCACTCTGGCTTTCATTGCAAATGTACCCCTTGACACCATTTGCAAAGCAGCTACTTGGAGCTCTATTCACACTTTTACTCAGCATTATTGCATTGACACCCATTCCAAGGCAGATACACAAGTGGGACAAGCGGTTCTAAGACACTTATTTGCTCATGACCCTTCTCACATCCCACCTCCTTCTTCAGGTACTGCTCGCTAATCTATGCACAGCATGTGATCTAAGCAGATTCCACAAGCCTCAGAAGGGATACATTACTCACCGTAATCGTATTTCTGATGCTTGTATCTGCTTAGATTCACACGCAACCCACCCTTCCTCCCCTCTGAGAGAAGGCGCATGATGGCTTGTAGTCTTACCTTTCTGTCTATCTGCTTGGATTATCTGTACTCGCGCTACTCCTCATGCTACCTCATGTCAGAAAAAATACAATCTGAGGATCCTAGACGCGTGAGGGATCTTGGGTACAGTGGACGTCACACTAGGGATAGTATTACTGGCACGCCCTGTGTCGACGCCCATTTTCGAGTTTCGAAAAACAAACTGTAATACTCCGCAGCTTCCACTAGATGTCGGCCTATGCACAGCATGTGAATCTAAGCAGATACAAGCATCAGAAATACGATTACGGTGAGTAATATATCATATATATTTATATTTCTGAGGCTTGTGGAATCTGCTTAGATCACATGCTGTGCATAGGCCGACATCTAGTGGAAGCTGCAGAGTATTAGTTTGTTTTTCGAAACTCGAAAATGGGCGTCGACACAGGGCGTGCCAGTAATACTATCCCTAGTGTGACGTCCACTGTACCCATGATCCCTCACGCGTGTAGGACCCTCAGATTGTTTTTTTCCGCCATAGTTGTCGGAAGCATTCTGCGGAGTTCCCTGGCTTTAGCCATAATTTTGCTAAAAATTATAATATTTCCCTGTTTCTTACATACCCACGTTGAGTCATCGAAGTTCGAAGGTCTACGCCGGCCCGGAGAAGAAAACTACCGTTGAGAGCTGCACGACGGACTTTGGGCCTTGGAAGGCCTCTGGCCACGGCCCTGGCCTTGGAAGGCCTCTGGCCTCGGCCCTGTACAAGTAGGGTAAGAGTGGGGGGTGGTACATACTCTTCACTCACTTATATTCTTATATATATCCCTACACACAAGTCCGCTGCCACAGGGTGCGTATGGAGGGTACCCCTTTCCAATTTTGCCCCAAGTGCAACCGCAAGTACCCTTGGGTTGACAGACACACCACATGTAACCTCTGCTTGCCGAGGAACCACCCCAAGGTGAACTGCAGAACGTGTAACCGGTTCAAGGGTAAGACTCTAAAGGACCGTTCGATCAAACGTTGGGCACCACGCCAGGCAACAAGCGGCCATGGAAGCGGAGGGCGCCTTCAGTGATGGCAGCGATGCTGTACTATCGGACGGCGAGGGCAACGTGGCGTCGAAAGACAGCCAAGCGCAAGTCCCCCGACCTCGGAAGGTTGACCGGCAGGGCAGCTATGGGGAAGACACCCGGCGACACGAGCGCTCCCCACACCACTTCCACTAAACACTCAAGTCCAACCGAGACTCGACGCGCATGTCGAGTTCTCGGAAAGAGGCACAAAGAGAACGGTCCACCGAATCGGTGTCCTCTGGGCGTTCTCGGTCAAGATCACTGCATGACACCAGGCAACCATCCACTGATGCCAAGAGTGCCTCACTCACCAAAGTAATGGAAGTATGATCGTCGGAAGACGAAGCCGGCCACCATCCCCAGGCCGCACTCCAGGAGTCAGCATCAGCAGACCGCGCGATGGCTGCTTTCGGGTCCCAAAGTCCTCACTTTAAGGAAAGGGACACTACCCCCGAATCTCGACGCCAGCCGTCGAAGAGCTCTGAGAAGGTAAAAACACCAGGGAAGCACTCTTCCACTCACGGGGAGGGGGAAAAACAGCAGAAGAAACATTCTCAACCTTCTTCTGCACCACAGAAACATAAAGACAGTTCACAGTCTTCTGTTAAACTAACCAAGACCCCTGCACAAGCCCGTAGGTCCAGTCAAGATCTAGCAGGGAAACCCTCCCAGGAAAGGGTAATCCCAGCTCTAAAGAATGGTCCAGTGAGGATATAGACAGTTATGTCTAGAATGTCATCCCTCGCAGACTTCTATGCCAAGAATCCAGATCACTTCCTCTCCTATACCCCTGATGGGGCTACTCCCTCAGGGTCTAGGGACCCGCAACACCCTGGTAAGAAATCTCAAGTTGAGGCACCAACGCAAAGTCGGTCTTCTGACCCATTCTACGTACAGCCATACTCTCAGTATAATGAGGATCCACTACTAGATGAGGATCCAGATTTGGCAACGTTGGATGACCAAACTGGGGTGGACTTCCATGGGGATGACGAGGACCAAGAGGACGACGAAGACCCAGAAGTCTACAGAGTAGACTCCCTCGTAGGCAAGGAACCTCCGGTTACCGACTCTCCAGTCGACAACCAACCTCTCCTAAATGATGTTTTGTCTAGAGCGACAGAACACTTCCGCATAGATACTCTGGGAGCACAGGAGGAGAGGGACTTTGCCGAGGAACTAGTGGGAGAAAAGAGACCCATTGCCCAGGCCATCACTATTCTCAAGTCTATACAGAGGAGAATTGATCCTTCCCTTCTCAATCCGAACCTCACCAGGGCAGTAAACCCCAGGATCGAAAAGTTGTTCAGGGCAGCCCAGTCAGACCCACTGTACATAAGGGGGCAACTGAAACCTGACTCCCTGGTAGTGACTAATACCCGAAAGAGGGCGGGGACGCCACTATCATCATCTGAGGCTCCCCCCGACAAGGAGAGCAAAAAGATCTACGGGTTGGGAAGGAAGGTAGCCTCCACTTCCGCCTACCAGACCAGGATTGCCAACTCCACCACTCTGCTGGCTAGTTACAACTACCAACAGTGGGAACAAGTTGCTGCACTCATCGACTCCGCACCGGAACCTTTAAAAAGCCAGTTGGCACAGGTTGCGTCGGAGGAGAGAGCCGTTTCCGTTTGAATCCTTAAGGCAACCTTTGATGCCGCGGATAACGCCGGCAGGCTGATTGCAGAGAGCACTAGAGGCATGCTTGGTTAAGACAGTCAGGGTTTAAACCCGAGACACAAGCATCCTTAATAGACAAGCCGGTGGAGCCTGGGCTACTGTTTGGCAAGGCGGTAGAGGAGGCATTAAAAAATGCCAAAGATGAATACGAGACTCTGAAATCCCTGGGACAGTTGACCAACAAGCCCCCTAATCAAAGAGGGAATGGCAATTTTCGTTGCGGCCTAAATTCAGAGGCTCCAACTATTCTCAGGGGCAGGGTACTCCATGGGGTAACAACCAGCAGTCTACCCAGAATTACAACATGGGAAACAAGAGGGGTCGTGGTAAGGGGAGAGGCAGCCCCAGCAGAGGCGGCACGCCTCCCACAAAATATTTGACGCCGAGATCTGGGTCCCTTCCCACGCATCTCCAGTAGGGGGACGCATTACCAACTTCACCCAAGCTTGGGCAGGGATCACATCAGACAGATGGGTGCTGTCCACATTGTCCGCAGGATACTGCATAGAGCTGCTCGAGCATCCCCAAAACCACCCTCCACGACAAAGACCACCAGAAGATCCTCCTCGAGGAGATCGTCAATCTTCTAGAGAAGGACGCGATCAAACTCGTCCTGGGCAAACCGGTAAACAAGGGTATTTATTCAACTTACTTCCTTGTCCCAAAAAAAAAATTGACAATGCGCCCAGTTTTAGACTTACGCCCTGCAAACAAGTATGTCAAGCCCCAAGAATTTTGCATGACTAATCAAGAGGTAATCCTCCTCCTAAAAAAGGGGAATTACATGGCAACATTGGACATGAAAGATGCCTATTTTCATATTTCCATTTTCCCAGCGCACAGAAGATTCTTGCGCTTCAGGGTGGACAGTCAGCACTACCAGTTCAAGGTGCTGCCCTTCGGTATAGCCTTGGCTCCAAAGGTATTCACCAAGGTTCTGGCGGTGGTGGTGGCACACCTACGCAGGGAGGCAATCCCAGTGTACCCTTACCTGTACGACTGGCTCATCACGGGGGAAACCCCAGTAATTTGCAGTGCAAACTTTCATAGAACGATCGACCTCCTCTTTGAATTGGGTTTCTCCATAAACGAGAAAAAATCAAGTCTGGTGCCAGGCACCTCCAAACAGTTCCTAGGAGCTGTTCTAAACACGCAAGAGGGGTTGGCCTTTCCATCAGAGGAATGAATTTGGAATCTACTGCTGCAAATTCCTCTATATCAGGCCGGTCGCCAGATAACGGTGCGCAAAGCGATGCGTTTGCTAGGCATGATGGCGTCATGTATTTACCTGGTCCCCCACCCCTACGCGCGCCTGCGCATGCGTCCCATGCAAGAATGGTTGGTGAAACAGTGGTTTCACGCAAGTGGTCAGTGGGACGACCTAGTGGTCGTTTCGCCAACACTTGTACAAAGTCTTCACTGGTGGACAAGAGAAAACCTGTCAAAGGGGAAACCCTTTTACGATCCCGAGGTACAGGCTGTAGTCACAACAGACGCATCCCTGTCAGGGTGGGGAGCACACCTTCTTCACCACACATCTTAGGGTCTCTGGTCTCACACAGGGGCCAAGAATCGCATCAATCTGCTAGAGCTTCTGGCAGTATTCAGAGCGCTTCAAGCGTTCGAGCTCCACCTGTTGAACCTGTCAGTGCAGATCTTGACAGACAGCACAACAGCAATGTTTTACCTAAGCAAGCAGGGAGGGACTTGTTCGCCAAATCTGTCCAAGCTTGCCCAGAAAATGTGCATATGGGCACTCAGACGGAACATCTACCTGTCATCTCAACATGTTCCAGGGGATCTCAACTCACTAGCGAACGATTTGAGCAGAGATCCCCTCCCAAGAGAACACGAATGGTGTCTACACAGAGAAGTCGTAGAAGACATCTTCTCACAGTGGGGTTTCCGCACTATAGACCTATTCGCCACAAGCGAAAACAGACTGCCCAGACTTCGCATCCAGGTTTCCCCAACCAGGCTCCAAGGGGAACGCCCTGTAGACGAACTGGTCAGGGATGTTTGCTTACGCTTTTCCATCAACTCCTCTAATAAGGAAGGTGGTCAACCAGATGCATAGGGAATCGATGACGCTCATCCTAGTTGCTCCCATGTGGGCGAGACCACAGTGGTTTCCACACCTGCACAGACTAGCAGCATGCGAACCCATCAGACTGCCATGCTGGTAAAACCTACTATCCTAGCACCAAGGTC
This sequence comes from Ambystoma mexicanum, assembly GCF_040938575.1. Lineage (NCBI taxonomy): Eukaryota > Metazoa > Chordata > Amphibia > Caudata > Ambystomatidae > Ambystoma > Ambystoma mexicanum. Next base: position 316,862,506 of record NC_090926.1, read on the forward strand.
AAACAGTGCATCCTCAACCTAGCTCAATGAACTTGGCAGCATGGCTCCTGAAGTCATAGAGTTTGGACACCTCAACTTACCACAGAGGTGCATGGACATCCTAAAGGAATCTAGGAAGCCAAACACTAGGCACTGTTATTTTGACAAATGGAAAAGATTTGTTATCTGGTGCCAGAATAGACGAATCAACCCGGTTGATTGCACTCCTTCCAATATTGTCACCTACATGCTCCACCTGCTGGACGCAGGGTTGGTATTTAATTCACTGAAGGTACACCTGGCGGCTCTGTCAGCCTACACCACCTCCCATAACAAGGTTTTCGTGGTGGAAAGTACCAGTGGTTAAAGCTTTCATGGAAGGGGTAAAGAGACTCCACCCTCCAATTTCTAACCCACCACTGGGTTGGGACCATAACAAGGTTTTCGTGGTGGAAAGTACCAGTGGTTAAAGCTTTCATGGAAGGGGTAAAGAGACTCCACCCTCCAATTTCTAACCCACCACTGGGTTGGGACCTTAATGTGGTGCTTGCTAAGCTCATGGGGCCACCATTTTAACCCATGCATAAAGCTAGTCTTAAACACCTGACCTATAAAACTGCCTTCTTAGTAGCCATTACATCCATAAGAAGGGTCAGTGAAATTCAGGCTCTGTCAGTGCAGGATCCTTTCTTTACTGTTCATAAAGATAAACTGGTTCTACGTACACACCCTAGATTCTCACCTAAATTTATTTCTAAATTCCACGTTAACCAGTCCATTGAGCTTCCGGCGTTCTTCCAAGAACCCAAGAGCTCGGCTGAGGTGAAACTACACACTCTAGATGTGCGAAGAGCGGTCCTCTACTATGTAGACAAGACCAGGCCGCTAAGTAAAACACACCAATTGTTTGGCTCCGTAATTACAAGCTAAGAGGGAGATCACGTCTCTAAAGGTGCCATCTCTAAGTGGATTGTTAATTGTATCCAGCTGTGTTACTCCCTGTCAAAAAAAACTCTGCCTTTCACGCCAAGAGCCCACTCTACAAGAGGCATTGGGGCCACTCTGGCTTTCATTGCAAATGTACCCCTTGACACCATTTGCAAAGCAGCTACTTGGAGCTCTATTCACACTTTTATTCAGCACTACTGAATTGACACTCATTCCAAAACAGATACCCAAGTGGGGCAAGCGGTTCTAGGACATCTGTTTGCTCAGGACCCTTCTCACATCCCACCTCCTTCTAATACTGCTTGCTAATCTATGCACAACATGTGATCTAAGCAGATTCCACAAGCATCAGAAGGGATACATTACTCACTGTAATCGTATTTCTGATGCTTGTATCTGCTTAGATTCACATGTGACCCACCCTTCCTCCCCTCTGAGAGAAGGCGCATGGATGCTTGTAGTCTCATCTTCCTTTATCTGCTTGGATAATCTGTACTCACGCTACTCCTCATGCTTCCTTATGACAGAACAAATACAATCTGAGGATCCTACACGCGTGAGGGATCATGGGTACAATGGATGTCACACTAGGGATAGTATTACTGCCACGCCCTGTGTTGACGCCCATTTTCGAGTTTCAAAAAACTGTAATACTCTGCAGCTTCCACTAGATGTCGGCCTATGCACAGCATGTGAATCTAAGCAGATACAAGCATCAGAAATACGATTACGGTGAGTAATGTATCCCATATATATTCTCCATTGTTTAAATTAAGGGGTAGAGGGGAGGTACTCTGGCGTGAGGTAGTGGAAATAGGGTGGGGGCCTGCCTAAGGGTGTTCAGCTGTTCTAACGGGAAGTTTTAGATCTCATACATTTCAGCTCTCACATGGCCAACTAAGGAATTGGGGGGAAGGCAGGGTAATTTATATCCTTTTCTATGGATTTCCTATACGCTAAAGGAGGGGTCACCCCAGTTATATCCCACTTGCACTTTCCTCAAGGGGGTGATGGGCGTAGCTGGCCCACCTCCCTAGCCCCAAAGGGGAGGCTCCCCCTTGGGGAGAGGGGATGAACTCCTTGGATTTGGCCACAGTCTGTAACTCCCAGAATAAGCAGCTTTTATCATTGAGAAACTTAATAAGTGAATCCTTAACACTTCCCTTTGCTGCCTGCCACCGCTGGGTGAGCGACTAATTTACAAAATACGATCCACTGGTCATCTATTGCGTTGATGTTTGAGATGTCGGTCATCCCATTTCAGAATATCAGGCACTGAACCAGGAGCTCTCTTGAGCCGAGCGTAGGCCAGAGTGTGCTTGGCCCTCTCTTTAAGATCCATTTTGTTCCAGGACCTAATAGTTCTTCAGTTTGCAGTTCTCTGGTGTGTGGGGATGCTCTTGTGGGGGAGGGAAGATCATAATTTTAAACTGTCAAGATAATCAGGCCGTTCGGGGATTACCCCCTGATGCTGCCAGTAGTACCACATTGCTTATGAGTTCCTGAGTACCAACATTCTCATTGACCTGTTGAACAACCACCATCAAATTGAGCTGTGCAGCTTATCAGGACATTCCCTAAATTCAGGATCAACATCATTGGGGGTCCCCCCACTCTGCCTGGAACCAGCTGCCCCAGCACCATTTCCTAGCTTCCATAGGCCTTGTGTCAACCTCCTGAGTATTGGTAATAATTAACCCATCAACATTTTCTTTAGTTAGTCACAGGTTTAGGCGTTCACTGCTTTACTCAACCACCTTCTCTCAATACTCCAGACCCCAGATTACCATGCAGCAGCACATGGATCGGGTGAAATAAGGTCAGATTTCCTTATAAAAAAAATATTTAGTGAGAAGGGTGGTAATCTTTACACCAACTTTGACCTCCATTTTTTGTATCTGTATCTCCCAAGCAAGCCTTTTAAGATTGTGACCATGAGGCATTTCTGGTGAGCTGTGGTTGGGTAAGTGGGGAATTAGAGTTTAGATGTGTGAGAAGAGTTTGGAGCTTGTGGGGGACAGCACAGTAGACCTCTTGCTGAAATGAGCAGTCTATCAATCTTGGGTTCTTCGCCATCGATGACCTACTCCCAAGTGTCTCTGCCAAAGCCAAAGATTGGCACCAGGAACTTGGAACCTCTGACCTGCACCCATCGACAGATTTTGCATCTACCTCTCCTACTAATGAATGCCACTGCACCCCCTTTTTTTTTTCTTACTGAGCCACGCGCATCAAGACCTTCAATAGTGGCTCATACAAAGCTACTTACATTACCTATCCTTTTTGGTTCTGCAGGAATTGACTGAGCTGTACCATCGATCTGAAGGTCCAGCGGTTAGTTGTGAGAATAGGGGAGCCGTTCACTAACAGTAAAGGCTTCTGCTGTTTGCTCCCCTTGTTTACCCATATGATGGCCTCTGTTGCCTCAACCCCCGATGTCCAGGGATCGATCATTTCTAGTGCTCGAACTACTACATGGTGAGATCATCATTCTTGGGGTCTGTGGAGCGGTCCAAACATAATCTGTTCTAGATGAGTCTATTCAGAACAAAGTTCTCCATTATGCCAAGCTTTTCTTTTTCCGTGTGTTTTTTTTTTATGTTTATCTTGTTGTTCCAGGGTTTTCCAAAATGTAAAAAAACATCATTTTTCCCTTTTAAAAAGATTGTGGATAAGTGTTTTGCCATTGGGGAAAAGACTGTATTTATAAAGTGCATATTTCTTTAGAAATGCTACTGCACCTTCGCTATTGGTCAATTGCTGAACTAGGGCTTTTGCAAAACATTTCCAAACACAAGTGTTTTGAAGTTGTGAGAAGCTTAGTGTATTTACAGTGCAGAACACGTTACAAGTCCAAACAGTCTTTAGCTGATTCCGGCGCTGATCAGTGAAAAGTGATTATGAAAGCACAAGCGGCAGAACCAAGGTCTATTACCCTCAGACTGTAGAGGGAAAAGAAACTGAAAAATGGTTGATTAGACCTTAATGTGGTCCGTGCTCGACTTAAAAAAAGGGACGATTTACACAGTCAGCCAAAATATATAGAAGGTTTGAAACCAATTTAATCTTGAAAAGAGCAAAGTGATGATGTTTCTTAGCCTTTGTTTATTCCAAAAAATATATTCAATTGAATTATGTATCATTCAATCCAGTGTTTTTCCACCATAACATAGATAATTGCAGTTTCATAAATCCAACCTAATCACGACACGCGTTTCCCCGCCTGTTATCTGGCGGTTCCTCAGGGGTTTAGTGGTAAATGAGTTAAAAAAAAATACACTAAGTCACTCTCTTTTGTTTGTTTGTGGCTTTGTAAATTGCACAAAAGTACATGTTCAGCCCGCTCGTGTTTAGAAATATGAAGATTTCAGGCTGTTGGATGGCGGTGTGGCTCCTGAATTATCTTAGTGGCGTCACTGTGTTTTGAAAACGGTTTGTTTGGATCAGCATGTATCTGCGGTGCGATTGCCGTTCGACAATGTTGTCCAGTGCAGAACACCTAGGACGGGGAAAGACCAAACCCCAGTGGATGTGCATAGTGATTACTCAGAATGTTGGTGAAGCTACTCCATCACAAAATAGAGAGGAGGTACTTCTCCTTTTTATTTGAAAGGGGCAATGGACTAAACTCCATCCTGCTGCCATGTGCTTTAAAATTAGGAAACCTGAGGGGCAGTGAACATGCCCAACTACAAAGTGTTGTGGTAGGCCTTCTTTTCAAACTAGGTGAATTGAAGTAGTCTATTCTGATGCCTGCTTAGCACTGGCACACACACAAAGCCTCTATAATACATGCAATCCTCAAAATATCCCAAAAATCTCAATTTATACCATGTCTGTGTAGTAGTCGTTCCACAAGGGGCAACACAGCCAAGGATCTCTAAGTGCGCCTGACCTGAAATTAAGAGGAAAAAAAAGACTCCTAGCTGCTTAATGATAGGCCGGGTGGGTGAATGCTCTAATCCACCATACAACAAAGGTTAATACCAACAAAGTTCCAATGTCCAAAATGACACGAGAAAGCAAATTAAAAGCAGATGAACCTCCATGTTGAGAAAAGAAAAGTTTATCGAAATTTATAATGTAAGCAAGTGATTCATAATACAGTCCACACTTGTTTTGACCAGCTGTGGTCTTTTTCAAGGTTAAGACACTTTAGATCATTAGATTTGCAACTGGCTGAGAATGAAGGCAAAGGCTGAAGGACACGTGTTTCCTTGCTCGTCGCACAGTATAGTCCCGAGGATTGTAGATGTACCAAACGGAAATGGCATTGAAACAAGGTTTCCAAAAACATCTTGTCTAGTACGGTCTAATGATCTATTCTTAATTTCGATACATTTTTCTTTTCTCAACATTCTAGTTTAATGTGCATTTAATTCGCATTCTCATGTTATTTTTTAACATTGGCGCTTTGTTGGTTTAGGTTCTCGCTATAGTAGTATTTCCAGTCCCGATCAGTTCCTTGGATTCATCAGGAACTGGGCGTGACTGGATAGACTACTACAGTTTAGTTTATTATGGCAAAGCAAGTTCTAGAATGCAAAGAGAAAACCGGGGACTGAAGCAACTATCCCATCGAGCATATTAATACTCGAGATCTCGCATTACCCTCTCTCCCATCCCCTGACACTGTTTGAAATATGATAAGCAAGGAAAAGAAGACTGGTGTAAACTAATAAGGGGTATCCTTAACCAGCCACCATATTTGCATGCTGGCCCTTGTAGTTCCCCCTCCTTTTCATTTTAATTAGAATCACTGACATGCAAAGCGATGGTCTGTACCAAATACATTTCACCCAAATGGCATGAGGCAAACAAATTGTGCCCTTGATTTGGTGGTCGACTATGATTGGAGCTAAATCTCTTCACTAAGCTGGGCCTCAGATCAGCTGGTCTGCTGCATTATTTGGAGCCATTGTTACATGTGAAATGAACACTTGGAAGTGATCATTCATTCCACTGGTGATTTTATTAGATTTCAAATGAAAAACTCCTATTTATACCTTCTGGTGTGTCTCTTTTTCAGTGGAGTACAGTGGAGTATTTCTAGATAAGTGACAAGGTGAGCCTCCCCACTTCTTTATAGAGTGCAGTTAATTGAGCAGATCTACATGATTTGTATTTGTGTCCCTCCACTACTGGCAGCTGGTTCCAGGATACAATTTTCTTGCCTGGGCCCACTTTATTCACCATGATCTGCAGTGCACCATCGCCACAGACCCTTCACACTGGGGGTACTGTGGCGCTACGCTCCTTGAGGTACCGTGAAATAGGGCCCTTTAGGACTGACATTGCAGGACAACTGCCCTAGGAATGAAATCCCAATTTCTTTGCCTTTTCTACGTATCCTTTTGTACATAACGAGTCCTCATCCGAACGGACTACATCTCTACAATGTGCCACATGAACCATCTGGGAGGCATCCTGTTTCAAAAACTCTTGTCAAAGGCAGTATTTTGCAGAAGTCGGGCTAGCTGTGTCCCCCCAAACTCAACTTCCTGCTGCTCGTCTAACTTCTTTTCCATACATATGAGGTCACCCTAAAGTGGATTTGTTTTCCCTTGGACTAGAAGCCTTGATTCCTTTCCTGCTCTCTTGCTTTTCTCCATCACAGTAGCCATGTGCAGGCGATCGCAAAGGTTGACTAATTTAGTTAGCTCCCTTGTGGCTCAACCGATGTTGCTTTCTTTCGGGCTTGTTGGTAAAAGCGGTGTGCTTTCACTTTCTCTACCAACTCAGCGGACCCTGTTTCTGAACAGCAGGGGCTGATCTTTCCCTTGTTCCCCAGTTTGACTTTGACAACCTAGGTCCTTAAGAACTAGTTGGTGAATTTCTAGGCTCTGGGGGAGAGGCCTTAAATTACACCCAAACTGGTAGAAGGCACTAGCATCCAGTATCAATGCAAGCTCGTCATTCCGGCATTGTGCTTTTATCCATGTAAATCAGTTATTGAAAGGGTCCAAGTCTTTTATTTCATACCTGGCACATTCTGTTGTTCCTTGGGGAACCACTCACTCATGCAGTAATTCGGGAAATGATGTTCTTGCATTACAGAAGGCAGTTATGCACCATTGTGATCCTCATTGTTTTCCATTACTCACAAAGTCTCATCTAGCATGGGATCTGACTCTGATTCCAACCCATAGCTACCAGGGAGCGTGAAGTGGTGAGCTGGAGAACTTGTTTCCGTGTGCTGTACTTTTCACACAGAGGATTAACACGTTGCCAGCATGTTTACTCTGAACATGAACCTTCTGCCCACAAGGGCAAGTTTGTGCTTAAATAATACCGCAGTTAAGGATTTCTGCCATTTCAAATTCCTCCTCGGAGGTGGAGAGATCTCTGAATAACTTTCTAGACACCACAAAAGGCACGTGGCGCACAGACCGCTTATTGATGGGATATGGTAGCTATTCACCCAGCGGTGAGGTTATAAGGCTTCCATTAATCACTAGCCTGTTGTCCCGGCATGCTTTGCTAAGGCCTGCCTTCTCTTCAGGAAGGGAACCACAGAACAAGCACCCAGTGAAGAGAGTTGAGAGACCAGCTGAAATCGATCAGGAATATTAAGTTCCACCAGAGGTAACATCATGCATAAATATTCCATGAGATTATAAATATCAGTACCTTAATTTTAGAGTGTATTCATGAAACTCATTGTAAAGATCAAGAAATATCTATTATTAAACTTCAATGCAACAAGCAAAGTATATAGAGTGCATTGGATATTTGGTGTTGCGTGGAAGCTATACCCATGTCACTCTGTGTGTCAACCTGCTCCATACTGCATGATCTAGGCGCATTATGCACAGTCAAGATCTTTTTTTTTTAACAGGTGGATGAGCTGCTGATCTGTGTATGTGAGACTGATTTCTTGAATCTGGTCTTTCATCTTTGCAATTGAGGAATGAATGGGAGGAATTCTGAGGAGTGATTTGACGTTTAAACTGCTGTCTTGTGTGAACTGGCCACAGGAGTCTGATACATTTGTTAATATAATTTCTATTTGCCACAGAAATTTCGTCGAAGGGTACAGGAATCTACCAAAGTGCTCAGGGAACTCGAAATATCTCTGCGAACTAATCACATTGGGTAAGTGCCCTCTGCTCCCAGATTATCCTTCCCTCACCCAGTCAGAATGTTTTTTTGACTCCTTTCCATACTCTGACTCTGAGCGCTCTCTATTCATCTGTGTCCCCATAAATCCTTCTGTTCGCAATCTTTCCCTGCCCCTGAGCTGGCTGTTTTCTGATAAGGCTTCACTCTTTCTGCGGCTTAGCCCGTTCTGGCCCTTATTGCACCGTTTTTCTGCCTTTGCGCTCTGACTTTATTCGCTACCTACTTGCCTTTGAGTTATGGCTGTTGTGTAGGGCTCTAAAACCTGTACTCCGATGCACTCCAAGCTATTTAAAAGTAATTAAACAACTCATAAGGTATTAGTATATGCTGTGGACTGGCTAGTGAATGCATAGCCCAGGGAACGCCTGGTGACCCCTTTGTGCATACTATGCACAGATGCCTGAAAAGGGTGGGGTCATTTCATTTACGTGTTGTGTGAGCCTCGATCGCCGATCATCAAATCTGTGATCTGATGTCTGATGTGCACCGATCATAGAAAGTGGGGTGAGGCCTTTGTATCTTGTGTGCACAGACTATAGTTTCTAGAGTTCAGAAGCTGCAATCTGTGGATAATCTCACCTGCATATCCCTTGTTTGAATGTTAGTAATGTAGCCGTTACTCATTTTAAACCCTCATTTGGAGTATGAAAGAGGGTATCCCAGCATTTTCATTGGGAAAGTGGGTGGAGCCAAAGGGTATGTTCTACAAATTGCAATATCAGAACAATAGGATTCGTTTTACTTTCGCTCATGACCCTATTCTAATGTGTGTCCTGCGGATTTCTTGCACAATCAATCTTCTGACTCCTGTGTCTCTTGTTTTGATTTGACCTACTCTACCTGGAACCCCTCTGTGAGTGAGGCAAATGGAGGGATTCCTACTGAGTGTGCATCGTGGATGAATTGGAAGGGTGGTTGTGGGAGTGCCAGAGCCTGGCACTCTGAGAATGCCTGGTCCTTTCCAATTAGCTGTGGTGTATTATGGCTTCCGGCAGACAGAAGTGTGACGGCCTTGTATACTGCACCCAGCACCACTTGGGAAAGCAACAGATTTATGGCAGAGGGAATGGGAACAAAAACGTACTTTAGTGACAAATTCAAGTAGTCTCTCGGAATACGCAACCCGCCGCCCCCACATGCATCCACCATGCCAATCGAATCAGCCACCCTCCCACCATTTACCAGCCCATGAGAGTCGGCACCCAGTGGTCCACACTCGATGGCCACTTAGCACTGTAGTCTCCAACAGATTGCATAACGTGTTAAGTTCTTTACAGGGATTCCAGCGACCCAGAACCAAATTACTATGGTGATCTATCCTGCTAGTTTGAGCCATGAGTTGAGTCCTGTCTCCCACCCCACATTTTGGCTCAGGAAAAATGAGTTTAAGAATTTACTGTACAACCTTTTTCTTAGCCTGATCATTAAATGATTTTAAAGGTCTGCATCCTTACTTCGTCACTCAGCAATGTTCAACCTAGTGAACCCTTTTGATCCTTGTGAATTAAGTCAAGATCTTTTGCCAGTCCAGAGTTCCTCTGAACTGACCCTGCTCACTGGACCAGGCAAGGTTTGGGCTACATCAAATGCCTAAAATAAAATAATCTCACTGGCATTTGGTTGAGGCCAATAGGTAGAGTAGAGACTCTGTCGCAATATCCATGTGTTGCATATGTTCGACATGAGCATCTCTGGAGATGGTGCGTAGAAGTGTTTATGTCCAATGCCAGTGTGCCCATCGTAAGAGAAAGGCATGTGCCTTTCTGCTGTGTCCAGAAACACTGAGCAGCACCGATCAATTGAAGACTGCGTGACTGATGAGAGATGTGCACGGTTTTAGGAAGGAACAGAGAGTCTGTTCTGTGTGTGCTAGTGGTTTTTCTGGGAGCGGTCGCCTATTCCCACCCATTAGCAAGCATGCACCTGTCCTGAAATAAGGAAACGCAGGGAACAGGAACTGCAGCATTTCCTCTGTTTCCGGCTATGACTGATCTTCATTTAATATTTATAGAATTCGTATTCAGCACTCCCAAAACCTGGCAATGAGACATTTCACAGCTCACACCCTGAACGTCATCGACCATTACACAGTCCCAGCTCTAGACTATTACATGCAACACCAAGGGTCCTCTATGACAATGTTTGCCTGTGCCGCGGCACACATCCTTTTTCTGCCAGTTTCTCACAATGCATCTTTGACACTACCCACAGACCCATTCCTGGGTGTCAATAAGTCTCCACTCACCATCCCTAGGCCTTGACACTATCCAGGGCTTTCACGCTGGGTCTAATTGAACACGCGCACATACACACACACCTTTACAGGGAAGAAGATGCTTTGATACACATGGGTCTTAGACACGGTCTACTGCCTGTACATCTCAGAAGAGTCTAGGTGACAAACCCAAGGTAAGCCTGTTCATTTCTATTCTGAAGAGACCTGTAGTCCTAAAGGCGATTGACTCAACTTTCCTCGCTGAGTTAAGGGAAGCGAGCATGGCTGACTTTCCCTCTTGTCCTGGAAGAAGGTCTGGAACGCTCATGTGCCAGCAGTGCTTCACCGTCTGTAGAGTGTAGGTGCACAACCTTTTTGTTCATTGAGGTGAGTGCTTCTTCCTGATGTTTCGGGACATGTCCCAGCGTTTGACAAAGGCATACTGCTGATACCACTATTCTTGTCCGGTGCTTGGGGCTGGATGCACATCTATCCTGCAATCTGGCATATTGCACCATTCAAATGTTTACCAGAAAACTGATGTCTCTTCGCCACATTCAAACCTTCTTGTACTTCTACCTGGGCTAATGTACAGGAGGCTGTTTTAGAGGTGAATCCCATACACCCATCCATGCATCTGGCCAGATATCGGGAAGTCTTGACGATCACTTGTTTCCATGCTTACCAGGGAAAACTAGCCTAGATTTGGAGTCTTACTGAACTTCTAAATCCAGATTTCCATTTTAATGGGACCCTCAGGTAACCAGCCTTTTGTTCCCCAATCACAAAGGGCTGCAGTACCGTGCCGCATCTTAAGGATGCAAAAGAGGTGCCTTGAGTCAGTCACTCGTCATAAAGAGCCGAGCAGGGCAGCCTTCTCAGGGTAACAGACTATATATAGTACCTTTGTGTGCCTGGGACTCACAAAGACACCCAGATTGAGGAGCTCCAATCATACACTGAGTTACAGTGCCAGTCTGGGCCCAGATGGTGACTTGTTAGGGGTATCGTGGGGGGCGGGTGGTTGGTCAACTGTGGGGTAGAAAAAGTGAAAATGACAGGGGCCTCACTACAAGACTTTTTCATTCTAACACTCTTATTCCAGGGATCATATTTATCTGCCTGCCCTGTTTTAGAGACTCCATACCTCAGTTGTCAGCAGCAGATGCCAAAGTCATTGGCAATCAATGTATCATGATTGCCTAAACTTTGCTGCTGCTGCTTTTTCATTCTGATGTTTAACTGCCCATGTTGTACCTCTCCTTTCAATAGTGCTGTTTATCTTCTCTGAACTGGCCTTCTAAATGCTTACAACCCCTAAAATAGCACCATCTTTGAGACAGGAAATGGGGAGGGGGCGGGAGCCAAGGAGCAGACAGGAAATGAGCGTCTCTTAGCCTCCAGAGGAAAACAATGCTCTGCTCAGGGATTTCGCTGCCAGATTGTTATGTGTAAAATTCTATCATCTGTGACCAGCCTACAGTGCAAAGGCTTGGAATTGCATTATATCCGACTACTCTTTATAATCCTTTTGCCTGCAATGGATGTTCCTAAAATCACATATGTACCCTAACTACAGTCCTCAACCCCACCCCTTCAGTACACTATTCCACTCTGTCCTCGATGGGGCTTTTTTCAACCATATAATCTTTGACCAGTTGATCCATTCCTCACCTGTGAGGCACGAGTTTGAAAAATTATAATCCGCGCCTACTCTATAGAAACCTTACTCCTGCAGTGGATTGTCCTTAAATGACTTATTTGAATAGGTTGTAAAAATCCTGCAATGAACAGATCATTTAATTTGTTTTCATTATATGTTCTTGTTTAATTTACCACTAGATTGCCGGCTAACTAACTTCACAGTGCTTACAACAATATATTATCAAACAGTTAGCGGTTTATGCAATAATGTGCGGAAATCCATCATTCTCCATTAAATCTAAATTTGTACGTACATTTTTGACTGAGCAGGGCCACACTGCAATGAAGGAGACCCTCAAGCATTTCAGCTGCATGTGTGGTTGTGTCCTACAAAGCACGTCTAGAATGGTGGTAGCATATCGTATCGGTCAGCCCTTCTATTAACGACAAAGGGTGCATTGACCGCAGATTGCCTCCTAGATTTTATCTGCCCACTCCAGCACATTGGCATCACACACACATAGAGCAGAGTAACAAGGTATTGTTGCACCTTTATCTGTTCTTACCGTTGCAGGTCGGTTGCATGTGAGTCGGAAAACACTGGCTTTCTAATTGCTGGTGGCTGCATTCTGTGCAGGAAGAAATGGGTGGCACAATGCAGATGGTGTTGTGACATGTAGTCAATGTGCTTGAAATGGAAGCTTTGATTGCCATCCCACAGATGCTAGTGGGAGCAGACCAAGGTGCCATCTACCGCCAGTTGAGGTTTTATTTATACAAGGGGTTAGGGTCCATGAATAGATATGCGTGAGTAAGGGACAGTGAAGGGGCTAGGGCACAGTGAGGTTGAAAGGAAGGGAATGGCAAGCTAATTACCTCTTCATGCCCTTGCCGTCATTTCCAGAAGTGAAGACCACTCGTTCAGGGGCGGGTACGTTTCCAGGCATGTTTCCAGACCCCATGACCTTATGTGAGTGGTGCCTGGCAGGGTGGTGGCTTTGCTTCTTTATGGAATGAGAAAACCGTGTGCTCGGGGCCTTCGAATGGCATTGTGCCGATGTGTGCCCATGAGGCCAGACATGTCGTCATGGGCAGTGGCGGAACACAAAATTTGGGGGCCCCCTGCGAGCCATGCTGAGGCTTCCGCCCCCCCCCCCACACAACTCTGCAACAAATCAAAGGTCGCGCCACACTCTGGGCTGGCCTAGATTACCACATTTGTGCAATACACCCAAAAGTGCTTGTGAGGAATTCGATCATTCGCACGGGGAGTGTGCGCTCGCCGGGGCTTTTTTGATTCTTTTTTTTCATAATGAAAATGAATGATGGGAGATCAACCGCCAAAAATGTGTGAGGCCATTCCGCGCACATTTTCTCTGCTCACCACACGAAATACATAGGCACGTGTACTCCGGGAGGAGACAGCCTACAGGCGCCGTCCTCCCTGTCATGTTCAGATGGAATGTGACGGCCACGGGTACATCAAAGCATCTCAAGAAAGGGGAAGGCCCACCTTCCTCCAGCCATGGGCAGACTCATTAAAATATCAAGGGCTCCATGGATCTGCTGTCCCATTGTTTAGTTTGGATGGTGGCAGGGCATACTAATGAGATAATTGAGGTAAGCCTGGAAGGAGCTTGGTTCCCAGACAGACAACAGGAAAGCAATGTGTCAACTTGAAGCTAGTTCACACCCCTCTGTATGAAAGGCAGTGAAATGCATGTCTGGGTCCACTATTTAACCCAGGTGTCCCTGCAGAGTGGAACCCTCTCGGAGGGGAGAAGTATGTGATTTGAGGGAGACGGGAAGTCTGCTCTCATCACAATGTTAAAGGGAGACGTGCACTTAAATCAAGAGTCAGAGTGCTCAGTTAACCAGAGAGACACTTTGATCTACAACAGGCAGGAAGATGGGTGGGACTTGGGTATATGTTGTCACCCTTCCCTTTCCTGTTGCAGAGCTCTCTGGTCCTGACCTCATGCATAAAAGGAGATTGTTGGTGGGGACCCAGAATTGGTTCATTAAGGTAGGCTTAGCCTACACCAATCACTGGGGGCCCACTTGGCTTTAAAAGAGTGCTGAACCCCTCACTTAGATCATCCGACGATTTCGAAAGGAGTAAGAAGGATTAATTGGGACCCGGGTTGAAGGTACCGTCTACATTACATCTTCCCGCCAGTGAAGGAAGGCCAGGAGTTCCAAAAGGGAAACAAGGTCACTCCCCTAAACATCTCCCAGGTAACAGAGGGAGATGCAGGACTCGGAGGACCTGTCCGGCAGCTCCATAACCGGTACCCAGCCAGCACTCGGCGTTCCCTGCTAGGTTTTGCCAGCAAGCTTCCTAGGTGGGAAGTGCCAGAGTATCTGAACTAAGGACAAGGCCATTGCCTGAAAACACTCTAAGCTTTGGGCCGGCAGCTTTGGAAGGACGACACAAGCCCTGCGAAGAAGCTAGGAGGAGTGCCACCCAAGCATCAACCAGCATCCATCTTTTAAGGACATTTTCGAGACAGTCAACTACTCAAACCGAAACTGGCTGCACCGCTGACTGTTGTCACACTGCCGTCACAAGAGCCGTCCAAGAGCCTCAACCAGCGTTCCAGATCCGCCACCCAGTACAGAGACAACAATTCTTGACCCAAAATCCAATACATGCAAGTCACCAACAGTGCACAGGAACATTAATGCTTTAATATAGTGCTTTTCTATTAAAAATGCCATGTCACAATGAAAACATGTCCAACTGGCTGCACAATGTAGACCACTCAAAACACTTAACATATTACAGTAAAGCATGCCAGGCCACATTTAGACATACCTAGACTGGTTGCACCAAAATGCCAGTCAAAGCAATAACACTTACCATAGTTATTTTTATCACAGATGTCCAGAAAAATATGCAATGCTGCTGTAAGAAACGGCTAGAGTAGCGGCACCCAACTTCCAGTCTAGCCAGATAATTGGACTTAGGAGGACTGCTTTATCAGAGATGCCCAGTTAAAAAAAAAAAAGTCTAGCCAGACTAAGAAATGACTAGACTGGCTGCACCAAAATGCCTCTCTAGCCACTAATACCACATATCATGCCTGCTTAGCCTGGACATGAATCACCATTACGATTAATCGGACAATCAATCGGCTCTCCGCTCTCATCCGCTCGCCGCTCTCATCCGCTCTCCGCTCTCATGCGCTCTCTACACTTTCATGCGCTCGCTCCACTCATGCGCTCTCCAAGCTCATCCGATCGCCATGCTCATCCTCTCTAATTGCTCGTTCGCTCTCATACGGTCGTCTGGTCAAACGTTCATCCAGTCAATACGTTTGTCTGTTCAGTATAGTCATCAGTTCTACGCCCTCCTTAGTTCAGTTCGCTTCTCTGTATTTGCGTAATCGTCAACTCTACACGTACTCATCAACTCTATACGTTCGACCGTTCTACACACCCACCCATCCATTCTATAAACTCATTGGCTTTATGTTGTTCATCTATTTCTTCCAATATTTATACTCATATGGTCTTTCTAGTCGTCTGTTTTTCCGATCATGCACCCTTCTACTTATTTTGATCTATTTTACTCATTTGGCTCTTTTTTTTTTTTTTCTTCATTCCAGTTTATTTGGCTGTCAATTTCTTTCTTCAGGTAGTTTGTTGGGTCGGTGTTATTGAGATGATGCTAGTTCGGAAACCGGATGGTTTTATGGGAAGAGCCAGGTTTTCAGTAGTTTGCGGAAGGACGTTAAGTCCTCAGTTAGGCGGATGTGGGGTGGGAGCGAGTTCCACAGGTTTGGAGCCAGGGCTGAGAATGATGATCCGTCTAACCTGAATGAGTTTGTTTTAGGAATTGCAAGGAGGCCGGCTGAGCTTGATCTTAGGGTGCAAGTGGGATGATAAGGTATTAGTTTGTCTTGAAGATATTGAGGTCCAGTTTTATGCAGTGCTCGATGGGAGAGGCATAAGGCTTTGAAAGCCACTCTACGGGCTACTGGGAGCCAGTGCAGTGTCTTAAGGGCTGGGGATACGTGGTCTCTTGGACCGAGCGCAAGTAGCATTTTGGCCACCGCGTTTTGCGCTCTTTGGAGTTTATTCAGTTGGTAGGCATGGATTGCGAGGTATAGGGGGTTTCCGTAGTCCAGTCTGGATATAACGATTGATTGGACCGCGGAGACTCTGTTGGGAAATGGGAGGTATGGAAAGATGCGCCTAAGGGTTTTAAGGTGGTAGTGGCAGGACTTTGAGACATTGTTGACTTGGCGTGAGAGTGTAAGGTCAGAGTCCAGTGTGCATCCAAGATTTTTCACTGTGTTGGAGGGTGTTGGTGAGTTGCCCATGGCGGGTGGCCAGGGTAGTGGGTTCGGAAGGAGATTGGAGTTGCCGCAAACCATGATTTCTGTTTTGGATGGGTTTAACAAGAGGTGGCTTTGGGTCATCCAGAGTTCTATGTTAAGGAGACAGGATGCCAGGTCAGGTTGGGAGTTTGGTTTAGAGTTCAGGAATTTTACAATTAGTTGAGTGTCGTCGGCGTAGTTGTAACATAGGATGTTGTGTGAGCGAATTATTGGTGGGAGGGTGATCAGGTAGAGATTGAACAGGAGGGCGGATAGACATGCTCCTTGAGGGACTTCTGTGTCGAATGGTCGAGCTTGGGAGGTAAAGCTGGAGAGTGTCGTTATTTGGTGCCTGTCTTTGAGGAATGAGGCTATCCATTTAAGAGTGGTTCCACGGATTCCTAGGGAGTGGAGGCGGTCTAGGAGGATTGAGTGAGTGATCGTGTCGAAGGCGGCGGATAGGTCGAGAAGGATTAGTGCGGCGCATCCCGCGGATTCTGCTGTCATTTTAAGGTCGTCCCAGATCGAGGTTAGGGTGGTTTCAGTTCCATGACGTGTTCTGAAACCTGATTGGGCGGGGTCTAGGAGATTGTTGGCTTCGACCAAGGCATTTAGCTGATAGTAGACGGTTTGGTCAATGAGTTTGGCAAGGAACCTGGTGTTTGAGATTGGGCGGTAGTTTTTGGGCTCGAGAGGGTCGAGCGAAGGTTTTTTAATTAGAGGTTTTACGTGCACCGTTTTGAATGCTTCGTGAAAGATACCAGAAGAAAGGGAGCCATTTATGATGGATCTTGCGTGTTCTCGTACACAGGTGGAAGCGAAAATTTCTTTGAGGGTTGTGGCTGGGCAGGGGTACAGTGGTGATCCAGATGGTTTGCGGGCAGATAGAAGTTTGAGAAATTGTTCTGGTGATATTAGACTAAAAGATTCGAAAGTTGGTTGTGTAGCGGTCTGGCCGGTACGGGCGGCGGGTTGTCAGGTGGCTGTAGGAGAGCCAGTTTGGTGTTTAGCGTTTTTGTCCTTTGTCCTTTCCATAGCCGTGGTGTAAAAGTGGAGGGAGAGTGAGTCGCACAGTGATTGTGACGGAGTCGGGACGGTTGTATTACAAGCTGGATTGGTGAATTCGGAGATGATTTTGTGGAGTTCTTTGATTGGGTTTTTGCTGTTTAGGATTCGGGTGTTGTAGTAGGCTTTTTTTGCTTTCCGGATTTCGGCCTTGTACCGATACAGGTGTCGGGCTAAGGTGGTCCTGCTCTCGTGGGTTTTCTCTTTCTGCCAATTGTGTTCAAGGTGTTTGTAATGTCGTTTAGTGGTCTTCAACTCAGGAGTTAACCATCTGGGGAAAGGGCCATGGCGGGATGGTTTGCACGGGGGGGTGAGTCGCATCAGAGATGCGTTGAGCCATGAGTCAAAGGCCTCAGGGGTTAGATGGTTGTTGGGACAGCAGGTGGGTGGTGGAGATTGGAGGAGTGCCTCGGCTAGGTTTGGGGTGGTTATTAGTAATGACGGATGCTTCCCTCACAGGATGGGGGACTCATGCCAATGTGCTGACCGCCAGTGGTTGTTTGTCTCTGTCGGAGTCCAGACTTCACATATCAATCTTTTGGAGCCGAGAGCCATCAGGCTAGCCCTGAAGGCTTTTCTGCTGTTTGTGCACGGGAAGAGTGTCCTGATCATGACCGACAACACAGTGGCCCTGTATTACCTCAACAAAAAGGGAGGTGTAGGGTTGCTCCCGCTGTGAAGGGAGGCGATGCAGCTCTGGTTCTGGGCAATACAGCAGGGAATCTCACTCTCTGCAGTTCATCTGGCCGGAGAGGAGAATGCGGCGGCGGACGCTCTGAGCAGGCAGAGCGTGGTCTCCGACTCAGGAAGTCCTTCAGAAGATCTTCGCCCTTTGGGGAACCCCTCAAGTGGAGCTGTTAGCGACTGGTGCCAACTGGAAGTGCGAGACATATTGCTCAAGAGAATTTCCTCAGAGGCGCTTTAGGGGACGCGTTCGGCGTGGATTGGTCATTCCCACTTCTGTACGAGTTTCCTCCGCTCCCTATCATTCCTCAAGTTCTAAGGAGGTTGCAGAGGTTCGGGTCCCACATGTTCCAAATTGCTCCGGATTGGGCCAAGAGATCGTGGTACCCAGACCTTCTGTCCTCCACGCCATCTTCCCCACAGAGAGGATCTACTCTCATGCGAGGGGAGTCTGGTTCTCCATCCAGAGGTCAAGACTCTCAACCTTCATGCTTGGTTTCTGAAAGGTTGAGATATAAGGATTGGGACCTCCCGGATGACGTGATGGAGGTGTTGCTTTTGACCAGGCGTCCGGCAACCAAATCCCTATACCGTTGGTGTAAGTTTTGCGACTGGTGCAGGGGACACAATGTCGATCCTTTTCAGTGTTCCATTCCGATGGTTCTTTCTTTCTTGCTTTCTTTGGCCCACAAGGGTCTTCAAGTGGGTACCTTTAAAGGTTACCTAGCAGCGCAGTCTATTTTAAAGCGCTCGTCTGAAGAATGTTCTTATTTTAAGATTCCTTTGATTACTTAGTTTCTAAAAGGGCTCACAAATGTGTTCCTGCTGTCCCCTTTTCAGGTGCCGGTTTGGGATCTGAATCTAGTCTTGAAATTCTTGATGGGTGCTCCATTGAACCTTTGCACTCTTGTCCTTTGAGACTGTTGACCTTCAAGACAGTTTTCTTGATTGCAGTTACATCTGCTCGCAGAGTGAGCGAGTTGCAGGCACTTTCGTCTAAGCCACCCTTTACTGTGTTCCACAGGGATATGGTTGTACTGAGGGTACGTCCTTCCTTTCTACCTAAGGTAGTGTCTTGAGTTTCATTTGAGCCAGAAGGTGGTACTGCCTGCTTTCTATTCTCAGAGAGACTCCATAGGTTGGACCCTAGGAGCTTTGGGCTTTTATATTTCTAGGATGTCCAGGGTAAGAGTGGACAACCAACTTTTTGCTGGATACACTGGACACTTGATTGGGCCAGGCTGTTACCAAATAGACCTTGTCCAGGTGGATTATCCTGACCATTGCTGAATGTTAGATTGGCTGGCAAGAACCCTCCTGAGGGTTTGAGAGCCTAATCCATCAGCGGGGAGTTGCTGTAAAAAATATTTGACGCTGCAACGTGGTCTTCCATCCACACCTTTGTCAAGCATTACTCCCTGGATACTTTCCACGGTCAAGATATGGCCTTTGGTAAAGCTGTGCTCTATTCTGCTATCTGATTGGGTATATCCAAATTCTTCTCCCTCCTCCATTCACGGATACTACTTTGGGAGTCTGTCAAAGATGTGAAATACTTTGGAGGGGACAATCCATTCGAAGAACAAGTTACTTACCAACTGGTAACGTTCTTTCGACTGGATGTTCCTCCAACGTATTCCACATCACCCTCCCAGCCTGCCCCTCTGAAAAAATGTCCCATGCTATTGCACTATGTTCCCACAAGGCTATGTGCAGTCATGGAGGCTTGGTGTGCGGTTATGGCACACGCTGTGGAGGGGGAAAAAACATGAACTGAGGCTACGGGCGCCGTGTGTCCTACTTCTAGCATCTGATGACGTCACCCTGGACAGAGGCCTTTGAGGGACATGGATCAGGCGCCATCGACGCAGGAAGCCCTCTGCCAACATTTTTTCGAAGCAGCAGAGCTGTGAACATTACATGTCAAAGGTGTGGAATACGTTGGAGGAACATCCAGTCGAAAGAACCTTAGCAGTTGGTAAGAATCTGGTTCTTCTTTAGGCTATTGAAATCTTGATGTGGGTTTTGTACTTATATGCCAGTGAAGGGATTGGAAGGGTATAGAGGGACAGGAGACAGCTTATTCTCACAGCAGTCCATGAGGAGGTGCTTTCAGACGTAAAGGAGAGAGTTAACTGCTTGTAATAGTGAAGCTGCACTAGAATAGTCTCATTAGAGTGCATAAAGAAGTTGGATGCCCCACACCAATAAGTGTGTCCCTCCCCCACCGTCCGTGAAGTTAGCACTTCTCCCAACATTTGAAGGGTTTGCACCCCCCCCGAAATGTAGTTTTTGTTGTGCCCCTGAACACAAGCACACACACACACACCATACACACATGCACACCCAGCCATCTATACATTTGAGTGTGCACCCTTTCCTTCAGGCACACTCAGGCAGCCACCCATATATTTAAATGTGCAACCTTTCACCATACACTCGCACACGTCATGGGGCTGAGGGGAGCCCTATAACTTAAAAAAGAAATGGTTTATTTTTGAAGTCACTCCGACCTCATAAAGAAATTATTTCCGTTAAGGACCGAACCGTAATGGAAATAATGTCTTTATGAAGGCGGAATAGCGTTCCCCCACCCCATGACTTGGAGGCCTCCAGCATAGAGGCTTCCATGCCATGGGGTGGGGGAGCCCTCTGACTTTAAAAATAAATAGTTTCTTTTTGTAGTCACTCTGCCTTCATAAAGAAAGTATTTGTTATGCTATATATACATATACATAGTGGCTGTGTAGTTATGGTTAAGTTAATGTTTCCATAGAAAGAGCACTTTTTGGGCAGCTTATAACTTCGCTCCCCCTGGACGAATCCTCACCAAACTTTGCAAATAAAAAGTATATGGGCCACTCTGAACTCTTTTGCAAAGTTTGGTGATGTTTGGTCCAGGGGGGGAAAAGTTATAGGTGGGGTTCCCAAAACGTCTTTTTTTCCCATAGACTGAATGGGGGAAAAACTTTGCGCACGTCTACAGGCGAAACCGCTGGACAGATTTTGACCAGATTTGCGACAGGTGCATAGGCTTAGTCCCGAAATCGTGCTTTTGTAAATTTGGTGACGATCCGTGCAGTAGTTTTCTTGAAAACGACCAAAAAGTAGGTCTAAAAAAATGTGTGATATCTATGTCCGCACCGCGGTCACACTTCCCTGTTTGCTCTGCGGACAAGATACCAATTGGCTAAGGGGCTGGCGTCATGACCGCGGACACGCAACGTCTCTGCTGATTGGCTGCAGTGAGCCGTGATCTGTGTCAGATTGTTTGGATGCGCCCGACATCTTGGATCCGCCGAAAGCGCTGCGGCGACCAGCAGCAAAATGCTATTACGGAAACTGTTTTGCTGTGTCAGAGTGCTTGGGGAGATTCAGACAGTAAGAGATGGGTGAAAAACTGTATTTGTTCAGGCGGTAGGTGTTAATGATGTATTCCCTATGCCCGCCTTGTTTGGGATGTTTGTAAGTACAGAAAATGAGGAGTCTCATAAGGGTAGTACTTCAGTCCGTGCTGTGCGCAGGCAACTTGAAACTGTTCTAAGGACATGCGTGGTGTTAGCGAACATTGAAATTGACTACATGCGGTAATTAAATTATTTTTTTCTATGGGTGTGCTATTGATTTATACGCCGCCAAGGGTGTGAAATGCTGCAGTGGTTGTGGCCAGGGCCTAGAGTCTTGGATGCATGGCTGTAGGCCATGCACCCAATAACAAAGTTATAAGCACTGGATTTATAAGGCACTGCACACCCATACGTTGCAATATCTATGGACATACAGCTAAGAGTTTAGCCTCTGGCCACAACCACTGCAGCATACACACCTATAGATACACCCGTAGTATCGCCCATCACTCAGGTGGTTGTGGGGAGGGCCCGCAGTGGCCATGCACCTGAAACCAAATTTATACGTAGTGAAGTTAGAAGCCGCAATTGGTGTGATACGGTGTGGTGGTTCTGGCCAGGAGCTAGAGTCTTGGGAGCATTGCCAAAGGCCATGCGCCCAAGAACAAAGTTATAAGCTCTGAAGTTATAAGCCAACATTGGTTTTATATAGTGCAGTGGTTGTGGGCAGGACGTAGACTTTTGGGTGCATGGCTGCAGGCTGTAGGCCATACACCCAAGAGTGTAGACCCTGCCCACAACCACTGCAGCATATCACATTCACACATCACACCCATGCAATCGATTATGTATCTGGTAGGTGTGGGCAGGGCCTACAGTCCTGGGTACAAATTGAGTACATGCTACAGTTATAATGTTTCATTCTCTGGGTGTGCTAATGATGTATAAGCGACAATGGGTGCCATATGTTGCGGTGGTTGTGGCCAGGGCCTAGAGTCTTGGGTGCATGGCCGTAGGCCATACTTCCAAGACTGTAGGCCCTGGCCACAACCACCGCAGCATGGCACAGCAATGGATACACCTGTAGTATTCATTATCGATCAGATAGTTGTGGGGAGTGTTTAGAGTCTTGGGTGCATGGCTGAAGACCATGCACCCAAGAACAAAGTTATAAGCACTGGAGTTATAAAACACTTCACACCCATACATTGAAATATGTATGGTCATACACCTAAGACTCTAGGCCCGGGCCAAAACCACTGCTGCATATCACAGCTATAGATACACCCGTAGTATCGAACATCACTCAGGTGGTTGTGGGGAGGGCCTGCAGTCATGGGTGCATGGCCAAAGGCCATGCACCCAACAGCACATTTATATGTAGTGTAGTTACAAGCCACAATGGTTGTGATCTGGTGTGGTAGTTGTGGCCAGGACGTAGAGTCTTTGGTGCATGGCCGAAGAACAAAGATATAAGCACTGGAGTTATAAGCCACTATGGGTTTTATATACTGCATACCGATACATTGAAAAATCTATGGTCTTACACCCACAACTGTAGCCTGTGCCCACAACTACTGCACCATATTACAGGTATCGTTACACTCGTAGTATCAAACATCATTCAGGTGGTTGTGGGGAGGGCCTAGCGTTTTGGGTGCAAGGCCGAAGGCCATGCTCCCAAACACAACTTTATATGTAGTGAAGTTAGAAGCCACAATGGGTGCGATATGCTGTGGTGGTTCTGGCCAGGACCGAGAGTCTTGGGTGCATGGCCAAAGGCCAAAGGCCATGCACCCACGACTGAAGTCATAAGCAGTGAGGTTATAAGGGAACATGGGTGTGCTGTGGTGTACTGGTTGTCTGCATGACCTAGTGTCTTAGGTGCATGGCTGCAGACCATGCACTCAAGAGTAAACTTATAAGTAGTGAAATTACAAGCACCATGGTTTTCATATGCTGCTATGGTCGTGGGTAGGACATATAGTCTTGGTTGCTTGGCTGCAGGGTGTAGGTGGTAGGTTATACATCCAAGATGCTAGGCCAGCCTACAGCCACTGCACCATATTACTGCCATAGATAAGACGAGTAGATTTGAATATGTATGTCATGACTATTATTATTATACTTACGGTTTACTTTGTTGAGAATCCATATTTCGAGGGGATTGGGTCCTCTGACGTATTCCATATCTATGACGGTAATCACCACAGCTGTGCTGCTTCAGAAAATCTTTCGGCGACTACGTTGATGATGTCGATACGCCGTCCTCGGACATCCTCCGACGTCACCAGATGTTACAAGTAAGACGCACAATGCCCGTAGCCTCAGTTCTGTTTTTTCCACAAACGTGTTCGCTTCGGAGATCTCGGCGCGCCTCGACTCTTTGGAGTTTCTGTTCTTTCGGTTCTTCGAACCCGTTCGTTTTGTAAAGTATTATCTGGCTGTCTTCCTCTTCTTCCACCCTGCGTCCGGGCTTCAAGAAGTGTGGGAACTGCGGGTCCAAGATGTCGGTGACGGACTCGCACAACGCCGGCCTCTGGTGCCTCGGGGAGGCCCACGACACGGATGATTGTGTCGACTGCCAGTCGCTTATGTCCAAGGCCTTGCGGGAACATAAGAAGAAGCTGTCAGTCGGTAAGGTGTCCATGCCCCGGAAGGCGAGGTCCACTGGGCTTTCGACGGACGATTCGAGGGACGACTCTCCGCATCGTAGTCGTAAGTCTAGGGGGTCTCGGTCCCGGAGTGGATCTCGCCACTCCTCGGCCTCTTCGAGGCACTCCCGGAAGCACCGTCATCGGTCGCCTTCCCCGTCCTCATTCGAGGACTGCGCCCGTCGGCGGGTTTCTTATCCCACCAAGCGTTCCTCTCCGGAGGAATGGGCTTCCTTCGGGAAGAAAATGTTGGCAATTCTTGAATCGCAGGGCACTGGTCCATCCGCGCCTCCGAGTGGGGTCGACCGTGACCGTACTAGAGACACCGATCGTACGCCTTCGGGCTCGGGTGGTCGGCACGATTCGCGGGAAAGGTCCCGCTCGGACAAGGAGAATCGTTCTAGTCATGCTCGTTCCAGGTCCCGGTCCTCGACGCGCTCGACCCCGTGTGCACCTGTGTAGTCTTCGAAGAAGACGTCGACACCGTTGGTGCCGAGGTCGTCGACGGACTCTCTCTCGAGGCTCCACCTTCGAGGAAGTCATCGGTGCCCAGGCTGTCGAAGGAAACGCTCGGGGCTCCGCCCTCAAGGCCTTTGTTGAAGCCGTCGATGTCGGTGCCGCGCTCGACGTCAACGCCGTTTCACTAGACGCCCTCGACACCTTTCGAGGCTGTGGTGTCGGAGGTACCCCGTGGCACGGGGGAACCCCGTGGAAAGGCTGTGGCCAAGGCAAAACATGTATTTCTCCCGTATTCTTTGCCCCCTTTCCAGCCTATGGAGTATATTTCCGAGGTGGGAGGAGGGTTCTGAAGATGGGTTGGTTCCGGACACGGTGCCGGATGAGATTCTTTCTGGTCATAGCCAGATTGAGGACTTGCGTCAGTCACTGCATGATGCCAGTGGTCTGGACACATCTCCGGAGGTGGAGTTCTGTAGGCCTGAGACTGGCACCCATGCTGAGTCATCGTACTGGCGCCTTATGTTGAGGGTCACGGACTACTTGGGATGGTCGGCACCCCCAGTTGATTTTGTGCAGGATGACCTGACGGATATCCTCGACCAAGGACCACCCACTGACCCGGTGCTGCCATTCCATGTGGCTCTGCAAATAAGGGTGGCAGCGGCTTGGACTGCTCCAGAGTCTCCCAGCAGTGGGCAAGTCTTTGCCGTGAAAATACCGCCCAGCCAGTACTGACCCCTGCTACTTGACCATGCACCCCACTCCGGAGAGTTTGGTGGTGCAGGCGGCTACGGCCCCAGCAAAGCAGGCGTCGTATCCTACCATCCCTCCTGATAGGGACGACAAGCGTTTTGATGGCTGGGCGAAGAAAGTGTTTTCTTCAGGGGGTATGGCTCTTCAGACGGCCAACTCCGTATGTGCCTTGTCACGCTTCACGCACACTCTGTGCAACTGTATTTCCTTAGCGGCTGAACATATTCCCGAAGGGGACGAACGGGATGGTTTTCTTGCTATATGGCAAGGATGCCATGTGTGAGTCCGTTCAGTCGGGTTTGGACATGGCAGACTGTGTCAGCCGGTCCATGGTGGCGAGCACCATGATACGCAGGTTTGCACGGTTGAGGAAGTCGGGGGGTTTGCTCCTGATGTGCAAGCCAGGCTCCTTAACATGCCCTTTGATGGTGAACATCTTTTTGGCAGCAAGGCTGACGAGAGCCTTGAGAGGTTGCAGACCTCCAAAGCTGCAGCGAAGTCGTTGGGCGCTGCAGTCCGCCAGCCTCCGCCTTTTCGTCCTAGGGGACAGCAATGGAGGGGAGGTTCCTTTCGTTATTACTCATCCTTTAGTAAAGCGAGAGGAGCTGCAAGTCAAAGGGGGAACTGTAAGAGTGCCAGAGGTGGAAAACAAGGTACTCGAGGTGCCAAGGCCACTCGGGCTGTTGCCTCTTTACCATCAGGCAATGTCGCAGCAGCTCCTGCTCAGTTCTGAGGCCCATGCTTCACCGGTTGGGGGAAGGCTGGCGCAGCATCTTGTAGATGGCGTGCCATTACTTCAGATGTGTGGGTTCTGGAGATCATAGCCCACTGCTACTGTCTTCCTTTCCGGCAGAGGCCTCAAGACAATCCACCAGGGAACCTCTCTTTGAAGAGTCTGGATCCTCTCCTTGCGCAGGAAATTCAATCCCTGCTGGAGAAAGGCGCCATAGAACTGGTATCTGTAGCAGAGAGGAACACGGGATAGTATTCCCCTTACTTTTTTATTTAGAAGAAAGACGGGGGGATTGAGACCTATCATGGAATTGCGCGGTTTGAACAAACTCCTCAGGAAGGACAAGTTCAAGATGGTTACTCTGTCTCAAGTCCTCCAGGCCCTTCAACTTCGGGACTGGTTGGTGTCTCTCGACCTCAGGGACGCTTGTTGTGTCGATCCATCCCAAGCACAAGAAGTACCTGAGGTTTGGGGTTGACGACTCGCACTTTCAGCTTCGGGTCCTGCCGTTCGGATTGACCTCCGCCCGAGGGTTTTCACCAAGCTCATGGTGGTGGTGGCAGCGTATCTCAGGAAAGGGGGGGGGATTCAAGTCTACCCCTACCTGGATGATTGGTTGATCAGGGCGCTCTCTCCCGAGCAAGTCCTGGATCATCTGTCCGTCACCTGCCACTCCCTTCACAGGCTAGGCTTCTCCCTCAACTTAAAGAAGTCCCACTTGACGCTAACTCAGCGGCTCCAGTACATCGGAGCAGTGCTCGACACGTCCCTGGGGCAGTGTTTTCCACCCCAGGTGAGGGCTCACCACATTCAGCAGATGGTGCATAAGTTTCAGCATGCCCAGACTCTCCCAGCATTCGAGTTCTTGAGGTTGCTCGGCCTCATGGCATCCTGCATTCTTCTGGTGCCAGAGGCCAGTTTGCGGATGAGATCTCTGCAATGGGCTCTCAAGCTCCAGTGTTCTCAGTCCTTCAGCAGGATGTCGGACCCCGTTCAGGTGCCGCCCTCGGTCACCCCAGGACCTTCTGTGGTGGGCCGACGAAGGCAATCTGATGAGGGGGGCTCCATTTTGGCTACCCTGGCCGGAGGTGACAATCGTGACGGACGCATCCCTCACGGGATGGGGGATCTCATGCCAACGAGTTGACAGTCAGCGGTCGTTGGTCTCTGTCGGAGTCCAGACTCCATATCAATCTGTTGGAGCTGAGGGCCGTCAGGCTTGCCCTGAAGGCTTTTCTGCCGACTGTGTGAGGAAAGAATGTCCTGATCCTGACGGACAACACAGTAGCCATGCACTACCTCAACAAAAAGGGGGGGGGCAGGGTCACTTCCTCTGTGCAGGGAGGTGATGCAGCTTTGGTTCTGGGCAATCCAGCAGGAAGTTTCGATCTCGGCAGTTCATGTTGCCGGAGACGAAAACGAGACAGCGGACGCTCTGAGCAGGCAGAGCATGATCTCTCACGAGTGGGAGTTGGCTCAGGAGATTCTCCTGGAGATCTTTGCCCTTTGGAGGACCCCTTAAGTGGATCTCTTCGCCTCCAGTGTCAACCAGAAGTTCGAAAGGTTCTGCTCGTGGGAATTTCCTCCAAGAGGAGCCCTAGGAGACGCGTTCGTGGTGGAGTGGTCCTTCCTACTGCTGTACGCGTTTCCTCCAGTCCCCGTCATCCCGCATGTGCTGCAGAGGTTACGAAGGTTCGGTTCCCGAATGATCCTCATTGCTCCGGTGTGGGCCCGGAGGTCGTGGTACCCGGACCTTCTCGACTTGTCCATCTGCCCTCCACGTCGTCTTCCCTACTGTGACGATCTGCTCTCACGGGAGGGGGGTCAGGTTCTCCATCCAGAGGTCAGGTCCCTCAACCTTCATGCTTGGCTTCTGAAAGGTTGAGGTATAAGGAGTGGGACCTCCCTGAAGACGTGATGGAGGTGTTGCTTTCAGCCAGACGGCCGGCAACAAAGTCCCTGTACCGTTGCCGTTGGAGAAAGTTCTGTGACTGGTGCAGGGTTAAGGATGTGGATCCTTTTTCATGTGACATTCCTATGGTTCTGTCTTTTTTGCTTTCCATGGGCCCATCCATGGGCCCGCAATTGGGTACCATCAAAGGTTACCTGGCGGCGCTGTCTATATTTAAGCGCTCGTCTGAGGAGTGTTCTTATTTTAAAATCCCTTTTAATTTCTCCGTTTTTGAAAGGGCTCACTAATCTGTTCCCTCCGTCACCTTTCCAGGTGCCCGGTTGGGATGTGAACCTTGTTCTCAAATTTCTAATGGGTGCTCCGTTTGAGCCTTTACGTTCTTGCCCTTTGAGACTGTTAACTCTTAAAACTGTATTTTTAGTTGCGGTCACTTCCGCTCGCAGAGTGAGTGAGTTACATGCACTTTCAGTTAAGCCACCCTTCACTGTGTTTCTATGGACAGTGTTGTCCTTAGAGTTCGTCCTTCCTTTCTTCCGAAGGTGGTGTCAGAATTTCATTTAGGCCAGAAGGTTATTCTTCCGGCGTTTTATCCTCCTCTGCATCCAGGTAAGGAAGAGGAGAGGCTCCATAGGCTCGATCCTAGGAGAGCTTTAAGCTTTTATATTTCACGCATGTCTCGGGTCAGAGTGGACGATCAACTCTACATTGGTTACGCCGGAAAGCGTTTGGGACAAGCTGTGACTAAGCAGACTTTGTCTCGCTGGATTATTCTGCCAATTTCTCAATGTTACCGCTTGGCGGGTAAGGACCCACCGGTCGGCTTGCGGGCCCATTCTACCAGGGGTATGGCTGCCTCTACTGCCCTGCAGCGGGGTGTTGCTATTCGTAACATCTGTGATGAAGCCACCTGGGCTTCGCTCCATACTTTTGTTCGTCACTACTCCCTCGATTCTATCCGGGGGCAGGATCTGGCCTTTGGCAAGGTGGTCCTTTACTCTGCAGTTTGATTTGCCATTCTAAATTTGTATATTCTAAATTATTTCCCACCTCCTTTCGTTGGTACTGCTTTGAGAGTCTGTCATAGCTATGGAATATGTCGGAGCACCCAATCCCCTCGAAGAACAAGTTACTCTTACCTGGTAACGTTCTTTCGATGGGATGGTCCGACGACGTATTCCATATCGCTCCCTCCCTGCCTTCCCTGCTACAGAATTTCTTATGCGATTGCAGCTTAAGTTTCCGCAAGGCTTTCTGTGGTTATACTGGCAGACGATTGGTGCCACACGTTCTGGGGGAAAAAACTACAACTGAGCCTACGAGCGTCGTGTGTCCTACTTGTAACATCTGGTGCCGTCGGAGGAGGTCCTCGAGGACGGTGTATCGACGTCATCGACGCAGGACGCAGATGCCGATAGATGTTCCGAAGCAGCACAGCTGTGGTGATTACCGTCATAGATATGGAATACGTCGTCGGACCATCCCATCGAAAGAACGTTACCAGGTAAGAGAGTAACTTGTTCGTTTCTTACATGACTTTAGTAGTTGGCGGAAATATCCTTTTTTTTAATTTCTGTGATAAAAGATAAGAGCATGTTAGTATTTGTATTTTATGAAGACATATTACATTGTAAAATAGACATTTTAGCTTTTTTTTTTTACCCTCCTATTTAGTTTACAAACCAGCGTACTGTGCATTTTGCTCAGTTTCTGTGTTTGTTTTTCAAATCTTTGGGTCTGGGGGGGAAAAAAATCCTTGTTGGATAAAAAAATAAACTTTCTTTGCTATGTTACAAACTATTTCTTTGTTTTCTTTTAGTGTTTCCTTGTTCTTTCTGATTATTGTTATGTCTGTTGCCTTGTTGCTGATTTTTAAAAACAGTTAGATACCTGTTGGCGTATTCTAACTGTGCATTTGTTGTTACGGATCTGTGGTATTCATTTTTCGAGGGGATTGGGTCCTCTGACGTATTCCAGATCTATGACAGGTAATGTCCACAGCTGTGCTGCTTCGGAACATCTTTGGCGTCTGCGTCGATGACGTCGATGCGCCGTCCCCGAGGATCTCTTCTGACGGCCGACGTCACCCGATGTGATAAGTAGGACGCACGACGCCCATAGCCTCAGTTCCGTTTTTTCTGCGAACGTGTTCGCTTCGTGAATCTCGGTACGCCTCGACTCGTTGGAGTTACTGTTTTCTTTCTCGGTTCGTTGAACCTGTTCGGTTTGTTTGTGGCGATGTCTTTTTCATCTTTGACCCCGCGTCCGGGCTTCAAGAACTGCGGGGACTGTGGGTCCAAGATGTCGGTCACAGACTCGCACGACGCCTGCCTCTGGTGCCTCGGGGAGGCCCACGATACGGACTGTCGATTGCCAGTCGCTCACTGCGAAGGCCTTGCGAGAACGCAAGAAGAAACTGTCGGTAGGTCGGGTGTCTAAGCCCCGGAAGTCGATATCTGCAGGGCTTTCTACCGATGACTCGAGGGGTGACTCTCCGCGTCGTCGTCGGAAGTCCGATGGGTCTCCTTCCAGGAGTCGGTCTCGCCACTCCTCCGCCTCTTCTAGGCATTCCAGGAAGCGCCGGCATAGGTCGCCTTCCCCATCCTCTTCCGAGGACTCCGCCCGTCGGCGGGTCGCTTATCCCTCCATGCAAGCGACACCGGAGGAATGGGCTTCCTTCAGGAATCGCAGGGCATCGGTCCGTCTGTGCCTCCGAGTGGGGTCGGTCGGCACCGGTCGAGAGACACCGCCCGTACGCCTTCGGACTCGGGTGGTCGGCACGGCTCGCGGAAGAGGTCCTGCTCGGACAAGGGTAGCCATTCTCACCATGCCTGTTCCAGGTCCCGGTCCTCGACGCGCTCGAGACTGCATGATCCTGTGCCGTCTTTGAAGAAGACGTCGACGCCTGTGGCGCCGAGGTCGTCGACGATTACTCTCGAGGTTCCGTCTTCGAGGGGGTCGTCGATGCTGTCGGCGCCCAGGCTGTCGAGAGACACGCTCGGAGCTCCGGCTTCGAGGACTGTGTCGACGCCGCCGATGCTGGAGGCGTTGCAGCTGACGTCAACGCCGATTCGCTCGACGCCTTTTCTGTCGACCTCGGCGCCTTTCGGGGCGGTGGTGTCAGAGGGGCCCCGTGGCACGGGGTTTGCCCCTAGAAAGGCTATGGCTAAGGTCCGGCACTGCTTTGGTCCGCAGAGGTCTTCCTCTCCCCGCCTAAAGTACATTTCAGAGGGTGATGAAGGCTCTTATGGCAGTCTGGTTCCGGTTACGGATGAACTTATCTCGGGCCATAGTCAGTTTGATGACCTGAGGCAGTCACTGCATGATGCCAGTGGATTGGACACCTCTCCGGAGGTGGAGTTTTGTCGGCCGGAGCCTGGCACTCATGCCGATTCGTCATATCGGTGCCTTATGTCTCGGGTTACCGAGTACTTGGGTTGGTCGGCTCCCCCAGGGGAGTTCGTTCAGGATGATCTCACGGACATCCTTGATCTCGGTCCACCCACTGACCCGGTTTTGCCTTTTCATATGGCTTTGCAGAGAAGGGTGGCGGCGGCTTGGACTCCCGGCAGTGGGCAAGTCTTTGTCGCAAAAATACCGTCCAGCCAGTAGCGACCCCTGCTACTTGTCTAGGCACCCCACCCCGGCGAGTTTGATGGTGCAGGCGGCTACGGCCCCCGCAAAGCAGGCGTTTTATCCTACCATCCCTCCGGATAGGGATGACAAACGTTTTGACGGCTGGGCGAAGAAAGTGTTTTCTTCTGGGGGTATGGCGCTTCAGGTGGCCAACTCCATATGTGCCTTGTCTCGTTTCACGCACACTCTGTGGAACTGTGTTGCATTAGCGGCTGATCATATTCCCGAAGCGGACGAACGGGATGGTTTCCTTGCTATGGTTCAGGATGGCAAGGATGCCATGTGTGAGGCCGTTCAGTCGGGTTTGGACTTGGCGGATTGTGTCAGCAGGTCCATGGCGCCGAGCACCGTAATGCGCAGGTTTGCGTGGTTGAAGTCTGGGTTCGCTCCTGGTGTGCAGTCCCGGCTCCTCAACATGCCCTTTGACGGTGAACACCTTTTTGGCAGCAAGGCTGACGAGAGCCTTGAGAGGTTGCAGACCTCCAAAGCTGCAGCAAAGTCATTGGGCGCTGCAGTTCGACAACCTCCGCCTTTTCGTCCTAGGGGACAGCAATGGAGGGGAGGTTCCTTTCGCTATTACTCGTCCTTCAGTAAAGCGAGAGGAGCTGGCAGTCAAAGAGGCCATCGTAAGAGTCCCAGAGGTGGAAACAAAGGTACTCGAGGTGCCAAGGCCGCTCAGGCAGTTGCCTCTTTGCCCTCGGGCAACGCCGCAGCCGCTACCACTCAGTCATGAGGCCAGGTCCCATGGTTCGCCGGTTGGGGGAAGGCTGGCGCAGCATCTTGTAGAGTGGCAAGCCATTACTTCAGATGTGTAGGTTCTGGAGATCGTAACCCACGGCTACTGTCTTCCTTTTCGGCAGAGGCCTCACGACAATCCACCAGGGAACCTCTCTTTGAAGAGTCCGGATCCGCTCCTTGCGCAGGAAATTCAAGCCCTGCTGGAGAAAGGCGCCATAGAACTGGTGCCTGTAGTGGAGAGGAACAAGGGATGGTATTCCCCTTATTTTTTGATTTCAAAGAAAGACTGGGGATTGAGACCCATCATGGACTTGCGCGGTTTGAACAAACTCCTCAGGAAGGACAAGTTCAAGATGGTGACTCTTTATCAAGTCCTCCAGGCCCTTCAACTTCAGGACTGGTTGGTGTCTCTCGACCTCCAGGATGCTTACTTCCATGTGCCGATCCATCCCAAGCACAAGAAGTACCTGAGGTTCGCAGTTGGCGACTCGCACTTTCAGTTTCGGGTCCTGCCGTTCGGATTGACCTCCGCCCTGAGGGTTTTCACCAAGCTCATGGTGGTGGTGGCAGCGCATCTCAGGAAAGGGGGGATTCAAGTCTACCCCTACCTGGACGATTGGTTGATCAGGGGGAGCTCTCGCGAGCAAGTCCTGGATCATCTGTCCGTCACCTGCCACTCCCTTCACAGGCTGGGCTTCTCCCTCAATTTAAAGAAGTCCCATTTGACACCAACGCAGCGGCTCCAGTACATCGGAGCAGTGCTCGACACGTCCCTGGGGCAGTGTTTTCCTCCTCAGGTGAGGGCTCTTCACATTCAGCAGGTGGTGCACAAGTTCCAGTTTGCCCAGACTCTCCCAGCGTCCGAGTTCTTGAGACTGCTTGGCCTCATGGCATCCTGCATTCTTCTAGTGCCAGAGGCTCGTCTGCGGATGAGATCTTTGCAGTGGGCGCTCAAGCACCAGTGGTCTCAGTCCTCCGGCAGGCTGTTGGACCCTGTTCAGGTGCTGTCCTCGGTAGCCCGGGACCTTCTGTGGTGGGCCGTCGAGGGCAATCTGATGAAGGGTGCCCCATTTTGGCTGCCCTGGCCGGAGGTGACGATCGTGACGGACGCATCCCTCACGGGATAGGGAGCTCATGCCAACGAGCTGACAGTCAGCGGTCATTGGAGTCCAGAGTCCATATCAATCTGTTGGAGCTGAGGGCCATCGGGCTAGCCCTGAAGGCTTTTCTGCCGACTGTGCGCGGGAAGAGTGTCCTGATTCTGACGGACAACACGGTGGCCATGCACTACCTCAACAAAAAGGGGGGGGGCAGGGTCACTTCCGCTGTGCAGGTAGGCGATGCAGCTCGAGTTCTGGGCCATCCAGCAGGAAGTTTCGATCTCGGCAGTTCATCTGGCCGGAGACGACAACGAGACGGCGGACGCTCTGAGCAGGCAGAGCACGATCTCTCACGAGTGGGAGCTGGCTCAAGAGATTCTCCTGGAGATCTTTGCCCTTTGGGGGACCCCTCAAATGGATCTCTTCGCCTCCAGTGTCAACCGGAAGTGCGAAAGGTTTTGTTCGCGGGAATTTCCTCCAAAAGGAGCCTTAGGAGACGCGTTTGTGGTGGAGTGGTCATTCCCACTGCTGTACGCGTTTCCTCCGGTCCCCGTCATCCCGCAAGTGTTGCAGAGGTTACGGAGGTTCGGTTCCCGGATGATCCTCATTGCTCCAGCGTGGGCCCGGAGGGCGTGGTACCCGGACCTTCTAGACTTGTCCATCTGCCCTCCACGTCGTCTTCCCTACCGAGACGATCTGCTCTCACGGGAGGAGGGTCAGGTTCTCCAACCAGAGGTCCTATCCCTCAACCTTCACGCTTGGCTTCTGAAAGGTTGAGGTATAAGGATTGGGACCTCCCTGAAGACGTGATGGAGGTGTTGCTCTCGGCCAGGCGGCCGGCAACTAAGTCTCTGTACCGTTGCCGTTGGAGAAAGTTCTGCGACTGGTGCAGAGTTCAGAATGTGGATCCTTTTGAATGCGACATTCCCATGGTTTTGTCTTTTTTTGCTTTCTTTGGCCCACAGGGGCTTGCAAGTGGGGACCATTAAAGGTTACCTGGCGGCGCTGTCCATATTTAAGCGCTCGTCTGAAGAGTGTTCCTATTTTAAGATTGCTTTAATTTCGCAGTTTTTGAAAGGGCTCACTAATGTGTTCCCTCCGTCACCTTTTTTGGTGCCAGGTTGGGATTTGAACCATGTTCTGTTTCTTATGGGTGCTCCGTTTGAGCCTCTACATTCTTGCCCTTTGAGGCTGTTAACTCTGAAAACTGTGTTTTTAGTTGCGGTTACTTCCGCTCGCAGAGTGAGTGAGTTACAGGCACTTTCAGTTAAGCCACCCTTCACTGTATTTCACAAGGACAGGGTTGTCCTTAGAGTTCATCCTTCTTTTCTTCCGAAGGTGGTTTCGGAATTTCATTTGAGCCAGGTTGTTCTTCCGGCGTTCTATCCTCCTCCACATCCTGGTAAGGAAGTGGAGAGGCTCCATAGGCTTGATCCTAGGAGAGCGTTGAGCTTTTATATCTCGCGCATGTCCCGGGTCAGAGTGGACAATCAACTTTTCATTGGTTACGCTGGAAAGCGTTTGGGACAAGCTGTGACGAAACAGACTTTGTCTCGTTGTATTATTTTAGCTATCTCCGCTGGCTTGCGGGCCCATTCTACCAGAGGAGTGGCTGCGTCTACTGCCCTGCAGAGGGGAGTTCCTATTCGTCACATCTGTGATGCAGCCACCTGGGCTTCAGTACATACTTTTGTATGTCACTATTCCCTCGATTCCATCAGGGGGCAAGATCTGGCCTTTGGCAAGGCAGTTCTCTATTCCGCAATTTGATTGGGCATGCTAAATTTGTATTCTAAATTCTTTCCCACCTCCTTGCTTGGTACTGCTTGGGGAGTCTGTCATAGATATGGAATACGTCGGAGGACCCAATCCCCTCGAAGAACAAGTTACTTTCTTACCTGGTAACGTTCTTTTGATGGGATGGTCCGACGACGTATTCCATATCGCTCCCTCCCTGCCTTCCCCGCTGCAGAATTTCTTTTGCGATTGCAGCTTGCGTTCCGCAAGGCCTCGTGTGTCTGACTGGCAGAAAACTGGTGGCACACGTTCTGGGAAAAAACTATAACTGAGGCTATGGGCGTCATGCGTCCTACTTATCACATCGAGTGACGTCCGCTGTCGGAGGAGGTCCTCGGGGACGGCGCATCGACGTAGACGCCAAAGATTTTCTGAAGCAGCACAGCTGTGGACATTACCTGTCATAGATATGGAATACGTCGTCGGACCATCCCGTCGAAAAGAACGTTACCAGGTAAGAAAGTAACTTGTTCATCTGTGTGGTTGTTATGCACTCTTGGCCAGTTAGATACCTGTTGGCCTATTCTAACTGTTTATAGTCCTTTACTTGAATTTCTGGTAATGTTTAAGTACACATTAGTTATTAAATTTTGGCTTTAAGAAGATTAAATACGCATTTGTAAGATTAGCTGGCAATCTCTGCTTTAGGCTAATGGTGCTATCATTGCATTTGAACCATCCACATTTCTTTTTAATGTATGCAGTGTAGTGACCTGCATTGGTTGTAGCTCCTGCATGGTAGATTATACCTATTGTTGTAAAGGTTTTCTTTCCAAGTGACACTTGACCGTGTGTCAATCCAGTCAGCTCGCAGTTGTTTTTGGTACCATCTGCATTATAACGTAGAAACATGAGTATTATGTATTTACTATGTGCTTGTATCAGTAAGGTGGAGCGATTGTCTGAATTGTACATAATCTGCCATGGTTTACATTCTGTACAAGTTGCTGAAATGGAATTGATTCACAATTAGGTATGGATACATACACAAATCGCTCATTTGGGATTTCTTCCTGTATAACATTTTTACAGAGAGTGCATGTATGTTTCCACATGTATGAAATCTGGAAGATATCATTTATAGGTATGTTTTTATTTTCCAGTACTTGTAGTAAGTACATTAGAAATTCTTGTTGATCTTCTTGTGAGTTTATAGTGAATCTCACCATTCCAGCACAGTAGTCCAATTCTTGTCTTATTCCGTGAACACATAATACTTATGTTTCAACACGTACGTGTTGTCAGGATTGTTTGTTGTGTTTCTATGAAGGACTAACATTTGCAAACACAATTGGTCTGTACTGTGTAAGTAAATATTGTCAACAATTGGTGGCAGTTGAAATAGAATATTCATTGCTACATTTGCATAGCAACTTACACCAGTTTCATTTGAACCTAGTTCTGTCTGAGTCCTTTTTTCTCAGTTTCGGTTCCTTCTTTGAAGAAGTACCTGATTTACTTTCCCTAATAGGTTCTTCTTTGTTTGTGATAATTGATGAAGTTTTAGCTTCTTTTGTTTTCTTTGAAGGATTTGCCGTCAGATTTTGTTGCATTTCTGTTTGAATTAGTTTTCTTTTACCACGTTTTACTTTTTCTGGAACAGGATATGGTTTCAGATGGGGGGGGGGGGGTGTACAGTGAACGCAGTCTATTATATTCTAAAATGCAAGGAATATCAGCGTTCAGTTTACTTGCATCAAAATTGATTAGAAATAGACCAAGTGTACGTAAACGTGATAGTGCTACGTAGCTCATGCCTTCTTTAAAGACTGTGTTTCCTATATCTATGAATGCTTTGTCTAGGGTAAGACCTTGGGATTTATGACTGGTGACTGCATATGCAAGAGTTGGAGAAAATTGTTCTCTACGTACATACATGTCTTTGAAGAAATGGAATCAAGCAGTTGAGCGCCCTATCCTTTTCACTTCTGAAAGTTTGTCAAAGCGAATATTGACAAACTGAATGTTGTTGTCACGTGGGTATGTTTGAAAGCCAACAACTGTACCCAGTGCCCCATTAACTAGCCCTTGCTCCACGTCAAGGTTACGCTTAAGCATTACTCTACAATTTAAGGATAATTTTAATATTTTTTCCGACCCAGCTGTGTTGGAAATTGAATTTCCTAAGGTATTAAGTCTTGTTGTGGCTTGCTCACACATGGGTAGTGTCATGCCCTGTACGTCTAGTTTGTCTGTGGTGCAAATTTCCATTATTGGTTGCATTTCTTTTTTTAGCATTGTTTCATTGAATTTGAAACAGCTTGCTAGAGTTGGCATTAAGGCCATACAATTGACATTTTTGTGCACTAATTGTTCCATAACATCAGTAGCACATGCTTTATCGCCATAAAGTGCAGGAATGTGCCGGTTTTTCAATATTGATTGTGCTTCTTGAGATAGTACACCAACTCTAAAACTTTTTAAAATGTTGCCGTAAGTGAGATCTGCAGATTGTCGCATGTTTTCTGTTAATTCTCTGTATTGGAAATGTTGCCAAAGGTTGACATTTCCTATGGCGCCAACAGTTTTACGGCAGAGTTTGTGTCCTAAGGTTTTAAAAATAGGTTCACCTTTCACTGGTGTCAATTGTAGAAGATCTCCGAAAACGATAATGTGTTTCCCTGCAAAGAGTTCTTCGTAGTTTGTTTTCAGTACTTCTTGCAATCTAAGGTGAATCAAAGCCACCATTAGGTTGGAGATCATGCCCACTTCATCTATTAGTAGCATTTTCATTTGTTTTAATACTCTGCTTAGTTCCATTGCAGCTTCTGCAGAAAGTTTGTAATAGTATAATTTGTTTTGGTGTTCTACTGGAAGGAGTAGTAATCTGTGTAAAGTGACACCGCCTATGGTGTAGGCAGCTAAATCTGTGGGGGCAGTTACAACAGCTGACAGTTTGTTGTTTGTCAATTGTTGAAGGAACTTGCTGCTGATTTTGATTAAGAATGTTTTTCCTGGCCCAGCTTCACCACTGACGTTAGAGCAGTATAGGTTTGTAATGTTGGCAGGTACATTCTTTATTTTCATGTTGTACACCATGTGCAATTTGTTTTGTTCAAAAATGGTGAGCTGATCTTTAAGTTTTGCTTGTTGTACAGTTAAGTCTTCTATATGTTTGTTTATTGAATTTATATAGCGCTTTACGCCAAAGCGCTTTACAGTGTAACAACAAGATACAAAATTTAAAGAGGCTTATTACAAACGTGAAACAAACCAGAAGTACAGTATATGGAACAATTTACTCAAGGGGAGGGGAGGAGGAGGGAGGGGGGGAAGGTTAAGGGTATGATAATCAGGTTCGATGCTATCTTCTTGATAGTGACACACGGTGTTTTTGTTACGCTTACCTGGTTCCCACAGGGGCGTCGATCGGACCCGGACAGCTGCGGTCTCCACCAATGTGATGCGTAGTGAAGAGATGACAGTCTGGACTGGCCCGCCTAATCTTGTCTGCTGGACTCGTAGAAGTATTCTCCTGCAAGTGGAGAAAGGGATTTAGCTACCCGTGGACTTTAGTGATGGCCCCCCAACAGTTCTCGTTCTGCCCACTAATTACCTCCGATATTCCCTTTTGGTAACCTCACCTTATGTTTTTAAATGATGAGCTCTCCATCCTGCATGGCATGCAGGGGCGCGTAGATACCAGTTACTTCACTGGGTTGAAGGTACTGGAGGAGTTCCGGAGGAATATTGACTCCAGTGTCTATAAAGTTCAAAGAGTTCAACAATATGTCCGATGTTCACTCTTGTTCCATTCCCTCGTTAGGTTGCAGCTGGGTCCAAAAGAATATTGCCTGAGGCAGCTGATGGCGTTCAGGTAAGAGTCTGTATTACCAAACACTGTCCGTTGAAAGTTGCATGAGTTTAACTTGCTGATTTCTCTCCCTTTATAGGTGCGGCATAGGAAGATGCGGCAAATTAAAGAATAATACCTCTGGTGGTAAAGCAGGTAAGCCTATGGTGGCAAAGAGATTGTCCTTGTTGGTTTTCTCAGCTCACCTTGTTGTTCCTTTTGTTTTCCCCCCAGGTGCTGGGTTTCGACGAAAAAAATGATGGAGGCAGCGCCGAGTCAAAAGATGCAGTGGACTGGTGAGTATAATGCGGCGCTGCTGCTGGCCAAGCGACGCGTGCTGAAATAATGTCCTTTCCAGGCTCGGAGATGTGCTGGGTCCAGAATCAGGTAAGGAATCAAATAATGTCTGTGATCTAATCTCTTCTCCTTTCTTTGCCTTTTGTCTAGGCGCTCCGGATTCGAGGCGGGCGTGGCAGAAGACTGGATGCTGACTTGCAGACACGGTGAGCGTCACGCTGCTGGATGCAGAATAACGCAAAGCATGGGCTGCTGTTCGGGTGTGGTTTAAATAGCCTGCAAAGTAGTCCCACGTAAGAAGTTCCCCAGAACCACACCCGAGTGAAAAATAGTCCCTGTAATAAAATAGTCCCATCCAGGCCTCACGTTGGCTTGGACTCATTTGCAGCATGGTCTGCATAAGGTAAGTAAAGTCTATGAGCCTGGCGCCTATGGCGCCAGGACTGATTTCTATGATGAGCCTGGCGCCTAAGGCCGGGGCTGTTGGGGTTTTAATGAGTATCTGGATGCCTGCTCCCGGAGCTGATGGACTCGATCCGGATGCCCGGGGGTAGGCATCATGACAGTTTTCCACTTCTGTCATAGCTAATTCTGCCTCATTTGCTATTAGTGGCTGTCCTAGTGGTTCTTGGCTTACTGTTACAGAAGGTTGACTACTATCAGAAGTGTCCATATCTAGTTGGGCCTGAAGTTCTTCTTCGTGTTGCTGTTCATTGTGCAACATTGTTTTGTACTGCGTAAAGTTCACATCAGTGATAGCGCTTTCATTTGCTTTGAAAGCATCTTCATAGCAGTCATAGTTATCTAGTATCTCTTCCTCTTTTCTCCATGTTTTAAAAAGTTGTAGCAGAGACCTGTAATATAGTTCTTTCTGTTGAGGAGTTTTTAATGACAATTTGACATGATTTATTAAGCTTTGTTTGGTAAGTTTCACTAAGCTGCCTTCACAATCTGTCACTCTATATCTACCTTTGCTTTCATCGGGTTTTATATTATTTTTGTATGCAAAGTTTTGAGCTATGTGGTATAGACACATGCTTTCCAAAGTGCTACTCCTGTTCGGGTAGTATGTGTCTAGTAAATTGTTTTTTTAAAATGGCTTTGCTGTTGGGATCATTTCTGGCAATTGTTTCTATGTCCTCATATGATTTCAGAACTCTTTTTCTAGATTTAGCAGTACCAACACTTAGCCATGCTATGTTGTCTGATTTTCTATACAAAGCAGTACCGGTTAAACGATCTGCCGCTTCATAGGCACCACATTCTCTGAGAGCATTTTTATGCCAAGGCTGTACAATTTCTGAGATAGTGTTTTTTCTGATGATAGGTCATTCCAGCGGTCTTGAAGCTCTGTTTTTTCTGCTTTTGTTAAGTAGGCTGTAACATATCGTGCAACTGCAGTGGAATTATCTGCAATGTACTGCACATCTGTTTGTATACCATAAGAGGGCAATGATTGCATTGTAATCATTGATATATTTTGATTTTTCTGTTCTTTTTATGTAATATGTGTTCTTAGGTGATTTACCTTTAACACTGTGTCGAACTGAAGACATGAAGATGTTCACTTCACTTGTTTCTGTAACTGGTCTAGTGAAACCAAAGCGGCATTTGGTGTAGTATTTCCCTTCGCTTTTGTATTTGCGACGACAATATTTGCCATATTTGTGTCTTTGAAATTGTAAAATCTGCCCATGCAGGTACTATGTGTCCGTTGTGAAGGGATTTCACAAAAGACAACTATTTGGATGAACTGCAAAACAGTGGCATCACTGTCGTGACCAAATTCAGGTGCACCTTTTGATCCATAAAAGCATGTGAATATGTGGTGCTCCTTTCACTTGGTATTCTTTTCTCCAAAAGAAGTGCTGCACTTCTCCGAGGGGAGGAACAGTTTTATTGCAAATAAAGGGTAGCATAGCAATGAAACTATGATGGAAAAGTTCTCCAGGTGTTACTATATCTATGTTGGTTTTGTTGTTTGATATGCGTAGGAACTCATGTAAATCTTCCCATGCATATTCTGCACAACTTACCAAGTCAGTGGTCCAAGGTTTCTGATCATGCAATGTACGTCTCTGTGCCGTCGGAACCAGTATTCTTTTGTACCACGCATGTTTGCAAACAGATTTGTTATACGTGATTGTAAAACCTCATCTTTTTCTTGTACTTTTTGTATTAATTGCGTAGCTGACATATTTTGAAAGTGGGTTCCAGATTTCAAAATGTGTGCAACTCCGTAACATAGGGTTGCAAGTTCACTTTCAAAAAGTAGGTGGAATATGTATTCCACATTTTGTCTAAATCTGGGATCTTGCGAATACATTCGTAATGAGCGGTATTCTGATGTTGTAATCTGAGTGCGTCTATCATCGTATCTTCTGCCTTTGCCAGTAGGAAATAACAGTGGAAAAGCTTGTGCTTCTATGCTTTTTTCCCATATGCTCATTGGTGACCCTTTGGTTTGTCGCATTTGGTAAGTTTCTAGTGCATCATCTATGCTTTCATTGGAATGCAATGGATGAATTGTCTAATGGTCCAAAAGAGTGGATACTGCAGCAGGATCCAGAAGTTCAAATTGTACAGTTTCTGATGACTCTTGAATTATTTCAGTGTTTCCCTTAATCTTTCTTCAAAATGTATTTCCTTGTAGTATTCATTATTGTCTTTTAGATATTACAAGGCTTGTCTAACTTTATGTAAGTCCACCAGTTGTTGCCAAATCTTTTTGTCTTTTGTTGGTATACCATTTACCAAGACAATTAGGAGTGCAACGTCCAATAGAGCATTCTTTAGAGTGTGTACATTTTCTCTTAGATCTAATGGCAAATAAACTACTTTGCCACGAATACCTTTCACCAATTCAGAGGGAGGTAAGTTTGTTGTTTTTGGTTGAAGCCGTATTAAATGGGTGAACTGTTTGCATTATGATGCTCTCATACAAATTGAGTTGTTGCAGGGGTTTTGGTAGTGGGAACAATTCCAAATTATTTGTGATAGCACGTGAAGGAGTTTGGTTGTTGTCCAGTTTTGTAGTGCAGTAACTGCAACATATTAGGGTTTCACTTATTTGGTATTTGTTTTCTGCCAAAAGGTAGAGAGCTAATTCAAACCATTTGGAATCTTCATTGTCTTCTATTTTGTATGCTATGTCTATTTTTTGGGTTCCTTTTGTAAAACGTTCTGCGGCAACACACACACATGGTTTGGTACTTCACCCGATGCACTTTTAAATTTTAGTATTTCTTTTTTGTATGTGTGTAATAGAAGGTTGCTATGTGCAGAGTTGTTGCTAGTCTGTTCTAAAAGTATTGCATTTTGTAAGTGGCATTCACTTCCAAAATATTTTCTCTGAATACGGTCGATTTCTCCTTGTAGGTATTTGGGTGTACCATGTAGAAGAGTGTTATTTAAATTGGCTAATTCTAAAGCTGGACTTTTAGCATAGTATATTTTATGTACTAGATTTCTTACATTTTAATGATGTATTGATATCCTTTTGAAATCATGGAAGGTGCTTTTTCAAATAGGTCCTGAAATGCAGGCTAATGAATGTCCTTGTAGTCCTGTGTATTTGCGTACTGGACAGATATCCATATTTTGCAGCACTTTCATTTTAATTTTGTCTTTACCTTTCAGATACTGATTGAGGAACTGACGTAAAGATTTGAAAGATTTGTTAGGAATGTCACACATTGACGTGCACTGCCATTTGTATACTGGACGGTCTGGTTCAGTTGAATCTAGAGGTAATTCTGAGTTTTCAGGGGATACTTTTCTAAGCAGTGTTTCTTGTCGCATGATGGTATTGATTTTTTTTCATACCCTCGTCTACTGCTATGGATGGCAATTGTGTTAGTTTGATTTTGTTTGGATGCTTCTTCATTAAAATATGGTTCTGTGGTTGTTGTGTGACTCCATTCACCTCCACGAATATTTAAGACGTTATTTTTGTTGACATTCCGTTTATTGAGAAGTTATTTTTGTAGTTTAGTACTTAGGTTTGTTAGTGATTTCATCCTATTTAACACTAATATGAACAACTTCCTTTTGAGAAGGATCGCACTGTCTACTAGAGCTTGTAGGATTACTTTTCTACGGTAGGTTTTAAGGGTTGAGGATGATTTCGGTCCTCTTCTTACTAGATTCTGAAGGACTCTGTGGCGAAACATTTTTGCTAGAATACTTTTTTTACTATGGGTTCTTGTTACTATATCAGGATTAATAGGAGCATTGTTAGCAGTACTGTTAGCCGATTTTCTGTGAAGCGTTTTGTGTTTCGTGCCACATTTTGATAGAGGAGGTAAAGTTTCGGTAGTTGAAGCTTCCTTTGTTTTTCTAAATGACTGTATTAGCTGTTTTCTTACAATGTTCTCTACAAACTCTGCTACAGAAGGATGCTTACTTTGGACACTTATTTTCATTTGCTCTATTTCTGCGTTCCTTTCTGCGGACTTGCTTTTTGGTAGGCATTCTTTGGGGTCTGTTGAAAAAAAAGATGGCATGGTTTGGTCTGTTGTACAATGTATGTATGCTGTGTGCATGAGTTTGATGGAGAAGCTCTTTGTGGTGGTGTGTGAATGTGCATTGGGCAGTTACAATGAGTTGGGAAGGCTATTTTTCTGTTTCTATACTGCTACACTGTGCTTCAGATGAGAGTACAAAGTGAGCTAGTGGTGAGGAGAACCATTAATAGTAAACGCAATGGTATAAAATTGAAACAGCTATTTGTTTTCTAATACTAACATTCTAAGGCTTCTGTATGTTATTTGAGTTCCAAAAACACAGG
Source organism: Ambystoma mexicanum (assembly GCF_040938575.1). NCBI lineage: Eukaryota > Metazoa > Chordata > Amphibia > Caudata > Ambystomatidae > Ambystoma > Ambystoma mexicanum. The sequence continues at coordinate 316,906,493 of NC_090926.1, forward strand.
GATTTGTGAGCCATTCTGCTTGTTACTCTTTGTTTAATAAATGGGTATTTGTGGGTAGAATGGTTCAGAAATCAATGTTTGTTTTGGTGCACATATAAAATAAATAACCCACACAGTCTCTTTGAGGAACAGTAAGAATATAAAGGTAGTACTGTACTTAATTTCTTTTGCGGAATGACCAGGTTTCTTCGGATATGTCGTTTGCAGTGTAGCTGCTGTTGATTTTCAGGAGAGTACTCTTCACTGCGATTGTAAAAAGAAGAGGTTAGTAACTGTGTGTTTAAAGCAGTGATGTTACAGTGCACGTAATTTTTTATCTTTCGTCAGAGTATTCTCCTTTAATTACTCAACACAGTGCACGTGTGCATTTCACTTCAATATGTGTTGCCTTTGTATGTTATTTGCAGTATGTTAGTTGAACGTGAATCAGAAATGAGTACATACAATTTTTAGTTTATGAAAATGCCTTGTTTTTTTTTTAAACTGTTATATCCATAGCAGAGAGGTTTGTATGTGATAGGTCATTATAGTCGATGGGGGGAAAAATGTCACTACTTTTATATTATAAGTACGAATCCAAAAAATCGGGAGACCCTCAGAGGGAGATGTCACCACAGCAATCGGGAGCGTTTATTTTTCTCATACGATCGCATTGGAAGTAGCATTAATGTAGGCGGTACACAGCAAAAAATTGTGACATTTTCAAATGGAAAATCGAGTTTTGCGCTTAAAGGGGGAGCGTTGGTATCTATTGGCTATGCAGATTTAGTGGCAGTAATTTGTTTAAATGAAAACATGAAGGTTGCACATGATCTCTGAATAAAATACGCATACCTGTACTTTATACTCATGCATTTGCACATGCATGGAGCTGCACATAGAAATCCCCGACACTTGCACAGTAGTTTTTGAAGTAGGTGCTTTGCAATGATATGCGACTTGCATTCAGAGTGATCAATAGTACATTTAAAGTGCGAAATTTTGATGACGGAGTTAGATGAAGAAGTGCTGAATGTGATTGGTGGATGGTTGTGTGACTGCTTAGCTCTGGCCAATGAGGGAATGGATTCGCGAGTGATGTGGAAAGGGTAGAAGGACTGGCTAAGTTACGTGCCGCAGCACGTAGACAGCGCTTGTCCGTGGGTAGTGCGTGTCACATATGGGCTTCTACAGCAAATCCAGCATGGAAAGGGGACTGTAGGCATCAGCCAATCAGATGTCCACATTGCTCTTTTGTGTCGAAAGACGGTGTATACTGAAGATGGCAGAGGTGGAGAGAGTCAGGGTTTTGGTGCTTGGAGATATTTTTGTCCATGGTTTACAGCACTATTCCGAAAGTGGGCATGTGGCACACAATTTTGATATGAGAGGAGTGGAGGTGGTGTGGCGCGCTGAGAGTGATCGCAATGTTGCGGCAATTCTCCAAGTTTGTAGAGACATGCATAGGATGACCAGTCCCCATGTGGTACTTTTGCACTACGGTGCTTGTCATTTGGGCTACGTGAGTTCACGTAGTTTGTTGGAAGATTTGGAACAGTTGGTGCAAGCAGTCATTAACACCTTTCCAACGGCGAAAGTAATATTTTCTGGGTTACTCCCTAGAGGAAAATGGGACAACAGTTCTGTTTTTTGTCTTGATCAAAGTATTGGGAGGTGTAACATCAATCGCGGCATGCGTGCTTTCATGTTACTAGCTGGTATATTTTTCTGCAGCCGCGAGAAAATTGTTCCCACGAATGCGGCTTATTTTGAAGCCGATGGTGTTGCGTTATCTTCTTTGGGAAATGCCATGTTCTTTTGGAATGTAAGGCCTGCTTTGAACAAGGTTCTGTAATGGTTGTAGGAGTAAAGTAAGAAGAAACAATATTTAAAAAACAAAATAACAGGTGTCTGTAAGGAATCTACCCCAAAAAACTGCTCTTTTCAGAGCCCAACTTAAAGGGGAAAAGGGGAATAATCTTTAAAGGTACAGTCGTCACGCTCTGAATCTCTACATGTCCGCGGACATGGCGGTAGTTTGCAGGCAGCGTGTATTACCAACGGGGATTCTGGGGTGGAGACGCATGCAAATGAGAATGTGCGAAGGTAGGGATTGGTCACTAAAGTTCAGTGGGTGTGTTCTGAACGGAGACATTTAGTGAGAACGTCTTTTCCCTGACAGGAGACTAGACAGCCATGGCTCTGTGTGCTCGAAAACAGATTACATTGGTTGAAGGTGCATGCAGAAAGTTGTGGTCTATCTGCAGATATTGGATTTCCTCATGTGGAAGTGCGCTGGCATGGCGTGCGTGGAATGAGGTGGCTGGACTTAGTACCTCTCTGTGCTACTTTACAGAGCGTCATCCTGTTATACTTGTCATTCATTGTGGAGGAAACAGTTTAGGCCATGTCGCTGGAATTTCTTTGCAATTTGCAATGAAGGTCTTGCGAAGGTCATGGACATGTTTCCAAATTGCCAAATAGTGTTTTCTCGTATTGCACAAAGACAAACATGGCAGCGTTCTTCTGCATTTGGTCCACAAATGGAGAAATCGAGGCGCAACGTCAATAAGGCTGTTTGTGCCTTTCTAAGACATGTTGGCATGTCTCATTCCACAATGAGAATATTTTGTTTCGCAGCACTTTCATTTTTCGCAGAGATGGAGTCCATCTCACATATGCTGGCAATCAGATTTTTCTTCGCAATGTACAAAATGCATTGCAACCTTTTTTGGATTCATAGTCACCTATTTGTCAATCTGTTTTTTCGAACCCACAGTTTTTGAAACACACAAAACGCCACCGAAAGGCTCTTTTCAGAGCCACCACTTACTCCCAGCGTAAAGTGCATTGGTTTTGCCCCGCTTGCACCCTCCATTTTTGTGCGTCCTACGACTGTCCGCTGAATTTTTGACAAATGCGTGTGGTCCTACAATTTTCACTTGATAGTTCTATTGTTAAACTGAGAAAGGCGGCTCTGAAAAGAGCATTTTTTGCAATTTTTGTTGTTTTCAAGTTTATTGCTTTTCAGCACATGACACACTCGGAGAGGAGGCCAAAGGAGGGTAAGGAAGGGACACCAGCCACGGAGATGAGAAAGGGCAGGTGGAGCGAGAAAGATGTAGGGTGGCCTTTACTTAGGTAGGGGGCAGTTTTTCTGGTGCTCTGTGACCGTAGCTTCAAAAGCACTTGGAAGACTCTCGCCCCCCTGCAGAGTACTGCGTCGCAGTACATACACAATATTGTAACCCTCGAAAGGTAAGGGTCAACAGCAACAGATATATATATATATATATATCTATATATATATCCCCGACATTTCCCCATGCGGAACATTCTCCTCCAGCCACTCCAAAGTACTGCACATTTCTGTGTCAAAACAGAAGTACATTATTTTGTCTGCCCCTCATACAAAAAAAGTACACACACATATCAGAAAAATGAAGGTCACTTACTATTTTGTAGTAATTTGTCTTCGTTGTACTGTGTGAGCCTACTGTCGCTTCTGCTGCACAGTTTCTGTGAGGTAATTACGTTGGAGGCATACCTTTTTTTTTGTTATGGTACAATTCATTTAATTCTACATGGCCATTAAATGCATGGTTAATGTTTCAGACGTTTAGTTGCTTTATAATGTCTTTATATGTTCTTTTTCAAAGTTGTGCAGGTTTCATATAACACAATAACACAATTTAAAATACCCCCTGACTGTTTGGGTAATGTTGACTTCGTCGGCGCCCTTCCGCAGACAGGCGCTCAGTCCGTGCCTTTCAAATATCATTAGCTAGGGGGTCCAGTATGTTCTATGTTACATGTATATAAAGTAAGGAAATGATCGTACACAACTCCCAAAATCACATGGTGAAAGTGTATATTCAGTAGAAAAACTTTATTAACGCGATCTTATGATGAAGTTCCCCTTCTAAAAATCTGTGAAATTCTGTAAAAAAAAACTTTGTTAAAGGGACGTTATGGTTAAGTTGCGCTACTAAAAACCTGTGATATTCACTACAAAAACTTTACAAACGTGACATTATGGTTCAAAGTAAAACCGGAAAACCCCTGAAATTCGCAAGTTATGGTAGGCTAAGCAACCATACCTGCCCACACCACTGTGCACTAATAACACTAATACCCAGGACATGAAAGATGGCATCACAAATGTCATTGATGACATCACTGATAATATCACGTGTAGGCCCTTCGTTTTTGTTCACATTTGTGATGTCATCTTTCATGTCCTGGGTGTTAGTCTTAGCAATGCACATAGGTGGCGCGAGTTATGGTTGCTTAGCTTACCATAAATAGCGAATGTAGAGGGTTTTTCGGTTTTACTTTGAACCATAATGTCATATATATATGTAGTAGTGAACAAAAACAAAGGGCCTACACATGTGAGAATTGGCTAAATTAGAAGAGGAAATCAAGAAATTAGTCCCGTTGGAAGCCTTCACCATAAGATTAGAACAAATCATTAAAGAAATGAATGACTTCAAAGAATCCACAGTGAGGGACAGGATTAGGAGACTAAAAAAAGATATAGCCGATTTCAAACATGAAAAAGCCTTCCGTTATACACAAGAGGGTTATGTTCCGAATCAACATTATGACGGAGCCCAAAGAACAGCTAAGAAAAATGTTCGTTTTGCCAACACCTCCTATAGTTCACACAGTTCAGATGATGATGGTTTTATACAGGACTCCAATTACAGATTCCAGAGACGAGGTTCAGGCAGAAATAGGGGCAATGGTAACAACAGACGGAGAGCTCAGAATTTCCGGTCTGCCCCACGTGGACGTGGTCCCTCAACTGGTTTTTTAGACCAAGACATGTCGACATGGGATTACGAGCCAAGGGTGACAAGGAGCAACACAGCCTATTAATAAATCTCTCCACATATATACCTACTGAAGTGGAGACAACGGTGCTGGAGAAAGGATTTGGGTTTGTACCCACGGCCACCTATGATCGGTTTAACACACGCCTTGAAGTACAGAATCTTTTCAGAAAAATACATCTGAAACAATACTTCAAGGACAACCCATTCGATATGGAACAGACCAATAGTGGGCTTCACAATCCTTCCACCTTTTGTCCCCCGGTCTCTAGTTACAGTCCGGAATCTGTTGTTTTCGAACAGAGAGTTCTATCTGAATTAGATCAACTAGATACCACTATTATGAAACGCACTTTTCAGAATTGTTCGAATGCCGAACGCGCAGCCATTAATGGACTCAAAAACAACAAATCAGTTGTCATTCGCAGTGCCGACAAAGTCGGTGCCATTGTCCTTCTTAATCGAGTGGACTATATTTCTGGATGGAATAAACAATTGTCTGACACCAGTTTTTACAAACCTCTGAGAGTAATGACCCTACGCCCCGCCTGAAAGCTCTGATCGCTACTAAAGTAGAGAAAGCAAGGGACAGGAAATGGATTACTAATAAAGAGGCTTTATACTTGGTCAAGAGCGACCCCAGAGTTCCAGAATTTTATATTCTACCTAAAGTCCACAAAACCTTGGTCAACCCTCCCAGGAGACCGATAGTTTCAGGTACCAATTCCCTACTGGAACCACTAGCGAAATTTGCAGACTCTTTCCTAAAAGGTTTTGTACCGCAGATGCAATCATTCGTACAAGACTCCACCAGTGTTATTAACTTTAATGAACATTTTCCCTTTAAGAGTAGTGAGGATATTTTGGTGACTTTAGACATCGTTTCACTATATACCAAGATTCCACAATCATCTACCATAGACATGATTGAAGAGTTGTTGGCAAAACGTACATCTGGTATCACGCCCAATTCATTTATCCTCTGGTGTACCTCTTTAGACCTCACTGAGAACTATTTTAAATTTAATAATGATTTTTTCCAACAGATCCATGGAACAGCCATGGGCTCAGCGGTGGCACCGACTTTGGCCAATCTTTACATCAATGCCGTTGAACTACAGAGCATTTTTAGTGCAACTAACATTTTCCGACAGCACCAGACCTTATGGAAAAGGTATATTGATGATGTGCTCATGATTTGGCATGGCGATGAACAATGTCTACTGGTATTTTTTGATTGGCTTAACAGCATTAATCCCGTTTTACAATTCACGATTCATTATGATAGACAGAGAATCGATTTTCTTGATCTTACTATTCTAGTTAATAATACTAATACGCTAGAAGTGAAACCGTTCCATAAACCTACGGATAGGAACTCTTTATTGAGATATGATAGCTTCCATCCCAAAACACTCTGTGACAATCTTCCCTTCGGCCAATTTCTTAGGCTGAAGCGTAATAGTACCAACACCAATGTCTTTAAGCAGGAAGCGGTGAGTTTAGGTAATAACCTTATACAGAGAGGCTATCCCCGACAAATTGTGAAACGGTCTTTCAAAAGGGCTTCTAACAACCATCGACAAGTCCTTCTTGAATATAAGCGAAAACCTTCCACATCTGTTCCAGATGGTCTGATTTTTGTGAGCACGTACAACCCACTGTCACACAAGATTGTCAGCATTATCAGAAGAAACTGCCATTTGTTATCTAAAAGCAGTAATCCGGTCCCAATACCAAGATGCTCGTTTAAACGCGGACGTAATCTTAAGGAATTGGTTACAAGGAATGATATGGGTGATTATTCCACCTCTCAGCTTACCATTACCGAACAATGGGGTTTAGCCAAACCCTGTGGACATTCGCCCTTGCGGTAGTTGCAAATGCTGTTTGTCCACGAAACGCACTACTATGGTTGATATAGGTTTAACAAAACCCTGACAACAACGCAGCTTTACAAACTGTAATACGAGCGGAGTCATATACGCCATCTGGTGCCCCTGCTCAAAATTATATATTGGACAAACTGAACGTAAAATTAAGATTCGAGTTACCGAACATAAGAGCTGTATTAGGAATAGAAATATCACAGCTCCCATGGTTGGCCTTTTTTTGATGAACAACCATGATTGCGAAGACTTGAAATGGACTGTCCTAAAGAAGGTACGCACTGCAAACGGCGGGAATACAAGCAGGAGCATCTTGCTAAAAGAAGAGATGAGGTTAATATTCCTTACTAAAAGCAATTTAATTGGCCTTAATGAACAACTGGACCTTATTTTCTGAATGACACGCCATTGTCTTGATATAATAACTATTTTTATCATCTGGTAAAAAATGTGGCTGCTTTGTGTTCTTCTTTTATACCATTTTGCATATTCAGTTTGTTGTGTTTGCATTTAGCTCACAACATCATTACGAGTACAGCGACTTTTGGTTTGCTATTATGGTTGTTCCTATCTCTTTTTTTTTTTAAATATGCCTTTGAATTCAGTTGTTTATTTTTATTGGCTGTGTCAATCAGGATTGAATTCACAGCATTGCTATGAGAATAGGCACTCCTTTTCAATATGGCCGCATTTACTCACTTTGGTAGCACGACCATATGAGCCCAGTACTATGATACCTTGCAGTATATATGGAACCGTGAGTTTCCGTTCACAGCCCTTTCTTTATTTCTCGAAAGGACTGTTTGTCTTTACCATGGACATCCAACGCAGGCTCCCGATCTCGGTAAGCATTCATGTGCTTTTTTCATTTGAACACATTAGTGGGATACTATCCGGCTCGGCTGTTCTGCAACAGGTGTAGCTTGTCGGGTTCTCTATCACATTTTTGTTTTCCTTTGCGGTTCCGTTTCTGACACGATTTTCACTCATTTGATATTACGGACAATGTCACGTGCCAGTTTCACTTTGGCCAATTGCGATTGACTCTGACCTATTACATGCGTTTCTGATGGGCTTTCAAGCATGCTTAGATGTAGAATTGTTATGCATCATCACAGGTTTTTGAATACACAATACTTCACCTACATTTGCATGAGGCACTGTTCGAATTGTTCCTCCTTTAATATATGGTGCAGAGTCACCTGCGCTATAATAGAAGTGCATGTATTCAACACACACATTGACAGACTGCCTATATTGGTAACTATATTTGCCCTGATGGTTCCTTTTGCTAGATGCTTTGAACAAGGGACGCCTACACTACGACCACCGTGGCATTTACTTACGTGGCTCCAGTGACGTGCGGGTGTACGGCACAACTGAAAACACTTTACGAGTTTTAGCCGACACTTTTTTTCCAAGTAAGTCCTTATGGGATTCGGTACTTGTGCTTGATTATGCAATTCTCTGAGCGTTTATATGACTTGACACACTCTGCGAGTTTAGTTAATTGTTTACAGACTTGATATTTGTCATATTCTATTCTTATATTTAACTTTTATAGGGCATTCTTTGCCTTGATTTCTACTTGGCAACATCGCGCTTGGTTTTAGCGTTTCGGATTAAGCATTGGGGTATACTCCACGTTTGGTATATGGCCAAGTAAGTGTCAGTTTGAACTGAGTCTGAAAGCTACTGAGTTATACTTCTGGCATTCATTTCAGTATTTTAGATTAACGCTGCCATTAGTATTATTATTGTTGGTCTTGAACTTCCAATAGCTATGACCACTGATTGGTTTACTGTATTTACCACTATAATATTACTAACTATCGGTGGTCCGTTTAGTGGATCATGACTTTTGCCTTACTAGACAGTTCTTTTTCCCGATTTTACTCTCTTGCACCATGCATAGGGTTGTTACCTAATATATTTAGCTGACATACCCAGTTGGTCCATCCATTAGTTGTTTGTGACCTTTTGTCAGTGTTTCTAACAGGTCTTGTGACCTTCTATTTATGCTCAGTGAAAGAGCATGTTACAGATTCACTCTGTACTACTTAAATTACTCTATCGCATATGAGTAATTTTTGTTTCTTCAATCTTTTGTTTAGGTGTCAGGACGAGACTGGCCTATTGAGCAACGCAATACTTCAGCACCTTCGATCATTGATGACTTCAGTTTCCAAGTCACCCTGATGAATTTCCACATAATTAAGTTAACTATGAAAATGGAAAGAAACATGTTGGTTTTTTGAATTATCCACCTTTGTAGTGGCTAAAATTGTCAATTAATATGACTGTTTGAAGATTTCCACAGTTAGGATATTCTGATGGCATCCTAGTAAATTAGTGTTTGCCACTCACTAGGATTTGAACATGGTGCCTCAATTTAACATGCAATAAGTTCATTAGTGTTGAAGTGCAGTCCATGTTTTATTATTGTTTTTGTGGTATGAATTGTAGATATGTATGAGTTGAATATGAATGGAGTGATTGATGAATCGTGTGGGTCTGGTTGTGTTGCGTATTATTGTGAGAAATTTTTTTGACATGTAGTAAAGTTTTTTTATGAATTGTATTGTATTTTATGACTTCTATGTATTATTATACATCAGGAGTTTTTAGAATTCTCATGATATATTGTAGCTAATTAAAAATATATATTCTATTAAATCTAATGATGTGAATTGAATCTTTTCACCTCTTGTTTTGTGATGTGGTTTGCATTTTTTCAGCTGTACCGTTTGGTTGGTGCTATATTGATGGTCTAGTTTTGTCCTGAAAACCTAAATAGGATTGAGTACCTCGGTCTCCTAGTTTCTTTATATATTTTCATGCTCTTTCCAAGCACGACCGATTGTATGTTTTGGCTTGGAGTCCCTCATTGTTTGTTGGCGTCCTCCACATGTGATATCATCAGTGATGTCATCCATGACATTTGTGATGCCATCTTTGTAATAGCAACACTAGGTTGGAAGCACCAGTTTTTTCCTTTAAAAAGGGTGGAGCAAATTGAAATGAAATGCACGTCGGTTGACCCATTTAAAAGTGATTGAACACATTCCAGTAGCATTTACAAGAAGAGCCATCAATACCATTATTAACACGAATAACCAGTAACAATTATGGTGGACAAAGAAAGCAGTCTGGATGCGGAAGCTTCTGCTTTGTTCAGTGAAGCGATAGGACCTCAAGCAACAAAAAAGCCAACACAACAAGGGCAACAGAGTCAATCCAAGACAATACATCAAACCATGTATACGTTAGAGAAACTACACAAAAAGGAAACAAACAAATGGTGGGAGATCAAGTCCCTCCAAAACTATATAGACAATAAAAGAATACAGAGAGGGCTAAGGATTTTAACCATTCCTAAATACGAAGATCCCGACCCAGAAATGTTACAAGAATGGAGGGAAGCGACCAATGAATGTTCTTTTAAAATGCTGGGTACATTAGTTAAATACACAAGAAGAGACAGAATCAAAACACTAAAAAGTATAGAGGAATTGGGAACAGTCTACATAGGACCAGATGCGAGCACAGCTGAGGAGCTAAAAATACATATGGATAAGAACATTTCCAAATATGAAGATGAGATTAAAGACAGAAAACAAAGGAAGTTTTTACGTGATAAAGAGGATTATGCTACAGGACGCATGTATACCTTTGCCAAAAAATATGATATTGTAAGAAAAGGCTTCCAAACTCAACAAGTGCAGCCTCAGGAAATGTGGATCCAAACTCAGAATCTGTAAAGTGCAGGCTCTTCTACAGACGTATCGATGTCAAGCAATGGCGAAGAAACACCAACAAGGTTGAATTTTTTAGACGAGATGAGGCTGTTGCACCAAGTGGGGAAAAACAACACAAGGAAGAAATCAATACAGGAAAAAAACAAAACCCAGCAATACCAACAGGAGGAAGAACAAACGAGGGCGAAGAGTACAAAGGAAATCCCAAAAAAAGAAGCCAGTCATCAGGCCGACAGATGCGCTCGGGGAAGAACAAGAAATAATACAAATGGATCAAAAATTGCAAGTGGTTAATCTGTCAAATAAATCATTAACCAATATGGAAATTAAAGTTTTGGAAAAAGGACTGTCTTTCAGTTTGACGGGAAAATATGACTGTACACAATCAAGAATTGACCTGCATTGCTTTACCAGAAAATTAAGATTGGCAAAGTACTTTGCAAATGTCGATAAGTCAAAACATTATGAAGAAGAAAGAAATGAGAACCCGTCAAAATTAACAATACAAGATATCCCGCTGTTACACACATTGGAAACATTGTACTCGGGCGAAGATGAAGGGTCAAATGATACCAACAATCAAGACCAATGGACTGCCTCAGTGCCAATCAATTTGGTGACAGATATGAAAGCATCAAGTACTCTCCGGAAAAAATTGAAATTCAATCCACAGGCACAAAGTACCCCGCATATTGATTTACTTGAAGATCTGGTCATAGAGGAATTTAAACGGTTTGCCTCACACTCATGTAAAATAAATTATAATGTTACCAGTGAAGAACAAAAAGCAATTTCCAATCTACAGGGTGATGACACAATAGTAATAAAAGCTGCTGATAAATGAGGAAATGTAGTGGTTTTGAATTCAGAGGATTACAACAATGAAGCATTGAGACAACTGAAAAATAAAGATCATTATCAGAAACTGGCAAAAAATCCATATTTGGATTGTAAAATAGAATATGACAACAAACTAAAGAATTGGCAGACCTTATCACCTGGAAAGACTAAGTATTTAACTAAAGATTTTACAATAACACACATTATCCATCTTATACCAAAACTACATAAACCCAGCACCAAACCACCAGGCAGGCCGATAGTGGCATCAATTGGCTCCCTCCTAGAGAACACTTCGAATTATTTGGACAATTTTTTGTTTCCTTTTGTTGAAACCTTACTATCATATACAAGAGATACAGCAGACTTTGTGATGCAAATAGACACAATACCATGGAAACAAAATTATCTCCTGGTTACACTAGATGTAGTCTCTTTGTATACTTGTATAGTCCATGAAGACGGGATGGAAGCGATTAAAAGATACTTATCAACAAGATCGCTGAGTTTTAGAGGACATTCACTTATGTTGTTGGAAATGTTGATATTTTGTCTAACGCACAATGCATTTATGTTCAACGGCCAGTACTATATACAGGTATGCAGTACAGCAATGGGGACAGCAGTGGCTCCTACTTTTGCCAACTTGTATATGGGGGCATGGGAGGAAAAACTATTTGCAGACGAGACCATACAAATATATACCAATAAAATAATTCTCTGGAGACGCTATATTGACTATCTTTTTATACTAATGGAAGGAACAACAGGCGAATGGAAAGATTTCTTTGAAATCATTAACGTGCAAAGTATAAGCCTGAAATTCACAGAGAACAATAGTGAAACAGAAGTCATTGTTCTCGACATCAAGATAAAAATTGTCAATAATGAAATCACCACAGAGGTATATAGAAAACCTCCAAGCACAAATACGGTTCTGCATGCAGAAAGTGCCCACCCATGAAATCTTAAAAACAGCATACCGTATGGAGAATTACTCGGAATGAAAAGGAACTGTAGTGAAACATCAACCTTTGAACAAAATGCGAAAATAACAGCATCTAAGTTTCAGGCTAGAGGATATAAGAAGTCGATTATTAACAAAGCTTATATTCAGTGTAACAAACAAGCAAGACAAGAAAGCCTTACAAAAATCAAAGAAACCAATGATAAAAAGGGAGAAAATTGGACACACAAGAAAGAAAAGATGAGATTCATCACTACTTTTGACAGTGGAGCAAGAAAAGTGAGAAAAATATTGGCAAAACACTGGCAAGTGTTAAGGAAAGACCATGATATTAATGGGTTACTAAGTACCAATCCAACGGTAACATATAGAAAAGCCAAAATCATACAGTCAAAAGTATCTCCAAGTTTGTTTCAGACAAAAACCAAAATGAATTGGCTCTCAGAAAAATTCAAAGGCTTCCAAAAATGTGCAAAATGTAAAGCATGCTAATTTGGCGAAAATGTTAAAGAACATAAGAACCCACGCACAGGAGGAAAAGTGGAAATTACAAAAACCATTCTGTGCAGCACAAAATTTGTGATATATGTAATCCGTTGTAGCTGCAACCTCTGGTACATAGGAATCACTAAATTGGAAGTCAAAATTAGAATTTTGCAACATCTGAGAGCAATTAAAAACAATGATCCAACATATCCTCTAGTGAAACATTTTTCAGAAGTACATAAAGGAAACATTGAGTCGTTAAAATATTTTGGCATTGATCATGTTCAACAACATCCGAGAGGCGGGGATAGAGAGCGACAGTTACGCCAATTGGAAAGTAGATACATAATTGAATACAATACCAAATCCCCGGGAGGACACAACAAGGATGAGGAGCTCTATACGTTTATAGGAGAATGAGTTTAAGGACTACACATGTATTGTCTATTTCAAGAACAAATGCGATTGTGAGATGCTAGAGTGAAAATATGGACATTTCACAACAAATGGCTTGCATTATGAAAAGAAAATCTAACAATGAATGGGGCCGCAAACTGAACAATTATTGGCATGATACCTAGGATTTAATAACTTTTTAAACTATGATGTATGTTTTTCTGATATATTTTTTTAATCTGTTTTTAGAAAGTGAGGTGTACATGCAATAATCCCGTGCACAGTATATACGTTTTTATCACAATAATTTTTGGACACAATGGATCCCATAAAAACCCTAGACCTCCTCTGGTATTGGGAAGACAAGTATAACTTAGGCAAGATAACAAACTGTGGTATACAATCTGTGCACTGATGGTTTTGTGTACATGGGGGGGAAAGAAGTGCGACATGTATTATGATATCGTAAGAGAACTATAGCAACTTTGCACTTTATTATACTTGATGCACTGAGCACTTTCTAAAAAATGTTCAAGAACATAATATAAAGTCATGACAATTTTACCTTTGAAATCATCTAAGGCACAAAGCACTTTACCAAGCACAGTAATGAACATGTATAATATTCCTTGAAAGTAAACAGATTAACATCAACTCCCATTACCAAGAATAGTGAGGTTAATCGATTGCACCCTTGGTGGGCCTCGATATAAAGTTACATGGATTGCAACAAATAACATCAAGCGGCATAGTAAATTTCCCGGCAAACACAAATATACATATTTGTATGCCGATTACGGCAGATTACATTTTGTGCATACATTATAAACATTCTAACTCAGCAAGTACGTAGCACTTTATTGAGTACCAACACTTTACAATTTATTGGGTAATAGCACTGAGCAATTACTTTAGTATGGCTACTATAGCAAAATGAATGCAGCAATGTATTGAGTACTAGCACGTTGCACTTTATTAAGGTAAAGCACTGAGCAATTAAATCAGTATAGCTACTATAGTAAAATGAATAACTTTTGAACAGCAATATTTGCAGAAGGACAGTTCATTTAAAATGAATGAGTTTGACTATACATCATATGCACAATGTAGCAATAAAATAAAATATATACATTTTTATATCAGCAAACAAAGGGATCAGAACATAACAAGTTGATATTAGAGCCTAAGGGACCTTCAACATGGCCGCCCTTAGAGGCTAAGGAGAGTGCAAGGAAGTAGCAGTCTAGTGTTTTTAAACCAAGGAGAGCATTGATGAGTCATAGGTTAAATGCAAAGGAATTCCATTGTTCCATTCACAATCTGACAAAGCCCGGTTTGGGTGAAACGCGTAATTGTGCGTTTGTTTTCTTTGTGTCCACCTACTGAACAATAAAGGACTTTTATCACGGAGATGATGGCCAAACGTGATTCTTTGGATTCTAAATGGAGGAGTGCCGCTGTGAACCGCGCAATTCCAGTTCTTGTTTTCTATATATATATATATATATATATATATATATATATATATATATATATATATATATATATATATATATATATATATATATATTACACAGCCACAGTAGTGGCTGTGTAGTTAAGGTTAAGTTGCTGTTTCCATAGGAAGAGCACTTTTTGGCGGCTTATAATCCCGCTCCCCCCCGACGAATCCTCACCAAAATTTGCAAAAGAAAGTATATGGCCCACTCTGATTTTTTTGCACAGTTTAGTGATGTTTGGTCGAGTGGGGGAAAAGTTATCGGTGGGGTCCCAAAACATATTTTTTACCATAGACTGAATGGGGGAAAACCTTTGCGCACGCCTACAGCCCAAACCGCTGGATGGATTTTCACCAAATTTGCGGCAGGGGCAGGAGATTGGTCCCGAAAGCGTGCTTTTCTAAATTTGGTGACAATCCGTCAAGTAGTTTTCTTTAAAACGACCAAAAAGTATGTCTCCAAAAATTAGTGATATCTATGTCCGCTGCGCGGTCACACTTCCCTGTTCGCACCGCGGACAAGAAACCGATTGGCTAATGCATAGCGTCATGTCTGCGAACATATGGCGCATTCACTGATTGGTTGTGGAACAGCGTGAAGTGCGTCAGATTCATTTGCTGCGCCCGCCATCTTTCGTTCGTGTTTTGGTGTACGCGGACATCGCGGGTAACCATTGCACTTGTTACACTTATGAAATACTGTTTCGGAAGGTGGGCGTTAATGAAGCTGGGATGGGATGTGGCAGCAGGAAGTCAAAAAGTGGTGTTTTCTTTTCACCAAAGTCATACGGTAAATTGGAAGTTGGTGCTCAATATACAGCGAAGAATTACTGCGTCTGTGTTACAATGTATTTAGAATAATATTGCAGTCAGACTGGCGTCCTAGTGTTTGAAATCTGAGGCAGCCACATGCACTGTTTGATGGAAAAAGCAGTTCTGCAAGTGTATGGGAGTAGCGGTTCTCATGAATGGATTCTCATAAGTTGTTGCAAAGTGAGAATGTATTTGCATTCTGAGTGAAGGTCACTTGCTTTGCTTTTTTGGTTGCGTGCTCAGTAGGCCCACGCATCCGAATGAACCCATAAGGGTCAATTGTTTTTTGACCTTGAGCGAAAGGGAAAATTCAGTAAGAATGCAGGGAGTGAAAGTTTGCAAAAAATACCATTTGATAAGGTTATGTTTTAAAAACGTTTGTAAGGCACATGAAATATCAGTTCACGAAGATTCTTTGGTGCAAATACATTGCTGTCTGACTTTAACCGAAAACGATGGAGGCGGTGAATATCATGTAAGTTTAATTTTGACGACTCTACACCGGACCGAGTTTTAATTTTTTATTACCAGAACAATAATTTTGACTTTGTAACTGAAGTACTATTTTTCTGTGTAGTTGTCATTTTTTTTAATTTATGGAGAGTTCAGATTCTCGGTGTTTGTAGGCTGTCCCATGTACAACGCTAATATTTCCTTAAAATGTCATGTATGACCACTTTGATTTGTGTATTAGTTTCCATGATGTTTTTGTTTTTTTGAAATTGTTTGCTAAAGGTTGGGTATTGATATGTATTTTCTCTTACGTTTTCCGACCAGCTACATCCTGCCTTACTGTGCTTGCCATGGATTCCAGATGCCGAGTGATGGCTTCTTTGGACGCCAGAATGAACTGCTCGTGATTGGCTGCCTGTCTGTCACAATTTTGTGGGACGATCTCGCCGGCCCCCTTTGTCCATACGCTGAAGTGGCCATTAGGAGTAACATAACATCTTTTATGGTGGTGTAGGCCAAAGGTCATGGCGACGTCTTGGAAATCACTGTGCGAACAAAGCGGTTGCTTTATCGAAAACGCATACTTTGTGTATGGGAAAAGAACGTGTGCCTCACCATTAACATTTTCGATGACGCCCATAAAAACAATGTTACTATTTGATTGAACATGGGAATAGTCCGATGGTCTCGGACAGTTTATTGTGAAATAAAACGACTTTACAAATTCTAAAATGTTAATGTTTCTTTTAAAAACCAGTTTATTATTTAAAAATGTAATGTGCTACGGTGTACGTCGCTGTATGTTCATTTTTAGGTTCTGCGTCACGGCACATAGGTGCTTATGGGCACATTTGCCTACGGTGGAGAGGAACGTCATCCAAAAAAGGTGTACAATATCATTAGGGTTGGTTATGTGACGAGATGTGGTAGTGTTTTCGTATTACACAAGTGTTGTGATGTTGTTAAAAAACATAGCGGTATACGTTTATTGACTGAAGGGTTGGCTGCAGCTATGGGGAGTGGGCAGAATGTCGGGGTCATGGTCTAAGCTCATGATCCGCACAATGTGGCTACTGGCCATGACCAGAAAGGAGAAAAGATAGGATTACAGTGGCCATGTCCACCTGGGACTGGCTTTGTGATAATGTTGTTAAACATTAGGATACATTTGAAAGGGAAGAAGAAAGTGCTTGTGGTAATATGTTAACAGGGTTTCCTTTTTGCTTTTTGCAGGCTGCCATGGAAAGCAAAGAGGGGCCTTGAATGGAACAACCACTTTCCCTTTCTATGGTAGCCATCCTGGAAAGGGATTTTGTTTTGTAATCCGGGACGCCCCAGGCGTCCCGGATTAGAAAGAAAAATCCTCCTTTTTCAGTAGCGCGCGTTACTGCTTTGCAAATGTACATCGTTAATGGCATTCATTCCCCACTTTAGGGGTGGAAGTGTCCTTTACTGAGAAATATAAAGTAGATGCAGTCTAAGCTTTTTAAAAAAAATCTTTTTAAACTCTGAAAGGTGGTTCTTAAAGGAACATTTACTTTGTGTACGGATGGCTTTTTTTTTTTTTTTTGGTAGAACAGCTCAGAAGGAAAGGTGCGGACGGAAATGAGTAAAGAGGCACCAAACAGTAATATGGGGGGTTAGGTGGACGGGCCAAAATGTTGTGCGTGTGTTATTTATAAGCTAGGGTGAGTGTTTCTCATGCTCCTTCATTACAGCAGTGATGCTGTTTCTTGGGGAGGAGGGATGGCCTTAGCTCATGTCGTTTTCAGATGAATAGTACTTTTGCTAAAACTATGCACTGTCTACTGCATTGGTAATGGCTGCGCACAAATAGGTGTTGGAACTGTGCAAGGGAAATGTTGAAGTTGGAAGTTCCTACATCAGTAAAAAATGTATTTCCACACTGTGCATGTGGCATAGATCTTATTGTTAAGTGTACAGATTCTCGGACACGTCACCATGCTGTGCGCCAGCATATGGTCATATGGCATTTTCCACAAGGTGTGCAATGAAGTCAGATGTTCCTTTTAAATTATGGTTACGTAGCACTACTAAAAACCTATGAAATTCACTAAAAAAAACTTTGTTAAAGGGACGTTATGGTTCCAAGTAAAACCGAAAGCCCCCTGAAATTCGCCAGTATGGTAAGCTAAGCAACCATAACTCGCACCACCACCATGCACTGCTAAGACGAACACCCAGGACATCAAAGATGACATCACAAATTTCATTGATGACATCACTGATGACATCACATGTCTAGGTCCCTCGTTTTTTGTTTACTAACATATGTAAGCCAGGTGGCTTTCTTCACTCAGTCAGGTTAAAAAAAAAATAAAACATTACTATATTTGTAGACCTTACCCTTCTCATATGTTCTTACAATACTTCTTTAGGGTACAGTTACATCATATGATTCATATACATAGGAGAAGAAGGAATCCTGAAACACTAGAATATTTTGTGTGCATTAAGTTAAATAGTTTGGTTATGGACACTTTCTGGTAAAACTGCATTGCAAAATGAAATGTTTGGCATATACTTTTCTGCCAATCTTATAATGACAATCTCTTGTGGAGGTTGTGCATGAAAACTAAATGCACATCTGATGTCACCTTTGATGCCCTGGGTGTTAGTCTTAGCAGTGCACGGTGGTGGTGCGAGTTATGGTTGTTTAGTTTACCGGCGAATTTCAGGTGTTTTTCGGTTTTACTTGGAAACATAACGTCCCGTTAAAGTTTTTTTTAGTGAATTTCATGATTTTAATAGCGCAACTTAACCATAACGTCCCTTTAACAAAGTTTTTTTTTTTACTGAATATATAATTAATATATATACCAATTTAGCTAAAAAATGGCGCTCTCCCTCATTTAGTGGCTGGTGCTGGAAAAACGAATTTAACCAAATTCGTATATATAAAGAAAACGCACAAGCCCTTGCACGGTTGGAACACTCCAAAAAAAACGCCCAGCAGGCATATGCAAAAAGTATTCCAGGACACAAGACATTAGCTATTCTAAAATGTCATTTTATTTAGGCATAATACAGCTCATTACAAAAACAGGGGTTAAATAGTTCACCCCTGTGACAGACGTAAGGTGTCACAAAGCACTCACCCCACGGGAGGAGGAAAGTCACGCGTTCCGCCTGAATGCTCAGGCTTCCTCAGACCGTTTTAAAATCCAAATGCGGCTTGCACATCATGGAGTATAAAACCAAAAAGCAGTTACAGAGCGTCTCCGTGCGTGTTGTGGTCATGTGACTGCTGCAAGTGCAAGAGATGAAATCTCTCCAACACAATGACCTCCATATTGGAATGGCCAAGTATCTGTAAAATAGTTATATATAATAGCACAATCGCAAAGACATAACATGCTGGAAAAACACTAAGACTATTTAGTGGCCACCGCAATGAAAACTGCACGGAGGAAAAAGCTCGAAACTGCTTATTTTTTTTAAAAAAAATGTCCTAATTATTTAATGTGTAACATCTGCGCACAAGTGTGCTCCTATATCATCAGAATGACTAACAGTGGCTCAAATGGCCACTACTAGGCATCTGCCCCCCCCACATGGGGTAAGTGCTCCTAAGCCAAAAGACTACGAGCTGAACAGCAACCTAGTTATAAGAGGGAAAAAGCCCTATTTATTGTTCCAACTTAAATACATAAGAGAAGTGGATATCCACTCATATGTGCATGTGGAAAATAATCATAATCTTCCAGGCAAGTGCCCTTACTCAAATCAATGTATAAACTAGAAAGCAAGAGTATAAAAATAACACCTACAAATTGATTAATCATATAATAGCTTCTTTCAATGTGCAAATAGCAAATAACATTTCCTATGTTAGAACCTCGGTGCAAATCGATAGTAGCTTAATTCTACATCAGTTAGATAAAGTGCAGTGCAAAGATGTTTAACCATTACTCGTCACAATGTGCCGATAGCAAATCCTGTGTTAGTGACACAATCATTCAGCAACAAATGTAACAGGACTCAGATGTAAAAATATATAAAGGTATAAAATATCATCTTATTCCTAGCCGGCTCATGATTGCAAAAACACATACAATTCAGCATCTATATTCAGGCCTTTTGGTTTCAAGGTGTCAAATTTGCATATGAGTGTAGCTTCAAACTGTCTCAATTTCAATTCACGGTTACCTAGTCTTTTATTTGGTGGTACATGAGCCAACCCCGTGAAGGATAGGAATTGCACATCACCATTATGCTTATCCTGAAAATGACTCGTCAGAGGATATGTTAAATCCCCATTTTTTATGGCTCTATAATGTTGAAGGATTCGCATCTTCAAGGGACCAATTGTCGAGCCTATATAGTGGAGACCACAAGCACAGGTGATGGCATACACAACATATTTAGTGATGCAAGAAATTCTATGCTTATATTTCCAACACTGGCCATTTACACTCTTAAAACGAACCATAGATACATGCTTGCACAGTTTACAATGGGCACATTTATAAAAACCAAATCTATTGTTTTGAATCATCCCTGTATTTACTACTGGCCTAGTATTGACCATACTAGGACATATCATGGTTTTGAGAGTGGGAGCCTTTCGATAAGTAACCTGTGGGTAGTCATCCAACACTAACCTAATATGAGGATCAGTGAGCAACACCTTCCAGTGTTTTTTCATAATCATTTTGATTTCTTTGGCCTGATGGTTAAACCCTGTAATAAGCCTGATTTTTCTGTCTTTGATTTTAGTTTTTCTAATCAACAATAAACCCCTTAAGTCTTTGCAAAAGACTAAGGCTCTAGAACACCCCAGCGTGGTCTGTGCCCATGAAGCAGGTGATCCAGTTTGACAACACCAACGTCTTCTAGCAGAGTCCACTAATAGAGACACATTCTGTTTTCCCCCCCTCACTCTCCTCCCGGCTTCCACTCTGGAACAGGATCTATCCCAAAAGTAACCTCTAACACCATCAGATCTGCATTTTCCTATTTCAGGCCACCACTGTGGGGTCAAAGTTGACTCCTTTTACCGCAAGGTGTTTGCTTTGGGCAGACTCCTTTCAAGGACTAGCTGTGAATGCCACCTGTGCCCTTGGTCATGTACTCCCTCATCCTATAGAATGTGATCTTTGAAAATTAGAGATGCTCCCCATGCAGGAGATGGACGGGCTTACCTGTATAGTGGAGGAAGCAGCATGGCGATAAAGCAATTTAGTCTCAAGACAGCAGACTGTGTGAATTGTACTATGGGTTACTGGGACTGTACTTTCCAAGAATGTATGTGGAAGGACTTCTGGGTTCATCCTGCATGTCTAGACAAAACTCCCTGACATGCCATTTAAGGGCAACAACCTGTTTAGGGGCTATGACCGATGACTGGCTGGAGAGGTCCTCTAATGCTGTGTCAAAGTTCTTGTATCTAGCTTTCCAACAGCTTGTTGTCTCTGCTACTAGGGACTGATCCTTTCAGACTTACGACTCCTTTCCCCAACGTCGTAGACTTCAGCTGCCCTCGAGCTAACAGGCCTGCCTCATAAGTGTAGAGGCTGAAGAGCCCCGTTCCACTGCCCCTTTGGGAACCCCTGTTTCAAAGCCACTTTTAATTTGGACTTTGTCTACTGAACTCTGGAGGGATGTGTCCCTGTGCTTCAGGTAGTGCCGACACACCACCTCTGATAACTGGGCCTTCCAGGTCAGATCACAGGTCTACGGCCTCAGTTAAATCAAACTCCCACCCAACCACTCTCCTTCACACCCTTCCTATTCCAGGACTCCCTCCTGCTGGAGGGGGATTCCTTAATCTATGGTGAAGTGTGCTATAGACCTGATGCCCACTTCAGAGTGGGAAGAATTGGTACACCCAATAGTTCGAGGTGCTAATGGGGTGCTGGGCCAGCGCCCCATCATGGATCTGTGGGTGATGCATTTGTATCTGTGCATGGACAAATTGAAGATGGCCCCCTTGCCCAAGATCCTCCAGGCCCTCTAACTCCAGGACTGACTGTTGTCACTGGACTATCACAACACTTTCATGTCTCAATCCATCCAAAGCATGGGAAGTACCAGAGGCTCCCTGTTGCTGTCACGAGGGGCGATAAAGTTCAGAAATCAGTCCAAGAAGGGACTATCGGGGAAGTGGACTTTTATTAAGGAAAGTCACACAGGATGAGCCAAAGTAACAAATGGAGAAATATTAAAAAATTTGAACTCGCGCACTCCGGATTCTTTACCTGCATGAGGTTAACCTGAATTCTGGTTAAGGGGCCTCTGCCCTCCTGTCCTTCTCCCCCCCCACCCCGCAGAAGCCTCTTTACCTCTCTTGAATTGGGCTTAAGGAGTTTCCCACACTGTTTCCTGTTCTTCAGATTTGGGTCTCAGCCTCTGGCTTTAGGGTGGCCTCACCTTCGTTCTCCTTGTAAACTTCAGTCTCGTTTTGCTTCCCATGTATTCACACAGACAACAATGAGGTTGCCTTTTATTTGTTGTCAACTGGAGGAGCTTCTCAACAAACATTGGGTAGAGACAAGGCACCTGTGCTAGCCTCACTTCCCAGGTGGCCTTTAAAGTGTTATGTACTCCCACTCCTAGACTGAGTCTCTCCCCTCCTGGTTGCCCTTTTATTCTAGTCCGCCTTAAACCCACTAGTCCTCTTGAACTTTCCTGTTGGGAGTTTCTACCACCTCCTCTTGAGGCTCTCTAATTGTTTTGTTATATTGTCCTACTCCTCCTTCCAATGTTCTCCAACCTTCTGATCTTCTCCAACCTCTTATCTCCTACTATCACCCCTCCCACCCTGTAGCCCCTACTGTCTTTCCAAACTCCTGCTTTGCTCCTAACCTCCACTGCTCAACAAGAGCCTCCTTTCCTCCAAACTCATTCTTCCTTCCAACCACCCCCCAGCTCTTGTCACTGGTTCTTTCTCCACTTTGCTGTCCGTGGTCTGAGTTTCAAAGTTACTTGATCGACCACTTGTATATATCATACAGAGTATCACAGGATTTCCTTTGTTGGGTGCGGCCAGTCGATCTGCTGAGGGGAGAGCTCATGTACTCGCCTCAACAAGCTGATGGTGATCTGATTGTGGTCCCCTTCAGAGGCAGGTGAACACATCAATCTGCTGGAAGTGCGGGCGATCGGGCTGCAGGGGAATTTTCTTTAGATTCTGCCAGGGCACATTCTATCAGAGGCCTGGCAGCTACCTCTATTGTGCAGGTGGTTGTCCCTTTCATGGGCCTCTATTAGGGCTTCCATGCAAACATTCACTAAGCACTGCCGCCTGGATTCCTTGCCTGATCGGAATGCCTTCATTGGTCAATTAATGCTCCAGAGTTTACTGGTGTAAAAGGTGATTTCTCGCTCTCCTCCTTACTCCAGGTTCTTTAATGCTTTGGGAACTTATCTAGATGAATAATCTGGGGAAGAAAGATCAAATTACTTTACACTGACATACCTGAGTAACTATATATTAAAAAACAAAGTGTGGGCATATAGTCTATTCACATTTGTCACAACCCTGTTGCAATCCACGACTATGGGGGAGCACTTTCTTAATATAGTTTATCGCCCTTGCGGGGAATGTCTCAGTTCTGGTGAAAAGTCTGGGCCCCAGATACCTATGCAACAAGTGTTCCTCCTTGTTAGCTATAACCATGGTCACATTGAACCATAATAAAAGGCCCAAAACAAATCAACCTAATGAAAATTAAGTTGCACGGTGGAGTAATTAATGGTAGGTTTGTTCTTCTCTAATCAAGAAAAAGTCACCTTTTAACCTAACTTAACTCCATTAACTTAAAACGTTAATTAATGTGTTCCTTTTCATTGCATCTTTTCAAACAATCCTAATACCCAAAATGCAGTCCCATCGCGGAATTTGAAGTTTGAGTGGTCAAGAGCAGTGGTCTATGACTCAAACCGTGCGCCACTGACACCCTAAGGAAACTCAATGTACACTAATGCTTACGATTTGAAATTGTGAGCCTACATCACAAGTCTGCATTTCGATAGCAGCACATTGCTGGGAAAGTGGGCATGTTTGTAATGGCCCTGACCCGCACATGAGCAGTGCTATAAGCCTCTGAAGTACAGGGCTACATGGTGGTAAGAATAAGCATGTTTGATGGGCCAGTGCTTGGACAATGGCAGTGCAATTCTTGGACTAGAGCTGTAGCAAAGGATCATTAATACCATAGCTTTTGTTTTAGGCATATCAATGAGAAGAACATGAAAAGGGTTTTTAGGGACATCTCATCTTCTTCACTTACTTGCACAAAGTTCCAGTTAAGACCTGGTTAATAACTCGTGGTCACAACGATGCACACCCACAATCTGCAAGCTACCCTAACCCTCCCAATGTATCATTGAAAATATTGGCAGCAAGTCAGTTGAAAAGAAATAAAAAAACCTCACTGTTGGTGCAAAAGACTTGGACTGCAAAGGTCAGCCAACCAAACCCAAAAATTGATTGCTGGCCTAAGTGTCATGGTTCTATCTTGGAATGTCGGCCATGGTTTGATGCAACAAATTAGACTTAGTGAAAAGCAGCAGCTTCTTGCTTTTGGGTTTTGAGGGTGAGGGAGTTGGCCAAGAGGAATCCAAGGTTTTTGATAGTTGCTGTAAACTGAGGCTAAGGAATATTTTGAGGTGCAATGTTTTGAAGCCACAGATCATATGTTCAGTTTTGGTTGGGTTAATTTCTAGTAGATGGATCTTCATGCATACATCTATATTTGAGAGGCAGTTGCCGCGATCTGGTTGATTTAGGGGTGTGTGTGTGTGTGTGTGTGTGTGTGTGTGTGTGTGTGTGTGTGTGTTTATTTCTGAGGCTTGTGGAATCTGCTTAGATCACATGCTGTGCATAGGCCGACATCTAGTGGAAGCTGCGGAGTATTAGTTTGTTTTTCGAAAATTTGCGTCGACACAGGCGTGCCAGTAATACTATCCCTAGTGTGACGTCCACTGTACCCAAGATCCCTCACGCGTCTAGGATCCTCAGATTGTTTTTTTCCGCCATACTGGTCGGAAGCATCTTGCGGAGTCCCCTGGCCTTAGCCATACTTTTGCTAATAATTGAAATTTATAATTCTTTATTGACATCCTTCCCCACCCCAACGTCGACACTCGACGACGGCTGGAGAAGACATCGACCGTCGGCTGCTGCACGACGGATCTGGGCCTCGGAAGGCCGCTGGCCTCGGCCTGGGCCTGGTAGGCCGCTGGCCTCGGCCCTGCAAGTAGGGAGAGTGGGGGGTGGTACATACTCTTCACTCTTGGTATATAGGTACACCTTATATATTTCCTACACTTACCAGCCCGCTGCCTCAAGGTGCGTATGGAGGGTACCCCTTTCCAATTCTGCCCCAAGTGCAACCGCAAATACCCTTGGGTCGACAGGCACGCCACGTGCAATCTCTGCTTGCCGAGGGACCACCCCAAAGCGAACTGCAGAGCTTGTAGTAGGTTTAAACCTAAGACACTTAAGGACCGTTCAACAAAGCGTTGGGCCCACCACGCCAGGCAGGCGGCCATGGCAGCGGAGGGCGCCTTCAGCGATGGCAGCGACGCCGTACTTTCGGACGGCGAGGGCATTACGGCGTCGAAAGACAGCCGAGCGCAGGTCCCCGACCTCGGAAGGTCGTCCGGCAGGGCGGCTATGGGGAAGACCCCCGGCGACGCAAGCGCTACACCTACACACACTAAGCACATTAAGTCCAACCGAACCTCGACGACGTCGACTTCTCGGAAAGAGGCACAGATAGAACGGTCCGACTCGGTGTCCTCTGGGCGCTCTCGATCGAGATCGCCTCATGACGCAAGGCAATCCACTCTTGCCAAGAGTGCCTCGCTCCCTAGATTAACGGAAGTTCGATCTTCGGAAGACGAAGACGACTTCCACCCCCAGGCCGCGCTCCAAGAGAACACCAGCGAGGCCCCACGCTCGAAAAACACAGATACCTCTCCCGACCCTCGACGCCAGGCGTCGAAAGTCTCTGGGGCCTCCAAGGGGCAGGGAAAACATTTTTCCACACACGGGAAGGGGGGAAAACAGCGGAAAGCACATTCTTCCACTCCTGTAAGACCATCCTTCCCCCCTAAGCAGACAGACAAACACAAGTCTACTGGGACATCAACATCCAGCAGGGTTACCCTTGATAAGTCCCCTAAATTGCCTACTAAAGTCATCCCCTGTTCCAAAGAATGGTCCAGTGAAGAATGGTCCAGTGAAGACATAGACAGGGTCATGTCAAGGATGTCTTCCTTGGCTGATTTTTATGACAAAAATCCAGAGCATTTCCTCTCGTATGACCCTCAAGGGGCCACACCCTCAGGTTCCTCTGATCCTATCCCCCTAAGTAAAAAGGCCCGGTTCGAAAGACCTGAACCCTTCGAGGTGCAGCCTTACTCTACTCCATACTCTACTCCACACCACAGGTACCAAGGACAGCCTTTCCCTGAGGGGGACCAGGAGTTTGACATTATGGAGGAACAAACCGGGACTGAATACTATGCGGATGATGAGGACCAGGAGGAGGGAGAAGAGGAGCAGGAAATTTACAGAGTAGATTCCCCGGTAGAGAGCGAAGCCCCAGTTACCGACTCGCCAGTTGATAACCAGCCCCTCCTTAATGAGGTTCTCGCTCGCGCGGCAGAACATTTTCACATCGACACCCACGGTGTACAGGAGGAAAGGGACTTCGCGGAAGAGTTGGTGGGAGAGAGGAGGCCGGTCGCTCAGACCATCCCTATCCTTAAATCCATCCAACGTAGAATAGATCCGTCCCTGGTGAACCCTAACCTCACCAGAGCAGTCAACCCCAGGGTCGAAAAACTTTTCCGGGCAGCCCAGTCTGACCCTCTCTATATAAGAGGACATCTTAAACCAGACTCCCTAGTTGTTACCAACACTAGGAAGAGGGCTGGAACACCCTTATCGTCGTCAGAAGCTCCTCCCGACAAGGAGAGCAAGAAACTGTACGGGTTTGGCAGAAAGGTAGCCTCAACGTACGCCTACCAAGCAAGAATTGCTAACTCCACCACCCTGTTGGCCAGTTACAACTGCCATCAATGGGAAGAGGTTGCGGCACTCATAGCATCTGCTCCTGAACCGTTAAAGGGCCAGTTGGCTCGGATCTCGGCAGAAGGAAGAGCCGTGTCTGGTTGCATATTAAAAGCAACTTTCGACGCCGCGGACAACGCAGGACGATTGATAGCAGAAGGTACTGTTATCAAAAGCCATGCGTGGCTACGGCAGTCGGGGTTCAAGACAGAAACTCAGGCTTCATTAATAGACAAGCCGGTGGAACCCGATCTATTGTTTGGGAAAGCGGTCGAAGACGCACTTAAAAACGCCAAAGACGAATACGAAACACTGAAATCCCTTGGCCAACTAACCAACAAACCCCCTAACCAGAGGGGGAACAGTAATTTTCGTCACCCACGCGGCCAAAATTCACAAAGAGGCAACTTTGCCCAGGGACAGGGTACACAGTGGAACAACAGCCAGCAATCTACGCAATGTTACGGCAGGGGTAACAAAAGAGGTTGTGGGAGAGGCAGAGGCAGCCCCAACAAGGGAGGTGGCACGCCTCCACCAAAGCAGTGACGCTCAGTTCAGGGTCCCTTCTCACGCAACCCCAGTACGGGGGACGCATTTCCAACTTCACCCAGGCTTGGGAAGGGATCACCTCAGACAGATGGGTGCTGTCAACAGTGTCCACAGGATATTGTATAGAATTACTGCAGCGTCCCCGGAACCATCCTCCACGACAAAGAGTACACTCCTTAGAACATCAGAAGATCCTTCTCGAGGAGATCGCCATTCTGCTAGAAAAGGATGTGATAGAACTCGTCCCAGGACACCAGTTAAACAAGGGTATCTATTCAACTTCTTTGTGCCAAAGAAAGATTTGACAATGCGCCCAGTATTGGACTTACGGCCTGCCAACAAGTATGTCAAGCCCAAAAAATTCCGTATGACCACGCTACAAGAGGTAATCCCCCTCCTAAAAAAGGGGGATTACATGGCAACCTTGGATATGAAAGATGCTTATTTTCATATTTCCATGCTCCCGGCGCACAGAAAGTACTTGCGCTTCAAGGTGGACAGTCGCCACTACCAATTCAAGGTACTGCCCTTCGGGATAGCTTCAGCACCAAGGGTATTCACCAAGGTACTGGCGGTGGCAGCTGCACACCTACGCAGGGAGGCAATCCCAGTGTACCCTTATCTGGACGACTGGCTCATAACGGGGGAAACCCCAGGAATATGCAGGTCAAACATTCAGAGGACTATCGACCTCCTCCACGAATTAGGCTTCTCAATCAACGAGAAGTCAAGCCTGGTGCCAAGCACCTCAAAACAGTTCCTAGGAGCAATCCTAGATACTCAGAAAGGGTTGACCTTCCCTTCGGAAGAGAGAATTCGGAATATACTACTGCAAATTCCACATTATCAGTCACGGCAACAAATAACGGTACGCAAAGCAATGCGGTTACTGGGCATGATGGCGTCATGCATTTACCTGGTCCCCCACGCGCGACAGCGCATGCGTCCCATGCAGGAATGGTTGGCCAAACAGTGGTCTCAGGCAAGTGGTCAGTGGGACGATCTAGTGGTCGTTTCGCCAACACTTGTACAGAGCCTACACTGGTGGACAAGAGAGAATCTCGCAAGGGGAAAACCCTTTTACGATCCCGAAGTACAGGCAGTGGTGACTACAGATGCATGCCTGACTGGGTGGGGAGCTCACCATCTCCACCACACAGCTCAGGGTCTCTGGTCTCACTCAGTAGCCAAGAACCACATCAACCTGCTAGAGCTTCTGGCAATATTCCGAGCGCTTCGGGCGTTCGAGCCCCATCTACTAAACTTGTCAGTGCAGATCCGGACGGACAGCACGACAGCCATGTTCTATCTGAACAAGCAAGGAGGGACTCGTTCGCCAAATCTGTCCAAGCTTGCCCAGAAAATCTGGATATGGGCACTCAGACGGAACATCTTCCTGTCATCGCAACATGTTCCAGGGGAGCTCAATTCCCTAGCGGATGCTCTAAGCAGAGACTCCCTCCCAGAAGAACACGAATGGGTCCTTCACAGAGAGATCGTAGAAGATCTCTTCTCTCAGCGGGGTTTCCCCACTATAGACTTATTCGCCACAAGCGAAAACAAACAATGCCCAGGATTTGCATCCAGGTTCCCCCAGCCAGACTCCCAAGGGAACGCCCTGTGGATGAACTGGTCAGGGATGTATGCGTACGCTTTTCCACCAACCCCTCTCATCAGGAAGGTGGTGTACAAGATGAACAAGGAATCGATGACGCTCATCCTAGTTGCTCCCATGTGGGCGAGACAACCATGGTTTCCACACCTACGCAGGATGGCGGTGTGCGAGCCCATCAAACTTCCAGCCTGGTACAACCTACTGTCCCAGCAACAAGGTCAAACAGTGCACCAGGAACCCAACTCAATGAACCTGGCAGCATGGCTCCTGAGGTCATAGAGTTTGGACATCTCAATTTACCACAGAGGTGTATGGACATCCTAAAAGAATCCAGGAAACCAAACACAAGGCACTGTTACTTTGACAAGTGGAAGAGATTCGTTATTTGGTGCCAGAATAAACAAATCAACCCTGTTGATTGCACTCCTTCCAACGTTGTAACATACATGCTCCACCTGCTGGATGCAGGATTGGTTTTTAACTCTCTGAAAGTACACCTGGCAGCCCTCTCGGCTTACACCACATCCCATAACAGGGTGTCGTGGTGGAAAGTACCAGTAGTTAAAGCCTTCATGGAAGGAGTAAAGAGACTTCACCCTCCTATTTCGAACCCACCGCCAGGATGGGACCTTAATGTGGTGCTAGCTAAGCTCATGGGCCCCCCTTTCGAACCCATGCATAAAAGTAGTCTCAAACACCTAACTTATAAAACGGCCTTCTTAGTAGCCATTAACTCTATAAGAAGGGTCAGTGAAATTCAGGCTCTATCAGTGCAAGATCCTTTCTTTACTATCCACAAAGACAAACTGGTTTTACGCACACAACCTAGGTTCTCACCTAAATTTATATCAAAGTTCCATGTAAACCAGTCCATCGAGCTTCCGGCTTTCTTCCAGAACCCGCAAAGCTCGGCTGAGGTGAAACTACACACCCTAGATGTGCGTAGGGCGGTCCTCTACTATGTGAATAAAACCAGACCGCTAAGGAAAACAGATCAACTGTTTGTCTCCGTAGCTACAGGCAGAGAGGGAGATCGCGTCTCTAAAGGCGCTATCTCGAAGTGGATTATCAACTGTATACAGCTGTGTTACTCTCTTTCTGAAAAAACTCTGCCTTTTACGCCAAGGGCCCACTCTACTAGAGGCATTGGGGCCACTCTGGCTTTCATTGCAAATGTTCCCCTTGACACCATTTGCAAAGCAGCTACTTGGAGCTCTATTCACACTTTTACTCAGCATTACTGCATTGACACTCATTCCAAGACAGATACACAAGTGGGACAAGTGGTTCTAAGACACCTGTTTGCTCATGACCCTTCTCACATCCCACCTCCTTCTTCTGGTACTGCTCGCTAATCTATGCACAGCATGTGATCTAAGCAGATTCCACAAGCCTCAGAAGGGATACATTACTCACCGTAATCGTATTTCTGATGCTTGTATCTGCTTAGATTCACATGCGACCCACCCTTCCTCCCCTCCTAGAGAAGGCGCATGATGGCTTGTAGTCTTACCTTTCTGTCTATCTGCTTGGATTATCTGTACTCACGCTACTCCTCATGCTTCCTCATGTCAGAAAAAATACAATCTGAGGATCCTAGACGCGTGAGGGATCTTGGGTACAGTGGACGTCACACTAGGGATAGTATTACTGGCACGCCTGTGTCGACGCCCATTTTCGAGTTTCGAAAAACAAACTGTAATACTCTGCAGCTTCCGCTAGATGTCGGCGTATGCACAGCATGTGAATCTAAGCAGATACAAGTATCAGAAATACGATTACGGTGAGTAATGTATCCCATCTGGAATTGCTGATGATTTCTAAAAGGGCTGAAGAACAACCTTTTCCAGCATAGCATGGTTGTCTTTGGCCTGATGTCCACAAGTTTTTGTAAGTGGATTTTGTAGCTGCTGGTGTTAAAGACACATATATGGTGACATTATTTATATATATTTTTTTACTATAGTCCAGTTGGAAGAGAGAATTGTTTCAGTTCCTTTTCATTGGGCTGGACTCGTGTTATCCTTTCGTGTTCTTTGTCTCCACGTGGTTCTGAAGTTATTTGAGCTTCTTTAACTTGAAGCAAGTGTTGCGAGATAGGGCAGTAGCCTGGCCGGCCATCTGTATTTGCTGTGTTTATCGTCTTTTTGAAACAAATAAAGGCTTAAAAGATTATTGGAACAGTACTTCTGTTATGTTGAATTAATTAGCAATTGGAAGAAAGGTCCTTGCCTAGGTTGCTTTTGCTTTGCTGCCATTAATCTCTGGGTGATCCGGTTTGATTGCTAGCATTGACCGTGCTTGTGAATTACTCAGTGGGGACTCCTAGAGTTCATTTTGGTGCTTTGCTGGTTGCTGGTTCTGTTTATTGGATGGGGATTGCATTAGTCTTTGTTCAGAATGTCTTCAATCAGTTCGAAATCTTTCAGTGAAGTGGGCAGAGATGAAGTACTATAGCTTTTGTGATTGGGTTGGTGTGAATTTGCAGGTTTATGGGCTCTTGGATTCTTTGTTTTTTTTTTTTTTTTAACGTCGCTTTCTAGGAGCATCGTGCATATTCTATATGACGCACAGAATGGGCTTGTCTGGCCTTTACTGCCTCTGCTGTGTAGATCAGAAGCTGTCTTTAGTACACAGCGATTTCTGTCTCGTTGCGATTTTCCCACAAGATTTTTTCAACTTACCTGTTCCCTTATTTGTGGATGGCGATATTGCATCTAGTGGTTTGATCTTTTTGGGAGCATTTGAAGGGGTTCTTTGGGGCTGGCATATTGAGGAGTTACGAAATCTACTAATTATGGAAAAAGTTTTTAATCTGTGGCTCCTGAGAAGGTTGGAAGGGCGTGAGGTTTTGACACTTGGCAATCCCCTGGTGAGGGAGGACGGGGGCAATGTTTGAAGAATATTTTTCACTCTTTTCTGCCTTTTTTGTGCCTTTATGCAGTTTAGTTTGCCTGGCGACGTGTTACACATCATCAAAGCATTCCATCCAGAATGTGTACAGCTGTGTGGGTGGTTCTTCTACTTGAGGCAGAGTTTTCGTAGCTTTGTTTTTCATTTTCTTCGAGCCTTAGCTTGAAATCTTCAAGGAGTGTGATGTGCTAATGGGAGACTTTGAGGTTTGCTACGGCATTGTGGATGTTGAAAGCAAATGAAGGATTAAACGAGGGTGGAATGTAGGTTAAGAGAGATGCAAGAATGGACATTACAACATTGTGCAATGTAATCTGAGGGTTTCCAGTCCGGGCTTTGTCTCCAAGGGATATCATTTAATCTGTGCAGTTTGTGTATAGCAGTGTGATTCCTCCTCTTCCATTTGCAGTTGATCAAGTTAATATTGCACCTTTGTAATACAGCAACGTTGTCATCTCTTTTCCACGTTTTGATGGTGAAAGTAAATTCTTGTTATCCTCGATGAGCAAGTCGTAGATGTCTGTACTGTTTTGAGTAAGGAGCGGGTGAGGAGACGGTTAGTTCAGTATGCTCGGTGTCCTTTCGCTCCAGAGAACATTCTACTGGTGGTTTGGTAGCTGATGTGATGCTGCCTGGTTTCTTGCATGCATGGTTTTCTTCGTTCCAAGAGGTTCAAGGTTCTCTTTAGGATTCGGATAGTATTTCTGACTCCAGTATAGGTTGGCTTGGTTTGATGTTGGTGTGATCTAGGATGATTCAGAGTAGGGAGAAAGGTGCATTTATAAGGTTTATTTGTGTCTTGTGGTACAAGTTGACTGGAGTTTGGATGTTGTATTCCTGGCTTGAGCTGGTGG
The DNA here is from genome assembly GCF_040938575.1 of Ambystoma mexicanum. Lineage (NCBI taxonomy): Eukaryota > Metazoa > Chordata > Amphibia > Caudata > Ambystomatidae > Ambystoma > Ambystoma mexicanum. Next base: position 316,939,388 of record NC_090926.1, read on the forward strand.
GGTCTGAATTTGGTGGCAGGAAATCTATCCATTTTGTCACAGGTCGTCTGTGCATGAAGTTGTATGGGTGTTTAACTACTCCTGAATGTTACTGGTCCCTTGAGAGGTATTGGGAGATGTACCTGGTGGGTGGTCACCCAGACGGTTCCTGGCTAGATTGGTAGGTCACTATCTTTATTATGAAACCCGTTTCTTTTTGCTGTGTTTTAGACTAATTCTTTGAGATTCCCAGCCTATTATTTAGCAATTTTTTCCTGACTCGTTTGGCAAATGAGGTGCCTTTTCACATCTTTCCTCTGGAACTCATTTCTTGAGACGCACTGCCCAGTTTCTAAAGCTGGCATTGCTGGAGAACCTTGTGCCCATTTTGCCTTTTTGTTTAGCACTGCTGAAGTCTCAATGTCAGGTACAGGGGGATCCGGTCTTCCATTTTGTTTTGCCCTGGTTGGATTTTCTGCCTGATCAGTGTGTTCCTGAGAGGCTGGTGGCCTTGTTAAGGTTTATTTTGTTTTTAAAATGTAATTATATATTAGTGCCCTACTGTTTACCTTTTATTTTTACCAAACAGTTACCTTTTGCCCTTGGTAGTGCCCAAAATGGCTACTGTAGGAATGCCCACATAATGGTCATGCTGTTTCTCGGGCTTTGTCTTGGCGAAAGCAGCTGTGCTTGGAATTGATTCAGACAGGGTAGGTGTCCCAGTCACACTATATCCTGAGTGATGTCATGGATGCCCCTGAGCTGGTTATCAAGAATTGCATAACATTGTTTTGCTGCTTTCCTCCTATAGACCTCTTTGGGGCACCCCTTCTTTTTGCTTTGTTTTGAATCCTGTCCTGACTTTTTGGAAGTAAAGCCTTCTGCTTTACTATCTTTTTGCTAATTCTTATGGGGAAACTGGTGAGTCGATGACACTATCAGTGATGAGATACTATGTCTCTCTTAGTGAATTTCTTGTATTGTTACATTTGCACACACCACCCTGAGGTGAAGTGCAGTTAGGATACTTCTGTGTTTGCTTTTTGGTTACATTAACAATGTGCCTACGAAGAGCTTCTGACAACAGGTATTTTTATACCGTGTTAAACTTTTTACTCATACCCTTTTGAATTTACTGCATATAGCTACTAAAGGTGGCTAGCACCCAAAGATGGCCATGCCTTGAAGTGTTAACATGTCCTTTCAAATTGGCTCTTGTTCTGTGGCATTCTTCATAACTCCTCGGTCCAGAATTTCCATATATGGGAATACCTTTCATGGGGAAAGCTGCTGCTTTCCTGGGCAATGTGATGGTTTGTGTTTGAGCCCGAATGTGAGGGGCTGGCACTGTCCAGTCCCAGTACACCACCTGGTGCCTGAATATCTCTTGCTCGGCAGATGTTGTTCCCAGTGGCCATCTTCATTGGGTAGCCACTGCCAATTTGAATGGTGAAGAGCCTTACCATTGGTGGATCTGGGCGAGCTTCCAGTCCAAATGTTGTATTAAAGGAGGCCTTCTGCTGCCATTCTTCAGATCATTGTTGGAGCCAAGTTTTCTAGGAAAAAGCAGCCTGTTGATGACCCGAGGACTTAACATAACCTGTGTATTTGTAGCAAGCATGTTTACCCCCACCGGAGTATCTTGGCGCATTTGACAGATTACAGATGTTAGTTAGCTAACTTAATTGTACTCATTTTATCTACCATGGAAGGTTGAAGGGCTGAGTGGACTTGCCAGAATTGTATCCTGTGACAATGAGGTAAAACACTTGCCCCTGTAGTGGATGCATTAATAGTCCACTGAGCCACAGACCTTGCAGCTGACCAGCACCAACTCCAATGAAGTCCCGGTGAAGCCCTGCTCCTCTGTCCAAACTCAAGAAGACCCTTGTCAGTGATTTCACCCCTGGACCGGTGTGAACAACCATTCTTGGCCCCTGCTCGAGGATCCCTACCTTTTTGGAAATGTCCAAGGGTCAACCAGTGGACTGACCAGTTCCTGCCCGGGCTACCTCACTGCAGCTGTTGTCCTTATGAGTACATTTTTGGAACTTGGAGGATCTTGAACGTGTAAAACATGACCACTGTTCCTGCCTTTTCAGCCTTCTTACATCAATAGACGTCATGTAGGACCTGCTCCTTTGTTTGTCCCTGGAAGATTGCCTGACTGTGTTTACTCCCATTACAATTCATCTTTGCCTCCTAGAGATGTCATGAGGTTGCCTGCTCTGCAGAGGTCTTCTCCTCTTCATTTGGGTGTTCAGCTGGAAGGTCTCTGGAACCGTTTCCTAAGCACTGCGACCGAGCAAAACTAAATCTTGCTACCTCTGCACCTACAACCCCTGGGCCTTATTTGGCAGACAAAGCACAGAAGACTGTCCCCTATGGATTCCAGTACCTCAGCAGTGCTCTCTTGAGATATCGGAGTCCTGTGTGAGGTATGTTAACATACCTGTTCCTCCCCACTTTGTACTCCATAGGGTTACATGGGCATAAAGCCCTGTCCCAAACGTACTCTTTCCTGACTTTGGTTGGTGGAATCCTGGTCAAGGATACCTTCCTATGCATATCCTAGTGACCGAGATTGAGCGAGTTTACTTACCTGAACTTTACTTCCCGTTTGAATTTTAATCATAACTGCTGCTATCGTCCAATCTCTTAACAAACCTACCTGAAAAATATACCTTTGGAACTGATGATTTAGGCCACAATTCCCCAAACCATCTTAGGGTTGGCCTCATTTAGTGCTAGCGAACTTGTTCTGTGGTTATTCTAAAGTGTATTTACTGAATTTCATGCATCGGAGTACGTACCTGATACACTGGTTATTGAATCAAATGATTTCTTCTTTTTGCTAAGGATGAATGTATGAATCTGTTTTATGGTAAATGTGTGACAATATTTGACTAGAGGATTTACTTGTTTCATTTATCTGACAAATTGACTTCTGCCTTGCAGGAGTTACAGGGATGAGTAGAGGCTAAAGTGTCTATTCTGCCCTCACACTTCTACAAACCAATCATAAAGGTAAATGGGCACAGTTAAGAGATGTACCTCCTTCACCTTTTGTGGCAACGTGGGCCCAGGGAAGGCTATACTCTAAAGAGGGGTGTCAATGTGGTTCAGTAGCAACCCAAACAGCGAAGTATAACAGTCCAAAATAAAGGAATGTCCAATCAAGGTTCTCCAACATTATATACTTTGGTCATACACACCATGTACAATAAGAACTAACTAGAAAACACTGTAAAAACCCACCCGTGTAGGAGGAACTCAGAATGTGCCAAGATAGTGTAGATGCAGCCAGTGCTCCAGATAAGATTTTTAGGTGGGGGTATTTTGCACTCTCTTTTTAAACTTGGAGAGTAAATGTGATTTCAAGAAAGTAGTGTTTTCCTATCCAAGAGAGTAAAATGTATGTGACATCCAGTCAGCGTGTGCAAAAACTGTATGGAAATCATTACTATGTGGCCGTTTTTTGCATAGGGACAGAAAAACAGGCTAAAGCACATGGTGCAGTGGCACAAACACCATCTCACAAATGGAGCAGATGGACACTTATACAGAGTTTCCCTTGCATATAAAGAAAGGGTACAGCAGCATTATACGTTTTTTAACGCTTCGCTCACATAGAACAGGTCTGCTTGAGAGAGAACCGCCCTGGATATTCACACACAAACAGAAAAGGCGAATCGGGGCATCCCCAGTGCAAGCTGTAATTATGTAGAGCAGTTGGTGATCAGTGCAAGGTGTAAAGCAAAGGTGGAAGAGTCCCACACATGGAACAGATCAGTAATGTGTCTACATAGTAGAAGCTCTTCTCATAATGAATAGGTGGAAGGTAGACTTCCGTAGTGAACACACCACTCCTAATATAGAAAAGGTATTCCATGGATCTCAGTAGACCATGCTTTCCTCATGCAGAACACGAACATTGTGAGTCTCAACAAATCAAGATTCCCACTCTTGGCACAGATACGTTGTGGGTGTGAGGAACACATGGTACCAACAGTAAGAGTACAACACAATGATGCACCTTTTCAGAACTTTTTTTGCAACTTGATTGGGGTTAGAAAAACTCATATCTGGCCCTATAACTAAGATGAGTGATCTCAAACATCAAAATAAAAGATAAAACAGTCCTAGTCAACTGTAGTCCAAAAACCATAATAGTTAAACTAGAAAAAAAAACTATTGCCTGCCCTTTGCTTGATACAATGCATGTGAAAAGGGGAATGTACTTAAACAAAAGAGGTGATGTGTTCAACTAAAGAATCAGGATGGCAACGTCTTCAAATAAAAGTAACTCCGTTACCCAGACTTTCAGCTTGGAATACTGGGCAATGGGAACACAAAGATTTGGCAGCACAGCTTTCCCGAGTCTGACACACTCTGGCTTACTGGGGCGATTCAGCGACACTGTCCCGTTTCTTTCAATGCTCAAATACAGGCCCTTGCCTGTGGAAAACCAAAATACTGCAAATGTATGTTCAGTATAAGCTCCTTTTGCTTCCGAAAAAAAAGTGTTCAGTTTCTTTCTCGAATCACCTGGGTCTTTACTTCCAAAAGTACAGCATTCTTGGTTTGATAACAAATCAGCAAAATATGTTTTTATCTGTTACTTGAGGTTTCCGCTCCCCAAGCTTTCTTTCATGTATAATCAAGATGGCATAGGTTTGTCTTCCCTCTATGCCTGACCACTCCGACACTCACTTTCTTTCTCTCTCTCACCTCGATCGGGCGCATACTTCTTTACTGTCTTTCTGTGCTTGTAAACTCGGTAATGCTTTACCTTCGGAGACTTTCGAATGTACAAATCTCATGTCTGTTTAAGGCAATTGTTTTGCTTTGATCCAACGGTTGGCGGCTTTCGCGCAACCAATTTGATAGTTTCCTTTCACGTCAACACAACTGGGTCTTGATTATTTATCACCTTTCACTCACCAGTTGTTGTTGCTGCTGCTTGTCTCTGACTGTTCAAGGCTTTCCAGTTAATATTTCTTTATCAAACCTCCCCTTTACATCTGGTAACTGGGGGGAAACGGGCCTCTCTTCAAGGCTTCTCAGAAGGATGCTTTCTTTTCAACTTTACCAGCTGCTACTTGGAACCATAGATTTTCAGCCTGGCGTTCTTTTAGCTTCTCCACCATTCTGAAGGCCTTGTGGCTTTCTGTGTTCCAATTCCTCCACTCTAGTAGCTCTGCCAATGTCGCTCCTTCATGGCCCCAGCCTTGCTTACTGAGTGCTTGGGTTTTCAGTAGGGATCCTCTGCCGGACTGAGCCTTGCAGCCTCCCTCTTTGTTTCCCTAGAGCAACTGCCTTCCCTTCTCCTGCAGGCTCCTTTTAAGCACCTGTGGGATGTTAATATGCTACAGCTATGTGGTTACGGTTGGGCCTGCCTGACTCCGCCTGTCCTCATTAACAGGACATCCTGTTGTTAGAAGGGGAGAATCTGTCTTCTGTGCCTTAGTGTGTTTCTTGTTTGCACGCTTCATCCTTCTCGGTTGCCTCTCCTCCTTCTTCTTGGTATTGTTAGAAAAGGGTGGGTGTGACATGGAATGGCACTGTACATAATCTCTAAGATCAGAGTGGGCGTGTTGATGAATGGGAACCTGACCTAGCCTAGTCTTCTCAATGGGATAGGACGATTGCATATCAGAGAGGCTCCTCCCCTTTTTGGCCTTTGGTTCTGCATGATGGATGTAGGGATTGTGGGAGTTGTAGTTCCTGTCAGTATGAAGAGGGTAAAGGTATTGTTGCGGGTGTATGGATTTTGGGTGATAACCTATAACGACTGAGGGTGTGTTGGGTAGGGATCTACTGGAATGGGGGTAAACCCCCTGGGGGAAAACTGTCTCGCCTGCGGAGTTCCTCCCACAGTCTCCCATGGTCCCCTTCCCAGGTGATCCTCCCTCGCTTGCCCAGCCCCATGTTTGGGATCCAAGAGCGATGGCCTTCCCCATGCCACCTGAGTCGAGGATCCCCGGTAATTGCATGGGAGAAACTCCTCCGGTTTCTCCCATGGGTCACAACAGTACAAGTTCCTCTTGCATAGAGATAGAACTGTCTGGGATGGAGCAGTGCAAGCACCTCCACACTGAAGAGGTTAATTAAGGACCGATAGGGTGGTCACCAGGTTCGGGTCGAGGTTTGATGGCAGACAGCTGATACCAAGACACGCAGTAGAGTCAGTTCAATGTGGTGGCTCGGAGGTCGCTGATCGTGGGAGACGAGGGTCAGGTCGATTGACTTGCAGGAGTAGCAGTGAAGAAACTGGTGATCTGAACAGTGCTCTGAGAAATGCAATGCAGCAGTACTACTTTGGTTTGAGCCGAGACAACAATGTGCTTCAGCTGGTGTGGTGTGGCAGCGAATGGAGTCTAACAGGCAACGGCTATTTGAAGAATGATTAACACCAAAGGTAGTGTCTAAAGGGTCCTGGTGCTTTGCTCAGTGTTGAACATGCTCGAATCGCGGCTCTCAGCGGGTCGACGTTGAAAACACAGGGATCTTGGCTGTTCTGGTTTTCAGGAGCTATGCGTGCCTATCCAGGGTCTCAAGAGCCAAGATGCGTCCTTTGTTCGGTCTCCCAAACATGGGGAAGGCTAGCACATACTTTCAGGGATCCTGCAGCACAGTGAGGTCGAAGGCAAGAGTGTGGCTGGCAGAGATCCAGCAGCAGAACTCACCCCCAATGGTCCCTGGGGATGGCCAGAGGAAAGAGCTTGCTCCTGCCTTGGAATATCTGCCTTCACCTCACAACTGAAAGAAGTTAAAAATTGACTTCTCTCCCTGCCAGGTCCAACGAAATGTTCAAGGGTGGAGTGCAATTATGAGTCAAAGGAGTGTGTGAGACCCCCCTTCTTTTAAAGCTATCTCAGCAGGTGATTAGACTAAAGCTAGCCTGCTTTGGGGTCCAATCTTTCACCCTATTCTTGAAAGAAGTGGACTTTGCTCTTCTGACATCACACTCAAAGTGCTTTGCTCTAGAGGTAGTGGAAGCAACAGAAAGGAGAGAGTGAGGCAGAGAGAAGCAAGAGGGTGGAGTCCTTCCCCCAACTATACAGAGCTCTGCCGGTCTACACTAACCCTGCTACCTTCTCTTCTCAATAGGATCAAAAGCCTTTAGATATGCAACACCCTAGTGTGAGGCTACTCCCTTTGAATGGTTGTGCTCATTTTTGTCTGGGCCCAGAACAGCTGCCTATTGTGTGGCTGTCTCTGGGGAGTGCATTACCTACCCTCACAAAGAGATCAACAAACAGACATGGCCATTCAGGGTTCTGTCCTGTCACATGGCAGGATAAGCCTGTTAGGCCAGAATACACATCACCTTCCACAGCTGAGCTGGCTATCACCTTCCACAGCTGAGCTGGCTAATAGGAGCCGACATGTGTGATATCAAATTGGATGTGGCTGCAGTGATTAGGAGCAGTGCCATGCACCATGCCTTAACTCAGGCATAGCTTATTTTGAGTTTACCCTGCCTCCAGCATGGTTTTCTTCTAATCATCATAGTTTTGGTACAGGGGTGCATATCGTAAATGCAGCACCTGTGCTGCAGAGACGTTTCTGTCACTGCAACTGTGACATCTGAACCTGCTCTGTGCCACTGGTAAAGCTGGCACTGCAGATCAGGATACTGGTGCAGCAAGGCACAAGCACACAATATGCTTTTGGCATGGAGCTTTTGACGGGGGAAATCTGACTAACAGATTATCCTTTCAGTGATGTAATTACCCAGATCATTTTATCATAGTATGACTCAAAGAGGTCACCCTTTGTTGGGATCCTGAAGTCAGGCTCCAGGCAATGCCTGGAAAGGCAAGGCTGCAAGCGTAGTCTTGAACCTCCACCAGCCAGCGCACCTTTTCATGTGACCCTTGGGCTTTCTTCACCGCAGCCTTCAGCGTGGCAGTCTTCCCCCATATCTTCTGATTTAACTTGACCCACCGGTCTTCCTCTCTGGGACCCCTTGCTTGCATGCCCTTTTTACTTGCCCTCTTGGACGGTGACATTCTCCATACGGTGCAAAGTCCTTACTTGCTGCCATAGAGCCACGCAGTAGTGACTCCTGGGTATTCACCTCCAATTCAAAGACACTGAGCAATGTGGGTAATCAAATAAGCTCAAAATCATGCTTTTTGCACAAGACTATGGTCTTGGCTTGTAGAGCTGTGCTCTTTTGTTTGGCTTAGCTGAAATGGCCTATTCTACTCCTTGTATTTTAGATAGAAGGCTTTTATTTAATGCTTTTTTAAATTCCAGTATAAAATTGACATACCATTGATGGTGTTGGCTATACCACACTCGTGATCCCTAAATCGGCGAAATGCCTGTGGTTGTCTGCATCCGTGAAAGGTCTTTATCTTGGGTTGATAGATTTATGTAATAGCTCTGTCGTATAAGACACAGAACTTTTTCTGGAGCAAAAGGCATGCTTTTGAGCTTATTTGCTTTCCCACTATGCATTTCCCAGTGGCTCTGAACTGGAGGTGAGCCTTCAGGGATGATAGATTTAATATATACGTGTGTAGTGTTACAGGTGGCCTCTAACGCACCAACTTCCAAAGACAGTTGAATGGTTTTAATATGATGAAAATTGGCTCCAAAGGCAGTCCCCCTCTCTCTCGACTAGGGATAGTGTGTCCCTTCGTAACCTAGGCATCCCTACTCCCTAGGTTAGTATCCACTGATTAGTAATACCTACTGTCTAAGCTGTGCAATGGCCTAAAAGCAAATACCTTGCCTTATTTATCTGTGGAAAGGAGTGACCCTCAGGGGACACTCGTGCGTAAAAGTGGGTGGATGCGCTAGGGGCCACCGGTAAGGAAGGCAAGTACTCACCGACCCCCGGCACACTCCGGACCAAACTTCGGCAATCAAGTCCACTTCGGTTGCAAGTTCAAATGCAGCAGTCGTGCAGCTTTCAGCAGTTAAGTTAGTGTTGATTCCCAAACGGGACAGTGTTGATTTCTCCGCTCCTGGTGGATGGATCAGTCCTGTTTCACTGTAGCGGGCTTCAGGGCAAAGTGGGGCACCGCAGCAAGGCACCTGCAAAGTTCGTCACCACGGCTGGGTGACACAGTAACCACATGTACTCCGGTTCAGGCGCTCTTTCTTTACTCCAGACCTGGGAATGCCAATTGTACGAAATATGGAGTGAGATTGCCGTGAACACAGAGCTTGCGATGTACCAAGTTTCAAGGGTCTCCTTGAAACGGCGGCAGTGTCAAGAGCATAGGTCCTGTGCACGGTTGGCCCAGGGACACTTCAGCGAAGGCTTGCTTGCAGGGTTTGGTGAAGGTGCCGAGAATAGTTGGTCCCACTATTCTAATGGGTCGCAGACCTTCTAGTTCGATCAGATGCAGAGGGGTCCATCGGGACGAGCGGGACGACAGCGGGCTCAGGTTTCCAAACCTTCCAACGGTCACCAGCGGTTCCTCGATTGGGCTTCTTAGTTTCAGGATGCTTGGATCCTATCCTAGGTTCAGTGAGAACTCAGGAGATCGACCTGGTGTGGTTGTTTGGAGCCTTCTCTTATCCAGAGTCTCCTTTGCGCCAAAACGAAGAGGACCCAATGGGAGATCTTCTCACATACAGGCACACCAGACGTGGACCAATCACGAACCACGATGGTCCTAGTCATTCACAGCACACCAGACTCTCTGGCATCCAGGATGTGTATTGGAACTAGACAGTCCAGCCCACATCCTGTAAGCACACATACAAGGCATGCAGAAGCCTGCGAAAGCTTGGTGTTCGCTGGAGAATGTATGCCCAAATAAGGACTGCCCTGGGTTGGCTCAACCTGGGGAAGGCAAAGGGGCAAGATGGCCAAAGGACAGCACAAAAAAACCTTGTGGCATGGCCATTTTGGAGCCAGGCTACCTTCCCGTGTCAACCGTGGTAGAAAATGGTTTGCATGGCCAGAAAGGGTTAAAATAAAGCGAAAAGATAAGCTGCCACCAGCCCTGTCCAAGGCACTTAGCCTGAAAAATCCTTTGAGGGAGTCTAGGGCCTTTGAAAACAAAAGGAAGACCCAAGCGCACTGTACTGTAAGGTACATTGTGCACTTTTGTTACATGTTGCAGAAAAGTTGCAACATTGGAAACAACTAAGGGAAACAGTCTCCCAGTACTGACTGTCTTTAAGGGCATGTCAGTTTCCCCATAACAAAGGGAAAAAAATCCCAGTGGAGCGCAGCTGAAGGCTGTGCTTGACTAGCAAAGTCAGACTATGGTGGTCAGACTATGGTGTTAAACAGCAGCAAAAAGTTGGGGTGTATACTACTGGATGGAAAACTTCACATAAGTGGGAATCTTTCCCAACACCGTTCCTTTGTGGAACTCGTTACAGCTGTGCATACCATGGCCTACATGGGATGCACTGCAATACTATAAATGACTAAAGATCAAGACTGGGATGAAGAAACAAATAGATGTTGTTGTTATCAAGAAGAAGAACATGTCTCTTTAAAACAAAACGTCCAATCCACTCTGCAACACCTGACGAGAGAGACCTAGAGAGAGGAATGCGTATGTAGGCACGGGAAGACCCTGAGCTACGTAACGTCCAGACAGAAAGAGAAGCGCATAGGCCAGGATGCCCACGAGTTTCAAACTCGCTTGACATTGCAGAACGAAATGCCAGCTGTACAACAAATCTTAAGAGGGAACAACCAAAAGGCAGGAGCACGGAGTGAAGTGGTGGCGAGGCTGTGGTGGCCAGCCAATCCACAAAACGTTGCCGACACCACAGAAAGGGACATTACTGTGTGGTACCCAGTTCTGTGCCAAGAGAACATACGGGCAAAGAAAATCCAAAGCCGAGAACGATGCTGGAGACCTGCCAACAGCAAGACTAGATGGATGGCTCCCGAGATACGAGACCCCTGAGGACGTTTCCCACCATACTTGAAGGTAATTGGGAGAATGGGAGTCACAGGAGGACCCGTAGGAATCGTTCTACAGTGCAAGTAACTCGTCTCAGTCGAAGTGACGAGACGCAGTTAAATCAGAAGTCAATGAACTTTAGGAATCCTGAAAATCTAAACTTTAAGAGAAAGCAACAGTGGAAAGTAACACCCTGGGAAAAAACATTGAACATTCTGTATATGAGGTACTGAATAATAAATAGAAATAACTTTATGAATCAGAGTTTAGAGGAACTAACCAAATGAAAGGTGTGCCCATACAAATAGGCCTGACTTAACTGAATTGTAATCATCCAGGAGAGAAAGCCTGGCAGAATAATCGAAGCCAAGAATACATTGAAATCAGCAACCTGGATAAAAGATCCTACAAAAGATTGCCAAAAGCGATTTCCAAGGAGTGGCGATCAATCAGTAATCCTTTTCATGAATTACAAAGACTAATCCATTAAATCACAAGCGACTATTTAAAAATGGTGTATTAAACAAGAAAACTATCGGCTGGTACTGAAAGTACCCTCAGAGAAGGGAGTCATTCTCCTTTTAGAAGTTAGTTTTCTGTACAGGTGCAGAAGTGAGACTCTGAGGGGTCATGGTGATTATTAGAAACTTTTATTCTCCAGCATGGCGTCTGGCATGGATTCACATGCTCATGAATATTCCCCCTCGTCAGGCCGAGAATCCTCGGTATAGAAAAAAATCGGTATCAGTTTCGTTTCTGATCTGTCTTTCTCAGCAGTAACCAATCACTGGTCTCTGGGTCATACTGCCCCCAGCCAATGACTGCCCTCTCCCTAAGCCCCGCTTCCGGCAGCCATCCTCAGATTTTTACCGCACGTTCAAGTGTTGGGAGTCCTCGTGCTGTAGCTCTTGAGCTTTTGCTCCGTTTTCGCGCTTTTTCAGGAGATTTTTCTCATTTTTCGGTTAAATAGAGCCTCAAGCTCCACCGTTTCTACATCTGATCAACAGGGATCCGTTTCGGAGTTTTCTACACCCCTCAAGGGTGAAGATTTCGTCGAGTTACGCTTTTGGAGGATTCCAGAAGTTCTGAGGCCTACCCCGGACATGGCCCAGGAGAAAGGAAGCTCGACGCCCGGGAAGCTGTTCAGGACCTGCCCTGGATGCCAGCTTCAGAATGTTTTCAAGGAGGACGAGCATTCGTTATGCCTCTACTGTCTCCATGAGGACAAGACGCACAAGGAGAAGGACTGTGCGTTTTGTGGCAACATGTCAGAGCGGACCATGAAGGATCGCCACCTCCGTCTCGCCAAATGGCTGGAAGGGAAGAGCCAGTCATGCGAGAAGAAGAAAAAGAAGTCTGAGCGGTCTTCTAAGTCCTGTGAGGGTGCCCCGACGACGGGGGCCCAACAAAAGGCTAAGCACCGCGAGTCCGCGGGCACCGGGAGCGCCGAACGGTCGGGCTCCTTGGCTGCCAGGCAGGGCGCATCCTCCCCGGCGCCATCAACCACGAGCCAACGCTCTGGCTCGGGTAAGAGGAAGTCCGAACCCGGCGAAGCTTCTGGAGAGGCTCCGGTCGATCTCGAAGATTCCGGCAGAGGGGGAGCGAGGCTCGGACCCCCCCCCCCCCAGATGAAGGCCCCAGGCGTCCAGAAGGTGACGATGGCCTTAATTCACCCTGCTAAGACCTCGATTGAGGATGGCGCCGCGGCCCTGGCTCAGCCTGTGGAGGCTACACCATTGGAGGCGCCCTCAGGACCCAGAGTCTCCCTGCCACCGTGGAGGGAGTCGTCTTTCAGGCCCATTGAGAAGACCCCCACGAAGTCCTCGTTGGAAAAGGTGGGGGAGGGGCTGGTGGCTATCGTGGATACGGACACAACCTCTGAAGAAGAGCTCATCGAAGTCGTGGAAGAGGCCCAGCCCATCGGGAGGGATCCCGACGAGGGCGACGACGAGAGCGACGGTGTCGCCGACTGAGGATGGCTGCCGGAGGCGGGGCTTAGGGAGAGGGCAGTCATTGGCTGGGGGCAGTATGACCCAGAGACCAGTGATTGGTTACTGCTAAGAAAGACAGATCAGAAACGAAACTGATACTGATTTTTTTCTATACCGAGGATTCCCGGCCTGACGGGGAATATTCATGAGCATGTGAATCCATGCCAGACCCATGCTGGAGAACAACAGTTACAGGTAAGTAACTTGTTCCTTTTAAGTACAAAAGAAAAGGAACCCTTATCTCACCCTAACTCCAAAAGGGGTTCCCTGTCTCAACTGAAATAACTAGTGTCAGAATGTCCAAAGCAAAAGTTCCAATGTCTGAATCCTAACTCTGTACCTCGCATGAAAAATAGGGTCTTTCTAGCCCAAAGGGAGTGACACCCTTTCCCTGGACAAAAGTCAGTTCTGGAATCTTCAGACCTTGAAGTATTGGGGTATATCTCCCTTGTTTCAGTTTGTTCCGGTTTCTTGTAAATTCAACAATTTGTTGGGGAACATTCTGTTCCCTAGTTGGCCTTTCTCGTGCTTCTTTTCTGTCTCTGGGTCCCTAACCCTGATTGGCAGACCTAGTTCCTTTTCACCATGCACAGTTGCAAAAACAAAGGCGTTTAGATGTCTTTGCAAACTGGAGTGGGTCCTTGACCCTGGTTGTCAGACCTGATTTCCTTCCACCAGGTACTGCGATGAAGAACAGCTGCAATGCACTCCCAAGCTGTGGTGGGTCACTGACCTGGGTTGGCAGACCTGGTTTCCTTCCACCAGGTACTGCGATGAAGAACAGCAGCCTGGATGCATTCCCAAGCTGTGGTGGGTGCCTAGCCATGGTGTCGCATACAGACTTGGTTTACTCGCCTGCCAAGTACTGGCATTTATTTTCTTACCACTCACTTTTCTCTTTATGGAGGTGCAGGTTCCAGACTCACACTGCAGGTTCCCACCAGTATTCTGCAGATCATAGTTCACTGTTCTGCCAGTTATTCTCTTTATATGGGTGCGGGTCCAGACTTGCACTGCGGGCTCCCGTCAAGTGTTATTCACCTGATTAGGTTTCCAAATGTCTTTTGACTTTTGATAGATAGGGTCCCAGACCCATTTATGTGGCTCTATGAACTTACTTGCCCCTTAGGATTCTCACCACTACTTTACAGGCCCCCAGCGCCTGCCCGCTCATCAGCGCACCTTTGTGTGGTACGTGATGTTATCAGGACATTTGTGCGCCTGCCGTCAGTGGTGGGGCTTCCACTGCTACCTTCTCTTGTCTCCAGAGGTCGGCGGCTAAGCTGTGCCTGATTCTTCCTTGTCGGTGTAGGACCGTTCCTCCACGGCTGCCTATCTTCAGGGATGCCAGGAGCATGTTCCTTGCTGCTCACCTTGCTGTCCCTGCACACCAGACCAGACCGCTTTAAAGCAACCTTCTCCTTGCTCAGCTCCCCTGTCTGCCTGCCTTCTTCCCTGAGCGTACTCCGTCTCGTGGTGCCTCCCAGCCGGGCTTAACACTTCATCAAGTCCTTCTTTGCTTTTAACTTGGCTCCTTCAAATCAGCTGTCGATAACCACTAGAATGGGCAAAGTGGTTGTATTGCTCAGTGCCTCCTCCTCATCTCAGTACTGAGTGAGTTATGATGTTACTCACTAGAGATCTTCCTCATCTCAATACTCTCTACTTCTATTTTATTAGAGAAATACAGGAAATAGGAGGGAAGGGGTGGAGAGGGAGGAAGTGAAGGAGAGGTGTGGTTGTTATAGGGATACCGCGTTCTCCCAATATGGTCGTATCTGGTCTCAAATGGGGTTTCCCCTCTCAAGAGATCCATCCACTGAGTACCAATCCCGGGGGGACTGTTGGGTAGCGGCATCACCACCTCATGGGAAGGAGCTCACCCTTCGAAAGCAGCAACATCATCCTGGGATTTGTCACATATCATAGTGGTAGGATCGGTTAGGTTGGTGTTTGACAGCAGACATTTATTTTTGGACTTTCACACATGATGGATAACCACCTTAGTGAGATAGGCAGGGAACACTGATAGGAAAGGCTAGGCCTTATAATATTATTTTAATAAAAGTCAGTGAACCATGTCCAGAGTGTCTGCGCCCTCCTTCTGGCTCGCCACAGCATGTAGTAACAAAACAATGTATGGGTTCAGTAATCTGTGGAAGAAAAACCTTTCTGAGCACCAAATGTCTACGGATGTAAGAACAGTGAAGGAGCGTAAAATAATTTAAGAAACAAATGCATGTCCATTTGCCAGTTCAATAATCTCTGGTAGCAAAACAGTTGATGAAAGCAATAACAAAAAAATGTGTGAATGCAGTAATATTCTGGAATATATAGCAAATCTGTGAGTGCAAAACGTCAATGAAAGCAATACAGTCTGAGTGCAATAACAAAACAGCATGAGCGTACTTGTAGTCTTTGGCAGCAGAAAATGTGTGCCGTAAGTCTAAGTGTAAGCAGTCAATGGAAGCAATGCAATTTTAGGATGGCACAAGCAAAATAATCTGTGCGTGCAATAAGGGATTTATGAAAAAAAACTATATGGAGTCAGTACAACCTGTGTACAGTAGCAGCAGTCAGTGAGTGGAATAGTAAAATGATTGACTAGTGAAATCAATGCATGGGTGCAGGAAACACCCTGTGGAAGCAAACGCCACATGAATGCAAATGTGCGTGCAGTATCTAAAGGAAGCAAAACAATGTATTAATAAATCACAAAACAATCTACATGTGCAGTAGCCATCTATGAAAGTAGAACGGTCTATGGAACAGTTAAATGCAGGGTGCAAAACCTTGCCTTGTAAACCAAGAGGGAGTAGGGATCGCAAACATCACTGTGTAGCTCATTGAGGAGATAATCTCACCATGGATACCAGCAAACCCACATATCAAAGTGCAAGTCCAGCATGGTGCAAACATTGTTCATAATTGGCAAGGATTACATTATAGTGCGACACAGGAAAGAGGGAAAACACAGTGCAAACCAGTAAGAAGCTAAATCAAAGTGCAGGTAATCTTGGAGCAAACATCAGTGCAAAATAATCAGGGGGCAAACATCACTGTGTATCAGCAGTGACAAAGTGCACGCCAACAAGGTGCAAATATCAATAGTGTGTCGTTATCACAGTGACAATCAGAAGGGTGTAAACAGCTGATTGATGTAACAGGGATGCAAATAAGAGATTGTAACCGCCAGCCTTATTCACAGAATAAGTCAAGTTGCTTCTCCGAGGGGTGTAGGCGAGTGGGCTAGTCAATAAACTGGTGTCCTCTGTAGCCCTGCCTTTCAACGGCTTTCCCGAGGTACTGCTGCTTGTAGGTAAGTTGCTGGTCCACGTAACCGTTCCAGTGGCCCGACTTGCCCCATTTAAAGCTGGTAGAGGGAAAGTATTGCAGGGGATTGTGCTGAAGAGTTAAGGCCAAAAACCACTCTGAAATCATCACAAAATCCAAATCTGCTGCATTCCTTCCTTGCTAGTCATGGCATGCTGGAGAAGTTGTATCTGGTCACTATTATCAGAATAAAACATTTGGAAGACACATTTCGTGGAGACAAGAGTCCTAAGTTAGCAATCAACTGAGAATAAACATTTGAAAAATATATTGCTTGTTGACTTTTGAAAGACTTATCAAAGGCTAGATGCAAGAGCCCACACTCCATGAGCATTCGAACCAGAAACTGGAACAACAAATTCATACCATAGATAAATACACCATGAAAATGAGAACCCACCACATAAGCCGCACATAAAGACTCCAAATAAAGTTCTTGTTTAACCTTATTGCAATGAAGTTCAGTCTTCATTACCTCAAGTCTGTCACACTCTATATAGCTAGATGTATTAATGTCTGGTAGGGGCCAGATGTGGTCTGGAGTTGGAGATTCCTAAGAAAGCAATCAGGGCAGCTCTTGATTATTATGGTACTGTTCTCAAGGAACGGTTGGCATAGGGGCAGAAAACACAACCTTTGGCACTCCAGATGTTTGTCCTGCAACTCCTACCAGAACTAGCCACCATAGCCAGTGGTGAGGGATCATGGGAGTTGTAGTTCAACACCTGGAGAGCCACAGGTTGCAGAAATCTGGTGTAGGGGAAAACTTACAATATTTTACTACCTTTTTGAAATAAGGAAGGGGCTTGCTCAGGGAAGCTCACATGCTTTGGTTATGGGCCCGTTTTAATAGGGCATCTCATTGACCGTGTTCATCTCTCTAGGGTGCCTGAACCCACATGCTGAACTGATCAAGTTGGCCATCCATACAAAGCTAAAACGTAGGTATCTTGGAGGAGTTCCAGTTTAGCATATATACTACATAAGGTCAGAAAGTAAAATTTGACTCACTTGTTCAACCTGTTGGTCCCCTTGACATTTTTCTCTTTTGTTTGTTTTGTGGACTGTCATTGTGCTGACAGTTACAATTCATCAATGGTGTTCTGTCCTTAGTGGACAATATGGCTCTGGGCAGGGATGCTCAGATAGACCCCAATGTTGTCCCTGTGTGAATTCCCTAACTAGAAGGCCTAGGTTGTGGCAGCTGCATGATTTATTTTTGGCTTCACCATCCTTTAGCCTCTTTACCTCATTGGTAGCCAAGTGCCCATACATGGTGGTCATTATGCTACTAATGCATTTTAAAAATCCTCCTCCCCGGGCATAGTGCTTTGTGGCTTTCCTTTGTTTAGAGCACCAGTCGGGTCTCACTGAATGCCATCAACATACAATTTGGCTGGCGGGTCCTGATTGGATTTCCAGAATTTCATTTTTGGACGTCTTGCCTGCTATCTTTCCGAGTCCTCCACATATCTTGCTAGCTTTTTAGGTTTTCAACATTTCCCTTGTGGCCCTAGGAGGTTCTGCGTAAGTCCCCATACCACTTGAACCATGTTTCGGGTGCGCTGTCCCTAGCAGCTCCTTTGGCATCCAAGTCGAGAACCACATTTTGGTCTCAGGATGTTTCAATTACCCTAGAAGTATGTTGTGGAGTAGGCTGGGGGAGCAGTGTTTTAGTTTTGAGTACACCTGTGGTGTAGTCATTTATACCGCATTAGTAGCCTGAAGTGAAGTATATGATGGCCATTTGGGTACTAATGCATTTTTTATTAAGCCCAGCTCCAGGCCATTTTGTTTTGGGGTATCCTGTGGTCTATCTGGACCAAGAAGCATTGTAAACATTTTGCTGATGTAAGCCCCAGTCTCCCTTGGTTTGAGCTTAAACCCATCTAGACTAGTTTAAATTCCTCTCAATTTACCAATCCACATCTAGTGTGAACGGGCAAGGGTGTGTATATATATTTCTGAGGCTTGTGGAATCTGCTTAGATCACATGCTGTGCATAGGCCGACATCTAGTGGAACCTGCGGAGTATTACAGTTTGTTTTTCGAAACTCGAAAATGGGCGTCGACACAGGGCGTGCCAGTAATACTATCCCTAGTGTGACGTCCACTGTACCCAAGATCCCTCACGCGTCTAGGATCCTCAGATTGTTTTTTTCCGCCATACTGGTCGGAAGCATTTTGCGGAGTCCCCTGGCCTTAGCCATACTTTTGCTAAAATATAAAATAATAATCTATTCACATCCTTCCCCACCCCAACGTCGAACTTCGACACTCGACGCCGGCTGGAGAAGAAATCGACCGTCGGCTGCTGCACGACGGATTTGGGCCTCGGAAGGCCGCTGGCCCCGGCCCGGGCCTGGTAGGCCGCTGGCCTCGGCCCTGCAAGTAGGGAGAGTGGGGGGTGGTACATACTCTACACTCTTGGTATATAGGTACACCTTATACTTTTCCTACACTTAACAGCCCGCTGCCTCAAGGTGCGTATGGAGGGTACCCCTTTTCAATTCTGCCCCAAGTGCAATCACAAATACCCTTGGGTCGACAGGCACGCCACGTGCAATCTCTGCTTGCCGAGGGACCACCCCGAAGCGAACTGCGGAGCGTGTAGTAGGTTTAAACCTAAGACACTTAAGGACCGTTCGACGAAGCGTTGGGCCCACCACGCCAGGCAGGCGGCCATGGCAGCGGAGGGCGCCTTCAGCGATGCCATACTTTCGGACGGCGAGGGCATTACGGCGTCGAAAGACAGCCGAGCGCAGGTCCCTTACCTCGGAAGGTCGTCCGGCAGGGCGGCTATGGGGAAGACCCCCGGCGACACAAGCGCTTCACATACTACACACACTAAACACACTAAGTCCAACCGATACTCGACGACGTTGAGTTCTCAGAAAGAGGCACCGACAGAACGGTCCGATTCGGTGTCCTCTGGGCGCTCTCGATCTAGATCGCCGGATGACTCCAGGCAATCATCCACTCTTGCCAAGAGTGCCTCGCTCCCTAGGCTAACAGAAGTTCGATCGTCGGAAGATGATGATGACTTCCACCCCCAGGCCGCGCTCCAGGAGTCGGAGCCCGCAATTAAAGCCAGCGAGGCCCCACGCTCGAAGGCCAGGGACACCTCTCCCGATCCTCGACGCCAGGCGTCGAAAAACTCAGGAGCCACTAAGGGAGAGGGAAAACATTTTTCTACGCACAGGGAGGGGGGAAAACAGCAGAAGAAACTACCTGTACATTCTTCCACACCTGTGAAACACTCCACCCCCCCCTAAACAGACAGACAAGCCCAGGTCTGCTGATAGGTCCACAACCAGCAAAGCTACTCAAGAAAAATACCATAGACTTGCTGAGAGAGTCATTCCCAGTTCCAAAAAATGGTCCAGTGAAGACCTAGATAGGGTCATGTCAAGAATGTCTTCTTTGGCTGATTTTTATGATAAAAATCCAGAACATTTCCTCTCGTATGATCCACAAGGGGCCACACCCTCAGGCTCTACTGATCCTATCTCCCCCCCCCCCCCGAGTAAGAAGGCCCGGTTTGAAACCCCGATGAGGTCTGAACCCTTCGAGGTACAACCTTACGCAACTCCATACTCACGGTATCAAGGAGAGGCTTCCCTTTGTGAAGACCAAGAATTTGGTATGATAGAAGAGCAAACCGGGACGGGCTACTATGGGGATGATGAGGACCAGGAAGGAGGAGAGGATGACCCGGAAACATACAGAGTAGATTCCCCGGTAGAGAACGAAGCCCCGGTTACCGACTCCCTGGTCGATAACCAAACCCTCCTAATTGAGGTTCTCGCTCGCGCAGCAGAAAATTTCCACATTGACACCCACGGTGTACAGGAGGAAAGGGACTACGCAGAAGAGTTAGTGGGAGAAAGGAGGCCTGTTGCCGAGACCATCCCTATACTTAAATCCATTCAGCGGAGAATAGATCTGTCCCTGGTGAACCCAAACCTCACCAGAGCAGTCAATCCCAGGGTTGAAAAACTTTTCAGGGCGGCACAGTCTGACCCTCTCTATATAAGAGGACATCTGAAGCCAGACTCCCTAGTTGTCACCAACACTCGTAAGAGGGCTGGGATACCCTTGTCTTCGTCAGAAGCTCCTCCCGACAAGGAGAGCAAAAAACGATATGGTTTCGGCAGGAAGGTAGCCTCAACGTCCGCCTATCAAGCAAGGATTGCTAACTCCACCACCCTGTTGGCCAGCTACAACTGCCATCAGTGGGAAGAAGTCGCGGCTCTCATAACCTCTGCTCCTGAACCGTTAAAGGGCCAATTAGCTCGGATTTCCGCAGAGGGTAGAGCCGTGTCTGGTTGCATTTTGAAAGCGACCTTCGACGCCGCGGACAACGCAGGCAGATTGATAGCAGAAGGTACTGTTATCAAGAGACATGCGTGGTTACGGCAGTCTGGTTTTAAGGCAGAAACACAGGCATCATTGTTAGACAAACCGGTGGAAACCGATCTGTTTGGTAAGGCGGTCGAAGACGCACTGAAAAATGCCAAGGACGAATACGAGACACTCAAATCCCTTGGCCAGTTAACCAAAAAGCCCCCTAACCAGAGAGGGAATAGCAATTTTCGTCGCCCACACGGCCAAAATTCCCAGAGAGGATCTAACTATTCCCAGGGGCAGGGTACACAGTGGAACAACAAACAGTCTACCCAGGGTTACGGCAGAGGTAATAGGAGAGATCGTGGTAAAGGCAGAGGCAGCCCCAGCAAGGGAGGCGGCACGCCTCCACCAAAGCAGTGACGCTCAGTTCAGGGTCCCTTCTCACGCAACCCCAGTAGGGGGACGCATTTCAAACTTCACCCAGGCTTGGGAAGGGATCACATCAGACAGATGGGTGCTGTCAACAGTATCCACAGGATATTGTATAGAGCTACTGCAGCGTCCCCGGAACCATCCTCCACGACAAAGAGAACACTCCTTAGAACATCAGAAGATTCTCCTCGAGGAGATCGCCATTCTTCTACAAAAGGACGCAATAGAACTCGTCCCGGGACACCAGGTAAACAAGGGTATTTATTCAACTTACTTCCTTGTGCCAAAGAAAGACTTGACAATGCGCCCAGTATTGGACTTACGGCCTGCCAACAGGTATGTCAAGCCCCAAAAATTTCGTATGACCACGCTACAAGAGGTAATCCCCCTCCTAAAATAGGGGATTACATGGCAACCTTGGATATGAAAGATGCTTATTTTCATATTTCCATGTTCCCAGCGCACAGAAAGTACTTGCGCTTCAAGGTGGACAGTCGCCACTACCAATTCAAGGTACTGCCCTTCGGGATAGCTTCAGCACCAAGGGTATTCACCAAGGTACTGGCGGTGGCAGCTGCACACCTACGCAGGGAGGCAATCCCAGTGTACCCTTATCTGGACGACTGGCTCATAACGGGGGAAACCCCAGGAATTTGTAGGACAAACATTCAAAGGACTATCGACCTCCTCCACGAGTTAGGCTTCTCAATCAACGAGAAGAAGTCAAGCCTGGTGCCAAGCACCTCAAAACAATTCCTAGGAGCAATCCTGGATACCCAGGAGGGGTTGACCTTTCCTTCAGAAGAAAGAATTTGGAATATACTACTGCGAATTCTGCATTATCAGTCCGGTCAACAAATAACGGTACGCAAAGCAATGCGTTTACTGGGCATGATGGTGTCCTGCATTTACCATTTACCTGGTCCCCCACGCGCGCCTGCGCATGCGTCCCATGCATGAATGGTTGGCGAAACAGTGGTCTCAGGCAAGTGGTCAGTGGGACGATCTAGTGGTCGTTTCGCCAACACTGGTACAAAGCCTTCACTGGTGGACAAGAGAAAATCTCACACAGGGGAAACCCTTTTACGATCCCGAAGTACAGACAGTAGTCACTACTGATGCATGTCTGACGGGGTGGGGAGCTCACCATCTCCACCACACAGCTCAGGGTCTCTGGTCTCACTCAGTGGCCAAGAACCACATCAACTTGCTAGAGCTTCTGGCAGTATTCAGAGCGCTTCGGGCGTTCGAGCCCCACCTACTAAACCTGTCAGTGCAAATCCGGACGGACAGCACTACAGCCATGTTCTACCTGAACAAGCAAGGAGGGACTCGCTCGCCAAATCTGTCCAAGCTTGCCCAGAAAATCTGGATATGGGCACTCAGACGGAACATCTTCCTGTCATCACAACATGTTCCAGGGGAGCTCAATTCCCTAGCGGATGCTCTGAGCAGAGACTCCCTCCCAGAGCAACACGAATGGGTTCTTAACAGAGAGGTCGTAGAAGATCTCTTCTCTCAGTGGGGTTTCCCCACTATAGACTTATTCGCCACAAGCGAAAACAGACAATGCCCAGGATTTGCATCCAGGTTCCCCCAACCAGACTCCCAGGGGAACGCCCTGTGGATGAACTGGTCAGGGATGTTTGCGTACGCTTTTCCACCAACTCCTCTCATCAGGAAAGTGGTGAACAAGATGAACAGGGAGTCAATGACGCTCGTCCTAGTTGCTCCCATGTGGGCAAGACAACCGTGGTTCCCACACCTACGCAGGATGGCGGTGTGCGAGCCCATCAAACTTCCAGCCTGGTACAACCTACTGTCCCAGCACCAAGGTCAAACAGTGCACCAGCAACCCAACTCAATGAACCTGGCAGCATGGCTCCTGAGGTCATAGAGTTTGGACACCTCAATTTGCCACAGAGGTGTATGGACATCCTAAAGGTATCTAGGAAACCAAACACAAGGCACTGTTACTTTGACAAGTGGAAGAGGTTCGTTATCTGGTGCCAGAGTAGACAAATCAACCCAGTTGATTGCACTCCTTCCACTATTGTTACATACATGCTCCACCTGCTAGATGCAGGATTGGTTTTTAACTCGCTGAAAGTACACCTGGCAGCCCTCTCGGCTTACTCCACTTCCCATAGCAAGGTTTCGTGGTGGAAAGTACCAGTAGTTAAAGCCTTCATGGAAGGAGTAAAGCGACTTCACCCTCCTATTTCAAACCCACCACCAGGGTGGGACCTTAATGTGGTGCTAGCCAAGCTCATGGGCCCCCCTTTCGAACCCATGCATAAAAGCAGTCTCAAACACCTGACTTATAAAACGGCCTTCTTAGTAGCTATTACTTCTATAAGAAGGGTCAGTGAAATTCGGGCTCTGTCAGTGCAGGATCCCTTCTTTACTATCCATAAAGACAAACTGGTTTTACGCACACACCCTAGGTTCTCACCTAAATTTATATCAAAATTCAAATTCCATGTAAACCAGTCCATCGAGCTTCCGGCTTTCTTCCAGAACCCGCAAAGCTCGGCTGAGGTGAAACTACACACCCTAGATGTGCGTAGGGCGGTCCTCTACTATGTAAATAAAACCAGACCGCTAAGGAAAACAGATCAACTGTTTGTCTCCATAGCTACAGGCAGAGAGGGGGATCGCGTCTCTAAAGGTGCCATCTCGAAGTGGATTATTAACTGTATCCAGCTGTGTTACTCACTCTCTGAAAGAACTATGCCTTTTACGCCAAGGGCCCACTCTACTAGAGGCATTGGGGCCACTCTGGCTTTCATTGCAAATGTACCCCTTGACACCATTTGCAAAGCAGCTACCTGGAGCTCTATTCACACTTTTACTCAGCATTACTGCGTTGACACCCATTCCAAGGCAGATACACAAGTGGGACAAGCGGTTCTAAGACACTTATTTGCTCATGACCCTTCTCACATCCCACCTCCTTCTTCTGGTACTGCTCGCTAATCTATGCACAGCATGTGATCTAAGCAGATTCCACAAGCCTCAGAAGGGATACATTACTCACCGTAATCGTATTTTTGATGCTTGTATCTGCTTAGATTCACATGCGACCCACCCTTCCTCCCCTCCGAGAGAAGGCGCATGATTGCTTGTAGTCTTACCTTTCTGTCTATCTGCTTGGATTATCTGTACTCACGCTACTCCTCATGCTACCTCATGTCAGAAAAAATACAATCTGAGGATCCTAGACGCGTGAGGGATCTTGGGTACAGTGGACGTCACACTAGGGATAGTATTACTGGCACCCTCTGTGTCGACGCCCATTTTCGAGTTTCGAAAAACAAACTGTAATACTCCGCAGCTTCCACTAGATGTCGGCCTATGCACAGCATGTGAATCTAAGCAGATACAAGCATCAGAAATACGATTACGGTGAGTAATGTATCCTATATATATATATAATGTAAATGAGCCCTCAAATCACATATCACTCAAGCACAAATGTTTTGGTGGCAAGCAACTCAAGCACACTCTAAAAAACAATATTATATTATATTGTTTTTTAGAGTGTGCTTGAGTTGCTTGCCACCAAAACATTTGTGCTTGAGTGATATGTGATTTGAGGGCTCATTTAGGCCTGCATCTGAGTGAATGTATTATCAGTTGAAGCCCTTGTATGATCCTCAGATCTTTATTTGAACCTTGGAATACGACTGCTGATGATATGCTGTTGATATTACCCAGATGAGGCCACACTGGCTGGACCATGACTCCTTTGTCCTGATTCCCTGCTCCTTCTCTGCTGGGGAATCCCATACTCGTGTCTTAACTTTGTCGCCGTCATAGCCGGCTGGCTGGACTGGCTGCTACTTTGTGGTATATCTTCTAGGCCTCTGCAGTGCTGCATGTTAGGGTAGTTTTCATTAAGTCACATTGGCAGTAAGACTTTAGCAAGCTATCCCAGTGGTTTGTAGATCCCCAACTCTTAGTATCAGTCTGCGCTAGCTCAGGGCCTTGGTAGAGTGGCAGAGCAGTCAGGCTTATTTTAAGAGGAATATGTGAGCTGTAGGTAAGTACACTGATGCTTAGCTAGACGGGCACAACAAAGAAGCACTTACACATATAATTATTTTTAAAAAGTATATATTATATTTACACCAGAATAACTTTAAATAATTCAGACGTTTACGTTAGAACACTTAGGAATACTTGATAATACACGTCAAAGGGCACTTTTACTTTTGTGTATGTTCACGGTTACATTTTTAGCAACGTTCGAAAGGGAAAAGACAATGTTATACTGTGCACTCATGCAGTTTTCAACGGTTTATACGGCAATACATTTACTCTGAAAACACATAATAAAGCTACTTAAAGGGAGGAAAATGGTTAGTGTAGCATGAGCTTAGTTCAATTTTCTATAGATGGTTTCTTTGCCTAGTAAGTCTTTTAAGTCCCAAAACGCAACCATAGCTAAAGGCAGTTCGAGGAGGGCTTAAAGTCTTGGCAATCGTCAAATTACAAAGAGTTCCTGTGGATTTCATCCAGTGTCTAGAGTTATTGAAGCAGCAAGTTAACTAACAAAGGAGACCTTTGAACGGACTCAAAGGGGACCCAAGCAGCGGCTTGGATCAGAGGGGGTTTCCCTGGACACCTCTACATGCACTCCAACGCTCTGGAGCGACTTCTTGGAATCAGGTAAGCAATACCTTTTTCCCCACAGTACCTTAGGCTTGAAGAAAATGTTTGTGCAGGATACTCTGCGATGTTGCAGCTCTGGGCCCGACCTCCATATTCCTTAGTTTGGTGACTGAAGGCAGGACAATGGATGCTATCTCCCGGCAGCAGCCTTGAGGGAGGACCTGTAGCACAACTTTCAGCAACTTCTTGGTTCACTATGCGGCTAGAGTCCAATATTACCTGCCATATTGTCTAGTAGAATCAATGTCCTAGCTCTTTACTGTTGGTTTCTTATATGTCATGTTGCAGGGACTTCTACCACACAATGCTGACGTTTGCTTCGTCTCCATGCGCTCTGCTTGATCTGAATGAGAGGGGGTGGGTTAGGTTGGTAGGGAGAGAGGGAAAATGCAAGATGGCTTTGTCAGTCCAGAAAAAGTAGACACCCCTCAATGATAGAGGCAATGTATTCTGTTGGCCGAAGACCAATCGCCTCTTGTGTTTAGTATTAGAAATACATAGCCATAAGCTTGACTAAAGTGTGGCCACTTTGAAGTGATTGAAATCACCATTTTGTTTTCTAACGTTTGCCTCTTGCTTTCTGTTAAAACTGCTTTGCTGCAAACTTATTCTGCTCCACTAGTACTTTATTGTTCATGCATAGAGCAAGGCCGCGAGAGACTTGTTGAAACATAACGCAGCGACCCAGACAGAAATGCCCGGTCTCCTCCCTCACAAGTCCTTGGAAGTAAGCAGCAAGGCATTTAATCAGTACACAGCAGGTGCCAGCTAGTCTCGCTAATACAGTAGAAATGTTAGAAACGAACATTTAATGGCTTGACTCAGGCTCTCCTTTACGACCCCCCCTTCCCTGAGCCCTGTAGAGCGAGTTGACCCCCAGTACACGAATAGAAAATAAGAGATAGTGAGGCCTGGAATGTGTCTCCCCTGCACGCAGCTTGCTTGCAGAGAACAGAAGCAGTGTGTTCTTATAACAAAGAATTGTGTCTGCAGGCTCATGAAATTGCAAACTGCTGCTAAATAAATGTCTGTAGGTGTCATACTCGTCACAATTGTCAATCATCAAACCGAATTCAAAGGAAATACATTATGGGCGGTATTGAATGTGTCACCACTGATTGTAAGATGCTTGTTTTGTATATATGGTACTGTTGTACGGTTCTCACTCTCTTGCGTCCCCTGGGGTCTGGAAACACATGTCGTGGGGCGTGGGACCCAGTTGGTCAACTGAGACTATTTGCTTGGCAATAAACCCTAGCTTTTGGGAATACAACCTTGTGTCTGTCGCATCAGTTCGCGTGTGGTGATTGTTGTAACGCTCACCTGATTCCCGTAGAGACGCCGATCTTGACTGGGCGTATACCGTATCTTCAAAGGTGATGTGTAACACACGGCTGGCTCTTTGGGCTGGACCGCTGTGCACTGTATGTCTGACTCGAAGGGTAAGATGTCTTAGGTAAGTGAACGCCGTGCTCTCCATCTGCCTCGGGGCAGGGTGCTGTAACCAGTTTCTTCACTGGATAAGGGGAGCAGGCCTCTTGACTTCAGAGGACTGCTGTCCGTCGTTTACTGCACGAGCGGTAAGTTTCGAGTAATTCTAATGTCTTTAAAAGTCTTTAGTAATGATGTCTCTTGTTTTGCAGGGTTCCGGCGATGGCGGATGACGGGCTGAAGTGAGTTGAAGATGGAGCCCGTGTGATGAATAGAAGCGCCTGGAAGCACGTAAGTAAGCGCTTGTTGCCTGCTTCATGAGGCGCTCTAACTGTCTTTTTATTTTGCAGGTACAAGTTCGGAGCGGCTGCAGGGTGCCGGAATACCCACTGGGTTAGATGTGGAAAGGAGTAATGGCACGTGAGTATTAAAGTTCCCCAATGTCTTTAAACGCACCTTGTTTTGTCTTTCAGATGCGGGATGCAGCGCCGAAGGCCTCCGGAGCGTGCGAAGAGTTGGTAAGCTTTTGTCTTTCAGATGCCGGAATGCAGTGCGAAGACCTCCGGAGCGCACGAAGAGTAGGGTAAGCCTTTGTCTTTCAGATGCCGGAATGCAGCGCGAGGCGTTGGTGACAGCCGATGGACCAAGTAAGTGAAGCGCTGTCACTGAAGACCGTAATGCTAACCTGTTCTTTCTTGTCTTTATAGGTGTTGCTGAAGACTGGATTCAGGATGGTAAGCCTTTTTCCTTAGGCCCAGGATCAGATGCAGAAGACACGATGAGCGTTCTGCTGCAGAGGATGCAGAATAACGCAAAGCAAGATTCATCCATCGGGTGTGGTTTAAATAGCCTCCTGTAGTGCTTAGGTGTCTCCTTCCACAGCCACGCCTAGGTAAGAAAAGAGTTCCTGCTTTCCAGAAGAGTTCCAGTGTTCTGAACCTAGGGAGTGGCTCCTGCCTCACCCAACAGGAAAAGTAGTTCCAAACAGAAGAGGATCAGAGGCTCAACTGGCAGGCAAGTAAGCAGCATGGTCTGCTGCAGGTAAGTCCACCCAAGCATTATGAGCCCGGCGCTTCCAGCGCTGGGACTGGGCATATTTATGAGCCTGGTGCCACTGGCGCCAGGACTGGGTCCAAAAGGTCCCAATTGGGACTGGTTGGCACTCGGAACCTGGGTTATGGATCTGCTTCCAAGGGAGTTGGGAAAAACCTGACCTTTTGGAAGCAGAGATCATGACAGTACCCCCCCTCAAGGCCCCTCCCAAACCGGGCTTCTCCGGGGTTTTGGCTTGTCAGGAAATGTTCGGTGAAATCTTTTGATTAGGCGAGGAGCGTGGACATATTCAGCAGGTTCCCAGGATCTCTCTTGGGGGCCGTAGCCTTTCCAGTCAATTAGGTAAAATAGTTTAGATTTGGAGATCTTGGAGTCCAGAATGCTTTTGACTTCAAACTCGAGTTCTCCATCAACTAGGATGGGTTTTGGAGATTTAGTTAGTCGGGTTTGAGGTTGCACGGATTTTAATAGAGAGACGTGGAAGACTGGATGTATCTTCATGTGCGGGGGCAAGTCCAACTTGACCGCTACTGGGTTTACTATGGTAGTGATGGAATAGGGACCAAGGTATCTTGGGTTGAATGTGCGTGGCCCTTTTAGAGGTAGATATTTGGTGGATAACCAGACTTGATCCCCTACTTGATATTGAGGGGATTCCTTCCGATGTTGATCTGCTCCTTTCTTGTATTGTTCTTTAGCCCTTTGAAGGTGAGAAACAGCTTCCTTAAAGGCTTGGGTGATTGTAGAATGCAGGTAGTCTACTGCTGGTGTTTCAAGATCTTGGAGGGGATCCAACTCCGAGGTTCGAGGGTGACTGCCGTATAAAAGAAAAAACAGGGTTTTCCCAGTTCCCGAATGGACAGAGTTATTGTAGGCATATTCGGCTATCCAAAGGATGTCTTTCCAAGTTTTTTCAGTTTGTTGCAGCATGCAGCGTAAATACTGTTCCAGAGTTTGATTGGTCCTCTCGGTTTGTCCGTCGGTCTGAGGGTGGTGACTGGTCGATAGTCTCACATCAATTTGAGCCGACTGACAGCAACTTCGCCAGAAATGAGAAATAAATTGACTACCTCGATCCGAAATTAGAACCGAAGGAAAACCGTTCAGTCGGACGATGTTTTCGAGAAATTCTCAGGCCAGAGTTGCTGCTGTTGGAAAGCCTTTGAGCGGAATGAAATGCGCCATCTTGGAGAATAAGTCCACGATTACTAGAATCGTATTGTATCCGTAGCATGGAGGTAGATCGGTGATGAAGTCCATAGAAAGCGTATGCCAAGGGCGAGGTGGGATGTCAATAGGGCGTAAGAGGCCTGCTGGTCTTTCCTTTTGACTCTTGTTTTGGGCGCATACTCCACAGGACATTATAAAGTCTCTGATATCTTTTTTCCAAGACGGCCACCAGAAGTAGCGCTTGATCTTTTCTGAGGTCTTGGCCATACCGGGATGTCCTTCCATTAAAGAATCGTGATAACAAGAGATTACTTTTTTCTGTAAATCTGTGCTGGGCAGGTATAATCGTTCTTGGAAATACAATAAGTTGTCCTTTACTGCAAAGTCCTTTCCCTGCAGATGCCAATTCTGTATGTCTGCTGGAGTTACAAGTTGCCTGGCTTTATCCTTAACTTCCTCTATGGATTGTGTGGCGATTAGACCCAGAATTCTTTGTTCGGGAATGATTGGTACAGGTTTAGGGTTGATCAAGTGTTCTTCATCTCCCATCCGAGAAAGGGCATCAGCTTTACCGTTTTTTGTACCAGGTTGATAGGTAATCATGAAGTCAAACTCGGCAAAGAATAATGCCCAACGGAGTTGTCTAGAGGATTGGGCTTTTGCGGTTTTCAAATATTGCAGGTTTCGGTGATCCGTAATCACAGTAACGGTGTGTCGGGCCCCCAGCAGATAATGCCGCCAAGCCTTAAAGGCAGACTTGATAGCCAGAAGTTCCTTGTCAGTAATCGTGTAATTGATTTCAGGAGGCGAGAATTTGCGGGACCAAAATGCCACGGGATGCAACTGATTGGTTACCGGGTCCTTTTGTGATAGAACTGCCCCCATGGCAAGGCTTGAAGCATCAGTTTCCACGATGTAGGGGAGTTCGGGGCGAGGGTGTTTTAAGATTGGTGCAGAGATAAATTTAGTCTTCAAATCCTGGAAAGCTTGTTCCGCCTCGGTAGACCATTCAAAACGTTTGTTTTTCTTTAACAAGGCAGTGATGGGCTGGACTATTCGAGAAAATTCGGGGATAAACCTGCGGTAAAAGTTAGCGAAGCCTAACATGCTTTGCACACCTTTTACGGAGGATGGTGATGGCCATTGGAGAACTGCATCGACCTTCTTTGAATCCATACGCACTCCGCTAGGTGATAATATGAATCCCAAGAATTCAACTTCAGTCACGTTGAAAACACATTTTTCCAATTTAGCTAAAAGTTTGTGTTGACGCAATCTTTCGAGGACCATTTTCACGTGTTTCCGATGTTCAGATTCCGATGAAGAATAAACGAGGATGTTGTCAATGTAAACAACAACACATACATCTATGAGCTCTCTGAGGACATTGTTCATAAAATATTGAAAGGTGGCCGGGGCATTGCAAAGTCCGAAGGGCATGACCTGATATTCAAATAGCCCATATTTGGTGCGGAAGGCCGTCTTCCATTCATCGCCCTCTTTTACTCGTACCAAGTGGTAGGCTCCTCTAAGATCCAGCTTTGTATATATGCATGCTTTTCTGACTTGGTCCAGGAGTTCAGGGATCAAAGGTAACGGATATCTATTCTTGACGGTGATCTGGTTCAGCGAGCGATAATCTATACAAGTTCTAAGGTCTCCTTCCTTTTTTGGAACGAAGAACAAAGCTGAAGAAGCAGGGGACTTGGAAGGACGAATAAACCCATTTGCCAGGTATTGATCCAGGTATTGTCGAAGGTGAAGGTTCTCAGGCTCGGTGAGGGCATAAATTCTACTACAAGGAGGAGTAGATCCAGGTATCGGGTCTATCTGGCAGTCATAAGACCTATGAGGAGGTAGAGAGTTAGCCTGATCCTTCCGGAAAACATCTTGGTATTCTAGGTATTCGAGAGGTAACTGGGGAGTCTCTGAAGAAATTGCTGCCAGTGCAACACCAGGTGGAGGGTGACAAGTAGAGACACATTCTGGAAACTGGACCGTCCTTGCTCGCCAATCGATCAGAGGATTGTGTTTCTCTAACCAAGGTATTCCTAGAATAATCTGAAACTGAGGAGCCTTGATCACATCGAACACGATCTTCTCATGGTGTCCATCTTGACTTACTAGCGTCACTTCTTGAGTGGAATGCGTTACTGGTCCGGAGGCTATCTCCGTTCCATCCACCGAAGTAATGACGTCCTTTACAGCCTTGGGACAAAGAGTTAGATTCATCCTCAAAACCATTTCATGATCCACATAATTGCCGATGGCACCGCTGTCGACCTAAGCTTCAATTGCATGTAATCGATCCGGATTATCAGGGCTAATGAGGACCATAGGTATCACGAAATGCGAGGTCACGGAACTGGTTTTCACGCTCGGCAAGAGGACCTCTATTCTTGTCGGGCGAGGTCGTTTCCCTGCTCAGAGTTTGTAACTTTGGTAACTGCAGCTCCTACTGCCTTCTTGGCAGGTTTCACCGGACAGTCTCGAAGAAAGTGCCCTGAGTTTCCGCAATAGAGGCATAATTGCAACTGTTTTCTCCTTTCCCGCTCCTTTTGTGTTAGAGGACCTTTCAGGCCCCCTATTTGCATGGGTTCCCCAGAGTCTACTCCTTTGGAAGGAGTTGGCGGTTTCGAAAATACTCGAGCATCAAACTTGGAACGATCGGCCTTCCTGTTCTGCAGTCTGTGATCTATTTGAACGACTAAGTCTATATAGTCCGAACAGTCTTGTGGGGGATTCACTACTTGGGCTAACACATCTTTGAGCTCTCCACGTAGACCTCTATAAAACAGCGTAATCCTTTTGTCCTCAGGCCATTGAGTTTCCACTATCAGTCTGTTGAAAGACGCAACATAAGCCAAAAGATCTTGATTACCTTGTCGCAACGAAAGAAGCTCATTGTCCAAGGCCTGCCCCTGTGAATGTCTTGCGAACAGTTTTTCCATACTGAGCTGAAAAGCTTCAAAATCATGGAGGACCGGATCATCTTGATTTACTAGAGGGATCGACCAGTCTGCCGCATTGACACTAAGGTACGAAAGCACGAAGGCTACTTTAGCTTGATCAGTTGGAAAGGCTGCTGGCCGGCATAAGAAATGCAACCGGCACTGATTGATAAATACTGCAAACCTCTTTGGGTCACCAGAAAATCGTTCGGGCGGAGCCAGAGGTACATTCCCAGGTAGGTTGATCTGCACTGGATTCATAGAGGATGTAGAAGGAAGATTTCCCCCAGATGCGGGTAACGGGGTCTGTCCGGCTTGTGACTGTAGCAATTGTCTAGCAAGATCATCTGTTCGCTCCTTGGAAATAATCAGTTCCCTTCTTAGAGCGTTCGTTTCCTGACGGGCTGCATGCACTTCTGCCCTTAGTTCCCCAAGTAACTGGGCTAGCTGGTCGGTATCCGAGGTTTCCATAGCGCCTGGACGGGAGTTTTGCGGTAGGCTTTGCGTTCTGCAACGCTCACCTGATTCCCGTAGAGACGCCGATCTTGACTGGGCGTATACCGTATCTTCAAAGGTGATGTGTAACACACGGCTGGCTCTTTGGGCTGGACCTCTGTGCACTGTATGTCTGACTCGAAGGGTAAGATGTCTTAGGTAAGTGAACGCCGTGCTCTCCATCTGCCTCGGGGCAGGGTGCTGTAACCAGTTTCTTCACTGGATAAGGGGAGCAGGCCTCTTGACTTCAGAGGACTGCTGTCCGTCGTTTACTGCACGAGCGGTAAGTTTTGAGTAATTCTAATGTCTTTAAAAGTCTTTAGTAATGATGTCTCTTGTTTTGCAGGGTTCCGGCGATGGCGGATGACGGGCTGAAGTGAGTTGAAGATGGAGCCCGTGTGATGAATAGAAGTGCCTGGAAGCACGTAAGTAAGCGCTTGTTGCCTGCTTCATGATGCGCTCTAACTGTCTTTTTATTTTGCAGGTACAAGTTCGGAGCGGCTGCAGGGTGCCGGAATACCCACTGGGTTAGATGTGGAAAGGAGTAATGGCACGTGAGTATTAAAGTTCCCCAATGTCTTTAAACGCACCTTGTTTTGTCTTTCAGATGCGGGATGCAGCGCCGAAGGCCTCCGGAGCGTGCGAAGAGTTGGTAAGCTTTTGTCTTTCAGATGCCGGAATGCAGCGCGAGGCGTTGGTGACAGCCGATGGACCAGGTAAGTGAAGCGCTGTCACTGAAGACCGTAATGCTAACCTGTTCTTTCTTGTCTTTATAGGTGTTGCTGAAGACTGGATTCAGGATGGTAAGCCTTTTTCCTTAGGCCCAGGATCAGATGCAGAAGACACGATGAGCGTTCTGCTGCAGAGGATGCAGAATAACGCAAAGCAAGATTCATCCATCGGGTGTGGTTTAAATAGCCTCCTGTAGTGCTTAGGTGTTCCAGTGTTCTGAACCTAGGGAGTGGCTCCTGCCTCACCCAACAGGAAAAGTAGTTCCAAACAGAAGAGGATCAGAGGCTCAACTGGCAGGCAAGTAAGCAGCATGGTCTGCTGCAGGTAAGTCCACCCAAGCATTATGAGCCCGGCGCTTCCAGCGCTGGGACTGGGCATATTTATGAGCCTGGTGCCACTGGCGCCAGGACTGGGTCCAAAAGGTCCCAATTGGGACTGGTTGGCACTCGGAACCTGGGTTATGGATCTGCTTCCAAGGGAGTTGGGAAAAACCTGACCTTTTGGAAGCAGAGATCATGACAATTGTGCCTTGTTTCCATACGCGAGGGTCCCTTCAAGATGGCGGCTGAATAGGGACCCTCCCCCACTTGTTCCATCGTGTACGTTGTAAAATAAGGAAGGCGGAGAGAACGGCGAGGACGGGACGATCGAGCCGGGATCAAGAGGTGTTCGGGGCGCCCCTGTGAAAGTGATGAGACTCCTTTGCAGATCTGCACACAACTGATCCCTGATCGACGTGCCCGGCCAGAGAACAAGGAGGCGAGGGTCCCGAAACGAGGCAGAGTGAGCCAAGATACACAGACACGACGATTATTGGTTGCGTCAGTATACGGACAAATTGCGTCTTGAGAGACAACTTGATTGATCAGGTGAGTCGTGCCCCGATTCGAAGTAACCCTGATATTGGTTGAGAGTTGATTTTGCAAAATCAAACACCCAGTAGAAGGTTAAGGTTAAAACATGCCTGGGGTATTGTCCACCTTAGCAGGATTTTTCCGCTGCGGTAGACAATCTTTGGAAACTGGCCAGGTCGCGCCACCCGAGGGGTCGCCGGCATATGAGATGTATGTGAAGTGTGGTGTAGGGGCGATAATGTTTTGTGAGATTTGGCATAGGCAAACCAGAAAAGAGGAAGATTTGCAATGGCCGAATCACGGGAGTTTCGAGATCTTGAAGATAGATTACTTGGAGAAGGTGTTGTTGAAAAAGAAAACACGTCCTGCGGCATTTGATATCCTTAGAGACTGGAGAAGGGAAGCTATGCTTCGTTGGAAAAGTAGAGAGAAGAGCGCACGCAGGCATAAGTCGAAAGCAGAAAGAGTGAAAGAAAAGCAGGAGGAGGAGTGGGATGACAGTTTGAGAAAATCAAATAGACGTGGTCAGTTGAGTATATATAAAATATACCCACAACAAGAGTTGCATTCATCAGATGAATTAATAAATAAAATATTAATTGATACACGGCCAGGCCCAAGGAGAGAGACTAAAAAGACCATTCCAGTGACTATTGCTCAGCCCCCTCCAGTTGTTCAGCCCCTCCCTACTGATCAAACCCCAGCACAGCCACAGATCCTACAATCAGCGCCTCCCATTAGCCAGCAAGCGCCGCAACAGTCACTTCCTGTTCCCGTTGTCCCATCTGCACCTCCCTCCCAAGAGATTTTCTGTCCCATCCGCCCCTCCAATAATTGAACTTGAACTCATTGAAACGAGAGAGGGGACCGGACAAAGTGAATGCGCTAGAGTGACCCGTAGTGCGATCAGCAAGGAGAGAAAACGAGAGTTGCAAGAACAGGCAGAGATGTATATAAACGGGAATGATGAAACGTCAATGCTAGCTTCGATGTATGATTTCAGGAGGAGCAATGAAAGACAGGTATTGTTGGAATGCATGGGGGAATATTTAACGGGGAGATGGAAACAGTTAATTGGGAGGCTACTGCCGCAACAGTTGTTGGATTTGAAGGCATTAGCACGTTGTAGAGAGAGAGATGAAGAAATAAGGGAGCACGTAGACAGACTTTTTGAATTTAAGAATGAACTTGATGCATATGCTTAAATGTTTGCCACGCCGGGGGAAGAGGAATAAAGATATTAGGAGAGATAGGAGGGAAGTGGCGATACCATATGTACAGTGGCGATTTCTGCCGTCGCCAAGACAAATGGGTGATAAACTAAAAGTATGTATATGAGAGGCGTTAAGATGGATTTCAGATCCTAGTATTACCACAATGGAAGTATATGAGATATTTAATGAATACCCCTTGCCAATGAAAAGAAAAGCACTGCAGACAAAGGTTGAATATTTGATAGACAAAGATATAGATGATAAGAAAGCCAGCTCACCCCCGAAATGATGGCAGTATACAAAAGAGAACTAGAACGTGGAACAGGAGAAACAGACTCATCACTTGATTTAGGGATAGTATTGCATATGAGAGAAGGGGGAGGAACAGTGAGTGTGGTATTTCCCATGGGAGAAGTCCCACCTACTTTTGTGCCTAAAGTAGAAGTTCCTGGTGTTAACGGAGCTCCAGCGCAGGTAACGGAAGCACATTAGACAGCACAATATGTGCACGTCCCCTTCTCCAGACAGGAAGTGAATAACACAAAACAGACGGTTCCCGATATAAGGAAGAATCCAGTCGGATTCTATAAGGAAATAGAGTCCTATTTGAAATCGTCCATGTTTACTATGAATGATATAGATTTAATATTCCCAGTAGTTGTACCAGCAGATATATGGAAGCAGATAAGAAAGGTGGATGATGACGTGGCCTATGGCGCCACGTGGGCGGAGCTAGTAGCAGAGCATAAGAATAGAGAAGCGGTTGGAAAACCATCGGCAAATATGGCGGCGTTACCAGCACGGATAATACAAAAATTGAAAGAAATTGTTCCAGAAAAAAGATTTGTATGGGACAAATTAACTGCATGTGTTCAGGGCAAGGATGAGTTAGCCACAGCTTATTTTAATAGATTTGAGGAAGTATTTACAGATTTTAGTGGACAGGATGTAAGCACAGAAGCAGGTAAAAGACTATTTGTCGATAAGTATGTGAGAGGGTTAATACCTCCAATCCAAAACCTAATAATTACATCAGAGTGCATGGCAAGCAAAAACGTTGAGCAAAGTATTGCATATGGCTCAATATTATGAGAACAGAGTGAATACAGAGAAAGAGGTGAAGGATAGGGCGAATTTGAAAACAAGAGTACTACTTCAGCAAGTGGCGGGACACAATAAAGGGAGAGGAAACGCACAAGGCAGAAGTAATTCGAACATGCATGGAGGGCCTCCGGGACTAAATCAGTGTGCGTACTGCAGAGAGGAAGGTCACTGGCGAGCGCAATATCCACATTTACAAAATAGAAATGGGTATGGACAGAGAAGACCGCATAGGGGACACCCAGGAACAAATGGACAGAATAGAAATGATATGCAGCAGCACCAAAATAATCAAGGAAATGTTACTCGGAATCAGAACCAAGCTCAAAATCAGACTGCTTTTAGCCAAAATCAGAGCCAACAGAACACGCAAAATGGAAATAGAGGGAGGGGCGGGAACATTTTTGATACCCAATCAAATACGTACTATAGTAATAGTAGTGATTACACATCGGATGATGTTATTTCCTCAATAGGACAGCCCAAGACAGGGGTCGGAACCACTGTTTATTCCCGTGAATCAAAAAGGACCCTACGTAGGAATGAAAGTCGGGAATAGAGAGCATAACTTTCTCGTAGATACAGGAGTGCAAAAGTGCTCGATAGACCATCACCTGGTTCCGGAAATACCACTGTCGGGGCAAAGAAATATTTCAGTAGGGTTCGCAGGTACCCCAGTGATCAATCCATTGTCCCAACCAGTAGCAGTGACATTAGGTCCATTCACAGAAAATTGTGGGGAAAACCTTTTGGGTTTAAATCTATTGAAAAAAACTGAGTGCAGTTATCCATTGCACTCCTCATGGAGTGTTTTTGACAATTTCGCCACAGAATGTACAGGTGTCTGAATTTTTGTCCAAACCTTTGCCAGGAGAATTGAGTAAAGTGCCAACTTGCATATGAGCGATGAATGACAATGATGTGGGATGCTTGAAAATAGAGCCAGTAAGAATTACTCTAAAGGAGGGAGTAACATTGCCACGTATTCCACAGTATAAGATTTCGTTAGAGGGGGAAAAAGGATTGAAAAGTATTTTCTGATTTGGTAAAATTGGGGGTGATTGAAGAGATTACAGGCAGTACATGTAACAGCCCCATTCTTCCGGTGTATAAGAAAGGAGGTAATGAGATACCATATTGTTTCATAATTGATCTGCGCGCATTAAACAAAGTAGTAGATCCTCAATTCCCATTGGTTCCAGACGTTACCACAATTTTGACAATGATACCCAGCTCGGCAGAGTACTTTAGTGTTATTGACTTGAAAAATGCCTTCTTTAGCATTCCAGTACACAAGGAAAGCAGATATGTTTGCCTTCACATTAGGAGGGCGATCATTTACATTCACGCGCATACCACAGGGCTACACAGACTCCCGAGTATTTACAGCAGAGCATTGGAAGAACAGCTAGATATGCTAGAATTACCGACAGGTTGTGTATTGCTACAGTATATAGATGACCTACTAATCGCTGCTGATACAGAGGAGATTTGTAAAAAAAGTACTGTTTTATTATTGACGCATTAGCAGAGCATGGCCATAAAGCAAGCTTAAAGAAATTCCATTATTGTCGAAAGGAGGTGGCTTATTTGGGGTACCTACTTTCGAGAGAGGGGAGAAGACTGACGCCAGAAGGAATAGAGTATTTCTGGTATGCCTATTCCAAAAACACAAAAAGGAGTCAGAGTTATAATAGGCATGGCTTCCTATTGCCGGCAGTGGTTTGTGAACTTTGCATTGATTGTGAAGCCAATGGTGGCATTGACAAAAAAGGATGCTGTGATGCCTTTGCAGTGGAATGAAGAATGTCAGAGAGCATTTGATCTGCTCAAAACTGCATTGTGTTCTGCTCCAGTTTTGGGCACACCAAATTATGAGAAGATTAAACAAGGTGAAAGAAATATGCCATGCGGCTATTTTTCTTCCGTGCTGGGCCCTGTAGCACGCGCACTACCATGTTTGCGAGCTGTTGCAGCGGTTGCTGCGTCAGTGAAACAAACCGAAGGAATGGTGTTGGGGCACACCTTAATTTTGATGGTGCCACATGCCATAGACGTTCTATTAAATAGAACGCAGATGCAACACATCACCTCTGCTAGATTGACTAGATACGAAATTGTCCTCTTTGCGCCACA
This sequence comes from Ambystoma mexicanum, assembly GCF_040938575.1. Taxonomy (NCBI): domain Eukaryota; kingdom Metazoa; phylum Chordata; class Amphibia; order Caudata; family Ambystomatidae; genus Ambystoma; species Ambystoma mexicanum. The sequence continues at coordinate 316,978,182 of NC_090926.1, forward strand.
CATCCAAATTATGAGGTGTAGCGCTTTGAATCCTGCAGAATTAATGCCACTGCTCACAGAAGAACTAGGTGAGAATGAATCACCTCCCCATGATTGTTTAATGGTTACTGAGGAAGAAGCAAAAGGAAGAATTGATTTAACAGATACCCCACAAAAAGAGCCAGATGGAGAACTGTTTTGTGACGGCTCCTGTTTTAAATTACCTAATGGCACATCAACTGCTGCCTATGCTATCACTACGTTGAAGAGTATTGTAGAGAGTAAAAGAATCCCCTACAACTCTGCACAAGCCGCAGAGATAATAGCTTTAACCAGAGCCTGTGAGATATCTGAAAATTTGAGTGTAAATATATATACTGACAGCCAAATGTCCCTTTTCAGCGATTGCAAGTGGTGGCTGAGACAGACGGGAGGATGGTTATGCTGAGGGGACTGGTGGAGAACAGGGAGATAAGCATTGTTAACACGTATGCCCCAAACCAGAACACAGCGGCGTACATTAGGACATTGAGTGCGAACCTGAGCGCATGTGTAGGAAGTGCGGTGATCTGGGGAGGGGACCTCAACTGCGTATTGAACCCGAGGGTGGACAGATCAGATGGGAAGTTGGATAGACCGGCCCCTGCAGCTAGGGCGTTACAGACATTACTGGATGAGTTTGGGTTGGAAGATGCATGGAGAGTGTGGCACCACCAGGAAAGGCAATATTCACATTATTCTGCCCCACAGCAGTTATCAACGAGGCTGAATTATGTCTTCGCATCACCTGAAATGATAGCGGAGATTGTACATATAGAGTATAAGGCCAGGGTCCTCTCGGAACACTCGCCCCTGATTCTCCCATGGCAATACTGACCCCCACACCCCCCGAGAGCGAGGATCCTGACATGGCGCCTACGAACCGAGGCGTTGCGGGACCCCTTTTTTTTTTAGAGAGGACTTGAGGGAGGAGATCATAAATTATTTTGAAACTAATACTGGGAGCCTGGACTCTGCGGGAACACTATGGGAGGCCTTCAAGGTTGTCATGAGGGGTGTGGCCATAGCGAAATCCAAGGGCCTACAAGGTGGGGTCTTGGCTGAACTGCAGGAGACAGAAGAAAAATTAGAAGAGGCCTTAAAGGGCGGAGACGATACAGCGGAGAAGCTAGAATTGATACTTAGGCTACAGCAAAAATGTGCGGAATATTGGGAGAGATTGCGTAACCTTAATTATAAAAAATACATAGAGAGACAGCATGCGGGAGGTGATAAACCGGGGAGACTTTTGGCGTGGTTATATAAGAGTGAGACCCCCAGAATCACAATCAGAACTATAGAGCGAAGACGGTAGCGTAGAGGACACCCAGGAGGGAGTTAATCAAGCGTTTGTGGATTATTATAAAGTATTATACGGAGATGATGGGGAAAGTAGCCGCGCTATGATGGAAGAAACGCTTGAGGATATGGGATTTCCGAAGATAAGCGAGGAGGAGAGAGAGGAACTAGATACCCCGATCACCTTGGAAGAATTGGGGGAGGTGGTGAGGCAGCTGCCTACTAGTAAAACCCCAGGGACAGATGGGCTCCCAAGTGAATTTTACAAAGTATACATAGAAGAGGTCCTCCCCCCGCTGCTAGAGATGATAAACGAAGCGTTCGAGATGGGACGCTTACCGGAGTCACTGAGAGAGCCTGTCATAATACCTCTCCCCAAACCTAATAAACCTGGGCACAGCTGTGGTTCCTTTAGACCCTTGTCAATGCTGAATCAAGATGGCAAGATATTAACTGCTGTCCTAGCAAATAGACTGAAGAGGGTTATTAGCAAATTAATACATCCAGATCAAACGGGCTACGTCCCCCATAGAAACATTACCAATAATCATAGGCGACTCCAGAGAATCATTGAGTTTGGCAGAGAAAGTGATGAGGAAATGGCAATCGTGTCCTTGGATGCGATCAAGGCCTTCGACTCCGTTAAATGGCCATGGCTGCTGGCGGCCCTGAAGCACTACGGGTTAGGGCCTGGATATGTAAGGTGGGCGAAAATTTTGTATAGCGAACCGCTGGCTAGAGTTAAGACAGGATCTGTGATATCAGAGAGGTGGCAGCTCAGCAGGGGTACTAGACAGGGATGCCCGTGGTCTCCTATGCTCTACATACTGGTCCTGGAACCTCTAGCAATATATCTGAGGCAGCAATATAACACCATAGGCATCGAGGTGAAAGGGGAGCGGCATTTGATCTCCCTATATGCAGATGACATGCTGCTGTACGTGCGATTCCCAGAAGAAAACCTCCAGTACATTCTGGAAGTGCTCGGCAGATACGCTCTGCTGTCCGGCATAGCGGTGAACCCCCAGAAGTCTAGCTTGTTCCCATTAGGTGGGTACATGGGATTCCAGCGGAGCGGTTACCTGTATTGCAGGTACCGTGGGCAGTTAGCACATTTCGGTACCTGGGGACAGACATATATCACACCGTGGAGGAAGAGCATAGGTGCAATACAGAAGTAGCCATCAAGAAAATCGAGAAGTGCATGCAGTTTTGGGCAAAGCTGCCTTTGGCAATGATGGGGCGGGGAGCAATGCTAAAGATGGTGGTCCTGCCGCGGCTCCGACACTACTTCGGGAACATACCGTACCTGATGCCTAAGAAGTTCTTCACCAAATTGAATAGCATGTGTAGGGACTTTTTGTGGCATGGCACGCGAAACAGAGTGGCGTTATGGAAGCTTCAGAACTTCCATGACAAAGGAGGAATAAAGCTGCCCAACTATGAGGCGTACTATGTGGCAAGCCAGTTGCAGTATGTTGCCAAATGGCTCTCTGATGGAGAGACCTCTGAACTTAGGCTGTTTGGGCGTGATTGTGCACCTTTTTATTTGAAAGAGATGATGTGGGTACCCAGGGCGGAAATGGTCAGGCGCCCTAAAATAATGCTACTGGGGTGGAAGGTGTGGCGCAGGGCATGCCAAATGATGGAGGACCCGTCCCCATGCTCACCGCAGATACCATTGGTTGTATTGACGGGGGCAGACGCTCAGCTATGAATGATACTCAGGAACCACTGGGAACCGGCTGGGGTGGCAACAATGGGTGATATTCGGCAGGAGGGCTCAAGTATTACTTTTGAGGGGCTGCGGGAAGAAACTGGGTTGCACGAGGGCCAGTACATTACGTATCATAGAGTGGTACAGAGGATTAAGAGAACATGGCCTGAAACTGTGTTGGAGGAAGAATTAGACACCACCATAGATGTGATATGACATATCTGAGGGGGGGGTCATGAGATTTCCAGACTGTATGAAATGTTGATGTCTAAAGTGGGGAAGGAGGTCACGCAGTTGAGACTCGACTGGGAAATGGAGGTCGGGCCCCAATGGGAGACGGGATGTGGGAACGGGCTCAGGGGTATCATAAGAAGGTGTCTAGAAACGCGAGGCTGAAACAGATTCAGCTTTTCATAACACACAGGGCCTATATGACGCCTTGGATGATATTGAGGTTTGTAAATGCGGGGCGGCAAGCATGCCCCAAGTGTGATGAGGAGAACGCGGGCATGGTGCATATGTTCTGGTCATGCCCGATCATAGAGCGATTCTGGAGGGGAGTGAAATAGAAACTGGAAAAAAAAGGGGTCAAGATAGTAGTGGATACAGTGTGGGCCTGTCTGCTTGGGGGGGGGGGTTCCCCAGACCACAGAAGCTCAGGCATGTAAGTAAGCTGAGGGATCTGGCTTATGTGCTCACAAAAAGGATTGCCATGGGATGGAAGTCATGCCATGTGCCAAAGATAGATGTGTGGTGGAAAGACTTGCAAAAATGGGCGGAAGCCGAAACCATGGCATGGCAAGAAGCGAGTAGCAAAGGGGGGGGGGGGAAAGGAGGAGAATGAGTCCCTGATGGCCTGGAAATCACCGATAGCCGAACTGTTTGTCTTTAGCTGACCCGGCTGAGCCTGTAGAGGAGGGGACCGAACCACAGGATGCGAAAACTGAAGGTTTAATGCAATAGACTCGTAAAGGGGGGTGGGATAGGGTGAGTAGTGGTTAGAAGTTAAAGTGTAATTAAACTGTTGGAACATGCACTGTTTGTTTGGTTTGTATTGTTTGGTTGTTTGTAAAATTCAATAAAATCTTTTTAAAAAAATATATATATACTGACAGCCAATACGCCTTTGGCGTGGTTCATAACTTTGGCCGACCCTGGGCTGAGAGGGGTTTCTTGACATCACATGGGGCCAGAATCCAACATGGCCCTTTGATTGTACGGTTACTGTCTGCACTTACGTGTCCTAAGCGCCTAGCAATAGTGAAATGCGAGGCGCATGAAAAAAATAACATGTAAAATGGGAGAGGGAAACGCATTTGCAGACAGGATTGTGAAGCAAACTGCCACCGATTTGAATACCAAGATGTTGACAGTACAGTCTGAGGAAGTGCCCTGCATGATAGAGAATGGAATTGCTACTGTCAAAGAGTTGCAGGCAGAAGCCACTGCTGACGAGATACAAGGGTGGGCTGAGGGCTCTGCAGAATTAGATCTAGAACATTGCTGGGTGGACAAGAAAAGTAAAAATCGGATGCTGCCCAACTCCTATGTAACTGCAATGGTCACGATGGCCCACAGCCCTACTCACATTTGTGCCAAAAAGATAGTTCAGCATTTAGCCACAGTATGGCAGAACACAGACATAAAGAAGAATGCCGAGAGGCTGGTCCAAAATTGTATCACGTGCCTCCAACACAACGTGGGGAAGGGAACAGTGACTCCCAACAGGCAGTTTTCGGCCCTCCCTCCTATGCCATTTGAGGTAATCCATTTTGATTTCATAGAGATGGAGAGGTGCCAAAACTTTGAAGTACGTTTTAGTGGTTATATGTGCATTCAGTAAGTGGGTGGAAGCATATCCATTAAAAGACTGCACCGCGATGAGCACTGCAAAAGTAATGTTAAAGGAGTATTTTTCCCGGGTTTGGTCTGCGCCGTGTCATATGGTGAGATAATGGCCCACATTTTGTGGGCGCAGTGATATTACAGATTTGCGCAGGTCTCCAGATTGACAAGAGATTCCATTGCTCTAGGCACCCCATCAGTGCCGATCTTATTAAACGTCACAATGGCATTTCAAAGGCCAAAATAAGTCAAATTTGTGCAGGAAATAAGTTGAGCTGGGTAGACGCATTACCGCTAGTGTTACTGTGCATGCGCACATCTGTGCAGGCAAGAACTGGGCTCTCCCCATACGAGATAGTGATGGGGAGGCCGCGAATGTTTGGTGTGCACCGCAGCCAAAGCGGCTAAAGGACATTGAATATCCTGTGCTCAGCATTTACTGTAATATGTTAATTCCGAAATGGAGTTTGATTCATCAGCAGGTGCAGGAGGCTCTACCCATCAGATACACTGGTCCGGGGCATTCACGGGAACCCAGAGAATGGGTTCTGATCAAGAGTTTTGAGAGAAAAACATCACTTGCACCCAGATGGCGTGGACCCTACCAGATACTTTTAGCAACACAAACTGCAATCCGCTTAGACGGAAGGAAGGCGTGGATACATGCAACACACTCTAAAAAGGTGCCACAAAATCTGTCTGATCCTGAAATAAAGCCTGGAATGAAGCCTGAAAAGATTGCTATAAAAGAGGAAGGGCAAAGAGTGCCCAAACGTTGTCCAGCAGAACCTGCATCATTGCTGGCTGACACAAAACGTGTACCACTTTGACGCCCACCATCTTTCATTGCGCCGCAGCCTGAAATGAAATCTGCATCATCACTTTGGTGCCCACCATCATCTCTCATTGCGCTGCAAGCTGACTCCGAGCTCGAGTCTGGAAGTGCGTCTGCACTATTCATTGATCACACGATACCAGGAGTAAGGCGGTATAATTTACGGCTGCGAAAGAAGGAGTGATGAAATCTACATTTCTTTTTGATCTTTGTTGCCTCTTTTTCCTATCACGGATGAAATGGGAACCGGAGGCCTAGGGGAGAGCGGCGTGAGGGTTGTGCAAATCGGACAGCCCAAGAGCGAGGCTCCTCGGTGCTAAAATAAAATCCATGTGCAGATCACCCCTTACGGACAAGAGGAGCTCACATGGTACGAAGGCAATTGATAACTGCTCTGGAGTTCTTTGAGCAATGTGCAGATGCACAGAAATCTTGCCAAACATATAGCAATCCAGGCTGCTAAGAACTGGCAGAACAAACTGTTGACATTTACCGAACTTATTGACATTCGAACAAGTGCAACGAGAAGAGACATTCACGATGAACATTTTTGGAGAAGAAGAAAAGCGAGAGAAAAATGCCAGAACCAGCTTTTGCCCCCTACTGCACCACCGCTGATAATGAGTTAACTATAGGGACTGGAAGGTTACAAAAAAGAAATTGCCGAAAATATTGTATGCTGATCTTAACGATAGTCATGTGTGTAACGAGTAGATTAGCCCCAATAATGACAGTACTAGTATTATGGTACTTAGAAGAAATACACCCCTTGGAAGTACTCTTGCCTGTTGGAAACATCTCCACTACTGAAAGCCTGGTCCATGTAATTACTTGCTCTGTCCCCCCAGTGGAAGAAAGACACAGGGAAGGGTTATGGGAATAACACATTACTGCTAATAATGAATATGACTCATTCAATATTGAGAAAAAATAATTGCTGGGTATGTGCCCCCTTGCTGCAGCATGGTGGTAAGGGAATTGGTTGGTATGTGCAGCCGTTGCCATTGAGTTCTGCATGTTACGCATCTTTGAGTGCATTTTATTATGGGAAATGGAATGAAAGTGAAACTGGTCAATTAGATAGAACAAATATGATTGAAGTCGAAGAGATTATTATGAAACCTGTAGGTTGTTCTATATTTCACAAAGCACGACTGATCACACCAGTAGTGATGCCACAAGACAGATTATTTGTACCCTATAAATCATCTGTAATCACATTTCATATGAACCCAGAAGGAAATAAAGATTCAGTGCCCCCCTCCTATACAGTAAATTACAGTCCACACTCTGTCCCCTTTTGCCTGAGAAAAAAAGGGTTCCTATTCAGTGGGGACATTCACTAGATGCATGAATATAGCATTCCTTGCTAAGGAGGTAGAGCCAGTTTATGTAGGTGATCCTGTTTATTTTATATGTGGAGAAAAAGCGTATCCCTGGTTACCTAGAAACTGGGGAGGTACTTGTAACTTTTGTTCCCGGGGGTATTCCTTTCAAGAACAGCAGATATAGCAAAATTGGCCAGGTCAAGACCACGGCGAAATGAGGAAGGAGGTTTGATCGCGGAGGACATAGCAAAATCATTCATACCATTTTGGGGCCAAGCAATAAACTCCTATAATATAAGACAACTGTCCAGAATATTAGAGAAAACAATAAATGGAACAACAGATATATTATACAATATGACATTGGAGGAAAAAGGAATTCGATTAATGACTCTCCAAAATAGGATGGCTCTTGATGTAATCTTGGTTGATTGTGGGGGAGTTTGTAAAATCGTGGGATCAGCATGTTGCGTATTTGTAAGTGACCTACACCCCCCTGATGGAAGTTGGGAATTGAACATAAACTCCTGGTTCAGGGAGGTATTACGCTCATGGGGATGGAAATTATTTGCGATCCTAGTAGCAGTGCTAGGAATATTCATGACATGTTGTTATTGTATACACTGCTTACCTATATTGTGTACTGAAATAAGTGAGGAGTGTGTACAGATGGTAGCAAAAAAAGAGCACTACTAAATCAGGTACTCAGGAAAATAATGAATTGAAGACAGTGAAAGAATTCATGTCAATCAATATTGATGACAATGACGACGAGGAGGAGACTAGTAGAATGCAAGATTCAGAATCAGATACTTGGTCGGAAGAGGATGCAATGTACGGATGAGCCATTTGGCATACGGCCAAAAGGAGGGTTTGTCAGTCCAGGAAAAGTAGACACCCCTCAATGATGGAGGCAATGTATTCTGTTGGCCGAAGACCAATCGCCTCATGTGTTTAGTCAAGCTTATGGCTATGTATTTCTAATACTAATGTGCAGCCATTTTGAAGTGATTGAAATCGCCATTTTGTTTTCTAACGGTTGCCTCCTGCTTTCTGTTAAAACTGCTTTGCTGAAAACTTATTCTGCTCCACTAGTACATTATTGTTCATGCATAGAGCAAGGCCGCGAGAGACTTGATGAAACATAACGCAGCGACCCAGACAGAAATGCCCGGTCTCCTCCCTCACGTCCTTGGAAGTAAGCAGCAAGGCATTTAATGAGTACACAGGTGCCAGGTAGTCTCGCTAATACAGTAGAAAGGTTAGAAACGAACATTTAATGGCTTGACTTATGCTCTCCTTTACGGCCCCCCCTCCCTGAGCCCTGTAGAGCGAGTTGACCCCCAGTACACGAATGGAAACTAGGAGATAGCGGGGCCTGGAATGTGTTTCCCCTGCACGCAGCTTGCTTGCAGAGAACAGAAGCAGTGTGTTCTTATAACAAAGAATTGTCTCCAGGCTCATGAAATTGCAAACTGTTACTAAATAAATGTCTGAAGGTATCATACTTATCACAATTGTCAATCATCAAACCCAATTCAAAGGAAATACATTATGGGCGGTTCTGAATGTGTCACCACTGATTGTAAAATGCTTGCTTTGTATATATGTAACTGTTGTACGATTCTTACTCTCTTGCGTCCCCCGGGATCTGGAAACACACGTCGTGGGACGTGGGACCCAGTTGGCCAACTGAGACTATTTGCTTTGCAATAAACCCTAGCTTTTGGGAATACGACCTTGTGTCTGTCATATCAGTTTGTGTGTTGTGATTGTGCCTTGTTTCCATACGCGAGGGTCTCCTAGGGGCCCCTTCAGCTTTGCTTCAGCGTTGATGCATGTAGTTCAGTAGTATCTGGGTACTGTGTGTGGGTCTATTTCTATGTGGTCTGTGTCAAGGGCATCATGGCATTTGTGTACAGTTGCAGATGTTGGGTGTCTGTGCTGTTAAAGTGCATTGGCAAGGCAGTGTTCAATATCTGTAGGGAGGGGTTTTAAGTACTTGTGGCAGTGGCATATTTATACTATTTATTTATTGGTATATGTGTGCTGATACTTGCTTCACAGTGTTTGCACTAAATGTGTGTGTGTGTTTTTGTACTTTAGATGTATATTATTTGCTTCATTTTATTGTGTCTGGGATTAATTGTACTTAGTACCAGCCTATTACCTCCTAGTGACGCCTGACAGCTCTGCTTGGTTACTCATTGAGAGAGTTTTGGTCTAACCTTGTTGGACACTCTGTTTTACGCTTGAGGTTTTTCAACAACTCTGAGGGTCCGAAGAGGCCTATCTCAACAGCCCCTAAAGGAAATCCTGGGGGTGTCTGTATGTGTCTGTCTGTCATGGAGTGTCCAGACTCACACCCCTGGAGCTGCTCCTCTTTGCGTGACCATCCTGCCGCCTAGGCTGTATTTTGTCCCCACTTCAGCCACATGTCACTTACCTTTGAGGGTCACACTGATCTTCCCGATTGCTGCTGCCAAGTTCTCCTCATTGTGATGTACTGTTAAGAGGTTCAGATTTCTGATAGATCCTCTGTTTCTGGCCATGGCATGAACTCTGGGTTTGGAAAACGAACCGGAGCCCTGGACTGTTGTCTAGCCAGGCTCAGTACCAACATCAGAGGTGTCCTCCACACCGTGCTTTCTGGGGCTCCTATGCTGCAATTCCTATTTTGGGGAACCGTCCTCATTCGTCTGACCTACATCATTTTGCTGGTTCCGTTCTTGGTTGTCCCAGAGTCCTGAGTGCAGCCCTTCAGACCCCACTCTTCAGCCATTTCTCAGCAGGGCTCTGGCAGTCAGCCCTGGGTATGCTTGACTTCTGCTGGGATCCCAGAGACCCAGCAGCTGGATTTCTGCAGTCATGTTCACTCAAAATGACCTGTAACTAGAAGGTGAATATCTTTTTGCTATAGGAATGAGTAGAGTATAAGGCTTGCCCTTGCCTGTTCGATGAACCAACATCAACTTCTTAAAGTCCCTAATGCATCACAGACTGTGATCAGAGTGTCTTTGTTGCCCATGCCATTCTGAATTTGTAGAAATTCTCTTAATGAATGCCTTTTTTGATTTTCTGTACCTGTTGGTATAATAAATTATTCCTTTTCACTCTCTAAAGCCCTTCCGAAGTAGCTAAACATGTACTAACCCATACAATATTTTTTCCACCAATATTAAAGGTGATCTGGATGTGTGATTGATCATTTATTATTTTCTTAAATCCTCAAATGATTTCTACTACCTACCCTCATGTAGGCATTTTTGTGTAGAAATCATTGCTCTGCACCCTGCAAGTCATTTTAAATGATATAGCATTTTACTGACTGGCATTGACATTTTTCCTACTTTAAGTATTTTTGGTCTCTGCAAAACGTTCAGTAAATGTGCATGTCTCTTAAATGCTTTAAGTCTTTTAGGATCTCAGCTCTGATGATGTTCTCAACCAAGGCCTTGTTGAAGATGAGCTGTATCTACATTGCAATGTTCTTATTGCAATTCCAGCAGTGGAGGGTGCAGGACTGATCTTTTGTTCATGTTAGGAAAGTTAGAATTTTGTGCCATTGACCTTTTGAAAAAGGAGTAAAGATTTCTTAATTTTCCTTTTAATCACTTGATCAGCATTAAAGTCCAGGAGTTTAGGAATAATCACTCAACCATGACCTTGTTGGCTCTCATCCACTTGGCATATATCCTATCAGTAGGCTAGCTTGTTTGCAGCCCCTCAAATTAGGTTACTTCACAGTTGAGACCTATCGAGGATGTGGGGGAGGGTACTTCTTCACAGCCCACGTCATTAAAAATAGCAGGTGGCCTCAAAAGCCTCAAGACAATTAACCCTCTGAAGTGTGGCCCTTATTCGGAATGCATATTGCATTCTGGTGGTTGGAAGAGAGTTTAACCCTCTTTCCTGTTGAGAATAAGCAGCTGCTAAGTAGGGATTACATTACTTATCCATGAGGGTTCATCTCTCGGGAACTGCTTATAGAAATGTATGTGATGTTTCACCTTTAAGTTTCATGCCATTCCTAATTTTTTAAAAGCTTTGAAAGGGTGATTTGTTTGTTGTTGGTTTGCAGGCCCAGCATCTTTTTGGGAGCTTAATGTGGTAACTTCATTGAGTCTTGAACGTATCTCTGTGAGCCAATGCTTGAATATGAGCTCCAGTATATCTCTAAAGAAACGTTTTTTGGTGGCCTTTAAGTTAATATTTAGGATTTGACAGTGTCCAAGTGGTCCTGTCTATTGTAGAGGGCTGGAAAGTGTCTCGGACTGGTTCGGTCGAGGTTGTTCAGGGTATACACATTTTTCCTGTTTTTTTCTTGCTGCATGGCTCAATAGTGTGTTTTGATGTTTTTCACTTCTCTGGGTGGGTCAGTATACTCTTGGTGGTGGTGATTTCTTTTGGATGGCTGTATACCAATCTTCATGTGTGTCAGCGTTCTATGTGAATGGATGGTGGTGTTTCTGTGACAGATCCATATTGGTGAGTAACAGACTTTCTCGGGTGTTTCAATTTAAGGAATGCTATTCATGTTCTTTTGTCTTTTTTTCAGATGGGTCCGTGAGTTTTTAAACAATGATAACAAAGGTCTGGATGTCCTGGTGGAGTACCTCTCCTTTGCGCAGTGTGCAGTCATGTAAGTAGATGTGCCAGTGTTCATGATTATTGCTGTCAGAGATATTTTCACTCAAGGGGATCCATAGTCACCTACCGACGTTAGACATCTGTACATAGTACACACATCACACTTCTCTTGGAAGTCTATCTTTGTTGCATGCATGATCTCTTCTTGGGAAGTATGTGCTACTTTGAATCAGATAATTTTGCTCTCATTCTGCAAGGTCTTTCTCTGTTGCATGATGTATATGTGTTCTCGATTGAATGTTCCACACATACTCCTTGTGTGAGATCTGCTCTAAAAACATATCACATGTGCTCTGTTACTTTCTTTTTATTTTTGCTTGGTCGCATGCTCATGCTCCTTGAAAGATATAGTGATTTAATCCGACGCATGGCCTGTGCTCTTTTCTTGTGGTGTTTTCCTTTTTTTGGCCCTGCAAAATGTTCTGTGTTGCACACTCCTTTTTGTATAGTCTGTTTTGGTGCACATTATCTCGTGAATAGACTTGCATGTTGCATGTGCGCTCATGTGGAGTGCTTGCGCTCTCGCTTGTTGCTTTGCCTCCCCTTGTGTGCCAGATAATGTCTCTGCTCTATGCTGCTTGCAGATGAAGCTTGTTGTGTGTCCTCTTACAATTCAGGTTTGATTTTGAGGGCCTGGAAAACATGGAGGATGGAACGATAGACAAATCGAAACTGTGGAGTAGATCCATCGAGGATCTGCAGCATCCCAATGCCCTACCAGCATCTTTCAGCAACAGCCTCGCTCGCTCTGCTCGGCAATCTGTGCTACGGTATGTAAATGCTTGGCTGCTTGTTTCCTGCCTACCTGCTTGTAGGTTCCTTTCTATGTTAGTGAAATGTGCCAGCTGGCGTCTTGGTCTGTAGCGTCTTTGTGTCAGTCAGTATCTTGGTTTCACAGTACTTACTGCCACCTTACCTTGATTCTTCCTTCATACTTTGCTCCTAGGTATGTGGCTCCTTGTGCTGACTAGTGACTTGGTATCTAGGTTGTATTCCAGTTTGGAATGTAATGTCCATTGCTCTGCCTGTGAATCAGCATTTAGGTTTTATGAATGTGGGTTTGTAGGCTCCTTTGGGCTTTGGTATGTATGCTACATATTTGTATTTGTTCTTTGGAACATGGGCAGTTGCACTTGATGTATGTGTGTGGAAGTCCTGTAAGTCTGTCATCAGCCTGCATTATCACTTTAGTGTTCCATTTTGAGTTTACTTCAGTGAGGGTTTTGCTGCTCTTATCTAGAAGATCGCATATCTGTTCAACAAACTCCATTTTACCTATTACTTTATGTTGCCAGTATATGTTTATTATAATCATTCTCGGCTTGGCATTCTCTGTGTAGTCTCTCAACCCAATAGTAGAGTCCCCTGTATATAGGAAGATGGATTGCTTGTCTTCAGAATTTCAAAGCCACTTTGTGTTTTAATCATAGTAATCAGGCCAGACATTGGGCGTCCTTTATTTTGTGTTATTGCAGGATTAAAGGCTAATTCATACCCTTCTACAATGGGGGGAGGGGTGACTTCAGCCAAGTCTCCTGTAGGCATATAATAGCCAAAGGCAGTAGCAGCTTTCGTGATTTCCATATCAAATGCCCAAAGCCTTGCGTATTCCAGGAGCCCATTGTTTTAACTTCATCTTGCTTAGGGTCCGCATGTTAACTCTCCTTCTTGGCATTTAGAGAACCTGCTATCCAACTCCAGTTTTCCTCAGCCATATTTATAATTTTGACAGTCCTTACTATTGCTAGCTGTGTCTTTTACCTGCTTCTGGCTTTCAAATGTAATTCTGAACGTTTTTTTCAGTTTTGTGAATTCCATAAATTCTTTGAGCTAAATCGTGTTGATCAGTCTCACCCTGTCTGACGTCCATAGACGCTGTTGTCTCATTTTGTATCGCTGCGGAGGTAGAAGGCATAAAAGATACCTGTCCTCTTTTTTTTCAGGCAACCTATCCACATCCCTTTCTCCAGATTTCTTTGTTGCAATCTTTCACTTTAAAACCTTAATCTCATAAATCATGGGCATTGTCCATTTATAAGATCACCAACAGTTCTCAAGTGGATATATAGCACTACTCTGTCCAATGTTTATTCAGCTATGAATTCCACCGTTTTTATGTCAGAGGTCGAAATTAATTTCATAGCTGACAGGTCATTTAGTAGCTGTAGCACGTTATACTTAGAGTTAAAATATCATCAGCTAGTTTGTTTCTTTCCAGTAGTATCTGTACTGCAGCATCACTTATCCACCCTTTCTGATGGACCTTTTCTTCATTCAGACCTTTCAGACGTTTATCAACTCTCCAGGATTTATCGTCTTCACGAATAGTAGATTTTAGTTTCTTACACGCATGCTCAGCTACCCTCATCGGATATTCTTTCCTTTCTAGTTCCATATGCTTTAGTGGCTTATCAGTCATCTTTTTGGTGAAACCCCCTGTAATTGTCATTGCTTTGTTTAATCCCATCTTCCTTCGATCCTCAATTGTTTTAAAATCATCATTCTTCTGCAGTATCAATCCGTCTGCACGTTTCAGACGCTGCATCTTTTTCAGGGGGAAGATTTATATAACACTCTTTTCCAAACTTTTTCTAGTCCTTCATTAACTGCAGGGTTCACTATTAATTCAACCTCAGCATCAGAGTCTGATAATGATACAGCTCTTCCTTTATCGCTCACATCAGAAGGTTCAGCTTTATCTTCTGTTGCATCATACGTGGACATATTTAATAAATCCTCCATTATAGCAGCCTCATCTCTTTTTCACTAGTTAATTGCAGATTTAATGAGGGGCTAACCTCCGGAACCAATGGTCTTTCTATTGTATCCTTTCTGACTAGTTCTTGCCTTTTCTTCGATTTCTCGACATTTGTTTGAATAGTAACATTTAAAGCCTTCAGTGTGGGATATTTCAACCCATGCCAATGCACCCTACTACACCCCTTTGTCAATGGGGAAAGAAAACTGCTATAAATGGAGGCAATAACCCTGTGCATGCCAAATCTGCAAGACTGTGCATGGTTCATAAACCACAATAGAGCTGCACGCTCTGCCACACCGGTAAAGTTGGTGTAAAAACAGGAGTCACCTGTCACAAGGCCACAGAAGGGCTCAAAATCCGAAAAATGCCCTTAAATACAGCTCTCTAATCAATGGCAACCTTCAAAGTGCTGTTTTGGCGCTAAATTCTGTCATCTTTCCAGTGAATTATGGGAAGGAAAAGTGTGCTGAAATCAAAGATTCTCAGGGCAGTCAGAGGAATCCAGGCATCAATGCCTGACAGCTGCTTAATGAAATTGGCTGGCAAACCCAGTTTAAACGTGTTTTCTTTTTCCTGAAGAAGTGAAAAATCCACCTGTTTAAAGCATTTTTATGAGAAGGGCTTAATTTCTTTAAAATGTCAAAATCCAACATAAACTCTGTTCATTTTATATCTTTTAAATAAAAGATTGTGGGTGAATCTTACAGTAACCCAGTGGAAGTAACTGCTAAATTCTGATTGGGCTGTGCATAGCCTGGGAAAGTTGACATCTCAGCTTGACACTCCCTTGAAAACAGGAAGCCTAATAGTTCCTGCATAATGACAACAAGCAGCACAATGGGACCTCGGCAGACATTCGTCTGGGGCTGAGCCAAGGACAATGGCAAACTGCCCAACTGATCTCTACAGGGGAGCTTCCCTCCAGGAAGGCGACACACCTCCCTCATCAAAGGACTGGACAGCTGCTGCCTGGGAAGGGGAGGTTACAAAGGAGAACTTTGATGTTAAATCTTTGTGTGATTAAAGTTTAAAACTCTTTAACTGAGCAACCTAAAGAGGCATACATCTGAAAATTGGTAGACATTAACCTAATTTCAGGCTCTTGATTTTAAGACATTGATGAAATCTGTACCATTTAAGGAACCAAAGTTATGAAAAAAGTCTTATTATAGCAGAACGATTAATGTTGCAAACCCAAGATTGTATGTACATGGTCCACTGATAAGCGCCCAGAGATGTACCGAGTTAGAAATGATTAATCCAAACAATGATGGTTACATTTGATAAAAATCCGTAGAATGAGAAAGACAGCTCGCACAAAGACGGGGATTGAATGCGAATGTAGACAATCAAATATTATGTGTCCAGTTTTATTAGGGTACATAATGTTAGAAATGTACATTTGTGCAAAAGTTATGTTTTGGTAAAAATCAAGGTGGGAGTTCCTAAATCGCATCATAAAGATGAGAGCTCTGTTCAGACAGCCAACCAGGACAAAGCATGTGCCTGCAGCCACTCACAGCCGTGGGGGTGTGTTTATGAAATTCTGCCCACATCATAAACTGGGGGATGGCATTTGACAGTATAAATATAGGAGTTTCACTACACATAGGACACACTGCTTCCAGAACCCATCCAGATTTCAGCGCAGCACCTGGTTCCGGAACGCTTCATCTTGTAGCTGACTCCAGAATTCTTTGAAGATCCAGATTTCTTTGCAGAATCCAGACTTGGCATTGCTGAAAGCTTGCTAGCTTGACCCAATTGCAAACCTCCAAAACTTAAAAGAATAATTCTGATTCAACTTGGCTTGCTACCATTAAGGCTTGGGTATCCACGTACTGGACCATAAGGGTGGTCAAATACCCAAATCTTCCCTTGGATATTGTGTCTTCACGTTAGGATTTTGGCAAATTTATTTATAATAGTTCCTTAAACAAAAAGGTTTTGGAAACACTTCTGTTGTTTTGTCATAAAAGGCTGTCCTCAAGATGAAGCAACATTGACTTTATTAGGTTTTCCCTTGAGGGCAGGTTCTTTCTTTAAAATACCCCCACTTATCCCTGATTAATGTATTTTCTGGGAGGTGGGTATATTTCGTATATCTGGGACCTACAGTCCTCGCGTCAGCTTCTTTTTTTTATTTCTGTTTTGTTTTTTTCTTTTGTCTTGCTGTTGTTAATATAGAAAGTTTTTCCTATATTTCTGTGTGTTTTATACACAGTAATGATCCTTGATCAGTCCTTATCTTCATTAGGGTTGATCGTACTGTATTCTGACATATTGCGTTCAAGTATGCAGGTACAGTGTTGTGATGAGCCGACCGGTTTCAGTGGTAGGAGACCACTTTCATCAGGGCTGAAAACCGCTTAACCATTTATGTTACTGTTGGTGTTTTTTTAGGGCTAGAAATAGCTTCCTTACATGCATGCGGACCAGTCCCCCAATTATTTGGTGTCTTCTCTTCTTGGGAGGGTCCTAGATGTATGGATGTAGGCTTCAGTCCTATTGCAGATGCCATTGTGAATCAGACTTCTGCACAGGGTACCTGCAATTTATTTTAAATGTTTTTATTGGCATTTAGACATTTACTGTTATATACAGAACCATTACGGTTATGATATGGGTCATGTCTTGCGTTACATACATCTTATGCCATGTAGGTTATGTTTAACATTAAACAGGAAATAAGTAAACAAGTAACAGTGGTAAGATTGACTGTCCTTTTACCCTCTGACTGTTATAGTCTCTAGATCTTGATCGAACCCTGGCATTCACTTTGTTGGGCCCCGTCTGGGCTTCGTGGAATGAGGTGGGGGGGCTCGTGTGGCATTGATGTTACAGTTCACGTGTTGAGCTGTCGTACAGTGAGAGAGAAGTGGGTTCAGGGAGGTTTGTAGCTTGTTGAGGAGATCATTTCTCTCAGGATGGATTTCCAGGCCTCTAGTGTGGCACACGAGTCTTCTCCGCCCCGGTTGATCCCCTCCTCCCAGGCTCTGGTTTCAGCCGCAGTCCACCTTTCCAATTCCTTGATCCAGGGTTCGTACCTGGGGCCTGCTGGCGATTTCCAGGCCATGGCAATCGCTCTTTTCACGAGGATACATGCCATGTCCATGAGCTTCACTAGATGTTTGATTTTGCTCAGTCTCGGGTGGGTGCCCAAGAGGCATTCTTTAGGTGTCCATTCGTATATCTTTAGGCCAGCTTTTCTGCAAGTCTGTTCGGCGGCGTACCAGAGTTTCTGGGATTTGGGGCATGTCCAGAACATATGGATCATGTCCGCACGGTCGGAGGGGCACCATGGGCATGTTGAGCTGGCTTTGTCACTGAATGTGGATATTCTGTGTGGGGTCATGTAAGTCCTGTAGAGGATATTGAGCTGAATTAGCCTGAATCTGGCGTTCCTGGATGCCTCTTTCGGGTACGATAGCGCTCTAGCCCATTCTGCCTCTGTGATTTCGGACCCCAGGTCGGACTCCCATTTCTCCTTCAGGCGTGCGCTCCTTGGGTTGGGTCTGTCATTTATTTGGGTGTATAGTCTTAATGTCGGTTTCCAGCCATCGCTAACAGCGTAGATCTCCTGTACAAGGGGGTGTGTCCCAGGTTCTTCGGGCCATACGTTCCATTTCTCCTTGGCAATAAGCTTCACCCTTTGGTACCATAAAAATTGCCCCGGGGCGAGTCCGTCTTTCGCCTGGAGAGATTCAAAGTCTTTGAATAGCCCGTCTTCGAACATGTCTCCCCATGTGTATAGGCCAAGGTTCTCCCACCTCCTTATTACCGGTAGGTCAAGGGAGGTTTTGCATGCGTCTGCTAGGATGGGAATCTCGGGTGAGTACGGGTTTTGTAGCCCAGTCAGGGAGGTGACCTTCTTCCATATTTGCCGCCCCAGTTGTACTATCATAGGTGGGTCAGGGGGGCCTATTCTAGTGTTCCAGACCAGTTCCTTAGGATGCATGGGTGGGGTTAGTCGGCGGAGGAGATTCGTCTCAGCTGTGGGTTCGTCGGATAGCCAGTTGGCGACATGACAGTTGGGCCGCCAAGTAGTATCTTTGAAAGTCGGGTAGCTGAATTCCACCTGAGGCATAGGGAAGTGTCAGGATGTTCAGTGTAAATCTGTGCCTGGTTCGCCCCCATAGAAAGTCTCTGATTAAGGATTCTAGCTTCCTGAAGAAGGCTGGGGGAATGTAGTATGTGATGTTGGTGAAGTAGTAGAGGAATCTGGGTAATATTATCATTTTAGATATTGCAGCTCTGCCCATCACCGAGAGCGGGAGTTTCGACCAAAATTTGATGGATCTTCTTACTCTAGACATCGCGGCCTCTGTGTTGCACTCGTGGGTGTAGATTGATGCGTGTTTGATGGTGAGGCCCAGGTATCGAAAGGCCTCCGTTTGCCACTGTATCCCGATCTCGGGGAGTTCTTCTGTGCTCTTTCCTCTGAGTCCAGCAAGAGGGAAGGCGTATGATTTCTGGCGACTGAATTTTATCCCTGAGTATTTCGCGAAATTATCCAGGATTTCTAGGGCTATGGGGGCATTGATCTGGGGGTCTCGCAGGTATAAGAGAACGTCGTCTGCGTAGAGGGAGATTATGTTGTCCGTCCCACCAATGGTAATGCCCGCGTCGAAATGTTGTTTCCTGAAATAAATCGCAAGTGGTTCTAAGCCCAGAATGTATAGCATTGGGGAAAGCGGGCATCCCTGCCTAGTTCCTCTCTGGAGAGGCCAGGCCCCTGATATCCAGCCCCCGGTCTTCACTCTTGCCACTGGGTTGGAGTAGAGTACCTTGACCCATCGGATGAATTGTTCACCGACTCCAAATTCCCTCAGGGTCTCGATCAGCCATTCCCAAAAGATCGAATCGAATGCCTTAATGGCGTCCAGCGAGAGTACCGCCAAATCTTCTTTGCATCCTTCTGTTTGTGCCATTATGTGCTGAAGCCTTCTCAGGTTGGCTGTGGTGTTGCGTCCTGGGATAAAGCCACTTTGGTCCTCGTGTACCAGGGAGCCTATCACCCTTGAAAGTCTTTTGGCCAATATGGTTGTTAGTATTTTGCTATCGTAGTTCAGGAGTGCAATTGGGCGATATGAGTCACATTTTTCGGGTGGTTTGTCGGGCTTGAGCATTGGGACTATTAGGGTTTCTCTCATGGTGCCAGGTAATGTTCCAGTCTCGAATGACTCTTCGAAGACTTCGTGCAGTATAGGGGATAAAATCTCCTCATAGGCCTTGAAAAACTCTGGGGTGAGGCCGTCAGTTCTGGGGGTTTTACTTGTGGAGAGGGATCTAATCGCCTCGGTGATGTCTTCGATCGTGATGGGCGCTCCCAGCGTGTTTCTCTGTTCCAAGTCCAGTTTGGGTAGGCCTACTTCTGACAAGGTATCTCGGATGTCCGCCTCGGGGATTTGGACTTTGTGGGCATATAGTTCTGCATAGAAGTCTGAGAAAACATCGTTTATTGCCTGTTGTGTTCTGTGGACTATGCCATTGTCATCTTCAATCGTGGTGAGGGTCGGTCTGGGATGTTCTTTCTTACATAGCCAGGCTAGTATCCTGCCTGGTTTATCTGCCTCTTTATGAGCCTTTGTTGTGCGGGTAGAGAAGTCAAACTTTGAGAGCCTCTCCCATGAGGTTTTGCAGGCGTCTCTGATCTCCCTCAATTTGATTTCCGTCTCGATTGTGGGGGAAGGGTCATTGTCGAGTTGCCTGATCTTTTCCTCCTCGGCTTCCAGTTCCCTTTGCAGTTGCCTCCTGATCCCGCCTGCCTCGGCAATCACCTCTCCCCTTGTCGTCACCTTCATTGCTTCCCAGACGGTGCTCCATTTATCGACTGACCCCTTATTGATCTCTATGAACTCTATTCATTTCTCGGCCAAGGTCTCCTTGAATGTGGGGTCGGTTAATGCCTCGATTGGCATGCGCCACATCGGGATAGGGGGTCGGGGAGGTCGCAGGCAGAGTTGTATTAATAGTGGGGAGTGGTCCGATATTGATCTGCCCAGGTAATTCGCAGATTCGACTTGGGGGATCAAGTCGTCGTTTACAAAGAGGTAGTCTATTCTGGTGTGCAGGTTGTGGGGGGCTGAGTAAAATGAGTAGGATCTGTCGGTGGGGTGGAGGTCTCGCCAAGCGTCGACCATGTGCAAGTCTTCGACCGCTCTGTGTAAAGCCTGAGCGGGGGGGATCGTTGTGTGATCGTGGGGCGATAGATCTGTCCATTTCGACATTTAAGACACAATTGAAGTCGCCTCCCCATAGCAGGGTGCAGTCTCGGTGTAGCATAACTTTGGCACATAGTTTCTTGAGGTAAGAGGGTATGCCGTGTTGAGGGAAGTATGAATTTATTATGCATATTCGAGTGTTCTCCAGCATGCCCCACATCAGCAGGTATCTGCCTTCGTTATCTGATTCTACTCCCATCTGTTGATATGGAGTGTTTGGGCTCACCCATGTGTACACTCCTCTTGCATA
Organism: Ambystoma mexicanum; assembly: GCF_040938575.1. Lineage (NCBI taxonomy): Eukaryota > Metazoa > Chordata > Amphibia > Caudata > Ambystomatidae > Ambystoma > Ambystoma mexicanum. The sequence goes on from NC_090926.1 coordinate 316,999,109, forward strand.
CTTTGAGTAGGATGACCCGTTGCCTTGGCCTCCCCAGTAGTTTGATAACTTATTTGCGGAGTCGGCAGAGAGGTGTGTTTCCTGTAGGAGGGCAAATGATACCTTTTTCCTCTTCAAATAGGAGTGTATACGATTTCTCCGGAGGTAGGATCCCATCCCCCTGACGTTCCACGTGATCACCCTGAGTTTTGAGGCCATTGCGTGGTAATGGTAATTGTCAAGAGGAAGTTGCTGTTTTTTCTGCAGCTTGATCGCCTCTTGTTGTATGCCATGTCCAGTTCTGTTTGTACGGGGTGGTCATGTCTGGTGTTCAGTTTTGGGTTCTTTCCAGTTTGATTGCAGGTCTTCAGGGTTAGGGCAGTCGAAACAGTAACAACTTGTATAAAAGGTTTATAACTGGTGCACCCAGCTGCAGACACAAGGGTGGAGTGCTCGGGTGCTCTCGCGATGTCTGTCCCAGTCCGGGTGTCTGTCGCGAGTAGGTGCGTGCTGGCAACTGGCCTGCACTGATTTTTCGCGGGAGCGTGGTCTGTGTCCATGTGCGGGAGGTCGGGTGGGCCCCGCAGCCTTTTAGCGTTCTTATGTTGTAGTTTTGCTTCGTTGATGATGGTGGTTTCTTGTGTTCTTAGGTATATTGTGTGGGTGCAGGTGGTTGGGTAAAAGCATTCGGTCTTTATCCTTGGCTGTCTAGGTTAGGTTTCCCTTGAGAGGGTTCCATGGGCACCTCAGCCAGGTTATTGTGTTCCATCCACATGGTGGCTGCGGCTAGTGTCTCGAGGAATATAGCTCTTCCTTTGTAGATTACTTTCAGTCTGGAGGGATATAGTAGCATGTATGTTAGGTTTAGCTTCCTTAGCCTGGCCTTGACTGGGACAAAGGAGTTCCTTGCTCTTTGAACCGCTTGGGTGTAATCTGGGTATATGGTGATTTTTGAATTGCCTCGCTCTATTACTCCTCCTTCTCTTGAGAATTTCAGGATCACTTCACGATCTCGGAAGTTGAGGACCTTCGCTATGATGGGGCGAGGATAGGAGCCTGGGGGGGGGGGGTTTCTTCTGGAGGGACCTATGGGCTCTCTCTATGGCGAAGCCTTGTGATAGGTTTGTGGCCCCGATCTCTTGTTGTATTAGTGATTCGATAAAGGCCGTTGGGTCTGCCGTCTCTGTCCCTTCCGGAATACCCAGTATTCTGATGTTACTGCGCCTGGAGCGGCCCTCTGCCTCCTCGGACCTTGCTTCAAGGAAGGACACCTTGTTTTTGAGCTCTGCTACTTCATTCTTCAGGGCCGTTGTATCGCTTACTATGTCGGTCTGGGACGCCTCAATGGTGGTGACACGTTCCGTTAGGTTACGAGCATCTTGCCTTATCAATTGGATGTCGGCCTTAACTTCACCAATCTTCGTATCTATGAATGATCTCAGGGCCTCGATTGCCCCTATCACCTGATTGTGTCTGGTGTCTGCCTCCGGGCCGGCTCGCGTTGTTGAATCATCTGGCGTAGATTGGGGGGTGGAGCTGGGTTTTGGTGTGACAAAGGGATCCAGGGTTGCATTTTTGGTTTTATTCCTTGAAGTGGCCATAGTAGAGCGTTTCTGGCCTGGATGGAGGCCAGGGGGGTGTAGGTTTCCTGACCAGGCAAGTGATTGTGTGAGCTTTTTTGGTTCAGTTGTGGTACCCTGTTGAAGTGAGGGGTTCACATCGGTTATGTGGTACAGGGACCGGGCGTTCGGTGGATGAGGTCTCCCTCTTTTGTGGTGTTGAGGAGGTTTTTGCCCCTGCTGTTTCGACTAGGTTTGTTGGCTGGTTCTTTTGTATCCTGAGAGGAGCCGGGAAGATGGAGGGTAGTATGAGACCGAAAGGGCACCAGGAGCGATGGAGTGTGGGCTATCGGATTTGTTGGTAGTGGGTAGGGACCCTCCGGAGGACAGCGAGTGGTTGGTTGGGCTCAGTCCGGGGGTTATGATGGAGTTGTTTGTGGTGTGCTGCTTCTGTCAATGTGTGTGCCAGACAGGCGTTTCTGGTGGGCGCACGGTTTCGGAGGATCTGGAAGGGCCCAGTGCGCTATCCCTGCACATGGGGCGTGGGGTGTTGAGCCGTGCCTAGGTGAACGGTGGGGCGAGGAGTCAAGAATTAGTTCCAGGCGCTCTGGGTGTTTAGTGTCCGGGGCTGTAGTCTCCGCTACGGTGCTGCGCAGTGGCGCCCGACTCTCAGCTGGTGAGTCGGTGTGGATGTCGGTGCGCAGCGTTGGGTGCACTGTTGTTTCGGGGAGAGGAGAGCAGCGGGGGGGGTGTGTGTGGGCACCGTGGGTCTGGACTCGTTGGATTGCGACTTCATCGGTGACAACCCGAGATGGTCGCCATTTTAAGTGCCTTCCGCCAGGAGTGAGGGGCACCCGGGGCAGGATGTCAGAGCGGGTCCCTGGGCTTCGTGACACGGCGGTATGTATCGCCGAGTGCAGCAAATCGCCTGGCGCGTTCAAACGCCTCGGTACCTTCGGGTTGCTGGGTCCGCAGTGCCCAGGGCGGAGTATGGGCGGTCCGCTCCGTCGGATTTTGGCGGCCCTCCTCGGGGGGCAGGGGGATCCACGTCGGAGTGCCTGGGCGGGTCCGCCGCCTCCGATTTTCGCCAGGAGCAGTTGCAGAGTGCCGCCAATCGCCTGATGTACGGCGGCACTCAGGGGTGGGTGGTGTAGGTGGGTCCCCGGCTCCCGCAGCGGGGTCCGACTGTGTGGTTCAGCTCAGGTGCAGGCGTTTCACGCATGGGGTAGGGGGAGTCGGGTCGGAGCGTCTCGGCGGGTCCCTGATCAGCGTTTTTCGTCGGGTAAAGCGCTGGATGTTGCTAATCGCCTGATTTACAGCTACAGCCAAGGATGGGTGGAATAGTTGGGTTTATTGCACCCAAAACAGGATCTGGCTGCGTGGCTCGGCCGGAGCTCAGGGGGTCGACGTCTTCACTCCATGAACCTTAGGCCACGCCCCCCCACAGGGTACCTGCAAAATGCATACCATGCCCCTCCGTTCCTTGCTAGCACTAAGCTTTCCGGAAATATATTTTTGTGGTCTTGTGGTTTTCTTCACCGGTATGTGTGATTTGAATATTAAATAAATAAATATTTACCTTTACAAACTAGCCGGATTCCTGGTTGTGTGACCTGGGGGTATTTTGATATGGGTGGTATATCATTCAGAATATTGAAATTATAGACAGAAGGAAGTAAGGGTTTCATTGCGCACTACATGCTAGGTGAAACCTGGGTGTGTGCCTGATTGAAATCCCTTACAGCCGATTTCTCAGAAACGTACTCATTTTTGGAGTTTGAATTCTTGACTCATGTTTTTGTTTTTTCGTCCTTTTACCACATTTTGATGTTGCATTTGCACAATTTGTTTGCTCTGATATCTTTTTCTCTTTTTCAAAGATTGCATAGGTCTCCTTGGCTCTAGTTTTCACTGCTTCACTTCCCATTGGAGTAGTATCTTTATCGTTTGCCTGTTTATCAGCAGCTTCTACATCGGCTGGAAGTGCTATAGCACCGACCTCTTGCTCATCTTTTGGGTTATCATGGCTGTTTATCACAATCACTAGATTCAATGGGTCTGTTAAGGATCCATCCGCCTCTCTAGACGTAGAGGGCAACACAAAATCATCGCTTTGAGCCAACTCTTTTATGATCCAGTCAGATTTCTCAGATTCTGAAGTTTCAGAATCTTCATTCCGGAGGCCAACCCCACACCCTCCTTGTTTGTCAGGGTTTACCAACCACACACTTCTTGAACTTTGTTTGGATTTCTTTTCGCTTTTCCCTTCATTAACAGGCAACCATCTCAACTCCATGTCAGTATTCCCCATTAGCAGTTGCTCCTCGCCAATGTGCTTTTTAAAAAAAAAAAATCGCCAAATCCTCTTTGGCCACCTCTGCTAGTAATCCTTTATCCTCTCCTGAGCTTCTTAGGGCATCTTTTAAAATGTTTGCGGTCATCTCATCTTTATGCCTGTCCTTTTGGTTTTGAATCTTCAGTTCTTGTATGTCCATTTCAACTTTCACCATTTTTGCATTAATTAATGCAATGAGTGTTTTGAGCTCTGTAACTCTCACTAAATTGCTCATAGATTTTAGCCATAGGGGCAATTACGATCGTTGTTGCTGACATTATATTGGGCCTTAGCTCATTTATTATGGTTTCAATTGTCTGTTTAGTGAGTTTGCATTAACTCAGTTCCTTGCTGCAGTTTTTCTGCTTCACTGGATGAAATTGTCTGGCAGTCCTGTAATTTCTCTGGGGTTGAGGCGAGCAAGCGGATGGAGGGGTTGAGGCGAGCAAGCGGATGAATCATCCGAGGATGTACTACCTATCGAAGATTTGATGGCGGTCTGCCGTATTCCGCTTCCTTTTCTTACTGCCATCCTCACTTTATTTTGCGAGCTTGCTGCTTCACTCAAGATGAGTCTTTTTTGTGAACAGCATATAAAGGACGTTGGACTGGAATCAATTCTCCTTTTTTTCACTGGTTGCCTTCTCCCAAAAAAACCTCCTGTTTTTTTCTCCTTCACTTTTTTGGTTAATGAAGTTCTAGGATAGGATCACGGCCATGGGCCGAAGCGGACTCCAGGTCTGACTGCATTGCAGAGAACGGACCATTTATCAGGCCGCTAGTTTCTTTTTTTTCCCCGACAGTCTCTGGGCTGTTGTTTCTTCATTAGATGTGTTTTATTTTTTTATTCATCTCAATCAGATCTTTAATGAGCTGATCAGCAACAGCCACAGAGTTCGCCTTTCATTTGGCTCTGTATATTCTGGCTCTAAGGTGGTTATCTAAAAGCATCATATCTTCCTCAGTTAAGTTATGTGTAGAATTTTGATCATTCGAGCCTTCACCCACTAAGACAACAAAATGGTAAATGAACTCTACAACATCATCGAACAATGGATGGATCATAACTGGATGTGTTTGAACGGGAAAAAAACGAGTTGATGGTTTTCGGGGTCCAAACAAGCCAGGGCTAAACTATCATCCAGTTATGATTCCTTCATGATAAGAGTCTCGCATCCAAGTAGTGACTAGCGTAAAAACCCTGGGCATGACTCTAGAAGCCTCCCTGAGCTCAGATGCTCCAGCCTCCTACGTCAGTAAAAATTGCTCGTACTACTTAAGACTGCTAAAAGCCATCAGACCTGTTCTGAGTGAATCAAACTGTGCTACCATTGCCAGAACGCCCATCCTGTCTAGACTGGCCTATGGCAATACCCTACTATTGGGGGCCAGTAAACAATGCGTGACAAAATTCCAGCATATTCAGAACCATGCTGTTTGGAGAATTAAGTGGGAAGCAACAACTGATCACGTCAGTGAAGCATGAAAGGAACTACACTGCCTTAGGGTCGAAGACCGTGTCATTTTTAAATCTATGACACTTACACATAAGTGCCTATACGGTAAAGCTCCAGTTTATCTGAAGTCTAAGATCGTGGGTTACACCCCAACCCGCACACTTAGATCTGAGACGCAAGGGTTTATTACAACAAATCTTCATAGGAAAACAAATGGGTTAGGCAAAGCCTTCACCCAACCGGTCAGCTCAGCAATGGAATAAATTGCCATTGAACTTGAGAGCGGAATCCAACCTCCTTAGATTCCGAAAGTAATTAAAAACCTTCCTATTCAAATAAACCAGACATCCCTGAGCAGTACTTGTCCTCTTCTGTGTCTTGGCATTCCAAGCGTCTCGTGTTCTGTGCCTATTTAGTCAACATGTTACGTGTAAGTCAATGGGCCTCATTACGAGTCCGGCGTTAACCACGCAGTAAAACCGCCTGGTTAACGGCAGACTCGTATTACCATTCTGCCTCCGTGATTCCCGGAATTACCGGGGCATTACCTATGGGACTCGATGGAAATGGGGATCATGGAAACACCGGCAGCATCTCGTAATGCTGCCGGTGTTTCCTCGTCCGCCTGCATGCGGGAGGTGTTAAACCCGCCAGGTCAGACCTGGCGGGAACATCACCTCCCGCCTGCAGGGGTCGGACTCAGGCGGTCCGGAAACAACGGTGGCGGCGGGTTTACCGCCACCGTTATTTCCGGACCGCCTGGGTCGTAATTAGGCCCAATGTCTTTATGTGGCACCCTGATGCCTGCGGGCTTTTGGCACCTTACAAACAAATGAATAAATAAATAAGCTCCTATCTTGTATATTTTCATCAGCATTTACTACCTTGAACACGCATCATCGCTTTCGTATAACAGGTGGCCCGCTGTTATATTGTAGTTGAAGCTCAATAGACAAGACCCACCGGCCCCTTCATTTTCTGTTTAGTTTTCTACAGTTTCCGGGATCACAGGGCTATGTTTATTAGTTGTTGCGCCCTCCTTACTGTAATCAAGTCGCTCAAGGCAAGCAGCCTCTTCGTTAACCGTGACTAGATTTTCAACATCGGTTTTAGGCTTGCTGTCATGGTTTATTTGCAAGTTTTGTTCTTTCAAAGAAGAGGACCCCCCAGACACCCTGGGCTCAGAAACGTTTGATGCTTTATCAGCAAGACGCAAATCATCCTGTGTCTTCTTGGGGCACATTCAACTCCAAGGACGTGGCTAGAGCAAGTCTCACTGCACGTACACAAAGTTCTTTTACCCCTTGATCCCGGGCAAGCTTTAAGCAGTCATTAGTCCCTCTCACTCCATTAGTTACATGCATGGTGTGAGAGGACGGAATAAGCGACAGCATTCTTTTCGGCGACCACCCAGCTGCAGATACCAGCGTCTAGTTGCAGCGCCTCAGCTGTGATCGCGTCAGCTGTTGATGCCTCGGCTCCATTAGACCGAGTTTCAGTTAATAGTTCAAGGGGGAGAGACCGCCGCTCCTCGCGTTCTGCCTGTTCCACACAGAACACACTGAACACTTGTGTTTGTAGTGTGGGTTTTTATGGTATGCTCCGCCTCCAGTCAATGGCAATGAACAACAGACTCCAAGAGCAGCAGGATTCAGCAGAGGGTCCAAACACACTGAACACTCCCACAGACACCTGCCTCTCAATCCACCTTATCAAGCAGTGATGTAGATAATATCCAATACTATTTGCTCTTTGAATACTTAATGAAGTAGCTTTGGGGAGGAGGCGAAAGTTTATTAACACCGCCCTTCTGGGTTGCTATTGTGAGGAGCAATGATTCTGTGGATTACCATAGAGGTTTGGCTTAATATCACATGCACAGCAGAAGTAGATTGGTACTCTAAAATGACTGTACTCTATCCATAAAATGATGGTGAGACTAGCTTGATATCTCACTTATGTCAGAAGTAGATTGGTGCATAAAGTTAATTTAGCCCATCCATAGAATGAGAGGTGTTTAAATGTAAACTGTTCATCCACTTACAGCATATCCACGGAAATAATATTATTACATTATGTGAAAGCTGAGATAAAAACACCCATTTGTTAGAACTATAGTATGTGTAATGCATGCCTTTTAATTATGCTGTGCCACCCGTGATGAGAATAAATTAACTCGTACGCGGCATCGATCTAGGCCGCATCTCTTCCTACATGTGCCACCTCAGCTTAGCCTCGGACAAGAAAGCAGGAATCTACAGAGCAGGGAACCAGCGCTTCGGCTCGCTCCGTCCCATGCCGTGTCGCAGCTCGGCAACAAGAAAGGGGGTGTGTTGCGAGCCCCCTCACCATTAATGCACTTCTTTCTACTTTTTCCTTAACCGCTGCTTCAGCTTCTGTGTTCTTAATGGTGGATCTGAGCTGGAAGTATAGGAGGACATTGTCGTCAGTTCCTAGCCAACCACCCGCCCCGTCCTCCCACCCCCACTGTCATATATACTGATAACATTTATACGCCAGCTTCCATGGTCCCACAGAGCCCATGTTTAGATTTAAGAAGTTGAAAATCAGGTGTCATGCTTATGTTAACCCGATACTTCATCACACAGACCAGCAATTGGTTTTGTATTTAATAACATTGTTGCAAGGCTGTGTCATTCACAACTAATAGCATGATCTCTTTAGTGTAAACTTCATTATCAATCAGAAACACATGCATATTAATGCACACAATCAGGATCATGGAAATTATTTTTAGAAGAAAAATATCTGTTTGTTAAAAGAGAGTCAAAGCGCAGGCATTTTCCTTTTTTTGTTTTCCTCTAATCAGACCTCCTTTTTTCTTCTTTATGCCTGGCCTGTTTGAGGCTTGTGAAAAGAATGGTTGACTTACCTTTGCATAAAGGATTCACATCTGCTAGAATATGCAAGAGCACAGTTTAAAGGTGAGAGAAAGTGAAATGCTTCGAGCCTTGTTAGGTTGGATAGGCCCTCCTAATCAGATGGCTAGGGCTTCTTAAAAAGTGATTGTTTTGAAGGATTTAGAAGGGAGACCACACTTTTTCCTAGTTCTGGCTCCGCTCTCGGAACTGAGTAAATCTGAAGTCATTCTGGTTCAACGAGGGAAATCACAACTGTTCCCAATCTTGAACAAGTGAATTGCCTGCAACCTGTTCTTCTTTACCAGGTGCTTAATGGTGAGATCTTGGTCGAGGCACTTTGTAAGGTAATATTCCATATTGATGTAATCACCAATATCGAGGGGTATTTCCTTTCATACTTCAAATCCGTAGAGCTCAAGAGCACCTTTGAGTCTCTGGTCTGCTTGAGTGAAGAGTCGGGTACAGAGGTGGTATTTTGGCTAAAGACTTTCATTAAATTACTAAACCAAACCTATCTTTCCCTAACTCTAAAGTGGCATGCCTACTTAAAGAAAAGATAAGGTGTTCGTCGGGATGAATGTCCAACACAACATTACCATTCAAACTGCTACCCCAGCCCTGCCACTAAAAACAAAACAAACCATAAAGAGCACCAGGAGAATGGTCTCCTTCTCCCGATGACAGGAAAAGATAGCCCCACAGGCAAAAATATTTTTTTTCTATGAAGTGAGTTCTTCCATATATGAAATAACCATGAGAATGCCTCCCTTCTCCTTGCTCGCAAAGTTCTCGCCTCTTCTGGCAGTTCCTAATTCACAAATTACCAGCTTCCACAGTTAGTTTACTTTGAGCTTTTCTACACCCACTACTGTGATGAGGGTGATCACTCTCGATACATATCTCATTGGTTATATCACTCTTTGTATCTTTCAACAACTCCCAACTAGGACGAGGGAGATTACTTCTCGGGTACAATACAAAGCGTTTTCCTTCAGTAGTGTTACTTCTGCCACTTGATGATGGATTTTACTCCCGAGGTTAAGGTTCCATTTCTTTCCACCAGTAGCCTCATTCCTGCCACTGGGACGAGGAAGATGACTTCCCCGAGTCTTCCTCTCCACCACCCCCCATATTCCTACAAGGTCACGGCACGTCACTGGTTCTTCCTGGGATTGGGCTCTGTGTCGTCGGCTTCCTTGGCTCTTCCCCTCTGCTGTTCTGCGGCAGCTTCACAGTCCTCTGCTCTTAACAGTGTTGACGTAGCTATTGAACGGTCCACCTCGTTGAGGTCACATACAGGTTACTTGCCCACCCACCCATCCTCCATAGTGTTATATGGGCTTAAAGTCTTGGACCTATGTTTCTGTTGCCTGAATCAGATCGGTGGTGGTCTAGTCTTGAATACCTGCCTAAGCCTTCCTTACTGTAGTGGGACTGAACGTTTACTAAATTTTGGAACTCTGAATTACAACCAACATTGACCAACACAATAGTAAACTGACTGGAAAAATATATCTTTAGGAACTAATGACTCCAGGACACTAGGCCCCATTCCGTATAAGGGCTGAACTTACTAGGTGTTAGGAAAATATTCTAGTGATGCACATAACTATATGTACTGTGTTTTATGAATCTCATTACTTACCTGTATTGCATTGGTTTTGAAACAAATGTTTTGCTTTCTTCTCACAGGAGTGAATGTCTATATATGTATCTTGTAGCGTTTGTGTGGTACTACTTACCTTGAGGTTTCATTGCTTAGTGTATATTTTATAGACCTAATAAATCATTGTATAGGTTTTTACTTCTCGAAGGGAAAATATTGGTGTGCTCTGTGTGTGTAATCTTACCCCTACACCGCCTTTGCACCCCTCTTGAGTCCAAGCCTGCCCCCTCTGCTACCTACCTTGATTGGGTTTGGCTAGACTTCAGTGTCTTTGCTGTTCACCATGATAGGGTGGCCTCCCAAAATCCACACTAGGGATCGATTTTGGAAATTCATCTTAAAGCTCTTTTATATAAGCATTAGTTAAACTGTGATTACTTAAATATAAGTACTTTAGGAAACAAAACCTATTAACTCCTAAAGCCAGAGGAAAAAGAAAAGTAAGGTTAAATAGAATACTGTCCACTTGTCAGGTTCACTAGCAGTGAATGGTAGTGATTTAGCAATACAAAACAATTCACAGAAAGGTATTGAAACTACACTCCATACAGTAAATGGTCTCTAAAAGGCTCCTAAAGCAGTCGGAAGAGCCAGGCACCTTGACACAATATTGTCTACATTAGGTGCACTGGGATGGAATTGGAGTAATTTATTGCACTAAAATGCTTATAAAATCACATGAATGCTTTAAAGAGGATTGATCTTAAAAACGAAAGCGGAACACATGTACAATGGTGGTTTACAGATAAGTAAATGTTATTGTAATTATTAGCGAGTTTTGGAACTTCCAGAAAGTTTGTCCTTAGGGTTTAACCGGATAAACCCATTAGGTCTCCCCTAGAAATAGTGAAAGGAAAGTATATTCTACTTACAGTCCATAGGTGTGAAGACTGCAGCATCCATCTAGCTGAGGGGTCAGAGGAACCCAACCAGAGAAGCTCTGGATACCTGTTTTGCCACCAGAGGCCGGGAGAAGGATGGCTGTTCAGTGGGACACATGCCTACAAAAGACCAGCGGTTGTACTCAAAGGGGCACTGAAGATACTCTGCATCCAGAGTCAGAAGACCCTGAAGGATGGGGACCAGAAGTTGAATCACAGTTGGGGTTCTCTGGTGCAGTGGCCCAAGGTATTAGTTGCAGCGCAAAATGCCAGATAGCGTGGGTACATAGTTTAGTCTTGTAGTAAAGACTGGGTCTTGTCAGTTGTTGGTTTGTGTCTCCAGACGGTATGAAAGTGTCCCTGATGAAGATGGAGGCAAGACATCAGGATTTCAATGATGGACCCTCTCCAGATGACCAAAGAAGAGGGGGCACCACTGCACCAATAGTATAAACAAAGATAAATCACAAAGCAAAATTGCTGGGTGTTGTACTTATAAAATGTCTTAGCACTCAAATGGCCAACATATTTGGGCATTTGACTGCTAGCATGGTAAAACGGAACTGCATTGTCCACCCAGCAATAAAGTGTATAGTTGCCATCAGCCTACTCTCCAACATGCTGTCTAGGTAAGGGAATTTACCAGGGACAAATGAGCGGGTTTGAGGACGATGGGTTACAAAGGGCAGTACAATAAAAAGGGGATGCAACCACAGTAGGACTCAACAGTTAGCAAAATAAATTCTTACCAAACATTTTTCAAAATGGCAAAATTGGTGTTTCAAGTGGTCTCTCTGTGATCTAGCAGCATATCGAAATTCAGAAGTAGAAGCAGAACATTTGGAGAGGCTTCTTTAGTTGCTTCCACTGTTCAGAGGGTTCTATGTCATTTGATTGCAGGATGTTTTTTTGTGGGTTTTTTTACCACAGATTATTTTTACGAAAAGTCTCATCGAATTTTTTATTTTTTTTATTTTTGCGGGTTTCCCCCAAACCCTTATCCCTTTTTATTTTATTTTTATATATTCCCGAACACCCACACCCAATTTATATATTTTTCTAACCCCACAAAAAAATGTGAGGAGTTTTCGGCAAAAAATTCACAGTAAAAAACCCAGCGAAAAAACATCTGCGATCAAAGGACGTTGTACCATTCAGAACTCGTTAACAATTTGGGATCCAAGGTTGTCCTCGCTGCATTACTTCATAAGCTTTTTCAACCAATGAGTGTGACTAATGTTAAGTTAGTTATGTGGAAAACAGAGTGCGCTGGAAATTCTTTCAGCTTCATTAACTTTTGTAGTTTTTTGGATGTATTATTGTCTTTAAAACGCATCTATCCTCTCATTCAAAAGTTCTTTAAACGTTTCTTATGAACCAAGAAATCTGCTTATACCCAAAAACCCTGAAAGATATCTTTATAATTGGGACATTTGCAGGACTAAGGTTTCTATGGAGCAGACCAAAGAGATTTGGTACTCTGAGGCTTTGTGCTTCTCAGCAGTGATCATTCATGCATCAAAATACACGTTAGCTAGATAGTATCATGTACACTCAAGGTAAACAAGATCCAAAAAGCTCTGCCCCCCCAAAAGAACATAGGCAAACACTCTAGAAGCAAAGGATGGGTCAGTGGCTTTTCAAATAAACGTCAATGTTATTTGCAAGACAGTTTGAAGAATCCAGGGAATTCGTCCCCTCTCCCCAAGGGGTAGCCAATCTCTTTATGACTAGGGCGGTGAGCCTACTAAGCTTAAATCCCCATAGGGGACAGGACAAGTGGGATCTCGCTGTCTGGGTGACCCCTTTTGAGGACAGGCAATCCCAAGTTGGTGATCATTCTTATCCTCCATTATCCCCAAAAGATAGGTCTTATTGACGTATATGGGAAGGGAATGCTGTATGGACTCCCAACTTGGCACAGGAACGGTTGACTTCTCTTCTGACCCTTTAGACACCATCTGTGCATGAAACGAGAACAGAGTGACCTGCCCCCTTTCTGGGTGGGACCTAAAAATCCACATTGAGGAGAAAAGAGCGAGTTGCCCGTGGAGCAGCATGGGCGGAGAGGCCTCCTCCTGGGAAGTGTCCAGAGGAGACAAGCCGGTTGCTAGCATGGTGAATGAACACTCACACAGCCTCACGGAAGACCAAGAATCAAGCCTGCCAAGAAACTGGGAACACCCAGAATTGAGCAGTGCTGGTCTCGGGCTGAGAGACTGACGGCAGACCGAGGACCGGGAGCCACCGAGACATGAGTAGCCCAAAAGAGAACCATCGGGGCTAACCATGGCACAGAAGAGCAATAACGCAGAGGAGCTGGCAACACCTACCACAAAGCTTGCAGTCTGCCTGAAGAGAGCCACAATGACGTTCAAATTTCACAATGGCACCAGGAGACGTGGGAGGCTAAAGGCTTGGAATACCCCAAAGTGGGCTACAAGAAACCATACTCCAATGTGTGGTGTGAGTGACCATACACCTGGATGGGCAAGAGAAGCCATAGCCTAAGGCTGGCTAAAATAAACCATACCCCAATGCATTGTGTCTGAAAACATAACCCAGGGCCGGGTGAGAGCGAGCATACCCCAAGGCGGGGCAAGAAAAGCCAGACCCCAAGGCGGGCCCCAAGAAATCCTACCCCAATGGGGGTGCACAAAACCAAACCCCATGGCGGGGTGAGGGCATCCAAACTCTAAGGCAGGGACCACCGACTCAGGAAGCAAGCCAGGCCGCTTCATAAACCAGAGACAAACTGTCAGATGAATATTAATGAGGAAGAGAATAAACAAAGACTATAATGCAACCTAAAGATGGGAAGAATGAAAAGAGACTTGTACTGACTGGAACTCTGCCAAAGGGCAAGGAGCCCCTTTCTGCTGGTGGGATCAGAAGCCAGTCATCATTCCTATGTTTCGGGAAACAATCTGGTTGGCTTTCATTAGAATATATTTCCTTTTGTTTTCAGTGGAAGAGACAGAATTCAGGCTAGACTAGGTTTCAGAATAACTAATTTGACGAGCACCCTTTTAGGCTTCTTTTCTTTTGGGTAGGGATTAGCACATTAGGGATCGATTTGGGCTTTGAGGTACTTAACAACAAAGAACCCTTAAAGCAAATGACGAGTGTCCATTTCCTGAATCTGACCACAACAGCTACTTGGTTATCCACATACACTTCCTGCAAACATTACTGCATGGCCACCTGCTTTCGGGCTAATGCCAGCATTGCAAATGTAGTTCTTCAGACCCGTTTTAGCTACAGTACAGGTTAGGTCCAATCTCCCTCACAACAGATTATGAATCTCCCAAAAGTATGATGGGAAGGTAGGGAGATACATGAGTATGCACAGGTTCTGTGAGTTCTTCGAATTTCTTTCATCAAAGTAGAAATCTTCGAATGTTCTTATTTATTTTTTACTGGGCACCTTTGATGCAAATGTATGCAGAGTAGACCGCGCATCCCTATCCCTTACCCCCTACATTCATTATTCCCCTAAACCCACCCCCACATATATTTGTGGCAAAATCTGTTGTCAAAAATTTGATTTTTAACTCAATGAAATCTACTGCGGAAAATACTCCCTATCCCTGTAATAAAGGTTACTTACCCTAGCAACTACTGTACTCCTAGTTAATCATGACCTGTCCTCTACACACCCTCCTATCATTACCTAGGCAGGTGGAAAGTAACTGACTGGATAAGTGCCCGAGGTGGCGTAGGCTGGGAGCTGCACATGCGTTCTGGTCCCAAAGTGGCAGCTTTTCAAACAAATTGACTTTTATTTCTGTGCAAAGGCTCTAGTTTTTTGCCTGTGGACAGACATTCACAAAGTATGAAGACAGGGGATTAGGAGTGCAGCAGTAACTACAGTGAATAATGATTATATTGCGCTTATTTAATACCTCCTGAAGGGGAGGGCAGGGGGGTTACCATGTGTTCCAGCAGCAAGTGATGGTGCTAATAACTCGGTTGCCATAGAGTTTCAGACTTTAGGATCCCATTAAGAGAAAGATGCACAATATGTACCTAGGCATTGACAAACGTATTACCTCTTGCAAAGTGTTGACCAAGGTCTTGCTAAGCTGTCAATGTACGTGTATTTGAAGAGCGTTTTGGTAGTATTTGAAGAGCGTCTTGTGTGGTATTACCTGCAGAAATCCTTCCTTTTGTCTGTCCATAAATAAACTACCTTTCAGCTTACAGTATTTTAGTTGAGCAATTTACCATTTGCTGTTCAACCGTGAGTGAAGGCCACTGGCAGTTGAAAGGGTGCTGTTGTGAAACATCTGTGAACCTCCAAGTTGTCCAGAAGTGGCAGTGAATAAAGAATTGCCCACTGTGTTGTATGTTTGTGGGGTTCTGCCCCCTTTCTGCTTGTTCCTATTTCTCGCCTTTCTCGTTCGCTCTGTTTTATGTTTGTCAACTTTTCTCACAACACAAACCAGACACTAAGCCCAGCCCATGTAAAAATTGTCTCGCTACTTTCCAAGGCCTATTTTTATTAAATAATGATAGGTGTTGCGCTTAAAATTGTGCATCTGGGGGAAGTCCTGTCCTTCTTGAAAGATGATTACACAACTCAATGGTGCACCCACCGTCAGACTTTTGGACCCAAGTTGAATCAAACCAGATGAAATTACCTCACAAGGACTATAAGGCGCCAAGAATCCGAGAAGGGAGGGGAAAGGTGGGTAGGGAGGAGGGAAGGTGTAGTATTTAGGGGGAGATGGAAAGGGGAATTACAACTTGTTGTAAAATTGATTAAAATAAATAAAAAAAGAAAAAAGAAAATGGTGCTCCTGCACCTTTCTCTCACTCTCTCATTGCACGCTAGTTGAAACCCTGCAATTTATTCTGCTGTCCCGTCACTTTTTGATTTTAGTCCTGTCTCTACCACCTGTCTAGTCACTTCATTCTTGCATCTTTCATTGCCTTTCTCCACTACTTGTTCACTTTTCTTTCTTTTTGTCCTATCCCCACCCCTTCTCTGCATCACTTTCTTGCCCTTCTTTCTTTGTCACTTCTCTCCTTGCATTTGTTTGTAACTTATTCCTAAGCCCCTCTTTTTGCATCATTCTCTGCCCTGATGTGTTACCCTTTTTCATGCTGGCTTTCTTTCCCCCACTTTCATCTTTGCTTACTTATCTATTTCTGTTTTCCCTTCTTTAGTTTTCTCTTTTTATCATTGTATTAGTTCACTCCCCTTTTTCTGTAACCACTCATTGGTCTCTCCCTCTTCATTTCACCCCTTGATTCCCACTCTGCCATCCATCTCATTTTCAGTGTTCTCCAATTTAACCTTTTCCTTCACCCCTTTTTATTCCCCATTTCCATCTCCCTGTAAGTTCACCTGCTTACTCATGAGTCTGCCTATCATCTCCGTAACCCTATAATGTTTTCTTCTATTCCTTCTTGTCCTCTGCCTCCCTTCACTTTTCTTTATCACTATCTAGCTCTTTGTGGAATGCCTTGACAAACAGATCGCTGATCTGTTCCCAGGACAGTTCAGAAACAAAGGACTGAATAGCTTAAAAATGGGCGACCAGTAGTAACACTAAAATAATTACCAGTAGTAACACAAAAATAATTTTGTAGTCCATTCTGGACAAGCAGCAAGCCTAATTGCTTTGTTGCTGGTATTGTTACTGAGCCGCCTAGTTTTGCTGGTGCTATTTCTTTGCCATTGTAATATTTTCTTCTCTCACTATCTTCGCAATCCTCTTATAGCAATCACAGAATGAGCCCTATCTCATCATCCCCTCCAGTAATAACTACATTGTGTTCTCTTTCCCTCTTTAGCAGCTACAATACACTACCTGATAAGAAGGCACTGAAGAACTCCCGTTTGGTGAGCCAAAAGGATGATGTGCATGTCTGCATCATGTGTTTACGAGCCATCATGAACTATCAGGTACAAGCTCATGTCTGTATTATGCGCGTAGCAGAGACAATGCTAGTATTGTAACTAGAATGTTTGGTTTCAGCCAATGGCATGAACCACTGCCTCTAGTCCACTGGTCAGTGGTATTTTAGAAGATTCTGGTAAAGTGTGAAGCATTTTGTAGAGCTTGTAACGGCATCCAAGAATGAAAGGCATTGCCTAATTCAGTGACAGTCTCGAGTAATTTGCAAGGGAAGTGGTATCAGATGCAGGTGTGTCTCACACATTTGCAACATGGGTAGACATTGTTTCTGGCAATCCATGCTACGATGCTCTGTTGCATTTTAGTAGTGTGTATTCACTCCAACCTTTTGCCCATGTGATGGTTGTTCAGCACATGAACTCCTGTCTGAATGTTCATAATGTTGCCTTGGCAGACATTTAACACTATTGCCCACTGGATATTTGAAATTATCACTTCTGAACGCTTAGAGAGTTTGCTCGTTAGACATTTTGGGCAAAGCTTGGCAGATGTTCATAGTACAGAGATCTAATGTTGATTTAACTGAGTGTTGATGTTGGATGTTACTTGGATCTCACCTTTCAATACCAGTTTATTAATGTTACCATTAACTGTTGTTTGGCCTGGTTGGTGTGATGTTCATTTTGAATGCAGGTAGTTGATATCTGACAGTTTGGGTGCCCGTGTTAGCTGGATCACAGGTGCTGGTTGACTTAATGCCCACGTCAGCCAAAATACAACAATGTACTCTGGTGGGTTGGCGTCAGGAGTGGTATTGTGGGGGTGATTTAAAGGGTATATGTATTGCTAGTTGGGCTAGGAAGATGGTTCATGGTGGTTATTCTTGTGGTTCCCAGTGTCAAATATTGGATGTTGATTATAAATGCTAGTTATCAGCATTACATTCTAGTCGATTGAATCACTGTTAGATGCTGATTGACAATGTAGTAATCTGAAATGCTGGTTGATATTATGCTGCTTGGGTATTTGTAAAGCTCTAAATCACCCTGTGTGTGGTCTAGTAACACCGAGTGCATCTCTGTGCCTAATGTAGTTGATTGTAGACAATCCCCTGACACAGCATATATTGCAATAATATTGCCAGTGTAATTTCAATGTAAGGAGGCAATCCTAATACTATGCAGCAGGTTTAGTGAACGTCTGCAGGCTGAGGGTATTTAAAAGGTTGTGCTCTGTTTGAGGGTTGATCTATGGTTAGTGTTGGTTGTGTGTTTTTTTGGATGATGCCGATCTCAAGTGAGAATTAAAATGATGCTGAAGAGAAGGAGAACATGGACAAAGGCCCATGTTGATTTGCATGGTGGATGCTGTTTGTGTAAGGATGGTTGTCAATGTTTAACGCTAGTTGATTATAGGTATCTGGTTAATGGTTGCTGGTTATAAGTTGTTGTGAAAAGCCATTTGGTTGGAAGAGAAAGTTTCTTGCACATAGGCTGGATGATTGTCCCAATATTTTTGACTGAAATCCCTGTGCCAAAAGCTGCTTGGTTCAATGTGTGTTGAATCCTGTCTGATTTCCTTTATGTTAAATTCCGGTTAGCTGGATGGTATATGTGATTTTGTACAGATACAGCATTTCTTCCAGGACATTCTGAACAATGACATTACTTGAAATAGGTCATGATTTTCATTTTGTGGTTTTCAGTATGGATTCAACTTGGTAATGTCTCATCCTCACGCTGTCAACGAAATCGCACTCAGCCTAAACAATAAGAATTTGAGGTGAGCTCTGCCTTTACATGGAAGAGTAGCCCTCCTGCTCTTCTCTTTTGTGTTTCGCAGAGGTCATTTTCCTATTGCCATTCTCTTCTTGATACTGCTTCTCTGGGAGATTCCTCTTCTGCTTCCTTTTTCCAGCCTTCTTTGCTTCTCTTGCCCAATTCACCCAGGTGTTCATACTTTTCTGAGATGACCTTCCTAACTAGCAGTTCCTTCACAGCAGAGGATATCGCCTGCTACACATTTCATGCAACACATTTGTTGTTGCTTGATTCCTCACTCTGAGCCTTTCAACTTATAGCACCCCACAGTTACTGAGGGGTGGAGTTCCAGGGTTTCAAAATTGATGGGCGCTATTTAGCTCCTGCTTTTATCCCTGAGCAGCCTGGCTAGCTTGGCACCAAGAACTACCAAGAGCTACGTTTGGCTCCAGTGGCCAACTGGTGCCATACAAACATACCCATGTGACATTAACTTTCTCCTATTTGGGAATGTGTATAAAGATGCATTTTAATGCATAATTGATAGTATTTAATGGACATAAATGTAAAGTGTGCATCTCATTTAAAGTATCAGTTGCGGCACACTGCGTACTAGCTCCTAGTTCTTTAGGGGTAGCTAATGCTTCTAGGTGAGGCCCGATATCCAGGAGCTAGTTGTAGATTGCTCATGAAATCTGAATTTTGACCCCTGGAGTTCCGATGGATTCATCCTCTGGCCTCTCATGACCAGTTTTCAGAGAGGTGTTTCCCTGGGTTCTCTGGGCTTTTCCATGCCAAAAGCAGATCACCAGACTGCCCTCACAAGCTTGAGATTTCCAGATAACACAAAAGGTCTATTGTGTATAATAGGGAGATATGGTGAGGGGGAGAATATATAGTCATTTTGTAAATCATGCTACCTTCCAGAAAGCCATGCATTTAGATTAAGCAGAGTAGAATGTATGAAGTCAATTATAAAAGTACACTGCTACAGACTAATTGCTTTGAAATGTTTTTTCAGAATTTTGCTGTGGCTAGGGATTCTTATGCAGAGCTGTTGCTTTTACTCACAAATGCTTTCAGGAGGGATCTGTGTGGATGATCTAGCGAAGCTTTTGGCTTAACTTGATCAATCTTTTTCTGGTTTTTCCAGCTGTCCTTTTTTGATTTTTCTCACCTGATTTTTCAGGTTTTCTTGCTGTTCCTTCCTGCTTTTGCCTGTTTGTTTGCTTTCTGTACAGTCATTCTCTCCAAAGCACCTGCTTCTGGTATTTCACTTGAGCAGTTCCGTTCATCAGACCATTTCTCCACAGTTCTTGGATCCAAACTGTCTTGTACTTATTTCCACACAGGACAAAAGCACTGGTACTGGAGCTGCTGGCAGCTGTCTGTCTGGTTAGAGGAGGGCATGAAATCATCCTGGCGGCCTTTGATCACTTTAAAGAGGTAACACTTCATCTTCATTAGTTGTCGTACATTGTCAAATACGTGCGGAGCAAGAGTAGTGGATTGGAGTTGATTTTTGAACTTCGTCCACATGAGGAAGGGTGTACGACAGAGAAAGTAGAAGAACTTAGGGGCAGGGGAAATGTTTTGGGATGCAATAGGTTACAACACTTTATTTGTTTTCCAGTTCATCTTTATTAATTATTTTTCCAAATATTACAATATATTCCACTTTGTATTACAGCTTGAGAATTAAAGGTTGTATTTATGAAACAATTTTATAAATTCACTGTTTACATTCAGCATATGAATCGGCGTACAACATAAATCAAGTGGCACAGCGAGTAGAGCGCTCGCTTTGACACCCGTGCAGAGCCTGTTAACGCAGGTTCGAATCCCGGCGGGGCCAAACTCAGCCTTTCATCCTTCCGAGGTCGATAAATGAGCACCACACACCGTGGGTAATAATAAGCAGCGCTCAGATACCTGAGGGTTTGTAGCGCTATATAAAAGCCTAATTATTATTATTATTATTAACATATAACAACTCCAACTCAACATCATGCCTTTCAAGCATCTATTGTTAGCAATGTTTTATCCTTATCCTTCCACCATGGTTGACTCATTGTATCATTCTGTTGTCTGGAAAGGATGTGGACTATGTCTCGGGTCTAACCCACTTGGAGGTTTGCTACCCGCCACCCCCAGCTGCAGTATAGCCAGTTGTGCAAGGCATGTGGCCCACATGTATAGTCTAAGGTAGGATAATCTGATGCCTCGCTTCATAAGGTCTTCGTAAAGGATTGCAAGGCATAAAATAAGCAGTGTCGCGTATCAATTTGCTATGCAATTCTGTAGGTTTGCTAATTAAATTGGTACTTGTGTAGCAAAGGTAGCTATTTAAGCTACCCAGTTCAATTAAAGCACAGCTTGCCCTGCATTCCTCGCTTGCCTTACGGGCTCTCGCCACCCTCCGTTTCTCTGTTCACTGCAAGTTTAAAGGGGCTAATACAGAGTGCAGCGGTAATCCTCTCCTCCACTCTTATGTCATGTTACTGTTTCTTGTACTGCACACTGTTGCCACCTGCGTGGTTCCTTGGCACTCATGTGCCATTTGCCTATGTGGAAGTGCTAGTCAAGAATGTGTGTTCTTTTTCAAATAATTGTAAACCAGAAGTAATTTGGATATTTTATTAAGCTAACTGTATCCTCTCTGCCAAAAAACAGTATTTGTTAATGTTTTTTTTACACAGTCATGCCATTCCATTTATAAAAATGTAATTTGTTAGATAATGCCGAATTACAGCATTGC
The DNA here is from genome assembly GCF_040938575.1 of Ambystoma mexicanum. Lineage (NCBI taxonomy): Eukaryota > Metazoa > Chordata > Amphibia > Caudata > Ambystomatidae > Ambystoma > Ambystoma mexicanum. Next base: position 317,020,253 of record NC_090926.1, read on the forward strand.
TACTGTAAAACACTGCATTGTCTCCATGCTTTACAGGAAAGTGTAGGTTAGTGTATCTAAATCTCAGTGCCAATTGTATTTCATTTTGTTGGGGAAGATGCATCATGTTCACTAGTGGACACTTTGAAAATGAACATTATTACACTGCCAAATGCTTGTGATGGCAAACCTAGTTCTGTAACCTGCTGATTACATACATCTTGCACCTGGTGCTTAACCCATCAGCTGATCCCACATTCTGTGACATTTTATCTCATCACCCTGTTGCTTTATACCAGCTACCCTGAACCTGAGATAGCCGCAAACTACAATATTCCACTGAGTTTGCCTAGTTCTTTGCCTGCTACACCATACACTCTGCTTAGTCTCTTCCTTCCTTTCTGTCCTCTAACATAATGAATAGACAAAGTTAATTAGATGTTTACGCAAAGTAGTGATCAATAGTTCCATCCAGTCTGTACATCTATAGATCTACTGCACTACCATACACTGTGGTTATCCTCCAGAACTCGCTTTCCTCTATGATTATGATTGCATTATATATTGGCACCAGCGGGAGAGAGCTGGCCAAACTGTTTTCAAAGACTTATCATATCTATCTATTTATGTCCATTCATGCAGCTAGCCTTTTATATGTTGCAGACACTCATCTAGTCTATAATATAAAGTATTTAACTTTTTTACTTTGTTTGCAGTAAATGTCATATACATGTTTCCCTGTGCATGGCTGGCCTCTGCGTGGCAGCAGTGTGCCAAACTAAAGTGGGTTTATGGTGAAATGCACCATTTTACAGAAAGTGAATTTAAATGTGCTCTCATCAGTTGCCATGGGTCTAGTGCATTTATCTTAGGTCGAGTGGGTAAACTAAGGTACTTGACCTCCAGGTCTAGTGGAATTTTAAAGAATTTGCAAGGCCTGACTCACTCGCTAATGTCTTACTTCAGCGGTACACCAAATGTCTGCATTGTTGCTCATTTTAGATCTAGGGTACAAGTAACTTGTGGTATTACAAATATTAGTACAGCATTGCTAATCAAATGGGGTTGTTTGCTAATAAAGCACATTTTAATTGGCGAACTCTGCTAATCAATTGCTGAAAACTAATTTATGCCTTGGAGTGATTTCTTGATCCTGGGTTTACTGCCCATCTAAATAATGGAGAATGGCCTTCGCTATTTGTCATTAATATGACTGTCTGATAAAGGAGTACAGAACAGAAAGTTAACCTCAGTTGTTGGGACCATTTTAAACCAATATCCTACCCTTAAAGTAGAGTGCCAATCTCTTCAATTATTTTAATGAGCTTGTGTGTTCCCTCCTGTTGTCAGTTATGTTTAGGCTTTTGTATAACTTAATCCTTACAGATTTCCTCACCCTTCAGCATCCATGTCAGAGGGGAGTTAAAAACAGATTCAAATTTTCAGTTGTGTTCCAAATGATCTTAATCGCAGATAGGATACCATATTCTTCCTCCATTGTTAGTATCCTGGGAAGGTCAGACACTGGATAATTGAGTTAAAAAGAATGTCACCTTTGTGCAGCTTAGTTTGCTTAATTCCCCCCAAAAGTAATGGCCCCAATCCCTGAAGAACAGTGAATTCTGCAGGTGAAGCACTCTATTGCCACCATGAATAGGAGGGAGGGGGAGACGGGTGGCATCCCTGCCTACTGCCGCTTAACAGTAAAAAGAAAAGGCTGGGATTTCGTGTAACCGGTAGATGCCTGTTCTTTTGGGGCTTGATATATAGCATCCATCTATCTTCTAATCGTGTCCCTGAAGCCAAATCTCCTCAGTTTAAAATAAATAGTCCTGGTGTGCTGTTCGCGGTTAGCGTCTTGTGATCTTGGGAGGCTTGATCAACAAGTAAGTGGAAGTTCTCTCTGTGTTACTTGCATGGCGGATTTTATTTTATTTATTTTTATTTTTTACATTTATATATCGCACAGGCAGCCCAGGGGCATTGTGGCGCTGTTACTTGCAGCAAACTTAGTTACAATATGCATAAATTACAACATTTGAGCGCAGAGATGTAGTACATGTTATACATAAGACGAACATAGTCAACATATCCATGGACGTCATGACATGGTGTGGTGATCAGGCGAATAAGGTGGTTTTCAAGGTTTTGCGGAAGGCGGTGAGTGAGTGTATTATTATTGTGGGTCCTGCCCTCTGTGCACCCTCCAATCGTGAGATTTGTCAGTTAGGAGCTCTGATTTTGTTCTTAGCGGATATATTTATGTACAATTTACTGTTGTACTGAACCCTGATTGACTAAATTGTGACTGAACGGCTGGAATCAGCACCGATGGTAGGGAGACAAGTATAGCCCTATCAACCATTTGGGCGTTCCTCAGTGCGGTACCTTCCTCCTTGCACAGTGCAACCATGTCTAGAATAAAGGGAGGTCCAGCAACGATGACTATACCCCCCAAGAGGAAATCCATACCTTCTGTGGACCCAATACACGAGGTGCACATTTTAGTGAGCGAAATCTAGGTTCTTTTGTCAAATCAGAATGACAATGATCATCCCCTCTCCCCTGTGTGAACAATTCTTTTAAGACCGCTAAATCTTCAGGTGGCTTGCAGACCCAAATACCACCCTATATTACCAAAGAAATTCTGGGGCGTGGCCAACCGCCATTTAGAAAGGACGCACTCTCTGCGAGCTCCACACTATGTGGCCAGGATATGCTGTTGAATTAAGCTATATTGAAGATTAAAACGCCTGAATATTTGCCAAAACCATTACAGAAGTCATTGTGCGGCTCTGCCATGAGTTTCACAGCCCGGAGTGCCCTATCCGGGGCATAACACCGTGAGGCGCTGAGCTGCGTAGACGATCGGAAAATGGCGGCCGAGGTGTGAGAGACCGAGGCAGTGCTGCGTCGATCAACCCGGACTGCCGTGCTGGGTGCCAGCGGGCCCAGACAAGCAGAGGGGCGGATCGTGAACTTGTGGAGCAATTAAGCATTTAGCCGATGTGAGCTGCCGCCGAGACGGAGGAACTGGAGAGGGGACGCCTGGCTGTGCTGCCTGGCCCCGGCGGACCTGGGGCCCCGTGGGGGGACCACGGCTTGCAGAGACCTCGAGGGCGGAATTTGGAGAAGACGTGCTGCGGCCTGACCGCCGGTCGCAGAACCAGGGGTGGAGCAGGCAAGCCTGGAAGGAGTGGTGCCTGGAGTGAGGTGAGCGGCGGCCAGGCCCCAAGGAGTAGCTGCAGCAACGCCGGGACCGTGGAGCTTGAGCAGCATGAGCGGAGGAGACTTGGCTGAGCTGCCGGCGCAAGGTGAGGAGCTAGTGGGGAGGAGAGGCCTAGCTGGATCACTACTCCCCTATACATCGGGGGCACTGCGGGCTCTCCACCCGCTGGTCTCTTCACAACACTGACGAGGCGGGGACTTTGGTGCCTGTGCCACAGTGGGGCTGGCGATCCCCATCTGGGAAAGCCTTATAGTGAAACGACTGGGTGCATACACCGGCGGTGTAAGATCAGCGCTGTGGACTTTGTGGTGGAGTGTGTGAAGGCAGCGGGGGAACTGGTGTTGGAGCCGGCACTTCCAGCCCCACGGCACCGAACATACAAATTGGTCTACCGAGGCTGAGTCTCTGCCTTGGGCTGAACGGGGCTGTTCCCAGACATTCGAAGCAGGCGTAGCGGGCACTGATGCACATGTGGACCAACGCTGCCCGGGCTGGGCAGGGTGCCTATACGCCAGAAGTGACCACCCACCCAAACAGAAAATAAATAAAGTATTTGATACCTGCATGATACATTAGCTCTGTGCTGGGTGCTGGTGCAGTGAATTAGAGGCTGGTTCACCACGGGGTTGCATCGTCGAAGGCTGCCTCACGGCGGCGGCCTGCTGCCCTCGAGACAGCCCTGCACGCAGATCACGGCAGGCTTTTTTGATGCACACGACACTGGCGCGTGGACGCCTCGCTGGAGGGGATTAACCTACAGCAACACAAAAGTGAGATTCAAAACTGCAACGTATATCCACACTGCAAATACTGCTCATTCTAGCGGAGTCACTTTGGACGACACCCAGCACCCCAGAGCTGTTAGGGTGTCACTGCATGCGCCTTTACTACGGTAGCACCCACAACGAGTGAGGGGAGACGACACTGCCCACCAGCTGCGCTGCACTTGCAAGAGCCGCACGGCACCACTCGGAGCCTATCGAGCCCCTTGCCTTCGGTGTGATGTCCTCGAAGGGGGCGAAAGCCAAACAAAAGCAGACCACTATGGAAACCTTTGTGGCCGCAAGGGCCAACAAGACCTGAAGTCATCACTAAAGGTGCTGTGGAGGCGCTGCCCATGACTCCTGAAACTGCGGCTGAACCGGGCAACTCACAGATCCTAGAGGCCATCAGGAAGCTTCAGACAACCTTATAGAACAAAATTGATGCAGTGGCCATAGACTTGGGCCTATTGCGACAGGATGTCTGCAACATCGCTGGACTGACGGATGTGCTGAAAATCCAGGTTCGAGAAAAAACCGAGACCAAAACACAGCTTTTGAAGGATGTCGATGAACTGGCACAAAAGGTAAAGCACTTAGAAGATAGGGCTGAAGGGCGGGCACGCCGCAATAACATTAGGATCTTGGGCCTGCCCGAGAGAACTGAGCGAACTGATCCGACTAACTATGTGGAGAACCTTCTGATACGAGAGATCGGAGCGCAGAAACTGTCAAAGGGCTTTACTATTGAAAGAGCCCGCCGGGCCCTCACTAAACGTCAGCCGGCAGGAGCCCTGCCCAGGCCGTTGATTGCTAAAGGGCTCAATTATAAAGATGGAGAAACAATTTTAGCCTTTTCGAGAACGGGAGGCCAGATCCAAAGAGACTCAGCGAAGATTGCCATATATCCCGATTACATTACACCTTTCAAGTCCAAATGAAGAGGGCACAATTCATCTACACGAAAGCAAGATTGAAAAAGGCAGGTCTACGATATTTGCTTCGATACCCAGCGAGACTGAAAGTGCTGCACAACAATCGGGCGCTCCTCTTCGAGACACCAGCTGAAGCCAGAGAATGGATCGATGGCCAACAGATCCAGGACCTTGAGGCAAAAGGACGTAGTACGCGCTAAAGACCGCTTGGTGATATCACATGCAAGGCCAGCTCTTTGACCGCAAGGACTAGACCAAGTTTACATAAATAACAGACGGAACCCATGTCCACGCACAGCAGGATTGATACTTTACTGGAGCCACGCCGGAGATGGCCTGCTCCCAACAGGGAGCAGACAATAGCAGACCTTTTCAGCCCCTAGAAGCTACTTGGGTATAGTTAACCCGCCCGTAGGGCACCAGGAGACTTGTACAGGGTCAAATGGAGCAGAAACGGGACAGTCATAACGGGGGAAACCCCGCTGGACACGTTTTGTTACAGGGGAGTTTAAAGTTGGGGGAGGGAGGGCAACTGGGAGTTGGTCAAATGGTTGGGGGAACAAAAAAGAATAGGACGCCACCAAATGCTCCACCCACAAAAACACTTGGGTTTCCATACACTATGGCTGACAAGATCAGAATTATGACGTGGAATGAACAGTTTTGTTAAGCAACGCCGAATCCATGCACACACAAAACGGAAATAAGGTTGGAATCGCCCTGCTGCAGGAGACCCACCTAGACATATGTAAACGAGCCGCATTGGCAAGGACCTGGAGAGGTACATTGATAGGCTCCACTTACTCCACTTACGCCAGCTGGGTCCTGATCTGGGTTGATCCAACCATCCCTCTTAAAGCCATCACCTCGAAAACTGATAACGAAGGAAGGATGGCCTTGCTACATGGCACCATTGAAGGGAAGGAGGTCTGTTTAACACTTATGCCCCCAATCAGAACGCCACAGTTTTTTTTTCGCTCACTTTACAAACGACTGAGCCCTTTCAGAGACCTACCTTAATATGGGGTGGAGATCACAATTGCACCATGGGTCCCCGTAAAGACAGATGAGATAATAAGCATACCCGCCCATCCCCACCCGTTAAAATATTAGCTGCACTGACACAACAGCTTAAACTAAAAGACCTATGGAGGGAACAGCATCCTGAGAACAGAGTACTCATTTTATTCTCCCCCGCATGCTGTCTATACTAGGCTAGACTATATATTTGTGAGCGAGGAACAACAAGCTACGTTTGGAGATGCACAATACTTAGCTAGGCTTCTATCAGATCATGCCCCACTCCTGGTCACTTGGACGGTTTGTGCACCCAGACCCCCTCAAACCAGTATGGAGGCTTAGAAGTGTAGCCTTGTTAGATACAGCCTTTCGTGAACAGATTAGAAAAAGCACGCAGGAATTCTGGCAGATAAATGAGGATAGCGTGCGACAGGTTGGCACAGTTTGGGAGGCATACAAGGTCGTTATTAGGGGAGAAATAATTGCTGCCATGGGAGGAGCCCAAAGGTCAATTGAATCCTCTTTAGCACACACCGAAAAGGAATTGAGAGAACTCGAAATGGGGGCTAGAACAAACTCTCAACACCTGAAAAAAGAAGTGGAGCTTAGGCAAACCTACTGGGAAAATTGGGAAAACTCAGCTACACGAAGCATATTGAAAGGAGCCATGCCCTGGGTGACAAACCAGGAAAATTACTGGCTTGGCTATACAAGCGAGAGCTCCTAGGGCACCCATATGCAGTGTCTGTGACCCGAAGGGTGGGGTGGTACACACACAAACCGAAATTAACTCGGTTTTCTCTGCGTTCTACCAGGATCTCTATGCCAGCACCCCTTCGCCCACAGATACCGAAATAGATGACGTCCTTGACATCATCAAACTACCCACATTGGATGCGCAAATGGCTGATGCCCTTGACGAACCCATCACTCCAGATGAGGTTCTGGTCACAATCAGATCACTGCCATCAGGGAAAGCACCCGGAATCGACGGGCTCCCAGGAGAGTTTTACAAAGCGTATGAAGAAGACCTGGCACCACTCCTTGCCAAGGTGTTTAACGCAGCGTACAAAGTAGGTACCCTCCCTGAATCCTGAGGGAGGCTGTTATTGTCCCACTACTAAAACCTGGGAGAGATGGGGAGGAGTGCGGCTCATAAAGGCCCTTGTCTATGTTAAATCAAGACAACAAGATTCTGACGGCACTTTTGGCAAGGAGACTGCATAAAGTGATCCCTCTATTGATCCACCAAGATCAGACTGGTTATGTCCCAGGGCGGACCATTTCCGAAAACTTGTGTAGACTACACCATGTCATATACAGCACTAATGGCAAACCTGAAAAATATGCAGTGGCGTCTCTTGACGCCACTAAAGCTTTCGATTCAGTCAGATGGAACTGGCTATATGCCACCATGACGAAAATGGGGATTGGACCAACCTTCTTAAAATGGACCAAACTCATATACACAGGCCCTATGGCCAGGGTGCGCACTGATAAAACATACTCTGATAAATAGCAGCTACACAGGGGCACACGACAGGGATGCCCACTTTCCCCCATGTTATATATCATAGCCACTGAACCGATAGCCTCTTATCTACGACAGGAATATGGAGATGGGGGCATTGTAATAGACTGGGTAACCCATTTGGTGTCAATTTACGCAGACGACACACTACTATACCTGAACAACCCCGAACACATTACCATATATATTGGAGACACTAGATGGGTTCTACAGATACACAGGGATCCAAATTAATAAAGAAAAATCATGCCTCTTTCCCCTAGCTGCCCTGAGAGTGGAGAGAATGGAGAGTCGCCTGGCCATGGCCTTCCAGTGGAAGACCACCTCCTTCACATACTTGGGTATTACCATCCACCGTGACCCCAAGACTGAACACACTCTGAACGCGGTGAGAGCCAGAGAGGGCCTAGAGAAATCAATGGACTTCTGGAGTAAATTGCCTTTGTCAGTGGCAGCAAGGGCTGGACTTCTCAAAATGGTGGCGCTGCCCCGACTGCTTCACTGCTTTCGTAACGTTCCATTCAACATTCCTCCACGGTTCTTTAAGGACCTGGATAAGCTCTGCAGACGGTTCCTCTGGCAAGGAGGCGGGCACAGAGTCGCTCTACAAGTACTGCAGAGACCCTATGAAAAGGGAGGCCTGAAAATTCCCAATTTCAAACTGTATTATTTGGCAGGACCACTGTGACACGTAGTGAAATGGATGCCGGATGAGATCACGACGGACACTCGACTTATATAGCCAGCCATTCCTCAAATGCTCCTTAGGCATCTGCACTGGGCCCCGGCTAGCGCAACTCAGAACTGCCCTTATTTGGTGAAACTCAGGGTCCAGATTTGGAAACTGGTCTGTAGGACAATGAAGGTGACAGACCCAATCTCCCCCCAGGTCCCCATAGCAGCTACCATGGTGGGCAGACCCTGGGGACAAAGGGAAGTAAGAACTGGGTGGGAACCCTACAGAGTAACCATGCTGGGACATCTAGTTAATGACCAGGGGATCCTGACTTTTCCTGAACTGCACGAAACTACAGGACTGCCTGCTGGACAGTTCCTGCTTCACAGAGCAGTGATGGAAAGGCTCATGGTAAGATGGCCCGACATCAAGAATCAAGAAACAGAACACGAAACTATTGAGAATATACTAAATGTCGCTGAAGGGGGCCATGAAATCTCAAGGCTTTACGAAACATTACTGGACAGTACAACCAATGAAGAGCTCAGATGTAAAGCTAAATGGGACAACAAACTGGGCCTGGAATTTGAGGGGACGACATGGGAAACCATAACCCACTGTCAAAAAAAGGTATCCTGGAATGCCAGATTGCAGCTCATACAGTTCTACATCACCAGCACAGCGTACCTTACACCGGCAGTGATTTCTAGGTTCAAGGGGGCAGGAACTAAAGAATGCCCAAATTGCAGAGAATCAAGAGTAGGAATGACTCGCATGTTTTGGCGGTGCCAGGAATTACAATCCTTCTGGGCACAGATAGCTGCAAAGGTGGCAGCAGCAGACATTGACCTGGATGTACAAACCCCGACAGTGTGCATCTTGAATAGATATAAAAAAAAGCCAGAAGAACAAACCATTGAACAAGTTAAAGGATTTGATGTACATACTGGCAAAGAGGCGCATCACAATGGGGTGGAAAAACACAAAGAATGCAAGTGTCACACTATGATGGGAAGACCTCCACAAGTGGGTGACAGCGGAATCTGGGGCATGGGAGAATGCACTTCGAGAACAGAAACTAGATATCAGCGAAGACTTACAACAGTGGGTGGCGCTCACGGTGCCGCTATTCAATCCAAGAAAAGACGATACTACCACGGATGAAGCAAGTAGACTGCAACCGGAGCCTGGCGGTGGCATTCTCACAGGGCAGATTGTGGTCTTGGGAGGAGGTGAGGGGAGGGAAGGGGGTTCATGAGAAAATGATGAATACTGTATTGATGATGATGACCAGTTTGAGTTGATGTTTCAAAATTCAATAAAAACAAATTTAAAAATAAATAAATAAATTACCAGAGATTCTCCTGCCTGATATGCATGAACTATCGCGTTTTACTGGACAACAAGAGCGACAGTTACCAAGTATCTGTCGTAACCCATGACAATCCGCCCTACTGTGGCCTGCAGTAATAGATTCTCAGTACTGTCTGATGTGTAAGAGGAGCCCTACCTAAAAAAGGAACTCCTGCACATCTATTTCCAACAAGAACTCTAACTCTAAAGCCCCTATGTAGCAGTCAGCGAGGCCTGCGGGGGCACCCTGCTGGAATCCTGCATTATGAAGACAGCCAATAAGAACTCGGACTGAGACCTTAGGCGAATCTACCAATTAGCAATTTGGAGTATGTTATTTGGGATGTACTGCCTCTAAGGGTATAGTAGTTACACTAAATGATATGAAGTGTATCATTAATTGGCTTATGACTCAAAAACAGATTTTGAAAAAGGTGTTTAATAGCAGGGGGATCTCGAAAAAGGGCTAAGTCTAGTCTAAAGCATACATCACAATCTCTGCTTACTGGAGCAAATGGTGTAAAGTTGGGTGATAAAGCTGTCATGGGAAGTGTTGGAATCCTAATAAAACGGGGGTAAATAAATCAATGATCGCGTCAGATTACATGCTAGAAGTATGTATAGGGATCATACATTTTTGCATAGCAATGACCTGAAGAGTGGCTCCATCATCAGTGCCTGGGAGTAACAGGAGCGATTCAGTGGCTAATGTTGGAGGAAATTGGTGTTACACAGTATATATGACAAATGTCCCCAAGCTGCCCTCAGTCGAGATGATGCGCTACAAAATAAGTGCATTCAGTGGCTGAGACATAGGAACGGTTGTCTCTATCATATGATATATATATAATTGATGTAGTCTGCCTTCCTTATATGACGGATGATAGGTGGGACTATATCAGAATCACGCTGTCAGATAAAGCCCTTGCTAAAGGACTTCTTGCTATTGAATACCGAGCTTTACCACCACCTGGCTCTCAGATGCAACTGCGCCCAACCCCTCCACTCTCTTCTTTATTGCCCTCTACTGATCCTAGTTTGCTCTCTCCTTTAGTCCCTAATATACCTTCTATTTCTAATCCAACTCTCCAACAATCCCCATCAATAGCAAATTTAAGTAATGCTCACTGACAGTGGACGCCCTTACCTGACCAAGTTGCTAGCCTATATAGCCTGAAGGTAACGAAGGAGCATGGTTCCTGTCTGACAACTTTTCCGGGAATCTCTCTTGTCTCATGGAATATCCAGGTAAAGTAGCAGATCCAGAATGCCAAGAATTCATGAAAGGTCATGATATCATATGCCTGCAAGAAATGTGGGATGTGGGCCAAACTGAGTGGAATGGATATAGGCTGTTTAGCATTCCGGCAACAAAAGGGTCCAGGGGTAGACCAAAACGGGATCTTTCGATCTGGGTCAGGGCATCACTGAATGCAACTTGTATTAGATTGTCTGCAGGTTTAGAGGATGGACTTGCTATAAGATTGTTTCTCCCAGGTGTGAAATAAGTTATCTACTTGTCAATCTTTAAGGCACTACTTAAATGCAATAGAAAAATTGGAAAACATTCTTCGCACTTTGCTTGATGATAAAGATCCAAACAATAGTTTGGTAAATCTGCGAGATTTTAACTTGCAATTGGTACCATTATTGGCGTTGGCTATTTTAATGAATGAGTAGGATGACATTTGGGGCATTCTGTCTCTTTCAGTTAATCCCCCAAGCAACCAGTATTGCACACGGAGAGGGTGTCATCTTTCTTGTTTCTGTTGGGTGTAAGGCATGCAACGCCAGGCTCTCCGTTGATAGTCCAGCTCAGCCAACTTTTAGAATGTACCATAACTCCCTAATCAACTGCATATTTATTGAATTAAGTGCCTTGTGGCAGGTACAAGATTTCATGGTGATAATAGTTCAGAGCGACCATGACCTTATGTGTAACCTATCCATCCCTTCGACAGCAGGTGTAGATGCACCGGCAAACAGTATGGAATGTAGGCTACCGTGGTTCGATATGCACAAAACAGGTCGTACCACCTTTATACTGCAGTCTGTTGCCTGTCCTAAATAATTTTTTAATCTCACTTCGCCCACAAATCCAGTGGGTTTTTACGATTAAACTAGTACAACCAGTAATGGCTTAAGTGACATCTCGGGGGGGGAGGGAGATCTGGGTGGGTGGGCCAACATGTAATCGCCAGCCACGTAGGCAAAGCAAATTGGTATGACGCAGAATGTAGATTGGTAAAAAATAATCTTCTCCAGGAAGTAAGAAATACCTTGGGGAAGAATAAATTAAGGCTGGCCAGGTTAAGGGCAGCATATAAACCACTGTTAACTAGGAAAAAAGAGGAGTGTGCTCAACAGGCATGGTGGACCATTACCATGGCCGTTCAGTCAATCAAAAGAAATTAATTTGGCAATGCAGGAACAGTGGTTAGATTATTATGGCTTTTTCCCTGGTCCCCTTCCTGCCTGCAACATCGTGATTTAGGCCCTGCGACATATAGGACAGCATCTTTCTCCATCTGCCCGGGCTATGCCCAACATGGCCGCCGGGCTAGCTGCTGTTTGCTGAGGCACCCTTCCAGCCTCCATCAAGCTGCCTGATTTGACCTGCAGCTCCTCTAATCCCTGCAAGGCCCGGGAGCCGGCAGGCGAACGCCAGCCCCCCTCGAAGGGCTACCTTCAAAGGGCTGTCTAACTGATCTGGGTCTGTCCAGGGCTGGAAGGGGCCCCTCCCCTTGTCGCCGAACCCTCACCCAGCTCCTAGGCATACCATAATTCGGTAAGTGCCTCCCCTCTGCAACATCCCTCAAGGGTTGCTCAGGCTCTTCCCCAGATGACTGCTGATCGCCAGCCCCGCTGCTATATGAGTAAAAGAAGATTCTTCCTACTCTCTCCTTGCCGCCTCTGTGCCTGCCTGGTCCGCAACATTCTGGGCAATTTGCTTCCATATGGCCTCTTGCTTTTTTTCTGTATTTACCACAATGCTGTGCCCTCTACACTATAGGAGTGCTGTTCACCTCTATGGTGTCCTTTAACCCTAACTAAGCTGACCTAAGGTTTCCGAACTGTGTCTCTTTATTGGGCAGTCAGCCTGGCCTGCTCTGAGGTGTGCTTTTTAAATTGCTGCATCTCCCATTTTGTGCTGGTTCAATGCTCTTTGGCAAAATCAAATCTAGGTGTGCTTTCTTTTCTTTTTTTAAGTTATCTGCTACTTTTCAGCTGCTAGGACACCTAGTGAGTCATTTTTTGGCTGTGCACCATCTCCTCCTATCCGTCGCTGTGGCTCTCTCCACCTCTCCTATCTACTCTTACTGCTATTCTATTACCTATTCCCACCCCCCTCTATCATGAAGTCTGGAAGAATAAAGTTAAAAAATGATCTCCTTTCTTCTAATCCTGGTTTACCCATTGTAGACCTCTGTCAGCTCTACTTCCAGGCAGATTGTCACTGATATCCTCTTTTCTGTCCCCTCTCCAGACATGTGGACTCTGCATCTGATCTCCACTCTCTCCCCTTTCTCTTCCTCACCCATTAATGGTGGCACTAGATGGGAAGTACTCTTGACTGGCTTCTCATCCTCCAGGTGCATCATTAATGTCTATCGCAATGGCACTATTATGGCTCAGGGTCCTCAACCCAATCTCCTCCTTTTTGACCGGCGCCTGCCGTCTCATCAACTTCCTTCCCACTCCTGCTTCCCCTTCTTCCTCTCTCTGCACCTCCTTCACCACCTCCGACTGGTGTACCGCCCCCCACCCCCTCTACCCCACCTCAGAAAAAACCTTCAAAGTTGGTGACCGGCTACACTGAGCCACGCTTAATGCTCGCTCCTCTATCAAACATTCTTCTGACATCTGCCTCCTTGAAGACTTTGATCTTAACGTCCTCGTTCTCACTGAGACGTGGTTCAATGCCAGCTCAGTCACTACTTTTGACTCTCTTCTCCCGGATGGCTGCAAGATCTCTTAAGCCTTGCCCTAACCGTGCTGGTGGTGGCGTTGCCTTGATCTTCCCTAAGTGGGTCACTTCTTCCCTCATACCCACCCAGCCCTACTCCTCCTTCGAAAGCCTTGTCTGCAAGCTTGGCATATCTCCGACTTGCCCTCTGACCATTGCCTCTATCTTCAGGCCACTTGGCCCTATCTCCCTGTTCTCAGAATGGGACGATTTCACCTGCTCTCTCCGGACATCTGCCTCTAAACTCCTCCTCCTGGGTGACTTCAACATCCACCTGGACTCCTCGATCACGGCTTCCACTCTCTTCCGTGACCTCGGCATCGCACTCTTCTTCTCTATTCTCCCCTCTGGTCCTACCCACTCAGCTGAAAACTCTCTCGATGCCTTCATCCATGCTGATATTTTGCTCTCTGCTCCACTCTCCACCCTGCTCTCTTGGTCAGCCCACTCTCTCCTCCCACCTGGGTTCTCTTGGCCCTCTGATCGCACCTTCCCCCAGCTCTCTCAGCCTCGTTCACAGACATCTGTCTGAGGAAACGAGTGTCAGTTGCTGCCTTCGCCTCCACCTTCACCCCCCTGATCCCCTCCTCCCACTGCTGACTCTACTTCGGACTTGGCTCCCCACAACCTCCATCTCGCCATCACTAACACTCTCAACCCTCTTCCCCATGTCATAAGGATCCACCTGAAACCTGCCACTGAGTGTAACACTTTGTACGAGTCTGATCTAGCAGCCCTGAAACGCAAGCACAGTGCTGCTGAATGAAAAGTGGCAGACAGCTGGCTCATCCTCTGACAAAATACCCGTCGCCTTTTCCAATGGCAATATCGTCTCTCCATTTGTTCCAAAAAGAGGGCCCACATCCAGGATTGCATCTCTAGAGCATCCAACAACACGGCTGAACTCTTTAAAATCTGCAAGGAACTAGCCTTCTGCACTGGCCACCCACTTCGTGCAAAAACTCAGGACATCATGAGTACTCTTCCTTCCTCCCTTTCCCCATCCCCTCATCCCATCTCCCGGCCACCCTTGGCCTCTCATCCTCCCTTATCCTCTCTCTCACATCGCATCGGAAGAGGTCATTAGAGTTGCCCTTGTTATGAAGGTCTCCTCCAAACAGATCTCCCCCTGTTCTTCCAGAACTATTAAGGACAACAGCGTCTCCCTTGCCCCTGCACTTACTGATTTCTGTAATCATTCTCTTGCTACGGGGGTCTTTCCCCTCTTCCCTCAAGCACTCCCTTGTGCACCCCCTCCTGAAAAAGCCTTCCACCGACCCCTTGTTTCCGGCTAACTACTGCCCCATCTCGATCACTCCCTTCTTTGGGAAACAGCTGGAGAAGTTGGTCTTCCCTCAACTAACCCAGCATACTGAGCTCACTGGTTGCATACACAACCATCATTCTGGATTCCGAGCATCCAGAGGCACGAAGACTGCTCTCCTGAACACCCGTGAAGAACTGCTTGCATCTCTTGACTCCTCACCCGCTGTTCTTATTCTACTCGATCGCTCCTCTGCTTTCGATATGGCCAACCACTCTATCCTCACAAAGCGGCTCCATGCTACCCTGGGTATCTCGGAGCAGGCACTAGACTGGCTGACCTCCTTCCTCACTGACTGTCCGTCCCCAGTTTATCCTGGGTTCTTTCTCCTCCCCCACCTCTATCTCTACTTGTGGTGTTCCACAGGGCTCTATCCTTTATCTTTAACATCTATTTCGCCCAGCTTGCTCACCTTATTTCCACTTTCTCTCCACACCTCCAGTGTTATGCAGATGACACCCAACTCTTTTTTTTTTTTTTTTTCAAACTTCCCTCTGAACCTCTTCCCACTTCCTCTACCATTCCTGACTGCTTGTCTACCATCCAGTCTTGGTGCACATCCATAATCTCTGTCTCAATGCCAGCAAAACTGAAATCCTTCCTATTGGGAGTCCCCTTCCTTCTTACCCCCTTCACTCTGGCCACCCTCTATGGGCTCGCCCCCTCTCCTTCCGCTGAAGCCAGAAACCTTGGAGTCATCTTCGACGACTCTCACCTTCCATCTACACATCCTGGACCTTGCCAATAAGTCCCATTTCCAACTCCACCGTCCAAGGTACCCTCCCTTTCCTCACTTTTTTCGTGAAACTCAATGTCTCTAGAGCTCTGGTACTCTCTAGGCTGGACTACTGAAACAGCCTCTTTCTTAATCTACCCTCTTCCTCTCTCCGCCCCCTCAAGCTAATCCAGAATAGGGCTGCAAGACTTATCCTTGGCTTCAAGCCCAGGGACCGCATTTCTCCAGCCCTAAGGACTTTCCACTGGTTCCCGGTTTCTGCAAGGACTAATATTCAAATCCCTCTGCATCATCCATAAAGTTGTCTGGGGCCTGGGACCACGCTATCTACAACTTGCTCTCACAAATACTCTTCCTCCAGATCTCTATGATCTTCCGGCTCCAACTCTCTGCTCGTCAAGCACTTCTCTAAGCAGCCCGCGGGTGGCCGATCTTTCCTCGGCTGGCTCCCACCTCTTGAACAGCCTCACTCTTCCTCTGTCTTGAGCCAGATCGCCTCAAATTCTGCAAGCTCCTCAAGACTTTCCTCTTCTCCTCCTTCCCCTTCTCCCTCCCGTGCTAACCCCAAGTCTCTGGGATTGGTGGCCTGGGCCCATATGTGTCATTCTGGGCCCTGGCCTTCTGTCCAATCACCTGCAGCCTCCGCCTTGCCCCCTACCTCTGGGCACCCACTGACCTGTGTAGTCTCACAGGTCTGCACTTATTGTACTTGCAGGTGACCACACTCCTACCAAGTGGTCACTGCCTGGCACTTTCCAGTTGCCCTACTACTGGCTCTCTGGCACCCCCCAACCCCGCTTACCCCTCTCTGTGGAACCTCTAGCACTTACCCACCACCCCTGTCCCTTCTCTCTCTGCACTCGCACATTCGAATGTTCACAAGGCCTAGTAGGACTGCCTCTCCCATTTGCTCATTGCTATTTTATTCCATTGTCTGGTTTTGTTTCGTTGTTCCTTCCCCTTTGTCCTGTGGGTGCTTTGAAACTGAATTTCTTGATGTATAAGCGCCTTAGAAAAATAGCAATAAATAAATACATGGAATGCTGGTTAAAGGAGACACTGTTAGCAAATCATGTCCTGAAGCTACTCCTTTTAGCATGGATATTACAAGTGACTGTACTACTGTGTTTCCTTTTATAGAAGTTGAAGCAGCATTATTTCGCAAAAAAGGGGGTAAGACTTCTGGTCCTGATTTTGATCCCAGTGGACCTTTTTAAAGAACAGCCAAATATTTGGCTACCGCCATTAACTATGTTGTTTTAGTGAGATTTTACAGACCGGCTTGATTCTCCGTAGTTGGCAGAGTGCTACTTGGGTACCAATATACAAGAAGGGAACAGGAAAGAACCACAAAATGACTGTCCCATTTCCTTTCTGCATTCACTGTGTCCATCTTTCGCAAGGTGCTACAGCTCAGACTAGAGGAATGGTGTAATGATCATCAGACTCTTTCTCCCTTCCAAGCTGGTATTCGGAATGGCATTTTTACCACATATCAGGTTTTTTCTCCCTTGTTAAGAGACTACAAATTTGAATAACTCAATAGGAAAACTATATATTTAGCATTTATCGATTTACAAATGCCATTCGATACAGTAAAAAAGATCCAAACTTTTGGGTCGACTTGAACAGCTGATTCTGGCCGCCCTTGTTAAAGCCATTAGGCTGCTATATAGTAACAATTTTGCATCCGTGAGAGATGCATCTAATCAGCTGCATAGGCCAGCTGTTGGCCAGCTTTCGATATAGATATTGTGGTACACCAGGGGTGTTCTGGCTCCCTTATTATTCTCAATGTTCATTAATGATACCATAAATTGTCTTTCGGAACTGGAGTCAGCAGAAAAGCTACTTTATTTTATGCAGATGATGCTATCTTATCTAAAACTCCTGTAGGCCTTGTGAGGAATCTGAGGGTGTTCTCACTGCTTCCCCCAATTTATCTTACTCCCAGGTGGCCAGAGAAAGGCCGTCGGCTATCCGATCATGACCCTGGGGGTGGATATACGAAGGAAGACTGGCTGGGTGGAGGAGACTTGGGAGTGGAAATGAGAAACCCTTGGGTGAGACACGGTATCCCCCATTTCCCCTTTCACCATGAGTCCACTATCCCCCAAGCCTTTAAAGGCTGTTGGCAGTCCCTTTCCTATAAATCATTCCCCAATAGACACCAGTTATTTAGGTAGGGAAATCCCACCTTAGCAAATGGCAAGCTAGGCCCTTTTCCAACCTTTTTTTCTGTTTAATAAAGTTTCTAACCCAAACTTTAATTCAGTTGTCTGTGTTACATTTAACACAACATAAATGGGAGGAGTGAGGCTCTGCCAGATGCTGCTGCTGTATAACCTTTTCTCTTTTCCTGCCCTTTGAAGAAATTATGATCTCGCTGGCTGTTACCTTTGTTCAAAGGAAATGCCATTAGAAATGAAAAGGACGCATAAAAGATTTTGCCACTGAAAAATCTGTGGCACAATTTTTAACTGTTACATGGAAGAAACAATCAAGACTTGTGCAGGTGGTAAAATCAAACTAACCATGGCTTGCATATTGAAATATACTGCAAGGAATCTTGATCTTCTTTGAATGTATGTGTACCCATGATAAATGGGTCCTTTTCTCCTATTTCAATACATGCTCTTACCCTGATTGCTGTGGGATAAACTAACGCTCGACTAGTGCAGGTTTTTGGAATGCCTTAATTGCTGAGAGAATCTTTAATAATCTGAAAGCAGATTGTATTACTAGCACTCTGGCAATGGACAAACCTATTTAGATATTTCTGATATACCTATTCCATACTGCTACAATTGGTGAGGACGTGTCTGGCCATCTCCTGTACTGCACTATTCCCACAGATACGGCAAGTACGATCTTTAGCTGGAATGGCCCTAATCGGGCCCATTACGTCCAGCACCGATAGCCTATTAATTCATAGTGGGAGACCTCTCAAAGTCCTGCCAATGCCCTATATAGTCTTTATTAATCCGTTTTCATGAGTGAAATTAGGTAATTAAAACCAATACAATGTTGAGCGCAGCAAATTTTATGGGCGCACTTGGAGATTTACTGAGCCTTCGGAGTGTCCGTGGACCACCCAGTGGACTGACGAGCACTCCAGTGGCTACCTCGCTGGAACAATTGCCGTTCCGCTTTTGCAGCTGGAACTTCGGTGATCACCAGCATGTGGTGGAAGTCTCCTTACTGTGGAATTTTAGCCTCCCACCTTCAAAGGATCCTGCTCTGGAAGGTTTTCTTCAACCAAAACTGGAAGGATGCCTGCTGTTGTCTGTGTGCGGTGGCTGTCGCTGGAACTTGCCTTCTCCCATCATGTGAAGTGTCCTAAAGAGGTATGCATCAGTTCTTTCTGTATTTTTCCATCTCCAAGATTTGCACTCTGCTCCTGGACTGACCAGAAGAATCCTTGCACTCGCAGCTCCATGGCACCTACCACTGGAACCAACGGCAGAAAATCAAACCACCAGTGACCCCACCCTCACCCACAGTCAACCCATTCAGTCCTCTGGCAACATCCAAGTCGGGGGGGGGGAGGGGTAAGTAAACGCAAAGCATTATCTCGCCCTGTTGTCCATAGAATAACATTGATAACAAGTCTCTGTATGCTTCAATTCCACCGTTTTTTTGGTTGTCGCACCAGAGCAGTGTAACCTGAAAGATAACACATTTTTACTTACCAATAACTTTGTTGCATCTCTTCTCTTGAATGTTTCACCAACACAAGTACTTTACCTGCATATGATACATTCTGGGAAGAAGCATTGTGACTTTTGGGCACAAGGCCCCACTCTTCATAGGGATTGGACCTTTGAAGTTAAAGCATATTTCTTGTGACTTCGTTCCATCTTACTACATCACTTACCTTATTTTATTAATGAAAGTCATTGAATGCATTTTAGAGCCAATGGTGATTGTATATATGTTTATTATGGAGTGTTGTGTAATATTATGACCTGCTTCTTTGATTTTGTATTGTGTTTTGAGCCTAGAATGAATATAGTATTTTTGTACATGCCGGTCTAAATTAAATTTTTATGCGCTTCACTATTTGGACTCATTGTGGGCCACTGACCCCGCTCGCACTCTCCTGAGAATAGCCTTGACTGCTCTCATTTGCTTCCTTGATTGGGTTTTGGCCAGCCTCTTCGGGATCCCCTGTTCACTAACCAGGGTGGCCTCCTAAAATCTGTCCAACATGCCTGATTCTAGAAATTGAAACACTTACCTGTCCTCAGACTGGTTCATTACATTACTGTGTCTTTATTCACTTGTTTTGCTATGTTAGTGTTCTAATATTCTTATCTTATTCTGTTAAGTATTGGTGTTTTGAAGCCAGAGCACCCCAAGGTGAATGTACATATGTTAATAGTCTGTGGAGTGGTTTACTTACCTGTGAGTCGTGATTGCTAAGAGTTTGACCAACGCCTAAATAAATATAACTCTATTGTATACATTCCTCCTAATGTCTATTAATCAGAGTACTCTGTGTGCTTAACTGAACCCTTTACCACCCCCACATTCACACTACCATGATAGTTTGGCAGGACATTGGTGTATTGTTCACCAGATTAGAGTAGCCTCACAGAATCTGTCTGCAGTCTGATTCAGAAAATCTATCTTAAGTGATCCTTTCCAGACGCATGGCCCATTGCTTCTCTTTGGGCCATCACTTGCTTGCAAATCATTGTTCCATGATAATACCCCCTCCCTCGGTCTATATGGCTATGCTTGTGTCTAGCTTAGAAAAAGGTATAGTCCCATCTGCTGGCATTACATGGTCTCCACTCTCCACATGTGTACGTAATGCTGTCTAGCTGTAAGATTCTTACGGGCCTGTCGGCCTACTGCTTTTTCCATATTCTAATGATTAGATTTCTTTTTAAGGATAGGATTTAGTACTTCCTTCAAATCCCCCCCTACTTTAAGGTGGCCCTGTACCACTTTTATTACTATCCATATCATTGCAGAAAGCCTTATCTGCCTGATTTGGGACGAAAAACAAACAACGAAGATATGGATCAAAACAAATTGTCCAGAAAGCTTTACCCATCTACCCACTGCATCATAAGAGCGTGTAACAACAAACGGCTCATAGTACTTAACGAGGACAATACCTCAACTCCCCATTTCTCAGAAGTAGGGCTGTCCCTTCGATCGCTTCGCGTGTTTGATGTTCAGCTTCCTACAGATGAGTGTCTTATAGCAAATGGCAAACAAATCTGCTATAGATCTTTGGGTGATGTCTTAATTTGGCTATTTGCCTTATTTATATTCCAGCTTACTGTCTTCAGGTCAGCACCAGGCATCTATAGAATACAAGAGCCTGCAGTTAGTGGTGTGTTGACAAGGTAGTTCACCATGTCCATCTCCAGTTTGAGGTCTGCCGTTTGGGAAGTAAACCCAGCCCACATGTTGCGGTATTATGAGCAGAGGCAGTGCCTTTTCCTTCTCTTACACAGAGGGGCAAGTTGGTATCATTGAATCTTATGTGATCTTTACCTCTTTTTCGCCCTTGAAGTCTGCAAGTGATTCTTTCTATAGCTCAGTAACCCCTTGAAGGGATTCAGAAGAGGTAGAAGGTGCGATATCCATTATGCTGGAACCCCCTTTGTTCACCGAAGAGGATTCCATAGGGGATCTAAACCTCCTCCGTACATTGGCTTTTTCCAGTATTCTCAGTATTTTCATTAGTCTGTCAATATCCTATATTGTTTGTCTGTAAGCTGAAAATGGAGTGAGAGAAGTGCAAAGACTCATGAGTGGTGGATCTCTTATTTATGCAGTGTCTGATTTATCCATTAATTTCCTCTTCTTTTCGTGAGTGTTGAGTACTAAAAACACATGTGTCCTCACTTGAGGTTGGATTTTTTGCCTGACTTGCTGTAGAGTCTTTCTCTTAATGAGTAGAATAGAAAGCAATTTGTGTAGCAGTTTGACTTCGTTGAGGCTTGTTCTTGGGGTTATATGAGCTCTTTCAGTCTCTTTTGGTTTCTTTCAGCTGAAGTTGAAGTGACTAGTTTGTGGAGTACTTGTTACTTCATGTTTCCAAATTCCAATCCCTCTGGTGTTCTCAGCACTGATGTTCTTTCGTCATTCTTATGGTCCTAGATCTTCGAGGTGATCTGTCAGCGTCTTCATGCTTTTCAGTAGTTGAGGTGGGCTTTTTTGTTATGAGGAAACCCTGTCTTGTAGGTGAAAATGTGATTTTTGAACCTCACCAATTCTCTGAACTACCCTGATAGATGTAATGTCCATTCTTTGAAGTAATGCAAAAATCTGTGCAGGGTCAGAGATGATGCAGCCTACATCCCCTGACTTAATCGTACTTCTCAATGTTAGGTGCTGGGGCCTTAGAATGTTTTCTCTGGTAATTCGGCAGATTCTTGCTAACCCTTGTTTTTGATATCATTCTCTGTCATCGTTCACACCCTGTGCTGGTCAATAATGCTTGTGTGCGTATGCAGGAAACTTCCTTATACAGGGATGTGCAAACCTTAGCAGTGGTTGATTACCAATATGTTACCCATTTCTGATGGACCAAGCTCCCTAAGCATAGCAAGAAAAAGCACCCTACCTTGAGGCAGGCAAAGTGCCTGAATCAGCGCCTATCCAGAAAACTTGCAATAGATTAATGGCTGAAGAAAGAGGGGAGTACTCCCAGGGAGACATGATACACTTCAGGCAAAGTCTATCCCACCTATCGAGGGCAAGGGGTGGAAATAAGAAGATTGTACTGGACCTTGTTAAGTTCCTTTCTGTCCATTCAGGCCACCAAGCTATTGTGTCTGTAGCGTGAAATGGTTCTTCATATGGGCAGAATCCATGACTGCATCAAAACGCTGTTGGCAGTAGTTATTGTTGGAGGGCAGTAACCCCTGTAATGTCTCCATTTGTGGGTCAACCACTAATGTTGGGGAAGTCGGGCTCCTGCTTTCTTGAAGTACTGCATGGGTGCAGAGTAACACTTTGTCTGATGTGTATAGCAGGTGACTACATGGGGAATGCTGGTTGCCCCGTCAGGCCCTAGAGCTAGCTGCTCCTCCGTCCTTGAGCCCCTGCTTGCCATTCCCCCATCACCAGAGTCACTTTCTGGCCTCCAGCTCCAATTTATGTCCCAGCAGTATGTGATGCCCCTGTGTTTCTGGGTTTGTTCATCAGACACCACCTTCGCTACGTTCTCTAGTTCCACTACCCTTGTGGTTCTAGGTCACCCGTTACTACTTCCTGGCGTCAGCCTCAGTTGCTGTGAGTGCAGTGCCACCCTGGTTAGGTTTGCTTATTCCTCTGCCAATCTAGTTCCAGCCACCCACTGCCTCCAACAGCCTCAGCCTCCGGTATCTTGAGAAAGATGTGGTTCAGCTACCATGATTCCTGGAATCTAAATTGCATCGGGCTGATGTTTTAATCCCATGTTAAGAGGAACAAATAAGTAAATAAATATAGTGATAAAGCTGGAATTTACCACTCAAGCAGCCGTCATGATCATGGGTCAACAGCACGCCCAAAGCTTTTTTCTTGAAAGATGCATCACACCATGTTACGGCCACCCAAGCAGTCTACAGGCTCAGGGACAGACTGTTTGTGGAAGACAACCTGCAGTAACCTCAATACAGTACCTTTTATGACCTTCCCCTCCCCAAAATGCCTTAAGGGGATTAAGATCCCATTGGTGTGAACAACACAACCAACTTCTTTTGTTCACATGCTAGTTAACTGCATGGCCCATTTGCATCACATCAACACTGTGTTGCCCCATACAGGGTTGCAACCAAATGTATGGCTCTCAAGTCTTTGTGATATGTTACCTTTTTGCTTGGTATTTTCAATTAACATCAAGGGTGGCGGTTGGATTATAGCTGTTCATTTCTTTGGGCAATCATGTTGGATCAGCAGTGGACTAAGTGATGTGCATCAACAAAAGTAACAGCAATAGAGATTGCTGCCATACAACCGTAATAACAGGGTTATAGGCATTGATTATTTATTACTTCCAGTGTGGACCAGGCCTAAGCATTTGGTCGGTAGGTAGGTAGGTAATATATTAGTAGAGTGCACTACTTGCCTTAAAGGAGGCATCAAGGCACTACCACATCAGATAATTCTACTTTCCAAGCTGATGTAACATTTAACTCAGAAACAACAAAGTCTTCAGACGACGTCTGAATTCTAAGTGTGTTGGAATGGTCCGATGAAGGATTGCCCTCCTGACCTCTGGTTTGAACTTCGACATTTCAGCAGATTGGCAGAAGCCTACCTTAATTGTCTGCCAGGGATGTACCGCACCAAGCGGTTACAAATCAAAGCCTTGTAGAGAAGCCCCTCAATGCTCACACCAGAAAAGAAGGCCCAGCACACCTCTTGCAAGGAGAACAAGGTTTATTCTCATAAAAACAGGTATGCAATAGCAAAGAACTCTGTTGCCACAGAGTGCTCTGATGAAATCATACCGGGTGGTAGATTTATAAAGAGAAAAGGCATCACAATTGACATGCATCACCTAGGTTTCAAATCCACGCACCTGGTTGGTGTGTCCCTATTCATAGGCGGCCTACTCCATAGGGAATGCCAGGTCATTGGTCCCAGCTTCTCCTATCCATCTTGTTCCGCGTGGGGTTCTTCTTAGCATGTCATTCGGCACACAGTTTTTAATTGGCAATTAGAGGTTACAAATCATAGCATGCCCGATCTGTTGGCCTGATGTGCACCCGCTACTGCAGAACGGGGCGCAGAGGCTACTTTCGAGGTCTCCCTATCCTACAAACCCCAGCTCGATCCCAAATGCGTCGGCACCATTCCAGTTCTTTCCACCCTGGACTTAAAATGTGTTACTTTCCCTCCCTGGCACCTCGCAGCACAAATCACAGGGGTCTGGGCTATTCTGCTGTGATCTTTCTGTTAGATTGGTGATCTAACAGCTTTATGGTCGGTTGTCCCGAGACTGACCCGATCTCTAGAATGTTGGGGTCTTGTGACAAGGGCATCTTGGAACCGTAACTTGGGGTTTTGGGCTAGGAGAGTTCAGAGGCTCATGCCCTCCTTCTCGTGGTATAGCTGCTCGCTGGGAGCTCTCGCCCCCTCTTGGCCTTGTAGGGTGCATTCCTTCTGAGTTACATATGCTGTTAGTATGAGATAATGAAAGGTTTATGAATCCCTGTGGATTTGACCTTCCCCGCTGCTGCCCAAGCTGCAAACCGCTCCTGCATTCACACACATCTAGATTTCGCGCCTGGGCCTACTTCCCTGGCTGCAACACAGCGCCAGGCATCAATGTCAAGATGGCTGCTGGTTTCTTAAGATAGCATTTCATTTTCCAGTAAAATCTACTCGCACTTACATCTACTGCAAGGCAACCTCTACTGATGCCCCCTGCAGCCCTCCCAAGCCCCTTCACTGCACTGTTTGGCTTCTGCCACATTCAGAACCTCTTGAGGGGTGGGAGGGGTGTAGCCTGGGACAATCACCCCACTTCCAAACATTCCCTCCTTTCGTTAATCCTATATTAACGACCTGGGACGATCGCTCCCCCTTCACAACATTCCCTCCTTTCGTTAATCCTATATTAACAAACTGCCACGTAAGCCTTTTCCTCTCCTCCTCCTCTTTTTTTTATCTCCCTTTCTAACCTCTCTGCTTCCAAATATAGTGGGGTTCCCTCCTTGGGTACTGTACAAATAGAGCCCAGGAATCCCTTATCCAGGTGGCCAGGACATGTACGGTGTATGTCATGTAAGTACACCCCCGTCCCCTGCTAGGTCAAGCCAGTGTTCTACATAGTTCTCTGGGTCTGGGGGTGGGGGGAAGGGAGTAGTGATGGTACCTGAGGGGTGGAGGCATTGCTCTATTATAACCATGCAGGGCTTGGGGTCATCTGTTTGTACTGCACTGATTTTTGTGCCACGAGGTGCCCCCTGTACCCCAATTGAAACCATCATCATTGCACTGCTAAGCATTGCTTTAGCACAGCATAAAAGTATCATTTGGCAGGTGCAAAAGACCACCAACCCAAACATGATCACTGGTAATGTATTTTCATGATCGCCCAAATCCACGATGGTGCCCAAGAAAATAAGTTATCGAACCAGTCACTTCCTTCAATGCCCGCCTCTGTTTGCATGTGGGTGCCGATGGTGTGGAGGACCTCTATTATGTGGGCGAGGGACCCGTTGTCGGCATCATTTGGAGCCACGTAGGTGCAACATGAATTGCCCAATTTTCTGCAGACCCTCCTTCCATAGCGGTTAGCAAGTCCAGCACACAGCATTTCTGCAACGTCATCACTCAGATTGCTTGTATCTCCATCTTTATATTGTTTAAACGTTGCTCGGTGTCATTCGCCAGCTGGATCACTTTCCAGCGGACGATCTGGAGCCACTTGGAAACTGCTTGCACCCCAGACAATAAAAATGAAGACATTTTTTTAAATTTTTTTATTTGCTATACAATCTGTATTCATCTGGTATTTCTTTGAGCAACTGTGATGAATCCTGGCACAGGCAGTTCGACCGTTGCCTTCTCTGCAATTTTTCTACCCTTTTTCTTGCAGAATACGGAATATGGGCCGTTGCAGCAAAACTGTGGTATGGCCATCTGACACTGGTGCTGGTGTTTGGTCCAACAAGCCACCCGGTCCCACTATCAAAGGCTCTTCAGGGATGACCAGGAGAACTGAGTGTAATGTGGCCAGCGAGCAGGTGCCCCTCCATAGTAATGAGAGGTGCATCACACGCCTGTTGACCGCTGATCCAGTAATTGTCCATCACTGCTGCTGTCCCTTTCTTGAGGTCTGGGATATGTAATGTCTTGTTGAACTTGTTGTTGGCCCCTACAAAGACTTTTCATTATAAAAACGCAGTTTGTATTCCCCTTTCTGCTGTACTTTTACTGGCGTCTCCATCGCCTCAATCCATGTGAGTTTCACCACATGCTCATTCCAGTAATCTCTGCATATGGTATTCACTTTCTGGATCACTTCTTCTCCGAATCCCACGAGGCCTCCTGCCATGCAATTTTAGTCTCTTGCCATCTGTTTGCTACAAATCACACACCCTCTAGCTTCTGGTAAGGTCTTTGTAAACACTGTGCTTCTGGGGTTGCGGGCACACTGCAGTTCGTCCGGGTCCATCATCACGAGTTGTATGCTCCGTGCCTGAAAAGTGCTTCACTACCCGCATAATGTCAGATGGACTAAACATTGTACCCCCAAAAGCGGAGTTTCTTTCAGCATTAATACACTGGGACACCCCGACGCGTGTGGTATCAAGGAACAAATGTAACAACTCACATTAACCCTCTTTTTTTCCTCACGGAGCTCATGTTTGCGTACCAACTGTTACTCAATTCTGGTTGGTGCAATTCTTCTATAACGTCTAAACCCAAACCCCTATACTCGTCGTACTTGGCTCTTTTCGATTGCTTTTGAAACTTTTAGATGTAATAACGTGACAAATTCAGTTTGGCAGTGAGGTTAAGAAACCCATTGGGGAATATTGACATAGCCAAGTTAGTGAATTTCTCTGTTTGCTCCCTGGTGGATTTTGCGTAAGAACAGTTGTGTTGGCTTGTACACCAGCTTTGTCTGTATTTCCATACATTGAAGAAACAAGAGCATTATTTACGCATGGTGAAAAAATATTAGTAGTATTGGGTCTCTCCTCTTCCCCCACCTTTTCTATGTTCTCCCCATATAAAACTACATCCTAAATATATCCCCAATCCAAACATAGATAAAGCAAGTAGTCCCACAACACAATACATTACACATGTGTAGGTGGATAAAAACGGGGGAACCTCAGAGTTTAGGTGAACTTAAATATAGTTCTCACCCAAATAAATTTGCATTTGGCTGCATCATATCAAGAAAGGAAAGGAACACATGAGGTAAATGAAAAGATGCAGAGGAAAGAGAGGTAGAGAGGGAGAGAGCTGCACAAATCAAAATAATGATAAAACGAAAGTGCAAATTGTGAATAGCAGCATCAAACATTTCTAGAAATAAACAGCTTATGAAAAAACTAATATCGCTAAGCAATGGAGAGTTGCAACTTTGTTGTTCTGCACAGAAGCTCAGAACATCATATATACAATATATCGGTCAATGATGCAGCTTTTCCACATTCAATGAATGTTCACACTGTGCGGGGGTGCGGCATTAGGTGCTCTCCGTATGTCAAAGATGTATCCAATACCGCAGCTCCCTAACTTTAACTGACAGAGGAGTGGCATAGACAACAGTCTATGGGCCCACTCCATCGGCGGACAAAATTCTTCACATAGATCAGGTCGCCTGGCAAGAACTGGAGTGGTGGTGACGTCACTGAGGTAGATGCAGCGCTGGTTGGATCTTCAGACCGCGGTGGTGGTGTTGACAAATGCTTTTGTTAAGGCCGAAAAGGTAATCTCTAAAATTATCTCCCTGAGCCGAGTGAGCATCTGAAGCTCTCCTGATGGGTGATAGGGATGTGTGAACTCACCACCTCGTTACCACCTCATGTGAGGATAAATGAAGATCCTTACAAGGCTGCATGCACATGCTAAACAAAGCCAGAGGCAAACCACAGTGCACCCAGTTTTTCTTTAACATGGTGCACAGTAGACAATTTGCTTTTCAACACACCGTTTATCCGTTCTACAACACCGTTGGCCTGGGGGTGGTAAATTGTGCACACCCGATGCTTGATGCCCATTAATGCTGTGAACAGCTCATTAAAGAAGTGGGTGCCATTATCGGACCTTAATACATTGCACACTCCTCAGCGAGGGAAACCCTCTCTGATCAGAAATGTGGCCACACATTTGGCATCTGGATGTGCACAAGGTCCTGCCTCCACTCATCGGGCGAAGGGACACACAATCGCAATCATATAGCGATATACATCACATCTTTCACCCATGTCCGCGTAGTGGATGTGCAACTCGCAGAATGGCCCAGTCGGGCAGGGTATCTCGACTAGTTCTGGAAGGCCTCGTATGGAAGAAAGTTCTCAGCCTTCCAATGAGCCTTTCCATGTCCAGCTGGAGGTTTGAATTGGGTCTCAGATCTTTAAAGTCTCAGGCTGAGTGGAAACTGATTTCTTTGTTTCGCCTCATCATTACTGCCCAGGAAGGCACTCTGTATTTCGATATTAAAGCCCATAAGTCGAAAATATTGTCGGGCTGGATGTGAGGGTAAGAGATGGGTGGAATAGAGCGGATACAGACTTAGAGATACTCATCCATAATCCTTTGAAAACAAATAAGGCCCTGTATGAGTTAGATTGAATCACTACAATCAATAATATGCACTCATTACAGCTAGAAAATTCTTTCTCGAAAGTAGAGAAAAAACAGGGGTTTATAGCGAAATAGCTCATAAAATTTCCGGACTGGCGGATTAGGATGAATTTCTTGAGTACGTCTAAATATTGCCTGCACCGGGGAGGTATTGACCAAAAGGGGGCAAGGGAAGGCCACCACTATTTTATGTAAAGTATGTAGTAATCCAGCCAACCAAACCCTCAAACACTTATTCCTGGAGTGTGAAGGAACATGGCCAGCTAGATCTGTATTATTTAACAGGTTTGGAGTTGGTGGGAAGAACTTTATCCCAGACATGTTCTGGGATAGACTAATCTCCAGACAAACTAGCGCCTTGACGATAGCAGCGGTATAGGTGCTAGAAAAATATAATATTGTGTCCAGTAGGATGGTGGTAAAGACTTGGGACCCAAGAAGTTAGTAGTCCAGAATGACACCTAACAAGAGTAAGTTTGTAGACTTTGAGGTTTATTAAGTAGGTTTAGGGTGGCTATCCCCCCCCCCTTGTGTGAGTCCCCTTTTGGTTATTAAAATGAGTTTTGTTATCTAGCTATAGAAGGATAAAGGGAAACTTTCTTCTTTTAATGTTAAATGAGTGTAAGGATGATGTTATGCATAGAAATGGGCATATGATTGCATGTTTTAATGATTGTTGAAATGTTGGCAATATACATACATTTTCTAAAAGGTTTTCTATTAACCAAATGCAAAAAAAAAAAAAAAAACGAACGCGCCTATACACAAGTGTTTCAAGGCGCAACGAGGCAAGGGAGGGGAACAGAGAGAAGACAGACAGCAATCTTACTAGGCCAGGTGACATTGAGATCGCAAGTGCAGGGGAGGCTGGGAGGGGAAAAGTGAGAGGGGAAGTGCAGTACATAGGATAGAGAGTAATACATAAAACAATAAGAACAATAAATAAGAGGTGCGGCCAGCTGGTGGCAGGTGCAAAGGTAAGTGCAGACATCAGGTGTCAAGTGCTGGTAGGGGGCTGTAGGGATAGAGAAACAGCCCCAGAGTGCAAGGGTTACCAGGGGGGCAGTGCAGGTGAGCAACTGGTGGGGAAGGGACCGGAGACCGACAGAGGGCAGCCAGGTGACCAGTGTAGTTTCAGCCAGGAGTTCAACAGGGGAGAGGAGGATAGAAAGCAGAAGCAAAGAGGAAGGTCTGGAGGTGCTTCCAGAACCGGAGATGGTGCTCCTCAATTTTCAGAGAGGCAGGGAGGCTGTTCCAGAGGGAGGCCCCAGCCGAGGAAAGAGATCTACCACCAACTTGTTGCTTGGAGAAGCGACTGACCCTTAGGGAATTGGAGGCGGATGAGTGAAGAGCTCGAGAAGGAAAACATTTAGGAAGAAAGAGTTGAAGGTATTGAGGCCCCAGAAGGCCTTGTGGAAAATGCAGAGGGTTTTGAACTTAATCCTAGCCGCCACTGGGAGCCTGTGCAGAGGTTTCAGTCATGGAGAGATACAATCCCTGGCCTTGAGGCCAAGGACAATTCTTGCAGTCCTGTTTTGGATGAGTTGCAGAGTACGGAGAGTAGAGGCAGGCAGATTTAGAAAGAGGCTGTTGTAGTAGTCCAGCCTATAGAGAACCAGAGCTCTGGAGACAGTTATCTGGGGGAAGGAGAGGAAAGGAAAAATACCTCTGAGGAGGTGCAGCTGGTAGTGTGCCTTCTTAGAGACGTCAGAGATGTGAGGTGAGAAGGAGAGTGTGGAGTCGAAGATGACCTGGACATTTTTAGCCTCACACGTGGGAGCAGGAAGAGGGCCACGAGAGGCCAGCCAGAGAGTGACAGGAAAGGAGGGAGCGGGTGTGCCGATGAGGAGGATCTCGGTCTTACTGGCATTAAGGCAGAGATCATTGGCGGCACATGGTGTTTCAACACATGGGATGAATGGTGCAGCTGGTTGAAAGCAACCATTAGCAGCTCATGTGGCATGACCACTTTTCATGTTATTTCCTGCCGCCACAATAAATCTGTTGGTAAATGTTTACATCCTCTTTTTGGCCACAGGTCTTTATCTTCCTGTGGAGCACGGCCTTGCAACTCAGTAATCTGGGCAGTTGGTAACTAGGTGTAACATTCAGGTAGTTGCACTCGTCCCTGTGCTATCACTGGGTATTCTGAGACGCTGGGCACAGGGAGATGTGCAACTTGTTTTGGCTACTGCGTCCATTACAGTGGCGGCAGCGTTACCGAGTAAGACCTCGTCTATGTCCTTCTTGGTTTGGACGGTGCATTTCCCCACCGCTCTCCTGGAGGGTTGGCAGAGTGCATCTATTAGTTTGTACGGGAGAGTCAGTCAGCCCTCCTAAACCCTCTTAATTTCCATTGTGCTAGCTCTGAATGCACCGTAGTGCTGACATAGGCTGAGTCAGAGTAAAGAGTCACCCAGCACCCCTGGGAATCTAGAAGCGCCTCGATGAGCTCTTGAAGCTCTGCTGCTTGGGCCGAATAGTGCGTGGGCATTCTCTTTTGCACAATTCCTTCATATTCTTCGTCCACTGGGCGGACAACCGCTGCACCAGTATGCCTCAAGCCAGTCCCCTGGTCAATAGTTTCTGACCAGTCAATGAAAAAAGTATCTCCCCTCCCACTCGAGCAGGCTGTCTTTTGCTTTTGGTATGTCCTCTTCTTCCCCTTCGAATATCACATATTCATGCTTTGCAATGTCTTCATCGGTACCCAGTTCTGTGAAAAAGGTGGCAGGGTTTACATTCTTGCATCGTACTATGTGTATGTGTGGGCTAGACAGAATGACCTTGTATGCCGATTCCCACTCTTTCTTGTGAGAAACCAGAAGGCATCTCACCCACTAGTCCCCGGGGATCTGTGATCCAGGTGGCCAGGACACAGCCATCGCTTTTGTATCCAGTTCCTGGGAATGGACCCGTGCGGGAGGATTACCTGGGTGAGCGGTCTTCGGGGACTGGGACACCAGATGGTGGGACGTGATATCTCCCCTTCCCTGTAACACCTTTACCCCATCCTACGAGGTAGGATATTTAGGAACTCAACCCCTCCTTTCACAACACGAATACGTTGTCACAGACAGCCCGCTATGAGAGAAAACGAACTAACACCAGAGCCGTATACCTGACGTGTCCCAATACAGTGGCCAGGCAAGGTCAGGCAATTACTGGCCATCACACACACCTGACTTCAATTACACTTCCCCACACGGATTAAAGGTGGAGCACACTTTGAGCGAGGCAAAGCACATGAGGAAACAGCAGTTCCAAGATGGCAGTTTAACAAGAGGAGAAAGATGGCATACCAGAAGGGGATCACAAGGAGGGAAGTTCCCTTGACCTTTTCGACAAGGAACCGTTACTTTCACGAAGCCTCGAATAGAAAGCGTAAAACCGGGTAACCAGGCTCAGGATTCCTGCCTTGTGTGTCAGAGGTACCCAGGCCCTCCCGTGTGTATAATCAAGGCCGGGAGAATCGCCAACTGCCATGGTATTGTCCTTGGCTCCAACAACAAAGCACTGTCAATGAAATCAACACAGCCGTTGGGCAGACTGATACAAGACCTGTCTGTGTTGAAGCCAAGGTTGCAAGCGGCAATATTGTATGGCGAGCGCTGGAACGAACACTGTACGAAAAGTCCCCAAGGAAGATAAGTGTGGGGGAGGAGGCGAGAAGAGAGGACGACGGGTCAGCCCATTCTGAGAGGAAGAGGGTGACCTGTCCAGGGGGCTTGTAGATGGTAGCGAGAGCAAGAGAGAAGGTAGACAAGGAAAGCCTGCAGACTAGGCTTTCAAAGGATGAGTAGGTTTGAGTGGGTATGATGGAGGCAGGAACCCACTCAGGGAAGATCATACTCCACCACCAGGCCGGGAGTACCTGGGAGTGGTCGGATCTTGTATCCCACGGGGAGAAGTGTCAAAAGCAGTGACGGAGCTGGCCTTGAACCACATCTCGGTGAGAGCAAGGCCGTCAATGTGTTAAAGGAGATGACAGATGTCAGAGGAGTGTTTGATAGCAGAGAGACAATTAAGGGTAGCTAAGTGAAGCTGGGTTGCCCCCTTTCAAAGATTTTTGACGGGGTACACGGGTGGGGTGCCACCCCTGGGGAAGGTGGAGGAGAGGCGGGATGAGGGATGGATCGGTGGTAGGAGGGGGGTGGTTGAAGAGAGATGGAAGTCGCCTGCCAAGAAGGTTGGGCTCATAGCCCTGGGCCATGATAGGGCCATTGTGATAGACATTAATAGTGCATTTGGAAGATGCAAAGTGAGCCAAGACTACTTCCCATCTGGTGCCACCAGTAATGGGTGGGGAGGAGAAAGGGGAGAAGACAGAAACCATATGGGGAGTCCATAAGTCAGAAGAAGGAACAGCAAAGAGAATGTCAGTGATAATCTGTCTGGGGGAAGCATTGATGTAGGTGTCTGCAATGGACAGACCAGGGTTGGAACTCAGGAGTGCCTTTTTAAGTTTCTTCTTTCCAGATGTTGTGAGAAAGGGGGGATAGGTGATGGAGAAGCAGTTTCGATAGGAGAGACCGAGAGCACCCTGGGGGCAGAGACAAAAATAAATATATATAATAGGCCAATAGCTTATGGCCCATAGTGCTTTTCTGTGTGAGCACTGCAGTCCTCATTTGACAGTTAGAATGGGAAAACCGATAGAACTCTTTGGTATAGTCAGGTGTTGCCAGCACTGGTACAGTACAGACAACCTCCTTTTCATCATTAAAACTAGTAAGCATGTCCTCTGTCCACACTATCTTTTTGTCTGTCTTTTGTGCTTCCTTGATGCCTTGCAACAGGGGTCTAGTGCATGAAGCGTAATTTAAAATCCATGCCCTGCAATAGTTACAGCCCGAGGAATTTCTGAATTTCTTTAACCGTTTTGTGGCTGGGGGGCACTGCGCACAGATGCGGCATGCTTGGGGTATTATTTTCTTTGCATGGACGGATATCAATTGTCCCAGGTAGAGTTTGTTTGCTTATATAGCGCGTGGTAAAGCTAGTCGCTTTAGACTTGTGGAGAGGTTACATACACATGAAGTTACAGAAGTACAGGAATTACAGGCATGTAAAGAAGCTAGTTACAAACGAGAATTTGGCATAAGGTTATTCACGACAACAAACAGTAGAGATGGTAAGAAGAATACAAAATAAAATGTGCAAAATTTTACAGGTATTTACAAATTAAGGTCTGGGTTAGGCAGTTACCGACTGAGACCCAGGAGCTTGCTGGCTTGTAAGTGTTAATTTAGTTGAGAGGGGTTGTGGTAGAGAGCCATGCTTTGACTTTGAAACGGAAGGCAAGGAAGGAGTGTTCATCTCTTAGCACTGGAGGCAAAGAATTCCATGTTATTGTCGCTAGGACTGGGAAACTGGTGCAACCTGATTTTTGGAGTATGTATTTGGGGATGTTGAGGCAGAGAGCGTAATTGGCTTTAGTGGGTCTAGAAGATGTCCTGGTGCAGAATTTGTCGACAAGGTATTTTGGGCCGGTGTTGTTGAGGCATTTGTGGGTGATCATGAGGGTTCTGAAGGTGATTGTCTTTTATTGGGAGCCAGTTGGCAGTCTGTCTTGCATGGGATATGTGGTCAGTGCGTGGGATGTTGAGGGCTGCTCTAAGAGCGTTATTTTGTTCAATTTGGAGTTTGTGGAAGTTTTGCTTACTTGTACCGAAGTATAGTGAATTCCAGTAGTCGAGTTTAGAAGGTATCAATGCTCTAGCTAAGATGATACAGCTTTGTGTAGATAGGGTCTGCAGGCTGTTATTAGTTTAGTGGTGTGGGCCGAAGCAGAGGCAGTGGCATTAATCTGTCTTGAGTGTCAGGGTGGAGTCAAGGTAAACACCTAGTGTTTTGTCATTTTTGTAGACCTTGATGAGCTTTCTGTCAATATTGAATGAGTTGTATTGAGAGTTGTTGACGCGTTGTTTGGAACCAACGAGTAGGAGCTCGGTTTTTTCATCGTTTAGACAAAGCCCATGCTTTGCCATCCAGTCTTGGATCTTACTATAAATTTCATTGAGTTATGAAGAATCATTTTCATAAGAGCCTGAAAGTGTGATGAGGATCTGAGTATCGTCAGCGTAGTTGGTGTATAGGACGTTCATGTCATCCAGAAGGTTGAATAACATCTTCGTAAAGATGTTTTCTGATGCTTGTTAATCTGCTTAGAATCACATGCTGTGCATATGGTCCGACATCCAGTGGTAACCGCAGAGTATTGCATCTTGTCTTTCGGGGGACCGAAAGGGGACGTCGGCATAGGCGTATCTGAAACACTATCCCTATCGTGACGTGTGTAGTACCCAAAATCCCTCACACACCGAGGTCCCTCAGATAGTTTTTTTCCACCCAGATAACTGGTCACCCGATAGCGGAGCTCTTCATGAGACATTGTTTATCTTACCGAATTGTCGGTTTAATCCCCGTTAAGTCACTTCGCTCATCAAGAACATCTTCGACGAAGACTACGGGGGAATCGTCTATGGCTGTGGGTTCCGGAGCCTAAGATCTGGCGTTCGGACTTCAACGTGGTCGGGCCTTCTGGCCGGCCTACACAGTAGGGAGAGTGGGCTCGGGGTTTGCCATACTGTTATGTCTTTCCTCTTTTCCACTGCTTTCCTTTTTGGTCTGGTCACCCTTCCCTTCTGCTATGGAAAGGACTCCATTTAGATTCTGCCCTGTGTGTAGGGTCCGATATCCGTGGAAAGTAGAGCACACGTCGTGTAACGCTTGTCTCCCCCCCCCCCCTCCTAGAGCACGACGAAAAGCGGTGTTCGGCGTGTAAACTCCTTAAACCTAAAACCCGTAAGGAGTGCCGGCTGAAGCGGTGGGCCGCGTACGGAATGTCACGCGTGGAGCCTCCCTCCCCTACCGCGACACCAGCCGAAAGTGACAGGGGTACATCGGATGACCAAACGTCCAACGCAGACGTTATAGACATTGAAGCTGACTATTCTAGAGCCGCCACGCCTGTCCCCGACCCTTCCAGGCTCGACTCAGGTCTTGCTACAGGGACCACACCCGGTGACAGGGGCGTACAATCGCAAAGCACACAACCCAAGCCCCTCCTCGACGACTCCATCGAAGAAGGCGAAAGCGCCCACGGATCGGTCTGATCCGAAGCCTTCCCCGCATCCGAAGCAGCGCATGATGACTGGGCACAACAAACATAACAAGGGTGCTACTCCCCAAACTACACACGCCGAAGTTTCAGAACAAGAAACTTCTACGGTTTCCAAGGCCCGTACAGGCCCGAAAACTACGAGTAGGCCTCTACCCCTTCTGGAGCCGCGGAAGACATTTTCACTGCCGACACCTCATCGGAGGCGTTCTCTCTCGAAGATTCAGTGACTATCCGTAAGAGCATCAATAGGATTGCTACGGCGGTGGGCCTATTACCGGTTCCGCCCACAGTTATGGGCCAATCCGCCGAAAGGTTTTCCACGGATTTGGAAGACGATCCCGAAGACTCTTACGAAGAAAGCCAGATACCCCTCTCAAGCACCCTGGGGAGATCCTCTCAACGCCTTAGGGCAGAGAACACGGTTCCTACTCAGCTAGGTCCATTTGGGTCATCCAAGTGGGCCACGGAGCAATTCGAGGGGTGTATGGATCGGCTGGAGCAGTTTTTTAGGACTTCTGATCAGTCTCCGCCAAAAAAAGCTCGGGTAGACCCTAACCCTCAAACACAAGATGCCCAACACCTAGATGTCCAACACCAAGTTGACTATCAAGAAGATGTCCAGATGGACACGTATAGAGACATCTATACAGAAGGAGTCTTCTTTTCTGGACAACTATGGGGAAGATCAAGGGGCAACGGACAACTGGGAAGACACCCAGCAGGACGATCACAACTCTGATATTGCTTGCCTCGGCAAGCTTCCCCGGTCGATGATCAAATGGCTTTCAACAACATGTTGAAAAAAGCAGCGGAATTCTTTAAAATTGCCACGCTTGAAGCCTTGCCCGAAAAAGATTTTGCCGAGGACATTAATGAAAAGCCTCCGGCAAGCCAGTCTATCCCTCTCTTGAACTCTGTAAAGAGACGGCTGGCCCCTTCCTTACTCACACCCGCTCAGACTATGGCTGTGAATCCAAGTGTCAAAAAACTTTTCCGGCCCTGGCCCACCGACCCGCTTTATATCAAAGGACACGCAATCCCAAACTCGCTGGTGTGGTGACCAACACTCGCAAGAGAGCAGGGGTTCCCCTTGCCACGGGAGAGTCACCCCCAGACAAGGAATCCAAAAGGTTGAATGCCTTAGGCAAAAGGGTTACGTCGGCGGCGGCCTATACCGTCCGGATTGCCAATAACACGACGTTACTGGCAAGCTACATCGACGCCCAATGGAACCTACTCCAGGAAGGCCTTCAGGAGGTTCCGGAACCAACCAGAGCTAAGCTTCTCGCCATTGTCTCGGAGGGCAAACTTGCCAATCAGAAGGTTGTAAAGAATACCCTGGCCACCGCAGAGACAGCAGGCAGGTCTCTCGCACAGGGTACTCTCCTAAAGAGACACGCATGGCTGCGCACGTCGGGCTTCAGGCCTGAGACCCAGGCATCCATTATCAACAAACCCATCGAAGAGGCCAACCTCTTCGGGAAGGTGGTAGACGATGCGTTGGACACAGCCAAGAAGGAGCACGAGACTATTAAGTCGCTGCACCAGATTTCCTAAAAACCCTCTTCACAGAGGGGCAGTAATTCTCGGCGGTCCTTTCGAGGACAAGCCCGCGCCGCTCAAAACAATTTCGGCACGGGCAACTTCAACTCGAGTCAACCTGCTGCAAGCCCCACTTACTACCCCCAGAGGGGTCAGAAGCGCGGAAAGAATAGAGGCAGAGGCTCCAATTCCAGAGGAGCGTCAACTTCGGGTCAGAAATGACCTCCAGGTCCCCTCCCATGTCTCCCCGGTCGGGGGCGATTAACATCTTTCCTCAAGGCATGGGAGGGGATAACTTCAGACCAGTGGGTCGCCCACGGTTACTGCGTGGAATTTGCCCGACCTCCACAGTTCAGACCGCTGAGACATCGACGCCTTTCACTGGAACATCTGCAGATCCTGATCCAAGAGGTGGAAGCGCTGCTGGGAAAGGATGCCATAGAAGCCGTCCCGATTCTTCAGGTAAACGAGGGTATCTATTCAGTGTACTTCCTTGTACCCAAAAAGGATCTCACCATGCATCCTGTTCTAGACCTGCGCCCAGAGAACAAGTTCATAAAGCCCCAGAAGTTTTGCATGGTAACACTGCAAGAGGTGATCCCATTGCTAAAACAGGGGGCCTTCATGACAACATTGGATATGAAAGATGCATACTTTCATATTTCAATGCTGCCAGCGCACAGAAAATTCCTAAGGTTTGTAATTCAGGACAAACACTACCAGTTCAAGGTACTCCCCTTCGGCATAGCCTCGGCGCCAAGGGTGTTTACCAAGGTCCTGGCAGTGGCAGCGGCACACCTGCGCAGACTTTCAGTTCCAGTTTACCCTTACCTCGACGATTGGCTCATCATGGGGGACTCGTTCGACGTTTGTTTTTCGAACACCTAAAAAACAGTAGACCTATGTTCAGCCTGGGATTTTCTGTCGACGAAAAGAAATCCAGCTTAGTCCCCAGCCAAGTAAAACAGTTCTTGGGGGCTCTAATTTGTACAGAAGACGGTCTAGTCTTCCCTTCCAGCGAGAGGATTCAGAACATGCTCTCTCAGGTTCCTCAGTATGTAGCCAGTCGAGAGGTGACGGTACGCAAAGCTATGCGTTTGCTAGGGATGATGGTGTCATGAATATACTTGGTTCCCACGCGCAGCTGGGCATGCGCCCCATGCAAGAGTGGCTCAACAGCCAGAGGTGTCAGGCCAGCGGACAATGGGAAGATCTGTTAGTTGTCTCGCCAGCCCTCGTTCTCTCTCTGCAGTGCTGGTCGAGGGAGAACCTCTTGAAGGGGGAAACCTTCACCGCCCCTGCAGTGGAAGCCACTCTCACGACAGACGCATCTCTCACGGGGTGGGAGGCTCACCTGCTTCAACAGACAGCGCACGGAGTGTGGTCCCCTCAGGTAGCGTCCAACCATATAAACCTACTGGAGCTACTAGCAGTGTTCAAAGCATTGAAAGCCTTTCAGGAGCAACTGCAAGGGAAGACAGTGCTGGTCCTAACCGACAGCACAACAGCAATGTATTACCTGAACAAACAGGGGGGCACTCACTCTCCAGGGCTATCCAAGCTGGCCCAAAACATCTGGATATGGGCTCTCAAAAACAAGATGTTCCTGATATTACAACATGTTCCAGAGGAACTCAATCTTCTGACAGACGTACTCAGCAGAGATTTTCCTCTGCCAGAAGAGTACGAATGGCGACTGCATGAAGACATTGTATCCAACGTCTTCGCAGAATGGGGGTTTCCAGAGATCGACCTGTTCACTACTCAGGAGAACGCCCAATGCCAAGATTACACTTCCAGTTACCCCCAGAACCGATCCAAGGGGAACGGTCTCTGGATAACTTGGTCGGGGAAATTTATCTACGCTCCTTCCCCCTCCACCCCCCGACTCCCCTTCTGAACAAGATAGTACACAAGATGCACCAGGAACCAGTCACCATGATTCTGGTGGCTCCCATGTGGGCCCGCCAACCTTGGTTCGCGCACCTGATGGAAATGTCCCTCTCCCCACCAGTCAAGCTGCCCTGCCCGTACAACATGTTGTCTCAGGACAGGGGGGAGACTCTGCACCCATGCCCACAAACTCTGAATTTAGCAGCCTGGCTCCTGAGGTCTTAGAGTTTGGACATCTGCAACTCCCTCAAAGATGCATGGACATACTGAGGGAGGCAAGAAAGCATAACACACGTTATTGCTATGCCAGCAAATTGAAATGTTTTGTCATCTGGTGCAGTTCCAAGGGCGTCAATCCCACCGATTGCTCGCCTTCACACATTGTTATATCTAACCCATCTGTTGGACTCTGGGTTAGTCTTCAATTCCTTAAAGGTTCACCTAGCGGCGTTGTCAGCCTACACCACGTCACAGCAGAAGGTGTTGTGGTGGAAAATACCTGTGATTAAAGCCTTTATGGAAGGGGTTAAAAGAATGTATCCCCCCATCACTCAGCCAGCCCCTGGGTGGGATCTAAATGTGGTTTTAACTAGGCTCATGGCACCCCCTTTTGGGCCTATGCATAAAGCTAGTCTGAAAGACCTGACTTACAAGACAGCCTTTCCAGTAGTTATCACTTCTATCAGAAGAGTTAGCGAACTACAGGCCCTCTTGGTTTTGGACCCCTTTGTTACAGTCCACAAAGATAAGGTAGTTCTGCGCACACATCCCAGATTTGCGCCGAAATTTATTTCAAAGTTCCATGTGAACCAGTCAATCGAACTACCCAGGTTCTTCCAGAGACCTACTAACATGGCCGAAAGAAGCCTTCACACACTAGATGTGCGCAGGGCAGTCATGTTCTACATGGATAGAACTAAACCACAGAGAAAGACTAAACAATTCTTTGTTTCAGTGGCAGCTGGTAGAGAAGGGGATCCTGTCTCTAAATTGGCAATATCCAGGTGGATTGTCAAATGCATCACACTGTTACACTCTTGCAAAGAGAGAACTGCCCTTCAAGCCTAGAGCACATTCTACTCGAGGCACTGGGGCATCCATAGCATTCATTGCAAATGTTCCCCTAGAGTCCATTTGCAAAGCGGCAACCTGGAGTTCTGTACACACCTTTACAAAACACTATTGCCTAGACACTCATTCTAGGGCTGATTCTCAGGTGGGACAAGCAGTACTAAGACATATTTTTTCTACTGTTCCTTCTCACAACCCACCTCCAACTCCGGGTACTGCTCGCTAGTCTATGCACAGCATGTGATTCTAAGCAGATTAACAAGCATCAGAAGACATGCATTACTTACCGTAAAAGCATTTCTGATGATTGTATCTGCTTAGATTCACATGCGCCCTCCCTGCCTCCCAGCTCGGGGTGGAAGGAACATAGACTTCTTACTACTTTCTCTCTTCATGTACTCACTCATTATAGCCTTGGGCTCCCTCATGGCAGAAAAAATACAATCGGAGGGACCTCGGCGCGTGAGGGATTTTGGGTACTACACACGTCACGATAGGGATA
The DNA here is from genome assembly GCF_040938575.1 of Ambystoma mexicanum. NCBI lineage: Eukaryota > Metazoa > Chordata > Amphibia > Caudata > Ambystomatidae > Ambystoma > Ambystoma mexicanum. Next base: position 317,061,182 of record NC_090926.1, read on the forward strand.
GTGTTTCAGACACGCCTATGCCGACGTCCCCTTTCGGTCCCCCGAAAGACAAGATGCAATACTCTGCGGTTACCACTGGATGTCGGACCATATGCACAGCATGTGAATCTAAGCAGATACAATCATCAGAAATGCTTTTACGGTAAGTAATGCATGTCCTAAAGGGTGGGGGAGAGGCAGGAGCCTTGGGGAACTCTGACTGTGATTGGGGGGGGGGATGGGTCAGCTGAGGCACTGTCTGAGAAAACCCTCATCGATCTTTCGGAGAGGAAGAATTGGATCCATTTGGCTGCATTTGGTGAGGAGGCTGAGGTGGTTAGGTGTGAAGTTAAGATGTTATAAGCCTGATTGGTGTGGGCCTAGAAGGTTGTGGGTTTCGAGGTGGTTCTGTATTTGGATGTAAGCTGCTTTATCAAAGATTTTTAGCAGGAAAGGGACAGTAGTGATGGGGCGTTAGTTGGTGGGAATGCTTGGGTCTAGAGTAGGTTTCTTGATAAGCGGTTTGACCCAGCGTCTTTGAGGTTCTTGTACTTCCTGGAGACCATACTGTAGCTTTGCTTTGTCTACTTTGTACCCCTTGTATGCTAACAGCTGCAAGAGCACTTTAGAACTGCTGTTCACTGTCGCTGCACACTAGCTGATCGTTCACAAGGGTGCACGCACCACTTTTCCTCCTTTTTTGATTGCTACTTGTGTGTCGAGAGTTTCACCTGATAGTGGGAAGTTTCCCTCACTGATGCATGATTTAGTGGCACCCTTGTCGACCATAAAGATGAATTGCTTGTTACCTATCTCAGCACTCACCAAGGGTTCCTTGTCGGGGTGGGTAATTATGGACAGGACTGGGCAGGCAAGGGCTTCCTGTGGGCTGTCCTAATCAGAATATGTGATATTCGGGAATGTTAAAGGATTCCCTCCCACAATGCCATCCCCTCCCCACCGATGCGGTGCCACTGTCCCAATCGAAACAGCGTTATTTGTAGGCACCGGCCCTCTGTACAATTGGTTTGGATGTTGGTTGGGGCATGCAGCTGCGCCTGTGGAGGGCTGGGGGGGGGTAAATGTGTGTATACCTGGTGTATTTCGTATGGTATGGTATGGACATGGCCATAGGGGATGCAGGGAAGTGTTGCTGCTGTTGTGCCAGGCTAGTCAGGGCATATGTATTATATCCCGCTCCCATCCTGCTTCTGCAATCCCTTGCAAAGTGACCCCACTTCCTGCACCCCCCAATCTGAACTGGGCCCATTCCCCCTCTCTGTCTCATTCCTCCAAATCCTCCTCTGACCCCTCCTCTTCCGTGCTACTGACTTCCTTGATACCATTCAGGTTACTGCTTGTCCACTGTTCCACTGCCCTTGCCCTCCGCCAGGCCGAAATGCTGCTATTTTCACATCCCTCTGCGCTTCCACCTGTTCTGCTGACTCGTGTTTATGTGACTGCTGTCACCGCCCCTTCTAGTGCTATTTTTTGCTAGCTTTTTCTGTACCAAGTTTCGCTTCCTCTGCCTGCAACCTTTGCGCCATTTCCTTCTCGTTCTTTAATCCGTTTAGAGTGGTGTATAGTTATAGTCTGTATTTCAGTCCATTCCTTCGCCTTGATGCCCACTATCTTTTCGAGTGCCCCTTGTACGTCTTTGGGCAATCCCTGCTTGATAACAAAATAGAAAAGAGGAACTGATCGGTCCCACTGGTCTCCTATCTCCGCTCTCCACAGCTCCTGTACTTTTAAAATGTACTGAGCAGGGTCTTCATCATCCCCCATCATGTACTGCAAATCCGGCGTGTCAGGGTATACTTGCCGCAAGGCGTCTCACACCTGATAATTTAAAGAAAACATTTTTATTGGATTTTCAAGTATACATAAATCAAATCAAAATAAACACAATACCCCCTCTACTTCCCTCCCAACCTCCACTTCACCATTCCCCATCCCCCCTCATCTTCCTCGCTCCCCCTTCCCTGTACACAGGTTGACAATATCAGTACGTCAGAGTATATTCAATATTAGTAAGTTCTGCAGGCAGGGTTGTTCCATATAATCCCCATGAAGGAAGTTCAAAATCAGTGCCCATTCCGCTGAGAATTTGGCCTGTTCCCCTTCAATCATATAAGTGACCCACTCCAGAGATACAAAATTCCATAGTTCATGGTACCAGTCTTTTAAGTATGTTCTGTAGATTTCCATTTCTGTGTTACCAGCAAAACTGCCAGCCGAAGAATACAAAATACCTTCCTCTTATGTTTCGGCCATAGTTAGTTATCGTGATGTGCCAAACCCAAGAGGCTTTCCCCTAGGGGTCGATCCGTCTTGAAAGCAAATATTACCCTCCTATTCCTCCACACCTCCTCCCAAAATCGATACAGCTTAGAACATGACCACCAAACATGAGGCCAGTCGCCTCTCTCCCCACAAACCCCTCCAACAAGAATCCGATACCGATGGAGCAATTTTATGTAACTGTTCGGGGGTATAGTGCCACTGATGCATTCGTTTGAGCCAAAATTCCCTGATCTGTATAGATCTCGTCATTCTCGGGATGTCTGACCATAAGCAGGACCATGGTTCTTCTGTAGTCACAACCCCAAGGGTCTTTGACCAGGCCAGTTGAAATGCAGGGTGACTTGGTGGAGGTTCATCATATCAGAGTTTATATAATTTAGAGATCAAGTGCGTCTCTCCCGAACTCGTTGTTAGAAATGCTCAAAAGTTGCAAGTGTTCTCAGAGCTGCTGACTTATTTGGTGGGACCATCAGCCAATGGCTAACATGAAAGTATTGGAAGCGGTTGGGGGGCCACCTCCTCTTTAATTAAAGCAAAGTACTTAATATCTGGGGTGTTTGATTTCTTGAAGCTAGAAGCTCAAAGATCATCTGGGGTACCATTCTTTGGCATCCAGGCTTGTAGACTGCGGCGTTCAATAGGGTGCCGGTTTCTCCCCATTACTTTTCAATCTCTATCTACGCTGTCTATTTTCCCTTCTGACAAACATGGGTGTTTATTTTACTAATTTTGCACATGATAGGCAACTGATCATGGAGTTGACTGGAAACCACACCCTAGACAATACGCTTTTAGCCATATATAATTCCATCGAAGTATGGATGAAATCAAATTGGATGTGCCTTAACGCTACGAAGACCGAGCTTATGACACTCCGCTCCTCCAATGCCATTAACAAACTTGAAGCAACCTTTGGTAGAATCACCATTTTGACCGAATTAATCTGTCCAAGCCATGAAACCATTAAAGGGCTCAAGGATTGAACAAGCTTCTGAATCTCAGCTAGTAATGGGTGGAAGTTAGCGGACTATAGCTCCCGAAGTGAGGGTGTGATATTTACTCCCAATGTCCAAATGCTTTTCTGCATCCAACAAAGCTGTGTCGTTTCGATTGCTTTAGTTAGTTCACCCTGTTTGAGCCACGAATTTAAGATTTCTGATTTTGTTATTGATTTTTAGTCCGGCCTCTCTACCAAACCTTTCCAATTGAGAAAATGCTGCAGGTAATGAGGTTCCTGGGTTAGTGATCGTGCCCTCGATTTCCTCCGATTGGCGAAGCCATGATAAAATTTCTAAGTGCGATGCATAAAGAAGAGGAGAGAGAGGGCAACCCTGTTTTATACCTCTTCGAAGGGAGACCTGTTGCGATAGCTGACTGTTTATGTGCAGTCTAGCCAACGGATTTGCATAGTTGGCTTGTACCATCGCTAGATATTTGGGACCAAAGCCCATAGCTCGTAAGGTGTTAAATAAAAAAGGACCATTCCACATGGTCAAATGCTTTTTCGGCATCTAATGACACTAGCATTGTTGCTTCGTGCTTGTTAGCCACTTTTTCAATTAAATGACAGATTCGTCGTATGTAATCATGGGTTGTTTGTTCTTTTATAAATCCAATCTGGTTAGGGTGGATAAGGTTAGTCCTAAAACCCTCAAGTCGATTTGCTAGAATTGTGGTTTATATTTTTGCGTTGTGTTCATGAACACAATTGGGCGATATGATCCACATTTAGCAGGATTTATCCCAGGTTTTGGGATTAGGATTATTTTAGCCTCTTTCATAGAAGTTATTTTACCACTCGTAGTGAAGGAATTAAAAAGGGTCAGTTCGTTTCTGGGCTAAAGTTGTTCGGAACTTTTTGTAGAAAGATACGATAAACCCATCAGGTCCCGGTGATTTTTTTTTATTTGAAGGTTAGCTATAACAGCTAAGACTTCCTCTCGAGTGATAACATTATCTAGGTTTGCCTTGTCCTCTTCCAAGATACTCTCTAACTCGATTGATTGCAAATAACTTTTATGTGACAATTGGTCTGGGGAGTCTGACGTATACAAGGCAGAGTAGAATATTCGGAACTGGGCTATATTTTCCTATATCGTTGTTACTTTCTTCCCTAATTAATCTCCCACCCCCTGAATTGTCTGAGCTGCTATTTTCTGCTTTAATTGTCTAGCTAACAATGTGTCTGATTTGTTTGCGTTAATGTATATCCTCTGCTTTAAATACAGTAAGCTTTTTTTCTGCCCGTTTAGTTCGTATTAAGTCTAATTTACCCTTAGGGTTTCGCTATTGCCTTTCTTTAAGGTTCGGGATGAGTATGCTTCCATTTGTTTTAGGGTATCTTTTACTTCAGACTCTAAATCTATTTCTATTTTACGCTTAAGTTTCAGTCTATGCGCCCGTATTGAAATAAGTGTCCCTGTGCGGGTCGCTTTAAATGCATCCCAAACCAAATCTAGGCCCATTTCCCCACTCAGGTTGGAGTCAAAATACTCATTAATTTTTCCCTTTATGTCGTTGCAAAGTATCCGATCTGACAATATTTCGGCTCCAGCTCCAAAGTGTGAACAGCCTTAGGGAAGTCAAGGTCAGTTGTCAAAGGGGCATGGTCTGAAATGGTGATTGTGTGTGTGTCTGTCACTTTTCCTATCAGCCAAACTGAAGCCCAAAAATAATCTATCCTAGAAAAGGACTTGTGAGCGTGGGAGTAATAAGTATGGGCCCTTTCCTCGCCCTTCAGGGTGGGTGAAATATCTTAAGTGTCATCTGATCAAATTTCTGTCTAAGAGCTAAGGAAGGCATGGGACGGGCATATGTGGTAGTAGAACTTCTATCTCGTGAAGTGTCCCATGCAATATTTAAATCCCCCATCAAGATCATTTTGCCTTGACCAAACTGTTCCAGAGTAGATAATGCTGTCTTCAGAAAGCCCTCTTTGCCAGTGTTGGGCATAGAGTGGCGCTAAAGTTAGGGTCATTGATCCAATCTGCCCTAAAATATACAGGAAGTGGCCCTCCTTGTCAGCTTGCATCTTTATAATGGACACCTGCGTATCTGTCCTAAAGGCAATGAGTACCCCCGCTGTCTTCCCCTTTGCATTAGCCTGCTTTATTATCGGGTATTGCCTTAGTTTTAATTTATGTCTATCCTGATAACTAATGTGTGTCCCCTGTAAGGCTATAAGATCATCGGGCTGATGTACACTTAGTAACTGTTCCAATTTCCTCCTCTTGACGGTGGTATTAAGCTACCTTACATTAAGTGTCAAACAGAAGGTAAAACCAATCTAAATAGCTGCTACTTTGGGAATGTGGCTTCAAGGACATCTTTCTAACCCTTTGTCTCTGACCCTGTCTACTGACCCTCCCCCCAAAACTTTAGCCCCATACCCAAACTTTGCCCTCTCACTCGTGTAGACTATCCTTGCTATTCTCTCCTCGAACCCCGTCCTCGGAGTTGGCCTACCTCTTAACACAGGGAACAATGCAGGGTATACTAAAAGACTCTTTATTTGTCCTAAAGAAATTCCAAGATGAGTGTCATTCATAGTCTGCGAAAATGTACCTTATTTCACCATGACAAGCCTACTGTTATGCTCACCTGGTCTCTGCGGAGGCATTGTGGCATGGTTGCAGCCCTCCCGGGGTTGAGGTCGCTCTGGTCTGACCTCGCCCTCTGTACTTATGTGGTGACTGGTGGTAATAGGTGATGCTGCTCGGAACTGCTCCTGCGTGGAGAATAGGGGCGTGAGTATGCCAGCTTGTGCTCCAGATCCCCTTCCAGACCCCTTCTCCCAAACCGTGGTACCCATGAGATGCGCTGTCCCTGGAAAGCTCCCCTGTTAATTAGTTTTGGCGAGCACTCCGTCCTGCTGCTTCTGGCAGGGGCGCTTGTATGATCTGGACCGGGTTCCTTCACTGGTCCCTTGCACGTGGTAGTCCAGTACTGCTGCGACTAAGCCACTATACTTAAGGTAAGTGTTCCTGTTTGCCTTTGTCTTTCCCCGTCTGTTTTTGTCATATTGTAAAGTTTGTTGTTTTGTATTGCTGTCGTTCCGCTTTTGATGTTAGCTCTTTTGTTTTCTTCCCTTGCAGGTGAGGTTGCCGGCCCGGCAGAAGCTGCGGAGCTCGAGGCGGCAGCCGGAGGGAACGAGGAACGACGCTGCAGCAGTACATTAGCTGGTAAGTTGTTAACTAGGGGGCGCGCAGGATTCAAGTGCGGCGCGGCCCTAGGACGGATGTTCTAACCTTGTCTTTCTTCTTCTTCACAGGGTCTGAGTTTGTGGATGCGCAGCGCAGTGCTGCGGTGTCTGGATCAAGATCACTGGATGTCAGGAGATGAAGCGATGAAGCACCGGTTTCCTGGAGGTGAGTATGCAGGAGAGCGCCTGGTTTCAAAGGTAAGTAAACTGGTCCAAGCGGCAATGAGTGTCACGTTGCACGCGAGTGCATAGTAACACAAAGCACCTCCTTAAGGATGGAGAAGCTTATATAGCTGAGCTTCTGAAGCCACGCCCACCAGCTTCAGCCTGCCTGCTATACCCGATGAGTCAGCACATGAGGATGTTCTCTGGAATAAAGGCTTTCAGCTCCTGGAAAGTTCTTGTAAAATAAAAGCACTCCTGCACTGAAATAGTGTTCCTGCTCACATCTCTATATGGGCCGGAGTCCAGCCAGGGCCCCTGTGTTTATAGGTCCCAAAGGGACATAAGTGAGCCTAGTGGCCCATTGCCCCCATCACTAGATGTTGTGGTTTTTGTGTTCTGGGGCCTGTGGCCATGACAGCACTCCCTCCTCAAGGCCCCTCTCATGGGTCGTTTCCCCCCTGGCACTGGTTTAGTGGGGTTATTGTGGTGCAACTGCCTGATTAATCGTGGAGCGTGGACCTGCTCACTGGGTCCCAGGTCCGATCTTGGTCCGTAACCTTTCCAGTCTATAAGGTAGTATAACTTGGACCGGACCATCTTAGAGTCTAGGATCCTTTTAACTTCGTATTCTGGTTCTCCTTCAACTATTTTGGGATCCGGTGGAGTATCGATCCAGATTTTAGGAAGGAGACATGTTACACCGGGTGGGTCCGGATTTGAGCAAGTAATTCCAATTTCATGGCCGCAGGGTTGACCACAGCCTTGATAGTGTAGGGTCCCAGATATCTGGGACGGAACGCCCGTGGTCCTTTCAGTGGAATGTTTTTGGATGCTAACCAAACCTTGTCTCCGACTTGGTAGTTGGGAGCTTCCCTTTGGTGCCGATCCACAAACTGCTTCTGTTTCTCTTTGGCTCTGGCAAGATGCTCTGCTGCTTCCTTAAGAACTTGGGTGATGGTTTTGTGTAAGGTCGTTACAGCGGGCATTTCTAATGATTAGAGTGGGTCGAAAACGGATGTCCGTGGATGTCGACCGTACACTATGTAGAATGGGCTTTGTCCTGTACTGGTGTGAATGGAGTTGTTATATGCGTATTCTGCTAACCAAAGTATGTCCTTCCAGGTATCCTCTGTTTGTTGCAGCATACACCTTATGTTTTGCTCGAGGGTCCGGTTAGTCCGTTCTGTCTGGCCGTCGAGGTCGATTTTGGCAATTTTACAATACCTTTTCCAGAATGCAGAGACAAACTGAGTTCCTCGGTCTGATATCAATATTGATGAGACCCGGTGTAGATGGACAATCTGTTCCAAAAAAATGGTAGACAGAGTAGAAGCAGTTGGGAGAACTTTCAGGGGAATAAAGTGAGCCATTTTGGAAAACAGACGACTAAGATGGTATTGTATCCATTACAGGAGGGAAGGTCTGTAATAAAATCCATTGATAGCGTATACCAAGGTGCTGGGGGTACTTCTAAAGGGACTTGTGTTGTGCACAGGTGCCACAGGTTGCGATGAACTGGACAATGTCCTTTCGCCAAGCTGGCCACCAGTAATCTTTCTTTATTTTAGCTAGGGTTTTGGCTATTCCCAGATGCCCTTCTACTAATGAATCATGAGAGTTTGCGATGATTTGATTCTGTAATTTCTCATCCGGGATGTACTATCGCCCTTGGTAGTATGGTAGGTTGTCCACCATCTCCCTTCCCTAGCTATTCCTGTTGCGCTGGTGGACTCATCAAGTGTTGCAAGTCAGATTTTAAGTTGTCTAGAGTGGTGGTTGCGGCAATCATGCCTTGGATTCGTCCTTCCGGGATGATGGCCACGGGGTCTGGTGTAGTGAATGCCTTTTCTCCCTCACTCATGCGAGACAGGGCGTCTGCTTTTCCATTGCGTACTCCGGGTCTATAGTTGATGACAGTCGTATTCTGCAAAGAAGAGAGCCCAGCGGAATTGGTGTGATGATTGCGCTTTAGCAGTCTTCAGATATTGTAGATTGCGATGATCTGTGACGATGGTGACTGTATGTCTAGCTCCAAGAAGATAATGTCTCCAGGCTTTGAACGCTGCCTTAATTGCTAGCAGTTCTTTATCAGTGATTGCATAATTCAATTCAGGGGCTGAAAACTTGCGAGATCAGAATGCCACGGGATGCAATTGACCTGTTTCGGGGTCTCGTTGTGACAGGACTGCTCCCATTGCTATGTTGAAGGCATCAGTTTCGGCTACGTATGGCAGTTCTGGTTGAGGATGCCGTAGAATTGGTGCTGTGGTAAATGCTTGTTTTAGCTCCTGGACGGCTTTCTCTGCCTCTGGGGACCAATGAAATTGTTTATTTTTCCGTAGTAAAGAGGTGATTGGGTGGGCGATCTGGGAGAACCCGGGAATGAACCGGCAATAAAAGTTAGTGAACCAGAGTACACTCTACTCCCTTTAGGGATGTCGGTGAAGGCCAGTTAAGGATAGCGTCTACCTTGCGTGTGTCCATGCGTACGCCCCGTGGTGAGAGAATAAAACTGAGGAATTCCACCTCTGTCACATGAAAGAAGCATTTCTCCAATTTGGCATATAGCCGGTGTTGCCACAGTTTCTCCAAAACTGCCTGGCCATGGTTGACGTGGTGGTCCTTGGTGGTTGAATAGATAAAATGTCATCAATATAGACAAGAGCGCAGAAGTCCAACAGTTCGCGGAGCACGTCATTCATGAAAAACGGGAACTCCGCCGGGGCTTTAAATAGTCCAAAGGGCATAACCTGATATTCATAAAGGCCATATTCCGTGCGAAAGGCCGTCTTCCACTCATCCCCTTTTTTGACTCTTACTTCATGGTAGGCCCCTTGTAAGTTTAGTTTTGAATATATCTCAGCGTTTTTTACTTGATCCAAGAGCTCGGGGATAAGCGCTAACGGCTACCATTTTTTTTAACGTGATCTGGTTAAGTGCTCTGTAGTCAATGCAAGTTCTGTACAAAAAAAGAGTTTAGGCACAAAAAAGAGGGGTGAGGATGCAGGGGACTTGGATGGACGAATGAAGCCATTTGCCAGAGACTGATCATGGTAGGTTTTTAGATGTAGGTTTTCCTGTTCTGTTAGGGCGTAAATCCGGCTGCAGGGAACTTGAGCTCCATGTACCAGATCAATTTGGCAGTCATACGGTCTGTGCGGAGGTAGGGTGTTTGCTGCTCTTTTTGAAAGAAATCTTGGTAATCCAGGTATTCAGGTGGTAGTGAACTGGTGAGGCCCAGTATGGTTTCTTTCTTCAACGAACCTGGGTTAAGACCTTTTAATGAGAATCCCTTGCTGTAACAGGTGTTGGCACAGTCTTGGGGAAAGGTCAGAACTCATTTACGCCAGTCAATCCTGGGATTGTGGGTCTTCAGCTAGGGCATTCCCAAAATCATCTGGAACTGAGGAGCGCCGATGAGATCGAAGGTGTTGTCCTCTTGGTGACCGTCCTGACACAGAAGTGTAACCTTCTCGGTGTAATGCGTCACTGGGCCGGATGATGGCTGAGATCCATCGACTGCTGTGACATTTTCTGAAACCTGCTTCTGTCGGAGAGGAAGGCCTATCCGGGTAGCCAGATCTTGGTCCATGTAATTTCCCACAGCCCCACTGTCAATGTTTGCCTCCAAGGCATTTTTTTTCGATGGTTGCTTGTGATTTACCAGGAGCACAGGGATGACTAGATGTGAGGTCTGTATAGGTTCCTTTTCACTGCTCGACAAGTGGACCCCTACGCTTGCCGGGCATTGGAGTTTCCCCGAGTCCTGTTCTTCGTCTTAACCCTTGTCAGTTGCTCCAGCTGCTTTCCTGGGTGGTTTCACCGGATTCTCAGAGATAGTGACCTGCCTTACCACAGTACAAACAAAGCTGCTGCTGTCTCCTTTTCTCCCATTCTGCCTTGGTGAGTGGGTTCCGCAAGCCCCCGATTTGCATTGGCTCAGACTGATTGTGGGATTTGGTTTGATTCTCACGAGGTCGCACATAGACCGACCGCCCCTCGGACATGGCCCGATCCATCTTCCGATCCTGCAATCTTTGATCGAGCTGCACTGTCAGGTCGATGTATTCAGCACATCTTTCCGGGGGAATTTACTACTTGGGCTAATACGTCCTTAAGTTCCCCTCGCAAGCCTCTGTAAAAGAGTGTAGTTCTTTTCTCCTCTGGCCAGTTAGTTTTTGCTATCAGACGATTGAAGGAAGCGATCTATGTTAGTAGGTCTTGGTTACCCTGCCGTAGTGATAACAGTTCATTGTCCAGAGCCCGTCCTTGAGTATGCCGTGCAAATAGTTTCTCCATTTCATGTTGGAAACCTCCGAAGTCTCGAAGCAAAGGATCATCCTGGTTTACCAAGGGTATTGACCAGTCCTCTGCACTGCCTGCCAAATATGAGAGTACAAATGCCACTCCTGCTTGATCGTTAGGGAATGCCCCAGGTCTGCACAAGAAATGTAGGTGAAATTGATTCATAAAGATAGCGTACTTATTCGGATCGCCTGTGAAGCGTTCTGGTGGGGCCAAGGGAACCCCCAACCCCGGAAGAACACCTGTACTGGCGTGGGCTGTGGAGGCGTGGCAGGAGGGGCATACCCCGGCAGTGGGACCTGGCCTGTCTCTGCCTGGAGCATTTGCTTTGATAGTTAATCTGTCCACTTCCGGTTCACAATTAGATCCCTCCTTGGGGCATTGGTTTCCTGTCTTGAGGCATGAACTTCAGCCCGTAACTCTCCCACTAATCCGGGCAACTGGTCCGTTTGAGAAGTTTCAATAACGCCCAGACAGAGATTCGAAGAGGCTTTGCGTTCTGTTACGCTCACCTGGTCTCTGCAGAGGCGTTGGGGCACGATTGCAGCCCTCCCCGGGGTGAGGTCGCTCGGGTCCGACTTCGCCCTCTTTGCTTATGTGGTGACTTGTGGTAATAGGTGATGCTGCTCGGAACTGCTCCTGCATGGAGAATAGGGGGCGTGAGTATGCCGGCTTGTGCCCTGAACCCCTTCCAGACCCCTTCTCCCTGTGGGATGCGCTGTCCCTGGAAAGCTCACCTGTTGATTAGTTTTAGGCGAGCATTCCGTCCTGCTGCTTCTGGCAGGGGTGCTTGTATGATCTGGACTGAGTTCCTTCACTGGTCCCTTGCATGTGGTAGTCCAGTCCTGCTGCGACTTAGCCACTATACTTCAGTTAAGTGTTCCCGTTTGCCTTTGTCTTTCCTTGTCTGTTTTTGTTGTATTGTAAAGTTTGTTTTGTATTGCTGTCCGTTCCGCTTTTGATGTATGCTCTTTTGCTTTCTCCCCTTGCAGGTGATGTTGCTGGCCCGGCAGAAGCTGCGGAGCTAGAGGCGGCAGCCGGAGGGAACGAGGAATGAAGCTGCAGTGGTACAGTAGCTGGTAAATTGTTAACTAGGGGGCGCGCAGGGTTCAAATGCGGCGCGGCCAAGGACGGATGTTCTAACCTTGTCTTTCTTCTTCACAGGGTCCGAGTTTGTGGACGCAGAGCGCAGTGCTGCTGTGTCGGGATCAAGATCACTGGATGTCAGGAGATGAGTCTGCAGAGGATGCGATGAGGCACTGGTTTCCTGGAGGTGAGTATGCAGGAGAACGCCTAGTTTCAAAGGTAAGTAAACTGGTCCAAGCGCCGGTGAGCGTCACGTTGCACGCGAGTGCACAGTAACGCGAAGCACCAGCCTTAAGGATGGAGCAGCTTATATAGCTGAGCTTCTGAAGCCACGCCCACCAGGTTCACCCTGCCTGCCACACCTGATGAGTCAGCACATGAAGACCATTCCTAGGGAGCCACACCCGATGAGTCAGCACATGAGGATGTTCTCTGGAATAAAGGCGTTTAGCTCCTGGAAAGTTCTTGTAAAATAAAAGCACTCCTGCACTGAAATAGGGTTCCTGCTCACATCTCTATATGAGCCTGGTGCCAAAGGCACCAGGACTGAGTCCAGCCAGGGCCCCTGTGTTTTATGGGTCCCAAAGGGACATACGTGAGTCAAGTGACCCATTCCCCCCATCACTAGATGTTGTAGTTTTTGTGTTCTCGGGCCTGTGACCCTGACACCTACCCAGGCGAGTTTTTACCTTCAGGATACTGGAGGCTTCTCTGCTGGAATAGGGCCTTTTTGAATTCTTGTCTGGGTCCGTTGCACTGTCGACCATTCCCACTGTCGCAGTTCTTGGCGGGCATAAGCCGTCCCAGTGCCAGGGCCCGGCTGGTGCTCCTGGTCCAATTGCAAAATTCAGGCACCCTCCTCCGTAGTTGTAACTCAATGCTGTTTACCCTCCCAATTGAATAAAAGGCCAAATGGGAAGGCCCATCAGTATGTTATCTTGTGGAATTATAAGTATTGCAGGATCTCACGCATTTCCCTTCTCTTTTCTAGTGTCATTGTTATGTTACTTGGCATTTATATGGCGCCTTATGTATCATTGGTATGACCTCAAAGGGCTGGTAAATTGAACGCCCTCGGGAACCGCAGTTCAAGTCAGTAGAGAGAAAGTGTGTCGTATGGTGCATGGGCACACCGGATATGTGTGCAGCTGGTGTGTTTGTTGCATGATAGCCGCTTCTTGGCAGTAGGTGTGGTGCTGAGGAGATCAGTTGGATGTGTTCAGTCTGGAGGGTGGACACCCAGACTGAGTTCTGGTTGTGTTAATCCTGAGGAGACACTTAAGCTAGCCGGTATGTGCTCAGCTAACTGTGTTTTATTAGGATGATGAGGTGTTCGTGGGGTCATGTTAGTATGAGAACAGCTAGGCCGAATGTGTCATAGCATAGCTGTGTTCTATTTGAATGATGGTAAATAGGAGAGAGTAAGCGTAGTAGTGTGATATGGTGGTTATCAGTAAAATGTTTGCGACCAAGCACGAGAGCAGGACAGGGGACGTACATAGCGGCCTATGTATATAAAGCAACAGGATGGATAGGGTAAACATGGGATACAGATAACATGGGGATACAGGTACTTAGCATATACATAGCATAAATAGGAGATACAAAGAAATACAGGGATATAGTCACTCCATCCACTAAACTTTAGCACATTGACGCTATTAGGCACACTTTCTAGATTCAACTATACCACAGTAACGCTATTAGGGCACACTCAATGATGTTGGGAGCACAGTCTACATGCAGGGTTCAGTATAGTGATGCTATTAGGGTACATTTGTCCTTAATATGTGGCTGTACAATGTAAAACCGTAATACTTTTAGGGAATTTTAGGTGAGAGTGGTAGGGCTTTCTGGCGTGAAGTGATTGCTTCAGTCCCCACCCTTGCCACACTTACTCTTTGGTTGGTGTTGGTTGACGGCAGGCTACTGGCTTCATGGTTCTCCTGCGGATACCTGCAGATACTCTCCTGAGCCGCCTCTTTAGGAGCCGCCCTTTGCCTTGGGGCCCTTAGCCGCAGGGGCTGCCAGGCAGATGGGTGCCCAGGTCTGGTCCAGGATAAAGTTGGAATTGACCAATAGCGGCCGGGGGAGGGCTGGAAGAGGCCTGAGAAGGCGGGACAAGAAGTGGGGAAGCGGCTCAGGAGATAGATCCTGGTACAGTTGGGTTTCATTCCCATTAAGTGTGATCTGTCGCTTTTCTGGCTTCCCTAAGAATGTGTACCTTCTGCGGGTAACATGCTAGTGCCACCAAATGTGTCTCTGGGACAGGCACTCAGATCCTGCCGTTTCGGACCAACTCTGTGAATTCTGTCAATGGGAATTGTTACCTCTGCCTCCGTATTCAATAGATCTTTGAAGACTCCTGTAACTTCCTCTCTTAGGGCTGTGTCATTCACCGATTCTGGAATATTTCATATACGAATTTTGGACCCCATTGATCTATGCTCCAGGTCTTCACATTGCTGCTGAACATTATACGTTGTTATTGCCAACTGTTCGAGAAACTCGTCTGATTTCGTAGATTACTGGGCCAAGTCTTGCAGTACCTGCTCATTAGTGTCTGTTCGTTCCTCCAGGGAGGCGATGTCCTTACATATATGCGCAAGGCAGATTTGAATTCTGAAGTAAAGATGTCGAATTGTAGTTGCAAGGAAGCTGCAAGTTTGTCCTGAAAGACTTGTACACACTGCTCAACATCTTCTTTTGAGGCCACCCTCTTAATATCTGTGCTGTCTTTCTGCGCCTCAACCGGCTCTCTTGTGTGATCTTGGTGTTTTTGGGTGCCACCTGGCCTACGCCAACTTCTTATCGGATTCTCTTTGGGGGTGGGTGGGAGAGTGGAGGGTGCACTCTTTCCTTTTCTCCCTTGGTCCTCACATTGATGTTCCCTGGAACTTCCCTGCTGCCAGATAGTGGTTAGGTATTTCCCTATGTTTCTGTTTCACTGTAACCTTTTAGGCTTTCCAGGAAGAATCCAGCGTGAATATTAAAGGAATCAGATTTCCTAATGTTGAATATTAAGGGTTTCCCAATCGCACACAGCTTGCCCACTTGAAGTCTGGTTCTCCTCACTCCCTGGAAATGTTAAATGCTAGTGAATATCAGTCACTTATGTAACAGGGCATACCCAGATGTGCTGCAAGTCCTACCCTAGATTTCCTTGTTTCAAAGTGAGGGTACCAGCTGTCCTCCAATCTTCCAGATCACCTTCACAATGACAGTTCTGAAGCACTTATAATCTCCTCAAAGATCTAAATTCTGTTTCTTTTTCAGTCCTCATTCACCGCCTATCATAGAGTCTCTGCCCTAGCAACAGTGGCCCATGTAGTGCTTTTCAGATTCGAGGTGCTAAAAGCATGTCTGCTACACCATCAGGATCCCAGAAAGGAGGCAGTCTCCTTCTATTCCCAAATCACCTGACCCAAATGGGTCCCACCTGTGTGCGAGGAGGGAGGCCACAGCACATTATGCAGTGCAGTATTTGGCAATGTCCTATTTGAACTGACATGTTTCGACATATGGATGATTCCTTTCATGCCCTGTCTTCCTCGGGGTCAAGAAATGCATGCATTAGTTATCCTTTGGGTGTGCATACCTTACATAGAGAAGGTTTATATCTGAAATAAAGTAAATGGAAAAAACACTAATTAGGGAATGAAGCCTAAAAAAAATCATTTGGACTAAAATGCTTTTCCATGTCAATCTGTATTCCTCCTTATAATCTAACCTGTGGTCTCCTGATGCAGA
The DNA here is from genome assembly GCF_040938575.1 of Ambystoma mexicanum. Classification (NCBI taxonomy): domain Eukaryota; kingdom Metazoa; phylum Chordata; class Amphibia; order Caudata; family Ambystomatidae; genus Ambystoma; species Ambystoma mexicanum. The sequence continues at coordinate 317,076,972 of NC_090926.1, forward strand.
ATTTGAGATGGTTATTGGTATTTCTTTGAGCTAGTGACTCTAGTTGCTGTGTTTCTGTTAAGTCCGCAACAGGACTTCTTTCTTCACATATAATGATTAGGTGAAAGGCCTTTTATTTCCACAGCATGTGCTGTTAAATCATTGCATCGATAAAATTAGGTTTTCTGGTTTTTTTTTGTTTTTTTTTAAAGAATATTTTTCACCAACTAACAATGTAAGTAACATCTAATTGTGATTTGGGTTTCACAAGCATCTGTTAAACATGTTCTTTGTTAAAATGCCCTTGACTGGCGTCTAAGGTCATTGTCTAGAGCTCCGGGGTAGTAGTAGTTGAGATTTATATAAAATGATTATGGATTCCTTGAATATTATTATGTTTGCTCTGTCAGAACTTAAGAATGTGGTCTATTTAGCAGCAACTGTGCGTTTGTATCCTTAATTGGTCCTTTGGAGTAGTGTTCTACTTTTATCTGAAAGCAGTCTGTTTTTTAGGGGGGGATGTGCTAGCAGGGGAGGTGTGTAACTGTACTCCTCTATGTTACAAAGATCAATTTAGAGGCTGACAATTATTCTAATTAATGTGTGTTCACCTGGATTTCCAAACTCAACCCTGGAGCTGGATTTTGGGAGACCAATTATGGTGAACAGGAAATACACTAAAGTCTAGCCAAACCGGATCAAGGTCCGTAGCAGAGCAGTAAAGCCTAAGCTTATGTGGCGTGTGGTAGTGGTCTAGGGCTACAGTGAGTACACACAGAACACCAATAATTACAGATATAGAGGTAAGTGCAACAATATACAATGATTTATTAGGCCTTTAAAATACACACTGAGCAGTGAAACCTCTAGGCAAATATCATCACACACCTACACACACCTACTATAAAACAGATATATATGTATATGTATATATATGTGTATATATATGTATATATATATGTATATATATATATATATATATATATATATATACACACACACACACATTAACCCTTAGGAAAATATGGAAAGCATTTCATTCAATAACCAGTGTAAAATAGGCAACTACTTGGATGCATACATTTCAGTAGAAACGTTTTAGAGCAACCATGAAACAATTCCATAGCACGTAGTAAGTCCAGCTTTAAGATGGCCTGGGGCCTTGTGCCCTGAAGTAATCCATTCCAAAATGATACTTTTCAGGCAGGTTTACTGTGGGATTGGACGATGCCAGTGGTTGTGACTCAAAATTTAACAAGTTAATAAAGTTCAGGTATGGTCCTCTCAATCCTACTACACTAGGATAGGCCTTGAAGGGATCCTTAACAAGGTTACCATCAACTTCAGTCGGGAAAGCGAGATGGGAACAGGACTTTACACCCATGCACCCTATGGGGGCAGGTGGCAAAAGGAACAGGTATGTTAACTGTTCCACCTTGGATTTCTCCAGAGACCACGGCTGAGGCTCTGGATTCCGTTTGGGGACAAAGTCTTCTGTGCGTGGTCATGTCGAGGGAGGCACAGGGTTCGTGGATGAAGAGGTCACTTATGGATACTGGATTTAGTTTTGGCGGTCACGTGCTTGAATCTTGGTTCTAGGTACTGCAAAGAAAATATAAGACTTTTGTGAAGTAAGTGACCTAAGATGACACCGGGAGCAAAGAACATGGATTCCATCGAGAGTCACCACGGTCAGACGGCAAACTTCAATGGACGAACAAAGGAGCAGACCCTCTGTAGTCTCCATTTATGCAAGAAGGCTGAAAATGCAGGAGCAGGTCTCTTGCAGTACAAGCTCAAGATCCTCTACATTCTAAGGATGCACTCAGAAGGGCAACGTTTTCAGCAAAGCAGAACAGGAGAGGACTGGTCAGTCCACCAGTTGGTCCAGGCACACTTCCAAAGGCTCAGAAGGCACAGGTCCTCAAGCCGGGTTTGGGAGTGGTTGTTTCCACTGGTCCAGGGGTCAATGTACCAACAAGGGTCTTCTTTATATCAGGCTAAGGAGCAGGGCCTCACAGAGACATCACTGGAGTTGGTGCTGGTCAACACTAGGAGTCATACCCAGGTAGCCAGCGGGTTGGTCTTTGTAAGGGTCTTGGCTCCAACAATGATCTATTGAATGGCTGCAGCAGTCCTCATTTATCCAGCATTTGGACACGAAGCTCGCCCGGTCCACCAAGGGAAAGGATCTGCAGCATTCATGCATTCATGGATAACCGCTGGTCACACAATCTGCCCAACAGATCTTAAGGCACCAAGGTGTGACCTGGGATCAGACAGTCTCAGCCTCCACATCCGACCACATACACAGACCACCCCATAGCCTGTAAAAGGAGCAGCTTTCCCCTGTAAAAGGCATTCGATATATGGCATTTACGCCCATGAGAGGACAGGAAGTAGGCCAAGGAACAATCTGGCCAAAGGACAGGCAAAACTTTCATGGCATGGCCATCTTAGAGTGCTAGCCACTCTTGGGAGCTGTTTGTGCTAATTGCACAAGTGTGCAGGATAAATGTTCAAAACACGGTAGGAAAATGTTGGCTGCAACCAGCCCTTCCTGGACACTCTGTATTGTAACCAGAGAGTTACAAAAGTAAAAGATATAAGGATGCAAAGTATCTTAACCACACTACACATTGGGGTGATGCGTGCAGATGTAAAAATACAAAAAACCCATCAAGCGAGACATAGGCCTTCATTACACTTTTGACGGTATCCCGCTGGAAATACCGTCCGGATACTGGCAAAAATGTCTTACTGTTTCTGCCGCCCGATATCTGGGTATTACCGGGATATTACAGGTGGCAGAGACTCTGGTAAGTTCCCATTCCATGGAGTCCCACAGGACTTCATGGAATGGGATTACCGGAAACCGTAGTACCAGTACTGATGAATCTGTAATTTATTTGCCATTAGGGGCCTGATCTACCGACAGGTCAGGTCTGACGGTAGAGCACTGCCCCACCGGCAAACTTGTGTTTCTCCGGTCTAGAAATCATACGGGTGCCGGTAATACGGCAATTGCACAGGCATTCTTTCCAGACCGGGGACCTTGTATTGAGGGCAGTAGTCTCTCAGCATGATAATCTCAGACTGATCTGCCTCCCCATACAAATGAGTGCAAACCAAGCGGAAAAAAAATCAAAGGCTGTACTTGCCTCCAAAACGTCAGGTAAGGACTCGAAACAAAGCAAAAAGATGGGGTGTCCAATAGAGCAATCTATGGGTGGAATGCAACAAAACTAACGCTTTTATGGGTGACTATGCAATCTGTTAACTAATCAAATACTGTATTAATGAAATCACCATTTCAATTAGGTTCATAAAAGCATATTATCACAGCCTGAGTGCTGCACCATTTAAGCAATCTACCCTTGAGTGAAATAAAATATGCACTACAATTCAATATCTCAGTAGTGACACTGCCCGTGTATTCTATTGCAGTTCTTTGTTGGCTGATCTGTACCCTTGCACCTAATGGTGCTTGTTGCACAGTAACAGAGCATGGGTGCCTTTAATAAAGCTCTTCTGTGGCGTAACAATGTTCTTGTTTCTTTACTGATCTTTTTTTTTTTGGGCCGGGGGGGCAATAGTTACCTTGTGTCCTATATGGCATCTGTTTTGGTGGTTACTCTGCTTGGGTATCTTACGCTCTTTGTGACTGCAATACTCTTATAGCCTGTGGGTGCTCTTTATGGGCTAACTATACACTTTTGTAATTTAGAAACTATTTTTTGGGGAGGGGGGTAATATGTGATTGTGTGTCTCTTGAGTTCTTTTCAAGGGGTAACTGTGTTCTTGGGTCTGTGTTCAAATGGAGCTTTGCCTTGGAAGAACTGAACCATTTGTCTAGTTTTGTAATTTGGGACCAGTGATGGGAAAAGATTGTAACATTAGCTAGTCTTGGGTTCGGTAGTAATGGTTCCGAGTAGCAGTGGTGGACTTCGAGAGCGTTTGGTTGGTTTGAATTCTATGTTTTACCTTTTATTAGCCATATTCTAATTCAGGATTGGTAAGTCACCTGTCTTTTTATTTTTTTTAATTTTAGGTGTGCAAGGAGCAGCATCGGTTTGAGAAGCTGATGGAGTATTTTCGAAATGAAGACAGCAACATTGATTTCTTGGTGAGCATCTGGAGCACCTAGATCAGTTGCATAACATGAAGGCTGGTTGCGACCATTCAGGACCTTTTTTATGGCCCTCCAAGTAACCAGAGTAACCTGATAACTGCAGTTTTCATTCTATTTAACACACAGGTTAAAGTTAAAATAAATAGTGCAATAAACACAAATTACACCCAAAAAAAAACATGTTTTATTTTCTTTACTCAAATTCGAGCACCAAAGCCTGTACCACCAGCTCATGCCACTAGACAATCTGCCCGCTGTATGAGACTTGTATGGTATATTCTGCCCTAGAAAGATAATAAAGTAACATGCTGCAGTTGGGAACCTAAAGCCACCATGTGATGTGGGGGAAAATCCTATGTGCGGGTTAAGTGGGAAGCGGGGGAAGAGATGTGCTGCTTAACATGACAATTGAATGCTGTTTTACTTTGTACATTGATGGGACTGGTGGTCACTTGTCTTGTTCCAAAGTGTTGTTCTATTTTGGTCCTTATGATGGTTTGCAAAGAGTCCCTTCTTCCCATGTTCCCCCACCTTCTCATTTTCAGAACTCTGTTCCGGACTCTGTGGCCTGTTCTGCTATTTCATACTTCTGACCTTGGTTTCTTTTCTCTCCGTAGGTGGCTTGTATGCAATTTATAAACATTGTGGTTCACTCCGTTGAGGACATGAATTTCCGAGTTCACCTGCAGTATGAATTCACTAAACTGGGTCTGGAAGAGTTTCTGGAGGTAAATCCTAGTGGAACACAATAGCAGTCCTATACAAGGGAGGAACGAGGTTTAAAGAGTGCAGTGAGGGGGATGGGCACCAAACAACCCTGGCCTTGTTCTACCATGCTAGTTTGACATTTGGATCCCGAGGGTCCTGGTCTGAAAATAAAAAGTAAACAAATATTTCAGAATCTATTATGAAATTACCTTGAACATCAAAGTCTCCTGGAATCTGCCTACCCAAATACAAATGTGTCTAACTGGCTAAGTCAACTACTGGAATAGACAAGCCACCAGTGTATCCTCTATGTATTCCATAATAGCTGCACATGTTATTGTCCCCTGCCAAATTAGTCCCATCTACAAGGTGTCTGCCTGAATAGAGCATGCCATATTCCCCTGATTACAAACATCTATCCACAATGTACCTTCCTGGAAAGTATCACCTACCAGGGTCTTGTAGTGGAATACATCTACTAAGGGTTTGCCCTTGAATGACATCTCTAACAGCACATTGCACTGAACATATCACCTTATAAGCAGGGTCTATTTGTTTTTGTAGAACAGCAGCCTAGAATGGTGTCCTGTTGGAAATAAGCCTACCAGGGTTTTTCCACTGGAAAACGAACATCTAGCAGTGCATTCTGGAAACAATCAGCTACTGGGTTTATATCCCACTAGCAGGGCCTGCTACTAAAATAGAACCAACCAACGGGGTCTCCAACTGGAGTAAACCCATCTAGCTGATACCAGAATTTCAGACTTATTTAACATACCTTTGGTGTATATCACCTGTCAGGGTATCCTATTATTATGTTGTTGGTACTACCAATGTATTCTGCTTTAGAAAGCTCACTCAGCAGGAAACCCCACTTACCTGGCCTCGTTCTGTAGAAGAACAGGAACATGTTTCTTTGTACTAATTATCAGGGTCTGCTGCTGGAGTAGTCGACATTATCATGGCCTCCTAATGACATTGTCGAAACTGTATGGGTGGTCTTCGGGGTTAAACCCAGTTATCTGGGTCTGCTGTTAATTTAAAAACAGCTTGCAGAGTCTCATTTTCTAGGTGGCCCAGTTAACTGGGTCTCCTCATCTAAACATCCAAAGATATGGTTCTCCTTCGATAGTCCACGCAAATATCAAGATCTCCCTCTGTTGTGGATTCAACTGTGGGGGTCTCCTAAATGAGACTGCCAAACTGTTGGTCACCTTCTGGAGTAGACCGCGTCCCCTATTGGAAAATGCATATTTCCTCTGGGCCTTCAATGGAAATGACCCACCGACAAAGTATCTAACTAGATCGGGCTTGGCAACTTTTATTTCGAGCCACCCCTTTCAGCCTTTCTTAAAACAGTCTATTATAGTGGTACAGGCTCCCACGTGAATTAAGCCGTCTAATATGGTTTCCTACCTAATTGGACACAAGTATTGCTAAATTGACCTTTAGCCACAACCCTCCTGAGGGTATCCTCCTGAAATCAATATGTCTGTTATACTTTTGATTTTGACTGGAATTTAAGGTATCTGCAAACCTGGACTCTGACTCTACAAAACTAGAAAACAATATTAACAAAACACAATGCTCTTGCTCAGGGGAAACCTTTCAGAAAAGGACAGCATTTCCTCATCCCTTACATCAAGATAAGGCGGTTTCTTTAGGGGACTGCCTCGAAGCAAAGAAAGTCTTGCATAATCCTTCAGATTTAGGTTGGGTATGTTGGTATGTCTATCGCTGTCAAATGTCTGGTAGAGGCTAGGGTCCGGTGTGTTAAGTTATGGAGCTTTTATACTGCACCAAACCACCGCCATATCAGTCCCAGAGCACCTGTTTTTTCCGGGAGAAGGTGGCATATTGTGCCCTTGCCCAGAGTACCCGAATTTGTAATCTCTGGAGGGGAAAGGAGTAAACTGAGAAAGCTATGGAGATGGAAAAGTAGAAGAAAGAATGATGAACGATGGCAGGGAGGATGCAGAGGGTTATAAAGAGTGATGTCTGTAAGAACTGATGTATTTTGGTCCTTTAAACGAACCATGTGTTAATAATGATGAAGATATGCGATTTAGGTTTTGTTTGAGGCTTATTTATGTGGGGTAGTTTCAAGTTAAGAAGTACTTGAACCGTGTAGTAAGACTGGTAGAGGCCTTTGAGCTGCTGCTGTTATATTACGAACTGTTAGTTAACAGATAAGATAGACTTGTACCTTTCGTGGAGGAAGATTTGGCATGGTAGACAAAACTTGGAAGATACAAAACAATGTGACCATCAAAATTAGCGATTAATCTATACATACAGTAGCCATACAATTTCTGCGTTATAGATTATAGATTAAAAGGAGTGTTTAGTTGGCAAGAATACATTCTTTGTTAAGCTAGGACTGATACATTTTATAATATACCTCTCCCAGTTATCATGTGTTAACTACGTACTGAGATTTGTATGCATGAAGCAGTACACACAGCAATGAGGATGTGATGGCGATAACATGTGTCCTTAGTTCTAAATATTTTAATAGTGATTCTATTACATGCATGTAAGAGGAGTGGTTCTAATTTAAGTAGAAGCTAAAACTTATGTCAATAGAAGCCTAAGGACCTGTTAAGCATGTAATATACAGTGTGCATGTTGCTTAACTACATAATCAAATGCAAACACAGATTAAGTATCAACGGGAATAGAAGTTAGTGGGTAGTATATTTCTCAATTTATTAACCATTCCTAGATAAATGAGTTGTTTATTATGCTGATATGTTGGACAGGGATCACTGAATCTACTTCAATGGATATGAGAGTGGAAGTGTCACTTGTAAAAAGAAGGATTGCAGACATTTGTTGTCCTATGACGCCATGTCCTGTGTATTGTTAAAGTATCATCGCAAGTCGGATCCCAGAAGTATATTACGTCTGCCCAATATATAAATACTTGGTGCAAAGAAAAACACTTGGGAAACTATGCGCCAGTAACACAGTAAACAAATACATTTTTTATTTTAACCAGACGGTTTATTCAAATAAATTTGAAATGTATGTTCATTCTGGCGTGAAAAATGCTGTTGCTTGGTTATATGCTGTAACAACTTGAAGTCCTCCAGTGTGTGTGTTTTTTTTTTTTTTTTAAATTTTTTTTAAAAGAGAACCCAGTTTCTGATAGAATGCTTTCTCTGCTTGTCATGTCACCAATTCATCGTTTGGATGAACCTATCATGTGTGCCCCTAAGGGACAAAGTCAATAGGTCCTCCACGTTCTCAGTTTCAAACGATTATAATCCTCTAATGTGTCTAATCCTCGACGCGTCTTTCGCCAATTGTTGTGGCTCCTCAGGAGGAATCCTTTTCTCTTTGGGATGCTTGATGCCTCAAAAGAAATTGAGTTTGTCTCATCTGCTTTGTTCCTTGTCATTTACTTCTTGGTCAATGCATTATTTCCATTTGGATTTTTGTGTAGTCTCTTGGAATAGAACTGGATATCCTCATCCATGTCTCGAATGTTCAGTCTATTCTATATGGTTGTGCTACCTTTCTTTAGTAATGCTTCACAATAGGCTTGTTTTAATTTCTGGGCAATGTGTCTGGAAGAGAGGTGTTTAATATAGATCTAGCTGCCTCTGTTACAGGAGGAAGATTTAGAATATCTTTGAAGAAGACTGGTGGTCAAAGGTGCACCAGGGATCCTGCAAGAATATTTTGCTTATTTGTAATGATATCATAGTCTCCAAATTCCACGGTTGAGACAGGGCTGAAGGAACAAAATCTTTTGTTCATGTGTCGGGGGCAATAGTCATTCTCTGTGGGATGTTGGGTTGGCCAACTTGTCTTTAATCCAGTAGTAAGTGTCCATTTTTAAGTGTGGAGAGGGCACTGCATAGGGAAAAGGTGGGCTAGAGCTGGGGGAAGAGCCTGCTGGATTGCAGAATTTTGAGATTATTTAAACTATTTCTTTCTGAGGATTAGAGACATTCTTTAAAAGTAAGATTTTAGCTTGCTTTATCTCAGTGTGGTAGAGCCTCCTTTGTAGGAGGTATTTTTTTGGGATCCTGAGTTCTTATTTATTCTCTATTTTAATTCTAGCATTTTGTTTTTTGCATTATTTTTTTTCCAGGGCTTAATTGAACCGTGTGGTTCTGATTTCATCATACTTTTCTTGGTTCTCAATGTGGCAGTGGTATCCAAGTCATTGGTGATTCATAGGTAACATGTTTTCATGCATGTAGCAGGGTAAATTAGCGTGTTTGTGTCTTTGGTGTAATGATCCATGTAGTCGCAAAATCAAACTCAAAGATGATATCTTTCCAGATTCTGTATTGAGCTTTGAAGTCTGATGTTGGTGTCTGAGAATAACTCGGGAGTAAGTTGGAGAAGAAATGGTCGACCCAGTAGACGCTGACTGTTGCTAATGTTAGAAGGAGGTTTGGTGGCCTAGACATGGACTCTAGTGTGTGTCTTGCCATGTGTTGGAAGTGTTTAATGCATGTACATGTACGAGTGCTTAATACAAAATTCCAGGTTTCTTAGAAGGGTGTTTGTGAGGTTATGTTACGATTGTTCTAACCAATGTTTCAAATTGCCTTAAATACAGTGGTTGCAGTGTGATGTGATATTGTCTAAAATAAAGCCTGCTAAGTCTTCACCTGGCAGGTTAACATGGATTCGCAGTTGGGCAGCCAAATCCAGTTAAATGATGAATAATCTTTCCTTGTGTATTGGAGTGATACTTCTGCTCTTAATATTCTGGTCTTCAGAATTACCTTGTAGCCATTGCCCTATGGATGGTCAAAAGCAAATATATTTGAACCATGTTTCGGTGAGAAATATGCAACAGATGTCATTTTCTGACATACTATTTAACTGTTCTTTTTTGTTTTGACATTGATATATTTGAGACGGGAGCAAAGAGGAAAAAGGAATTTGTGTGGCAGTGGTTATGTTACTTTTTGGTTTGATTAATTCGCTAATGGAAGCATTTCTGTTGTGTTCGCATAGGTTTTAGGGTAGCAGGTTTGTCATCCCCGGGAGAAGGGTGAATCCTTAGCAAGTTCATAGAGTCTGCAGGTCTGTGAGTTGCCAGTGTTATTGGAAGGGGCCATATCTGAGTAGTTTTATGGACGAGTGAGGAAGAGGAGTTTTATTTATTCGAGTGTTCTTCATAGTAAAGTACAAGGGATGGAAAAGTCAATGCTTCCTTCTGGCCCTTTTATCTAAGACTGTAAGAGTCTTCACTTAGTATTATGCCCTCACTGTAGAGGATAGCTTTCTGGTTGGAGCACAATGGTGGTGATCATTCTTCAAATACCGAAGGCCCAGTTGGTTCCATAAAAAGGGAAGCGGGGGACAGCCCTGCAACCCCCACTCCCCTTAAATGGTATAATGGGTACACCTTTACTGGGTCAAACCACAGAAATTTTGCTGCAGTTTTATTACTGCACACCGCCCAATTTTCGAGACAATTTTACCCATTTCATGTTGCGCTGTATGCTACCTTCTTGTAGGAAACATGTTTTCTGTGGGTGAATATCAATGAGCCGGTGATGTACCTCAGTGAGGAATTTTAAGACTTTGTATACTAATTCATGGAGCTGCTCCAAGGTGCATGCGTTGTAAAATCCAGTGTTTTGCGCCATTATTATCTGGCATGTGACCGCATTGATGGACTGTAAACCTCTAAGGGGCATCCGTTTGGTCTAGTAGCTCCCAGAACTTGGCCTCAAAACCATAGGTTTTCCACTTCTTTAAGCAAAATCTTGGTTGTCAGGAGATGTATACATAGTAGGCATATCTCTCTGAGACCCCTGCCTGAAAGGGAAGCACTATAATTATTTTGTTTAATGGGGGTCAGAACAACCATATTATGAAAGTTAGCATATATATGGGCTTTGGACAGGTAGTTGGTGATCTGAGTCTGCAGTACCTGAAGCCTGTTTTGAGTGGCATGAGAGCCAAAGAAGGGCTTTGGAGGAGGACCGGAAGAAAATAATAATTTAACAAATGAATACTTGTGATATCATTGACTGTTTCGTACGCCTCCTGGTTGCTAGTGATCCTGCAAGAGGAACATTAAATTCCAAGGGAATGCTTGGAGTATGCCTCAAACTGGGTGAGGTAGTAGAATACCTTTATTTGTACAGTTGGGTAGAATTAAAATGTAAGAACTGCTTACAGCTTTCATTTTAGAGTGTTTGCTGAATGAAAAAGGGTTTGCACTGCTACATTAAGTGGCATGTCTCATGTGGTTCTTTCATGTTTGACTTCTACAACCGTCTTACACCTTGAATTTTTCAGCGGTATGTTTTATGATAAGCTGTAGTTTATTTTCCAGGCTGAGCAATGAGATATGTAAATACATTATCTGATGCTTGTGAATCTGCTTAGAATCAGATGCTGTGCATATAGTCTGACATCTAATGGTAATCATGGAGTATTGCATTTTTTTCAAAGATCGAAAAAGGGATGTCGACATGGGCATGTATGTAACACTATCCTTAACGTGATGTCTAGTGTACCCAAAATCCTTCACGTGTCGAGTGTCCCCCAGATTGTTTTTTTCTGCCATTCTGATCGGTCGCTTCATGCAGAGCTTGTGTTAACGAGAACTATTGCTGTTCCACGCATCTTCGACCCCTCCATCGACAAACCTTTTCGACAACTGTTCCTGTTTGCCGTCTGCAACCCTTTGCTGACTCCCAACAACTTGACCGCTGTTGTCGGCCTTTGCCTTACAGTTCGGAGAGTGGAGACCTGTTTTTCTTGACATTTTTCTCTTTAGATAATGCCTTTTCTTTCCTTTCCCTCCTCGTTCTTTACTCGGCTGGCTGCTCTTTTTCCATGTTACCATGGAGAGAACTCCATGGTAACATGGAAATTGTGCCGTTCCTGTAACAGGTTTCCGTGGAAGGACACTCCTAGGGAGTGTACAATTGTCTACCTTGTGACCACAACGAGAGGCGTAGCAAAGCCTGTCGACTCTTTAGACTTAAGACGCTTTAAGAAAGGTGCACAAATCGGTGGTTAGTGTGAGGAGTCAGTAATGCGAAGTGGACATTTGCTTGTGTTTTTATCCAAATTACATTTTTTATTAAAAGTAAAAAATAAAACTTAAACCTCACTAAACCGATTCCATCAGGGAGTTTCCTAACTAGTCTAAGGTGTAAGGCAATGACTCCTTGATCAACAAAACTGGCACTCACACTAAAAACCAGAACATTCAAGGTAAAACATAAACAACATAAATAAGAGAATAACCGACAACCAGTGATTTGGATGACCTTCACCTGTCCTGGGTAGACCCTTTCCCCAGGATTGCTCAAAGTCGATTTCTCCCAAATGTTCAAAAGGAAAGTAAAGTCTTGAAGCAGTTCTTGTAATTTCCAAAATGAAATAAAAGTTAACCAAACAAAACCCCACTGGTACCAGTTTTTCAGCTTTCTGTTGAATAGTTCCCCTTCCAATTACAGCCCAGAAAACGGCACCAATGGCATTCCTGGATATTCTTCTTCCAGGATTGGTTTGCCACAGTTCACAAAACAAAGAAACAACTTCTGATTCAACAACTTCCTTTGTATTTGTGACCTCTGCAGTGTCTTTAGTAAAAATTGTCAGGATGCTACTTCTTAGGGTGTTGCTTTCGTCTTGACAACCTTCTTCTACTGTTACTATGGGAGCAGGCTCCTTTGCTCCACAGTATGCCACTTCTTCAACCAGCTTTAGTGTAGGATGCACTGACTATTATACACAACCACAGTTCTGTAAGGTCTACTCCAACTTGATACATTAGAATTATGAGGCACTCTTCTTTCCTAGGCTATGAGAAAATAGCCTCTTTGCCTCTTCTGTCTATCTTATTGCCACCAATGTAATCTGTCTATGCTGCAAGACTAGTCCTCTTTCAACAGTCTCAGCATTACAGATTGTTGACATAATCTTTTTACAAGCACCCAGTTCCCTTCCCCAGCTTCAGTTACACCTTCATGGTTGCAGTAGCTATCCTTAAGCTATATTGCCACTCTTCTAGCTTTGGATAACAGTGGTAAACTTGTGTCGGAAGACACCAGACCTTTAACAACGTCAACATACTCAGAATGCGGGTGAATAGATCTAAACAGCGCTCATTTCAATATACAAAGATTTGCCTACTGGCTTGGGCAATGCTTGCTCTTCTTTTCAGTTCAACAACTTCTATATTCATAGAATACTTGTTCTGAATGTTGCAAGGATCCTTCTTCAAAATAGAAACCCATTTCGGTACAAACGACCACTTTTGGAGGAGGATTTATAACTTTAAAGACTCATAAGAAATTGTATTTTCCTTTATTATCAGTTGCAATCTGACTCCAGTCGGGAATCGGTTGTTCACACGCAACCTCTCTTTGATGGGAATATACTTGTTAGTGAAAGTCAGCTTTAGGTTTCTGAGTGATCTGGAAAGCGTTGCCCTTCTTAATTGGAGGCACGCGAACACTCCGACTTGCATTAGAAGTACGTATTACATTCTCATTGTTAGCCGACACATTCACAGTGACGAGCAAGAGTCAATCTCCCGCCGGTGCCGTCGCCTCGGATGAAGATTCCTCAAACAGCCACGGCTCCATTTCAGAGTTTGGTGACCTTATTGTGGAGTCTGCTGACTCCCTCATGCTCGTCCCCAGCCCTGCTAAGCATTCTATCCCCGCCCACCTGGCACCTTCCAGGTTGCCGCTCTTTTTCCCCACTTAGCTAGCTCGCCCACCTGGTGCCTTCCTGGTTGCTGCTCTTTTTCCCTACTTAAGGAGCCCTCCAGCCTCTTCTCCTTTACAGATGGGGAGCAGGTGCAAGTGGATCTAGCTCACCTTGCCTAAGCACCAACCACCTTCTTAGCCCTGGCTCTTCCTTTCTGCTTTTAACTCTTAGATCGACGTCATTTCTCGCCCGGGTGTCAGAAGTGAAGGGCAGATGAAGAAAAGGGCAATTCATGTTTGGACCAGGAGGCCCCAGGGCCCAAACCTCTGCTCAGACAGCAGCTAAGCATGCACCAACATGTGTTTACTCCCCCTGTCCTCACAGGCCATCCCCACCCCCTCTGGTTCTGCCGTGATGTTCTCTTGTGCCCCTAACCCTTCTTGCACACAGGTGTTTCCTGTTTTGCTTGATTCATCTACCCTGCTCCCCCTCCAGCCTACTTCTGCAGGAGTCTGTCCTGATACATTCTGGTTTGACCATCACCATCTTGTGGCCAATGCTGGACTTGACTTTTATGGACTTCATTGTTTCACGGTGCGTCACCCTTTCTCAACTCTCATGCTGGACTTCCTTTGTATCTTGTACTCATGGTGGCCCTGAATCATGTTGTTCCCATCTTCATTTTGTATCCGGGCTTGTAACATTATGTGTTAATACTGACTTCTGCAATTGTATTCCCTCTACCCTCTTGCTTCTCCACTCTTTTTGACTGCTTACTCTGTTCTCTCCTTCTCTTCCTTTCTGCCTTTTCCGATCTCCTCCTCCCTTACTTTCTTCTATGCAATTGCTCTATTAGAATTGTACCTGGACCTATTATGATTGCAACCTCGTCTGTCTCCTCCTCCTCCCTTTACTTGTCTGAAACCTCCCCCACCCACCGCTCCAGCACTATCTGAAATGTCATCAGACCTAGTACGATAGTCGCTTATTTTGTTCCTCGCCTCCCTTTCTGCACCCCTCTCCCTCACCTTTTTTTTTCTCTGGCTCTACCGGAAATGTCGTCAGGCCTAGTACGGTAGTAGCCGGTCTGTTTGCATTTCCTTCCCACTTTCCCCCCTCCCTTCCTTATATATGTCTTAGCACTTGCACTATCTGAAATGTCGTCAGGCCGAGTACGATAGTTAATTTCACATCCTTACTGTTCATGGCCTGTAACAATGTCATTGTATTTTCCCTTGTTTCCTCCCTTGCCTTGAAGCACTTTGAAACACATAGTTTATTTATACACTGCCTATATACAATCATATCGTGCCGTAAGCAGTGCAATTGGTAAGTCACACCCTGGTGACAAGGGTACACACTCTTTCAAAGACCAAGCCCACAGCCCCTCGTCCTCCTTTGAAAGAATCCTCAAAAAAGTCTTCGGCACCCACAGGCCCGTCAACATTTTCAACAGGCCTAGATAACCTGAGAGTTCAGGGCCCACTGTGCCTCCACTGTCGCAGTTGGCGCATGGAACCAAGACTTCTGTTGCCCATGGTGCCTCCCATAGGTTTCGGCGCATGTTTCGGATGCGGCGAAAGACATGTCAAAACGTACTTCTTTAGTCAAAAACCACACCAAACTCAAGGAAAAGCATTGTAAGGCCCTATCTCATGGTGCTGGGCTCTAATAAAACCCTGCTGTGCCTTCAGGGTATTCCCAAGCCTCCTCTCCTTTGTCCCAGGTCCTATAGTCTGTGCATGCGTCCTATGCAGTAGTGGTTCTCGAGCCAATAGTGTCAGGCAAGTGGTCAGTGGGACGATCTAGTGGTTGTCTCGACAGCCCTCGCTCAGTCTGTGCAGTGGTAGTCGAAGAAGCCACTCTCACCATGGACGCACACCTTCTACACCAGACAGCACATGCCACATGGTTACAATCAGTAGCAAATGAACAGATCAACCTGTTGGAGCTACTTGCTGTATTCAAAGACTCGAAAGCTTCTTGGACACAACTGCAAGGGAAGACCATTCTGGTCCTTACAGACAGCAGGACAGCCATGTGTAACTTGAACAAACGGGCACTCAACTCTCCAGTGCTGTCCAAACTGTCATAGAGCATTTGAAATGGGCACTCAAACACGATATCTTATTCCTGTCACAATGTGTTCCAGGGGCACACAATCTTCTGGCAGACGTGCTCAGCAGAAACGTGCAGCTACCCATAGAACACGAGTGGCGCTTGCACTAACACATTTTACACTACATCTTTGCAGAATAGGGTCATCCAAACATCGACCTTTTCGCAACACTGGAGAACGCACAATGCCCAGCCTACGCCTGAAGGTATCCCCTAAGACAGTCAAAGGGGAATGGTCTGTGGATAACAAGGTCAGGGAAATTTGCCATGGTTCTCGCATCTAATGAGAATGTCACTTTCCCCTCCACTGAAGCTGCCTTGCCTGTAAAACATGCTATCCCAAGACCAGGGGACAACGCTGCACCCATGCCCTCAAACACTCAACTTAGCAGCATGGGGTCATAGGGTTTGGGCCTCTCCAGCTGCCTCAAAGGTGTATGGACAGAAAGAGGCACGAAAATCTAATATTAAGCAATGTTATTCAAGTAAGTGGAAATGCTTTGTCATTTGGCGCAGTACTCGTAACATCAACCCAATCGACTTCACCCACACACACAGTCCTTTATCTAACTCACCTCTTACATTCCAGACTAGTTTTTAATTCTCTAAAGGCCTTGCTGCCCTTTCTGCCTACACCACATCTCAAAGCAAGGATTCCTGGTGGAAAGTCCTTGTAATTAAGGCTTTCATGGAAGGGGTAAAATGACTTTGCCTTCCTATTTCTAATACAACTCCCGGATGGGACTTTAATGTTGCCCTTACAAAGCTTATGCTTCCTCCTTTTGAGCCAATGCACAAAGCTAGTCTTAAGGCGCCCGCCTATAAGACTGCTTTTCTGGTGGCTGTTGCCTCTATTTGGAGAGTTAGTGAACTGCAGGCTCTCTCAGGTCAAAACCCATTTGATACTATTCATATACTTAATTCATTTCTCAGTTCCACGTGAACCGCTCCATTTAACTTCCAACTTTCTTTCAGAATCCCACTAACTCGGCTGAAAGAACACTCCATACACTTAGGAGCGCAGTGCTGTATTACCTTGATACGACAAAACCACCAAGAAAGACAGACCAATTCTTTGTCTCTGTTGCCTCTAATGAGAATGGGAACCCTGTCTGTAAGTCTGCAATCTCTAGATGGATTGTTAAATGTATCCAAATGTGTTACTGTCTGGCTAAAAGAGATTTACACTTAGAGCACATTCTACTCGAGGCACAGGAGCTACTATAGAATTCATTGCAAATGTTCCTCTTGATTCTATTTGCAGAGCAGCTACATGGAGTTTTGTTCGCAGCTTCACTCAACATTACTGCTTAGGTACACACTCTGATTGATTCTTAGGTGGGACAGGCGGTGTTAAGACATCTCTTTGCTGCCGTTCCATCACACATCCCACCACCATTTCCTGTTACTACTAGCTAGTCTATGCACAGCTTGCGATTCTAAGCAGATTCCAAACATCAGAAGACTTACATTACTCGATGTAATCATATTTCTGATTCTTTTATCTGCGCCCACCCTTCCTCCACTTTTGGAGTTGAAGCATTCTCTTCCGGCTCCCTCATGGCAGAACAAAAACAACCATGGGTGGGGATCTTGAAGCGTGAAGGATCTTGGGTACACTACACGTCACATTAGGGATAGTGTTACAGACACAGCCATGTCAAAGTCCCTTTTCGATCTTCGAAAATAAAATGCAATACTCTACGATTAACACTACATGTTGGACTATATGCACAGCATGTGAATCTAAACAGATATAAGCACCAGAAATACAATTACGGTGAGTAACGTATGTCATGTCTGCGACATACAATAAGTCGCCTGCTAACATCTTGCAAGTTTTTTGAGTGGAAAATTTCATGAAAGGATCAGGGACTTCCTTGAAACTGCATTTTATTGAATGACCACCACAGTATTTATTTGTGACTATTTAGATGAAAACGTATTAAGTAGGTATTTTAGGGAATATGATTGTGAGCACAGTTTGTGTGCCGGCAAAAAGACTGTAAATAAATAAATAACTGTCTCTAACTTAAACTGATTTTCATATTTTGAGTTGTTGGTCTTCTGTTGACCATGCAGTGATCTACAAACCAATTTGTGTAAGATTAACGTTGTTTAAATCGGTTTCCCTGATCCCACAACCCCACTTCTCCTGTCACAGGGAGTACCCGCTGATTAATACTATGTCGAATACAGTTTTAAAAAAAAAATGTTTCACGTTCAAGGATATGTTTATCTGTAGGAAAGGCTGCATCTGTTCTTTTGCCTTTTTATACCTTCAGGCCCTATACTATCAACATAACAATTCATGTGCACCTTTTCCAGTCAACCCAATACAAGCATCAACACTCTTGTTCCCCCCCCCCTAGAACCCCACCTCATTCCCTAGTGCACACCTCCTGCTTTGCACATTTTTTCTTTAAATTTGACACAGTTTATGAGTGACTTTACTGTTAGTTTAATTGCAGTAAAAGAAAGTCATCAGTCTTTCCTTAGACTTGCAGTGAGGCTGATCTGTGGCATTTCTAAAGTTAATGAAGAAAATGTGAGCCAATTACAAGCTTATTAGGATCGTCAAGCTAGTGCCAAATGAAACGTTATACTTCTAATTAAAGCAATATTTTGCTGAATGGAAAAAATTTCCATTTCAATTACACTATGATTTTGCCTCCTCAGCATGTCTTACATTACGCAATACAAGAAATGTTTTCTGTACACTGAACACGTTTTCTGGAAACATACAATTGCATGCTGAAATAAACATTGAAAACTGCCGTTCTTCTGTGTGCTTCTTGGAAGGAGCTGGTATGCTATTGTGCTGGCAACCCTTTGTTGCATGCATGGGTGGTATATTAATGAGATCTTTGTTTAGTGTCTGGCTGATGACATAGCGGCACCTCCCAGCTACCTTATCTGATCAATCAAGTGCCCTGCTGCAAGCAGTTGTGTATTCAGGAGGGAATCTTTTTCTTGGAATATCAGTGAGTCAGGTTTTTGACTTGCAACATTGACCAATGTTGAGCATAAAAAGACGCACAAAAAAGGACAAGGAGAACTTTGAGACAGAAACCACTTACAACTCCATGCAAGACGGACCCGATGTTGGGCTTTCTCTATGGACAATGCAGCCTGTGGATACACTTTATTTACAACCGCTTCTTCTTGAAGCGCGAGCTGATGTCTGCTGTACAGCCAGCCCTAAGTATTTTGCTGCCATAGCCTTGGACTACTACAACATTTCAAGGGAGTTATCTGATCTGTGTCCAAAGAGATTGTATTGTGTCCATCGAAAAGGCATACCCAGGAGTTTTTGCATAAACGTATGGAGTGAATCCTGAGGTCCCCATTCAGGAGTACCTTATGGTGACCATTCCAGTGGCCAAGTCACGGGCCATACAGTCAGCTTTGTAAAAACCTGACTGCAGAATCTGGAAAGCTGCCTCTCTGCCATCCCGTACCTGCGTGTTCAAGCCAGTTCTACAATGTTTTTTTTTCGATGGAATTGTTTCAGCAAAAATTCCATCGAAAAACTGTCGAAGAAAGGTCGGTTTACCGTTCAAGCCGTCCCTCATATCACCTATAGGGAGGTTCTCGGAGCCCTCAGACACCACACTCTAAAGGCCAAAAGAAAATGTGGCCAAGATGTATTGACTGCCCTCAAGGCAAGGCTGCCTAAGTCCCTTTGCACCCTCAAGCATCCATCATCTTACTTGCCCTGTCAGAAAGCAAGGAGGCGGGGAAAGAGGTTGGCTTGAGATTCCTTTAAACGGCTTTTGGCGGAAGCATGGGTAGAGGGCAAGCTGGGTCAGAGGGAGCTGGGCATTATTTCATCCACAGCAGTGGCCCAGGTAACAGAAGTGAATGAGGTGAATGAGGCCAGCTTCTCTGAAGCCTGTAATACTGGAGCCTCCACTTCTGGGTTGAAGGGCCGCAAAGTCGCTATTTCAGGGCCCTCATCCAAAATGTCACTCAATTTGTACTGAAGCTTTGGTCTGGTGGGTGCCAACCATCGCCGTGTGCCCACCACCATGGCCATAATCTTTTGGAAAGAAGCATGAGGCTTCCCTAGGGGGCCGGCACTATGAATGTCCAGCTATGGGAGGTGCTAAGGCCGCTGGAGGAGGCCAGGTCTGTACGATCTTTACCCTTGCCATAAAATTCCTCAGCCAGTCACGTTGGTTCCAGCCCAAATAATATTGGGGGGGGGTGGAGGATTCACCCACCTTGTCAAAGAATTGGAACATCTTCAGCATAGAATTGCCAATAGGAAGTGGGGCATGTTCTGTGGGTGCTCTGGCACCAAACTGAGCCAAAGTGAGAGAAGCCGAGGTCGGGGAGCTTGATGCTCGAAGACAGAGCAGCACATCTCTGTCTGGGTCAGAGTCAATCAGAGCTGTGGCAGGGCCAGTAGGCGTATGCGGTCCCTGCCGGCTTTTTCAAGTACAGTGGGCACTGTTGATGCAGATGAAGCAGCCGGAGCCTTGGCATAGATGTTGAGCATCTTTAGATGAAAGCCTCCCCATTCCTCCGGAGGGATTGGGAGAATGGGGGTATGTGGTACTTAGAGGACTGAATCCTCAGGAGTCCCTGGATTTGTAACTCCTCTTCTTCGAAGCAGTAGAATGGTGCCTCGAAGAACTGCTTGCGGAGCGGGACCTCTTGCAGTGTTTCTTTTTTCTTTCTACGTTGCGCATTGGTCTTCCTCTCAACTCCGCTCCACGACTGGTGACCTCAAAGGATCCCTTTTGTCACCTCTGCGGCAAAAAGGTAAAGTGCTTTGCGGCACGCTCCATTGAGGCCTTTGGATACATGTATTGGCATGACACGCAATCCTCTGCGTCGTGTTCCTCCCCCATGCTGTACAAACGGTTCCTTTGGCGGAAGGGTCAGAAGCCAGCATCTGTCTCCCGCAATTTGATCCGGGCTTTAACTTAGCAGACAGAGCTAAGTTAACAGTGGCGTTCCTGAGGTGGAGAGTGTGCTTAGAAAAAAATTTGCTGTGTTCATGGGGCTCAGGTGTTGCATAGAAATAGGGAAGCCCTTGTGGGCAGATCGTGGATGAGGGCAGCATACAATAAACAAAAGAAATGGCCACGCTGCTGACAACACTGTGTTGTGTACATTTATAATTATTTATGGCAATTTTTATCGTTCACAAACGTCAGAGTATCTCAAGTTAGAATAGATTGTAATGTAGAAAAGTTAAGAGTACATATATATTGAAGAACAAAAGCTAAAACCAATGTTCTAAGGGCATACATATAATAAGATGACACAAATGACATAAAAAGAACATAGCCAGAATTGGAAGCAAAACCATAAGTCATACATCGGTTAATAACAATTCATTATTGTGAACTACTGCAAGGTATACTAGATAAAACCCTGGAGAGTTTAGATACGATTAATTGCTAATCATGCCATCAATCTGCCTACGTGAACGTGAAATATCTAATGTTTATACAGTGCTCCTTCCTGGTTTCTGGGCATTGATACACGTTTCGGCGTGCTGGTAGTCATGGCATCCATGTAAAGACTTCCTCATGGCAGGAAAAATACCTGGGGGGGGTCAGAAAAAGATTGTGTTGGAATAGTACTAAAATATGAGATACTCGGCAGTTCAATAAATGCACTGCAAATATAGTTCTGAAAACCCCCCACATGCCACTTAAACTTCTCACGGGGGTGTGTAGGGTTAACTCCAAAATCATGGATTCCTCACGTCTGGGGGCAACCCTTCTCTCGAGGTTCGTCAGCTGTGCCATTGAATAGCAGCTGAAAGGGAGGACAGGTGAACATATCAGTCACTCGCCCATGTTTAGCACGAGAACAATTGCAAAAGAGCATCCAGTTCGTATGAGCTGCACTGTGTGACCTGTATGGGTCATTACATTAGAGACTGACTAAACGGAAGAGGTACCTGAGTAACGGCTGGCTTGAGCTCGGAGTAGTCAAAGGTACATCTCCGTGGGTATGGTAGAAGTCTGTGTTACACTAACCAAACTGGCCTTTAAGATCTGCAAGTGAGAGAACAAAATGCATATACCTGCTGAATCTGTCATGACTGTGCATCGCAGTTTGAAGAACAAAAGTATACGTTGCTGCCCACATAACTAAATTGGCAAGTGAGTAGCTATACTGTCCTACCTTTCCATATGGCTGACAGTTCAGTTCTGATTCTGAGAAGTGTGACTGCATGTGCGGGAGTTGAGGACGCAGGTCCGCGAACAACAAATAGTTTGATTCTAAGTAGTGTGAGTGCATCCGTGGGAGTTCAGGACGCTGGTCGTCGAACTACAAATAGTTTGTTTCCTATCGCGAGTGAAAAGTAAAAAATGCTATGATGTATGATCAACTCACACGCTGGCCTGATGTGCATGCCGGACGACCCTCTGGGCTATAGCATACGTTGTAGTGAATAGCAGGTTGCATGGCATTAGCTAGCATCTTCGCTGAGTAGCAAAGCCGTGCTGCCATGGTGATGAAAAGCTTTATATAGTGCAGCCAGCTCACACCGCAGGACGTCGTGCGTGACCTCGCCCATTTGTTTATGTAGCACCTTGTTAAGTCTATTGGTTTACCCATGTTGCTGTCAATGGCTGCATGTAGCTATGGTAATTGGAAGCTTGTAAAGCGTAGTGAATTTACGCCGCATGGAGTAGTGCGCGACCTCACTAATATGTTTGAGTAGCGCCTTGGTAACCCTCTGTCGGTTTACCCATGTAGATATGAATGGCTGTATGAGGCACGTTTGTGTAAGGAAACTATTGTTACTTTAGCACTAAGGCTACTGAAAAAAATGGCTGTCAAATCGTCATTAACTCTGACAGGTGCTGATGCCGTAGTGGTGGTTGGGCATTCGGAATCCCGTTCGGGTAAGTCGCAGAGGACCAAACAAAATGGTCTAAATGGTCATGAAATAGAGTGCAACCTCCTAGGTGTACACATCTGTTCCAAGAAATGCAGGTTCAATCGAAATACAAACTCCTAATATGCCATGGGCGCTGAGTGCACCAGTTCCTAGATCCATACAGAGAGCATGCACTCCATATGGGACTCCTGGCAGTGCTGCTCTTCCTCTTTTTGGTTTGTTGAACAGACCCTTGGGATACCCTTATGGCACCCATGGGTGGGGTTACAACCCTGTACCCCTAGTGTATGTTTTTGGGAACCACAGACCAGTGTATGGGTGTTACGCTCACCTGGTCTCTGCGGACACGTTGGGACACAGTTGCAGCCCTCCCGGAACTTGAATCACCCCCTTCAGGCCTCTCCCTCATTAGAAAAGCTGTGAGCGGTGGTACATGGTGATACTGCTCCTGCGTGGAGATAAGTGTCTGAGTGCGCCAATCTGTGATTGTTGTACCTCTCGAACCCTAGACCCCAAAGTACGGTTTCTGTGAGCATAAGCCGGCCCATAAAGCTCACCTGTGAACTATGGAAGTTAAGCTCTCTGTCCTGCTACTTCTGGCAGTGGCGCGTCGAATGGGATCTAGCTCCTTCACTAATCCTTGATAAGGATTAGTCCAGTCCAGCTGCGACTATGCTTCTCCTTATGGTTGGTAAGTCTTTCTTGAGCTCTTGTGGTGCTGTTCGTTCTGTTTAATGTCTTTATGTTGCTCCTATTTATGCCCGAAATAATGTCTCTCATGTTTTCTTCCCTTAGATGGAAATGCGGCCTCAATGCAGCTGTGAGACACGAGACGCCGCCGGATGGAAGATGGATGCTACCGCAATGTTCGACAGCTGGTAAGTGATGGTTTAAGGAAAAGCGCAAAGTATGGCGAAGCGCAACCTTCAAGTGACTGTTTTTCCTTGCAGGCGCTGCTGTCGACGATGGAGCGTGTCGTGCTGCGGTGCCAAGATGAAGATTTCGGCGTTACGGAAAGTGTAAAGATGAATGCTCGGTTCGATGTCCAGGTAAGAACAGCTTCCCCCAGTTGGTAAGTATGCTGGCAGGAAGCAGGATATCCAGTAAGCAGGATCTTCAAAGGTAAGTCTGACCTCAGGCGACAGTGAGCATTATGCTGCTTGCAAGTGCAGAATAACGCGAAGCGTCTGTCTTGAGGATCGGGGCAGCTTGTATATCTGAGATCATGGGCACGCCCATTAGGGCCGGTTTACCAGCACACCCTGCCACTCCTAGAGAGTGAGCATGTGCGAAGGCAATCCATTAGCAGCCACACCCAGGAATACACTTGGGGCTGCTTAATGGATGGAATGTTCAAGATTAATGCATCCGGCTTAATGGATGGAAGGTTCAAGGTTAATGGATCTGAAGTGCTATGTCCATAATAAAAGCTTTTACTCCTACGTCCCGTCCCCTTTCCTCCATACTTATGGGACATCTCTCCGTCCTGTGGGACGGGACTGGAGCACTTTGTAAAAAGCATCCAAAAAATGTTTTTTCAAAAATGTGTCCTTCCTCTCTTTCTTGCGCGGGGCCCGGCACGCGGCTGTAACCCTGCCCACCTTGGCTCCGCCCCGCGCATCGCCCATCAGTCCTTTTCTCCGCTCGTTGGGGACTGGACGCACTTGCATCCTCGTAAGATTTTCTTCCCTTTTTTCCTCTCTGGCTCTCGCAAGCGATCATATACTAGTCTGTCTGTCGTTCAAACTAGACTTTCCAGATTGCTCATCGTGTCACCCAAGCTTTGCGAGGGCAGATCCCCCTCCTCTTTGTAGTGTTTGGGTCCGGATCACCGTTGGGACTCCTGTTTTTACTGCGACTCCCTTTTGGTCCAGGCACTTCAATGTCGGTTGGAGCGGTGGGAGGAGGTGTTCCGACAAATTCCTCCTTCGCATTTTCAGGCATTCATCGACGAAAAGAAGAAATGCCCGGTAAGTTCTTTACTTTTCAGAGCACCCCGGCCGGGGGATACCTTTCCAGGTTCCTCCCAGGCCAGGAGGAGCGTTGATCGCTCTGTCACTGGGGATTGCTCTGAGGTGCCAGTTGGGCCTAATAATTGTACCAGAGTTTTCTCCGAGGGTCTCCGTAAGGGGCCTGTGGATACCGGAGCACGCTCCGAGGCCCCTCCTGTGGGGGCTGTTTGTAGACCCAGTTCTACTGAGTCATGGGGTACCAGAGCTAGCTCTGAGGCCTCTGTCGGCTTTCCTCAAGAATAAGACCGGGGTGCGCCTCTAGGCCTTGGTTGGGCTTGGTGTCACCGAACGGATGTTCGAGGCCTGCGCGGATAAGGCTGTTACCGGACCTGGGTCTGAGGTCCCTCGTACAGAGGCTAAAGCTACCAACATTTCTGAGAGGCCTGACAAGGCCTTATCGGTGAAGGCTGTTTCTCACCGTTCCTGCTCTTGCGGCGATACCAGATCTGTTGAGGGGGCAAAGAAGGAAAGTTCTTCTTTTACCGGCAGTGCTGAGGTCCTTCCTGGGAAGGCTAATTTGGTGGTTGGTATGTTGCAGAAACTTTCCAGGCCTCATAGTACCAGCTCTGCCAAGGTTCTTTATGTTAAGGCTGAAGTTTAGACCCCTGATCCATCGACGGGGACCCCTGCCTCACTTCCTCACGAATGGCGCCAGTTCCCGCCACGACCGCGGCGGCCATTTTGGGTGCTACCCCTAAAACTATGCCATCGGCCTCCGGTGTAGGGCTTTGTTCCGTGGGTGAACATAGACTTCCTTGTGCGCATCCTTATCGGCCAGTTTATGATTGGAACGCCCGGATGCCCCCTCCGCACAATGGTTTGTTGCCTGCGGGGTCGGCACCTTTAATTTATGTGGATACGTCAGTGGAGGGGCCGGTGTGGCACCCTTTCCCGTTACGTCCCTGGAATTATCCTCCTCATGAGAGGCCTCCTCAGCTTCCAAAGCAGTCCCCGGAGGACGCCTTTTTCGGTAAATTTCAAACGCTCATGCGTACCGACCCCATGAGGGGAATATTTCAAATGGCTTTTTAGGGAG
This sequence comes from Ambystoma mexicanum, assembly GCF_040938575.1. Classification (NCBI taxonomy): domain Eukaryota; kingdom Metazoa; phylum Chordata; class Amphibia; order Caudata; family Ambystomatidae; genus Ambystoma; species Ambystoma mexicanum. The sequence continues at coordinate 317,102,483 of NC_090926.1, forward strand.
ATATGTCCGCCCGCGCCTCCGGCTCCACCTGTTCTTCCGGTGGTTCCGCCGGCGCCTCCCTTGCCTATGGTGCCTTCCCCGACTCTTCCACCTTTGCCCCCGTTGTACCCCTTGCACAAGGCAGCGCCCAACACGGCTCTGCAGGATCCTGACCTGTCGGATGACGTGCAAGGCGATCAGGACAACAAGGACCTGCCCCGCTCTATTAGAGCTTTTCATGACTGGGTACTGGACATGATGTGCTTCTTAGATGTTCCGGTGCCCGAGGCACCTGCTCCGCAGGAGGGCATGCTTTCTGGGGCGTTCACCCTGTCTCCTTTGGAGCGTACCGGCCTGTTCTTGCAGAAGGATGTGCTGGCCGAGGTCTGCAGGGTCTGGGAAAAGCCACGCTGTTGACTTCATCAATAAGAAAATTGATGCGCGATACAGGCTGCATTCTTCGGAAGAGGTGGCCCTGTTATCTTGTCCGCCCCCCTCCTCCACAGTAGTGGCTGTGGCCACTTTGCAGTCCAGGCCTGCAGCATCCTCTTCCACGACGGCTACTCAGGTTCTGGGAAAGGAGGATAAGCTCCTTGACTCTCTTGGGGGAACATTTTTCACCAACTTGGCCTTGCAGCTCAGGCAGGCCAATGCCGAACTGGTGTTAGCGGTGGCTAATATGCGGATGTGGAAAGGTCTGTCGGAGTTTGAGTAGTTCATCCCGGTCGAGAAGCTGGAAGACATTAAGGCGGGATTATCCGACGCCAGGGTCTTGGCCCAGGATCTCCTGGAGGCTCCGGCTCATCACGTAGACACCTCAGCTCGGGGCCTTATGCTAGGGATTGATACCTCACGGCAGGCATGGCTGCATGCCACTAAATTCTCCAAAGAAGTGCAGGACCAGGTGTTGGACCTTCCGTTCGATGGTAAGGAGCTCTTTCATTCTACAACAGATGTAGAGCTCACCAAGACGAAGGATAACACTCAGACAGCTAAGTCCTTGTCGGTCCTTGGTAAGACCCCTTTCAAAACCCAGAGACCGTTGTTGCAAAGCCGACCCTCCCCTGGCTTTAGGGGCTTCCTTGATCAGAAATCTCGCATAGTGGATACCCCTTTGGGGAATAACCGCCGTAGGCTACAACAGACTCGGTTTTTCTCCCGCTCCTCAGCCTCCTTCTCAGGTTCAGGTGGCAACACCACCGAAAAACCTACAAAATGAGGGTTCTCCGCGCTCGCACGAGACCCCGGTGGGAGGACGCATTGCGTCTCATTGGAGGCGTGGCAGACCATCACCGAAGACAGATGGGTCTTGTCAGTCGCTCGGACGGGCTTCCGCATACCCCCTTCCCCACCCTTCAACCCTCCTTTTCAGCTGTCTGGCTCACCATCCCTCAAAGCCGAGGTTCAGAAACTTCTGGACCTCAGATCTGTGGAACCCGTTCCCCTTGGGGAACGAGGGGAGGGCTTCTACTCCCGGCTGTTTACGGTGCCCAAACCCAACCAGGCTGGCCTGCGCACCATCCTAGACCTTTCCCAGTTCAATCTTTTCCTACCCCAAGAGAAATTCAAGATGATCACGCCCAGCCAGATACGGTCCTCCTTGCAGATGGGCGATTGGCTCAGTGTGGTGGATCTTCAGGATGCGTACATGCATATTCTGATTTGGAATCCACACAGGAGATCTCTGTTTCTCTTTGGGAGAGGAGCACTCCCAGTTTAGAGTGCTTCTTTTTGGCCTCAGCTCGGCGCTGCGTGTCTTCACGAAGATGGTGTTGGCGATTGCGGCCCATCTTCGTCTGCAGCGTATCCATGTGTATCCGTATTTGGACGACTGGCTCTTACGCAGCCCTTGTCCGTTGAAAGCAGCTGGCAATCTTGAGTCTCTCCTTTAGCTCCTGTTCCATCTTGGGCTGTCGGTGAACTGGCGGAAATCTTCCATGATTGTCTTGCAGGACTTGATTTTCCTGGGTTTTTCGCTGGAACACGATCGACTGCAGAGTGTACCTGACCAGGGACAGGATGTTAGCCACGTGTCAAATGTTTGCGCAGTCGGAGAGCATGTCGGCCTGGTGATTCCAGAGGCTTCTGGGCCTCATGGCCTTGTGCGTGTTGGCTCTTCCTCTTGCACGTCTCCAGATGAGGCGGACCCAGATGGCTCTTCAGAGTTCTTGGCGTCAGGCTGTGCACCCGGATTCCAAGCTAATAAGGATTCCGGCTTCCGTGAGAGTGGACCTGGAATGGTGGTCATCTCTCAGCAACCTGTCGTTGGGTGCAGGGTTTCAGGACCCATCCTCTATGGTGGCGATCACAACAGACTCCTCCCTCCTGGGGTGGGGTGCGACGTTAGATCCTCTTCACGTCTCAGCTCTCTGGTCGCCTCAGGACAAGCTCCTCCACATAAATAATTTAGAGCTTCTGGTGATCTTCCTAGCGCTCGGGGCGTTCAGACCGATCATAGCCAACAAGGTGGTCCGCATACGCACGGACAATGTGGTGTTGATGTATTACATCAACAAGCAAGGGGGAACCAAGTCTCCCCCTCTCGTGGACCTGGCCATCCAGATTTGGGAGTGGGCTGTGCTTAATGGTGTTTGGCTGCTTGCAGTGCACATCCCGGGCCAGCTGAATGTCACAGCGGATGCCTAGCCACTGTGACAGTTGGGAGTTGAAGGCGGAGGTCCTCTGATGGATTTTCTTGCGTTGGGGTACACCGGAGGTGGACCTCTTCGCTACGGCGGTAAGCGAGAAGCTTCCTCAGTATGCCTCCAGAGGGAGCCTCCTCTCTGGGGGATGCTCTCGAGATTCCATGGCACAACATGAGAGCTTATGCCTTCCCGCATCTGCCTCTAGTCCATCGAGCAATTTGGAAGCTGAAGAACTCGGTGAAATGTTCCCTTCTACTCATAGCCGGCCAGGTTTTGGTTCTCAGAACTTCAACACCTGTCGGTGTATCCGCCGATCAGGTTACCAGTGACCCCCGATCTTCTTCATCAGGGGGAACAGCAGATGTGGCACCCCTCCCCACAATCGCTCAGCTTGGCGGCATGGTGCCTGAGTTCAAGCCTTTAGAACATCGTAACTTGTCTGCGGATAACATGCGTATTATCCAGGCAGCCAGGAAACCCTAGACTAGATCCCAATACAGAAGTAAATGGCTCAGGTTCTGTCATTGGTGTTTGAAAAAACAGTTGGACCCAAGGGGGGCTACGATTGACACGGTGCTGTCCTTTGTATCCTTCCTAGCAGAGTCGGGTGTTCACGTTCTGTCATGCAGAGCTTACCTTTCAGCGGTCTCTGCTTATCTTTCTACGGACCAATGTTCTTACTCTGTGTAATCCAGTGGTTAAGAGGCATTTTGCAGGCTTGACACGCCTCTACCCTCCAATTCGTAGTCCGCACCAGCCGTGGGATCTAAATGTAGTCCTGACGGCGTTGTACCATAAGCCTTTTGAACCAATGGCCACGGTGGACCTCAAGTACCTGTCCTGGAAAGTGTCCTTTTTGGCCGCCGTTACGTCAGCACGGCGGGTGAGTGAGCTCCAGGCCTTGTTGATGGAGCATCCCTTTTTGTTCTTTCATACGGACGAATCCTGCTTTCCTGCCGAAGGTGGTAACTGAATTCCATCTCAATCAGTCGATCTCCCTGCCGGTCTTTTTTCCGAACCCTACATCAGAGGCAGAAAGGGTTCTGCATTGTGTCGATGTCAGAAGGGCTCTTAAGTTCTATCTGGATAGAACTTCCGAGTTTATTAGTTCTTCCCAACTGTTTGTGACTTTTGGTAACCCTCAGGGTAAGCAGGCGTCTAAGGCGACTATTTCTCGGTGGATCGCCGCCTGCATTACGAAGTCTTTCACCGTCCAAGGGCTGAAACCTCCTAAGGGTATTCATGCACACCTGGTGCGGGGTAAGGCAGCCGCAGTTGTTTTTCAGAAATATGTCCCCTGGGAATCCATCGCTAGGGCAGCTACTTGGGCCTCCCCATCTACTTTTTGTAAGCATTATTGTCTTGACATGAGCTCAAGAGCTGATGCTCAGTTTGGTCAGGCTGTGCTGAGGAACCTTTTTCATTAAGGGGTATTTCCATCCACCCGTAGTTCCTGTTAGGAGTGCTTGGGAATCTCCCATAAGTATGGAGGCAAGGGGACGGGACGTAGGAGTATAACCAGGTTACTCACCGTAGTGACCACCTTACTCCTAGTCCATAGTCCCCTTTCCTCCATATGCCCTCCCGCCGTCCCCTCTAATAAGGTTCCTCTGTTATTGCTAATGGGTCTCTGACCTTGCGAAAGAAAAGGACTGATGGGCGATGCGTGGGGCGGAGCCAAGGTGGGCAGTGTTACGGCCGCGTGCCAGGCCCCGCGCAAGAAAGAGAGGAAGGACACATTTTTGAAAAACATTTTTTTGGATGCTTTTTACAAAGTGCTCCGGTCCCGTCCCACAGGATGGAGAGATGTCCCATAAGTATGGAGGAAAGGGGACTAGGGACTAGGAGTAAGGTGGTCACTACGGTGAGTAACCTGGTTATTGGTGTTAAATGGATGTTCGTGTTTACTTTTGTTCATGAGCCTGGCGCCAGGACAGTGTCCACCCAGGTCTCCTGTGCATGCGATCCTTGCATGCCTGTGCCCCGGACTTCATGACCATGCTAATGGGCTGGTGGCTGCTCCATGCTGAATTTGACAGGTGCTCTGAGTATCCTCCATTTTAGGATACCCAGGTGTTATGTTATGATGTTTTTCTTGTATTGCCACTGGCCAGAAGTGCATGGCATTAGAATGTTGATGCATGAAGGATGAGCAACTCAGGAGAATGTTGAGTGGGTCTGTGAGTGAATGTTCTATGAATGTCAGTTGGGGGCCTGAGCTGGGTATGTAAGGATGGCCGGTGTGTCTGCTGTGTCTTTCTGCTTGATAACTGCCTGTCCATGTTCCTGTCCTATCTACTGTGCCATTGTACATATAAGAGAAACTGGTTACTGCACATTTGTATATATGTACGATAAAGATGTCCTGGATCAAACCTAATGGCTCCACATGTAGTCTGTGTTTGGATGCTCAGAGCCCAACTACCACAACACTTCTATTTATAACACCAGGCCCTGCCATTGGAATCAGTTGATTCCTGATAGAAGACAAGATGGCCCTTGGGGCCTTCTGCTTTCTTTTGCCCGTTACCTTGTTTTTCCCAAAGTCCTGAGAAGCCCTGGAAGTCAGTCCTAGAAAGGCTGCCGACCGGAGACGGGGACCGCGCAGAATCACGAAACGAAGCACCAGGACATTGAAGTCAATCACCGTCGATTGCCGTCAACGATCGGTGCCGCAGTGCTCCTTTGCCTAAGAGCACTTTGAAACAAGGACTCCCTCGCTCCCCACCGATGACCGCTTTTGTCCCGCCAGAGAAGGTCAAGGCCGCTGACGAACCGAGGAGAATTCGCTGGTGGGTTTCCCGCCACCCGAAGACCACAAAGACGCCGACGACCCAACGCCCTTGCTGGGCCAAAGTTCTTCATAAACCCTTTGTGGCAACAAACTCATCGTCGAGGTGCACCTCACGCCTTATCTTCGCAGGACGTCCACGACTGATTGACAACGAGTACCGCCAGGACTGAAGCTGCTACCTCGACGTCTTTGTTCATCATTTCTTCGCGGGATCTCGACGATCCGTGGCTCCTGCCTTAAAGGGAGCCGCTCAAGAAGGATCCGTTGATGACCCAACATCGAACTCTGCTTAACCAGGTTCTTTGGGGTGGTAGAACAATTATTGAAGGAGATAAGATTCTGATAAACAATATATGGACTGGCCTTGTTTTATATCTTTATTTACTGGTTGCCCAGGTGGAGGGGATCCTCACACAGGACTGTGCCTAGTGGTAGGGGCCCAGTATTCTGCCTATTGTTTTAACCAGCCTGCTTTCCTCCTATGTCTATTGTTGCTTCACTTATTAACTGATTTGTATGACATTTGAACTGAGTACAGTTGATGCATTTTAATGGAATCAAAGAGTAATTCTGGTACCACATAGAAACTGTATATATTTACCATTTTAGATGAACTTGAGCACAAAGTGTGTTATTGTATACATAACATGAGCCTATTTATATAAAGAACTGTGTTTTCACTAACATAGTGTGTGGACATTCCTTTGTGGGTGCTTGGGGACTACACTGTACTTAGGAACCAGCCTGCATCACCTCCTGAGAGCTTAAGCCTTGATTGCTCGCCCATAGCAACCACCGCCCCCGTGTTGGAGCAGGAGCTCACACCTATAGCATTGCAGGAGCAGTGCTACAAAGAGCCAATGCATCTTCCTCCAGATAGGTAAGCGGGATGGCCCCTATGCACGCCGCCTCATGAAAAAGGACTTTTATTCCTAAATTCGCGGAACGGCCGCGCTTTGATCCGCGCTGCACCGCCTGAATCTGTAACTTAACAGCAGCTCACCCGAAGCACTTCCCCTGCCGATATCCAGCCGACCTCCATTGCCTGCCAGGAGGCAGGCACACTCCAAGATGGCAGTTCGCCGATCCGGCAGACCAGCAGCATACTGAGTTCCTCAGCTGCACCAACCCGGCCACCGATTGGCCGCTGCCCCATTATTATTGCCCAATGAGAGCCGGCAGGCGAGACACACAAAGGCTACCCCTGTCTTGAGCCTTTCCGGAGCCGTAGGAGCCTGGGGCCCGAAACTCTGCCCACCGCTCTGCTCCAGGTAAGATGCTCTTTGCTGATCCCTGTAGTGCTAACTTTTCTGTCTTATTCCATAACAATGCACGTGGATTAGATTCACTGTAACATCAACGTGAATGAACTTTTTCAAACGGACCTCTGCCTCTGTGGCATCCACACACGGGCACTCCCCCCAGTAAAGCCTCAAACACAAAACTATTTTGGTCTTCACCCATGCAATGTTTTTGTGATGCATAAATCTAATATCTTGTCATAGTATGCACAATTATCATGCAATGTACTGCTAATGTATTCTGCGCTTTCTATCTTGATGTACACAAATGCAACGTCAGTAAGTGTAAACAGGGTTCTGTGCTAGACTCCCAACAAACTCTGTAATGCTAGCATCTACTGTTGCACAGATATTCTCAGCACTGCCACTACTGCTTCCTAGCCTGCCCATAGAGCTATCGGCTTCTCCAGAGGGTTATTGTCATAAGGGAGTTTATGCCAGTGAGACTGTTCCAGTATAGATTGTTACATCCATCCAACATGTACACCTTGCCCCTACTCATATGCATGTTAGGCACCCTGCACACACCACTAATATACAATCGCAGGCCAGACACAGCCAACCACACGTACAACAGCAGCCTTAACTCCAACTTCCTGCCGAGTCCTTTCCAGCATACCACGCATGCAGCCATGCACCCAACTACACTACACTCCAGACAACACAGACTAAGGACCCGCACTCAACCGAGGAACTTTGCCACCATGCCCTCTTCTGTCACCCTAAGAAATAATCACCTAGGATCAAGCACCATCATTAGAGCAAACACCAGTCAACCCTGCCCGATAGACTTTAACCATAGCAGCACTAAGGTGCACTACCAAATGCTCATCCACAATACAACCAATCAATCCTCCTCGTCACGTAAAAAAGGAACCACAGCTCCTATTAAAATTAACAACCAACCCGTTCTCTACAAATGCGCCCTACTCAATGTACGCTCGCTCAACGCACATGCGCTAGAAGTTAATGATCTAATCTCCAGCCAAGATTTATACATAATGGCCATCACGGAAACATGGCTTCATGAGGCCCAGCCGTCACAATACACTCCCCAAAGGTTACTCTATCCTCCGACAGGACAGGCTAGCCAAAACAGGGGGAGGAGTAGCCCTAATATTGAAAGAGAATATATCTATCAGACCTATATCCTACCAGGGTGAAGGAAATGTTGACATCCTATCTGCTAAAATAGCTCTATCGCCAAAAAACACCATAAACTTACATGTTGTTTACCGCCCACCAGGAACGCCTTCTGACTTCATAGGGCAAGTCACCCACCTTCTAGAAAACAATATTAAAAAATCTACTAAAATGCTACTCCTAGGAGACATTAATCTAGGCTTCAACGACGCCAATGACAAAACTGCCACATCCTTCATGAAGGACCTTAGTGACCTTGGCTTCTCTCAGAAAGTCACTTCTTCCACACACGCAAAAGGTTGAATTCTAGACTGGGTTATAGACCACAACTGTGACACAACCATTGTATCCAATTCTGCCCTCCCATGGACAGACCACAACTGCCTACATTTCACCATCCCTATAACTCTGTGCTCCGAGTTCACTACACCAGCACCGGCTTTTTTAGCTAGAAGCGGAAATAAACTCACTGCAGAAAACATCAGTGCCCATCTCAACCTCTCATGCCTAGCACCACCATTCTCACCAGACCCCATTATACTGGCGAATTATTCAGACACGCTAACCAATGTCATCAATAGTCGCCCCATTAGAAAATAAAAAAGAGAAGAAATCATTCCACTCCAATTCCTGGTTCACAGAAGAGCTCCTAAATCTGCATAGCTGCAAACGTCAGGCCCTTAAAACATGGCAGGCTAACCCCTGTGACACCACTAAGGATAGCTTCAGATCCATCGCAAAAAAGTACAGAGACTCCATATTCAAAACCAAATCAGAAGCCTACAATAATAGAATCTCCTCGGCCAACTCACAAACCAAAGAACTGTTTACCATCTTTAACGAATTAACAGTAGCCCCCACATGCACTGATGAAATTGTTAAAAATCAAGCCTGGTGCTCCAGCATACAATCTGCTATGCTAAAAAGAGATCTCCTCCAGAACAAAATCTCAGACCACTACAAAGCTTTACCTAAACAGAACCACCAGAAGCAAACCCAACACAAAATCACAGGTATCAACCCTCCTAAATTCTCTTCACTGAAATATCGGAGGTAGATGTTTTAGATATCCTTAAACATCTCAAAACTTCGCTATGCAAGGGGCGATGCTTGCCCTCCCAAAATCATCAAAGAATGCGCTGAGCAACTCGCTCCTCTTATTACCGCCTTCATAAACGCCTCATTCAATACAGGCATAGTCCCCGACTGCCTCAAAGAGGCATGAGTCTGTCCACTCCTAAAAAAATAAAAACACGCTAGACCCCTCTCAACCTAATAACTATAGACCCGTAACAACAGTCCTGTTTCTTCTTAAAATTTTAGATAAGGCTGCCCACAGACAAATCCAACGGTACCTCGAAACCAACTCAATCCTAGGAAAGAGACAATCGAGGTTCCGCAAAGGACAAGGAACAGAAACCGCCTTAATAGATATAAAAAATCAAATCACCACCATCCTTAATAAGGGCAAGCCTGCCCTACTTCTGCTCCTAGACCTCTCAGCAGCGTTTGATTTAGTCGACCATAACACCCTCTCCAACCACCTCGCGCATACAGCACACTTCTCCAATCACGCAGCAACCTGGATCACTTCCTTCTTAGAAGGCAGAGCCATGAAAGTGTTCTCCAATATAGCCAACGCAGATCCTACTATCGTACACTGTGGCGTCCCCCAGGGATCCTGTACCGCCCCCATGCTCTATAATCTATTTACAAAGCCTCTTTTTGATAAACTGGATGCTCTTGGGATCACATACACAAACTATGGTGATGACACCCAGGTGCTCCTTCCCCTCACTGGGAGCTATCTCCAAGACGCAACAACCCTTCAAGAAATGTACTCCACAATCCAAGCTTGGATGGCCACGTATGGCCTATGCCTTAACGGGGATAAAACTGAAATCGTCATTCTTGGTCAAAAATCCACTCTAGCCAAACTGGGTCGGACTTATCTAATCTTCTGCATTGACAACTGTCATCCCAGTCCTGGCCTCAGTTAAAACGCTCTGAGTCCACATTGATGTTACACTATCCATGGATAAACAAGCTGGCGCCATTGTATCGGCCTCTGCTCTGAGTACCAAACTTATCAATGCCATAAAGCCATTTCTAACAAAAGATAACTGCCTCTCCATTGCCAGAGCCACCATAGGAGCCAAATTGGACTACTGCAATTCCCTCCTAGCTGGTACATGAAAAAAAAACTAGCCAGACTCCAAACCACCCAAAACAACTCTCTTAGAGCAGCTCTCAATATTCCTAAAAGAGAACACATCACTCGAGCAAGAAAAACTGTACACTGGGTACCAGTAAAAGACCGAATCACTTTAAAAAAATTCTCTCCACCACACACAAATGCATCAACTTTACCGCACCCTCTTACCAATCTGACACTCTAGCCAGAACACAATCTACAAGGCCTACCAGATTAGGGTACACCAATCAATTTACAGTGCCGTGAATCACTAGGGCAAAGTCAGGAGGATTCGGATTCCTTCATCTGGCACCTAAGCTATGGAACGCACCCCCCACAGCCCTCCGAGCTGAAACTTCTCTCCATGCCTTCCGCAAAAGGCTAAAAACTGCCCTCTTCGATTAGCTGCTAGCCATTATCTATACAGCACCCAGCTATGCTATCTGCACCTATCGGAACAATGCCGCTTCCTTTTGTATGTCATACGTGAATGTAACTAAGCTATGAACATCTACTGTAACCAGCAGCACAGTGCCCACGGGCTGCTGTGCGCTTAACAAATGTGAATAAATAAATAAATAGCTACCGAATAGTGAATATCTTGGCTGGGGTGCCCTGTGCTTCCACTCTGCCAGATAGAGAGCAAGAGTACAGACACCCCCCTCCCGTCTTTAGTCATCACTAGAAATGATGTCAGATAGTGCCTTGCTGGTTGCTGTAAGGTTCCTGCTTCCAGGGCAGGGGAGGCAGGTGCAACCAATTAGTCTGGGGACCCCTATTTCTAGGATTGAGATATATAGATGTCCAACCAAAGCCGGTAGGGTTACCATTAGTGTCACGTTGAGTCAAAAACATGGGATAATTACCCTAAGTATGCTCTGAAAGCTGATCGTGCTGGGTATATTTTTAGACCGCTGGTACAAATTCCTCATTCAGACCTCTGTGAAATGAATCCAGTCTGTGTATCCACCTGGCTTCTTTCTGTAGTAGGCTTCCTAAAACGTTTGAAGAGTTGCTCACAATGTAAAGGACCCACCATATCATATCGTGCACAGAGTGCTGAAGTTCAATATTGCGGTTTACCAACGGTGCACTTAGATCTGATCCTTGATCTGTGTTCACAGATTCTAATGTGTATAGGCGTCATGATTTGGCCCACGTACCTTAGGCCACAAGGACATTCTGTTCAGTAAATTACCTGTTTAGTCTTGCAGTTGGTGAGGTTATGAAGGACCCAGGTCCTGCCATTGATGTCAAATTCCTTAGTTTTCTTGGTGAATCTACAAGCAGTACAGCTGCTGCATGGAAAATGCCCAGTTGTTGTTCTAAGGTTCCACAGGCCCAGGCTCGAGGCAGGTTTTAAGAATTTTGAATGGACCAGCTGGTCTCTGAGGTTTTTTGCACGTTTGAATGCAAACATCGGTAGTGGTTCATTCGGAAGGCTCAGTCTTGTTAGAGGCCAGTATTTGGAGATTAACTTGAAAATTTGGTAGGTGTGTCCCCCATGGGTAATCACACACGCTGTCCTTGAATCGTCTTCTTTAGACATTTCTTTAGGGGTCAGTAGGGAGTCCCTATTGTAGAATAGTGCCAGTTTCCTGGATTTTGAAATGATTCTGCAAGCATATCCCCTTTGGGCTAGTCTAGCGTCAAGTTCCTGAGCATGATTATAGAAATCTGCCAAACTAGTGCAATTCCTCCTGATCTGGAGATATTGTCCGTATGGAAGATTTTCGTGAAGATCTTTTGAATGATCACTGGAAGAGTGTAGCAGTGTGTTCCTGTCACTGAGTGTTCTATATAGGTTGCATTTCATGGCACCCTCAGCATGTTGAATTCGCAGATCTAAAAAGTTGACCTCCATTTTTCTATGGTCCATTGTGAATTGCATTTTGCCATCCATGTTATTGAGCCACTGTAGGAACAATAGAAGGTCTGTTTCTCAGTACCTTCCCAAATAAAGAGGATGTCGTCAATAAATCTCTTCCAGTGATGGATCTGGATCTTAAAAGGGTTTTTGTCAGACCGAATGTTGGGATTTTCTAAATCTGCCATGCAAAGAATCGCCAGACTTGGCGCATGTGTTGCACCCATGACAGTCCCTTTGGTTTGAAAATGGAACTGGCTGTTAAACTCAAAGTAGTTCTTACAGAGAGCTAGTGTCATCAATTTGATGATAAAACAGTCTGGCACCCTATCCTGAAGCTTGTATTGGATGAGATGCTCCCTCATACACTCTATTGCCATCGTTTATGGTATACTGGTGTACAAGGAATTAATGTCCATGGTCACCAACCAATGTATTGTTTCGTCAAATGGTAATTCTTCAAAGATTTGAATTGTGCGAGTAGTTTCACAAAGGTATGTCAGTGTTACAATGCTAATCGGTTTTAGGAATGCATACACACATTTACAAAGTGGTTCCAGAATGGAGACTATAGGCCGTCCCGGGGGGTTTTGTCATGGCCACTGGGCAGGAGCCCAGTGCTTCACTTCATGCAGGGTTCCAATGGACCCACTCTTGGCGCCTATGGCACCAAGCTCATTTCAAAGTGTGCATGGCACACAGAACACCAAAGGCACGTGCAGCAAGGCCGGGCGGGGCCCCATTATCACAGGGAAGGCACGTGCAGAAGACAGAAGGAGGAGCAAGATGGGGCCACAAGGTGGGGCCTAAGGGGAGTGGCTGGGGCTAGGCTATATAAGCCGGCCCCTCCCGCATACTGGCGCTTTGCGTTAGTTTGCTGAGAGCAGCGTAACACTTACCGCCGTTCAGAGGACTCTTACCTGATTCAGCACGTGCGCCTTCAGTCTCTGGAACCCTCCAGGGCCTACCTGGTTCAACACGTGCATCTCCAGTCTCCGGATACCTCGACCATTTTACCTGGATTCAGCCACACCATCGCCGGAAACACTGCCATCTGCTTTCGACTCTGCAGTCGCTGTGCACGCCTTACCTGAGGCCACACCATCGCTGGAAGCGCTGCCATCTGCTCCCGACTCTGCCGCAGCCGCATTCATCTTAACTACCTTCCGGAATCCTCTGCAGATACCGCCCAGCATCCTTACCTGTTCCGAATTTCACCAACATAGTGCCTTTGTCGGGTGCAGCCTCCACGCGGATCTTCACCTCCGGCAGCCAGTAGAAGTCGGACACTGCTCACCAGCCATCGCCGACCTGCCGCACCTGCAAAGGGAATAAGAGACACAAGGTGAGCGGTCGCATAGACTTTAACTCGCTAAACGGCACTACTCACGAACTTGGTGCAGCTTCTGAAACTGCCTACTTACCAGTGGTGGGGGCATCCAGAGCAGACTCTTTTCTACATCACGCACTCCTGGGTCATCTTCATCACTACAGGGGAGAGAGAACAATATACTGTTACGAACAATATTCCTTGGGACAGTATTGTTACAAGAATACGGACAACAATCATAGTCATAAAAACCTACCGTCAAGACGGAATGGTAGCAGCCAGTCTGAACCTCCACAATTTGGACCAGTGACGCAACTAGGTCCGTCTGCAGCGCCCCTGCTGAAGGAAAGCAGGACAGAGAGCTCATCCTTACATACAAACAGGTGAGCCTGCATGGGTATACTTCTACGCACTACATTTTGGCACGAAAGTGCAGAGGGGAACTGCGACTCCACCACGCCATCCTCACTGCCTCATCTTATCGCAGGAACAGGCTCAGCCTTCCGGACCCACGGAAAGACAGCAGTTGGGGGAGAGAAGCGACCTGAGGGAGCCAACTCTGGGGAGGGCTCCAACTGTGCCCCAACGCCCCCACAGAGACCAGGTGAGCGTAACAGTTCTCAAGGTTTTTATGGATTTTTGGGAGAGCATATATCGTGGATGTCCGCCCCTGGTTGGTAGTTGAAAATTCAAAATTTTTTTTGGTTATCCTGCTGTGATCTCGTGCATAGCTGGCCATCTCGATAATTTGTTCCATAATTACTTTGGTGGCATCTTGCTCTATTTTCTTGTATCTTTCTTCTTCCATCAATATTGTGTTCATCATGGATAGACTGTACCGAGGTCATTAAAACAATTCTGTCCTCTTTATCCGCTGGCTTGATGACTACGGATGGATTCTTATAGAGTTCTGTTATGGCTTTATTCTCCTCCTTCGTGATGTTGTAACAATGATTGTTTCTGTTTTTTGAGGTTGTTCAGATCCGTCAAAATACATTTTTCAAAAGTAATAATTTCTGGCGGTATCTGATTATCCTGCGGGCAGAATCTAGATGGGACATGAAGGCCCGAGTCAGGTTTGCTATCTGTGTAACCTTGATCTTAGAAAAAGACTTTTAATCGTATGGTTCTGAAACATTTTCTGATCTGCATTTCCGTTTTAAACCAGTCTGTCTTTTGGGAAGGCACAAAGGACAGACCCTTTGAAAACACTCATTATTGGGCTGCGGATAGTTCCAATTTTGCCGAGTTAAAGATTGCCATAAGTAGTTCATTCTCTTCCCTTAACGGGTTCGATATCTGCATCTCGCATTTGGCGCATCATTGGGGTGTATTGATGGAAGAACGGGGGGGGGGGGCATCCTCGTCTGCCCATCCTGCTTCCTCCTAAAAAAAGGCAGTGGCGGGGTGGTTGAAAGTTCCAAAATGTTCACATTTGGTTGTAGCGGCTCAGATCGCCTGAGTCGCGGCTTGAGTTTCCATTTTGTATAATGGAACAGACATGTCAAACTTTCCTATTGAGATTGACAATTCATTAGTAAAAGGAACTCTACTTGTAGGTCCAAAGAAGCCCCTGAGCATTCATGGCATTTCCCAATAATGGACATTTTCCCTCTCGTATACATGAGCGAGTTGCCCCAGTATCTACTAAAAAAAGAAAAAGATGTCTCCTATGGTAACCTTAACCCTTGGTTCCTCTTGAGGATCTGGTGTCACTGATAGTACTGAACACATCAAGTCACCCTGTGAGCTGTCCTAATGTGGGTACATACTTATTACCGTACCTGTAAAAGGACTTCCTCGCATGATAGTGACGACCCCTAATCTAGGTGTCAATAACTGTCCTTTGTTTGCACTTTGCTGTATCTGCATGGGTGCATGCTGTGACTGTCATTGCAGCGGATTCAATGGTGCTTGCTGTGGTTGCAAAGCCTGTTGCATTTGCAGTGCTTGTGTTTGATACACTGTCTGAGCTTGGGCAAACCCATCCCTATTTTGTGGGCTATATGCTGCAGGATAAGCTGTCCCCCTCTTGAGACTTGCCCATACCTTTGGCTTCCACATGTTCACGCAATGTGCCCTGTCATGCCACATGTCCAAAATACAGGTGGGAGCCTTTTAATTTGCCCTCCTTGCATATTTTGATTATCATTCTGCATATTCTGGAACCCGCCTTGGTTATTTTGAAAGCCACCCTGATTAGTCTGAAAACTACCTCTTCCTCTGAAACCCATTCCTCTGCCTTGCGGTGAAAACCCATTCGCTCCTTGATTTGGTTAGTGTCCATTCTTTGTCTGTGACATACCCACTGGTTGCTGCGTTCCCAACCCTTCTCTGCTTGTCAATACCGCTCCTTCCATGGAGTATTTTGACAATTTCTTTTGTACTTACTTAGCCTCCTCAAGTTTTCTAGCATCCTCTTGCTTCTTATTTTTCTCTTGCAGCAGCCTGCAATCATACGCAATAGTCAACTGTATCTCTGCCCATGGCTTCGCTTCCATTCCCACTAGCTTCTTGAGCTGTCTCTGTACTTGCTCTGGCAATCCCTGACACAATATGTGGTAAAATACTAGTACTGATTTCTCCCACAGCTCTCGCTTTTTCCAAAGTCCACCGTTCCTGAATACTTTAATGTAAACAAGCAGATCTTCATCTTTCGTGCCATAATTGCACCCATATCTGACGTATCGGGGTACTGTACCCTAAGCGCTTTCCAAAAAGCCGCCCTACAATTATTAATTGGTGCTCTGTCATGTGCTGTATTCTGTGCATGACTCATGAGTAACCTACTCTCGTCCAAATGTCATCAGCCCTTTCCCCAAGAATGGCTGCTAGGAGACCCTTAATGTCCCCTAGAGCTAGAGTGTTTCCTCCAGTCATTTTTTCTAGCTAATAAATCCATTTTCCTGCACCCGCCATTAAACTAGGGAGTGAACACCTTAATTTATCCTTGTCCATCTGGGACCAAAGGATATACTGCGGTCTGGCTCCTCCTTTCTCCAATAGGGGGAACTGTGTGAATCCAAATCCGCGATCGGCCCCCATTGTCTGCCTATCCCTAGTAGGGACAATGGTTCCTGATTGCCTTCTACCTGGTAATGACTTAAGTCTGTTTACATATGGTGGCGATTCCCCCCTCTCACTATGCAATCTTCCTTTAGGTTGCTCTGGGTACGCCATGGGGTCTGGCATCCTATCTTTAGGTTGGTCTAAATCTGACCATCTCGCTTCCTTGTCTGTCTGCAGACATCCTTCAGGACCACATGCACTTCCCCCTCTTCCCCACGGGAGGTTTCTCTGTCTTCGTCTGACATATCTAGTCCCCAACTAGTATGGCTCTCATCCTTGTCATCCTTATTTAAAATCAGCCTATCTAAAGACAAGGCTCTATGCTTGAGACTAAACAGGCTTCCTTCTTTGTCCCATAACCGGGCAACTGCAGATCAATCTTCCTTTCCCCTGCTTCCCGACTCACCTTTTGCTCTCATCTCTTGATTATCTTTATCGATCCTATCTGCAATGCTTCCGATCTCAAAATTCTCATCTAGGTTTACCCTAGACGGTCCTGGCATTACTTATTACGATGGGAGAAACTCCTCTGTCGCCCCAATGATATTACTGGACTCAGTTCCATCATCTCTTGCTGAATGCGATCACTGTCGCCTGCCCTCTGTCTCCTTTTTTGCTCCATTTCTTCTAGTTCCTTCGTTTCTTTGCTTCCCATCTAACCCTTTCCTCTTCTTGTCGTTTCTCTTCCCTTCTTTCGTTGCCCTACGCACCTCCTTGTCTTTTAGTCTTTGCATTCTTTTATCTCGTAATTTCTGTTCTTCTTCCTCTTCTTTTTTTTCTAGCCTGTCTCCTTCTTCGATGGTTTGCTGCCTTTTGTCATACTTCCTTTGCTCCTCTGCCTTTCTTCCTTTCTTAGTTGCGCCTCCTGATATAATTGTTCTCGCCTTTGTCGATCCTTCCTTTTATGTTCATCCTCTTTCAATCGTTTCTCTCGTTCCCTGTCTTTTCTATCTTGTCCGTCTTGTTCTTCCCCTTGCCTAGTTCCTCAGTACTTTTCCCATCAAGTTTGAGCAATATCTGTCCACCCATCCATTCATTCTGAACGAGCGTAACCACGTCAGCTTTATTCTTCTCTCCTTTACATCACTTGATCTCACATTCTATATCTAAGGATATGTTTGATAGTTTTCTTTTCTCGTCTTTGTCTTACATGACCTTAAAGATCACCTCCTTTTCTTTAATCCTTTCTGGACTTTCGTTACTGCTGTAAGCAGGCGGTTCATGTATCGAATTACTATATCCTGTCGCTGCTTTTAGTTCCCTAAATGGGTACACCCTTCATCTTTTGCCCTATCGCCATTTACTTCGGGCGCGGTAGGGGGAACAAAAGGCTCAACACCTTCCTCTCTACACCGATGAAGCATCCAATCCTCAGGTGGCGGATCTTCCCGCTCCTTCTGGTACATTTTCCAAAGCTCTAAACTAGCTAACCTCTTTTCCAATTTCTTTCCTGTGTACGCAGGGTGCAAGTATGTGGTCATGTGTTGCAAAACCGCTTTTTACAGCTATTCCCCCTTGCGACCATGGCATGAACATTTTATCTGCGGTACACTTATCCCATTCCGCACTATACTGTTTAAGCTTGGGTGCGTGTTTTGGCAGTTGCTTGCAAATATGTATCAATGGAGTAACATCCCCCATTATGACGAGTCTCAATCGACTGTCGATACTTACCGTTGATTCACGCAAAATACGTTTCAGAAAAATATGAGCGCGCACCAACAGTCACCGCTCAAAGCCTCTACTTCTCAATTTACCCCAATCTACCTGTTCAGTCGGCGCCGACAATGACTAAAAAGATATATATTCGTTTTTGATCTCTACTCAACACAGCCTATCTTTGTCGCTCTGTGACACTTCACTCTTCTAATACATAAAATATACAAACAGACTAACTAGTCGACTTCAACATATCTCGTGCCCCTAAACTACCCCGATAGGAATTTGAATCATTCCCTCTCACAGACCTTTTCTTTGTGCTGCCTAAATACCCACTTGAGACTACTCCTTCTAGATGCTCCTTGAGCGTAGGACTCTGGACTTAAATACACTCCTCGTCTTGACGCTCCTCGTCATACATTTAACCAAACACCCCCCATTACCTATTACTTTTACCACAGTCCCCATTCTTATATTTTTGCCAGTCCCCTCAATCTACTCACCAGTCGCCTTTCGGCCCCTGACACTCGCGATCTTCTCCCCCTCCAAACAGCCACCTTCGCCTTCGGTCCGGACTTTCCTCATGGGAGCTCCATTTCAGCCCCTTGTGAGGGGTTCAGAAATGTGAGGCGGACAACTTTGTAAAAGTTTTAAACACCTCACTATCCCTACGCTGATGCGTATTTCCTGCCTAAAATAAACTAAAGGAACACTCTAACAGATATCTGACCCTCAAACATAGTCAAGAAATAAAGCATAAGGAAATATATGGCAATTCAATTCAATAATAATGTATAAAATATGATCAGATTCACAATATGATCAATGTCTCTTCTCATAACCTGGGTGAGTTTCCCTTCCCCAGATCCGAACAAGGGTTTTTCTCCACAGTTCAAAGGAAACAAGGAAATCCGGTTTAGCACAAAGTTCCAATACAGTTCTTATGGTTTGATACTCAATTACATAGTGTTGTTGCGTCAATAAAGTATCTCAATAAATCACTCCTCCTGGAATAAGAACTGTATCAGATTTGTCTTCACCAAGTAAGCAACAACAATTGTCTTTGTCGGGATAGTTGTCATGACTTTTGGTTTCAGAAAGAAATGCATTATTCCAACTCCTCCTAGAGTTATGAACAGGTTTCACCTTTGTAGTAACAGCCAATGTCTTTGTCAGGATGGTTTACTAACATTTTTCTTCAACCTTTCACAATTCTTCTTCAAATGTCACAAATCAACATGAGTTGTTTCTGTTTGTTAGGACACCTGTTTGCAGCTCCCGGAGGGATCCCCTGGTCAGGCCCGATCCTGGAGGCTCTACCCCTGTTACCGCTGGTGGGGTCCACGGGTGCCTGGAACGCCGCCTCACGCAGGCGCATTTCGCCATGTCCCGGGCTCCACGCATGCACATTTTGGGCGGCGGTTCTAAGCTTGCATTGCAAGCCTCACTTTCGCGCCGGATGCCTGCGCGAGGAGACATTGCGTGTCTGGCCTCGTTTTCACGGAGTTCCTTATTATGCGGTCGGGTCAGGAACTAGTCGCGTCTCAACGCGGCTTGATTCCTGACCCTCCACATCGCTCCTGTGAATTCTGACCCACTCTGTTTTTGCCTTCCTGATTGTCCCCCTGCCCTGTAGGGGTAGGGTTCCTGTTTCTTGACCCTTCTCTGCCTGGCTTGGGGGTTGGTTCCCTGTTCCTGTCCTGCTCCTTGCCTTGGGTTATTGGGTCTCCCACTGGCCCCTTTCCTCCCTTACCTGCTCCCAGACCAGTTTCCCTGTTCCCCTCTTCCTTGTCTTTGGGTCCCTTCTCAAAGTCTGCCCCAGTTGCCAGGTTGTTTATTAGCCTTGGGGGTCCCCTTCCCAGTTGTCCTTCCTCTGCCTGATCCTGTCTGCCTATCTCCTCCGGTTTGGGCATTTGCTCTGTGTGGATACCAGCATTCTTCTTCACCTTGCCACAACATCCGGACCAGACATGTACCAGCCCGGTACTACACTGGAACGGCCTTCCCTGTCAGTGCTTGCACTGTTCTGGCGCCACATTAAGATCCAGGGAAGCGCCCAAATTGTGGCGTCAGGAGTTTGTCCCCCTTCAGCCTTGTGCCATTAGGGCGGGAGTGGGGCTGACTTCTTGTGTTATTTTTCTTCGTGCTACCAATGGACCGGCAGACTGGCATCACCTCAACGTGCATCTCCGGGAAGCTCAGGTATGCAACGTCCCAGGGACGTACACTTTAACACTGTTAGAATCACATCTCAGCACTTGCATCAACTACTATCTGTCTCATTCCTTTGCCATGCTCTTTTAGGCAACGACTTCTTGCTCTCCAGGTATACTTGCCTGCCCGTCTACTTCTTCAACAAGAACAGAAAAGTGCTTCAGTGCTAACCTCCAACTTTAGGAAACAACAACTTTGTTAGGCTTCTTTGACATCAAACTTTAAACAAGTTGTGGGGGAAAAAAAAGAACCACATTAGTACTCTTAAGACTTCTTGGCAACTATGCTCATCTCCCTCTGGATAACCTTCTCCAGAAGGGCAGCCTATTTGCCACCTTTCTTTCCCCTCTGTATCAAGCGTCAAATAATGACCATTATGTAGTCTCAACGTTTCCTCTATCTTGGCTTTGGCAATGTTGGTTTCTATCACCTGAAGATCTGTATTTCACAGCATATAAGCGGCAAGTCTCACAATCAATAAGCCTCTCAATCTTCCCCTCTTGCTTTGAGTACTGTATGTTATAATGGTATTGCTGATTGTTAATACGCTCTTGGCTTGGGACTTGCGTCTAAGCTTTTGGACCATTTAGGGCTTTCCCATGGGGTTCTTGGGCCTTCCACACTCATGCGCTTTCTTATACAGTCATTTCATTTCAACAAGCACCCTTTGTTGGTTTTGTATTCAAAGTTACTGCTGCTGTTGCTTTCACTCCCATCGCGAGTGAAGCAGCCTGCCGTGAACATGCGGACAGCGTTGGAGCGCTGCAGAGTCACTTGCAAGCTGTGAACTCACCAGGTAAGTCACTCGATTACGCTCCGCTCAGTGTTCCCAAGTCCTCAGTACTTGTGGCTCCTCACGGTCAGGTGAACAGCCCGGTGGTGGCACTCTGTCTAAAGTTGTACCCAAGCTTGTCTCCATTTTTTTTAAAACACCACCTTTCCTTGTTTTCAACATTCATTTTAAACACCCCTTATTCCTGAAATCAAGGAGTCCGTAAAACCATTACAGCACCCTTATGTTTGATAATGTCTTACCTTCCAAGAGGTGACCAAACCTCTCTGTATACTGCCTTTTTGTATGCACAACACAGAAGTCACTGTTTGACACAAGTAACTTGTAAATACAATGTGCAAGCATGCAATACTTTAACACAGTTTACATGTCAACAAAGTAGACAGATCAGACTAGTCAGCATTTGTAAGTTTAAATAAAAAGAGTTTATATGGGAAAGGTATACACAGTATAAGGGACTTTGGAATGCTAATAGCCCCTTCCCAGTGAGATGTGATTTAACAGAGAAGGGCGCATTGGCACTTTCCATTAACACTTGTGTCTGCCTCATCCCAGCAATGAAAGACTTGAAAGAAGCCGCTCTGGTGAATGGCCTGTGAAGACTGCTAACACTTTAGCATCAGCCCTTGAAAGGTGCTAGTCTGCTTATACAAAGAAATAAAACCCTTTTGTTAGTATTTCACAGACAGACCTCTGTGTTTTATCCTTCAAAAAGGCACCCTTTTCCTTGTTTTCAGGGACGAGGATGTGTACCACTTAGCAGTTCAAGTGCCACCACCGGGGTGGACAGCTTCCTCTGGTCCTCCGCTCACGCCACTGAGGATTGGAGCCTTCTCCGCTTCTGAGAGGGCCAGGTGCAACCCTGCCACCTGGAATCTCAAGAGGGAACGACTCCCTCGCTACTGCTGGATGCCGCTGCGCAAACTCTTCACAACGAAAGTGTATCGAGCAAGCGTCTCCTCCACATCCCGCAGCGCGACCCTTGCAACAGGGAAACTCACAGGAAAAGGTTTTCTCAAGACCCGCCAAGGCTTTTGGTATTTCCATAGTCCCGGTGTCTTTTCTCGTCACAGACTTCCCTCTCAGCTGCAACCTCAGCCTTTGCTATTTCTTCTTCCACTGCTCTGCTTCTCTCTCTAATGCCTACACCTGAGGGGGCATTTTAAGCGCCTCAGTTCCCTTCAGGTGTGGGTCATTTACACTAATTAGGAGATCACTCCCACAGTAATGTTCCTCTGTTATCCCTCTTCCACATTCCAGTACTGGGGGAATTCTGGGACTAGAAGTCCTTAAACAAAGTTAGTTTTTCTAACCTTTTCTACTTTGCAGCAAGCTATCAAAGGATTAGGGTTTTGGGGGAAAGCTAAACAGGGGAGTGTCACCTTCCTCCTGACCGGTTATCTCCCCCATGTGATCCTTCTGCAGAACACCTCCGTAGGGTCTGAATCAAGAAGTATCTGCTTTCACCTGGCCACATGAGGAAGGTCCCTTACTGATTTATCACACACTGCATAAATGTGTATTAAGGTTGCTCAACCTGAAAGTGATCTTCCTTGTGGCCATCACTTCTAAAGGACAGATTTTAGGAGGCCACCATAGTTATATTGAACAAGGGAACTCTGAGAGGTTAGTCAAACCCCAATGGTAGCAATTGAGAGCAGTTAGGGCTATTCTCCGGGGAGTGAGGGTGCTGTCCTGATGTGCACAATAGTTCAATTTAGATGGGTAGGTACAAAAATACTATATTTGTTCTAGGCCCAAAACACACACTAGAAAATGAAACAAGCTGGTGATATTGCACAGCACTCAATAAGCAGATATACAGTCACCATAGATTTCTATTAATGCGTTCAATGGCTTAGTCAACAAAAGAAGGTAAGTGATGAAGTAAGATGGAAACAAGTCCCAAGAAATATGTCCTAACTTTAGAAGTCCAATCCCTATGAAAAGTGGGTAATTTTGCCTAAAAGACGCAATGCACCTCGCCAGAAAGTATCTGATGTAGGTAAAGTACTTGTGTTGGTGAATGTTCCAGAGAAGATATGTATCAAAGTTACTGGTAGGTAAACATGTGTTTCTATCTTTCAGGTACAGCTGCTTTAGACGTGATGATCAAAAAGCAGTGGAATGGAAGTATACCTACGGTTTATTTGAAGATTCATTCAAAGGAGTAAGGGGGGTGGACAAATGCTTTGCATGCTTACCCCACTGACTCTGATTCTCCCAGAGGACCAGATGGATCGACTGGTGGTCGCTGGAGGTAGGTTTTTCTGCCGTTGGTTGCAGTGAGTGGTTTCCAGGAGCTGCGAGCGCAAGAATTCTTCTGGTCGGTTCCAGGAGCAGAGTGCAATCATTGGCATTGGGGAAATGCAGAAAGCACCATTACATACCTTTTCAGGACATTCCAGAAGACTGGGAAGGGCAAGTTCCAGCGATGGCCACGCACACAGGCGACGGCTGGTGTCCTTCCAGTCGTGGTTGAAGACTTTCCAGAGCAGGATCCCTTGAAGCTGGGAGACTGAAAGACGACTTGCACCACAAGCTGGCGACTACCGAACGTCCTGCTGCAAACACATAAGAGCAATGGTTCTAGCATGGTAGCCCAATGGAGAGCTTTTCAGTTCACTGAATGGTCCATGGACACTTCCGAAGCTCAAGGCTGTTTGATCCTCGAACAAGTCGAGACTGGTTGGTCTCACCAGTCCAAGGGTTGAAGCACTGCTCGGGTCCTTCGCAGATCAGGTAGTGCAACAGGGCTTCACTGGGCCTGACGCAGGAAGGGATGCTTTGCCTCTTTGGTAGTCTTCTTCGCATCAGCGCCTTAATGCCTACGGGTTGTATGTGCGCTTTACAAATTAAATAAATAAATAAATCTTCAGTCCGCTGTTCTTAACAGGATACTTTGCTCTAACGCTGATCTGAAGAAATGGCTGCAGGAGTCCTCTTCTTATCCAAAATCCAGTCTGAAAGTAAGTCCAAGCCCACCAATTGTACGGATCTGCACCATTCAAACAGCCATTAGTGGTCCAGTTAAGGACCACAGTTGGTTTCACTCATGTCTCACCCTCGGACCTTTAGGCACCACGGATGTAGAGTAGGGCTAGACAGTCCTACCAACTTTCTTGCCTTCCTGGGTAAGTGCATGACCTTATATGGGATTTTCTGGCAAGGCAGGAAGTAGGCCAAACTACAATATGGCGAAAGAACAAGCGAAAGTCTTGTGGCATGGCCATTTTAGGGCACTAGCCATGTTTAATAGCAATGCGCAGTAAACGCAAATGTGCACACTAGAAATAACACAAAAATGGTACAGTGATTTTTTTTTTTTCTGCCACCAGCTTGTCTTTATGCACATATAAAAGTAACCAAAAATCCCAAGTGTAAAAGACTAGCATGATACAAAAGTATTCCTGGGGACTCCCTTGCGACCCCAATGATTTCAAAGAATTAAAAAAAAAAACAGAAGCTGCTGGTGTAGCAGGGGCACCGCACTCCCTGCCACAGCAGGTCTGGGGGGCAGGGGGGGTGTCCCAGGCCCAATCCTCACCCATCAGGTTGAAGGCTGTGTTGTGGTTTATTATACGGTCACACCCAACTCAGAGAGCTCCTTGCCCCACAATGAAGGTGGCGCACAATAAAAACGCTTTGGATTTTTTATGAAGAGTTCACTATGGTAAGGCCTCCAACCCGTCTCGCACACAAGCTCAACAAATACCCGGTGCCACAATGGACTAGGAACCCAGACCGGTGTGTATTAAGAATATTTATTAATTTAAATTATTTAGGCAAATATCACACATAGGTTACATCAGCCACTAATGTTGTGGCAACACAAAAGCAAAACAACTTCCGGAAAGGCACTGACATAGAGATAGGTTGTCACAATCAATTTCTTTTAAATCACCCAACACAGAAGAAATTCAAAACACTGAATGATAGCAGCTTAGTTAAGCTTTCTCCCAGCAACCCTCCCACTCCAACACATCAATTGGGTTTGATGCCTTTGAATGGAAGGCAGTGGCAGGGAGTGGGAACACAATGGGGAAAATCGGATTTGTGGTCTAGCTCACAGAAACAATAGGGGAGACATAAAGGTTTTTGGAAAATTCATTTTGCAACACCCATCAATGACACACAAGGCTTTGGGGTTTTTATTAGGATAGAATGGGAACATAGTTTTTTGACTTACCTAGCACAGTTGCACTGGGAAAAACAGAAACAAATGGCAAATTCATTTTATCTGCACCGAACGATAACACACAGGGCTTTAAGATTATGGTCAAAACAGAATGGGAAAATCCTTTTTTGGGTTGGAAACAGACTCAATGTAAAACAGAAATGCAAAGGGGGAATTTGTTTTTCAGAGCACTGTGGGAACACAGGGACAATTTTGTTTTTACACCCTGCACACACGTGGAACAGGGCTGTGGAATGAATTCTTTTGCCAAATCTTTAGGACTATACCGGCTCACAACACACTGGGAAAGGATTGTTTGTTTCGAATGCCAACAATACCGGTCCCGTGAATGCGATAGGGGAATTAATTTACTTTGATAAATATGATAAGGATCTACACAGGCAAACAGGGATTTTTTCCATGGGGGGAATTAACCAACACAATGCTGAAAACGCAGGGCATACACAATCTATGGTTTGGTGTATTTCTACTTACAGGAGAGGTCTGGACTGGGCATCAGGGAGCATCAGAACACAACGCTGGGACAACATGGGGCCAGTCAAGGATTTCCTCCGAGTCTTCCAAGGGTCCCAATCAGTCTCTGCCTTGTGTGTCCTGTCTCCACTGCAAGATTAGGCTTCTCTCTGCAGGGGTATTTCTCGCCAGATTTCAGCAGCAGGTCACCTCATGGAATTAGTGGGAGAACTCCAGCTCTGAGGCAAGCTGGCTTCGTTATAGTGCAAATTACATCACTAACTTGTCATAATTCCTGCAAAAGGGATTGGCTAGCCTCCACTACTCCACTCCCACCTGTTTGTTGATAGGACAAGGCGATGGAGGAGTGGTTTGGGACAGCTAGGGGAGGAGAGAGCTTTTTTCACCTCACTTTGACAGGTGGGTTCGGCATGCTTTGGAACCTAGGAATTTCACTACATGGCAAGTACCCTTAATCTCCAAAACTTTACAAGTATAAATACATTTTTGACAACTATATTTTGACACAAATCTGATGAGACTAGTCAGGAGTCTGTGTGTCATTCCTGTGCAGAGATACAGTTTTTCTTCATTTACTCAGGAACCATATCAGTGAAAAACATGGCACTTTATGGGCGTCGTACTAATGATGGGCATGTTTTTATCAGATTCTCTGGAAATCACGAGGTGGCCCAAATCACATTTTTATTAATAACTTCTTTAGTTGTGCTTATCACACAAAAATCGTTTTAGCATAGTTGGAAGGGGCAAACTGTCACCTTAAATAAGACTGGAATGACTGCTGTGCAATGTACACTGTCCATTTTACACGGTAAAATACATTTCCCCCATTTAAAGCAATGTACAGTTTCACTAATCATTTGCTAGACGCCCACCTTTTCTTAAGTTTCAATTTTCCTGGTAAACACATGACGTAAGCAGAGGGATCTGTGTTTACATTAGCTTACCCCTTCATGGGCGAATGGCCAAGCTAAGGCATTTTTTTATGGGACCTGTGACCTGGAGGTCACCGGTGTTGCAGAGCAGACCTGCCTTATCTTGTCTTCCACTGCATTTCTGATCTCAAAAGTATTTACGATTGTATTTTTAAGGAAAGGCACTGATGTTTGAAGACAACCAGGCCTAAATCCCCAGTGCAACCGAGGAGCTCTGGAGTCTGGTTTCATATCCTGAAAAAATTGCCAGCACAAGGCGTTTCAAGCTCACACCCAAATAATTTAAATGACATCTTACACGGCACACAATTTCACAATATTTGCACATTATTTCACAATGGTACACGTACATGAGAACGCCATGCCCAAGCTTGCAAGTCTGGTGGGTATTTTGCTGAGCATATTATTAGTCTAGAGGGACAAACGAAATTACATTATTTAATGTACATTAAAGAAAATGCTCCGTTTCACTGTGGCTGCTTGGGAACACAATTCTGCCATTTCCTTTAAGATATTGTGCACTGCGGTTTCTTGAATATTAGTGCAGCTCTCCATGGATTTATCAAAACATTATTCCCACTTATCTTTCGCTTCCTTTCAGCTGCAATGCTTTGTGCACATTTTATCATCTTCAGATTTTTTGGCCCACTTTCTTTCCTTTTTGATTCGGTTTCACCAGGCCTTATGTCCAAAATCATTTCTGCACTGGCCTTTTGTTTTTGTGAGCCCTCATAACGGACTCTAGCCTCTTTATTTATGGCATCCGGGGCTATTTCACCCCACAGCTGGGATGGGGGCATAGGGGGTTGGCAGTGGAGATGACCGTGACATGTTGCACATGTCACATGCCACGTTCAGCTCCAACCTCTTCTCCCTCTGCTTCCTCACAGCTCACATACATGAACCAGGAAGCTCACAACTTACTGGTTCCTGTTTGTGAATGCAGGAGCCAATGGTGGCCTGGATGGACAGACCAAAGCTGCAAGAAAAAGTTAAGAAGGCTTTAAAAAAAAGTGTATTTTACTGAATGTGCAAAGTGGGTGTCAGATGTATGTATGTGAATGGTGGGTGAACGAGAAGTGATGTGTGTTTTTTGAATGTTCTGGGTGGTGGGTGTGTGCCTGTGTAGAGAATCCAATGAGTGGATGTAAGGGAAGGTACAAGTGACTGGTGGGTGAAAGAGTATCAATGTAATGGTGTGTTTTTGAATGTTCTGGGTGGGTGACTCTATGCCTGTGTAGAAATTGCAATGAGTGGATGCAAAAGTGCGAGTCAGTGACTGGTGGGTGAGCGAGTATGAATGAGATGGTGTGTTTTTTGAATGTTGTAGATTGGTGTGTCCAAGGAAGAGGAGGCCATAACACGCAACCAAGACCTTTTTTATACAGAGGTCAAAACAGAGAGGGAATTGGGAAGACGATCGGAGACAGACGAAGAGCGGGAATCGCTTGTAGTGAATCTATCCAACTAGTCACTGACACAAACAGAAAAACAAGTACTGAATAAAGGACTGGGTTTCGTGTTCACCAAAAAACATGACCAATTTGAATTTTGAAATGAGTTTGAAAACTCATGAGAATTAGAAGATACCATACTTTCTAATAAACTAAGAAATCGAGGATACCCCAAGAAATTGATGAAGAAAGCTGCTAAAAGAGCTTAGAACAATAGAGAGAACACTTGAAGAGAAGATACAAAAACCTAAAGATGACCGTATTGTTTGTGTCCATACTTTTACTAATCAGAGCATAGCCATCTGAAAAATACTGGAAAGTATTTGCTTCATCTAAGTGAACCTACAATCGCCCATATTTGCTTATAGGAAAAGTACGACAATGGGCAACTGCCTGAGTAAAAGCAAAATAGAGTCCAAAAATACTTGTAGTACAAGTATTAGATCTTCATGGGGACTGAATCCTATTTTAGGTCATTACCTATGTGGTAAGTGTAGCATATGCAAACTTAAAAAAAAAAAAATCCAAAGAAATAGAGCTAGAAAAACTGTTTTGTTTCTAGATTTTGTTAGTGCCTAACTGTAACACCGACCACGTGATTTATCTTATTAAATGCCCCTGTGGTCTTGACTATATTGGCAAGACAAAAAGAAAAATTAAAACATGTATAATAGAACACGGAAGCTGTCTAAAAAAACAAGATTGAGCAAGCCCCCATGGTAAAGCACTTTATGAATAAAAACCATGGGTGGGAAGATTTTGAATGGACAGTACTAAAAGTGATGAAAGGAAAAAAACCAACAAATGAGAGAAGAAAGACTAAAAGAGAACAGGAAATGATCTTTATGACCAAAAGTGATACCAAAGGACTGAACAAGGCGATAGAATGGCACAGAAACAAAGGCTAATGGAAATAGATGTTACACCCCACCATGAGGAACCTATGTTATCTACCCTAACACTCCATCTAGGATAAATATAGGTCTAAACTCTAGATCCATGAGTAATATGTAAGATGGGTCTTATCCATGAGACGGTTATATACGAGAACTATACATGTGAAGCATATATCCTTTCTATTGATATATAGAGACCCTCTATGGTAGAGGGTTTTTCATATATATTCACTTTATAGACCTATAAACTGAATGGGGCAATGAGTTAAACACCACTATAATACCCTCTGTGACGTAGACCCCATAGGTTATACCCCATACTATGTAGATTAATAACTATACACCCACCATCTATGTATAGGCACCACCATCACTACTAAAAGTTGAATCAAATTGAACAATTTAAAAATTTAGAAATTCAAAATATAATTCGAAATTATTTTGAACTAATGCAGAATCTTCAAGCGCAACTAATTTAAATCTTAAAACCCAAGAGACTGCCTTATAAAGTCAAAACAGCTATTCTATGTTTTAGCGTAGACTTCTAAGAGAATTTAAAGCATAATAGACAACTACACTATTAAGATACTAAATGAAGATGGTGCCAGTTTTCGTCGATACCTAATATATCGCAAAAAACAATGATTGGCACTGTAATCGCCACAAACAAATGTGATTAAACGCGAAATCACCTGATGCAACAACCCAATACAGAAAGTTTCTCCCATAAAGTGAATGTAATCTTGAAAATAATGGGAAATACAGAGCATAATTTAAATAGAATAAATAGACCATTATACATGCGGAATACCCATCAAAGATGGTGCCCGAGTCTGCAACAAGAAACAAGATCTTATTTAAACAGGTCTCCATGGTTACTAAGATGATGAAGAAACCGAGGGACTAAACAAATCGTCTCAGCACCGACGCACTCGAACTATCATTGAAAGGTAAGCAAATATATTTATATAAAGCCAAACACACAAGCGATTTGCCTTTAGAATCGATCGTGCACAGATCGAAATAGTAAAGCATACTTTTACTTTTCCATTCCAGGAAAGAAATTTATATCCAACTACTTAAAGAACAAACTACCTGGAATAAATTGCACGCAACATGCCTAAAAACTAACAGTGCATGTCGACAACGAAAAACAGGCACTAAACTGTAAACGAGTAACAGAGGCAAGAAGCTAGTAGAAACAACATGTTAGTAGCTAATAGACACTTTGAGATTCAGCAACCGAGCAAGAGATGGTAAAGAGATGACTTAAAAATAGGAAGAAAGCACATATAGGGTAACAGGTAGCATTTTATCATATTTTACTGCTTTTTCAGATACCGCACGGATTAAGAGTCTACAGTTGAGACCACCCATGCGAACACTGGCTACCTCCACAGACCACCACAGGTAATTAGACCCTTTGTCTGGTACAGGGTCTTTTTTAGAACCTAAATAGAAATGAGAGCACTCATTGCTATTTTCATTGTTTTTAAATTGATAGGCTAAGATGTGGAGAGACTGAGACAAACCCATGAATCCGAAAGGGACAACAGACTGAACCCTAATCTACATTAGTGACTCACCCTTTGTAATTTCCTGACAAATGTTCATCATCAGTAGAAAAAGAACAGAAACATGTTGAGTTGTGACCTATGTCATTTAGCATAGGAAAAATAGTGTCAATAAGGACACAGGGATATAACATCCATACCCGTAGGAGGTAAAATTAATATCTACCCCAATGAATAGAACGAGTTTATCCACCAAGATTACAGACGGCCACTACCTTAGATGAAAGTCACTGATTGGACAGAACTCATAAACTGTAGCCTACGTTTCCCTTGTATAATATTACCTAGATACTTTACCAGAGTATTTCATATGATAATGAAATTTGTATGAACTTTTTAATGCCTTACATTTTGATAATAGACGTTATAGTTTTTCAAATACCAAGAACCTTTATTGTTCATCACACCACATAATGGGCACGTTGTTTTTTTCTCTACCTTAAAGTTTAAATATAAATAGCGGTGTAGAGAATGCTATGAGTGGAGGTAAGAAAAGGTGTATGAATGACTCAAGAGTGTATGAGTATAAATGTAATTGTGCGTTTTAGAATGTTCTGGGTGGGTTGCTGTGCCTGTGTAGAGAATGCAATGAGTGGATGTAAGAGAAGGTGTGAGTGAGTGAGTGACTGGTGGGTGAATGAGTATGAATGCGGTAGTGTGTGTTTGAATGTTGTGGGTGTGTGACTGAGTGGTGAATGCAGTTTGAATAAATGTGAGAGGGGATGTATGGGTGAGTGACCGGTGGGTGAAAGGGGATACATGTGTGCATGTGTCTAAGGGCCCTGGGAGACTGGGGATCACTATTTTTGACACATCCTTTATTGACTGTGCATGTTTTATTGTTATTTTCTGGCAAAGCCAACTTCATGGCTCGACTGGCATATTAATGCAGTCAGTCTAGCCATTGCATACTGTGGCATGACATATTACTCAGCATCTTTAAGCATGATTAGTAGTGCTACCTCGCTAGACTGATGTTTTGGTGTAGCGGCCTGTATATATTTTACTGTAGTTTGACTTTTTATTAACTGAGCATCTATGATGAATCGAGCATGATAAGTGTACTGATGGGTCTAGACTGGTTTACAATGTAACCAGTTTGGACTGGTTTTCATATTGTGACATGTCATTTTTAATGGGCAAACCAACGGAAGTATGTTCTTTCATAGGCGTACTGGCATGTATTGGCAGAGCAACCTACAAACGTTATTTCGGGCTCTCTCGCTACGCTTGGTCGTAATCGCATACTTGTGGAAAATATTGAAACCCTCCAAAAAAACAACTATATTTGCAGACCAGGCACCGCCCCCTTCTTTCTCTGCTTCGTGAAACATTAAAGCTTTGATTAAAACACATCTTTACTTCTTTCACTTGCAGTAGAGCATGCCCCTGCAGCGCCATAATTATCATGGACATTGAACACATGTGGTGGGCCGGGGTGTCGTATGCCCTGTTCTTTGTTCAGGGCTTGGGGCAGCCCCCCCCCCAGCATGGCCCGCATGGGGGCCCCAAAATTTTGTGCTGCGCCTTTGTCTGACAAAGGGGTAGTGTACAGTGCGCGCCTTGAAGTCTGCCACTGAGTCCCCAGGTGAGAAGCAACTCGTGGGTGTTTTCAGTGTAAAACAACTGTGGTGCCACTGATTTATATGTGCAGCAATGATATTATATTAAATGGTGGGGGCTTTTAAAGTCCTCTGGCACCCAGTATTACGCTTAGATAATAAAAACTATGGGGGGTCTCTGGTATATTTAAAGAACCTTTCCCAGGTATTATACTCCAGCAAAGATAACATTATCAGATGCACTTCCCTGTGTGCACACATATTAGTGTATTAGGTTTCTTCTATCGTGGTGGTAGCTGACTCATAGATACATTTATGACCAGGGAATTTTGTTGATATTAAATCATGGTCAAGTATTTAATTTTCAGGTTTTACTCATGCATCATCTTGTTCCTGGGTAAAAAGCAGAGCACGCCGCCCCAGGTCAATGCTGTTTTGGCTTGTTTAACACAACAATGCCACAGATAACGAGTACTTCTGTACACATTGATGTATAGATGTGTCATACACTAGCTGTAGCCTACGTTAGAGATTTTGGTTACCCTGTTACAAGTACTGCATTATGTATGTTTCACATATAGACCCCACACTGAATATGGAAAATGCCATTCTCCCAATATGTGATCGTGGACAAATCACACCTCCCTCTGTGCCTCAGTCCTTATATCTGGCTGAAATGAGAGTGCCTGGAAACACGGGTGCTAGACTCGTCTGAAAAATCTGCAGGTAGTTTGCCATCACTTCCTGTGATGTCACTTGGGGCGTGTCAAATTACATCACTTCCTGTGGTGCCATCAGGGGGATAAGGGCCGTGTGACGTCACTTCCCCATACCCCTGGCATTTTGGTGAAATGACGTCCCTGATCGTGCCTATAACTAGGTAGTAGACAACATTTAGTTTAGCAGTCGGTTGGATTTTAGCTGGTCATTACTGATTTCATACGTACACTGGGTTATTACTATGTCTTAGGTGAAATAATTACTTTGGATCAAACATAACCAAGATTCTGTGATTTTATAATCTAGTATATATTTTTCAATATACCAGTGCAGTGTACTATTTGGGGGTAACTGTGAGGGATTAACTGTACTTAACTACCAACCTCCCTCCCTGTGAGGTAAGCCTGACTGACTGCTTTGCCACGGCTGCCATTACAGAGTTATCTGTTTTTCACTTTTGCTTGGACCACTTTCTTAGTAGGATATTTGGTTGTGCATCCATTACTATAGGGCTTCAGAAGAAAATCCCCATCACTGTTCCATACAGAACCAATATATCGAAAGTAACAGACCTGTCAGAAAACAGTAGCTTGAACACCAAACAGTGATGGCCGGACATCTTTGAATTAATGCTAAGAACTCCTTTGGCAGCTTGCCCTTCATTTCCTTTCTTTTTTTTGACCAGTGTGCTATTACAGAACATGATCAGGCAAATACATATGCATACACACATACACGATCCTCGGTGCGATAGGGAAACAGGTAAAGTATTGAGTTCCTTTCTGAATTGCCGGATGGAGAAAGCAAGCCCGATTAGGGTGCTTGGTGTTGGTTGGCAGTCTTAGAACTGTGGACCATGATATTCCTCCTAGCTTGCATGGGGCAAGCCTTTTGGCTTGTGGGGCACGTCATAGCCTAAAATGATTCCATTAGCCTTGGCAAATGGGTCTTGTCCCAGAGGAACACAGGGTTGCATAAAGAGGCCCTAGCTCAAGAGGAGCCCCTGGGTTACGGAGAGAATCCCTTGGGCCTCGCAGATCATTCTGGTCTGTGGCAAACCTCCACTTCCCCCAGAGAAGCCTCCTTTGCACTGTGAAGCAAGCCTTAGGCCATTGGGAATAATCCTTTGGGCCATGGGGACTCCCTTGGCTCTTTTATTATTGAGAATCTCTTGGCATGAAGTTCTGTTGCTTCATCTTTGGAAGTATTCAATATATGTATATGATCTGGTTGCTATGAAGGATGGTACAAAAATGTTCCCTATTCCTGAAACTTTATTGTTCTTAGCAGAAATCTAAGCGCACAGAAAGTGAGAAGCTGTTGGTACAGATCCAGGCTTATCTTGACAATGTGTTCGATGTGGGTGGTCTGCTGGAAGATGCAGAAACTAAGAATGTTGCGCTGGAGAAAGTGGAGGAGCTTGAAGATCAGTTGTCGCATGTAAGATTTCTACTTTTCCTCATGTGGGTATAGTTTACAAATTTGACCAGGGAAAATGTTTGGTTTGCGATGTTATGTAATGGCAGTAGTATTTTGGCAAAGTATTGTTATGGGATTCTTGCAGTGGGTTGTGAGCAGTTCTTCACTTGGAAAGAAATTAAAGGTATGTTAACTTTTGAGTGAACGAGTACAATATTTACCATGTTCCTGATATTGGTATTGTTTGACTTTAATGTTTAACATTTTTGGGAATGACCTGAGCGATTTGCATCTGTGTTTTATAAAAGTTACAATATGGCGTCAAAAACGAAAAATAAATAATGTACACATTTCTAACATGGATCAAAACAAACAGAAAACGTATTACACAGAGGTTCAGAGTAAAGAGGTGACCTTTTGACCTCTGAAGTTTAGTTGGTCTGGTATATACGCTCATAAATAACATTTGACAAGGCTGTTGTAAACTGTGCAAAGGATTGTTTCGATCTTTTGCTTTTCCTAAAGCATGGAGAGTCCAAAAGGAGAACCTATAAATTCATAGCAGCTCTCCTATGGCACGATTATCGCCTACCTTTGCTAGTTGTCCTAGATGAGTGGTTTTGTTAAGGCAGTGTGACAGTTTTTTAAACAAGGGTTGTGATATATGTAATGGGATTGGTCGTTTGAACAGCCACAACAAGGTGAGCAGCCGAAGGCAGCTCAGCTCCCATTACATTCATGGAGGTCTCTTAGACCCCCTCAAACCATGTTTTTCTTTGGAAGTATTCAATATATGTACATGTCAAAATCCTGTACAGCTGTTCTGAAGTCCTCACTTGAGATGTTCTAGTATACCCCTCAGGCTCAGTTGAAAGTATAGGACTGATGGAGCACCTTTTTATAGTTCCATATATGGTCACAAAATCCAACATGAATACTTTTAACAGTGATAACATCTAATCAAGAACTTCTAGCAGCTCAGGGATAGACTGATCAGGTGAGACTCGTACTGTACACCCACTAAACGTTTTATTTTATTATCATGACAGGAATAATATCAATCAAGTAACCTGTAACTTTTTGTGCACCCACTACAGTGGAAATATATTAGAATCTTAAAGTGCTGCCATGCAATAGCTTAATGTCTTAAAAATTAGGGCATGTTGCATACATCAAAGATGTGTTGATCAAGGTCACTCCGAATAGATTGTTTTCTTAGAAAGCTAATTTGCACTTTTTCTTAGAGAGCTAATTTGCAAACCCCTATCCCTTACCTTTAAAAGAGTATCCCCCTTTATGATCAAATACAATGTCTGTCCATACTTTGATGAATGTTGCTTGCCAGTCCTATATTTTCCAAATGTATGTTTGATGGCCATGACAGAAAGCTTCAAGATTTTGTAAGGATTTTCCTTTTTTTCCTTTCTATTTACGTTGTGGTCAATTTCATTGCGACTATTGTAGAAGTGCTACATTATCTACAATGTAATAAGGTAGAAAGTGATTTTACATGCTACAGCTTCAGATCCGTGAATGTCTTAAGCAATCAATGTACTGATAGAATGTTCTCTTCAACTGTCTTATATCGATTCCCTTAAAAGATCAGAAATTTCAGAGGAATAGGTTCAGTAAGTCTAACATTACAAACAGAAAAGAAATCCAAGTGTTCACTTCTCTTGCCACCACACCCTTCAGATGAATTCCCTCGTAAGCGAATACCATAACTGAAAGCTTCCAAAGAATCTGCTAATATAAATTCCACTAATGATCAGTATAAGGTACCTCACTCCCTAGCAATGAAATAACAAGTACACTATCCAACTTACCTCACATGGAGAAATAAAAACAATAACTCCCCAACCTGAACCCAAGATAGCACTGAAGATATTGCCCAAAATATTTAATGTTTTACCTCTTCATGAGTCATGGTTGATGTTTGATCGGTCATACAAAATGCAACAGATCTACATCATGCCATTTAAGAATTCACTATCTTTCTCTGCCTCACTGAGACTAGTTTGAAGCCAATTTGGCCACCTTCTTTGATGCACGCCTTACACTTCATTAGAACATCTGCTGTAATAGTAGTAGAGTAGGAAAAACAGAAGCTTGGCGCAGAAGGATTTGCGCTGAGTTTGAAATACACTATAATACCATCCTCCTATTTAATGAAACTAAATAATGAAAAATGATAGGATACCCTGATCTCCTATGTAGTGGAATCCCATCCACCAGATTATGAACCTAGTTTTATTTATTTTTTTACAAGAATCGTCTTCCATTTGGCTAGCCTACTAGCTATTTCTAACAACATCTTAATCCTGTGGGCATTAGTCTTTTTGTCAATTCCTCTTTTACGAAATCAGCCCAGAATTCCTGTAACATTTTGAGCCATCTCAGAATTGACATGTGGGTATTTAAACCCAATCCTAAGGAGGGCTACTTATTCAACATCATCCCCCGGCGTCTACCTCTAGCCACTGTGACGCATATCCGAGATCCATGGTCTGATGAATACATATTCTTTATCTGTGGATCCCAAGTCAGCCTTGGCAAAACCCCAGTCAGCAAAAGACGTGTGTCCCCTTTAAACCACTATCAGAAGGCTATAACCAGACGTTAAAATGCAAAAGAAGGACTTCCTCCAAAAGCGCATTGTTAGCATAAAAAACAATGGAAGTCTTTATAATGTACACAGAATTTAGCCCAATGTGATGAATCGTAGGTTGTTGTCCCTTCTCCCCGAGGGGGGGAGCCTCCCCCCTTGAAGCTATGAAGGCGAGCCTGCTCTGCAAGATCATCCCTAGGGGTCAAGGCAAGTGGGACCTCACTGGGAGAGACTCTGCCTTTGGGGACAAGGACTCCCCTTCCTTTGAAGAACTCCCTAGACCATGTACCATAGCCGCATATATTTTTTTTTATTGTATTTGGTTTATTGAAATAAAAACCTTTACAAATAGATTTGAGATTAAAATATAAAATACTAAGCATCAATAGTTTAAGACATAACATTACACCTTGACAATTAAAAAGAAGAGGTGGCTTTCCCTAACAAAGAAACTTTAACATCATTATAAATAAACAAAAAAATGATAGTACCGAATTTCCATATGATTAGTAAAACTAAGAAAATTAAAGAATACAATTGAAAGACAATGGAGACATAAACACAATCGAACAATTTCTGGAAACAACATCCAAATAACATCCAAAAAATAAAGTTACAATTCGGTACTTAATGTAATTACCTAGGAATCATCATAATGCCGTTTGATATTATTATATTAAGTGTTCATTCTCACCCATCTACATGATCTAATAGTAGGATTTACTCATTTTTGTTTGGCCTACAGGTCTTCTGCCAACTTCGATTCTATAAATGCCAGCAAGTTAGTTAGACGGAGAGTAAGATTCTGACTGAAGCCTTCCATACAGCGTTTCCATAAGAGTTCCTTTGCGGTTACATAGTTTGAGTAGAAATGCTCAAGAAATTGAATGCGATGACCTTCAAAGAATGGACAACTAATCACTAAGTGTTTAAGAGTTTCTAGTACTGTGCAGTTTTTACAGAAACGGCAACTAGTATCGGTGTTGCTATTTAGATAACCAGTCCAATGTTTAAATTGTTCGCGGGTGTGAAATTGGTTAAGTCGAAAGCGCATATAAATGTTCCTTGAGCGAGCTGAAGGGAACTGTAAGAGATATTTTATTCGGATTCCCCATCTGCCGCGGACTTCATTGTATTCTTTGAAGGAAGTATATTTACCCATTTCATCCATCATTATACACCAAAAAAATCTTTGAAATTTAAGCTTTTGGCTTGGTAACCCCATACTCATGGATAATGGAGTTTCATTGATAAGAAGTAATATTTTAGTAAGTTTAAGCGAGTAGGTATTGAGTGATTTAATATGTGATTCACTCAATAATTGATTCAGTTTAACATAAAGAGTGTTTTTCGGTGGATTGTAGATCTTGGTTAGATTGATAATTTTACGCCATGTGTGTTTTACTGACAATTGTAGTAAGTTTAATTCGTGGCAAATCATAACGTTAGGGATAGACAATGATAGTCCCAGAACAGTTTTCCATAATTTCCCCTGTAAGATATTTAAGTAGGCATCTAAATCATATGTACAAATGTCCAGTGAGTATAAAATAACAGGTTCAACTTTCTGCAGATAAAATTGAATTAAAGGTATTAAAGAGAACATACAATATTTCTGATGAATAATTTTCATCTGAGATGTCAACCCCCTAACTTTTTGGTTGAGATATTTTTTCCACATTGTGATTGAATATTGATCAGCTAAAGGATATCCCAAATAGCGAAGCATCGGCGAGTATTCAATTTTGACATTGTTCATATGCCAATAATATCGATGACATCCTAATTTTTTTTTGGAGAAGATCAATATAAAAGTTTTCGTTGGATTAGGCGTGAGATTATGATTGGAAGCGAATTGCGAAAATAAGTCCAGCTTTCGTTGGAGTCCAAAGGGCGTTTGATCAAAAAATAGCAAATCATCAGCAAAGCCTAACCAATCTAAGTTCAGAGAACCAAACTTCACAGAATAGCATTCCCCAGCAATCCATTTGTCGTCCAATCCTAACAAATACAAATTGAACAATATCACTGCCATATTACAGCCTTGTTTCACCCCGATCTCAGTAGGAATGGGGTCAGTCAGGGCTCCTTCCTTGGTAAGTCGTATGCGATAATTTGTGTTTTTGTGGAGTATTGCAATCAAGGCAACTAATTTAGTCGGAATGCCAAGATGGATCATTTTTTTCCACAAGATTTCACGAATAACACAATCAAATGCTGCAGTCAAATCCAAACTAGCCATATAAATTGGCCCTGAGTGACTAACTAAGGAATGTGCCTGGAGATGAGAAAGAATTGTAGCATTTAACTGACAACCAATGAGTTTTCTGAATCCTCCCTGATAAATAGACAACATATTTTTATCGTTCATATAAGTTTGTAATTGTTGGATGAGTAGAAAAGAAAATATTTTGGAAGAGGAATCAGTTAAGGCAATAGGGCGATAATTAGAGGGACAATCCGGAGAGCCCTTTTTATAAATTGGAATAACTAACGCAGAAGACCATTTTATGGGGATGTGTCCTGTTTGTAAAATCAGATCAAATTTGATTTTAAGGATGTGGGCCCAGAATACTGGGTTCGATTTATACACACAAGATGGAATACCATCGGGACCAGGCGCTTTTGAGGGCTTCAATCTACCGATGGCATCTATGATGTCTTCTATGGACCATAATGAGGGAGAATCAAATTCCAAGCGTGGTTCACTACCCTTTAGGAAGTGAAAGCGCTCGGGCATGGTATATTTGAGTTTTACATATGATACCCAATTTTCGGCGGAGATTACAGATTCAAAATTAGTTGCGGTTTCCGAGGTGATGGAACGAAGAATATTCCAGGTTTTCCTTGAGTCGTGCTTTAGTAAATGGTAGAATAATTTTTGATTATCTGCATAGAGATGTCTTTTTAACCATTTTAGTTTATTACGGAATCTTTGTCGTACTGCTTTGATCAATTTATCACGAGTGAAGTCAGAAGGAAAGGTACTATTAATCTGACGAATTTCGTGATTTTTTTTGCGATTTTAAGTGAGCGACTTGATTATTGAATTTGTGCGCATGAACCTGGATAGCTTTTTCGTGCTTATCCCTTGAATGAAGCATAGCATCTAGATGAATTTGAATTCTAGTAGAATTTAGACGATCTAAATGAGTAAGTGAATAACTGGACGGTGATAAATGTGAGAAAATACTAGGATCACATTCTAGATTCCGAATAAAAATTGCACACACTTTAGGGTTCCCTCTCACTGTATAGTGAGGCCGGTCAGTTTCTACCAGAGATAGGAAAGAATTGTCTTTGAAACGAGCCAAAGGAATATTCATCTGCATGGAAATAATCATATGGTCTCCTAGAACTGGATCAATAATTTTGAGGGCATCTATATTCGAATATAAATTCGAAGAGATGAAAAAATAATCAATAAGAGAATTGAGGTTTGCTCTAGTCCATGTATAGGTATAATCATCTAGAGCAAAATAAGGAGTTTGAATATCCCATTCAAGGAAAAAAGAATTCCATATAGTTCCGAGCCTTTGGGAAGTAATTGAGTGCTTTTCCCTAATTGCATTATTATGAACACCTATTTCATAGCAGTAGCAGTTGAAGTCACCACCTACAATAATTCTTGCCGTGGGGTATAAAATCAGTCCCTTTTCTAATACATCGTGCATTTCCTCAATAATGATCGCAATAGGTGTAGACAATTTATTCCAAATAAATGACCCCAAATAAATAGAGACCAATAAAAGAATAATAGAGGGATCCAAATCATCTTTCATGTTGATTGCTAAGATGGAATCTGAACTACTAATCTTCTCCAAAGAGCATTGAAGGGCAGAATTAACCAATATAGCCAGGCCGCCTGAAGGACGACCTTCGCTGCCTCGCCTTGCATTCTGAATATGTGCTAAATATCCGTCTATAAAAAAGGAGGATTGATTCATGGTCTCTTGAATGAAAATGAGATCAGGTCGATTGAACTGATTTAGGTGATACCATTTTTTGAAGTTATTTATACCACAAGAATTCCACGAAATAATGTGGAGTCGGAGTGGGCTACGAATGTTTCATTGCCTTTTGTTGGTTTGATTGCGTGTTGTTAATTGGGTCCCTCCAAGACATCTCCTTTAAAGCAGACATGAATGACATGAACTGTTTCATAGTATTAGCATCAATATTTGCAGAGGTACCCTGGGTTACATTATCAGTGACACTTTCGACGCTTAGAGGAGTAGTTTCTAAGTAACTTTGTGTGTCATCAAAAGATGAAAAGAATGATGCAGTTAAACCAATAAATGCCAAGTCATCAGAGTGATCCCATAACATCTTCATTATAAAAGGAGACATAAATTTACAAATCATTCGATTGTTGTTAATATCAGCCAATTTCACCCAATCTATGTCATTAGATCTAATAATTCGTAGGGCAGGGATATCCTGAAAAACAGTCATCATAAAGGTGCGGTTCAAGCGAGCCTTACCATAGCGAGCTTCATCGCTTTCCCAGCCCATAATTATAGCAGATTTTGGATCGCCATAATTATGGTTAGTCAGGGATTCCTGATTATCCATAGTGGATTTCAGATTGGTCAATTTAGAGCACTCCTTAACTTGTGGACGTTGCAAACTCAAGATTGGTACCTTTGGGCTAGTACTTTGATGAACCAAGTTCTCAATTTCGTGAGTAATTAATTGTTTACTAGGGTCAACATTATTATCTGAGGTTAGTTCTTCCGGCTCGCTTGAACTTACACCCTCCAAATTTTTATTTTGGGATTCAGTTGGATTATTAGGACAAGTGAGTATTTTATTTTCTCTTTGTCCATTAGCTTTACCCAAGATCACTTTCGCCGTTTTTTTAATTTTCAACATTGGATAATATTTGGAGAGGTCAGTTTGAACGCAGTGTGGGGGCCCTGCAGTTGAGTTAGCCGCCACCCCGAGGTCAATATGTCCCCTCTCCTCTTTATCCTTTCCCTTGTTTGCCTTAGATCGTGATTTGTTAGATTCTTGCCAAGCTGGTTCATTAGACAAGTCCTCATTTTCATTAATTTTTTTGTTTTTTATTAAAGGTTTGCAGGGGGCTTTGATAGTTGCAGTATTCAAATCTGGCTCTGAAAGATTCAGCAGGGCCTTAGATTCCTCGCTCAACTGATTTAAGTCAATGATATTATCTCCCTCTGAAAGATTGCAAATATCTTTAATATGTGTGTTATGAGTATCATTTTTGTCACGTGATTGGTTCTTTGTTTTTTTTTTCCTGTTTTCCCTTTTGTAATTTGGTTAGAAGATTTCTCTTTTGAGCCCGAGCCAAAGCCCTTCTTTGTTTTCTAGTAAGGGCATTGGTCGGAGTTTGATAATGCACCTCTTCATTATCATGTATTTCTATTGTTTCCTGAGGGATAGGATCTATTCCAGTTGGATCAATAAGATCAGTTAAGGCTGTAGGACTGTCTGGAGGAACACTTTCTTCTACACACGGGGTCGTCAGCGGTTCCTTGATGATTGACTTGGAAAGTGTGGCAAGATTAGTTGCCATTTCCTTTACAAGGGTAGTCAAGACAGCAAGGTTAGATTCATTGGTGTTTTCCAAGTTCACTACCTTTGGGTTCACAACCTTACTGTTTTCTAATTTAATGGATGGTTCTTCTGTCACTACCTCTGAAAACAATTTAGTTTGAGTGCCTATAGTTTGAACATGGGCCATCAAATCTTTTTTGTTTAAGATGGAAGAAAACATATGGCATGCAAATAACATGCCCTCCATTTTACCAAGAGAACTCGTGAGGTCAGACATTTGAATCTGTAGGAATTTTATTGCCTCATGAGTCTGCTCATGGTCTTTATCAAGTAGATTAAGAATTCTGGTCATGACCGCAAAAGATTCGAAAGAGTGCTGCAGTTCGGCATTCCATTTTTCTTGTTCAGAGGTAGGACAGTTCGACTGTGGATGAATCTTACAGTGAGTAGACTCGTTGGAATCGAGACTAGGTACTCTATTTCCTTCATGACTAGAAGGATATTGGCAAGTAGGGATCATTGGTTGTTCCAGTATCGGGCAGCTATTTACCATCAAGGAGGGCCCTCCTATGTTGTTATTACTCGGAGTGTTAATTCCCCCCAGAATACATGCTTCCTTCTGTGCACTAAAGTGTGAGGGTACAGAATAGGTGTATGCTTGGGGATTATTAAATGGGAACACATTCTCAATCCCATACTTACTTCTATTCACTGGAGTTGAGGGTTCGTTGGATAGACGAATCCGTTTGCCTAATTCTATTTCAATTGCCGGGGCTAATATGGAGACATCTGCAGTTCGCAGATCAAATTGCTCAATTCCCATTATTTTTTTTATTTCATCTCTATCAAGACTCTGATCAGAGTTACAATCAACAATTTCCCAATCCTTTGAGGAGCTTTCATTCACTTCTTTGACCGACATGTATACTGGTTTAATTTTGGAATCCATGTTTTTTTTCGGTCAAAGTAGTTTTAGGAGTCGCCCAGTCGACATCTACCGACCGTTTTTTCGGGAGAATTTGTTCCTCAAAGTCTTCAGGGATTATATCGACAGGGGCATCCTTATTAGATTTCTGTAAATCATCACAGTGAAAATTCTCTGTCGAATATTTCGTTGACAAAGAAGCAAGTTTCTTAGCATCCAATCTATTTTTCCATTCCTGATTTTTATTATACTCAAAAGAAGCAGGTGTGAGAATAACTTTATTCTCAACATTGCTTTCTGATTTTAGGGCCATTGTAAGATTTTCAGGCAACAATGTACTGCTATGATTGGAGTCAGGCAGGGGATTGAATTCTTTGTTCATCTCTTTTTCAGGCCGATTTAAGGGCATTGCAGCGGACGATTTTACTACATTGGAGTCCGCCTCTGTTTTTTTAGGATTAGTTTGGGACTCTTTTTTTTTTTTTTTTTTTTTTTTATGCTGCGAAGCCCCTCTGCCATGACCAAAGCAGTTTTGATTGCAATTATAGGCTAGGAAATAAAGGGCAATGCAATCACACCACTTTAGCTCGCTATATCCCCCTCCAAGCAATATTTGGCAATCTATATTACGGGCATGAAAGGTAACCCTACCACCTAGCCACCTTACCGCCTAACAGCCCAACAGCCACACTTCGCAGGCACTTCCGGATGCGCGCGCCGGATGCGCGGGTCCGAGTGCAAATAAGGAAGTGGTCAGTGGGTTTGTGGGCGGGCAATCGGGCGGGTTTAGGGGGGCGTGGCTAAAGGGGAAAAGAGAAGAGAATGGCGTCACTAGGTTGCCCAACATACAAAACCCGCGGGAAACCCGCGGACACTAGAGTAT
Source organism: Ambystoma mexicanum (assembly GCF_040938575.1). NCBI lineage: Eukaryota > Metazoa > Chordata > Amphibia > Caudata > Ambystomatidae > Ambystoma > Ambystoma mexicanum. Next base: position 317,146,642 of record NC_090926.1, read on the forward strand.
GGGGTGCAGAGTCCTCAACAAATACCCAGTGTGAAGGTCCACATCAATCCAGTAAGGTGCGCGTTACGCGCAAAATTCAGGTCAAGTCCTTCTTCTTGCCGACGGCGCTGCGGGAAGAAAGATCCAAAGAGGCAGCGAAGCAGCGAACACAGCCCAACAGCCACACTTCGCAGGCACTTCCGGATGCGCGCGCCGGATGCGCGGGTCCGAGTGCAAATAAGGAAGTGGTCAGTGGGTTTGTGGGCGGGCAATCGGGCGGGTTCAGGGGGGCGTGGCCAGTGTGAAGGTCCACATCAATCCAGTAAGGTGCGCGTTACGCGCAAAATTCAGGTCAAGTCCTTCTTCTTGCCGACGGCGCTGCGGGAAGAAAGATCCAAAGAGGCAGCGAAGCAGCGAACACAGCCCAACAGCCACACTTCGCAGGCACTTCCGCATATATTGATATTTTATTTCTATCGCGCTCGTACACAAAGGTTTCAGAGCGCAACAAGGTAAGGGAGGGGAACAGGGGAGAACAAAACAACGATCTTCCTGGGCCCAGTGACATTGAGTGACATTGAGAACATGCAAGTGCATGGGAGAGCGGGAGGGGAAAAGTTCATGCAAGGGGGGAGAAGTGGAAAGTGCGGAGCAAAGGAGAAACAGATAATAATAAATATAAAGGCAACAAACAGTGGTAGTGTAGCCAGCAAGTGGCAAGTGCTGGGTTTAAGGCAGCAGACAGGGTAGGTCTGATAAGTGCAGGAAGAAAAAAGGGGGGGGGCAGTATGGGTACAGATACAGACCCCAGTGTAAGGGGTGGACCAGAGGCAGTGCGGAGGCTGGCAGGTTCCTGGGCCCGGAGGACAGAGGGTGGCAAGGTGCACCGTGCCAAGAGAGAACAGATCAACAGGGGAGAGGGGGAGCGAAAGCAGAAGCAAAGAGGAAGGTCTTGAGGTGCTTCCGGAACCGGAGATGGTTCTCCACAAGTTTTGGAGTGGCAGGGAGGATGTTCCAGAGGGAGGCCCCAGTCGAAGACAGAAATCTACCCCCAGCTTGTTTCTTTGAAAAACGACTGACCCTGAGGGAGTTTGAGGAAGAGGAGCGAAGAGTTCGAGAGGGGAGGTATATGCAGAGGGATAGCTGAAGGTATTTTGGACCCAGGCCCCAGAAAGCCTTGTGGACAATGCAGAGTGTTTTGAATTTAATCCTTGCATCTACTGGGATCCAATGGAAAGATTTCAGTGCTGGAGAGATACAATCCCAGGGCTTGAGGTCAAGGACAAGTCTCTCAGCCCTGTTCTGGATTAGTTGCAGAGGGCAGAGAGTAGAGGCAGGTAGATTTAGAAAGAGGCTGTTACAATAGTCCAACCTAGAGAGAACCAGAGCTTGGGAGACCATGAGCTTCTGGGGGAAGGAGAGGAAATGGGACTTTCTGCAATAAGGAACAATGTAGCATGTTTACATTAGGCTGAAGTCAATGCTACAAGAAACCAATACGAACAAAGTGATGTCTTTTTAAGGAGGGATGTGCATTTAACTGGGATGAGTCGTAGAAGCAGAGGAGGAGAGTATTGTACACTGGGGAAGCCCCCCAATATCGCGCCTGTTGGAGGCAGAGGCAAGACGGGTCACATAGCCTGCCACTTTCGAATGAACAAAGAACGCCAATGCCGAATGGTGGAGGTCTGATATATGCAACAGCAAAGAAATCGTTGTGGAGAAGAAGAGTGGAACCATGTACCCGGTGGTGGCATGACCACATCTGCAGCGTGGTGAGCAGGATGCCCAAACAAGAATGCAGAGACCATTGTTGCTGGAAGCGTGAATAGCTTGCTATTGCCAGCGCCCGTGCAGAGCAGTAACCCTACAAGAAGCCAACACGACGCTAGCAAGAGTTGAGTGTTAATACCTGCCTTGATCTCGTTCTCAGTGTGCAGGTAGTTACCTGACGAGAATGACGGAACACCTCAGAACAACCCTAGGACTCTGTCTGATGACAGACGGTACAAGGCCCATAGATTGTTCATGGTCTGTCGCCGGTGATCCCAGATGTCTATGGTGAGTTGTCCGATAGTGGCTGTGGAAGTCTGTGGGTCCCACGTGATGGAGAACACTGAAAGGAAACAAGATATTTTAGTATAGTTACATGGAGGGGTTTTATGGGAAACACATGGGAGGATGATGGTTTAACAGTTTCGGGTAGACCGGAGCATTTGATTAAAAGAGGATGGAAGCCTGAGAATCCAGGCTTGAGTTTAAACCCAGACACAGTCAATAAGTCTTTACAAAGGTAAAAAAAGAATACTGCACTTTCCGTGGGTCCATTTGAAGGATAATACGTATCCAAGACAGCTGACTATGTGCTGATGAAACAAGCATTTTGCTAGTTTTGCACATAGTCTGTGTTCTTAATAGCTGTAATTCCGCTTTCACATTGTTGATATGATCCTCTAAGGATTCAGAAAACACCATGATATCATCCAAATAAACAACTGCACAGCAGTGAAGCACAGGCCGGAGAATTTAGTTTACGGAGTGTTGGAATGTGGCTGGAGCATTGCACAGGCCGAATGGTACTACTAAATATACTAATAGTGTCCCTCACGTATTCGGAAGGCCATCTTCCATTCATCCCCAGGGACTAGGCGTACCAAATTGTATGCACCACGTACATTTAGTTTGGTATAAATCGTTGCCCCCTGGACTTGATCGATTAGTTTGTTAATAAGGGGCAGAGGATACTCTTTTTTAATCGTGATCTTGTTCATTGAAGGGCGGTCCACTCATGGTCGGAGTTACACGCAATCTCTTTTGGGAAGAAAGGATAGGAGTTCCTGCTAGGGATGTAGAATGTTGTATAAACCCATTAGCAAGGTTGTCTTTGATGTATTCTTTTAATAGCCCCGATTCCTTCAGGGTCAATGCGTGGATTTTTCCATAATGGATGATTGCTCCAGGTAAAAGATCAATGTGCCAATCATATCCTCTGTGAGTAGGAAGGGTATTTGCTTCTTTAGTGTCAGAAAAGTCTTGGAAGTCTTAATAAGCCTCAGGTTTGTATTTCTTATGTGGCCGCCCAGAGATTCCTCCAAGAGTGATACAGATGGCACTAACGTGAACAATGTTTGTAATGAATATGTACCATCCCCTTGTCCATGTACCACCCCCTTGTCTCATTCAATGTATAGGTTGTGTAAGGCCAACCATGGCATTCCGAGAATGTTTTGGTAGAATGAGGCATCTAGGATGTCAAATGACAGTTTCTCGTGCTGGTATGCCTCACAGGTCATGTGAATTATTCTTGTTTGCTCTGTAATGGGACCAGATGTGAGCTCAGACCTATCACTAGAATGGATGGCTTCTATGGCTACTTTATCATGTAATGAGATATGGTGTTCTTGGCAAATTGGGTATCTAGAATGTTGCCTGTAGTTTCACAATCTAATAATGCTAGAGTTTCTATGATTGCTGATTCTGTGGTTTTAAGAGTGATGGTTAAGAAGATATGACCCACTTCCAACATAGGCGGCAGAATGGGTCCTGGTTTTAGAGCAGTGTTTGATAGGTTTGGGTCTGTCAGTCCACCCCACAACCCCCTTTACTGATGAACCAGAGCTTTTCCCGGTCTCATGGGACAATCACATACAGGATGACCAGCCAACCTACAGTAGAAACAGATTGTTAATACAACAGTGTTCTATTTCCTCCTTGCTAACAGGTCCTCAAAATCCCCCCAACTGCTTGGGCTCCGAGGGAGTACTAAAAGAAGGACTCGCCGCCATCGGGCAGAGGATGGATTTTCGAAGCTCAAATCTTCTTTTCTCCCCCTGTCTTTCTCCTTGCCTTTGGTCGATCTGTAAGGTTAGGTCAATCGGATCACTCTGGGATGTGAGGGCTGGTATAATTTGGGCCCCTGCATCTTTAATCTCTTCCTTAAAACCTAAATAGGGCACAGTGGCTTGAACGTCTTTGGCCCACTACTAGATATTTACAGCTACTAGATATTTAAATTGAGTGATGTATGCTATTAAGTGCCGTTTCCCTGTTTGAGAGACCTTTCACAAGTTTTACACTCAAACGTTTGGTTGAAATCTTTGAGGAATTTGTCATAGTAATCTAAGATAGGGTTGTGATTGTTAATCCAAAGCAAGGCCCAAGTAAGGGCATGTCCTTCCAGATTCATTAGTAGGAATGGTCTGGAGGGTTGCCCAGAACAATGCCAGAGGTTAGGATTGATTCCAAACCTTCCAGCCATCATCTCTTTTGGTTTGCACAGGCCTCTTTTTCCTTACAGTGAGGAGCAAGAAGCCAGATACCGAAGAGCGTTGCCAGAGTGGGGCCTGAACCCTGCAACCTTCCCCTGCCTAAAGAGGGATACCGGGGGAACCGGGAGATGCGGGAGGCTGCCGGGGCATCATTATGTGTATGAAGAAACTTGTCCTAGTCCTTAGAACTGCATACAAAGATTACTTATCTGTTCCCCGCTACAAACGGGCCACCATAGGAGGCAACAGCTTCCCGGTAAAAGCTGCCAAGCTTTGGAATTCCCTGCCTCCAAACCTTAGAGTAGACCTGCCCTATCAGAACTTCCGTTCCAAGGTAGTCTCCTGGCTGAAACTGGAGACCCACTAAGACAATGTAGTGCCCAGCGCTACACACTCACATTGTAACCACGTGTGCCTTCCTGCTTACTTGTATATAACGGCCTGCTGGCTTTACTGCTGATTTGTATATAACATTGGTGTACCTTATTTTTGTATTATGTATATTCTTTGTGTACTGTAACCAAGCTTCGAAAATTCTTGTAAAGGCTGCGCCCCGATACCGGGTACCCTGGCGCATTATAAATAATAAAAACAAACAAACAAGGACAAGACATTAAACCTAAGACTGTATAATTGGAATCCTGAAAACCTGAGAAAGCAAGTAACGAATAACCCGGTTGAGGAAGACCAATATTATATGAAGAGAGAAACTTGTTGCAGTTCTGAGGACGAGTTGTCACTAAAAAGGACAGGTAACAAAAGACCTGAAAAACCTATAAGAGGGGTCTAACCATCCCAGCTGGGGAATAAACAGAGACTGGAAACAAGTCCCCTGGGAAGAAGGTAAAATACCCTATGCCTTCAGAGTTGTTGACTGGAGAAAGCCCAACATAGAGTCACGTAAAGAGAGACCGGAAATAAGATTGTCAAGTGAACAATATAAGAGGAGACAACCTGAGAAAGAGAATCCATGGCACGGAAGGCCTAAAAAGGTATTGAGGCAAACCCAAATTAGGAAAGCCTCAATTCAAAGACTGGGAAGAGTCTGCGAGTTTAGACAGTGTGTGAGAACATATCTGAAAGAAAGATATTCGAAGTATAATACCTCAGAAAGCACAAAGCCTCAAAAGCATTTTGGAAGAGCTACAACATTTGACCAAAGAGACTATCCAGGAAGATTACGTTAAGAAATATCTGTACCAAGGAGAAACTTGTTTATAAAGAGACAATCAAAAGAGAAGAAAAGAACAGAGGAAGAAAGACATTTGCTTGGCCCATTTAGCGTTAGTTTGGATGAAGGACATTTTTACTTTGGACTTCCTGACAACTTGAAGGTTATTCCTCTAGCAATAGGGGAAGATGGGCTTTATTTCTATAATTTATTTATTAAAAATAATTCAGAATGCCGTCAATGCTTCTTACGACCCACCACATCAACTAGTCAAATTAATAATTTCATCACATTCCCATACTTTTGCGTACAAAATAGTATTGACATTCCAGAACATGATTGTCTCAGTTCCATCGAATATTGATTCCCGGAGCAGATCTACTTTCGGCCCACCTAAGGAACATGCAGGAATCTCGCATCTCTTGTTTTAAATTATCAGCATTAAATGGCCTCCTAAAATTACTGAGTTCCTTGACGAGGCTTCCCATGCCCTTGCAGCTCTCATCAGAGTAAATTACCAGTCTGGCTCCCTGATTAATGATCATTTGCAGTTCATCATTTGAATCAGGCCAAATCCTAGCCACACTAATGGAAGCAATCATTACCACTCTGCTGAATAAAATATGTTAAGGATGCTGATACTATTGCCTGATTTCTAAAACCCCTCTGAATAATAAAACTGAAAGAATAATAAAAGTCTGCTCCATGATAATGAGTTAAGTTTCACGCCCTTAAGATGTACTGAGTCAGCTCTCCCAATCCTAAAATCCATAAATTCTAATTCTTCCACAGTACTAGCGTTATTAGATTTGTTAATGTCATATGATATTGTGGATCATTACAACTGTTCCTAACGCTACCACTTTATATGGAGATCGAGGAAATGGCACATGGCTATTGTGACGAATTGCAAAATTTTGTCACTTCTCCCCAAAGGGGAGCCTTTCCTTGTGAGGCTAGACATGTGAGCCCGTTCAGCAACATTCCCCCAGGCGGTGGCAGTAAGCGGGACCTCACAGGGAGAAACACCCCTCTTGGGTATAAGGACTCCCATTGCAGCAAGGAACTCCGTGACATCAATAACATTCATGCGTCAAAGAAGTCCATCAGAGCAACCCACTGTAATGACCAAAATGATTCTTGACCTCAAATTACATGAATGTTGGCACAACTAACAGCCCTACATTGGCTTTTAAATCACTTGCAATCATATGATGCAAACTATACTCCCTAAGTCTTAAATGCCTGTATTTGACTACTACCAGGGAAACTAAGTGCTCGCTTGGATAGCTTTACCTTCTAACTCTTGTGTATATTCAACAACAAAAACCTGTCCACAAGTTGTGGATCATGGATCGCATGTTTGTGCAGTTTTATGAGAATCCATATGTTGAGCCTGTGATGGGGAAAAGGTGGCACATGTAGTCTGGAATTGTAGAGTTACAGACTTGGAGGAAATTGGAACCTATGTTGGATAGACCAATTACTGTCTGGCTCAGCGTTGACCCTTTTGTGGGAGGAGACAATCTTGCAACTCAAATCTGGCTCAATTTACCTTGTGGTTACGTCTCTTGAAGTTGCAAAAAAAGAGGTTGATGAGAGTGTGGAAAGGTAGTATCCCATATGAGATAGATCAGTTAGCTCAAATTATACTACTGTGCTCTTGTTAAAGGAAAAAGAAAAATAAAACATTCTGGAAGTTTAAGGCGAATATAGAAGTCGTTCTGAAGTTGGATTGGTAATCTGGGCTGCGGGTAATTCGGAATTAATTGGGTCATAGGGTGAATGGATATTTGTGTATCTTGCTACGCACTTCGTTTTGTTATAACCGAGGCCCTTTCCTTGAATAACCTCTTCCTATTGCATTGACTCTTCAACACCTGCTAGCCTGCCTGGTGATCTACTCTACCTGCTGCTCTATCTCCTTTCCTTCTCCTGTCTCGAAGTCTGGTATGAAAAAAAAAAACGATTAAGGAAGAACTTCTGGTCGCAAAGTCAGGAGTGCCCATTGCTGACACCTACATCAATGCTTTCTTCCAGACTGACTATCACTGACATCCTCTTTATTGTCCCCTCTCCTGACCTTTGGACTTCCCATGTGGTCTGTCTTCTCCCCTTTTTCCTTCTCACCATTAATAGTGGAACTAGATGGGAAGTTCTCGTCATACTTCTATCTTCTAGGTGCAAGTCTACCAGAATGGCACTATCATGGCCCCATGTACTCGCTCTCTGAGACGTGGTTAAATGCCAGCTCTGTCACTGCTTTTGACACACTCCTTCTGGAGGGTTTCAAGATCCAAGCGGTCTGGAGGTGGAGTAGCCCTTGTCTACTCTGAATGTGTCCCTGCGTCCGTCATACCCACCCACCCACTCCTACTCCTCTGAGTGTCTTGTCTGTCTGTAAGCACTGCTTCTCCCCTTCCCTCTCACTCACTCTCACTACCATCTATAGGACCCCCGGGACCGACCTCCCACTTCCTATCGCTGTGGACCGACCTTGCCTCGTCTCTTCTGACCTCTTCTTCTAAGCTTCTCTTTCTTGAAGACTTACATATCGTCTGGGCTCTTCTGATGCAGCCACTACCTTTCCGCAACCTTTGCAACGCTTTCCCTCACTATTCTTCCATCCGGTCCAACTCACTCAGCCAGTCACACCCTGGATGCTCTCTTCACTGCTAATATCTCCCTCTGTAGCCCTCTCACTACTCCTCTCTTGGACTGACCATGCTCTCCTCTCCTCCCATCTCGAGTTCCCTCCTCCCCCCCGGCTAAGCCTCTGCCCTCACTGCCAACCTCCTTCTCGGTCATTCGATCGTTGAAGCTAGGGTCAGTAGACGCTTTTGCCGCCTCCTTGATTCCTTCCCCCTCCTGTTCCATCAACTTCCACACTGACTCTTCCCTTGCTAACTTTCACCTCTCTATCTCCAACACTCTTGATATCCTGGCCCCTGCCATGAAGCCTGCCTCCAAGTGCAATAGCTGGTACAATTCCAACCCAAGCTCGGTTAGACGCAAGTGCAAAGTCGTTGAACGTAAATCACTAGCTTCTAGTACATCATCTGACAAACTGGCCTGTTGCATGCTCCAAAGGCAATGCAAACTCTTAATCCGCTCCAAGAAATAGACCCACATCCAATTCCGCATCTCTGGGGCCACAGACAACACGGCTGAAATCTGCAAGGAACTTGCCAATCCTGCTGCTGTCTCTCTCCTCCTCCTTCCCAGGCCCTCTCCACAGCCTTGGCCACCCACTTCACTACCAGAACACAGGACATTCTGTCCTCTTTCTTCTACTCCTCTGCCCCCCCGTTCCCAGTTCTGTCTTGGCCCCTCTTTCCCCCCCTCCTCCTTCCTTTGCTTCGTCACACCCATAGCACCAGATGAGGTCACCACGACAGTCTGCTCTATGAAAGTCTCGTGCAAACAGGTGCTCCCCTGCTCCTCTAGAACCATCAAGGACGACATTGTCTTTCTCGCTCCCTCCCTGGCTGAGTTCTGTAACCATTCTTTCGCCACTGGCTCCTTTCCATCACCCCTCAAGCACTCCCTTGTGCAACTCCCCCTAAAAAAGCCATCTTCAGACCCTTACTGCCTGGCTTACTACTGACCTATTTCCACTACCCCTTTCTTGGGTTAACTCTTGGAAAGGTTGGTCATCTCCCAAGTAATTCATCACACTGAATATGTTGGTTGCCTTCACGGCCACTAGTCTGGCTTCAGAGCAGCCAGAGGCATGGAAACTGCTCTCCTGAACACCCGTGATGACCTGCTCTCAAAACTTGATTCCAACTCTCCCTCTGTTCTCATCCTCTTCAATCTTTCCTTTGCCTTCCACACATCCATTCCACCCTCATAAATCGTCTTCGTTAAGCCCTAGGCATTACTGACCAGGCACTGGGTTGGTTGACCTCCTTCCTCTCGAATAGGCCCTCCCAAGTTCAACTGTGCCCGTACCTCTCCTCTAGCTCACTCTCCACTAGCCACGTCCCTCAGGGTTCTATACTCTCGCTGCGGCTCTTCAAAATGTACCTGCCCCTCTCGCCCACCTCATCTCCACCTTCTCTCCTCATTTTCAGTGCTATGCTGGCGACACTAGGCTCTTTACGCCCCCCCCCTCTTCTTCATCTCTCATTCCCGACTGACTGCTATTCAGGCATGGTGTGCTTCTAACGATCTCTGCCTTCATGCCAGTAAGATGGATATCCATCTCATTGGGACTCCTGCTCCATCCCCCCCCTCCCTACTCTCTGGGTCCCCTTCCCTTCCCTTCCCTAAGCTCACATTGCTGACCTTGTAAAGAAATCTCAATTTCAGCTTCACCTCCTTAGTGGCATTCTCCCTTTCCTCACCTTCCCCCAGAAACTCAATGGGCCTCATTACGACTTGGTTCAGGAAGCATAAAGGAATTATGATTTGTTAAGATTTAGTAAAATACTAATGAAATGCAAAGGTACATTTGATTCAAGTGACAAAAAATTGAACTAATACTTTGCCTTTTGATCTAATTGAACTAAAACATTGCCATTTGATATTTTTTGTAAAGCCCCTGACGAAGATAATGTGAATCTCAAAACGTGTTGGGCAAATATGAATAAAAAGCCTCAAAAGAAAAAATGAAATAATGAACTTGTGGTGTTTTGAAAAAAATCTTTCGAAAAAATGAGTTAAATGTTTCTGAAATTAATTAAATTTGAAGTGAGTACAAAAGCTCCCCACTAGTGGGGTTAGCTATTTTTAGAAAGTTGCCCTTTATTATTAAGCCACAGACAGGGGACGTGAGTTCCCTAAAATTGTGAACTTCCTTGTTCTCATTACGACCTTGCCGGTACGGAAACAAGGGTGCCGGTAAGCTTACCAGCACCCTTGTTTCCGGACCGGCGAACTACAAGTTTGCCTGCCGGGGCTGCTGTGTCCAACAGGTCTGACCCTGATGGGCGCAGCGGCCACGTTAGGCAGAGACGTCATGAAAGCACCGGCACCGTTGGCAACGGTGCCAGTTCTTCAGTGGACCCATTGGGAATGGGGGAGCAACTTTTTCCGGCACCTAGTTTACTGGTCCGATGGGACTTGTAATGTCCCGGTGGCACTGGCAAGCTAGGTGCCAATAAAAAGTCACGTGTCCGGCGGCAACCCGCTGGTAGCACCGGCAGGGTTACCACCGGACTCGTAATGTCGCCCAATGTCTCCAGTGCTCTGGCCCTCGTTAGACTTGATTTCTGCAACAGCCTCTTCCTTAACCTGCCTCTTTCCTCCCTCCGACTTCTTCAACTAATCCAGAATGGGACTGCAAGACTCATTCTTGTCCTCAAGCCCAGGAACTGCATCTCTCCAGCCTTAAATACTCTCCACTGGCTCCCTGTGGCTGCAAGGATCAAATTCAAGACCCTTGGCATCGTCCACAAGGCTTTCTGGGGCCTGGCACCACGCTACATCCAACTCTCTCTCCCTAAACACCTCCATGCTAGAGTTCTTCGGTCTTCTAGCTCTAACTCTCTACAAGTCAGACACTTTTCTAAGCAGAGAGTGGGGGGTAGAACTCACTTCAGCTGGAGCCTCCCTCTGCAATGGCCTTCCTGCCCCTCTGACGCCAGAGCTGGAGCTCCTTACATTCCAGAAGCTTCTCAAGACTTTCCTTTTCTCCTCCTCATTCCTTCGCCCCTTCCCCTGCTTGTTCCACCTGCCTCTGTCTGCCTGCCTGAATCCCTCATGAGCCTTACAGGGCCAGGCCCTCCCTCGACCAGTCTCCACTTCACCGCTTAACAGCACTTACCCCTGGGCCCACTTCCCCGCCTAGCCTACTGAGTCTGGTCCACCCAACCCCCCTCCCCCCAGCACTAGTTGGCCCCTTTCCCTCTTCCCTGAGCACTTGCCCGCCTGAGCCTCCCTTAGCACTTGCCCAGGCCCCCTGCCCTTCTCCCCCTTCCCTGCACTTCCTGTTTGCACTAGCACAATCCGAATGTCACAAGGCCTAGTAGGACCGTTTACTGTTATTTACTCCCCTGCATCCCCACCCTTTGTCTTATGGAGCCTGGAATCACTTTCTGATGTATAGGTGCCATACAAATGCTCAGTAAATAAAAACAAATGATAGCACACGGCTACAGTTCCCATGTGATTTGTTATTTCTCCTTCCTAAATAAGAACAGCATTATTGTCCGACGTTTGCATACATATAGTGAAATGTTGCTTGGCTGTAAGCAAACCTTAAAGTTGATTTCTATTGTCTCCTGTTTTGCATGATGCTCCTCTGTTATTTGTATTTGTTACGTACCGACCAAGCAAAATGAATTGCATCTAGGCTTCAAGCAAAACACGACCTTGCTGATGAGTCTAAAAGCCTAGTACAATAAGAACCTCTTTGATGCACGGCTAAATGGGAGGTATTGGTCCAATGTGCACTGTCATAAATCAATGATTCTAAAGATGTGGGGCAGCCACAGAAAAAGAGCCATCACCTCTCATTTTAGACTTGAGTACTTTTAGCAAATGTGATTGTTCTGAATGAAGTGCACGTGGAGGGTTTGTACTCACAACTTCGTATTACACCTACTTGCGTGCCAGCCCATGTGCACATTTGTAAAGCAGACTAACAGAATCTGAAAAAACTCTAGATCTAGCAGGGAGCTACTGCAAAGATTGCCTAGAAAATTAAATGTGATCATGATTTGCAAAGCCAAAAATAAATTGTGCAGCAGCAGCTGCATTCTGAGTACAGTGAAATTGTTGAAGATTGGCACCACACTGCCAAAATACAAAGAGTTTGAATAGTCCTTTTTTTAGTTAAACATCGCTCCTACAACAATAGCATGATCATCTTTGGGAAGAAAATGAGGAATACGTCTAAGCAGCCAAAGTTTATAAAAGCATAACTTTGTAACCTCCCCTATCGGAGCTGACATATTAATGTTTGCCTGCCATGGTTCTTTACTTTCTTGGTATTGGAGATCAAACAGAAAGGTTAGGTAGATTTATACTATTCTGCGTCCTATGCTTCAGACCAAAAAATATTACTTCCTTCTTACTAGGATTTAGTTAGAATATATTTTCCAGCATCCACCTTTCCGAGGCCGTCATGCAGTGACAGATGTTATCGAAATCATTACTGGCTCTCAATTAAACGTAGGTCTAGGTGTCCTCTGCAAATGATTGATATACTCTGGAGCACATCAAGGCCATTTTACATCCATAACCTTACTTATAATTAAGTCTACAACAAATTGCACTCCTAACTGACGAGAGTTGATTTGGCCATTATGGGCAGCTCCTTACTCATGACCGTTTTGGTCTAAACCCATACTACGGTGCATGCATTCCAGCTAATGCTACCACTCAATATTTATGTTCTCCTCACCTCCCCTCCCCCTTTGTCCCCTCGTCTGTCTGACTTTCTCCCACTGGTGTCAATTCCTGCTTACCTTTATCCTGTTTTCCTTCTCACCCCACAGACAACGGTCTGCTTTGCCCCTTGGATGGAGTCACAGTTCACCAACACGAACAGACAAGGTTTTGGCACTTTAAGACCACTACAGTAGTGAGGTGCACAGTATAAAAGCTAATTAGCATAACGGGTTAAACTTCACAAAACATGAGAAAACTCTAATATAAATGTTAAATAATAGCATATACATTGAGGAACACTGTGGATCACAACAGCCAACCACCACAGAGGATGAAAGGAAGGGACCCAGTATACTCTTTGAAACCGCTTAAGGACTCCGACACTCCCACTGTAAAAGACAGATGAGACAACATTTCATGATTTACTGTATCAAAAGCCTCTGAGAGGTCTAACATCACCAAGAATAGGTTTTGTCTGTCATCTGTGTTCAGTATCATGTCATCCCATACTGTGAAGTGCTTTCTCTGTACCATGGTTAGTCAGGAAACCAGATTGGCAAAAATGAATAATCTAATTCTCCGCTGCATGATTTTGTAGTTGTAATGTCACAATCTGTTTTAAAATGTTTGAAGTCCATGGGAAACTAACCACAGGGCGGTACATACCAATTACCTCAGGATCCATGATTGATTTCTTCACGAGAGGAGACAGAGCCGATTCATTGAGGGGTTCAGGCATAACCCCTTCAGATAATTCATTGATGAACAAAATCATAATGTTCACTAATAGATCAGCATTATGTTTGGCAACCAATGCTCTGAACAACATGTTGGGTGGAGAGGTTTAAGCAGTGGCATATATTTCCAATGGTCATATTAAAAATAAAAAATGAAAAACAGAAGAGTATAATGTCCTTTTTAAATGGAATTTCTTTGGAAAGAAAAAAGAATTTAGGGATTCTGTTTTTATCTGATCAGCTATTAATTTGACAATTTAAAAATAAGTGTGGTATTTTCTGATGGATGATCGGTATTGCAGAAAGACATAAGTTACCCCTGAAATTGGCATCTGAGATGCAGATAGCTTTTGAAAGGAGAGTGGGTTGTGTAGGGGGCAGGGGTCAAAGGGGTGGTCAACAATTTACTGGGAATTTAAATAAATAGGACTGCCACATCTCCCCTGGTTCTCCAGCTAGATCAAGATGAAAACTGTTTAGGTTTTAATATCTTGGAATTAGATTAGAGTGTGTGAGTTTCAGCCCAGCTGTATCATGCTTTGGGACCCTGTGAATGGGGTTAATTTCTGTCTGGGTTGCTGAAAATAAATGATTTGTGGGCTGGGTCCCAAACAATCCAAAGAATACTAATTCTCCAGCGTTGGATCTTTGCTAGATTCATATGCTCTTGAATATTCCCCGGCAACGGGCTGGGAATCCTCAGTAATATTAAAGCAGTTTAGCCTGTCACTTACATATCCTATTGCTGTCACTTTGGGGTCATACTGTCCCAGCCAACGGCATTAGTCCTCCTTAGCTCCACCCCCAGTGGCCATCTTCAGCGTTTTACTGCACGTTTAAATGTTGGGAGTCGTCGAAATTTCATTTTTTTTCATCTAGTTTGAGAAAATATTCAAACCTTTTTTCTTCATCAGTCAAGGCTGTGACTGCTGGTGCGGGGGATCCGTTGCCGGTGAAGATCTGAAAATCCAACGATTTTCTGAACATCGATCTTCAGAGAGATCCTCTTCTCGATTTTCAGGCTCTCTCCACGCAAGAATGGCGGACGCCAGTAAGAAGAGCCTTTTTAGGCCCTGCTTGAAGTGTCGCCTCACCTTTCCTGAAAGCACCAGCTCCAGTGTGGGAGCTCTGTGAAGAGGTCAGAAATGTGAGGCGGACAACTTTGTAACGCTTTCTTAGCAAATGCCATTTCATTGATTTATAACGAGGATTTCCTTGCCTAAAATAACTAAAGGAAAAATATAAGGAAATACATGGCAGTTCAAAACAATAGTAATTGAGTTTGTATTGCAACAACAGTCTCTTCTCAGATCCTGGGTGAATTCCCCTTCCCCAGATTTTAAACAGAATTCTGCTTCACAGTTCAAGAAAGGAAAATAAGGAAATCCTGGTCTGCCACAAAGTTCTAACACGGTTCTTTGAAAGTTCAATTGTTCAACAGAAGGTTCCAATACTATGATGATTCAACAAAGAAAATAGAAGATTCTTCCTCTTCGTTATGCAATTTATCCTCCTTAGATAAATGACAACTTTTCAGTTAATCAAGAGCAACAATAATTGTCTTGGTCAGGAGGATTTTTCTTCAGAACACAAGCACATTTAGTCTGTCAGAATCACTTTGTAGCACTTCTTTGACTTCCACTTAATTACTCCCATGCCAGGCCTACTACCTCAGTTCACACCTGGTCTACTCCCATGCTAGGCACACTCCTCCAAATGTTTTCCATCCGGGTATACTCCCATGCCTGAAAAGCATTTCACAACAAAAAGTGCTCTTATTGTTAAGGTCACCTGACTAGAGGTTTACAACAGCTTCACAGTATCAAACAGTCTGCAGCTTCAACACTTTTTTAAAACTCTTTAGGGAAACAGGATTCACATTGACTTCTGTAAATAATTCTCCTCTCCTTGTTAATCTCTTTTTCCAGAGGGGCAGCCTTTTTGTCACTCTTGTTTCCCTACTGCACAGGTAACCAACCACGGACAAGCATAGGGGATCTGCCTCTCTTGGCTTTGGGAATGTGAGTTTACACCACCATTTACCCTATGTTGTACAGAGTATGGGCAACATGTTACACAATGTAGGGACCTTTCTTTAGCCCCCTGCTATCGTTGGAAATGTAAGGTATATTGTGCTTGCCTTAATTTCAGTTGTTTTTGGCTTGGGTAATACTTGTGGGAATGAATTCTCAATAATATTGCGTCATTGGGTTGCTGGGTTCTCCAGGGACTTGCACGTTCAAAATTAGTTATTTGCTTTTGTTATACAAGTCTTTCACTTAACAGTTTGGTGTCCAGATTTGCTTTTAAAACCACGTTCACTCACACACAAGTTCTGCGTTCTCTGGTTTTCAATAGTTCGGTATTCAAGCCCAAGTCCATTCTTTATAATATTCTTCACTGTTAGACTTTGTTTGCACCACTTCATCTTGTGCCAAAACTTCACTGGACAGCTTTCAAAACCCCAGGTTGGCAAAGAGACACTTGCCAGGGGAATGGACTGGAAAAGAAGATAAGTCTACCTTTTTTCAATCCAGCAGAAGCAAAAGTGACTTTCTTTTTACAGCCTTGTCTGATATTTTCCACTCTTATGTACACAACTCAGTACTTTTCCAGAGAGGTCGAATGCCAATACCATTTCACAGATAATAGGACGATGTATGCTGTGAAATTCCACTGGCTTGCAAACACCCTCTGTTTTGCATGGGAGCCGAGAGAAATTGCTCTCCGGCTCCTTGTGGAATGCAAAACAAACCTTGTCTGAACAGAAAAACAAGCTGTTCTCTTGCTTCAGCAAATGCAAACTGCGTTCAGAAATGTGCATTTACTTGGGCATGGAGGCAAATGGCCACTTGTGTGCCCAGAATGCATTTCAATAGACTCCATCTTTGATTCAAAGATATTACATTTTTTAAATGCATTACAAGTCTCTAGGATTTTGGACAGCTTTTTATTTCTCCCAAGACCTAGGCATTTTTGATTGTTTTCACCCCTATTTATATGTGTGTCTTGTGGAACGCAATGATTATTACAACTAGCCATTACATACTTTGGGATTGAGGAGACGCCCTCCCTAGAGGAAGACAAATACTCATCCTCTAGGGAGGGCGTCTCCTCAATCCCAAAGTATGTAATGGCTAGTTGTACTCATCTCATCCCACGGAATCCTCTCACGCACATGGGCGCTCTTCTCCCAGGTGATCCTCCAGCAGAACACCACCCCCAAGGTCAGGATCAGGAAGCTTCTGATTTTCCCTGGCCATCTAGAAGGAGACTTTAGGTTGGGATTCAGTGGGGAGTCCGTAGGATTCATCACAGCTCAATGTGGTACTCTCCAAGCTCATGGGCCTGCCTTTTGATCCTCTACATCGAGCCCCTCTAAAGCACCTCTCATGGAAGACTGTTTTTCTGCTGGCTATTACATCTCCCAGACATGTTGGGGAGTTGCAAACTCTATCTTGCAAGCCTTTGTATATGACTTTCCCTCAATCCAGGGTGGTGCTGCGCACCCTTTCCTTAATTATGCCAAAGGTTCTGTCGACTTTTCACCTGAACGAACCCCCGGTCTTACCTGTGTTCTTTGGCTCTCCCACCTCCAGCAGAGAGGGCATTGCATTCACTGGACGTTGCCTGTGCGTTAAAGTTTTATATCACACGCACAAAAGCCTTTTTTGAAAAACCTCACAACTTTTTGTAACGTTTGGACCTGTTGAACAAGGGAGGGCCCTGTCAAAGGCTTCCATTTTCAGGTGGCTATCTGGCTGCATCTCCTACTGTCATCGACTGGCAAACAGACCACTGCAAGGTAGACCAAGGGCGCATTCCACCAGAGCCATAGCTGCTACTACGGTGTTCCTGTCTGGTGTTCCCCTCCTCGATATCTGCAAGGCTGCTATGTGGAGGTCTACTCGCACCTTCATAAGTTTGTACTACTTTGGAAGGTATTCCAGGGAGGAGTCCTGTGTCGACCATGAGGAGCTTCACAACCGTTTTGCTTGAGGTGAGTGCTCTAGGGGTGAGTTTCCATTGCTTCTGTTGAGACCTGTACCGCCTCTCATAATTGGTGGGTCTATGCCTGCTATATAATCTTGTACATGAGCATGTGAATCCATGAAAGATACAAGCCATGGGAAGGAACAAGTTGCTTACCTGTAATTCCTGTTCTGTTCTCATTGGTATCTTTCATGAATTCACATGCAGCCCATCCGCCTACCCCTCAATGACTCTTCATTGGTTCTTACTGCCACATTAGGTGCGCTTCCAAATCTGAAGATGGCCATCAGGGGTGGAGCTAAGGAGGTCTAATGCCATTTGCTGGGGCAGTATGACCCAAAGTGACAGCAACATGCTATATAAGTGACCAGCAGTTTTTTTAAGCTTTAAAGCTAAACTGATTTAATATTGCAGAGGATTCCCAGCCTGATGTCCGGGAATGTTCATGGGACTGTTCATGAGCATGTGAACCTATGAAAGATACCAATGCTTGAGAACAAGAGTTACAGGTAAATAACTTGTTTCTTTGTGGCTAATGAGAACTATTGCCATGAATTGATGCTCTCTAAAAGGTTGCCTTTTGTTCAGGTGACGGAGAAGCTGATGGACCTGGAAAATGAGAACATGATGCGGGTAGCAGAGCTGGAGAAGACTTTGTTACAGCGAGAAAAGGAGCTGGAGAGTATCAAGGTGGGGAACGAAGGAAAGGGAGGCAGAGTGATGAGGAGATTAGGTAACATAGTGGTGACAAAAGGGGCATGATAGTGGCTGGTGAGGGGAAAAGGGATTTGTATTGGTGGGTAGAGAGAAAAAAGGGTTGGTGATGGAAAAGTTCGGCAATAGGTGGCTGAGTAAATGCTGTGGGTGTGGGGAGTGAGAAAATAGTTGGGAAATTTTTGGCAGGCGTACGAAGAAGAGGAGAGATGGAACATATTTGGAATAGAAGAATATCAGAGGTTTAACATGTCTTACTGTTTTGCTGGTTAGGAAACATACGAAAGCACCAACAACCAGGTGCACACGCTGCGGAAGATCATTCGAGAGAAGGAAGCAGCCTTTCAGCACTTGTGCCAACTGGAGCAGACCGGCAGTGTCCATCCACACAAGCAGAATTTGGGGGTCCCATCTCTACTGGCGCTTCCTGGCCCAGAAGTGCACAATCGTGCTGAGACCAATGCCCCAACAACGGGGCTACTCCCTAGAGAACCCTCTCCCCCTCCGCCTCCACCACCACCTCCCCCGCCTCCACCACTACCAGGTAAGGCCTGGTCAAAAAGGAATGGGAAAGCATTGGGTAAAGGAAGTAAAACCTGCCCTGATCTGCCAGGCCTCCTTTTTCTCTGTTACAAGGTGTTTTACCATGGTTCTCAGTCCTTGATGCGCATATTTTTGCTTGCTCCTCCACAATGCTGCTCGCTCAACGCCACCTCCCCATGCCACCTTTCATTTTCTGGGGGCATGTCCCTGCACTCCCATTCCTTGCCTGTGCCTATTTTTAGGCCCAAAACACCTGTTCTGGCCCTTCCCACTGTATCACAACCACTCGCCGCCCCCTACACCCCCCTCTTCCCACCACACAACTGCGCCCTGCGCACTGTGTCTGGATCCAAACTCCTTGTGCCCACCTTCGTCCTGTAGGCAGCCTCCTCAGCACGTTCAATGTGCAGCATGCAATGTCTGACATGCAGTGTTTTCTAAATGCGTTGTCAACAATCCAGTCACCCGTCCCTGACGATTTACCATACTTTGCTGTTCATGTACCACAAACCTGGTCTACATTCATTTTGTATTCCCATAAAAGTGATTTGTTTTGACATGGGACAGTCTTCACACCCCTTTCAGAGGCAAGCATTTGCTCTGCTACCTAGTTGTCTTTTAGGATGTAGGTGGCTGCCTTGAGCCTGAATATCGCACTTTATTTTCACAAATGTAGAGTGGAATAATGAACCAATTCCCCCACCTGTTCTACTTGGGAGGGGGGGGACTTTAGAGGTGGTCCACCCACCAACCCCAAGCCTTTTCACAGCCCTCCCTTCTCTCCCCCAACCACACCCACTGCACCCTAAACCCACAAAAGAAACCTGTTAAGTTCAAAAGTCAGTAATCCTAATTAATTGCATTTTCAGTAACATGTACCTAAAACTGGAATTTATTGACATTCTGGCATGAAAAATTCCACGTACTGTTTCTTTTACTAGTCTTTGAACGTCTCCCATCTATACATATGCTGTTTCACGCTCCCCTGTTATTTACTCCTTTTCCATTTCTCCTCATTGTTGGCTTCAGCTAATAGCGCTTGTACCTCAAATCGACCCAATTGCTGTACCTCAAATCCACCCAATTGCTGTCTTTGAATGGATGAAAGGTGACTGCTCCACAGCCTTACCCGAGATCTTGTTTAAGAACCATTCTTTTTTAAACTATTCTGATGTGCATGCATCGTGGTTTCTATTTAAGCAGACCGATTGTCCAGTATAACCCCTGTCTGTGCCCACACGTGTCCTGGAGCTTCCTAAAGAATGCATACCAAGTTGCTCCTTTTCTCCAACAGATCGGTGCCCCCCACCTCCGCCCCTGCCAGGATCCTCGCCCTCTGTGATACTCACTGTTGGACTATCTGGTAAGTACTTGTGAAAGTTGGAGTTGCTAAACGTTGTTTGGGAGACCATTTGGGTTGACAAAATATTGGTTGTTGAAAGAAGCACACAAATTAGCAGGGTATATGGGTAGGAAGAAAAAAGGAGCAATATAATTTACATGGTCTGTGGGGAAGGAGCAAACAAATATGAAGAGCCTGCTGTGGTCATAATTGCTTTTTTTTCCCCCTTCCCAGCCATCCGCATCAAGAAGCCAATTAAAACCAAGTTTCGCCTGCCCGTATTCAACTGGACAGCACTGAAACCAAATCAGATCAGTGGAACTGTGTTTAGTGAGCTTGATGACGAGCGGATCATGGGGGTGAGACTATATGTGATATGTTATGCAATATAATGTGTGCCTGTGAGCATGAACGTCCCTCAGAGAGAAAGTACATCGATCATAACCGAGGTAGAATCTCTGCGACGGGGGCATGACCAGCATGCAGATAAGGTGAAGAGTTGGGTAATACCTAGTGTAAAGGTGTAGAAGGAGGAGACTGACACACATGTGCCATGATTGTTGGCAAAGACTTTTATTTTCTCAAAAATAAAGAGGGAATTTATCCCTCCCTAACTCTAAGCGGGGGTACCCTGCCTCTACTAAGGATCTAAGGAATCTGTCAAAATGTCAAAGTATCTGAAGCATAGTCAAAATGTCTTACTCTAGCAACTAAACTAAAGCGATACTGGATCTTCTTGGTCCAGAAGAATGACACTGTTCTTCTGGACACTAGATTATAGGTCCAGTTGATGGGTGGGGATTGCGCCTGAGAGAATGACTCCCTTCTCCATGTCTCAGTTCCTTTCCAGAATATCACAAAGTTCCAGATTGAGGTGCTGTAAAGGTCTCAGTTCAAACTCAAATGTTCCAACTCGTACATCATTTCTTATTGACAATAGTTTTCCTCACTTTTGGGTTCCTGGAGAATGCCTCCCTTCTCTAGGTATCTTGCTCTCAATACCTTCACAATGCCGGGGGAATGACTCTCTTCCGTGGGCTTTCGCTTTGTGGTACATAACATCGGGTGGAGGGGTAGGGGGGCGTTAAGACTTCCTTCCCCTGATCTCTTGGTTTCATAGTACACAACACCAGAGGGTATGCCTTTCCTTCCAACTATTTTTGTGCTTTATATGACTCCCAGGTGATTGACTCCCCTCCCCTGGTCAATCTTCCAACTTGCTTTCACAATTCAGACTGCCAAGGGGATGACTCCCTTCCCCTGGCCTTTCTCTGGCTTGTTACAGTTCCCAGTGTAAAGGGGAATGACTCCCTTCCTTCTTTAGGTTTGCAATGCACAGCACCAGGGGGAATGACTCCCTTCCCCTTGCTTTCTTCAAGCTCCATTTTATAGTTCACAGTTCTGTGGGTGTGGGTCCAGACCCAAACGTTTCTCTTCTCCTGCTCAAGCAGACCTGGTCATTCGCCTGCCAGGTACTGTGACGAAAAAGATGGCTTAATGTATACTTCTCCTGTGGTTGCGGGTGCCAGACACAAGCTTTGCATACCTCTCTCTGGGTTTTGGCAGACCTGGTTCACTACCCTGCTAGGTACAAGGAAAATAGTTTAGGAGGCGGTTTGTTAGGGGTTGTGGATCCCAGACCTGTCTTTAATCTTCTGTCTTTCTGGGGCCCCACCAACTGTCCCAGCCACCCAGAGGTCTGTAGGGTGCTTACTGGCATCCTCCAGTCATGTGTGGGCTTCTCTGCCTCTCTGGTCAGGTCTCTTTGCTTCTCCAGGGGCTGCGGTGCCTCCACAGCATTCCCCTGTTCACGGGCTGCACGTCTCCAGCTGACCGCACGTACCAGTTTACTTGATCGGCTGGTTGCCCTTGCTTCTCCACCTTGGCTGGTCTGTCCACAGCTGACCTTTCAAGGATGCCTCTGCCTGTGGGTAAGCGTCTCGGTCAGCGCTTCCCTGACCTCGCTGACTCGTCCAGTTTCGAATCTCCCAGTTCCTCCAGGGCGGGTCTGACAACTTTGGTTGTCCGTCTTCTCTTTTAATGACCGGTTGTTTCATACCTCCTCTGATGCAGCTAGTACACTCGTTTTGGATCTGCAGGGCCATCTGCCCGGCTCCGCGCCATAGGATACTCTTCCTTAGAGGAGCCTACACTCTACCTCATCCCAGTACTTCCTATACCGATAGATCTACTAAAACATATAAGATTTTTAGGGATAGTATTGGTGTGATAGGTGTAGGAAGGTGTGTCAGGGTAGGGTGGGCCATGGGGAAATGTTCTCCCCGGGTCATTAGTCCCATAGGGGGTTTCTCTCCCTGTGAGATCCACCTGCTGAGTACCACCCCCACGGGAATTATCGGGTAGCGGACTCACCTCCCTGGCCTCGTGGGAAGGGGTTCCCCCTAAGGAAGAAGTGACAACATCTGGTGATTAGTCATGCTATACGGTTATTTTCTTGTGCATGCACTGTTTGCCGAGGCTCACACTACTGGATTCTTCTAGTAACGTAAGTCCACTGCTGGAGGAAGCTATAAGGGGGGGAATTTGATAGGATTCCTCGATTTAGCTGACCTCCTATGATATACTTTTCATGAAAGGAAAAAAGTCAGCACTAACCCGACCTGGTACATAGCGCAGATGGGCAAAGTTTCTGATGTAGGTAAAGTTTGAAAGTGCATGATTTTCACAGTCAGTATTTGTAAATTCATACAATGTTCCATTTGCATTTCTCGAAATGTTCCTAAAAGGCAAAGGATGGATGTAGCTGAGAAAACAAACCTGGACTCCGCAAACTTACTTGAGAAGTTAGTTATATTTCAGAGACCCGTGAGTTCATGAATGACTCGAAAATCGCTGGGAGATTTGGCATACCCGGATACATATGTAATAGCCTCATCAGGGGAACCTTTGAAACACACCAAAGCCCTTTCAGCAGTAGCTTCACTCACCTGTCACCATACCCATTCTAAGGTGCAGGTCATCAGCTTGACCCAGGATCCAAGAACGTTAAAAGGTGAAAAGGAAGGGCCAAAGGAAACAGCACAGTACTGGACTTTGCAAGTGTCACACTTTATTCTGAAAGCCAACATTGATTATGTTAATGAAAGGTTAATTAGACCAAAATCTCCAAGTTTGGTATTTGCTTTTGATGGTTTTTGAGGTTTTGGTGAGCATAAAGTAGATCAGAGATGGCACATGGGGGTACCTTCAGACCATGGCAACAACTTCAACCACATGCATAGAGTTGCAGGTTATCCCACCCTCTTGCCATGAGTTCCAAGGTCCTGATCTAGCCTGTCATGACCAATACCTCAAATACTTCATTAGCGTTCAATTGGAACCTTTGCAGCCCAAGAAGCCCTGCCGGATAGTCACGCTGCAAAGAGGTATGGTCTTCTACCTATCGCCTTGATACAAGTTCTCAAGGCCTGCAACGTGCAGCAACGCCACAAGTCTGCCTCAGTACAATTGCACACCAAGAACTCTGTGCCAGACACCAAAATACAAGAAGCACTGCAAAGTAGTTTTTTCTTGTCTCTTCTGTACATCTAAGACAAAAGCTTGTGCCCGCTATGAATTTTAACTGTGATAACATTGCGAACTCATTGACCATGTGCCCACCAACCAGTAGGTAAGATAACATTTAAAAAAGAAAACGGAAGAACTGCAAATGAATTGCTTTTGTAAAAGTTGCTGCAATTGGATTTTAATGGCAATAAATAGAGAACATAAATGTAAAGTTTCTTGGCACTTAAGCGTTAATGCTGTATCTGGACGTGTGGATGGGACCTCCCAACAAAGCACATACACACAGGGGGCACAAGCTGCAACATAAATTGTACCAATTTTTTATATTCCTCAGCAATAATCTCTGAAGCACAAAGGCGGAGTTCGCCAGCAAGAGGTTCTTCCCACATCCATAATCTTATCAATGTCTCAACACACAGGTCCTGAAAGGGATCCATCTGCTTTAAGTGTACTGGGGGGGGGGTTATAAATATTTTCACCTCTGCAAATAATCACTGGTAATTTGGTTGCAGAATATATCCCCCCACAACTCATTCTAGTTAGGTTGCGAAGACAAAGCTGATAATTGCAAACATCGACTCCTTGAAGTTGTACAGTCCAGCGTTGTCGAAAGTGGTCTGGAGACAATGAGTACTCAATGTATCTGTTCTGCATGCCTCTTAACCATGGGACAATGAGTTGCAGGAACTACTTAAAATGACGCCCAGAGCATTCAAAGAGCAACAGCTAAAGATTGTCTTTCAATCAAGGCAAATTACCTTCTGACAAGTGCAGGCCATACATGACTGACAGCACCTAGGTCAACTCTCCCACCCCCGACTGAAGGGTGCTCAGAGGACAATGTATTTGCCTCGGGTGTGGTGTATATATCATCTCTACCTCATCATTTTCTCCTGCCTGGCATTCCCATTTCACACACGGCTTTAGCTTGTGCAGATATAGTGCTCAGTGCCATATTTAATGCCCTGGCACATTGGTGCTGAGCCATGACTCTGTGCTGAGCAATAAATGCGTGCCTTCGACATAGATTGTTCAATGCAGAGAGGATCTGAACTGTCCAGCTCTGTGCTGAAAGGACCTCTTGTAGAGCCTAAGACCCCCTGCCTCCAGTGAGGATCCTTGTGTACCCCTTAAATGTTCAGGTGTGCAAGACTTGCACTCACATGACCTAGGGATCAGCATTCAGGCACCCGGTGGGGGGGGTGGGGCGGATGATGATGACTGGGGACATTTTGATGGTCTCCAAATACCTTTTCTATTCCTTGTAACTCGTTCCCTGCTGACACTTTGGCTAACATTTGCAACTATTTGGTCTTTGGCTGCCACAGACTTTGACAGCTATCCTCAACAAGCCGTGGCTGTCCTAGAGCATGCCAATGAGATATATATATTTTTTAACATCTTTATTTTTCTCTGAAATGGGGATATGTGCTTAACAGCTTACATTCAAAATATCCTTTGAACCCTCCATATTACATGAATTGAATCTTCCGAGTTCACTCGGACAAACTACTGCCTCTTCGTTTCCTATTTTCATTCTTATTCAATACCTTCAGAACTAAGAAAATCCTCCCGGGACCAGTGGGGGGAGCAGCTTGACAGTAGCTAACATTCGATATATTAACATTAAAATGTAAGTAGCTTGATCATAGCCAACAACACCACCTCAGAAAAAGAGGAAGGAAAGAAAAATAAATAAAACAAAACCCATAATCTCCATGTCATAAAAATATCTCTTAAGTCTCTGAGTGGGTGAATTCCAGGTGTTGCCGCTTTCCATAGAAAGTTCCATAATTGACGCTTATGACCCTATAAAAAGGAGAAAATGCTCCCATGGATTTTCTGAAATTGCGATGTCGCGATCGGAAACGGAAGCACCCGGAACAGAGATAGCATCCTGGGCAGGAGTA
This sequence comes from Ambystoma mexicanum, assembly GCF_040938575.1. Lineage (NCBI taxonomy): Eukaryota > Metazoa > Chordata > Amphibia > Caudata > Ambystomatidae > Ambystoma > Ambystoma mexicanum. The sequence continues at coordinate 317,172,165 of NC_090926.1, forward strand.
TCATTTTGACTGCAATAATTCTACTTACCCAAGAAATTTCCCGTGTCTCCCATATAATGATGTCCCTTTGTGCGTCTTGTAATGCACCTGGTATGCTTGCCTTGTAAAGCCCTTCATAGGTTGTGATAAGGTTTACTCGTAAGCATGGAGCCAAACCTTTCCACCATTCCAGGGGGAAAGCCTCGCAAACCCTCCCTATTATCTCTGGCTGTTCCGTTATATTAAGGGCGTTCGATTTCCTTGGGTTAATTGAGAATCCTGACACCGCCCTATAATCTGCCATTTCTTTCTTTTTAGATGTATTTATTGAATTTGTTATTCACTTATACAGCAAAAGAGTGTTTCAAGGCACATAATTCGAGCTAGAGCTCTGAACCCCCTGGGGATAGTATGCTCTCAATCTGCAGTAAAAATCATGTCCTCCGCCTATTATGTCGTCCCCGTATAGTGCGGTTACAGCGCCATGGCAAAAACTAGGGGGGACCAGGGGCAGCCTTGTCGGGTTCTTCTCCTTATATATATTCGGTCCATGGAGGAGTCATTCACCCGCACCCTCATGCTGGTTATCTGGAAGTTCGCCAAAAACAGTCCTGTGAAGTGAGGCCCAAACCCATAGGGACCCAGCGTCAGCCAAATAAATTCCCAGTTTATACTATCAAATGCCTTATTGGCGTCCAATGCTAGGACTGAGAAGTTTTGCTTTGTTCTCCTACCCCATTCCATTACATTTATTGCCCGGGGGATGTTGTCCCACATTTCTCTACCCTTACGGAACGCTGTCTAATTGGCTGAAATCAAGCTTGGGAGGGCCCCCTGTAACCTTGTGGTCAGTATCTTAGTAAAAATTTTAGCATTGCTGTTTAGCAAATTGATTGGGCAATACAAATTACAGTCAGTCAGTTCCTTATTCTGTTTCAGGATAAGAACTGTGTGAAACTCCGCCATTAAGTGGATATCCCGCCTGACCCCAAGAATGAATTGTACAGAGTGGACAGGCGAGGTGCAATTATATATCAACCTGTTTTGTACAATAGATTGGGGAACCTGTCTGACCCCGGTGTTTTGTTATTCGTGAGGATCATATAACCCTATTCACCTCTCCCACCAATATTGGGCGATCCAGCTCCTCCTTCATCTGCGGCGTGATTTTAGGCATGTCGGCGATATCCAGGTACCTTTTCTGAGCTTTGGGATCTAACCTTTCCCCTTCCATGAGCTCCTCAAAATAAGGGTGCACCACCTTCTGTTGCTCTACCTCAAAGGATCTGGCGACCCCTGTCGCATCCTTGAATGTGGTTATGTAATTTATGGATCTACGCTTACGCAGTTTTGCTGCATATAATTGACTCGCAATGTTCCCTTTCGTGTAATACATCTGTCTGGTGTTGAGAATCATGTGGCTCCTGGCGATCCCTGGCTCCCTACGGGACCCTTCCAAAATAATTTGTTGGTGCTTCTCCTCACAGAGCCTAACCTTCTCCAACTCCACCTGTTGTATTTCTTTGGCCCTCAAATATCTCAGAATCTTGCTAATGAATTCCCCTCCAACGACGCCTTTTAAACACATCCCAGGTGGTTTCCCATGTTGTTTCCCCATTGGCATTCTCATTAAAGTAATTGGTAAGTACGTCTGCTATTTCTCGCCAAATGACCAGGTCCCCCAGTGTGAGCTCATTTAGCACCCAAGGTTTCCTTTACACCCTTAGAGGCCTCGTATCCCATATAGTAACCATGATTGGCGCATGGTCAGAAAGGATTCTGCTACCGATCTCCAACCCTACAGCCGATGTATCAGCGAAGACGAGACCAGCAGCATATCAATTTTTGAGAAACTTCTGTGCACATGTGAATAATACATGTACCCCAAAGCTGTCCCATTGAAAAACCTCCATGTCTCTTTTATCCCTAAATCTATCGGCATCTGTTCCAGTGCCTGCTGGTTTGTTCGACCCACTCTAGTCACTTGGGAGGACCTATCCAGTGTAAGATCTAGTATGGCATTTAAATCCCCTGCCACTATCGGCTCCCTATCTGCAAGGTTTACCAGGCATTTCAGGGATTGCTGAAAGAAGGCATCCTGGTGTTCATTGGGCCTGTAGAGGGAAACCAGAGTGCCTAGTCTGTTATTGAGGAGACCTTTTATCATGAGAAGCCTACCCTCAGTGTCTTTATATACTGCCCTCTTTTGGAACTTCTTACTCTTGTGAAGTAAGACTGCCACCCCTCTCCTCTTCAATCCACCTGATGCAAAAAATGTCTCTGGGAAGAGCCTATGCCTCATACGCTTTTCATCCGTGGGTATTAGGTGGGTCTCCTGTAAGAACACCACCCATGTGTTCATTTCCAACAATCTACAGAAGACTGACTTCCTCTTAGGGGGAGAGTGCAGGGCCTGCACGTTTAGTGTTACAACCTGTAGTTCACCCATGCTCCAAGGGTAGCATCTGCCTAAGTCCCATTATGTTGCTTGTCTGGCACTAGGCCCCACCCCCTTCACCCACATCCACCCCACCTCTATAATCCCATCTCTGCATTCACATTTCCATCAGATAAAAAAAACAACAAACTTAACTTCAGTAAGGTCCCCTCTGAGCTTCCTCCTTCGAGGTCTTCTCCTCCCCTTCCCCTGGAGGTGTCTGGGTCGTTACTCTCGCTCTGGCTCAATTCCGCCAGGCCCAGCAAGTGTTTTACTTTGTGTTTCACTTTGTCTTCCTTCACAATAGAGCATTGTCACCCTTCATATTCAAATATGAGTCGATGCTGTGACCGATCTGAGGTCCTTTTGTTTCACCATCGTCAATAGAGCTAGGTCCTGGAAGAGGAGGGAGGAACCCCGAAATGTGATTCTGTTATAGCCTCTCGTACCCGTTGTTATTTCCTCCTTATTTCCTCCTTAGTCTTCAAGAGGTGTACTCTCCTCAAAATGTCTGGGAGTTGCCCGTTCCCCTTCTGGAAGGGGCAATACACTCTTTATGGGTGCAGTCCAAAGGGAAATCTGTAGAATCGGGAGGGGCAGGATTTGTCGAAAGAGCTCTTGTACATATCCTTTCAGGCCTGCATCTGCCCTGGTATGCCCCTTATCCTGTTATTTCTGCACGACCGGTTCTCGTTCTTCCTGTTTGATGAGCAGGTTCTCCACTCGCTCCTCAATTTGTTGAAACCAGTCACCCATCTCCACCTGTACATAGTTCTGCTTACAAAATCTGTCTTCCAGGTCTTCTATACGATTCTCAGCCACACTAACTTGGTTGTGCAGCACCGCAATGGACTTTGTCAGCTCGGTGTTGGCCTTTTGTTCTCTGGTCATGAAGACCATGAGCTGTTGGATGTCCTCCTTTGTCGCCCGCACATTATCCTCTTCCAGGGAGTCCTTTGATGTGTGGGCCTGGGCTTCCACCTGTGTGACCTGCTACTCTCCCACCTCCACCACCCCCTTCCATCATAAGGGGTTTGATGTCCGTCGTCTGGCCACTCTTGGTCTTGCCTGGGGTCTTAGCCATGGTCCTAGTGCACAGGTCAGTCCCTTGTGAGGTGCACCCGCAGTCATGTGCTACCCATTTGCCTCCCGCGCTTGGTTGTGCTTCATCTGTGTGGGAGAATTAAAGGCTATGGGGGCCTGCTAGGCTGTGCCCCATCAGCAAATTGCCCTGCCACAGATGCCTGCAATTCACGGGTGCTTCCAAGGCTTCCAGCCCCCACGCAGGTCCCCAGCTCCTCCTGGTGCTCCCTGGGGTCTTCACCGCTCAGCAAGGCCCACACAGATTTCAGCTGTAGGGAAGTTGCGGAAGGACAGCCCCAGGCCCCAGATTGTGTACTGCTGGTTCTTCCACCAAGGCGGCCAGTGTTATCGGGGCTCACCTCCCTGCTACTGCTCCGCCAGGCTTCCTTCAGCACAACGCAGCTCCCGGCTGCTCTCCTCACTGCGCACCGAAGTGCAGCTCCTTCCCAGCTCCTGAGGCCTCCGCTCCCCCGGGCCTCTCCACATGGGGTCTGCCGAGTCCACCAGTTTGTCAGCGCCTCCCTTGCCGACTTGCACCATGGCGGCCTGGAGCTCAGCTCCTCCTCCAGATCACTTGGCAGCCCTATCCCTGGGCCTCCTCACAGGGTGGGTGGATAGTGCTGGCATTTTCCCTCTGGGTACATACTCTGCACACACCCCCGGACACTGCTCTGCAGGGCTGCGGGATGGGGGCCTAGACGCTGAGGCACTTTCCTGCTGTAGGGACGGGGCTGGGTGGCCACAGGCAGAGGGTCGACCCGGAGCTCAAGGGAACCTGTCCGCCATGCTTCCCTGCTTGGCCGTGCCCCTCCAATGAGATATTTCTGACACAGCTCCGAGAAGCACAATTTCAACATGACAGTAACACAAAATACCAGTTTATGCTCTGACCTTTGTAAAGGGTATTCCCTCTGCTGATTTCCTGCTTGTGACTGTAACAAACCAAGAATGTTGTGTGCTCAATTATCTATTCCTACGGATAGGCTGTGTGATGAGCTGGAGATACTGGCTGATGCAGGTGTTTATTGATTCCTCCTTGATGAACGTATGCTAAGGTTGCAGAGAATGAATGACAAGGACCCAGGCCATCATAGTTCCAGCTCTAGAGGCTCAGATGATGCAACACATTTGGCTATTAGGGGAAGTACAGTATGCCATGGAGTAGTTCTAACAAGGCATTCCTGGGCCATGCCCGCTGGAATGAAAATGGAGGCACAGAAAAAGATGGCAGACCTGACAATCATAAGCAAGAATCTCTTTAGTTCTCATGCTGATGAGGGGCATGGGAAACAGACTGCCTCATGAGCCCAGAGTAGCAACGTATTACCTTTCTGTTGTGTTTTAGCCCTTGGAAAGTGTGCTCACATTTGAACTGGTAAGCCCTACATACTGAAACCCAAACATACCCAGGAAAGCGTGTTCTCCCTGCCACTACTGATGAAAATTCCCCACTGAAGCAATGACTCTTTGAGATAACTGTCTATATTTTGACCTGGTGAATTGAAGGGTTAAATTGTGTCTTCCAAACTATGAGAAAAGTACCTCCAACCGGTTGGATTTGGAGGCTGAGCCCTTTTTGAGGGACACCCCCTGACCTTCCTTTCCAAAAGGGGAATATTCCTTGAACTTGAGTTGCTGTAACAAGAGGTTTACTCTGCTCCTGAAGGATGCTGTTGGTGTTTATGTCTGGAGAGTTGGCAAGGTTCTCCAGCATAGGGTCTGGCATGGATTCACATGCTCATGAATATTCCCCGTCGTCAGGCTGGGAATGCTCGGTAAAGAAAAAATCAGTATCCGTTTAGTTTCTGATCTGTCTTTCTTAGCAGTAACCAATCACTGGTCTCTGGGTCATACTGCCCTCAGCCAATGACTGCCCTCTCCCTAAGCCCCGCCCCTGGCAGCCATCCTCAGATTTTTACCGCACGTTCAAGTGTTGGGAGTCCTCGAGCTATGGCTCTCAAGCTTTTACTGTGTTTTGCGTTTTTTCAAGAATTTAATCTAATTTTTTCGGTCAGTCGAGCCTCAAGCTCCACCGCTTCTACTTCCGATCAACGGGGACCTGTTTCGGAATTTTCTACGCCCCTCAAGGGCGAAGTTTCGTCGAGTTACACTTCTTGGAGGATTCCAGAAGATCTGAGCCCTACCTCGTGGACATGGCCCAGGACAAGGGAAGCTCAACACCCGGATCCAAGCTGTTCAGGAACTGCCCTGGATGCAGATTACAGAATGTTTTCAAGGAGGATGAGCATTTGAGATGTCTCTACTGCCTTCACGAAGACAAAACGCACGTGGAAAAGGGCTGTGCGTTTTGCAAAAACTTGTCGGAACGGACTATGAGGGATCATCGGATCTGCCTCGCCAGCTGGCTGGAGAAGGGCCCAGCAGGTGACATATGATATGATATGATATGATATGACATTTGTAACGCGCATATACACAAGTGTTTCAAGGCGCACGAGGCAAGGGGGCGGGAACAAGGGGAGGAGAGACAATGATCCTACTAGGCCAAGTGTCATTCAGATCGCGCAAGTGCAGGGGAAGGGGGGGGAAAGGAAAAAGTGCGTGGGGGAAGGGAGAGGGGAAAGTGCAGTACATTGGGGGGGGGAGTGGAATAAATAAGAAATAAATAACGGCCAGCTGATGGCAAGTGCAAGGAAATGCAGACAAAAGTGCTAGTAGGGGGACTGTAGGGATACAGAACGGTCCCCAGGTGCAGGGGTTGCCAGGGAGGCAGTGCAAGTCGGCAAATTGACGGGGCCTGGGCCAGAGATCAGAAAGGGTGGACAGGTAACCCGAGCAGTTTCAGTCAGAAAATCAGCAGGGGAGAGGGGGAGAGAAAGCAGAGGCAAAGAGGAAGGTTTTGAGGTGCTTCCGGAAACGGAGATGGTTCTCCTCGAGTTTCAGGAAGGCTGTTTCAGAGAGAGGTCCCAGCCGAAGAGAGCCACCAACTAGTTGCTTGGAGAAGCAACTGACACTGAGGGAGTTGGAGGCGGACGAGCGAAGAGCTCGAGAAGGAAGATATTTAGGAAGAGAGAGTTGAAGGTATTGGAAGAAGTCCAAGCAGCCTTTTAAGTCCTGTGAGGGCGCCCCGGCGATGGGGGCCCAACAGAAGGCAAAGCACCGCGAGTCCGCGGGCACCGGGAGTACCGAAGGGTCGGGCTCCTCGGCTGCCAGGTAGGGCGCACTTTCACCGACGCCATCAACCACAAGCCAAAGCTCTGGCTCAGGGAAGAGAAAATCCGAAAACCCGGGTAAGCTTCTGGAGAAGCCCCGGTCGATCTCGAAGGAATCAGCCGAGGGGGAGCGAGGCAGTGACCCCCCCTTCCCCCCCCAAGGTGAAGGCCTCAAGCGCGCCCAAGGTGGTAAAGGCCTTGATTCACTTGGCTAAGGCCTCTATCGAGGGAGTCACGGCAGCCCTGGCTACCCCCATGGAAGCGACCTCGGGGCCCAGAGTTTCCCTGCCACCACGGAGGGAATCCTCTTTTTTAGCCCATCTATAAGACCCCCGTGAAGACCCCGGTGGAAAAAGAGGGGGGGCCGGTGGCTGTTACGGACACGGATACAGCCTCTGAGGAGGAGCTGGTTGAAGTCGTGAAGGGCCTCAACGAGAGGTTCGAGGAGGTCCGGTCCCACGGGAGGAACCCCGAGGAGGCGAATGAAGAAAGCGATGGTGGCGCCGACGAGGCTCCCGTGGAGGAGGAGCAACCATCGCGCCCGTCACAGCCAGTGCCCGAGCCTCAGGACAACTCGGTGGCCATTTTGTTGGCAATCCAAACCTTATGCACGGAGATAAGGACAAGGTTGCCTCTAACCCCAACGGACGACCCAGCAGAACCAGGCCCGTCGGGAAGCCCTCACCGCCTTTCCAGCCCTTGCGGCCCGCTCAACCTTAATCTCCTTCCCCTGATCCTAGGGATGACACGGGAACAGATGCGGCCACGACGGGGACGGATGACGACGGTAGTGACGACGGGATGGGCCTTCCATCACCACTCCCTCGGGCCTCCCCGCCTGACGAAATTGGCTCCTACCAGGGCATCCAAGCTTTTCCAGCTCTGCCCCAAAGAACAGAAGAAGGAAGGCTTCCTCTATCAGCGGCGCGAGGCCAAGAGGAAAACGGTCCTCACGGTGCCGTTGATTGCCGATATCTGGGACAAGGGACTTGCTCTCCTGAAGAACCCGTCCACGATGCCCGCCAAGAGGGATTGGTACGAGAAGAAGTACCGGGTCCCCGATTCTGCCCCTTTGTACCTTAGAGCACAACCGACCCCGGATTCGGTCGTCTCAGCGGCGGCCAAGAAGAAAGCAGTGGGGGCGACAGCTTCAACTTCAACCTCCCAACCTGATGGCGAGGGAAAGAAACTGGACGCCATGGGACGACGAGTCATCTCGTCTGCGGCAACGACAATTAAGGTGGCCAACGCCCTAGCGATTGTGGCCCGCTATGACAGGGAGCTGTGGTACAAGATCGCTCCCCTGCTGGACTTCCTACCGGACGACAAGAGGGCGGAGGCCCTGGAGATCCTGCAGGAAGGTGAGGTGGCATTGGACCATGCCATAACGGTGGCCACGGACATCGCTGACACCGGGTTCCGCCAGTTGGGCAACAGTGTTTGCCTTCGGCAGCGGGGATGGCTCAAGGTAACAGATTTCCGCCAGGACGTGCAAACCAGAGTTTTGGACATGCCCTTTGACGGGAACAACCTGTTTGGAAAAACAGTGGATGAGTCATTTCAGGCCATCAAGAACGACACAGAGACGGCTGGGGCCTTGGGAGTTTTGCAGCGACGACGACCGCCCTTTCAGAACGTCGGAGGCAAACAGGGTGCCTCCAAGGGATCCAGCGGCGGCTCCTCGACTTTACACCAAGCGGCCCGCTCCTCGTCGCAGGAGGCCTATAGAGGATGCGGCAAGTCAGGAGGATCTCGTCGCCAAGGAGGCCAAGGCGGCAAGGCCGCGCCAAGCAGGACTGAACCGGCCGTAGCGTCGGGCCCCCACCTGAGCACCCCAGTGGGAGGCCGGATGGCGAAGTTCGTCAGCGTGTGGGAGTCCATCTCCACCAACCGTTGGGTGCTGGATGCCCTGGCCCACAGTCACACTCTAGAATTTCTAAAGAAGTGCCCCCGCATTCCTCTCGTGGCCAGGAAGGAAAATCACATCCCTCAACTGCTGTTAGAAATAAGGGCGATACTCAAGAAAGACACCATCGAGCTTGTCCCGAAGAGGCTCCGGGGCTCTGGAGTATACTCAAGGTACTTCGTCAGAAAGAAGACAGGCGGTTGGCGCCCCATCCTGGACCTGCGTCGGTTGAACAAATACGTCAAGGCCCAAAAGTTCAGGATGGTCACCCTCCAGCACGTGCTGGGACAACTGGAGGAAGGCGACTTCCTATCGTCGCTGGACTTGGAGGATGCTTACTTCCACATCCCCATTCTAAAAGGACACAAAGTTTCTCAGAGTCGTAGTCCAAGGGCGGCACTACCAATTCAAGGCCCTGCCTTTCGGATTGAAGTCAGCGCCCAGGGTATTTACCAAGTGCCTAGCTCCAGTGGCGGCGCGGCTGCGCCTGCGGGGGATCCACGTTTACCCCTACCTGGATGATGGGCTCATCCGTGCAAGGACAAGAGAACTTGCCGTCGAACACACACCGAAGACCGTCCAACTGATCACAGATCTGGGATTCTCCATCAACTACTCGAAATCCCGCCTGGTTCCGTCACAGGTCGCACTGTTTCTGGGAGCTAAGCTCGATACAGTGTCGCGATTGGCATCTCCGTCGGAGGAGAGGACTAAGGCCATCTTGGGCAAGTTGCAGCGCCTGCTGGCCACGGACGTGGCCAGGGTCAGATCCATCAAGTCCCTGCTCGGAATGATGTCCTCATGCATCTACCTGGTGCCCCTGTGCAGGCTTTGGATGCGCCCTCTACAAGAGTTCCTCGACGTCCGTTGAATACAAGCGACGGGCAGCTTTGAAGACAGGATCCCGCTCAACAAGGCTTTACGCCAACCGATTTGATGGTGGGGCAACCACGCGCATCTCGCGGCGGGCAAGGACTTTCAGACACCGGCACATCAGGAGACGGTGGCGATGGACGCCTCCCTGGAGGGATGGGGCACGCACACCGGAGATCTCCACGCAAGAGGTCTTTGGCTCCCGGAGGAGAGGTCACGCCACATCATCATCCTGGAGGTCCGAGCTGTGTTCTGGGCCTTCAGGTGGTTCCTTTCGTCCCTCAAGGGCAAGGTGGTGAGGGTCTTCACCGACAACACCACCACGATGTTCTACATCCGGAAGCAGGGAGGCACCAGATCTCCAGCCCTATCCAAGGAGGCCCAGGATCTGTGGCACTGGGCCGTCGCCCAGGGGATGTTGCTGGTGCCCTTCCATCTGGCAGGAATAAAGAACACCATCGCCGACTCTTTCAGCAGGGAGCTGCGCTTGTGCCACCAGTGGGAGCTGCGTCAGGATCAAGCAGATCGACTCTTCCAACAATGGGGCAAACCCCAGATCGACCTGTTCGCGACGGCGGCAAACTCCAAGAGCCAGCGGTTCGCCAGCAGGTTTCCCCAGCCGAGGAGCATGGGCGATGCTTTCTCGTTCCCCTGGGACGGCCTGTTCCTGTATGCATTCCCCCCGTTGCCGTTGCTACTGCGACTCGTCAACCAACTCAAGAGGTCCCGGTGCAGGATGATCCTCGTCGCACCGGCGTGGCAGAGACAGATCTGGTTCCCGGACCTTCTGGACTTGTCAGCGCCCCCCCAGTCAAACTATCGACGGACGCAGATCTCTTCTCCAGAGAAGGAGGCGCCATCCTCCATCGCGACCCGGGGTCACTGAACTTGCAGGCCTGGCTCCTGCGGCACTAGAGTTTGGAGGGTACGATATCCCGGCAGACTGCAAGGAGGTGCTTGCAAAGGCCAGGGCGTCCTCAACTCTCAAGTGCTATGGACACAAATGGAAGAGGTTCTCTGTCTGGTGCCGTGCACAGAAGATTAACCCTCTGTGAATTACGGCCCCTCAAGTGCTGCCGCTGGCCAAGGCGGGGCTGGCTCTGGCCTCCATCAAAATACATCTAGCGGCGATCTCCCACTACACCAGAACTATGGGACGATCATCTCTGGTCTCATCGCTTGGTGAAGGACTTTATGAAGGGACTGTTACGTTCATTCCCGCCGGTGAAGGCTCCGGCTCCGGCGTGGGAGCTGAACGTGGTGCTGACCAGGCTCATGGGGGCGCCTTTCGAGCCTCTGCATTCGGCACCGTTGAAGTTCCTGTCGTGGAAAACAGCATTTCTTGTGGCCATCACCTCCGCACGAAGAGTGGGAGGGATCCAGACCCTAACCTGCAAGCCTCCATACTTGCTTTTCAGAAGACGAGGGTGCTGCTGAGGACGCACCCCTCCTTCATGCCCAAGGTGCCGTCGGACGTCTCAACGAGCCCTTGGTGTTACCAGTTTTCTTCCTGTCACCTTCGTCGCTAGCCGAGAGGACTTTGCACTCGCTGGAGGTAGCTAGAGTGCTGAAGTTCTACGTGGACCGCACAAAGAGTTTCCGGAAGACATCACAACTGTTTGTGAACTTTGGACCTATGAACCAAGGGAAGGCCCTCTCAAAGGCTTCTATTCCAGATGGCTCTCTGGCTGCATTATGCACCGTCACCGGTTGGCAAACCGACCGTTGCCCGGCCGTCCGAGAGCCCATTCGACCAGAGTGATCGCTGCTACCACAGCGTTCCTATCTGGTGTGCCCCTGCTGGACATCTGCAGGGCTGCTACGTGGAGGTCGACGCACACCTTCACGAGATTCAACTGCGTCGACTGGGATTCCAGGGAGGAGTCCACAGTCGGCCAAGCAGTGCTGCGCAACCTGTTCGCTTGAAGGTGGGCCTGGTGAGGAGGTAAGAGTTGCTTAATGTTGAGTTGTTGTAATGCTTAATGTTGAGCCTTCCCGCCTCCCGTGGTTGTGCATGTGTGTACTGCTATGTATTCTTATATTCATGAGCATGTGAATCCATGCCAGACCCCGTGCTGGAGAAGGAACAAGTTACTTACCTGTAACTGTTGTTCTCCAGCATGGGTCTGGCATGGATTCACATGCAAACCCTCCCTCCTTCCCCTCTGCGGCTCTTCACTTGGTCCTACTGCCACTTTACGTGCTACCAAATCTGAGGATGGCTGCCAGGGGAGGGGCTTAGGGAGAGGGCAGTAATTGGCTGGGGGCAGTATGACCCAGAGACCAGTGATTGGTTACTACTAAGAAAGACAGATCAGAAACGAAACTGATACTGATTTTTTCTTTACCGAGGATTCCCAGCCTGATGACAGGGAATATTCATGAGCATGTGAATCCATGCCAGACCCATGCTGGAGAACACCAGCTACAGGTAAGTAACTTGTGCCTTACTTGTTCCCATTGCTTAAGGAAAGAATGAACGGAAGACCAGAAAAGACCCATTCTGGGATTCAAATACTGTAACAGGCCACAATGCAGAGAATTAATCCAAATGGTAATTCAGCCAAGAGCTCTATTCATTTAAAAAGCATTGATCTTGTGACTGTAGACATACAGGAGACGTACATCTCCTTCCCAGTAAGGCAGACCTACAGTAGTGTTCTCAGTTTCCTGTTAGGAGAACATCATTATCAATTAGAATTGCTGGGTTAAAGTCCACACCTACTGTCCACTAAGTGCTTAGTGCTGTTAGGTCATCTATGTTGTTGGGGTCACCACATATGTCTATACTTCAAAGATTGATTAAAGGCTCTTTATTGTGAAAAATGTGCTCTTGCAAGAAACAGCAGACATACTGTATTGATTGGGGTTCTCCTTGTTGTTCCACAAACAAGTTTTTTTTGTTTGCTGGAGCCATCATAGATACTGATGTCATGAAGTTGTTTCTATCACCACAGAGCTGCCTCGTGTTTCAGATGGAGATTTAAGAGATTCTGGCAGAGAGCTGTCTGCCAGGCACGCTTTGAGCTTCTTTGCTCAAACATACGTCTTCATTCATTTATTTGATATTCAATTTCAGATTTTACATGGGGCCGCTACTTCAATGCCTTCAGGCCTAATGGACCCAGTGTACTGATATAGTTGGGTGACCAAATTCAGATGGCAAAGCATGCAATGAATCATCTGTGTGGTGGGGGGAGGATAATGTGATAGGTCCCCTCTGTGGCTAGGTCCCCTCTGTGGCTGCTCCTTATTAGAAAAGTGATACAGGTGCATCCTTTAAAGTTTGTGGAGCAAGCATAATGTGACTGCACTGTTGAGCTAGTCTCTGATGGATCGGCTTTACCACATCAGGGTAGTGGCATTGACAAACTCAATTGGCTCTGCAATGCTTCCTTCCGCGGAAGTATGTTCTACAAATATAAGCACAAATAAGGACAAGATCATTCAACCTTGTTCTTAATTTTACGTTGTTGGGGAACCCCTCAATGATCTTTTTGCAACAAGCAGGAAAAAAAACCTGTCCATACTTTGCATCTGTTTTGAGCCCTCCTATTGGCTAAGGGCCAATGTAATAGGCCCTCCCCGGGGTCCCCGTAGTGGAAATATGCAAGACTCCGACATGGAGAAATTAGTTCATACTTACTGTGATTCTTGTATGGACTGAGAACAGGACTGCTGCATTATAAGTTAGGTGTCCTTAGAAACCAGTTTGGCGAAAGTCAAATTGCATGAAAAGGTCCCTCCGTACTCGCCCACCACCAAATGGGTTGTTAGTCCTCTCTAACCTACTCTGCGATTAAGAATCTTTGGAGAATCCTTCCTGACCAATGAAAAGGTAGTGAAGCAACTTTCTCCCCCTCCACATTCATACACCACTCGCCCCTTAGCTTCATAACCGACCATGCCTAAGTGCCTTTTGGGGGCTAGTGAATATGTTATGATAAGTGTAAAAGGAACTGAGGGCTCATTGAATGCCATGCATTATGCGACAGTGTGAGCCAAAATGAATAAAGAAAATGTTAAGGGCCAGAGCTCCCGTTCAGGAGTATTTTTTTAACAAACTTTTTTCTTACATTTTATTCTGATTTTCTATTTGAAAAAATATAATAGAAAACCTTTTGTAGGATTACATTGATAGTATTGCCTGTTTCCAAAGATCATTCTAAGAATGTGTATTTGTGAAGGCTACCCTCACTGAAGTTCTATTAGCACGGATGACTAACATTTCCTCATCTTAGAGCAGAGGTCTTCAAACTGTGGGACTGACCCCCTAATAATAGGGGTGCAGGACTATTCCAAAACGGAGTATGGTGACTGCTTTTGTTAGAAAATATGAGATATGGCATCTGGGGGTTGGGGGGGCAGAGTAACAATATTTTTACACCAGGGGGGCTCGGAATAAAAGCTGCTTGAATACCACTGTCTTAGTGTCTTTAATCTTTCAGGAAATTGCCTGTAGCCTAGTTCCCAATAAAGCTTCATTATCTACTTGGCTGCAATTCAGTCAATTAAAACTGTGGCGTTGTCCATAATTTAAAAAATACCTTTAGTTCAGCACATGTACTCAGGGGGGGGGGTTTATTCACGACGACTCTGCGATATTCAGGAACAAATGAGACTAGCCCATTACGGCGATGAAACAACAATAAAAGTCAAGGTAAGAAACCAGACCTTCTTTTCATATACCTCATAAACTGTAACATACTAAACTTATAGACTCATTAGGATGCTTCTCAAAACTACATTTGCTTAGTGCACATGCACATTTAAACAACCATGGCTATCTGTGGTCCATAGACTCTCTTTAAGGCTCCCATCGACTTTCAACACTGATGAAGTGGTATGTGTTTTTCAGTAAGCTTATCTCCCATATTATATATTCCGGCACGGTGTATGTAATCTCTATGAAAGGCCATATAATTCCTTCTAAAAGCATCTGGGAGCAGCAGGGCCATTCTCACTTCATGCCAGACACCTATTTTTGGTTTGTTTGCATTTCCAAATTAGCTTTACAGTCCCAGGTTCCAGCAGTAGCACAGATGGACAACACAAATGCCACTGGTGTACGATCCATCCAAGGTACAGACTCCCTTTCACATCTCTCTGTTTATACGTCTATACCGCACCATAAACTGTAGGCATCGGGGCGTCACACAGACACAAAGACATTTCAGCTAGAATAGGACATAACATAGAATATCGGTTTAAGTGCCCAAACAACTATTTGAAAAGCAGGGTTTTCAAACCTTTCTTAAAGCTGGAATGTGTTCCTTCCAGGCATAAGTTTACTGGAAATTCATTCCAAGGTCAGGCTGCCAAAACTGGAAATGATCTGCTCTTTCCTCTTGTTCTTTTTACCCGGGGGATTGCAAGACACTTTACAGTACTTGAGCGTAAAGCTCTATTTGGTTTGTAATAGAATGTTTGTTTCAGATATCCAGGGGCTTCCCCGTGTATACATCTGTGGGTCAGTGTGAGGATTTTAAAATGTACCCTCAGAGTGACTGGAAGCAAGTGAAGTTCTCTCTGGGCAGTCCTTATGTGTTCCTTTATAGGGATATTGCATGCAGTGAGAATTGTAACATTTTGAATTATCTGTAATCTCTGTAGACATTCTCTACTGGCACCACTAAGCAAGGAATTACAAAAGTGCAGTCTCTGCATTATAATAGCTCGCACCAGAGTTTTGCAATTCTTACTGGTCACCAGAGGTTGTACTTGCCGCAGAACCTCAAGATGATGATGATGGGAGTTTTTTATTTTCCCGTTTACATGGGCCTCAGCCCCCAAGGAGGCCTCCATATAGACCCCTAACATTTTTACTTAGTCACTAATGGGAATAAGACACTCTTCTACTTATTACTAATTTAGCCCTTGCCTGTGCTGATCCATAAATCATAAGCTCTGTTTTAGAGCTATTCAGGCACATAGTTATACATCCTCCAATTCTCAATAAAACTATATATGTTAAGATTTAACTTCTCTTTTTTGGAATTACCAAAAGGTTCCATCACCAGATGGATGCCTGCATAATTCGTAAAAAAAAAAACAGGCCCATCTGTTCCATTTTAGTTGCGTAGAGGTTTAATATGCATATTGAAAAGAGCAGGATCCAGGCAAGCACCTTGCGGCACGCCATATTATATCCCAGTTGTTTCTGACATGGCACTGCCCCAGCAGATTCTTGATTTTCTATCACTTAAAAAGGAATGCAACCACTCTGACGATTCTAGAACAGTTACCAGTACCTGATTATGTATCTAACAAATGCCCATGGTCCAACAAGTCAAATGCTGCAGATGGATCTAAAAGGATCAGCATCCTGCCCTTCCTGTCATCTACCGTACCTAACATCTGCGTCTGCAAATCTAAAAGCGCAGTCTGTCCCATGTTTAGGCCTGAAACCCGAAGTTTCATGTGCAAGGACGCCGATGCTTCTAAGTGATCCTGCAATTGTGCGGCCGCTATTTTATCGACAGTTTTAAGTAAAAACGGGGTATTAGTCATCAGCCTCAAATTAGATGCCACCTTTTGGGTTAGTGCAGGTTTTTTTGTAAGTGGTGTCACCACTACATTCTTTATCTCTGCAGGCACAAATTTGGGATAAAAAAGAGAGGTTTACAAATCGCCTGAGAAATGGGGCCAATGTTTTTATATTTTAAAGAGGATTTTAGAGGGAAAAGGTTACTTGTGCGGGAGGTTGGGCGCATATTTCTTAGCGTCTTCTCCATTTCTAAAATGGAGATGGGACTAAAATCAAACTGATGCGTTTCCTTTTTGTGCAACCCGATTTGTATTCTTTCATCCTTTTGGTGAGGTTCCTCCTTATTTGAACAGTTTTTTAAAATATGATTTCGTGCCAGCAAGATCCTATCTGCAAATGCTTGTTGTACCCTGGTACAGTCATCCTTATCAGGTAGAAAGGGGTGATCCAGAGCCATCAGTTTTTCCAACTGCCTAAAAATCTGTTCCCTTGTCATTATCTGTATCCTCCATTTTTTTGTTATAAACGTTATAAAACCTTTTCTTTGTCTCATGGATTTCTTTTTTATATTCCTTAAGTAATTTCCACGTCTGTTGATTTTCCGTGCACTTATTCTTTGCCCATACTCTTTCCGCCTGTCTCTTAGAGTTTTTAAGGGTCGTCAGGGCTGTTGTAAACCAGTTTTGATGCTATGGTTTTTCTCGAACCGTTTCTATTTTATTAGGGGCAACTTTATCCAAAATGGACTTTACAGAACAGTCAGATACTTCCACCAATTTCTTTGGAGGATCCTGCTCAATCAATCAATGATCGTATCAAGACAACTAATTGGGTCTTCTGATTTAAATTTCTTAAAATTTCTACTCATCACTTTTTGGGTGAAATTGTGAGTTTGCTTAGGTTTTTCTGGTAATTGTAGACTACATTCTACAAAGGAATGGTCTGACCATAGACAGGGTGTAGTTTGTATCATCCCTGTATCAATATTCCTTACTGAGACCCAAACTAAAGTGTGGCCTTTCACATGAGTGGGCACCGAGGTTTGTATTTGCATTCCCAAATTATTTAATTGTTGTTCCAAGGTCATAACTTCTTTGTCCTCCTTGTCCCCTCTCCACCTATTCAGATCCCCAACATGACAGTAGCACAATTAGGTTGTTCAGGGGGTCTAAGGGCAAGCCTAAGTCCTCATTAAAAGTAGGTAAATCTATAGGTGGGCGATAAATGACAACAATGTTAACGCAATTGTTGTCATTTTGTGTAAATGTACTTTCAATATTTTACAGCCCTGACATTCAGTGTTAACTTCATATGCGCCTTGAAACACAACCTTTGCTGTATAGTGCGCATTACAAATAACCAATAAATGAATAAAATACATCCCAATCTCTTTTCTGCTCATTATAGCCACCCCCCCCCACCCATGCCTTTTTGGCGATTTTTACAGAATAAATCATACCCTGAGGTTGTTGCCAGCTCTATTTTCGGGCCACTAGTCTGTAGCGTGGTTTCAGTCACACACATGATACCCACATTGTTAACATGTATGTGTCTATTGCATATTTGGGGAGTGAGTGCGTATTTAGCTAAGATCATTTTAAAGATTGAGAGGCTGTGGATTCATGTCCCGTCCAGCAGGGTCCTTCAGGGATTGTGTGCTATTATTATGTAAGAAGGGTGACATTTCATGGTTCATGTGATTATCTTTAAGTAAAGTGCCACATAGTGTGTCTCTTGATCTTTCCACAGATTTTGGGTTTCGGAGGCGATGGTTTGTCCTTCAATTACCTTCCCCTCCTATGATCCTAACCTATGAATTCAGGGTTATAGAGGCCTCAAACCATTCCTTGCCAATTCCTGAGATATTAGTATCCTCGCATAATGTTGAAGGGCAGAGGCCTTTGTTAATTTCAGTGGTATGTCCCATTTCCTTTACTGACGGCATTATATTTCCAGCATACAACTAGCTAATAAAGCTACTTACAAGTGCTTCTCTGCAGCACTTCTGGGTGCTGACCCATAATAGCGAATATTGTCTGTAAATACCTGTGGAGTACAGTGGAAGGCTCCAAGGGTCTCAGTTGTACAGAGTAAGAGACCAGCACAGGTGTTCACGCAGACTCGCAATAGACGATATGCTTCATTGATTCCCACAGATTTGATTCATCCTACCCCTCATGAATTAATTCCTACCTGTCTCCTTCTTGCCAGTTTTCCCCTCCAAGTTGAATTTGCAATTTCCCATTTTCTCCATACACAAAAAGGTGCAGGTTTTTGCCTTGTGCTTCATGAACATTGGGTTATTTCTTGTTAATGGTGTGCCTAAGATCATCTGCTTAACCATGCCATTGGTTTTGGCCATATGGCCCCAAATGAGTGTTGTATATTGTAACAAAGTCAGATCTCTGGCCCTGTGCCAAGGCATGGAGGGGACTCTGCATCCCAGGAAGAGTAGCCCAACAGGGCAGTATTGCCACAGCTTCGACCTGAATAATGAAGTTTTTATGAAAGAAGAGTCAGAAGGGAAGGTTACACCATGGCCCTAGTCAAACACTGATCTCAAGGTACTACCTGCATTTGTGAAAAGTAATCAAACTATAATTGTACCAGGAGCCTAGGTAATACTTGGGATGAAGAAGCTGCAAGAGCAATTTGAGGTCTGGGGTTGTATTATGTGTTGGGCTCCATAGGCTCTCAGCAAAATTGTCTAATGCAGAGTAACACGTGCTAATAGAACGTGCTGCTCTTGGGGAGCAAACAACATAGGAATCCTGCTGTGACCTGTGGGACTGGCACCCGTTATGAATGCAGGACTGAATAACAAGGCAATCTATGGCATGCAGGCGAAAGTTATCACTCACAAACTGGGATCCCTTTGGGTAGATGTGAAGTTCGTACTGGCAGTGATGTCTCTCTAGATAAGATGGCGAAGGGGAGAATAGAGATGTTTTACTTAATGGTTAAAAGGGCATAATAGTGGGAGGGGCACTAGACATCTTGAGAATGAGAAAAGCACCAAATCCCTTAGAAGTAAGAGTGGCACTATATTCACTTTGAATGAAGCCTGGATCAGGAAAAAGTGGGCCATGCACTTGACTCTTGGGGTGTATTATAAAAAACAAGCTTGATGCTGTATCTATCTGAGGGTTAATAGTGCTAAAGAAGCAGTTGGGCATTCTATATACCTGTGACTGTGAATTGAGACAAGAAGCAGCTATCCACTATTAACCCTGAGAATATTGAGAATAGCTAGCCTGACGGAGAGAAGTATCCATATTAGAGAGATGACACTTTGTTTGACCAAACCTGATTGTTTCTTTTACATAGAACAATCCCAGAGAGGAACCCCTTGCTTAGCTGCACAGTAAAAGCCACTGGTCCCCAAAGGTGTTTTTCCACATCCCCTTACCTTTGCTGAGTAGAGAAAGCTGAAGTGAAGAATCCTGGAGAAACTGCTTCTCCGTGAGAGTATTACAGTGACAGTCAGCAGAGGAAGTGCAGCGGCTACTAGGGATCCTGGTGATTAACTTTTTTTAATTGTAGATAAACTAATAGCCCCTACAGGAGTCCATTTTAACCTCTTCGAACCCCCTTCTGACTTCTAATAGTTTGTGAAACCTTACATTACCTGTGTCATTTTGTTAGTCTGCCGCAGTATTCTAAGGTGCTGGGCTTTGAAGTGATGACAGATGATGTGAAACAGAAGTTTGCAATTGTGAGCATCCTCCATTTCCTCTCCTGTTCCAACCATAGCAAACACCAAAATGATGGACAGATGGAAATCTTTGCATTAATCAAACACTTGGAAAGCCCCTGGGCAGCTTCCTTTAAATTGTTATTTAGCCCTTCTGTGTAATATGCAAAAGTCATCCAACCATAAGTAAATCCGTCTTGGTTCTGCCCCTTGCTTTCTCTGCTTTTTACAGTTGCTGAAAAGGTATTGGTTTCTTGACATGTGCATGTTTCCGTTTTCCATTGTAGGGTGCCTTCTGGCGTTAGTTGGCCCAAAGGAATAGCATTTGCCCTAAGGAATAGCATTTTACCATTTATCAAAGCGACTTCAGAAAATCACATTTCATTTCCTTTACCTCACCCAACACTACTAGAATCCACGAGCATGAAAGGAGGACTGCTGTTAGTCAACTAATACTGTTATAGTCCTATAGCAGTGACTGGGTATTGCTGGAGGTGGCGGGTTGGGGAACTGGTTGGAGCAGCGTGCACTGCTGGAGGGAGCTCAGGCTGCTGGGCCGGTCCTGTAGCACTGCCAGTATATTGCGGAAGGGATGTTAATATTGCTGTAGTCCTATCACATTGACGGCACGCTAGGGGATGTTTAGGTTGATGAAGTCCTACAGCATTAAAAGTGCACCACAAGGCGCAGCTTTACACTGCTTAGGCCTCCTAGTGCCATTGTCAGGGCTATTGCTAGTAGGATGTTTTTACTGCTTGGCATTACGTTGCAATAACTTGTCAGTGCTGTCGAAAGCTTGCACTGGCTGGTTCTTTAGCACTCTTGGGGCATTGCTTGGGGGAGGTCACTTTCCTGGAGTCCTTTTACCAATGTGATATTGCTGATGGGCCCTATGTGAATCCCCTCTGCTTGAATACAACAGTACTGACTGGGCACTGCTGCATGTTGCTCACACTGTTGGATCCCTTAGCAATGATGGGCAACTGCACACTGTAGACTACTATTTTATACGTTCTTCATGGACCCAGTTTTAAAGAGTTAAGTAATTTGCTTGATTGGTCTGTTTCTGCCTCCTTTAGGATTTGGACCTTGACAAGTTTGAAGAACTGTTTAAGACAAAAGCTCAAGGAGCTGCCGTGGACCTGACCTGCCCAAAGAACCGATCGTCTCAGAAGGCGGCTAGCAAAGTGATGCTGCTGGAAGCGAACCGTGCAAAAAATCTAGCCATCACCCTGCGCAAGGCTGCCCGCAGCACGGAGGAGATCTGCAAAGCCATCTACACGTAAGGAGCCATGTGTAATCAATTAAACAAAATGATAGTTTATCTCTGCTCTGCAGAGCTGCAACATAGAGCACGCCCACTCTCACCTTAGATCATCATCCAAAAGTCCCAAGCACCTAATGCCAATTCTGATCATTGTGCCTTAGGCGTGTGCCTTAGGCGACCAATACACTGTACACAAGCAAAGTTCCCACTCAAATAACAAGTTGGTGACACCACAGGAGATGATACTGCAATATAACATTGAATGAATAGACAGAAAATGCAGTCACGGAAGTTTCAGGTGATGCAAAAAAATGCATGCACACTGTTCTGAAAAGTTCAACCAAACGAAGAAAATCTAACTAGCAAACATCTTAATTCGAATTTCATGGAGGAGTTCCATCCGCTAGAAGGAATGGAACCCAAATGCACTTAAATAGCCCATTTCAACAAGTCTAGAAGCCCACTCAGTAGGATTTGGAACCGTGGTCCATTTAAAAAGGCATCCCTACTAGATTACGGTGCGTATATAAGCCAAGCAGCAAAGTGTTTTTTGAGTCTATCGCAAGTCCTAGAGCAGACAATGTGAAACCATGCTCTCTGTACTTTTAAAGGTCTGATCTTTATAAAAGTTCTAAGAATCTGTTGCTCCATATACTAGGCAAATTTGAAGATGTTCTCCCCTGTCCTTGTAACCCACCTTTGACAGCCCTGCTCGTAAATCAGTTCAGGGGACTGGCCACTTAGTGACACTCTGAACTAGTGCCTGCATAGATGTAGCAATAAAGCGATGTAACCATACCCCCTGGTGTTGAGGACGATTCACTTAAAAAATGTACTTTTGCCAGTTTCTTCCCATTCATGAATACCTAGTACTGACTATTCAATTGGACCCACAACAGCGCACACCTACATTACTAGAAAATCTTATGCAACGATGAACTCTAACCCCAATGACACATGGATGAATCTGGGACCCAGTAACCCCTGCGTGGTCCAGAAGAACATAGCACCCCAGACATAGACTTGAATGACCAACCCTCCTCTCCGACTAACATGTTCAATCATTCTCACCACCTGCACGTTCCAACCAGTATGTCACCCAAATAAGATGCATCTAGCAGCGGCACAGAAACCTAGATCGTGCCAACAACACACTAATCCCTCTTCTCAAATCCATCATGTTGGAATCCCACAACTGCACCTGCTCGTAGATTGAATCTCGTTAATACGCAATTGAGTATTGCACCTGGGACCCATATAACCGCAGGTGTCCAACTCGCCTAGAATGTCATTTTCACACAGACAACGGTTACTGGGGAATCTAGATTTAGCAACACATCAGGATTCAAATGTTCACTCTGCTTGCTCCCACTTCCTCAGAACACCTCACATGGCTGAAGTTGTGCTATTTGAAGAGCCAGTTACATCACCACATATCATAAGGTCACATCCTGGATGATTCTATTTGCACAATATCTCAAATGTACAATAAATATCCAGGATTGGGATCATTTTAATTGGTACAGCTTTATTCTGTTATTGTTTGTTAGGGTATCTACATCTGCTGTAGAACTTATTTTGCAATCACCACCTTAATTGCAACAGACCCATTTGAGTCTGTAACCTATGACATATGGGGCAGCTCGTTATGAGGCCATGTTCGCATAAAGCATGAGCTCATGAATACAGAGCCCTCAAGTTTCCCAGTGCCATGCTTGCAACAGTTATATTGTTTTTCCTTCGAATTCTGTGACCTGTAGTCCTAAATTTAAAATGGAAAAGACAAAACTAAAAGGCTTCACTTCATTGAGAAAAGTCAAGACAGAGTTAAACAACAGCAAACAGTTTGGGGGTACATAGAAATGAAGGGAACACTGCTAAAAAGAGAGAAGTTTCCCAACAACAGGCACTGAAATACTGCCCAAGTGGTTTGCTTTGGTATGACGGGGAAGATGCAAGCTTCCTTTCAGAACACATAAATCTAAATTATGCAGCAATGTGAAGTCGGGCACACTAGCCAACATGAGGTGGTATTTATTCTTTGTAACCCACAAAGAGCTCTGGGCATGCCTGATATCCCAAAACACATTTTAACGAGAGCAGTAACTCTGTAAAATAATGTCAAATAAATAATGTAAACACATGTATCAATACATTTTGTTTTACATAGAGTGCCCCATAAATAAAAGATGCTGCTTTATTCTCTAGGATCAAAAAATTAGAAATTAGTTGGATGTTTTCAGTCTCTGGTTTACATACAGCTATCAATTTTCACTGCAACTGCCACCATGAGTACTTACTGCTGTGTCCTGGGGTTGGGCAATTATTCAAGATACTCACCGTCAGGGGGGGCTCCTTTGGTCCAGGGTCCAAAGTCAAGATTGTTTGGAAGGTGGTCTCTATTCCATTTCCCAGTGACTAACATTGAGGGACAACCTGCAATACTGCCTCTTCTTCTGGGACTTCTGGTTCTTCATCCAACCTCTGGATCTCTTGAGTGGGTTATACTGTAGTCCTCCCAGGGGTTCTTTGCTGCAGGAATACATAACTGCCGGATAAAATAGATAATTACCTTCATTTTATACATACAAGTGGATGGTCTGCTGACTTTTATTATTCGGGTATTTATTCAGCATGTACCTAGGTTTGAGATGCAACATAGTGCTTTACCTAAAATGGGGAGAACAACATTTTGAGGCTAGTAGAGCAACAAGGGAGTGGGGAGACAACAGTGGAGGACAAACATTGGCAATGTGGTAGCAAGGGACCTACAAGCAACCAGGGGACGAAATGGTGGTGATCAGATCACCCAGTCTCAAGTAGGGTGGGGAGTGGACAGAGTGTGGACCTAGTTGGGGCGGAGCCATTACTTGAAAAGGAGGGTCTTGCGCTTGTTCTAAAAATGTAGAAGCGGGGGCTTACAAATCGGATGTTGACAGGGGAGGAGGATCCAGAGTCTTGGGGCATAGACAGAGGAGGCCCATCTTCTGGTTCTTTCCTTCCTGCACCAGCGGAGTTAAAGACATGTCCTTACTTCTATTGGATCCTTGGCCTCCAGAGATACTCTGTTTCGAAGTGAGGTAGCTTTGTACCTTTGGCTTGTATGGGACTTTCTGCTTGCACAGGAACTCACCTGAAAGTGGCTTTGGGTGTACTTAATCTGCCACTGGACAAGGGGTTCAGGGAGCTCTAGGCCAAGAACTGGATTTTCAGTAATTATCAAGAATTTTAAATCTATTTGGAAGGTCTTGCATCCTACTTCTCGAAATGTGAATGCATTTTTATACTGTAGCTAGTTTTGGTAAGTATTTTTCCATGAAATATATTGCACTGGTAATTGTATCTAAAACGTGAAATGTATCCTGGTTCTTGGAGGACTTTGACTGTGTCTATAAATTGTTTCCACCCTCTAGCATTATTATTTGTCATTCAAATGCTGTGCCCTAGATGGACAGAATTTGTGGATTGTCCGTATTTACCTTAGTAGCCTTTTTTGCTATTTTTCCCTGTGTGCTAAAATGTCTGGCACCCTTCTTTTGCATGCTCCGTAACACACTGGGGAGTCAGGGTCTGGGGTCCCTCTCGAATCCCTTGCAGCACTTCTGGGCTAGGACAGTCCGGGACAATGCCCTGGTAGGCTCCCTTCCCCAGGTTGAAAGGGAGTCCCTGCTCCCTTCTGGCAGGGTCCAGACCCTGTCACACATTATACAGAGTAATAGATTTCTCATCAACCCCACTAACCTCCTGAGTTGATCTTGACTGCTTGGCCACATCTACCGCTAGGTCAGCCAGGTAAAGTTTTAGGATAGACTTTTTGTATAGGTTTAGGAAGGTGATCCTGTACTGGGAATTAGAGGGCTGGAAGATTTATCTTAATGTTGGGCTTTACAGGCCATTATCAATTTCTTTTGGACTTGGTTTAGGAAAGCCTTTATTTATTTTAGGTTCCTTTTAAATAAATATTCCTGCGCTTCATTGGCATTGCTACAGTTTGGTGCAGATCGATCCCCCTATTCTTTTGCATTTATAAGCTACCCATCTTATTGCACCTCAGAACCACATGCCTTTCAGTTTACTGGTCCTCATTACATAATGTGCACTGTCTAAAACATAAAGCTAAATTCAGTAATGGGCCTTTCCAATAGGCGCAATCTGATATCCCCATCCTCAACTTCTTAATTTTCATTCTGTCTTACTGTAATGGCAATTCCTTGTTCAGGGCTTGAGCTTAGGGCCTTTACTAGCGCTGTTCGGTCCAGAACAAGGTGTGTCTGGGTCTGCGGCTTGACCCCATCAAAGAGGCGGGAGTAGGGACCCCTCCCAGCCTGGGTTAGGCGATTGACCAGAGCAGTTCCCAGTGGCTGGGTTAGGAAGTTGGGAGGTCACAGTCTCCGGCGCCCCTAAGAGAGCATTGTGGTGTATTAGCATTGGTACCATTGTCTCGACCGCAATGCCTTGCAGCCTACCTTTTGGCCATGTCTCTTCTCTCCTATCTCAGAAGACTCCTGGCGGCGGCAGAGCGTCTGGACCAGAGCTCCAGGAGAATACCGAACACCACGCGGCAATCGCTGCCTCCAATCTGCAAAAAAGCACACAATCAATTGCTATACCAGATGAAAATAAAAGCACAGTGAAAAACTCACACATTAGGAAGAGCAGTCTCTTCGCTACCAGCCTTTTGGAACTCTGTGAATATCAAAAAGGGGCTGGGCTTGCAGACCTTTGTGAGAAGAACTCCCTTGTACAAACCTTACCCCCCAGGGGAAAAGGGAAGCTTGGGTTGGCCTAAGAAAGCAGGTGACCGCAACAATCAGTGGGTACTCAGGGAATGACTGACTCTGGACCAGCTGGGCTATAAAAGCAAAGTCACTGAGGGTGAAAAGTGTTCACGTGAGGTGAAGGGTAGAGTTTGTGAAGCAAAGACCAGGCGGTGGAGAGTGGACAATGGAAAGAAGTGTTGCAGAGATTGTTGAATGGCGTGAGAGAGAATAGAGGTGTGTGGTATTGGGCATGTGAGAGTGGTACCAATTCAAGTAGTACAGTGTGGGTAAGGGAGGACGACTGGAAGTGTGCGTGTGTGTAAGTAAAACAGAGAAGTTGGAAAGGGAGTCCGAGAATAGAGGGGGAGGTGAGAAGTTAGCACTGTGTATGAAGGGGGAAGTAAGCTGATAGATGTAGAGAGACCAGTGGGTGGTGGCATAGAGAAGGTCTGAGTAGCAGGGAGTATAAGTAGAGGAAGGTAGTAAAGAGAGTTGAAGGATAGGAGGGGTTTGATTGGACAGGGGGAGAGGGAGAGTGACCAATAGAATCAATTGTGTGAGGAGAGTCGAGAGCAAGAGGGGCGAAGGAGAAGGTGGCAGGAGAGGAGAAAAGGTTGAGAGAGATAGAGAACTTGAGAGGGAGAGAAGGAGAGACTGAAATCTTTTTTGTTTTGCTTTATCAACAGCACAAAGAACAACTCTGAGCCGGGAGCCCTTTAGAAAATCTGCTGATATAGAGATGGAGCGAAAAGAGAGATTTGAAGAGATCACAGCCTTTAAGCTCTACCTTGGATTAGATTGGACCTAGATTGCACGGAGTACCATGCATTCGATATTTCTGTGATGGAATCTGTTGTGAGGAGAAGGGACGCCTCGGCTAGGGTGGAGGGGAGCCCAAGGGAAGATTGAGTAGAACGTCCACCAGATCCTCACAAGCAGCCTTCAGTCTATAATAAATGCCTGACATTATTAGTGCCATGTGTGACAGGGGTGGCAGCTTAAAGGGCTTTGAGATTTATGTTTTACTTTTTGTTGATGGTAAACTGGTTGCACACTTTGCAAGCGTACGATTATCTCATTCAATTCAGAAATGCCCATCTGGTAAATAGAAATAAAACATTGGGCCTCATTACGAGGTTGCCTGTATCCTGGCGTTATTACCACCAGGATACCGGCAACCTGTAACAACGTTACAGCACTCAGTCCGGCACAATTACCACCAGAGTGCCAGTAAGGTCAATAAATCCCCATCCCATGGAGTGTCCTAGGCCTCCATTGTAGAATTGAATAGTAATGGCGGCGATTGTTTCTGGTGGTGTGGCGGAATTACCTCCAGCACTTGACTGGAGGGAATTCCACCCACCCCACTGGCAAGCTTGTACTTGGCCGGCGTGCTAACATGCTAGTGAACGTAAGTACTGGCACGTTATTACAGCACCAACAAGGTTCTAATGAGGCCCATTGTCCCTTTTCTGTTTCCATGGCAAGCGGCTGGAATGCAGAGCTGAAAAGAGAGATAGTGGTAGACAGATAATTTGGGTAGGAAGGGGGGGGTATGTATTCTGGCGCAGAGAGCCATGGACGGGGCCAGGAGAAGATGGTGAAAAGAAGATAGCGGACGATGGAGAGGCACTGACTGGCCATGAAGGATAAAGAGTGGTTACTGCTCTCCCCTGTGTAAAGATTTGCTCTGTTAGTTTAACTTCAGGTCAGAGTCCTTATTCCTGTGCTGTAATGTATGCATCATGGTGAGCCATTACATGGCTCCGCCATGCAGCGATTGTCACGCAGGTTTTTATCGCTCAGCAATTGCTGGTAGTCACTGACACTTTGTTCAAAAGCATCCTTGCATTACTGGCAAGTACCCCCAAACCTCCCTTTCCACATAGAAATGGGAAGGAGTAGCTTTTAGCCCTTCTATAAAAACGTCACTTTCTGGGGTCTAGATTGGTATTCTGCAGCCCTTACAGAATAAAAGAGGGCTATGCTTGAGGTTTTAAGGGGTCAAGGATCCCCCTCTCTGCCTTTTGATAGTTGGAATACAAGTAAGGGCCAAATCACTTAGTCTGAACAAGTATATCTGTTTGAATCCATCTTTGATAACTGCAAACATTTTGAAGCCGGGTTTTATTAGTCATCTTGATTTAAATCCAATCTTTCTAGATGAAAACTGTTGTTGAGTTAACACATTTGGTCTGCTTGCGCTAGCATCCTTCACTTAGCGATGGAGGAGTGGTGCACTAGCAAGGAAGGATGTCAATTGTTTCCTTCTTTTTTTATCTTTCAGAATTTTTGTCTTTCGTAATTAATCCTGAGGTCTTGATTGTTTCCGGTCTTATGTTCATTGGGAGTTGGAACAGTAAAGGCTGCAGTAACTGTCTATAGATCTGGCAACCATCCACATGTTCTATTTCCTGTGCCCAGCTTTAAAAAAACAGGATTGCTGACAGTCTGAATATTCCTCTGCAGGCAATCGAGATATGATTGGCTAAACAATTATTGCTGTTGCCTTGATGCGGACCTGCAGCACAGGGCACAGTGAGGAGACACCATTGAGAAAGTTAAATTCGGTGATGATGGGACTGATTTCTGGATATCCATTTTGTAAAATGGACATATTGTATTTGGTTAGGGATGTATTGTGTGCCTATCTTTTATGATAATATGTTGGGCTGCTTTGTTAGATGCTCTTTGTTTTCTAATTGATATCCCTTGTCCCTGATGGCTCAAGATATACCCCAAGTCTCAGAGAGGGTTCAAAGGTTTTTATTAGAATGTTCAGGCCCCACCCGCCATCCCTCTGTTTCTTGCCTAAAAAGCACTAAATCCTCACTAACCTAGGCATCCCTGACCCCCAGTTTTGTGTATATCACAGAGTCCACCCAACTGTCTAAGTTAGAACCAGTGCTATGAGTGAAGCCCTCAAGGCTGAACGCCCTCTATAGCTAAACTTCCCAAGGGACTTCCTAGACTGTCCCTACTCTATCCAGAGGTTCGTGGTCTAATAGGCCTATTGGATTGTGCTTTACAGACACTGCACAATTGTCTTCTTTCTATTGTGCACTTGTACCTCTCACCCTTGTACTTCCTGTTCTCCTCTCGCTACTCACTGCCTTCCAGTTCCACCCTCCTTCATTCCTTTTAAGTCTCGCCTCCACCCTTTGATCTTACCTTTTCCTACCTGATGGTACTCCCTCCTCCCAACTAGAGCTCCCTCTTCCACCCCACCTTCTACTCAAACACCCTCTTTGCACTCGCACACACACTTCATTCACTCCCTCTCCTGAATACACCTGCCAAACTTTCATGCACAAGCACTCTGGCCCAGTCTTCATTGTCCAGGAGGGATCAGCATTTACAGAATGTTTTTCTTTGCACGAGCTGCCGGAATGGCGGCCCGCGCTGCACAACGTCCACATCGGGAAACTGAGGAGAGGTTCCCTATTAGGTAAGTACAGCTTGCCGCCACTCTATTCCAGATCCCTGGAGGTGTAGATGCCCTGCCCGGGATGACTCATTGGGCATTCCGTAGATAGCATGTGGCAGGCGGCTCAGGGGACTAGGCAGATCATCTCCTGCTCCTGACTTTCTTCTTCTCCTTCCTGCATCGCTGATAGCCTGGCACCTTGCATACTTGGTGTTGATGGAAACCTGCTCTCTTTCTCCGTAGGGTTTTCCCTGCTGTTGTGCTCAAAAGTATCTGTATGGGGCGCTGATGCTGAACCTCCTTGCGGGTGTTCACTTTCAAGCTTTATGAAGTTTCTGCAATGAGAACAGAAAACTCTGCCAGTGTTTTGGGTTGCAGGCTTTGGGTGGTGCAATTTGGTTCTGAACATATAGAAGGTGGCACAAGGGTGGATAAAAATTTGGTCCCTCACAACTGCCACCGTCCCCCTCTGGGGTAGGACTGGCACTGGAGTTCACCCTGGTAGGTCTCCCACCCGAGGCAGAGAGCGGTTCCCATCCTCCTTACTATGACCTTGTCGCACACTCCTGTATTTGAGCTTTTATGTACTTATTTGATTGAAATTCTGTTAACTGATATTTTGTAAAATGTAGTGTTTTTAACTATGATGTTTTATTGGCAAATAGCTCAAAATAGACATACTCTTGTCTTGACTTGATGTAATAATGTACATTGTTTGGGAATCAGGACTGACCCCCCTCTGAGATGTAGTTCAGCAGGACAGTAATTGGGATCACGGTCTGCAATCGGTTCTATGTGAAAATGCAGCAAGCAAAACGTTGTTTTAAAAAATGTAGTCGTTCAATGCAAGAAATCCAAAGTGGAAAATGTTGCCAGTAATAAGGTCGCCAAAAAAACTTTTTAAATTCACAAAACTAAAAGGCCGTTATCCAAAATATGACCCAAATCTCTCACAAAACCCCCACAATCACCCTAACGCATTCCTAAAACGTACCCTAACTCTAATTACAACTTCTATTCCACCCCAACACTTACAGAACACAAACCTATCAGCGTGCAAAAGCATTTATTTGCATGTTACTCATTGCAAAAATAAATTGAAAATGAGCAATGAACCCATCTACAACCCCATCATTTGCTCGCCACAAATTACACAGCTCTTGTCCCTCAAGCCCATGCTCTGATACTAACCTTAGCCTTAACATAACTGCAACTCTACCAATTACCCTAATGCTTGCTTTATCCTCACAACTAGGTTCATCCGAACCGCTATCCTACACCAACATCACCAGTCTTCTCCAACCTCCCTAGCTTAAACACCCTAGCCTTACACTAACCCTAACACCTAATCTAACCAAACCCAACATTTTTACTCTAACTCCTACCCAAACCCTAAACCAGGCAATCAAAAGCCCACTTAAACCCTCCTTAACTCTAACAATTACCCTAGCAGCATTACATCTTGGACAGCTTGTAGAGCTGCATTTGACTACTTTTTGCTTGGCAAAGTTTTCACTGCAGTGGTATTTTCACCATGACTTTTCACTGACTACATTTGTGTTGGTGACATTTTCACTGGATATCCTGCAATTCACTGCGTCAGCAACTGCAAATCGGCGGTACAAAGCAATGTACTTTTTTAATAAGTAATTCCCTAAGCAGCAATATACTTTTTATTAAAAGACAATGTACTAGTACTCAAATTTAAAAACAAATTTATAATCTGATCTCTTTAGTTATATACCATCAAAGACTTTGTGGTGCAGAACTGCTTTTATATCTAAATTTTGGGTGTGTAATCAGCTATGATCTTTTCTTATGCACTGTCGTAGGTTTGATCTGAGGACTCTGCCGGTGGACTTTGTAGAGTGTTTGGTGAGATTCCAGCCCACAGAGGCAGAGGTGAAGCTTCTGCGGCAATACGAGCGGGAGCGCAAGCCTCTGGAAGACCTGTCTGATGAGGATCGATTCATGATGCACTTCAGTAAGGTCGAGCGGCTTGCACAAAGAATGTCCATCATGACATTCCTTGGGAACTTCAATGAGAACCTTCAGATGTTAACACCGGTATGACCCCACCAGTCTGATCCTCTCCACACCCTATACACTCTCGAGAGTTTCACAATTGTGTGCCCTGTCCAATGTTCCAAAGGTCGTTTTGCCTCCCTCATAAAAAATCTATAGATTTTTACATTGGCACAGCTTGTACAGCGGTGTCGTGTAAACTCTGTCAGTCTTCTGTGCACCCTACACGAGTGCTCACACCAATGCCATCCAACCACTACTGCCCAACTTCAGTACCCATTACAGATGAAACTGGTAGAGCTCAATGGGCAGGCCCTTTTTCCGAATTTAAATCCTCCTAACTTGCACAATCTACCCAGGGGTGTCTTGTCCCAGGCCTCGTACTTACTACCTGTACAGATGATCAGACAAGTACAGACTGAACAGAGGTTCCCTTGCTCTCTCTTGTACCCACTACAGATCCCTGCCACCTATACAACATAACCAAAAGTGTCCTCTTACCCCATTCCCTCCCTTGCAGATGAACACAGATGTTATGGCTATGCCCTTGGCAGAGGTGCCTTATCCCTCTTCTGCAACCTTAGAGGTGCTGTCCTCTGTCCCACCCTCCTTCATCCCTCAATACATTACAGATGAGAATTTTATTTTTGCAACTTTCCTTCCATTGACATCAGTGGAACCTCCAGCTTGTCTGCTATGGTTTACACCCTGCCCTTACTTTGGGGAAAAAAAGGGAGTCTGTTTCCTTTACTTCCCTGGCACAACTCCCTTCTTTTGAGAACACTTTTCAGTCCTTATGTTTACCAAGGCAGGTGCCCTTTGTGTGTGATGCCTTTAAGTGAAGTGCTGCAGGTTTACTATAAATCCGTTTTTCTTTTGCCACATTTGTGATCACAATGACTGTACCATGGAGTTTTCACCTGATCCTTTGGCCATCTTGTCCTGTGGTGTTCCTCCTACCCTCTTGGGTCAGGAAATGCCATATGTTGCATGCACTTCCAAGGGCACCAGTCTGGGGTTCCTGGGCAAAGTGGGGGTTGTGCATCCTGGCTCGACATGGGCAATGGGACTGTCTTTTCCCAATCCACATTCCAACAGGAGATATCTGTTAAGCAGATGTGAGGCAAGATGCTGTCCATGATTGGACAGCCCTGCCAGTTTGATTGGTGCAGATCTTTACCATTGGAGGCTGGGGCAGCCCCCAGTCCAAATTTGGGATAGAAAGGGAGTGTCCTGGAGCCATTCCCCAGATCGTCATCTGGAGCCAAGGCCCCATACAAGAGGAGCATTGTGCTGAAGAGCCAAAGACTGCTGTTGAAGATGACCAGCATTGCCTCCATCCAAGTCTTGGTGCAGCCCTTCTTGTTTTTGGTGGGACCCACCGGTTTGGACCCTTGCACCAGAGGCCAGCTGCCAGAATCCTTCTGTTGTCCCAGAACTATCCTGCGACTTGGCTAGCTTTGTACAAGGCATCTTCAGTGCGTTGGTCACTGTCCCAAGTTGCAGATTGGGACTCTGCAGGTCATTGACTTGCAGCTTAAGTGCAATTCTCCTGCAGTTGCTGCTTTCCTGCATGAAGAGGGGTCCTTCTAGAGGTGTCATTTTCAACACACGAGTGCCACCTGTTAGGCAGAAACCTGTGCAGTTCCCTCTGGGACCACTGCAAAAGATTTAAGACTACAGGTGCTTGGCAGTGAACCCACTTGGTAGCAGTCTGTACCACACAGATTCACTTGGTAGCTGTGGCTGAGCAGTCAGACTTCCCTCAAGAAGAGTTAGGCAGTATACAGAGTATTCACAATAGGTCAAGA
This sequence comes from Ambystoma mexicanum, assembly GCF_040938575.1. Lineage (NCBI taxonomy): Eukaryota > Metazoa > Chordata > Amphibia > Caudata > Ambystomatidae > Ambystoma > Ambystoma mexicanum. Next base: position 317,205,087 of record NC_090926.1, read on the forward strand.
GAACACAATGGAACAAGTAAACACTGACCAGGGCTTGGTGTAAAAGAGATATAATTATTTATTTAAAACCACATCTAGAAAAACACACAGGCACTAATAGTAAGCAATTCAAAAACACGGTCACTAAAAGATATATACTCCCTTAAAAGAATATTAGACAAGTCTTAACTAAAGCCCCACTTATTTTCAGACAGCGGTGAGCGCTTAACGCAGATGGCACTCTAATAATTTGTTTTAAAAGGGAGAGAAAAACAGAGAATAAATTGCAACAGATCCCAACACTTTTTCACGAACACAACAAGGTAGGAAGGCAAAGTAACACTAGGGATTCAGAGTCCGTAGGCCGGATCCGCTTAAGAGGATCCAAACGAAATGTGTCCAAGGTCACACAGTTGCAGTGCACAAGTCTTGTAACGGTTCAAAAAGGAGTTGGACCAAAGAAAGGGACCAGTTAGAGGGTCAAGGTGTCCAGCCCAGTCCAGAAGGTTAAGGGGTTATTATTACCTTGTAGCAATCTTTAGAAAGGGAGGCCTGGCGGACACAGTACCTTAAAGTGGTCGTACCGGGGGCAGTTGTTCCTGGCAGCGGATGCAAGTCGGTGCTTCGTCCGGGGGAAGAGAGGATCTCGTTGGGGAGGAAGACCGGAGTCCGTTGCACTGCCAGGGAAGAAACCAGCTGCAGAGTTTCTCAGGTACAAGGAGCGGTCCGTTGATTCGCGGTTCAGTTGTGAGTGGCTATCCAGCTGCCGGGGTGCTTGGCACGGGCAGTTCGACCACAAACCGGTCTGGGGTGCGAAGAAAGTAGGTAAACTGGTTGTGCCCACCAGTCAGGGGAAGAAGCCTCTCCAGCCGGGAGATCTTCTCTGTCGTCGGGAAGTGGTGAGTCGGTTCCGCAGGGCTCCACCGGTGGTGTCGTCGTGGTAGGTCGGCTCAGCTTCTCACTCGTCGGATTCTCAGGTCCTGTGGCGACTTCTGAAGTTCCAGTCCCCAAAGCCCTGCTTTTATGCAGCATACCCCCATTCACTCAGCCTAGCTGTCAATCAAACATGCTAAGTGGTGAGCCGGCCGGCTCACCACTTTGGCCAATCACACAAGAGCGCGACTTGAGTTACCAAGGTAACTCAGTCCAGGGTGCCTAAACCCCCTCCCACACCCCCTCTGGTACCCAGACAGAGTGGCACCACTTTTGGAGGCTTCTTACAGACCCCGGGGCAATCGAATTGCCCCGACCAGTACGCCCACAATATGATGGTTTGTACTGGTTTCTGTTAATAATTTGGGACAAGTAAAGCCAATGGTGACTTTACACGCCCTGGGAGACAGTAGTCAGTCCCAGGGTATGGAGTCTATGGTGGGGTGTCACTATGACACCCCTGTGTTACTGCACGGAGGGTGCTGTGTAACACACATCGTAAAAACACATGAGACCCTATGGAGTAAAGGACCCCATAGCCCATAAAACACATTAACAGTCAAAGGAACACCATTGGCAGGAGAAAAAAAAACGAACTCCAGAAATCCAGCAAAGCTGCTGGGGGACTCACTAGGTTAGGAAATTCAGCCTAAAGAGAGAATTCTCCCTAACACCACCTGCCTCCCCCTTCTAGCGGTGAACGTTGCTGTTGCCCTACTCTCTTGTGTCCCATGGATTCTCCTCTTGTATTGGTACCTGCTGTGACTGCTGTCCTGAGGTGCCTGGACCATCTTGCGGGAAGACTACTGGAGCAGTCTTGTCCGGGTGCAAACCCACCGTCTAGCCGGACTCTATCCCAAAGCCGGAACCAGCCACTGCAACTGCAGCACCAGAACCCCCCTGCAACTAGACCAACGGCAGAATTGACCCACGCATTTGAATTACATGAGGTGGTGTTTAAGGAAATCAGAGTTCAGGGCACAAGCTTGCATATTGGTTTCTCATCCCGTCCCCCCACCCCCCAAACCTCTGCCAAAGGGAATGTATGGGCATAAAGTCCACTCCATAACTCTTATGTTTCTGGCCATGGATCCCCACAGGGTAATCCCTAGTGTGGTGGGATTCAGAGAGTACCCCATAATTGATTTTACTTACTGTCAATCCTTTTAAGTGCATTACATCTGGAACCTTTACCCACCTGTTGGCTTCGCCAGCACTCGTTCTATGACTTTTAAGACTTACAACTCCCTACACAGGTAATTCCCTGTACACTGACTCTTTTACAGGCACTATATATACTTACCTGCTATGGAAGGGCTACATACAAGACAGAGTGTGCACGTTTACCAAGCCTTATGTAAGTCAACTCCAGTCCCCTGGCAGAGCACGGTTTGGAGTATGCTTGGTTTATGCCCTCAATCATCTAATTGGTTCCCTTTGCCTTTTAGCAAGTGAATGCAGTGATCGCAGCCTCTGCATCAGTCAAATCATCACAGAAGCTGAAGCGAATGCTGGAGGTATGTGAGACTGAAGATTGCTCAATAGAATGCCGAACTCAGGGTTGTGTGGCACAGACCATCTCAAGCATGGAGGGTCGTAAATGAGCGGGAGGATGTTAGGGCAGAGGTTTGCTAAGGGTAGTGGGATCAAAAAGGCACTGAGGGTTGAGGGGCGGAGTGGGCAGCAGTGGGGTGGGCTTGGTAGACTGGGTCGGACTGGGGCATAAAATAGTCTCAGGCACCATTGAAAAGTGGCACACTGTTTGAATAGTACCCAAGGTGGAATTATTTGATAAAATGTGATGGGAGTGGTGCAATGTAAAGAATATTTATTCAGCAACAATGTTCAAAACTACTAGCCGCATAGTGAAGTAACTCATCAAACATTGGCCAAGAAAGTGGCACACACTACACACTAGCATTTTGTGTTTTTTGTTTGGGCATTGCCCTGTTGCCCGTTAGGCCAGTCCGAGCCTGGTGGTAAAGCACCTCTCTACTGGTGACCCATCAAAACTGCATGAGGGTGACATTTCAGAGACTGACACAGAGTGGCAGATACAGAGTAGCATTGAGGGTGGCAAATGCAGAGTGAATAGCATTGAGGGTAGTGGCTCTAGAAAGGAACTGAAGTTCTGTTCCTTTCTAAACTTCTTGAAAGATCCATCTACAACTAAGTCTCAGCCTTTCTTATTCCACATTCTATTTTCGCTCTTTTTATTTAGTCTGGTTTCTGTCCTTCCCATACTATAGAAACTGTCCTAGTGCATGTCTCAAACTCTCTTCTTGATGCACGTCATCCTAAACAATCCTCTATTCACATACTCTTGGATCTCTCTGCTGCATTCGACATGCTGGATAACCCCACTCTTCTATCGTCTCTGGCCTCCTCTTGGCTTCTCGGGCTCAGTCCTTCAGTGGTTTGGCTCTTATCTTTTTGGCCGCTTATTCTGTTTCTTGGGCTGGTCACTCCTCCTCCTCTCGGCCATTATTATATGGGTCCCACAAGACTTGGTTCTTGGACCACTCCCTTTCTCACTCAACCACTTTCAGCTACTATTAACTTTTTAACCTCTTATCACTTGTACACTGATGAAATGCAGATCTTTCTCTTTTTCATTGTTTGCCGACTCCCTTCATACCTCTATTTCTTCCTCTCTAATCGCAAAACAATCTTGGATCTCCTCCCACTTTCTCCGCCTTAATCTGGCAAAACTGACATTCCCTTCTTTCCCTCTTCCTCCCCTTTCCACTCTCCCTTCTGGGTTTTCTTTTTCCTTCCACTTTCCTCCCTTTTTCTTGTAGGAATCGTGGAGTCATTTTTGACTCCTCTCTGTCCTTCTCTTTATTCATTACTAATAATGCACGCATCTGTCATTTGCACTTGTTTAATCTCAGTTATGCTCTGCATTTTCTAATTTCCAGCGACTAAGCTACTCATATTTTCTTTCATCTTCTCTAGTCTTAGTTACTGTTCCTCTCTCCTGGTTTGTAACCACACTCCCATCTCACTCCTGAGATCTATTTTCAATTCTGCTCTTAGTCTTGTTTTCCAATTACCTCATTTTTCTCTAATGCCTCCTTCTCTTCTTTTCATCATTTGCTGTTTGATTTTAGATTATCCTTTCACTTTCTCTGTATTGTTTTTAAATCCCTTGATGGTCTTGCAACTTCCTACCTCTCATCCTTACTCAAATTCTATTCTCCTTCTCATGCTCTTTGTTCTCAGTTTCAATTTCTCCTCACTGTTCCAAAATACCCCTGGGTGCTTCCCGATTGCCTTCTTTTGCCCATCTTTCACCTAAGTTCTGAAATGCCCCACCTCCTATTGGTTCCAACTTATCCACCTCTTCACATTTTTCATACTCCGCTTAAAGCCCACTTTCTATCTACTCTTTCTGCTTGCCAACTGATAGCGTTTCTGTGATTACATTTTGTTCATTTCTGTTTAATATTATACAACCTGTCTTTTTTAATGTACAACACTTTGATGAAAGCTCTTTATAAATACCAAATATAGTGTAGCATCGAAGGTGTCAGGGACATAGTACAGCAGGGACAGAGTGTGGCACTGAGGGTGGCGGGGACAGAGTGTGGCACTGAGGGTGGCGGGGACAGAGTGTGGCTCTGAAGGTGGTTGGGACAGAGTGTGTGATGTATACTGGTTTCAGTGGCAGGGGTGTGTATCAGAGGGAGCAGGAGGGCATTGTGCAGGAGCACCTGGTGTCATGGGCCAGTCAATTGTGGCACTTAATGCAGAATGAAGGACCTGGAGGAGATTTTTGCATGAGTTCCTGTGCTTTGGAAGGATAACTCCATCGAAGAGACAAGGTGGTATAGCCAGACCCTGGCTGTGGGGCTGGGTTCAGTTGAGGGCTGGGAGGGATGGTATAGAAGTTTATAATTAGACCTGTAAACTCAATCTGGGATCCTTGTTATCAAAGCCAGACTTAATTGGCGGTGTGGGGTGTGATTGGAAGAGGGACCCTGGTTGTTGAAATTAGAACACTGTTAAGCTTCTTTCTCTCGTGTTGGTGTCCTCATGGGGTCCCAATACCTATGTATGTCCATCTAGAATCCATTTACTCCGTGATCCTGATATATTTTATTTATAGCATGCCCATACACAAGTGTTTCAAAATCAGACAAACCAACCTCCTTTCATGTAATGGACTCTTTGAGCATCTGATTGCGCTACATTTGAGGCAGAAAATGACCCCTTCTGGGCCCTGCCTTTAGATTGGCTGGTATCAAAGTCCCACACTTCCTGTTGATTTTTCGCTTCACTGGCACCTTTTTTGATTGGACCCAGTCCTATCATTTCCTTAGTCAGACCCCAATGCAATGTCTGACCTTCTCGAGACAGAGGAAACTGTGGCATTAGTACACAGGAACATAAAATATCAGTCTACAAGTGCTTACATCAAAGTGACCTACTTTTTAAAAGGCAGGAGAATTTAACTTCTACCCTGCGACCTGTACTGAGTTTTCTACTCCCCTTCAGTTTCATTTGAGGTAGAAATGCAGGACCAACCCCATAGGCAATTGTGTGGGGCAGTCACTTTCCATCAACCTGTGGCGTATCGACACCTGTACCTGTGGGAACTTCAGTGAATGGGACCTTTAACTGACAGGATGGCAGGGTTACGCACATTTTATGTATGGGATGTATGTACGGGATTTATAAAAAACACAAACCTAGCTGGGTAGCAATGGGGCACTGTACATTAGGGATGCACCCAGATGGTGTGGTAGTAGCAGAGGTGCTGGGATGGCTAAGGGGAGGATGGAACTCAAAGCTGGGGGAGGGGAATTAGCGTTGAGTGTAAATACCAATCTCTTGGGTACTACCCAGAATTGTATACTTACTTATGGAATGTCACCAGTAGGAGGAAGGTTTGGTGTGGGGTGTCCTCTTGTCCACAGGACACATTGAAGTGCCAACATTCTATGTTCTGGTACTGAGGACACATTCATGGCGCCAAGTAAGGTTCCAACTGACCCACCCACCCATCCTTCTACTGCACGCCCTTGATTCTCACAAATGTAACTAAGTATGCATGAATAACTGTTACTGTACCTGCAATTCCTTACACGTACAGCATTGCTCCACTGTAACCAGACATGATTGTTTTCTGCTCTTATCACCTGTAACACTTTTTCCTGTAACAGCGCCACAATGCCTCCGGGTTGCTGTGCGCTTTAAAAATGTTAATAAATAAATAAGGTAGACCACTAAAGAATACAGGCTTAATATGGTAGGTTAATGAAGAAAATAATGCCATGATATGTAGTCCAAGTGTAGGCAAGATTAAACGTGAACTGCTGTTGTCTGTGAATACAGTACATTGACATTGATTAAACTGTTTCTAGAATTTCTGGTTCATATGGAGCATATTTGTGGCCTGGACTGTTTTGTGAATGTTGACTGCTAGTGTGTGGCTTTTGATTCCGGTCTTCTGATTTTCTTCAGATTATTTTAGCTCTGGGGAATTACATGAACAGTAGCAGACGAGGATCCGTATATGGCTTCAAACTGCAGAGCCTAGACCTGGTGAGGCAGTGCATCTTATGAATAAGTGTTCAAGAGTATTTGATGTGACTGTGGTGTCTCATTGATGAGGATGGACATGATTCTTCGTGTTTGTTGTGCCTTTTGAGTGTGGTTGAGGGTGCAAGTTGGTCATTGGCACATTTGTTGAATCTTTTAATTGAATCTTATATTTGCATGGTGAGCGTTTGTACCAATAAACATTTTCATACACATGTGTACACATTGTAAAATTGGCCTTGGCATCCCCTTGGCTTGTATGTTCTGGTGTGACATTGCAGCTTTTTTAAGGATTCGTGAATGCATAAAATAACTTTTTGTTGGTGTTTTATAAGAATATTTAATAGAATGAGTGCTCTGACATAATTGGTATGTTATTACATCTGTGCTGAAGTATCCTGGTTTGAAACTCTTACTCATCTGTTGTATTTTTAAGCTGGCAGACACCAAGTCAACAGACAGGAAGTTGACACTTCTGCACTACATTGCACTGGTCATAAAGGAGAAATACCCAGAATTGTCAACATTCTGGACGGAGCTTCATTATGTTGAAAAAGCAGCTGCAGGTGAGGAGCAAAGTGCGCCGTTCTTCTTTTTTTTGTCTTCTTTTCAGCACCTGACTTTCACAAGACATATTTTAGGCATTTAAAAAAGAATCCTCCACTGCTTCTGATACAACACGCCTACGTTGTTTGACAAATCTAGCTCTTCTGGAGGTAAAATATAATGAAAAGATGAACATAGTGTTACCATTTTGTATTTCTGATAGTCTGTCCATAGTAGTATTTGCCATTTGTTAGAAAATTAAACAATGGGCAAAGTGGCATGTATCCTCTGAGATGTGTTCCCTTTCCATAACTTCAGTGATAAAGACATCAAAAGTATCAAGGTTGGGGGCCCGTCACTCCTTTGGTGTCTGAAGCAAGCAAGCTCGGACAACCCCAGAGGTCCCTCTGAATGAACAGGCAATTGCTACTGTGGCCGTAAGCAGTGTTTGGCAATCTCAGTGTTGCTACTTTCATTGTCTTGGTCAATTCTTTCAATGTTGTGCGTTCAGAGGAAACTATCTTCTGAGAACACAAGAAAAGAAAACTAGGCCTCCTTGGACTTCAAGTATCCATGGCTCTGCACTTCTTAAGCTCAACTCCATTCCCTCAAAGCAAAGGCCTCTGGTGCTGTACAAGGACTCCTCTAGCATCATGTTAGCTGTTAAGTGACTGTGTGCCTTATAAATGCCTACCTACCATACACGTGCAAATTCCTAACACTAAGAACCCATTTCGTGAACATCATTCTTTTCAAGCAATCCTGAATCTGGTTCAGATTGGGCTGCCTACTTGCTTAGATTCTCAGATTTCATTAAAGGATTTGACCAACAAATCTCACATTTTCAGACATCCGGGGAAGGGCTGCAGTCGAGCTGTACGTCTACATCACTCTCATGAGTCCTCAAGAGTTTGCAGCCCAAGACAGTACCTAATATTTAGGAAGTGCTAAAGTTATTGGAAACAATTATGTTAGCTTTCTTGATTAGATTATGAATTTTTCTAAAGAATGTAGAAGAAATAGAACAAACTTAGTTTCCCCTTGTAGTTCTATACCCAGAAGAAATTAATACCACCGTCATTTGGGGGCAAGAGCAATGAAGAAGGGAATCGCTGTAAGGCACATGCTAGCAGGGATTTCCTAAAAGTAGGAGTCTTTCTGGACCCCCTTCGTCATTGTTGCTGCAGTATAGATGGGGAAGGGAACTGTTAGCCCAGGAATCAGATGCTCCTTTTCTCAGTATAGGTTATTGAGCTGTGTCAGGGATCAAGAGTAAGACTCAGACACAGTTGCAGTTTCAGTGTTTATGAAAGTCTTTTATTATCAAAAGATAATCGCAGACAACATTATTCTATTGGACCCTAGCCCCTCTGGTCTCCAAAGAATGTTTGAAAAATGTGCCTATCTTCACAACCTTAGACCCAACTCTACAGAAACCAAAATGATGGTCTTTTGTGCAGGTCAAAAGTTGAAACATTATAGATGGGTGATTGAGGGAGCCTTGATTGCCCAACCGTCAGAATTCATTTATCTTGGTTATTACTTGAGTAATGCCTCGTCTGGTAAATTATGGACGGACAGGCTTAACCTGAAATCTAGACCTTTGTTGTGTCAAATGAAGGTGATCTTTTCCAAGTATTACACATTTTCTTTGGTCCCGCTGTTGGAAGTTTTCACCCTGAAGGTGGAAACCGTCCTTCTTTACAGTCTTGACATGTGCCTGTTCAATCTTAACACGCATCTTAACACTCTGCAAGGCGCTTACTCAAAACGGCCCTGCATCTTGCTCTATCTATTCCTAATTGTGTTATCCGGCATGAGTTTGGCCTAATTTCATTGGCTTGCAGATTTGAATGGAGAGCCCTGTGAAATTATGCCAAAATTCTTGATCCTCCGAGGAACTCTCTGTATCAAGACTTTCACGAAATGCTATTAGGTAGCAGTCTTGGATCCTTTAAACAATACAAGAGGAGGATGCAGGCAGTACTTGAAGAACTTGGGGTTACGGATAGGGAGTTATGCACTCGCCCAGCTTATGTTAAAAAGAAGTTATATGAAAGGGACTGGATTCTTATACTATTGAGGCACTCAACAAATACAGTACCTATAAGGAGTGCAAAACACATTTGAAAAAGAGATTTGCGATGTTCCTACTTAACTCCTACTTAATCTCATTAATAGATTAGTTCTCACTACTCGAAATTGTGGACATTCAAGTACTAAGTGTTTAAATGATTCCTTGGGTTCAGCACAGTTCGAGAATCTACAATTCACCTCCTGGTCCCTTGTAATTCTACCCGTATGTATTATATGCGTTTTAAATTTTATCAATTTCACACCCGAGCGAGGATCAGCCATTGGAGAAGTGAAGCATGTTTTGACCAGGAGGTGAATTGTAGATTCTCGAACTGTGCTGAACCCAAGGAATCATTTAAACACTTAGTACTTGAATGTCCACAATTTCGAGTAGTGAGAACTAATCTATTAATGAGATTTATTAACATTGAATTTGAAGACTCCCTTGACCACCTCTGGATAAGGTTGATGACAGGGAATCAGAAACCGCTTATTTTTGCATTGGTACAACTATTGAGTTATTGATGCTGAACTGCTGATTCAGAAATGAATTATCACGCAAATTAGTACTATCTGTACTATGAATGTCAGATGGCACTATGTATGAAAGATGGATACTGTAATTGACGTAACGGTACAATCACTTTCTGGGGCCTTTCTCTCCGACTTCCTCTTCCACTTATTAGTTATATCTCTCAATTGTTTTTGAAGTCTAAAATGCTTTTATGTGTCTTTTAAGGTTTTATGTCTATTGTAAGGTCTATACGGTTTTTTAGTAGTTCTTAGCTTCTGTTTTAGTGGCTTATTGCACTTTAGCGTAATTTGCACAAATGTAATCAGACTGTCTATATGTTCTTGCGCAATTACGCTTTATTGTGAACTAGATAGATTTGTGCAGTCTGCTATTGTGTGCGTGATCTGCATAGTTCGTATTGTACTGCTCATACCACAGTTGCGGTTATTGTTATTTCTGGTCTTCAAATTAGGCTTAATGTTCGGATGGGTTTTAAATGAAATGTAAAATGTTAGGAGCATTTCACTGTCCGCTTGCACATAGTTGTTTTCAATCAAATGACTTAATTCTAAAATTGTGGATCACCCTATCAAATGTGTGAAATTTAGTAGTCGCAATAATGATCCTGTTAACTCTTACCTACATATGCTCTGTTTGAATTTTTTGCAGTGTCTTTCCTAATTGTATGTATTCAATGTTTTGTAAAGGTTTTTTCAAACCATAAACAAAAGGGGAAAAAAAGAGTGGTTAGGGAAATCATACCTATCCCTGACTCTAAGAGAGGTTTCCCTACCTCAACAAAACTAAGGAATGTCTGTGTCAGGATGTCTAAAGCAAAGAGAGGTCTCTGCGTTGTGTAGAAAATCCTAAACTGACCCTCACACACTAAACTCAGTATAACAAAAATGGGGAATTGTCTCTTGGCTGAAAACCTGCAGCTTCCTTCCAAAGTTCCAACTATAAAGTCTCTAAGGTGCACAAAAGAAAAGATGAATAGTTCCCCTAGAGAAAGGCCTTCACTTTCCCTACAGTCTTTCTGGCTATTCAAAGTGTCACTACTCAAATATTCCACAATCCCAAAGGGGATGGCTCTTCCCTTGAGCTTTCTGTTTCTCTTGATTCCACAATCCCAAGCAGAATGGTTCTTCCCTTGAGTTTTCTCCGATTCACAACTCTTTACAGTACTTCTCTAGACCTCTGTCTTTTGAGGAAAAGGGTATGCGTCTTCCTTTTTTGGCCCACACACACAATGCTTTACAGTTCTTATATTTTCCACAATTTCTGGAGGCCTGTGCCCCTTGTCTCCACCCCTGGTTTACTCTCCTGCCAGGTTTCTATCTTTCTACTTGGGTGTGGGTCCCAGACTTGCTGTGTAACTAGTTTATCTCCTGCCAGGGCTTTTTTGTCTCATCGCTTGGGTGCGAGTCCCAGTCTTGCTGAGTGCCTGGTTTACGCTCCTGCCCAGGCTTTTGAGTCCACTCAATATTCGAGTGCAAATTCCAGGTTTACACTCTTCATCATTCACTCACTTCTGTATCCAGGTAATTATCTTTCATTGGTTGGGCCACCGACCCTTCTCCAATTGTGTTAAATGTCCCAGCTCCCTTGTTTAGGTTTCTACTGTTTACCAATGGTACGCAACATCCGCCCTGAAGCGTCCCAGTATCCCAATATCCTTTGCTGAGCTTACCGGTCTTCTCTGGGAGCTTCAGCGTCCCTCATGTCTCACTGTTTCCTCCGCTGTCCGTCTGCTGCCTGGAGGCGCGTCTTGTCAACTTCTCGGTTCCCTCCTGCCCTTCTCCTTCGCTCGGCAGCTCTTGACTGCCTTAGACGCTGTGCTTGTCAGCTTCTTTGCTCCGGTCTGCAGCTCACTTTCCTCCTGTGTCCCAACCAGCATCAGGAGGACTGGCACTCGTTCTGTTCAGGTGTTCCATATTTGAATGTCCGGAACCTGTTAACATCTTCCAATGAATAGAACACAACGTTGGCTTGCCGCTTCTAGTGATCTTCATCACTTCATCTCTCTTCCTCATTTCAGTGTTATAAAAGGCAGGGGGGTGTACATAAGTCCTAGTACTTGTTGTCTTAGTGTTATTAAAGGAAGGGGGATGTATGCAAGTCCCAGCACTTGTTAACATCCTCCAGCGACTAGAACGCGGTGTAGGCTTAACGCTACTAGTGATCTTGATGCCTCCATTTCATTCTCGTCTCAGAATTAAGGGGGGAGGTATGCATATAAGGTTGGTGATCAGTAAACAGATTTTTATGAACCCTACAGTATGCCATACAAGAATGGGGAAAAGCAAAATTTCTGCTATCAAGGCACCAAGGTAAGTAATTATTCTGGTCTAATGTCTTTACCCTGCCTCCCTGGAATTTCTCTTCCTCCACGTGGTCCTCCCGCAGATAGCCTCCCACAGGGTCAGAGTAAGGTAGCTTCTGCCTTTCCCTGGCCACATGAGGGGAGCTTACACCTGGAGAAGTAGTGATAAGCTTGCTAGATTAATCACAGCTGCAAAACTCATTATTTCGGCTGTGAAGAAAACCTATAGTTTCTACATTTATAAAAATTAAACTCTCTGGGAGCTATGGGGAGATTCCTAGGCTTTGGGTCTGATCTGATCCCGCCTGAACATTTTACTTTTCCTTCACTGAGAGAGAACACACGAACGAACTCCAGGCAATGACTACTGTGTTGTAAGGCTTTGCAAATTAGTGATCATTACTCTGTTCCCTGGCACAGAGCCCCTAGGGTGTGCTTTTGCATTAAAAGCGCTGAGGGAGTTCCACATCTAAAATGAACATCGTTGTGTAACAGTATACCGATTTTTAGCTATTCTCTGCCCAGAAAGACACGTGAATAAGGCTGTGTGGATTCACGGCTGAATCTACATACTTTGTGTTTCCTCAGTAAAGTTTTAATAAGGCAACCAGCAGTGATTAGGTGGCTACAAGATTTTTCAAATAATGTAGAGTTGAGATTGGGATTGAGTGCACTCCCAGCTCCCAATACTTTAATAAGACCGGGAAATCTGCATCAATACTTTGTCAAACACAGGGACGAGTCCTTAAGCACTGAAAAGCAACACAAAGCTGCATATCTCTTGAAAGGCTCTACTGAAGCAACTCTTCAAAATCACACTGTCTGCAAATACTTTACCAGACTCTGTGTTGTAATAGTGTTTGTTTTCCAATTCTGGACGATTCACAAAGGTACTTAACTACAACAGAATGGGGGCCATCACTTGTTTGAACTGTTCATGTTGCAACGACATAAAAGGTGATTCTATTTCACACACCCCAAAAGACAAAATTACCAAATTGCAAGACCACACTATGCTTTTCAGTGACCGGGTTAAATGTACTCTTTGAAGTGCCTTTGTGCTTAACTATATATGAGCCAAACAAAAATAAAGCTCAAAGAAGAGGATAAGAGTGACACCAGGTAAGAGAACACCAAATCCATGTCGGTAGACTGTTTTATGAATTTCACTACAGTAATGAAGCCAGATAAGTGGACTTGTTGATATTGACATTTGTATCATAATTAACTTGTTTGGATCAAATTGTGAATGTAAAATTGATCAATGAATTTATCGAATTGAGATGATCCAACATACCTGAGCATTGTTATAGCTATAAAAATGTCATAAAAAGGGGTCCAAACTACACGCATTTGTTGACAACTTGTTGTTTCAAGTTTGGTTCTTTCTAAACATTCCATGAAAAGATTGACACGTTCTGGCAGGGACCTAACCCTATGAAGTGGAGGCAGGTGATGCCTTCTAACCTGACAGTGGAGGCCTACTAGGGCATTTGCCAGAGCCAGTCCTTCCCCAGAAGTGGGTTGTGGGAGTTAGGAGGCCCATAGTCTCAATTCATGTGCCTGGCTGCAATTGCACAGTACTAATTTTAATTAGCCCATACCTATCGTACAACGTGCTGGCCAGTTTCTTCTTTCTTGCCTTTCAGAATGGCTGAGGCCAAAATTCCTTGTGGCGGAGGATGGAGCATTTTGCCCAGCAACAAGAGATGCAGCTGCAAATCTCAAGCCAGATCAATGCAGACTGGCAATCCAGACCCTCATCCCACGTGAAATACGAACTTTGAAATAGACTTTGATAGTAGCAGGCCATCCTTGCACGTTACTGGCGGACCCGTGTTTGAAAAGGGGGAGAGGCTTGAATGTCGCTTTATGGTTTCTGATGTCTGTAATCTGGCCCCTGGTTGAGTGGAAGACAGAGAATGAGCTGGGGCCAAGAGCCATTTGAAGAGGAAGGATAAAGGGGACGGGAATGGGCAGTGTGGTTTCTTCAGGTGAGATAGTGAGGAGAAGGTGGACCAAGAGACCAAGCAGAGGATGGACGATGAAGGGGAGCATGGAAGACGGTTAAATATAGTGTGTGCAAGGTGAGGTATTAGTTGGTGCGAGAAAGTGGTACTTGGAAATGAGGTTTTGTGTAATGAGAGTGAGACTAGGTGAGAGCAGGGGTGCGAGTGAGATTGATTGAGAAAAGGTTAACTGGGAAAGTGAAGGGAGGGTGACTGCAGGAGAAGGCGGGGTGAAGTGTAGCGTGGTGGGAGCCGAGTGTAGTAGAGTGGTGGGAGCAGCCGAGTGTAGTAGAGTGCTGGTGGGAGCCGAGTGTAGTAGCAGAAGGGTGAGGTAGAGAGTGGTGGGAGGAAGTTGTAGAGAGTGTTGGCAGAAGGGGTGTAGCGGAGTGTTGGCAGAAGGGGTGTAGCGGAGTGTTGGCAGAAGGGGTGTAGCGGAGTGTTGGCAGGAGGGGTGTAGTATGGAGTGGTGGGAGGAGGGGTGTAGTAGGGAGTGGTGGGAGGAGGGGTGTAGTAGGGAGTGGTGGGAGGAGGGGTGTAGTAGGGAGTGGTGGGAGGAGGTTGTAGAGAGTGTTTGCACAAGGGTGTAGTAGAGTGGTTGTAGGAGGGTGTAGCAGAGCACATTGCTGGAGAAGGGGGTAGTAGAGCGTGTTGGGAGGTGGCTGTAGCAGAGAAGATAGTGGAGAGCAGTAGAGGGAGTGTAGAAGGAAGAACATTGACGGTACAAAGAGAGAAATAGAAAGAGGAGAGTAGTAACAGGAGAAGGGGAGAGTAGAAAGAAGGAAAGAACACCAGGGATAGGAATAAAAGCATGTGGGGAAACGTGAGACCTCAGTGTTTGGACGGCACCACTACCCGAGAGCCACCTTCTTGTGGGATCCCAGGTTAGGATCCACCTGAAGAAATAAAATCACGCACGCACGCACGCACACACACATATACACACACATACACACATATATACACACACACATACACACAGACACATATATACACACACACACAGACACATATATACACACACACATACACACAGACACATATATATACACACATACACACAGACACATATATATATATATACACACATACACACACATATATATATATACACACACATACACACACATATATATATATACACACACATACATATATATATACACACATACATATATATATATATATACACACATATATACACACACACATATATATACACACATATATATATACTTGGACCCTATTGAAATAACTAATAAAAACTCTTGAACTGTCTTCGAGAATTGGTGTGTTCTTGAGTTGAACTCTGACTTAGAGACACACGCCTTTGATGTCATTTAATTATTAGTTTTGTGATCAGTGATCCTTGTATGGTAGTGCAGGGTAAGTATTCAGTTTTGTCGGAGTGTAGTTCAGGAAGCCCACCCTTTGATGCTCTTGTGAGTGGTTGACATCTCCTTGATTAATTAGCTGAAAACTTGTGTGTCAAAAGCAGCCTGCCAGAATAAAATGTCCGCTCCACACCAGGGTGCTGATTACCACAGACTCTTGAATTATGCAGACCGAGAAAGGGGGCAGAGTTACAGTCCACAGGAGGGTTCCACAAACCTGGATCTTGCTGTGGTGCCCAAACTTCCTGCCCTGTCCCCACAGGCATAGCACTCTGGGTATGAAATAACAGGGCAAAGGGCCTTCTGTAAGGGCTACAATAAGCTGTGGCATTTTGCCTATGTAAGGGCGGCCCTCTCCATAGTGAGCTTATCTTTAGACTCTTGAAGGAAAGAGGATTTGCTAGAACCTGGTTGTTAATAAAATCTATTCCAAAGGCCTCAGCAAGACAGGTGAAGGCCAGAGACTTAGAAGTAAGAAGCAGGAGGGATGATCTTACCCTCAACCATCGCTGAACATAATTTGCGGTGATGCTACTGTGAACCAAGACCTGCACAATGGAACCAGAATCCTGCTCACTGGAGATAAAGGACCCCTGCAGGTGCCAAACAGCCTTCCTGGAGTGCAAGTCCACAACTGAGGACTCTCCTTGGCTTTGGAGATCTGGGACTGTGCCTCCCAGCACCCCTGAAGCCAGAAGCAGCCCAGAAGCCCTGTTTTTTCTTCATGAGGCTTTGCAAGCTGGTTCAACTGTGCTCATCCCATTGCAAGCTACTACAGGAACAAGAGTGCTGCTTTTGAAACTGTAGGCGAGTCACCTTAATGCAGACTGAACCCATGAAAGCCAATCACTCGAATTGACCCGCCAGCCAATGTGACTCCGTTAAAGCAACGAAGTCGCTGCATCTTGACAGCCTAATTGATCAAGTGGAAGCCAATGCATTGACACTGCTTTGATCCATTGAAGCCCCCTTCTCAAACCATCCCAGCAGTGGAGCAACATTGGGAAGAAAACAAGAAGTGCAACGCCTGGAAGTCTGGCTCAACACTGTTGAACCCCATAGAGATACTGTTTAGTCGGAGAAAGTAAAAGGGGAGTCCAGAGGCCAACCCTGTAACAATAAAAAGGTATATACCAAAACTTCTCAAAAGGAATAAAATTAAAAGGACACTATGGAGAGTCTTAGAAATCACACCCATAAAAAGAGTAAAAGGATCTGCGAGTGTGGAAAAAGGTTCACATTCACGGAGGCATGGGGAAATATAATCTGCCAGTTAGCAAGAAGTTCTGGGGTTCTCACAAGTAAGGTCGATTTAGCTTTAAAGTTTAAATCTTACCTAACACAGATGAACTTCCTGAAATCAAAACTTTGATCCCGCCTGACAGCATCTGGGTGCTGTTGCTGTTTCAAGCTACACACGAGATTACTGAGCACTGGTGGATAGAATGCAGTGTCGGCCTTCACATTTGATGTCTCGATTGGTTCCCTACATTCTGATATGCTTGGCCAATTTTTAGGAGACAGCTACCAATACAAACTAATGAAACAAAAAGGTTTTTTCTTTCATGATCAATCCTTGTTATTCCTTTTTATTTAAAGAGCAAATAAACTGGCCAAATAAATCTTGGAACAAATTCTCATACTCATGGACATCGCCACCCCAGTAGCTCTTCCCAGTAGCTCCTGCATATTGGCCACTAACTACAAGTAGCTCTTGCCAACGTAAAGGTTTGAGACACCTGGCATAGACGTACCCAAAACCTGTGCCTATACTGTGACCAGTCAGGGAATTACAAATGACTTTGCCCAAGGTGACCCCAAAAGAAATGGCGAAAGGTCAAAACTTCAAAGGAGGCCGACTGGACGAGTGGTGACATTACCGAGCCTCTGAGCAGAACAGGGATTCAGACTGCTCACATCTATTTGCAGGCCACTCTGGGCCCGGCCTCCCACCAGAATGATGGAGTCTGAGGCAACAGGAAATTACACAGACTATGCTTTCGCTCTGGCCCCCTAAAGCAAATTCAAAAGTTGATGGTTGACAGGTTTTGAAAATCATAACCACGGACACAGCTCAGGGCAGTCCTCCAGACAATCGCTTTTCAGCCCACCAAAGCCATTACAGAAGGGGAAAGACCATATGCAAATCAGGCTTGCTCTGATCCCAAAAGGGGGAATCCAGCCCAAACTGCTAGGTCTCGCCCCTTCTGCATGAGACCACAAGCATCCACAGACATGTTTCAGCCTTGTTGGGTGTAATCGGTGAGGAGTAGATTGGGTCTTTAGGCCCAGCAGGTTTGGGGCCCACGTCTAGGCATACCTGTCCCACTCGGGGTCATTAAAACAAAACGTTGATGGCTGGAAGGTTTTGAATAAGTTATAACCACAGGCACAGCTCTGAGCAACCCTCCAGACCATTGTTTTCTAGTTCGGGCCCACTGCATTACGTTCTGTAAAAATCCATGCCCTGAACCCATTAGCATGGTAAACGGCATCCCCCTTAGCTTAGTTCCAGTTATGAAACAAACACAAGACCTCACTTCAGACCGAGGGCATGGCGAGTCCATATACTTTGATTGGATTAATGCTCCTTATTTTGTAGTCATTTTTGGGGTTACCATGGCACAGGCGGCATAACCCACATATCAAATGGGAGTCAGGAGAGATATGCCTCGTTCCATTTACACCGCTACCCGATACTGTCCTACAAGAAACTCAAGGATTGCCCAGTCAGGCGCTTATCTCGCATTCACATTTGATTGGAGCAATCATTCCCAAGCATCCTTCTGACTACTACGAGTTTGTGGATGTTTTTTTGAAGTTTTTATTTTAGCAAAAAAACTGCTGAGTCTCTCCCTCTGCATCGACTTTGTGATTGCCCAATCGAGCTGGTAAAAGGGACTAAGATACCCTATGCCCGGTTGCATTCCCGAACTCTCGCAGAAATGTCTTGCAGGGATATCTATGGACAGCCCTTCAGAATTGGTTCATCCAGCGCTCATGATCCCCAGCTACGTCTTCCTTGTTCTTTGTTCCTAAGCAGGAACCTGTGTGCCTGCATCGTCTACTGGGCATTAAATCTGGTTACCATCAAGAACAGAGAACCCTTCCCCCTTATGTCTGTCCAGTTACGATCTGTGTTCATATTTTCTAAGTTAGACTTGTGGGGGCTTACAATCTCATTCAAATTCATCCTGGTTAGGAGTGCGTTTTGGAGTGCAGAGAAGCAGTCTGTAGCAGTCCGTGGAATCCGTGACCTGGCCCAGTCTAGCTTTACTGGGCGCTGACTTGGCTGAGCACTAGCACTTCTCCTATCATGTACATGCTTCGCAGTAAAGGGTGGTTTGACTTTGGTAATTTTCCGGATGTTCATCTAGGCCTTGAGTTGAATTGATTGTTTATTTGTATAGCGCCTATACACAATGTGTTTCAAAGCGCTTCAAGAAGGGAAGGGAACATGGGAAAATATAGTTACATTCTTACAAGTCCTTGAAACAAATTAGAATGTGAAAAATAGAACTATCATGATCAGCCTGGCGAGATTCTTCATAGTACAAGTGCAGGAACAGTTAAGGGGAGAAAGGGAAGGCAAGAAGGCGACAAACAAGCAGTAACATTACTATGCCTGACAACAATTGTTGTAGTGCATGAGTTACATGAGGAGGGGGTGGGGGAGATGAGGAGGGGGTAGAGGAGAGAAAGCAAACCTCAAACTAACAAAGGTCAGATGACGATTCAGAAATAGTCAAGGGGGGGTAGTGGGAGGAGAGGACAAGGAGGGAGAAGGGGGACAGACGCGCTACTAACAGAGGTCATGGGACAACTGATAGAAGTGCTATGAGAGGGAAAGTGGCTGCAAGACAGGAGGAGGTGTTAAGGAGAGGGGGGGAGGAGGGGAAGAGTGGCTGTAAGACGGGCGGCTACGATTACTATGCCTGACGGCAATTGGGCTAGTGCCCGACTTTGACAGGGGAAGGAAAAAAGGGAGGGGAGGGGAGGAGGAAAGGGTTGATGGGGCAGAACAAGGCAGGAGGCTACGATTACTATGCCTAACGGCAATTGGGTTATTGCCTGACTTAGACAGGAGGAGGGGAAAGGATCAAGGGAATAAGGGGCAAACAAGACAATCACAGGGGGAAGGGGAGTTTGGAAGGGGAAAAGGGACCATATAGGGTGAAGGGGGGGGTGGGAGGAGGGGAACATTCACACACGGGTGCAAGGGGACACCATCCATGCTCACGGGGGGCAGGGGGCTGCAAGGGGACACCATCCATGCTCACGGGGGGCAGGGGCCTGCAAGGGGACACCATACATGCTCAGAGGGGGCTGCAAGGGGACACCATACATGCTCATGGGAGGCAGGGGGCTGCAAGGGGACACATACATGCTCACGGGGATTTGGGGGCTGCGAGGGGACACCATACATTCATCCTTCCACCGTCCCCTCTGATCCCATCCCCACCTCCATTATCCCCAAAGTCTAACCTCTCCTTATCCCCTACCTAACCACTTTCTTTAACACCTTTTTCTCCTCTGCTACCTTTCCTTCAGCTTTCAAACATGCCACCATCATCCCTAACCTCCGCTCAGCTGACCTATATCTTCTCACTGTACCACCAGCCCCTTGTGCCTTCTCACGCTTCCGCTCCTTCCAACACTTAGCCCCCCTCCACTGGAACTCCCTACCACTCTCTATCTGCTCCTCCCCCACCTACCCATCTTTCTGCTCCTCCCTGAAAGCCCTTCTTCACCACCCCCCCCCTGACTCTCCTTCCCAACCGCTCCCCCCTAAACCCTACCCATCCCTTCCCCTCCCTCCTTCCCCCTCATCCCGATGACCTCATACAGGAAGCTGTAACCACCTAAGGGTGTTAGTTCACCTGGGAACTACCCCCACCCTTCCTTCCCCCACCCCTCCTGTTGAGTAAATTGTTTCATATACTGTACCACTAGTTTGTTTCAAGTTTGTAAATATGCTTCTTCCTTATGTACTGGTGTTATTCTGTAAAGCGCTTTGGAGTAAAGCGCTATATAAAGTCAATAAACATAACATAACATACTTGCTTACGGGGGGGTTGGGAGCTGCAAGGGGACACCATACATGCTCACGGGGGGCTGGGGATTCAAGGGGACACCATACACGCTTACGGGGGGCTAGGGGTTCAAGGGGACACCATACAAGCTCACGGGGGCAGAGGGCTGCAAGGGAACACCATACATGCTCAGGGGGGTCCAATGGGACACCATACATGCTCACAGGGGGCTGGGGGTGCAAAGGGACACCATACATGCTCACGGAGGCAGTGGGGTGCAAAGGGACACCATACATGCTCACGGGGGCTGGGGGTGCAATGGGACACTATACATGCTCACTGGGGGCAGGGGGTACAAGGGGACACCATACATGCTCACGGGGGCCAGGGGGCTGCAAGGGGACACCATACATGCAGCCCCCTGCCCCCCATGAGCAAGGGGACACCATACATGCTCACAGGGACAGAGGGTGGCAACGGGACACCATATATGCTCACAGGGGCAGGGGGCTGCAAGGGGACACCATACATGCTCACGGTGGCAGGGGGCTGCAAGGGCCTTGACTTTACCAGCTGTTTCGGATACAATCGACTCAACATTGTTTGCTGTTGCTTCGACCCCAGAGGGTGCTGGTAGCACTCGGTCTCATATAGGGACTTATGCTCAGGTTGTACAGGCTGAGTCGGAGGGGCCTACCAGTTGTTAATTGGTGAGTGATACATCTATTTTGGCTATTATCCTGGATATGAAGGAGACTACTCCAGACATCTGTGGATTCCTGAGCCAAGGACAAGAGTCTGGCTGTCTACCTAATGAAGAGGTGACTAATGTGAACGCCGACTTGTGAGCGCAACCACGTTCTGTAATCCCTGCCCCCTGATTATGAGCTCATCCCTTGTCTGCTTCGGAGGCTTCTAAACTGTGTGAGCCTTCTGCTCTCTCTTATTGCACTTCCTTACTGTTTGGAGAGGCAGGACTGTTTCCTGCGGCCGTGGCATCTGGTGCAAATGACACACCATTGATTCTTACCCGGGTGATTCCCTTTAGCTCCTCACTCACTGGAGAAGCGGTTAGCCACGTGGAGAAAGATCTTTTATCTGCTGGTTCTGGACTACCTGAAGGGCTTTGTCTTTTAACGAAAATCAAGACCGGAGAAGGTAAGTGTTTTGGATTCCCTAATCCTTCTGGAAGAAACAGAGAAGTGCTAGCGAAGGTGGGTGGCCTGAGCTCAAAGCAAGTTATGCCAGCCAACATGCAACTCTCCATGGGTTTAGGCAGAGGGAGCGGGCTGGAACCATCGGCGGATGGTATTCCCTCATGGCAGCCTTTGAATAGTTCTTCAAATGAATTACATTTGCCAGCTAGGATTACACACAAACAGCGGAAGGATTATTTGTTGTCTGCGTGGCCTGTAAGTAAATATGTAGAAGTAAATAAGGGCTTACCCTGGAACTGGCCACAGAAAAGTAACAAGCGCCCACGAAGACACTTTGATCTAGAAGACTCAAATAAATCCTCAGAGCAAGCACTGTCAGACGAGGATCTATTGATGGACTTGGCACCTTCCAGCTGTAAGGACAGACATCTTCTAAATCAACAGTTGACGCAGCAATGATTGCGGCCTTCTCTATTACCATGGCCCCTTTTATGAAGTTATTTCAAAACCAAAATGATCACATTAAAGACGAAACGACCGTAATAGCAATGCTACACACAAAGATGCTATTTGTAGAGGGATTCATTACTGCATTACAGGGCAATTTAGATTAAAATACAGAGCAAATCACCAACATTCTGAGAAGCATAATAGACCCAATAATGTTGAAAAAGAAAAAAGGTCAGCCCGGCTTCACGTGCAAACGCAAACCTCCCCGAACACAATGGTTCCAGTTGCTATAACTCCAACAGATTCAGTAGTGCTAATGGAAGTACAGGAACCATTTGTGGCAACAAAGAAGGTAGTTCTGGGAGGGGCTGGGCACATGGAAGTAAGCCTTATTGGACCACCCAACCTGGAAACACGGATGGGTGATGTAGACATCGACCTTTGTCTTGATCCATCAGTTCTGGAGCAGAATAAAGATCAAGGGGCAAAAATAAACAACTTGAGGCAAAAACAAGCTGAAGGGCCCCTCTTGGGTCCCGAAGATCACTTGCTCAAGACATTGGAAAAAAAAACTTGAAAACTTGAAAAAAAGCGAATATTTTTTTTTTTTTCTCTAAAATACGAGGAGGGGCTATTACTGCACAGGAATAAAAGGGATCTCAGCAAACAAAAAGACATTAAAGAAGAAATTGACGTTAAAACCAGAGAAAAAACAAAAACAAGTTACTAAACAAAGTTATAAACTGATGCAGGCATTGCAAAGTGAAAGTAGGCCGATGCCAGTAACTTTCCGGAAAACTCCTATACTATGAAATTTGGCACCAATAACCAAGACACTGGTATTTAAACATCCTACAACGCCATGGAAAGATACATCTATAAACGAGAGTGGGGATTTAATGGAGTCTCAAGGCATTGTGACCGAAATATCAGGGAGCACAGAAAGAAGATCTGACATAGATCAGGATGAGGAAGATATGGCAGAATTGATAAACCTCTCAAACTATTCAGAGGATGGAAACATGGTGCTATCTGAATCAAGAAACACGCATAGCACCAGAAAAGGCCAAGGCCCTCAGGATTCAGATAGATCAGTAGAAGGAGACCTCTCAATAGAGTAGATCTCAGATGAAGATGGAGAGGCTGCTAGCTTTGAGGAAGCATCTGAAGGTGAAAGCCCAGTAGAAAGTAACAAGGGACGCCTTGAAGCAACGGCAGACCTGAAGTCCGGGGAACGGAGTGTTAAACACAAGTCACTGGTTAGAGAAGTCTACTCGGACTCAATGCAGGAAAAAAAGACAGCATGCCCCAAGGCTGGAATACAAAACTTTTGAGCAACGTAGGATTGAATTAACAAGGCCGCGTAGTACAGATGTTAGGCCGTCTGTATTAGAGGCTAAGGAGTAGAAGCAGCTACTAATAACGCCAAATATAAAAGAAACAATAGGAACCAGCGAAACTTATAGAATGTTTCTGGAGAGGATCTTAAAGTTTAATGATAAACTTATCCTGAATCGTGCAAACGTTATGCGCCTCATTAACAGCTTCCCTACCTTGAAAGTAATTTGATCCAAGGACTTAATAAGTTACCAGAGAAAGAAAGGTATGACAGGGTGGTGATTTATCTCTGGTCAAGAGGTAAAACACCTCCTAGCGAAGGAAGGGCACAAATTACTTCCGATGGGGTTTGTGTTGAAGGAACTACAGCTGGAAGAAACAACGAGATCACAAAACTCTAAGTCGGATAAAAATAAACAAGGACGGATGACGACACATGGGGAGCTAGGGTTAGTACGGGGGCGTCCTAACTCTGCTCCCGTTAAACTTAATCTTGAAGATCAAAAGAGTCCAAAAAAATTGCCCACTCTGCGTATTGTAATTGGGAACGAAGGAAATAAAAGAGCACTCCAGAATCCTTCTGTTCAGGTAACCAAACGGCTAGAAGAAGATGATTGCAGTTGGCTACCAAAAGCTCTGGCTTTAAGCTCATAACGCCCAAAGGACAAGAAGGAAGGTGTCTGTAGGGGAACGACTTTTGGATGCTGGAACACCAGGGGCTTCTCGCACCTTGTCGGAAAGGGTGATCTGAGCTACGACCATTGACATAATTTGTTTACATGAAACGTGGCTCAGGGAAGCCCCAACACTGGAAGGCTTTCAAGTACACATTAATTTGGCACTTAAAGGTGACTCAGGAAGACCAACTTCTGGGCTACTGACCGCAGTTAAGAGAACCTAGCGGCTTTATGGTTGTCTCATCTATAAACTTGACTCCTCTGATCCAAATTGTAACAATTAGGGCGCCTAGATGTGAGGATCCAAGAGGATGGACCTTGTTACTATGTAACTTTTATTTTGTAGTCCTTTATCGGTGATGACCAAAAAGTTAATCTCAACCGTTATGAATCAGATAGATGAAGCAAGGAAAACCTGGAGTAACCTCGACGTTATGGTCTGCAGTGACTTGAATATTGACTGCTTCAACAAAGAAGCAGAGTTTATAAAAGACCCGCTGTCATGATCTCTGCTTCCAAAAGGTCAGGGTTTTCCCAACTCCCTTGGAAGCAGATCCATAACCCAGGTTCCGAGTGCCAACCAGTCCCAATTGGGACCTTTTGGACCCAGTCCTGGCGCCAGTGGCACCAGGCTCATAAATATGCCCAGTCCCAGCGCTGGAAGCGCCGGGCTCATAATGCTTGGGTGGACTTACCTGCAGCAGACCATGCTGCTTACTTGCCTGCCAGTTGAGCCTCTGATCCTCTTCTGTTTGGAACTACTTTTCCTGTTGGGTGGGGCAGGAGCCACTCCCTAGATTCAGAACACTGGAACTCTTCTGGAAAGCAGGAACTCTTTTCTTACCTAGGCGTGGCCGTGGAAGGAGACACCTAAGCACTACAGGAGGCTATTTAAACCACACCCGATGGATGAATCTTGCTTTGCGTTATTCTGCATCCTCAGCAGCAGAACGCTCATCGTGTCTTCTGCATCTGATCCTGGGCCTAAGGAAAAAGGCTTACCCTCCTGAATCCAGTCTTCAGCAACACCTATAAAGACAAGAAAGAACAGGTTAACATTACGGTCTTCAGTGACAGCTCTTCACTTACCTGGTCCATCGGCTGTCACCAACGCCTCGCGCTGCATTCCGGCATCTGAAAGACAAAGGCTTACCTACTCTTCGTGCGCTCCGGAGGTCTTCACACTGCATTCCGGCATCTGAAAGACAAAAGCTTACCAACTCTTCGCACGCTCCAGAGACCTTCGGCGCTGCATCCCGCATCTGAAAGACAAAACAAGGTGCGTTTAAAGACATTGGGGAACTTTAATACTCACGTGCCATTACTCCTTTCCACATCTAACCCAGTGGGTATTCCGGCACCCTGCAGCCGCTCTGAACTTGTACCTGCAAAATAAAAAGACAGTTAGAGCACACCGTGAAGCAGGCAACAAGCGCTTACTTACGTGCTTCCAGGCGCTTCTATTCATCACACGGGCTCCATCTTCAACTCACTTCAGCCCGCCATCGCCGGAACCCTGCAAAACAAGAGACATCATTACTAAAGACTTTAAAGACATTAGAATTACTCGAAACTTACGGTTCGTGCAGTAAATGACGGACAGCAGTCCTCTGAAGTCAAGAGGCCTGCTCCCCTTATCCAGTGAAGAAACTGGTTACAGCACCCTGCCTCGAGGCAGATGGAGAGCACAGCGTTCACTTACCTAAGGTGAGAGCGTTAACCTTTGGGGTTCTACAGGAGAAGAGAAAGGGAAGAAGAGAGAGACATTCAATAACCCAGTTCATTAATCCCATATTTTCTATCTGCAGACATCTTACCCTTCGAGTCAGACATACAGTGCACAGAGGTCCAGCCCAAAGAGCCAGCCGTGTGTTACACATCACCTTTGAAGATACGGTATACGCCCAGTCAAGACCGGCGCCTCTACGGGAATCAGGTGAGCGTTACACCCGCCCAGGGGCCCGCCACCAAGTGTACAAAGAGGTCTTCTGTGGAGGGAGGAGCTTACGAGGAGAAACCTATGCCTCATTAACGGTCACACCATGGGAGACATCCCCCCTTCAGCAACTTGGAAACGAGGTAACAGTACAAAAATCCTTGATTATATTTTTGTTTCGGACCACCTCCATGAAAAACTGGAAAAATGAGGTGATTGGGACTAAATTTAGTGACATAACATCCTGAAGTTAAGTGGAATCTCCTGGTTGGCACCTCTTGAAGTGTGTGCTGAAGACCCTAATGGTGAATCTATTAGAATTACACCAGGAGGTCATTCAAATAAAGAAGCTGACTCGAAATCACCATCAATCCTTCATTATCCTTTGGCTTTGATAGCTTTTAGGGAAAAGCGCCCTGTGGGCATGAAGATAGTATTCACAGCCCAACATACTTTTGATCTGGAAGTGGCAACCAGAAAAAGAAAAGAGGTTTTTGAGGGATTGTAAAAAGCACCCGGAAGAAAATGCTATGGAAGTTGCAAGAGTAACCAAACAACGCCATAAAAACTGGCTCAAGCATCACAAAATGTTACTTTGCCAACGTGACACGGAGTCAATGTTGAAATTAGTAGCCACTAAAAACACGCCTGAGATGTGGAAGATTTTTTAACATGACAGCCCCACTACAATCAACGCTATCTAACTCTACATCTGCGAGAGCATGGGAGCAATATTACGGCTCGCTGTTTGCGAATAATTCCAAAACTGTGAAAAGGACAATGGAGGAACACAGTTCTTGGTGTTTCCAGTTTGAGAAGAATTACATAATTGACTTGATTGTGAAGTCAAGTACCTCTAGAGCTGCGGGCCTGATGGTCTTACGAAAACTATGCTCAATAAGGATCCAGAGCAGTGGGCCTCATTATGATGGACCTCTTTGCAGATCCACTAAGACCATTCCACTGCCGTGGACACGATTGATTGTTGTCCCCGTTTTTAAAAAGGGCAATAGGTCCAACCCTGTCAAACTATAGACCTATCGCCCTTTTGAATGTGGTGGGAAAGATTGTTGCTGCTCTTTTGCTAAAGGATCTTTACAAATGGAGTGCAGCTACCCATCATTTCGATATTAGGCAAGCGGGCTTCATGAGAGTGATAGGGACTTCCTTAAAGCTCTTTCCTGTGAACCTCCTCAAATGCAGAGTCAAACTTAAAAAAAGACATCACTTTTCATTGCTTCAATATACCTGCACAGGCCTTCGACACTGTAGACACTGTAGATAGATCTATTCTATGGTCAAAGCTGAAGGCCTGGGGTTGCCCACAAGATTTAAGAGAATCTCTGGAAGCACTACATACGGTCACCTCGTTCAGAGTAAGACTTGACAACCGGGGTTTGTTGACAGATGAAATTCCAACAGCTAAAGGCCTTATGCAAGGTTACAGATTGGCTCCAGCGATCTTCAACCTTTATATTTCGGACATTGAAAAAGCATTTGCAGAGATAAGGTGTTTTCCACCTTGCCTTGCCTTGCCGGAGTGGCTTTGAGTAGGCTCATACACGGATGACCTGTTACTGTTGGATCAAACACAAATAGGTCTACAGCGCCAATTAGATGCCTTAGTGGTTTACGTGGAGGCTAATGCACTTAAAATGAATGAAAGAAATCTAAATTCCTGGTCCTGGGAAAGAACAGAGGGAGCAGATTGCACCCAAGAGCCTGGTATATAAAAGGGGAAAAAATATTGGAGACAGCCTCTATGGTGTACTTAGGCCTGGGTCAAAATGACCACATAAATGACTCCTATGGAGAAACTACCTTGATTAAAACGAGGAACCTGGCATCCCAGACGACCATGATTAAACAGCGCTATTGTAAATTTTCGTTGGGACCGGTAATCGAGTTCTACAAACTGAAGGTGATGCCCATATTAACTTACGGCGCTGAAACCTCACTTTCCCTCCCATGGACAAAATGGGCAAAATTGGAGGCTTCATTCTGGCGGAAAGTTCTTTGTGTTCCTAAATCTCTTCCCATTGACTTAATCAGAAAATAGATGGGCTTAACATCACTGTATGCAGTAACGGTTTGGAAGGCTCGATCATTCTACCGCAAGTGCCTGACTCCACTGGATAAAGGTGGCTTTGTAACCCTCCAAACTGCCATAGTAGAAGGACGTGAAAGAACTCTAGAAGAATGGAAAAATGTATGTCACGCAACTCTTGAAAGTGTAGCCTTATCAGAAGAATCCCTAATAAAGAATCCAATTTATGTGAAAAAGAACTATACGACCAGGACTGGATTACTACTCGGGACCGGATTGCTAAACTCAAGATTTACGGAAGGAGTTTTTGGGATTAGGACGAGGCACGCTCCTGCTGTATGTCATAAAGTTTTCGTCTTCACATTTACGGAATGAGTTTATGCGATTCCGATTAAACTTGTTTCCTACAAAGGAATTAACAGAATTTAGGAAAGCATTAAATGCGCGCGTTTACACCTGTAGATTATGCAACCAGCATTTTGAATCATTGTATAATTTAATTTTGCTATGTCAAGCTTTAATGTCTGGTAGAATTAGACTATTTGAAAAGTTCATAGTTGACTCACCTATGACTGCTAGTGAGTGGTGGGACAGTCTGAAACGGGGGAAAAGAATTTCCGTAGCTTTGGCCTTGCCTGCTTTCATCAAGGAAATATTTCAACCATGCACAGACGGTTTGTAAGGGTGATTAAAAGTTTGGTTGCTTTAATCTGTTGATACATAAAAAAAGGTATTAGAATAGAAATAGTCTTGGAAAGTTTACACTGTTTCCTTTTTGTTTTATTATTTTGCTCATCTCTCACCTGTTCCTGGCTCGGCTTCTTTTCTCTCTTGGATATTATTTTTAAGCGATTTGAATGTAGCAAAAAAGTTTCAATTGACATTAACTGCTAATAAAAAAATTATGAATAATACAATTATTAATATGA
The DNA here is from genome assembly GCF_040938575.1 of Ambystoma mexicanum. Taxonomy (NCBI): domain Eukaryota; kingdom Metazoa; phylum Chordata; class Amphibia; order Caudata; family Ambystomatidae; genus Ambystoma; species Ambystoma mexicanum. The sequence goes on from NC_090926.1 coordinate 317,233,972, forward strand.
ATACCTTTATGAAAAATTGCTGGCATAGTTATACCACATACTGAGACGTGTGTCTGGGCAACAGAATTTCATACATCCGATTATTAGCATGTTGCTGCAGAAAAATATAATTAGAATTCAATATTTCTCTGAGCAAATGATCCCCGCCTTTTTATTTTCAGATGCACAGAAATTATAATCAACACATGAAGATTGGCAGGGTGTATTCTAGTGTCTCTATTCTAGTGTCTGATTATGAGGCAAGCCAATGTAAACATTTCACCAATCAAAAAGTGTGTCATAAGTGTGGGAATATTTCACTTTTTAAAAAGCTGGAACACACAGGAAAGAAGATTCAGGCTTTGATATGATATGATCTGATATGGCATTTATAAAGCGCCTATACACAAGTGTTCCAAGGCGCGACGAGGCAAGGGGGGGGCAAAAGGAGGACAGACAACGATCCTACTAGGCCAGGTGTCATTCAGATTGCGCAAGTGCATGGGAAGGGGGGGAAGGAAAAGTGCACGGGGGAAGAGAGAGGGGAAAGTGCAGTACATGGGAAGTGGAATAAATAAGAAAAATAAAACACATAAAACAGCCAGCTGGTGGCAAGTGCAAGGAAGTGCAGACATAAGTGCTGGAAGGGGGACTGAAGGGATAAAGAAAAAACGGTCCCAAAGTGCAGGGGTTGCCAGGGAGGCAGTGCAGGTGGGCAGTTGACTGGGCCTGGGCCAGAGATCAGAAAAGGGTGGCCAGGTAACCAGTGCAATTTCAGTCAGGAATTCAGCAAGGGAGGGGAGGAGAGAAAGCCGAAGCAAAGAGGAAGGTTTTGAGTTGTTTCCGGAACCGGAGATGGTTGTCCTCGAGTTTCAGGGAGGCAGGAAGGCTGTTCCAGAGAGAGGCCTTACAACAGGGAAGCACAAAACACCACTAGATGAGTGCTAAATACAGATATCATCTGGCTGATGGGTCCTTGTCCATTAAGAATACTGAACAAAATAAACTAGAAGTAGATTTGCTTTTTTCCTGAAAAAACTGAGGAAGAGACCAGGAGAGGCCTGTTGCTTGGGAATTCCCTGGAAACACTTGAGGGTTACTGCAGAGTCCTTGCTTTAAAGAATTGTTCAAAGTAAATATATAAACTCCCCAAATGTAATAGATAGGTCCTCTAGAAATATTGCCTTAAGTCCCTGGGGTGTAAAGGAATTTCGCAGCCATTTCCACTAGAGCTCATTCCAAATGAAAAAATCTGTGTATTTTTGTGTGAAATGCAACAGCGCTTTCCGTTCTACTTAAAGCTTAGTGCGGTGTAACTGCATGTAGGAAATATGGCATTCTGCACGTTTCTGCACACAGAGCTCAGAGGTTGACAAATTATTATTCATCGAAGGAGAATAGGATATGGTAGTTTGCTAGTGGAAGGCACATCCTATTTTCCTTGTACTTAAAGCTGAGGGAGATTACATTTAAATAAATACAAAAGTGTTTTCTCTGTACGCTGTGTAAAACAGTGCAGTCAACAATGCACCAAGTGATGAACAATATTTAAAATAAGAAACTCCAATTTTTTACAGATCCAGACAACATTGCGCTGTGGTTTAAATGTGCCTGCACCATAGCCTAATGAAAAATTGCTTTTAATGTGATATCTGTGAAAGCCATAAATACATTAAAAAAAAATCTGTGAAGTGAAAAGTAGTTTAGCCATCCTAATTCCATTCCCTTGGAAAATAATCATCCTCCTCTCTCTTGAGGTTGCACAGAGGGGAAAATGCTTCGCAATAGAGATATCCGGTACAAAAAGGGAAGTGGGAAGGGGCACTCATAAAGTACAAAACCATTTTCCTAATTTAGATCGGAGGCCTGACAACCTGTGTGCTCTAAATTGATAGCACTGTTTTTCAAATCCAAACCTGTAAGAAATCTGATGCAACTCATTTAAGCCTGCATTTAAATTGCATGTACATACGCAAGTAACCCAAAGTCACACATACTCACTGAAGGGGGGCATTTATTCTGACATTGTTTTATCAATATCGGGTCGTATTTTAATACGTTCTTAGAAAAGATCAGATGAAATGCAATATTTGAATTGAAGAAAATCTGTGTACCAAAATGTCATTTTTCTATGAAATATTTTCTCTGGTACCAGTACTTGGTTTTCAATCTAGAGAAACTAAATCTGTCGAACTGACTATCTATTGACTCAGGCTGATTGTGCCTAAATGATAACTGAAGAGATATTGAATAAACTGGCTGAAAATCGTCAATGTTATCATAGAATTGACGCTGCTGTTTAGAGGTGGCCTCATATTATTCAATATTAGAAATCCATCTTTTTGAAATTATAGTGGGGCTGCGCATGTGTTGTACCTCATAGCGAGATTGTCACAGGCAGGCCTGCTCTAATTGTGTAGGTAATCTCTCATATCTGACTTTTTTTATTTGATAAATCTGAGTTTGGATCCCAACAGCGTGTTTCTTCTCCTTGAATTGTGTGGTTGAACTATATATCTGGGATGTCCCCTTAGTGAAAAGAACAGTTCATCAAAATGTAGCTCTGCACTTTCCTACACTAGTTTTGTGTGATCCTTTGACATTAGTTTCAGGTGTGATGCCCAGTTTGGTAAATTAGACCTGAGCATTATTTTCGACTGATTTGCGTATTTCATGGTGGCTGTCATTGTATCAAAATGACTACTGGTGTGCAGGAATACTGGTGTTGGTGTCTAAAACATCTACCCAACCCCACACAGCTTATAAATAAGCAGTGGTCTCAATAATAAAGGTGAAAATGGCACAGGCCGACAGGTATATCTCCTTTGCCTCTTTTGAAGAGGGGTCTGAGTTGAAAGTCGCAACGCAAACAGGAATAGTATGGTGGTACAAAAATAAGAATGTCCAACTGAGATTCTATCAAATTGGAACTTTAATAAAAGGTAACAATGCACACCACAATTAAACAGTAGAGACCCACCCCTGTAAAGGAAACCCAGAGAATGAGACTTTGGCACAGTGTGTGAAGACAGGCGTGCAGGGAATTTATTTTGGCAGTAAATATCTAAATTAATGTAAAGGGTAGGGTTTTACAAGCCATTAGGACCCTTTAAGGTGGACTAGCGGGACAGGACCACTGCATATATATTTATTTCTTGTCTTGGGTGCTTGATGGAGTCGAGCCGAGCTTCTTGGTGCTTTTCTGCAGTCAAGATGGTAGAGTTGCATTGTTCCAGTAGCAAATCACTGTGGAGTCCTTGTCAAGATGGGATTTCCGTGGATTGAGTCGGTGCTTGTGACGTGTGGAGTTGGTGGGCCCAATAGCTTAAGTCGGCGGTTGAGTCTCCCCAAAACCTTGCATCTCTGGGTGTGATGAATTGGCTTCTGTCCTGTAGGAGTGCATGGATGAATAGAGGCTAAAATGCCCACTTAGCCTTCACGCTTCTACAAACCAAGAGCCAGCACAATCCTAAAGGTCAAACAGGAACAGCTAAGAGTTATACCTTCTTCGCCGTTTGTGATAACGTAGGCAGAGGGAAAGCCATGCTCCTAACAGGGGTGTGAATGTGTTTCAGTAGTAACCCAAACAGCAAACTATAGCGGTCCAAAATAAAGGAATGTCCAAAAGATATACCTTAATTAAAGAAACCATGTACTATGTTAACTACCTAGAAAACAGTACAAAAACACACCCCTGTAGAAAGAACACAGAATACGCAAAGATAGCAGATGCAGCACTCTTGTTAATGTGACACGGGGGAAAAGGCAATAAAAGACTACATTGCTCAAAGGATATGTCCTTGAGGTTGCAAAGAGAAGGCAGTCTCTAGGGCCCAAAGATGGACCAAGAGGTTGAGGGGCGGGGATATAGTCAGTCACTATACCTTTGCCAATGTCTTACCGGTTCAATGGCATCGAACCAGGCTTCTCTTCGTTGAATGAGGGTTTGTCTTTGGCCGAGGATGCAGCGATCATGGTGGTACAGCGGCATCTAGTCTGGGTCGAACAGAAGGTAGCTGAGGTCTCGAAATGTCTTCTTGAGCTTCGGGGATCGGGTTTGGTGGTCGAGAATCAACGGCATTCGAGCTGGTACCAGGATGGATGGGCAAGTCGATTTGATGCAGAGGCTTGGTGGTCCCTGTTTGGGAGACAACAGGCTCATGGTCAAGCCAATTGACTTACACGAGTAGTGATGAAGAAGCTTGGGGAGAATGGTGCTCCAAGCAATGCAAAGCAGCAGTACATCTTTGGTTTGAGCAGAGACAGCAACGATCTTCAGCTGGGGCAGTGCGGTGGTGAACCGAGTCGAACAGGCAAATGTTGGTTTGAAGAACAATGAACAACAAAGGCAGCGTCCAGGGGTTCTAGTTGTTTTCTGGGCACCAAACATGCTCGAATCATGGTTCACGCTGAAAAAATAGGGATCCTGGCTGCTTTCGCCTTCAGGAGCCGAGAGTCCCACTCCAGGTTTTCAAGGCCCAAGGTTAGCACTTTTCCCGGGCTCCCAAATACAGGGGAGGTTGGCACACTCACACCTTCAGGGATCTTACAACACAGTGAGGTACTAGTCAACTAGGTGGCTGGAAGAGATGCAAGTCCTGGTCCAGCAGCAGCGTGGATTGCTCTCCCAGCAGAGTCCAACAAAATCTTCCAGGATTGGATTCGAGAAAGCAATCAAGAAGTGAGGTGCAACACTTTCTTTTAAAGGCAAAAGCCTGCAGGTGATTGGACTAAAGCTAACCTGCTTTAGGGATCCAATCCTTACTCTTGAAATGAGAGGACTTTGCCCTTCTGACATAACACCCAAAGTGCTTTGTGCTGCAGGAAGTGGAGGGTGTATCTACATAACCTGCAAGACCCTAGGGGAACAAATAGAAAAAAACACAAATGGAGATTAAGCATATAATTATATAATGAAAAAGATGTGTTAAAAAATGAACTACTTATAGTTAAATACAGTGGAAAAACCTGGTACACTTAGTCCATATGTTAATTATAAAATATTAAACTGACAATCTCAATTATAAAAGTAAGTTAATCACTGTGACATGAAGTGCAAAAGACGCAATAATGTGCATTTTAGTTAAAGACCACATCATATCATGAACAGAATAATACATTCATACAAAATGAATCAACCAAGTGCAAAAAGACCCAATTTTCAAACCTGGTTCAATACGTATCCCTAAAGTGCATCAATATTGTACCATGGCCTATTATAAGTCCTACAGAGAATTTGACACAATCTCTGTAATACTAAGTGCGTCTCCAAGCTGAGACAGAAATGAATAAGTAATTGTTATTAGGACTCTCTAAAGCCAGTTTCGGCAATTAAATCCAGCTGCTAGTATGGACACATTGGCCCTGATTATATGTTTGCCGGTATCCTGCCAGTATTACCTGTGGGATACCGTCATATTGCACTTACTGTCTCCGCTGCTGGATATCCCAGTATTACTGAGATATTACAGGCAACGGGGGACGGGTAAGTTCCCATTCCAATAGAGTTCCATAGGACTCCATAGGATGGGATTTCCTGAGTCACCGTGCGTAACAGTGCCGGTGATTTGGACCTTTGTTTGCTGATAGGGGCCTGAAATCCTGGCAGGTCAGGCCTGCTGGGAGATCCGTTACCCCAACCGCAACCTTGAAGTATACCAGTCCGGAAAAAATGCCAGAGCAGGAATTTACCCACATTTTATCAGGACCGGCACCCTCATAACGAGGCCCATTGTCTTCCTCAGGATGAATGGCTGCAAACAACTGTGGAAGAAATGGAAATAGAATACATTTTATCCAATTGTTGCAATCTCCACTGTATTATGAATTTGAAAAAATGAATAATCATGTACCTATCCTTGAATCGATCCCGGAGGTCTTTAAGTGTGTACGCTGTGTCACCTTAAACAAAGTAACTAGTGTTAAGCACGAGAGTTCAATCATGGCTTTAGTAATCAACTGATGTGAACAATAGAAGCATACTATAATCGGTCTGTTAACTTTTCTTTACAAATGTAATTATGGGCCTCATTATGAGTCTGGCGGTAACCCTGCCGGTGCTAACTGTAATAAATCACTGGTATAACCCTAAAACAAGTAACAAAACTTTGCCTTTATTTCTTGATCACCTAATCAAAGTCTTTACCCATCTGATTAGTACTCCAGTGCCAGATTGAACAGATTCTCATGTTCTATACATCAGGCCACATAGTACTTGGCTGAAAAATAAACCGTCTATCAGAAGATATACAGAAGAAAAGCAAGCCTGGGACTATCACCCATAAGAATAAAAGCCTCATCTTTGATCTTCATAGTCGCAGTACCTGGTAGGGTAGTGAACAAGGTTGGCTGTGAAACCAGGCAGGATACAGAGCTGAAAGATAACATTGTGGAAAAAGCCAATAGAAGAGAAGCAATCTCTTGGCATTGGAAGAAGCCTGGGGAGTGCCAGAAAGCCGCAAGAAGGGAAGCATTCACTGGGCAGTGCAAGGAGCCGAGAGAGAACCAGGGAAAGGGAGTCGGTCCCCCCAGGTGTTTTGTGAACACTGTGAAGAGTCAAGAGAAAGAAGCCATTCTCTTGATAAAGGAACTTTGAGTTGGATTTTTGTTTCTTTCTGAACCAGAGAACATTTGCTACTTTGGAACGTTGATTTAACCTTTGGGGATGTTAGGGAGAATTCTCAGAAATGTGCTAATTCCCTCCACCTTAGAGACCCCCAGCAACTTTGCTGGATTTTAAGGACTTGATTTTTTTAACCTGGAAAGAGTGAGACCCTTGTTCCCACTCTTTTGGTTGTGGAGTCTGACAAACTCCATAGGCATCATCTTTTACATTGTGTCACAGCACCTTCAGTGCAGTGACACAAGGAAGTCTTCCAGGTTTAAATACGTTCTCTTGAATAAACTACTGTTTCCCAGAGCAGTAAAGTGAAATTGACTTTAGTTACCATTGTAACCTACTAGACCCAGCACACACTATCTTACCATAGAGTGATGGAGGTGTTGCCTAGTATCCCCTTTGTCTAGTTTCTCATGTAACATTTTTTATGTTACCCTTTTCTCATTGAATGGCTGGTGGCAGTGGTTTCGTTTGAACTACCATGGTGTGCATTTACCTCGGGCTGCGTTCGCTGCTACAGTAAAGCATACACGGGATCCATCTTTGTCAAACTGGCGCACAGTCTTCTTTTTTCGCCATTTCTTTGTGGAAAGGTCCTTCTTGAGATTTTCTCTGCGCGCCAAACCAGGTTTGGCCTCTTTGTTCATTTTGCCTTTGGTGGGATTCAGGAGTGAAGCCCACCTCTGGCTCCAGAGTGTCTGGTGTAGACAGGAAGAGAGGGAGGTGCCCAAAACTCCCTGTGCTTAGTCTCCTAGGAGACCCAAATGCACTCTGTGGTGATTGGCCGTCCGACTGTCCGGCAAGGACAGCCCCCCCCCACCCCCTGCTGGGTGATTGACTGCTAGGCTGGAATGAATGGGAGAGAACTGAATAAAAGGCGAGTCCTTTGGCTTGGAAGGCAGAGTCGACCACTGGACGAAGGAACCGAAGACGAACTTGAAGAAGACGCCTGCTGCAACTCCTGGACCGTTGGTTTGCCCGGTGAAGCCCTGTGCCGAAACGCCAAGTTCGCATTGACAGAGAAGCCCCTGCGAGGACGACTTCCCTTCAGTTGGTTGGACCAATCAACTCCAAAGTAAGCCACCTGGACATCCCATCTCGGAGATGGTTGAATTTCCACAGAGTTGCTGCTGGAAACCGTATAGCCAGGGAGAGGAACACCAGATTGTGTGTGTTGCTTTTAAGCTGGCTTAGAGCATTTGGAAGATCCTCCGGACTCCCAAGAAGCAGGACTGACCAAGCCTGAGCCCCCTCAACAGTGCGGGACCCCAGAAGCAAGGAAAGTTCATCTCGACAGCCAGGAACCGCTGTGTTGCTATTTGCGGTAGATGCAAGGAGCTGAAACGCTGAACAGCCACTGAAAGTGAAGCTTGCCGGTTGCGAGTTTTGACCGTCTCAGTGCATTGCAGGATTCCCCCGACGTCCTCCCTCTTGTCCCCACAACTGAGGCCCAGGAACAGAAGTCATCAGCTGCATCTTTTTTTCATTTCTAGGGTACTGTAAAACAAGTCTAAGAGAACTTACCTCTTACTGTAGAGTTGCTTGAAACTTGTACAAGTCTAATCAGCCTGTGGCCCTACATTTGATTCTTCTTTTCATCAAAGACTCTAAGAACTTGTGCAAAGACTTTTCCATTTACTTACCAGAAGTGCTTCATCCTATACAAGACTTTACCCATTGACTTTGGCTTAGCCTATTGAATTGTATGACTCTTCTTGGAGGATCCAAAAGTATTTGCCTGCTTAAGAATATTTGTGGTCTCTTGTGTTCCAATAACCTTTGCCTTTTACCAATTCCTAAAAGTATTCTAAATGCCAACAGTAAGATATTAATTTCCCCAGCACCCTTGTTATTGAAGTCACCTTTGGGTGTACATTGTGTCTGTGGGCCATCCCAAAAGGGTCTTTACTGATTTAGAAAGAGTGTACAGTATTGAACTGTATTTGTCTTACTATTATATTGCTCCCTTCTGAAGAAGGCTTTATAACTGACTGATAAATTAATAATTGTTCATGCAAGAAACCTTGAGTGTAAGAGTTTATTTGAATACCTATAACTGTGAATCTTTGCGTAACTCCACTACAGCTCACATGTACCCCTCTTGAGATAAGCCTGACTGCTCAACACGCTACCAAAACTGTGTAGGACAAGCTTGTACCAAAGGTTGGGCTGCCTATAATTGTAGTCCGAGTTGTGTGTAGTGGTCCCAGAGCGTACTGCATACAAACTTTGCTTAACAGAGGGAAAGGATCACAACCTGGGGAAGAGAGCCATCCCCTCAAGACCCAGTTTCTGATACATGGAACTGTGCCTGTTCAGAAGAAGGGAGTTTGGGGCTCATCACAACCTTGGCGGTATCCCAGCTGTAAATCCACTGGGATATCGTCAATGCAAATAGCGTTACCGCAACTCGGTCTGGCCCTACTAGCACCGGATCCCCAACCTCTGATGAGGCCCTTATTCTTTTGAACCAAGAGGACAGCAAACCCCTTTTAGTTTAGTTGCAAGTGCAAGGGCTGGAAATATGTTTTTGACACAGGTGAGTGGACTCTCTTGGTTCTTGGATATTCTGACAGTTTCCTTAGTTTTTGTTGAGGCAGGGAAAACCCTCTTAGGCAAGATAGGATTTTCTTTTCTTTTTCAATATAAATAAAAGTTTCTGCCAACCACCAGACCACCTGTGTGCAAGAACATATACACGTCCCCAGAGGACATAGTCAGCAACTTTGCCACGTTTTATGAGGGACTTTATGGGGTGGAGAAGCTAGTGAAGGTTGAGGCGCTGGAGCAATATCTTAATAGGGTAACTCGAGGTTAGGCGTTAGGAGGTTGCAGGGTTGCTTGTTCCATTTACACAGGAGGAAGTCTTATCGTCTATCTGAAAAATGCAGGCAGGGGGAAGGACCTGGGAGATGATGGATTTAAGGTTGTTTTTTACAAAGCATGTGCGGGATTGTTGGTTCCCCACTTGGTGAAGAGTGTTTAACTCCATTATGGTTACGGTGACGGGCTCCTAGATATTTCTGCCAAGCTCTGATATTGGTAATCCCCAAGAAAAAGAAAAGACCTGCGTTCTTGCATGTTCCACCTCCCTCATCAATGTCAGCACTATGATCTTCACAAGGGTGCTGGCTACTAGATTCAAACAGTTTATGCCCCGTTTGGTTGATGCGGATCAGGTGTTATTTTGAGGCGACAGGGTGCCGACACACTGGGGAAGACTGCACTGCATGGATTTTACACATGAGAGGGGGAGAAATCCAACGCTCCTCGCCTTAGATGCAGAGAAGGTCTTTGACTGAGTAGACTGGACTTTCTTATGTGCAGTAATGCAAAAGTTTGGCTTTTGGCCAAACATTCTCAATGGGATAAGGGCGGTATACATGGATCCACGGGCACGGGTGGCGGTTAATGGGAGGTTCTCGATGGAGTTTTGGTTACAGAGGGGGGGACAAGCAGGGTAGTCTCCCCCTCGCCTCTGCTGTTCGCTCTGTCCCTCAAACCATTGGCGGAGAAGATCAGGGAGACCCCTCCAATTGAGGGAATTTGGGCGGGGTAAAAGGAATTTAAGTTGCGGATGTATGCAGACGATATTCTCCTGCACATTTCGGTGTCCGGCTTCTATGGAAGTGATAGGTGAATATGGGTCCCTATCAGGATTTAAGATTTTCAGAAATCCGTTTTGTTCCCCTTTGATGTGGATGCAGACAGGGATATAACCGCCCTCCAAACCCTGGGGTTGGAGATTCAATGCAAATGTACATACTACCTAGGGGTTAATATCAACAGGTCTCAGGTTGAGTTGTGTGAAGCTAATTGCTCAGTTGTTTGCAGAATTGTACATGGAAATAAATTGCAGTGTGGAGTGGACATCCCAGTTCTTGGATTGGTCGACTTAAAGCACTAAAAATGAACTTTCTACACAGAGTGCTGTATTTGTTTCAGAGGCTACCTGTAAAAGTGCCTGACATAATGCCACGAAAAGCGAGGGGTTGTATACTTAGTTTTCTCTGGTAGGGGAACAATCCACAGGTTACCCAAAGATCAAGGGGATGTGGGCTACTATAAGGCTGCTGAATTGAGTGTTGGTGCCACATCTGTGGGAAAATTGAGATAGTGTACGGTTGTCGAAGAAGGAAGCTGACACAAAGGTGGCATGGTGGTGCTTATACACATTTATTTGTGCATAAAAAGGCCCTCACTATCCCTCTCTTTCGTGGTGGGGTTCCCTGCCTCAAATCTAATACTAAGGGGTCTATCAGATTGGCCCTCTAACAAACTGTCATGTTTCACAACCTAAAGTATAATCTAACAGAAAGTTTCTTCTCCAGGAGAATGCCCCCTCCTCCTGATGCTCGAATAATGTTCAAAAGAATGTTCTCTTGCAATAAAAATGCCAGGTGCAATGACTCCCTTCCCCTGGTTTGTGGGCTTACACACAGCCTTTGTACAATCCCACTACCACTAGAATGGCCCCCTTCTCTTGGTGTAGATCTATGCAGTTTCCAATAATACTAGGGGTAATGACTCCCTTCCCCTGCCATCTTTAACACAACTCTCAGTTCGGGACCAGGAGACTGACTCCCTTGACCTGGAATTTCTCAGCCCAGTTCACAACAGGGCCAGGGGGAATGACTCCCTTCCCCTGTGTGTCTTTAACACAAGTCCTCTCTCACAATCTTCAGCTTGATATACACTTTGCCACTCTGTTTCGGTGTTAGTGTAGAGAACCCCCTCAACGCTCATACCAGAAGAAATGCAACCCACTAGGAAAAAAAGGCCCAGCACACCTCTTGCAAGGAGAACAAGGTTTGTTTTCCAAAAAAGTAAAGATACGCCAGCAAATTACTCTGCTACCACGGAATGTTCTACCCAAATCAGCACGAACAACACTTTATGAAGACTCACATCGTCATCAGTGATGTAAGTTACATAAGATACAAATCCAAATGGTTGGTTGGCGAGACCCTATACATAGGATACCTGCTCCGTATGGGATGCAAGACCATTGGTCCCAGCCCTGTCTGTCCATCTTCTTCCACGTGGGTCCCTCCTCCCGAGTCATCCGGCATGAAGCTATAATTAATTGGACGTTATGCGAAGAAAAACAATACATGCTTTATCTCTAACCTAATGTGCACCTGGTACTGTAGGCAAGGGCTAAGCGGATACTTCAAGGTCATTGCATCTGCCGGACTATAACTTGATTCCAGACATGTCACCGGCCGTCCAAAGCTCCCCACCTGCGTTAGATTTCTTATTTTGCCCCTCCCGGCACCTCGCAGCACAAATCACATGACCTGGTACCTGCTTTCTGATTTTTTTCTGATCGATTGGGGATCTAACAGTTTTTGATCGTTGGTCTAGAGCTGACTGTTACCTTGGAATGATGGGGGTCTTGGGACCGGGACATATGGGTGCTATTACGGTATCAGGTAATAAAATCACGTAAAAAATGTCACCGGTAAAATAAATCGCGGCAAAAATGCTGTGGTTTGACCCGGTAAAGGTGTACCCAATTATACCGTTTAAGGGGAGCAGGGGTTGCGGGGGTGTCCCCCGCTCCCTTTAAATGGTATAATGGGTCCCGGGGTTGCGAGGGTGTCTCCCCGCATCCTTTACATGATTGTGGCGCAAAAAACCATGGCATTTTTGCCACCATATTTTGTATTCATGGCCATTTTTGCCGCGATTTTAAGACATGGAACCGCTATTAATTAGAACTGGGACGGGAAAGGTTCGATGCTCGTGCCCTTCTGCTCGTGGGATTGCTTTTTGCAGAGAGCTCTTATACCCTTGTGGCCTTGCAGGGCGCATTCCTTTTGGGATACGAATGCCGGCAATATGAGACAATGAAGGGTCTATGAATCTCTGTAGCTCTGGCTTTTCTCACAGGTGCCCAAGCTACAACCTATTCCTGCATGCATGCACTTATTTCTATGTGTGTGGCTTGGACCTGCGGCCCTAGCTGCAGCGCAAATCAATGCCTTGATTCCAACATGGCTGCTACTATCTAAGATGATGTTTGGTTCCACATGTACACTAGAGCAAAAAGGTACACCACCCTCCCCACACTATAGCCCCTGTAAACACCCCCCTCTCTCCTACACCTTTCCCAAGTCCCTACTGCACACTTCCAGGCCACTGCCTCATCCGAAGGCGCTGGGGTTCCTGGGACGGTCGTCCATCCTTCCCAACATTAGCAAAGTCCCAAATCTTTCTTTGTTGGTCAGTGGGCCTAGTACTGCCACTGCAACGAGGAGACTCTCCTCGGATGCTTGGTTTGCATTGGGTGGGGTTCTATGACCCCTCTCTGGTGGTCAGTGGCCTTATTGTCACCACTGCAATGAGGAATCTCTCCTTGGATGCTTTGTTTATAAGTGTCAGGGTCCCCGACCCATGTATCTTCCACCCCTGTGTCTCCTCTGAATCTCTTGCACCTCCTGTTACCTTCTGAGGGATTTCGGAATGCCACTGCAACTTCCTGGGACTAGGGTTCTTTTCTCAGATGCACTGGGCTTCTATCTGCAGTCTCCACAGCACCACAGCGGCTCTGCGTTCTGGTAAACTGCTCGGCTCTTCCTTCATCTATATTTATACAATGTTGCCAGTATGGCGGCTTGTGAAAGTCCTTTGTTTCTGTTGCTAGCTTAGTCTTCCCACCTCCTCATAGCCACCTCGTACCAGTGTTAACACTGATGACTTGATGCTTCCTGTGCTGTTCTTCGTCCTAGTACTTTTGGCTTTAACTTGATCCCCGGTATTACAACAATACATAGGATTACTTTCAATAAAATGGTTCTGAAAAGTGCGCAGGTCTAGAGAATGCTGGGGAGTGACCACATCCAATGGGTTGTACCTCAGGTGATCAGCCTTTTCCCCTGGGGGTGACGGGAGGGGGGGGTTGGGGGAGTTCCTTCACACGGGGTCGTCCCGCATTAAACCACCCCTATTGGGTAGCGACCTCAACTCCCTAGCCTCATGGGAAAGGGCACCCCCTTGGGGAGAAGTTTCGACACCTTGTGAATCGTCGCAATATGTTTATCTGGAAAACCTTCATTTGCGACCTGTGACAGTGGGGGAATAGCTGTGGGTTCCAGTGGGAAGGATGCCAAGGAGGAGCAGGGGACACACTATATTGGGATTGATCTGGAGCACCTGCCGAAAAGGTCAGGGAATGAAAGGGGTCACCACATGGCCCTCCAGTCACTTATGGGCCCCATTGGTATGGGACGATATCCCAGACCATGAGAGATATCGGGAGTGGTTCCAGGAAGGGTTGCCAGGAGTGGGACATATATGGGTTAGTGGGAGATTAATTTCCATCCAAGAATTGGGGCCTCACTACAGATTGCAAAACTGTCTGTGTTTTTGTATTTATAGTTCAAAGGAGAGGTTATGGTGGAAAAATTGAAGTTGGGCTGTGCAGAGGGAGCTTCCAAAGACAGAGAAAATATTAGATACACACAGCGATTATAAAAGAGTTTTTGTCATTATTGTATGCATCATTGGTAGCAGCAAGTGTGCTGTGTACGAATGTACGGTGAGCCAAATGGTAGAGGAATCTGGGATGGGTGGTGGACGAGCATTTATGGTGGAAAATTTGTAGGAGAGCCTTTGAGAATTTGATTGCCTGCCAACATAAATTGCAGGGAGTCAAACTGTTGCACCTATGGAAATATGCTCGAGTTTGATGGTGTTCCCATCAGTGAGTCCATACTGTTGGCACAATTGTGATGAACAGGCAAATTATTAGCATATGTGGTGGTTTTGTAGAAAGTTGAAGATGTATTGGTCGATGTATTTTATATTTCCGGCCAATTCTAGGGTTATTACCCTGGGAGAGCCCCAGTGATTATGCGATTTCCAGTTATCTGCATGCTAGGACCCCTTGATTGTAACTGATACAATCCACAATAACCTTATTTTGTCCAATTGGGTCCTGCTGCTATGCGCTCAACAGATGTATTGGTCAGAGGTGTTGGGGTGGATAAAAGACCCTGGAAGGCGCTGAAAGGTGTCTGGATCCCATGTTAGTACTTTTTTGTTTGGAGGGCGCTGACGAGGGTATGAAGGACTTGCCACATTTGGCCCACTTTCTGTTGGTGGCAGCAGAGCGTGCTTGGCAATGCATTGGAAGAGAGAGCAGTGACCAGGGGTAATTGAGTGGTCTGCTAAAGACAAAGAGATCTATTTAATGGAGAATATCATCTTGTCACTCTATGGAGGGTCATCTGCTGGAGGGATAAAGTTTGAAGCAACATAATACCCTGATGCATTTGGGTGAGTCAGCCTAGACATGGTGAGGGGCTAGGGCGCAGGGTGCTGTCCATGTGGTCCTCCCGTTTGATAGCCTTCAGTTTGAAGGATGCAGGGTAGTCCGAAAGGATACAATGTTTCCCAGATTTGGGATTGGATTGTTAATAAAACGTACAATCAACTTCTAGTACATTGTGGTGGGAAAGCTTCCGCATTGGGGGGAGGGGCAGAGGAGGGAGGCGGAATATGTCTTATGTAATTTATAACGTGCCTGTACACAAGTGTTTCTAGGCACGAGGAAGGGGAAGAAGGGTATTGTTTTTGTGTATGTATTTCAATCCTTTCTGCCTTTTGTGTTTAAAAACAATAGCAAATAAATAAAAACACAAATTAAAAATGAAAGTTGAAGCTCACCAGATGACATTCGGCCAGAGTCGCCATCCCTCGTGCTCATTTGGTGGTGTG
Source organism: Ambystoma mexicanum (assembly GCF_040938575.1). Taxonomy (NCBI): domain Eukaryota; kingdom Metazoa; phylum Chordata; class Amphibia; order Caudata; family Ambystomatidae; genus Ambystoma; species Ambystoma mexicanum. Next base: position 317,249,294 of record NC_090926.1, read on the forward strand.
TAGTCACCCAGTGGTACAAGTAATTACAATTTACTCACCTTAGTGTCTGATGTACTCCAGGTTCATAGTCCCCTTTCTTCCATTTAGCCAACCCTTCATCCTTGCTATTGACGGGGCAGTCCACTGGGTATTTATAGCTAAACTGAAAAGGACTGTGGTTTGAAGTTGGACCATCAGGGGGTGACGGGAACAGACTAACTTCATAGGTTTGTCTACAAACGCACCCATGCAAATTCTTTCAGGCCTGCTGTGAAGTGTGCTCGGTTCCTATTCTTTTATTGGGCACAGCATCCCAGTTGTACCGAGTGTCTGGCGAAAAGGGCTAAGTGTGTTTGAGAATACATCTGTCACTACAGTGAGTAGCTTGCACTTCACCTTTCGGTCTTCATTCTGTACATGATCGTTTTTCAAGGTTTCTCATATTTTTCACTTGTTTGCCATACTTTTCATTTTCCTTTGATTCCATTGCATCTCCAATTACGTGGGATCCGTATACAATTAAATGAGGCATATTATCTGCCAGTATGTTACATATATTGTACCACATTTACTCTTTGTACTGTACTCTGTTAATGCCAAGCACCTGGATGGAAGGTTTTCTGTTCTTTAGTGGCCAAATGCTTAACCATGCTTGAGGGGTAGGGAAGACGTCTGCCACTGACCTCTCTTCCTACTACCCATCCCTTCCAGACTCCATGCTGAATCTTCCTCAAAGTTTCTTTGAGTGAATAAACACGTTTCAAACTACTCTGCTTTCACAATCAGTTGATCATGCAGAATGTTACATGCTTTCTTGTTTACTGTGGTGTAAGTAGCTTTGAACCCAAGACGTCCATTGGTGACTTATTGGTTGGGAGCAGTGAATGAGCTTTTTGTGCACCAAATGGCAGTTCAGTACTAGGTCACCAACTGTGGGAGTGCTGGGACACAATCTGACTATGCAGTAGTGCTTCTCTTTATGGTTGTGTGTGGTTTCTTAGATATAATGCCAGAATGTATGCTTGTTAATGGATTCGCTTCTTGATAGGCCCAAGGCCAGATTTCCTGAAGAAGATAGGAATGTGGGCATGCTTTGTGCACATGTTTCATGAAGTCTGGTGAATGGTCATATTCTGTGCGGGATTTATAGAAATTGATGTGTGGAGTATGTAATGTGGGGGTAGGTGTCTAGTATATTAAGGGGGGGGATCAGTGTCTGGAGGATGTTTATGGTAGAGGATGATTGCTGATGGTTGTGTGATTGGGCCAGTGAGGGTTGTTTTGGCTAGGTGTCCAGCCAGTGGTGAAGGTGAGTGTAAAGAGATAGTGCAAGGGGTGTTTGTGGAAGTGGGTGTTGATGGGGGGGATGTGTCTGAATGGTACTGAAGGGAGGTTTTTAGAAGAAGCAAGTAGAATTTACCTCTGGAGGCAGATAATGAGGGTTTTAATATGGGGGTGAGTGTGGAAGACTTTGTAAAAGCATTTATTGTGAAAGTGTCTGTATTCTCCACACCGCTGAGCACTCTCAACTGTACATCAAAATGAAGTCTTAAAATCCAATGTGGCCTCTGATATAATCTCTCACACTCCTTGGCTTTCCCTAGTGTCATTGGAGAACGTGTTGCTGGACATCAAGGAGCTGGGACGGAGCATGGACCTGATTCGACGGGAATGTAGTCTTCATGACAACAGCACTCTAAGGAACTTCCTCAACACCAATGAAGGGAAACTAGACAAGCTTCAGAAAGACTCCAAGACTTCTGAGGTAAGATCCAAAGCAATAACATGTAAAGGGGTGTAGTGCCAATAACCACAATGAGAAGATGAAAAGTAATGGGAACAAACCATGAGGGGGCATCAATCTGCTCTGGGAAAAGGAAGCATAGACTATCCGTGGTGAGGGCATACAAACATGCTCTGGTTGAAGTGTCCTGCGGATAACCACAGCAGAAGTCCAGAATGTACTCTGCAAAGGTACCTACAGAACTCGTAGGTGAGGGGCATAAATGTACTTTTGAGGAAAATACCCCGGAATCTGCTTGCTGATGGGCTTTAGGAAATTACACCAGGTCTGCAGGCACATGCTCCTCATCGCTAGCCCCATGATTGTTTGCAAGATTACTGTAGGTTACTTTGTGCGTATTGTCTGTGTTGTTCACAGGAGGGTTTAATGGTCTGCCCGACATTCCAGCTGAAATCCAAAGCAAGGGTGTGCAATCCCTGTAAAAGTGGCAAAGCATAACCCTCTGCCACCACGTTTGTGGTCACTGTTTCCTCATGATTGCTTTCCTCCTGAGCTTTAAAAATCTAGCTATTTAATTAGATCACTGGTTGGTGCTGTGATTAGCGTATAGAGCTATCTGGGTAAAATCTGCTGTAAGTGTATCAAGAAGGGAATGACTGCAATGAGTCATTATTTAATCTTGGGTAGTGCACCAGAGACAGATGCCATTGAATGGCTTGAATGTTCTATTAGCAAGTGCCTGAGATCTTGTTCATACCTACCTATCTAAAGTACTTGCTGGGGGGTAGAAAAAAGCGAGAACAGTGATTGCTGTGCAGCTATATTGATGAATAATAGAAGGGGTGTGATGTTGTGAAAATGAGTGGATACTGGTGTTGCAGATGTTGGACCATGTGCTTCGCTTTTGTTGTTGACTGGGTTTCATCCTTCTTTCACTATTGACAAGGGCACACTTCATCTTTATATTGGCTCTTCTCCCTGCTGCCTGAGGAGGATTCTCCATTCTCCAACATTGGATCTTTCATGGATTCATATTTCCCATCAGGCTGGGAATCCTGTGTAACATTTAAGCAGTTAACCTTTTACATTTCTAAACTGCTTTTCACTTTAGTGCTCTGTTCGTCATTTTGGGTCATACTGCCCACAGCCAATTAGACACGTCCCCTTAGCTCCAACCCTGGATGCCATCTTCAGATTATTTACCACACGTTACATGTTGGGAGTCCTCGAGAAATCCCTCTTCAGATATTTGATGATGTTGTCCACTGTTGATTTGTTTTTTTCAATATCATCTGTTTGGTGCCGTGTTGCTTCCCTCACGGCTGGTGTGAACGTACGGTCCATTCCATCGCTTCCATGGTTGCTGCATTTTTTCCATCCTGTCTTGAGTCCTTCAGGAGTCTGTGGATATCATGACAGACATGAGGAATAAAAGCTTCTTCAAGGCCTGCTCAACTTGTCACCTTAAGAACATGTACATCGAGGACCCTGGATGGTGCTGGTGGACTTCTTGGGCTCAAGATGTCCGGCCACTCTTCTTCAGGACCCACAAAGATGCCTCTGCAGGATGGTAGACAAACAAGACTGGCTTCCAGGACACTTCGGGTGAAGAACAGCAGTTGCATGATGTGCCTTCATAGCGACAGGAAGAGTTGCCCGTCCAGGTCCTCTCTTGATAAGTCAGCCAATTACACACTAGTGCATTCATGCAGCGCCCAGTCAGGCTCACAGGCCTTCAGACCATTCACCCAGAACCAGACACCCAAAACGGTGGATGCATATTGGGAGCAACTCCCAGCCTTTCGGAGCACACACTGCATTAATTCCAGTTTCAGACAGGGCTGGTACAGGCAGACTACAGGCATTGTGACACACAGCCAACACCAGACACCCAGAATGTGAGTTGGCTCCTCTTTCCATTCAGTCAGGTCCTACCAATAGGTTGTACCCAAAACAAGCAGTCTCTGGGGAAGGCCGCCCCTCTTCCCCCACCCCACTCCAGAGCCATAAATGGTCCTTCCACCAAACATTGCATCAGGGGAAGTGGGACCGAGCACAGGCTTCACAGGATTGTGAGAAACAAGAAAGAAAGAAAGGAAGGCAGAACGCCATTAGGCTTACGGTGGCCATCTTGGCTTTGTGCAGGAATCCATTTATTCCTATGACTGGGCCTGGGTGTCTAAAAATGGAGGAGATCCAGCTTCCCTGCAAAGTCAGCTTGTAGCTGCCACCAGCCCATATCCTGTGTTTTGGGGCGACACACAGGTGCCCAAAAACAATGCACACTAGTGGTACCAATGGGTACCCCCTAACCATGGGTGCCATAGGGGTTTTGTATGGGTATTGTTTACCAACAAATAAAGATGAAGAGCTGCACTGCCAGGGGTCCAAACTGGACTCCTGTGCAGAAAACATACAGAAAACACACACCAGGGAAGTAGTAGGATAAGGACGGGGAGGACATGTCCTACTAAAGCATTTCCAGCATCACAACAACCAAATATATCACTTTGGTCTCATCGACCACCACATCGACAACCAAATCATCTTCTATGTCTAAAGGCACTACACCAACTACTTTGTTGCCATCTAGACCTACTTTGACACCAAGCACGTCATCTTTGTCAATGTAGCCTACTCGCAGGCCCTTGGTTTCCTCTTTTTCAAAGGGAGTTGCTGTGTACAGTGCTGTCCTGTCAGTGTTGTCTTACTTCCCCAGGGCTACTCGGGCTCAGCCACTGTTTTCACTGGCTCCATATGCACCACCTGCAGTTCCCTGTTCGACCGTGGCCCTTTCTGAACAACTGTTACAGCAGGGGGCTGATTCTGAAATGGATGAACTGGAGGAAGTATTTGAGGATGAGGCAGATTCTGTCCCCTCCTCCTGACATGCCACCATCGGCTCTGCCGAAACAAGGTCCTTTTTCACCGATGCAAGGCCCTGCTCAACCTTCTAAAGTTGCACCTGTCCCAATGGGCATGCTCTCCGCCCCCCCTCCCCCAGACTCCTGTAGCTCCTGCGCCTTTGGGATTAAGGAACATGTCTATGGACATTGTGTCCATTCTAAAGACACTTGTTTCAGAGCTCCAGCAACGGCTCCCAGCTCCACTGTTGCCTTTTCCAGCACAGCCCCATGTTTTTATGTTTATATCCACGTTAGCCACCAGTTGCCCTCACAGAACTGGACACCGACAACTGTCCAATTGACAGTTCTCCACACACTCGCTCTATAGACGAGTTTGAGGATCTGCTGCCAGGTGACGTGAGCCAGCAGAACTACCTCAAAGAGATTCGCCTCCGGACAAGATTGGCTTCTTTCATGCCGTCATGTTGCAAGGTGCCAAAGCTCTTTGATCTCTTCCCTAATGAGCAAAAGGAGAAGGTACCCCCTTAATCAGATTACAGAATCCACCAGAGAGTTGATGGTAGCCATTCCAGTGCTAAAAGACCTTTGGGAGGACAGCCTTTTAGTGATGAGGAATCCATTCTCTGTGCCACCTAAGAAGAAAGAAGAATTGCTCCAGAAAGAAATACAAGGTTCCAGATTCAGCACCCACATGCCTACATACGTTGCCCTGCCCGGACTCTATTGTCTCAGCTGCTGCCCATAAGTGCTCAGCCAATCCTTCGTCCACTTGTATGGTACGTCCCAGACAGGGAAGGCAAACAACTGGATGCTTTTGGCACAAGGGTACTCTCTTCAGCCGCTACCACCATCAAAGTGGATAATTCATTTGCAAACCTCTCCCGCAATGCCCAGGAGCTGTGGTTCAAGCTGGGGCCGTTCCTTGATGTTCTTCCAGACAATAAAGTGGACGAGGCACTCAAACTGCTGCACAAGGGGGAAAGCAGCAAATTGCTGCCGACATTGCGGATACAGGATTCTGCCAGATGGGTAACGGTTCAGTGTTACAACGTCAAGGTTGGTTTAAAGCCACCAACTTCCATCCTTAAATCCAATCCAAGATTGTCCCCTTTGATGGCATCGATCTAGTTGGGAAGAAAGTAGATGGAACCCTAAAGGCCACCAAAGCCAACACCGACACAGCTTGTTCATTTGGTATTCTGCAACGGCATCACCAGGCCTTTCGATCAGGAAAATCAAGGTTTTCAAGGACTTTGAGGGATTATAGATCCTCCTACTGTCCGCAGAATTCCTGCACTGGCGTCTCCGAGGAGGATTATAAAGGAAGATCACAGTCTTCAAATAGAGGGAACCAGAGACGATGAGGAATGTCCTCCAGAGGTCGCATGTCTGAACAGGTTCCGGTCCCGTCACCCCACTTCAACACCCCATTAAGGGGTTTTGGGGGGGTAGCAGCTTTCCAACTTTGTCGATCAGTAGAAATACATTGCCATCTACAAATGGGTGTTATCCATCATTCAGCAGGGCCATACCCTGGAGTTCATTGGGCCCCTAATCTCCATTCCTCCCTTCCAAAGGCATAAAACACCAACCCCTGTTATTACAAGAGCTGTAGTCTCTCCTAAAAAAGGGGGCGATCAAAGTTGTACCAAAGCACCTCCAGGGCACTAGAATATACTCCAGATACAAAGGTCAGGAGGTTAGAGACCCATACTGGACCTCTGAAGACTCAACAAATACCTCAAGTCTCAGACTTTCCACATGGTAATACTTCAGCACATCTTGGACCAGCTGAAACAAGGGGACGTCCGTTCCTCTCTAGACCTAGAACATGCATGCTTTCATGTCCCCGTTAAGCGTTGGCTCAGACGTTTTCTCCAATTCAAGGTTGCAAGAAAACGCTACCAATTCAAGGCTCTGCCTTTCGGCCTAAAATCTGCACCAAGGGTGTTCACCAAATGCCTGGCCCCAGTAGATGCCCACATCCGACGTTCAGGTGTACATGTTTAGCTGTATCTGTACTGATTGGTGCATGCCCCATTGATTCCACTAACAGTAAAATACACCAAGGATACAATCCTATGTCTAACATCTCTGGAGTTCTCAGTGAACTTTGCAAAGTCTTGTTTATATCCTGCTCAAAACTCACTGTTCCTGGACTCACACCTCAACACACTTGCGTGTGTCGCCACGCCTTCGGAAGAGAGGGTGAATACCATCCTGAGCATGGTTCAGTAGCTGTCACGCCTACAGATTGTCAGACCGCTCCCTCAAGTTCTATGTCCTCATGCATCCCACTGATACCACACTGCAGACTCTGAATGAGATTGCTTCAGGATTTCTTGGATGCCCTTTGGCAGCAAATATTGGGATCTTGGGAGGACAAACTTCACCTCACGCCCTCCTTTCGACAAGCCCTCCAATGGTGGGGTCGGCGTCTCAACCTAACTCAGGGTGCCCCCTTTCACCTTCCTTCACACCAGGTTAACAGTTACGATGGATGCCTCCCTAGAAGGGCGTGGAGCTCACACGGGAGAAATCCACACGAGAGGCCTGTGGTTATCTGAAGAAAAAGCTTTACACATTTCCTGGGCCCTTAAGTCCTTCAACCAACAATTGCAGAATAGGGTGATTCGCATCTTTAAAAACACCACCACCACCATGTTCTATATTTGAAAGCAAGGTGGGTCCCGCTCTCCAATTCTCTCTGCAGAGGCATAGGCGCTATGGATGTGGGCGCTGGCACACATGTTCCTCCTTCCCTTCCATCTGCCAGCGATCCACGATACCATTGCGGATTCGCTCGGCAGGGAATTAGGGTCCTGCCACAAATGTGAACTTCACCAAGGCCAAGTTCTCTGACTCTTCTCCAAGTGGGTGCATCCGGAGATCGTCCTGTTCACCACAGCAATCAACAGGAAGTGCACCAGTTTTCTCTGCCATGGGAAGGACTGTTCCTTTACGCCAAATTTGGTACTCAGATCTGCTTCACCTGTAGGTGTCTCCCTGCATCAAGTTGCCACCTTGACCTGACCTTCTCTTCAAAGACTGTGGGCCAGTCCTACATCGCGACCCAGCGTCTCTCCACTTGGCGGCCTGGCTCCTGCAGCCCTAGAATTCTGAAACATGCCGCTACCTCCAGACTGCAGAAACATCTTGGCGAGGGCCGTAGCGCCATCTACATTTTCCTCCCATGGAAGAGTTTATGGTATGGTGTACAACTGTACCTAGACCCGTTCCACGTTCTGGCTTCCGACGTCTTGCCATACCCCCTGTCATTGGCACATGCAGAGTTGGCACACTCTTCTATCAAGGTGCATTTAGCAGCCATCTCACGCTACACGCATACCTCAGGTATGCCTTCCCTCTGGCCACAAAGGTTGGTGAAAGAATTCCTTAAAAGACTGTTTTGTACTTTTCACCGTCAGAGTACCTGCTCCAAATTGGGAACTTGATGTGGTCCTGTCGAAGATAATGGGCCCTCATTTCGAGCCTCTGCACAGAGCCTCCTTGAAGTTTCTCTCTTGGAAGATGGCATTCCTAGGTGCCGTTACTTCAGCCAGACGAGTGGGCGAACTACAAGCCTTCTCCTGCAAACCTCCTTACTTGACTTTCCATCTGTCGAAAGTTGTCCTTCATATAAACCCTTCCTTCATGCCAAATGTCCCTTCTGCGTGCCACCTTAATGAACCTTTGATTCTACCAGTGTTGTTTGGCTGTCCGTCTCCAGTGGAGTGATCCTTGCATTCCCTAGATGTTGCCCAACCCCTCAAATTCTATGTGGCTTGTACTAAAGAGTTTTGAAAGTCCTCGCAATTGTTTGTTGCATTAGGACCGGTCGGCAAAGGGCAACACCCCTTCCAAGTCTTCCATTGCGAGATGGCTGTCTGCGTGCATTTACCTCTTCCATCATCTGGCCAACAGGCCCCTTTCAGGAAGACCGAGAGCACACTCGACAAGGACTGTGGCTTCTACTACAGCGTTCCTGTCTGATGTCCTCCTGCTCGACATCTGCATGGCAGCCACATGGTGGTCTGTCCATACCTTCACAAGGGTCTACTGCATCGATAGGGATTCCAGGGAGAGGTCCTGAGACGGCCAGGCAGTGCTTTGCTACCTGTTCTCATGAGGTGAGTGTTCCAGGGGTGAGTTGGTTACTTCTGTTCAGCTGTGCCTCCGCCCGTTTTGGTTCTGTATATGCACTGCTGTATAATCTTATTCAAGAGCATGTGAATCCATGAAAGATCCAATGATGGAGACTGAATAAGTTACTTACTTAACTCCTGTTCTCCAGCATTGGTATCTTAAATGGATTCACATGCAACCCTCCCTCCTAACCCTCTCTGGTTCTTACTGCGGCATTATGTGCCCTGCCAAATCTGAAGATGGCCACCGGGGGTGGAGCTAAGGGGACCTGTCTAATTGGCTGTGAGCAGTCTGACCCAAAATGACTCTAATAGAGCACTAAAGTAAAAAGCCATTTAGAAATGTAAAGATAAACTGCGTTAATGTTACTGAGGATTCCCAGCCTGACACAGTGAATACTCAAGCATTTGAATCCATGAAAGATACCAGTGCTGGAGAACAGAAGTTACAGGTAAGTAACGTCTTCCTTGCTGTCGTACAGCCAGATTGGGGTTATCTGAACCCCCTGATTTAAGAAAGAATCAACCCGTCTCCTCATGCTCTTTCCTTTCTTTCTCTTTGCAGGAAACCTATAATACTGTAGTGATGTACTTTGGAGAAAGCCCCAAAACAACACCTCCCTCAGTGTTCTTCCCCGTTTTTGCACGCTTCATCAAATCGTATAGGGTGAGTATACTCCTAAACTAAACAAAACTCCTCAGAGGATACCTGAAACTCTTTCTTGCCTCTATGAAACACTGTCTTCACCTTCAAGTCTCCTTCATCGGCCCTGCACTTCCTTGAGACCTAGCTTTAGTATTTTTAGTTAAGTTCAGTGCAGTTAAAATATGTACATACACTATATCCTACCGAGATAACGTTGTTGGCTGCAGCCTCATTTTCCTCCAAATGTTTCCTATATCGAAAGACACCAGTCTATTTGCTGCTGCTTCTTCCTAGTCCTCCTTACTTCCGTCTAGAGAGTGCCACAGGGGGATGTCTGTTTGCAGGCCCTCGCAATTCATTTTGAGGACATTGTCAGTGTTTTTGGTTCGCTTGTTTCTCTGCAGCTCTCCCTTTCTATGTGTTTTGTAATTTCTAACTGTCAGTTTCCATCTCTTACTCTCACTGTCGGGAGTCGGTCTTCGTGATCTTGCATGTGTCGCTGGCTGTTTGTCAGAAGCATGTCTCTGACGCTGCCTCTGGCCTTTTTTTCCTCACTCGCATGCTCTCTCAAGCCTCTGGTCTGGGGTCAGCCCCTTCTGTCTCGGGAGCTTCCCATCTGAAGCACTGCTCTCCCCCTGCCTCTGCCATGGTGATGTTGGCGCTGGCCCTGTCTGGCCATGGCCTTTGTGCCCCCAGGCTCCTTTCCCCCGTGGCTTGAGAATGAGCCCTTCCTGGAATTGTTCAGGCCAGGATGTGTTCCTCGGTCCCTGGTGGAGCCACCTGCATCTGTAGCAGACATAACACGAGAGCACTCTGTGTCCCCCCGCCAAAACTCAGCAAAGGCACTTCCTCTGCAGTCCGGTGCCATCTCTCTCCTGCTGGGCCCTCTTCTGTCCACTACAAGAGTGCTCCGGGATCTGGCCCTTTCTAGTGTGGTGGGAGGGAGCTTTCTTCTCCATTTATCTCATCTTTGACTTACAGCGTTTCTGTACCTCTGTTACTCTCCATCCCAGGAGGCTGAAGAAGAAAATGAACTGCGGAAAAGACAGGAAGAGGCTCTGAGAGAGAAGATGCTGGCACAGGAGGCGAAGAAGCTGGATCCTAAGGTTAGTTTGCCATCCACAGGCTTCCTTCCCTGTTGCATCACACAGATGGAAGTTCATGTGATAGGTGCGTGCACGTGCAGGCCAAGAACGTGCAGTTCCCGTTGCTCTTGCCTTAGCTTGAGCAAATACACCCCAAGATGGACACAGAGCTGATGGTACAGCATACGCATGTGAAAGAACAGGTGCACGATAAAGGTATTGCACAAATCCAAACAGCATTCCAAATATAAATCAAGAAAATCCATGAATGTTTGCAGAGCCATCAAGAGGCGTGCATGGGGAGCGTGTGAAAAGAAACGTGCACATTTCTATAACTGTAGACAGACGCACACAACCCTCAGTCCTACAGACTTAAAGGAGTGGCATTGTGCATCGCTTACTTTTCAAATAATGGAAGTCCTCGTCAGTGGCACCATCAGCAAGTTCAGTAGACCATGTGTAGATTAGCCCTCAAATGGACTCCTTAACGACCTGTGCGTAACCATTTCAGAATGAATCTTTGCCACTTTGCAGCAAATATCACAAAGTAGCAAGATCAAATTGATGACAGGAAGATTGATCTTGTTCAGCCGAGGCTACTTCTTGTCTGGAACACGGGCCCACATTGCAACGCTGCACTAAACAGTGGAGCTTAAACTGAAAATTAAACGTGTATGGATCGCTCTTTTGCTAGCGATGGGGCGTGGGGTGGCTGTGTGCAGTTCTATTCTCTATTGTGAAGTGCAATGGTGCACTGCAGTCCCTCTAAACAAGATGCTGCCTCAGGTGAACAGTGTCGGGCCTCTGTGTAATAGTTGCTGCAGAGTAATGGAGATGCATTCTAAAACGGCTGCCTTCATCTCCCATCAGTGCTAATTTTGCAGGCTAATTTACATATAGTCAATTGTATTTCTCCATGTTGCCACTGATGATCACTTCAGGATTTCGAAAAGAAAATGACACAAACTACTCCTTGAATCACACATTTGCTTTCCCCGTTAATATGAATACTCGGTAACCAAAAACGTGCCAATGCAAAGAACTGCTTACATATTAGTGCGTGAAAGATTAACGTGTTAGGTGAACACAGGATAGGAAACATGTTTGCATGTCGGGTATGTGAAAGAGGAATGCATGCAATTGGATAAATCTACTTTGGTGGACGTGCAATTGCAGGAACGATGTATTGGGAAGATTTTGATGCTGTTCGATGTGTTGATTTGTGTCTTTTGATGTGATTTCTGCACAGTTTTTCTATAATTTGTTTGCTTGGGTGTGGCTTGCGAGATCGCTTTTGAAAATGATTTCTTTCAGATTGTTGGGTTGTCTGAAGACCAGTACTTCACATTCTGAGGAGACTCCTCTCAGCCTTTAGTCTTCCTGGAGAGTGGTTTGGAGGTGTTAATCTTCTTCCAGACGTCAGTTGGGGATGGCAGGTGACCACCAAGGGCACGTGTAGTTGGTGGTCTTTTTCTCTCTCTATCCCACATATTGATTTTCCGGAATTAATTTTGTTCTGTGAAACTAGTCAACCATAATATTTTTTGGACTTCTCATCCTCTGAAAATAGGTTTGATATTCATGAGCATATTACTTCTTCGATTGAATTTGTTTTCTCTGTTTATCAAGTGTGCTGGAGGTTGCTCTCTTTCTTTTGTTAACTAGTCCTGTTTCTGGTGGATCATGAACGATGGGCTAATTGTTTAATTGTTGATCGTGCTCTAATGACTTGTGCTCTAATGACCTTCATTTGTGTCCGTGTTCGCCTTTCTACGTCTGTTACGATAGAATCCTTTGAATCCTTTCTAACATTTTGAGACCACTAGATGGTTGTTTGTCTATGGGTTTCATTGGGCATATGAGTTTTCAAAATTCGCCTCAAGACACATCTGCTCTTTGCCGGCTCATGTCTTGTGCCTGCAGTTTGTTCTACCATACTGTTTTCATATTTGTTCAGCGCTTTGACGTAAAGCGCTATAGAAATACAATAAAATTCAAATCTCTCTTTGGAGAGCCCTGAGAGTTCAGCCTAATTTGGCTCATTCTTTGGCATACTCACAATGCATATCTGTTCCTTAGGGGCGCTTAGTGGTTTATTGGGTCCAGATTGACCAGTTTCTCATAAATTGAGTTTTCTAAATCCTAGTCTCTGGCTCAGTATGAGTTCAGTGCATTTTATTTGCACAGATCTCTACATGCAGTGATAACAATTACCAAAAGTGGAGATTCGTGGGTCTGCACGTCAAATTCAGTAAGGCACTTACGCCGTACCCGCAGAAATGGATGCAGATTTTTCTGGCATACCACATGGAGTATTTCCGAAAGTCTACACGCTGTGTATTTGACATTTTTTTTAAATCCATCAATTTCCATGCTTGTTTTCAGAATAGATTTGATACTGTACTGGAAACGCCTCCTATTTCTACTGTTGGGATCATACTCCTAATGACCCGGTCAGTCTTTTCTTTCTCGTTGGTGATTAAAAGATGTTGAAGTCTTGTGTAAAATGGCCCAGTCCTTTCCTTACTTTTTTTGCATGTATTCCTTTTTGCATGTTAAGATGGTGATCCATTGGGTTTAAGGCAGCGTTGCTGTGTACAACAGGTAGTGTAGATATAGGCAACAGGTTTTGTGAAGGTTAATTCTTTGGGGAAGAGAGAGTCTGATTTAGAAAAAGAAATTGCTGTTGAGCCTTGCCTGCATCCTCAAAAGGTTCTTCAGTTTTCATTTATGTATGCTTTATTACATCATGTCCTTGTTTTAAAATGTAGAATGAATAGCGTAATAGGCTGACAAAGTGCAGCTTCTAGTTTACACACAAAAAATGGATCTTGCAGAGATGATCCATTTATTTTGTGACTGCTCGTTTTGAAGAACGCATGGGTCTCTTCTTCAGGCCGTTACTTTACACGTTATGTTAGCTCGTATTTGTATGGCTCCTCCTGCCATATGTAACAGCGTTGCAGCACTGTGGGCTTGGTGGAACTTCAGGAGAGAGTAGTGTGGGAAGCCGAGAGAATGGGGCATAGCAGTGCATTCAGCAGTACTAGTAGCAAAGGACTGTTAAGGAACATTCAGAACTGTCTAGGAAAGGCAGAACATCTGGTGTAGATACGTTGGACGACGAAGGGTGGATAGAGAAAAAGCGCAAAGTATGGTGAGCTGGCAGAAATTATCTGCACAGCAGGATCACATTTTTCATTGGACTCCAGCTGTATTCTATGGAGCGCAGCGCTATGCGAGGAAAGGAAGAAGGAATAAGGTGTTACAGATCTCTAGGGCAACTGTCTAGAGTTGAAAGCTCTGCTACGCTTTGAATTCAGTGTACAAGCAGATGGTAGCGGCTGCAAGATATTTGAACTGAACTTTTGTGGGACTCCATCCCGTGTTCAGGGCACAGCTCCAGAGGGAAGGAAGCCAGATAAAGTGACCAGTCCCCCAAAACAACGAGTGCAGGTCCCAACTGATTGCCCCATTTAGTAAGGAGGAACATCAAGGTCCTGCAAGACTGACACAGAAGAGAGACCCAAGCCTGTCGAGTAACGCAGGGAACATCCACCTTTGAGGTGGAACCAGAAAAGCAGCACCACGCACATGGAGTTGAAAAGGGAGACGCCAGAGAGCCGGTGGAGCACTGCTGCCTTCAGCAGAGAAGCTCCAACCTGCCAACGAAGAGGAAACCCGACTGCCAGAAAATAGTCGGCCGTCACCTTCTGGAACCGACGCTTAAGTCATGTTGAGCCCCAACAGGAAGAACTGACGCACCCAAAGTGATACCAAAGACCGGAGGGAAACCAAAGTTGCAGTTTTGCACCAGCTGAGGAGACACCTACCCAGAGGAACGTCACTGTAGCAAACCAGGTACACACTGCTTTCAGGGAACTGGGAGGAGGGTGTAGAGGCCCAGCCATACCCCAAGCAGGGGTGAAATACAGATACCCCAAGCTGGGGTGAGAACAAATATACCCCAATGGGCTTTGTGGGGGGAGAAACAAGGTACCCCCAGCCCAGGTAAGAAACCAGCTATCCCAAGGCGCGGTGAGAGGCACGCGATCTCAAGATGGGGTGTGAGAAGCTGAACAACAAGGCGGGGTGCGTGAAGTAGGATCCCAAGGCGAGGTGTAAGCAACAAGCCTCCCAGGCAGGTAGGAGGAAGTAATACCCCAAAGTGGGGTGAAAGACACTATTTCCAGACTGAGTAATTATGATCCAACTACTAAAGACAGAAACTATTATCCAAGGAGGAGAGGAAGGATGGAGACATCCGGCAAACCTGAACTTTGAACTGTATCACTGGCAAAGTGGCCTGGGAGAAACCAGAGGGGTGTTTGGGTGTGAGTCAGAAGCCAGTTAACACTTACTATGTCTAGTAGAAATCCCTTCCCAGACATGTCTTGGTTGAGTTTGTGTTAATCCTTTTGTTAGTGGTAGGGACCAGTTTCAATGTTGATTAGGCTTTGGACAGAGGATTGTGTTTTGTTTGTAAGGCATTGTGATTAGAACACTTTATTAATTTTGATAGATTAGTGTAAAAACTAGGGATACAATAGGCCTTAGCACCTTTGTTTAATAAAACAAAGTCGGACTTACCACAGACCACAAAGATAAGAAGCTCATATAAAGTATAGGGAGACTTTGGAAGAGTATAATGAAATAGGCTTACCTGCGATACAGTGCATTTGCATCCTTACACTTGCTGCAGCCTGAAGAAGGCCTTGAGATGAAGGAGAATAGGTGTCACGACCCTCGCCCAAAACCCCCTCTGGCAAACCCATTGGCCAGGTAGAGTCAGGACTCCAGAGCCTGGCATCCTCTTCAAAAGCCCTCATGGGGCCTGTCCTGGCGCCATGGGCGCCAGGCTCATACACCATGAAAAACAATGTGCTTGGGAAGTACTTTATTGTATTGTCAGCCAACATGGAGGCATCCACATAGCTTGGTTCCTAAGAACCAAGCAATGTGTCTAGTGTTTTGGGTGTGGTAGCTAGGCACTATTTACCTGGACTATTTTGTTGGGGCTATTTAAACCACACCCGAGCAAGACAACTCGCTTCGCGTTACTTTGCAGCTTGCAACGTGACGCTCACCATGTCCAGCTATTCCCTCGAACCTTGGAGAAGCAGAACCTGCAAGGAGACAAAAGGAACATCATTAGCAGGAGCATCTTACCTGCAGTCTTCATCTTTAAACACTTGCAGCTACTGAGAATAGCTTCCTCGAATCTGCACACCTCCCGGACAGAACGACCTGAAAGAGGAAGATGGAGGCAGCATTAAAGAAAGCAGTAGAGACATTTACAAATTACAAACTGCTCAAAAGGCTTACCTGGCTGGTCGCCTCTCGGCTGGCACCACTCCGGACATTCCACTTGCGCTGAAGAACACTGCGACCTACAAGGAAGGAAAACACAGGTTCGCAAAGGTAAGACTTTGCAGCGCTGCCCATAGCGCTTACTTAGCGCATCATAGCGCTCTTTATGCACCATCATTTAC
Source organism: Ambystoma mexicanum (assembly GCF_040938575.1). Lineage (NCBI taxonomy): Eukaryota > Metazoa > Chordata > Amphibia > Caudata > Ambystomatidae > Ambystoma > Ambystoma mexicanum. Next base: position 317,265,252 of record NC_090926.1, read on the forward strand.
CAGCGGGGCTCAACCAAGCCAGTTCACCGCGCTGAAGCTCTGCATACCTAAGGGAGAAAAAAAGAGACATTTTAAACAAAGAAAGGAATGCAGGATAGCAACAAAACTAAAGAACATCAATAAGACGTATCTGAACAATATCAAACGGGCGGACGTCAGTGAAGTAACTAAACCGCACTCGCCCATGAAAGACAACGCGCCCCTGCAAAGAAGGCAGGACGGACAGCATGCCTAATTCTACCACAAGGCAGAACCTCTACCACAAGGCAGAACCTTCCCCGGAGACCACATCAGGGCAAAGCTGAGAAGCATACCAGCGAGTAACCCGGCTGGGTGGCGTCCCTGTGGATACCAGGTGAGCGTAACAATAGGTTGCAGTACACAATGGCTGAGACCCTTAAGTTAGATTCCTGCTGTCTCACTGGATCCTTGAGAGATACAAAGGGGTGCTTCACCCTAGGTCAGCAGTTTGTTTTCAATGGATGTACATCTTCTGACCAGCCTAGTAGGTCATCAGTGATTGCTTGCATTTCCCCTTTTGAAACCCTTCAGGGGACGGTGGCTTACTTAGAAGACATTATCCAATAATTGGAAAGAGACACATCGGGAAGATAAGTTGATGAGGCTGAGAGCTAAATGTATTGAGGCACAGGATTCGTTGAATCTGCCAGCATGGGGAAGTGGATAAGTCAAAAGGCTATTAGCTTAGTGGATATGCCAAGAGTGCATATCCCCTATGGTTGCACAGAACTGGGGTTGATGGCTCAGTACTTCTGATTTTACGCAGGGACACCATAAAACAAATCCATCAGACATTATTGCCAGTATGTACCACACAGACACTCTTTATTTCTAGCAGTCAGACTGCAGAAACACTGGATTAAAGGCACTTCCCTAGACTCTGAGGGGAGAACACGCAGGACGCCCTGATAACTAAGGTACAATTGGGGTAGCCATTGATTTAACTAATGGCCTGGAAGAGGACTGCCAACAACCACAAATAACTAATGGCATGGAAGAGAACTGCCAACACCCAGAGGTAAATGAGACACATGCCGAGCTATTCTATAAACACATTTTTAGTTATGTAGAATTTCATTTTTGTGCAATATTCTCCCCATTTGTGTGTCCCCCAGCACGTTTTGCTGGACTCTTGGATTTTATCAGTTCGCTTGAGTGAGTGGGAACCTTGTTCCCCACTCACTCAGTCTTTTACTCTACTCCTGGGAACCTTTTTCAATCCTTGGTTGTATCTTTTTGAAGTAATGCTTTCCTCCAGCGTTTAAGACATCTGCAATGTATTATTGCAGCACACAGCACTTACTGTGAAGTGTTGCTGTGAGCTCTTTGAGCTACCCTTTTTATTTTCCTTGTGATAACTACTGTTTCCAAGGATGGCCGGGATACTTTCTATCCTAACTAACTTTTATTTTGTGGACTCCGCACACACCCCACTTTATGTGGAGTGATGAGGGGCCACAATGTTTCCTTTTTTCCACTCCTGTATCTTTCTAAGTATAGTGACTAGTTTTAGTTGCTGGTGGCAGTGGATATTTTGTACTGATTTTTACGAATTTTACACGCAGGCTGCTGACGCAGCTACGGTAAAGGTCACATGGGTCACCATTGACCTTAAATGGTGCCAGTCTTCATTTTTCACCAACTCTTGATGACTTGTCCTTTCTTGGGCCGCCTTCTGCCGTCCTCGGTGGGGGAGGTCCCGCTCACTCTTTTGTCTTTGCTGGGCTCCCATTGGAAAGCCCACCCAGCGTGTCTGGGAGGACAGGAAACTGGGTGTGCACCAAAACTCTGCAGGTCTTTGTCCACCAGTATGTCTGCCAGAATCCAGTTCCGATTGGGAGGCCTGCTGTCCCAAGCCACCACACCAAGGTTTGACTGTGGCATGACTGCTGATTGGCTGGGTCCCTGCATAAAGGCGAGGGTCCTGGAGCAGAATGGGATAGTTGACCCATGGAATGAAGAACCCGAAGGACATCTCCAGCCACCTGCAGCCGACTGCCAGTGACTGCTAAGTGACCACTGCTGCTCCAACTTACTCTTCTGATTGACAGGGACGATCCAGACAGGATGATTTCCTCCCCTGAACTGGTGTGCCTAACAGGTTTTGAGACAACCTGCATTGTGAGCCGTCCTTAGAAGAGCTGTGACCGTCCTGGGCTGCAATTCCCCAATACCCTGGGACCTGGACCAATTTGCTGTGCATCATCTCCTGAAGCACGGTTTCGTCTGGAACTACGTGGGCATCGTGCTGGACCTACAGTGACTTTTTCCCGGTGACCAAGAACCGGAGAGAAGTCTGCTATATGTTAACTGCTGCTGAACCGAAGACTGTGTTGAGTCACATCGAGCCAGTATCGTGAAGATAGTCTGCTGGGCACCCCATTGTAAGAAGCTGACCGTCTGCTCCTGCCAAAAGTTCATTCTTCAGCCTCCAGAACTCCAGGCCAAGAACTCAAACCAAAGCGGCTGTCGCCTCACCTGGGGTCCCACCGGTGACACCGTCTTCTTTCTTCATCAAAAGTTACTGTCACGCTCCTAGGTACTCACCTGGGTGCTTGCTCTGAGCTTTCTAAGACACATTGGGCGGACAACCCCACTGTGTTCTCCCAAGCCTAAGGACACTGGTCCTTTGGTCTGCAGTTCTCCAGGGGTCTGCCTGACCTCCCTGATCCACCTTTTAACTAAAAAGAATTCCTACCTGCAACATAGAAGAAACCTGCAATTTTGACAACTTTAACAGTGTCTGCCTTTTTGTTCTTCCACACAGGGGCCCTGTTTCCCCAGTGTCCCAACTGACTTTGAGACTCTCATTCCCTTATAGGGCTGGACCTTCTAAAGAATAGGTTGCCTAAAAGTACTTAATAGAATCTGTTGCTTACTTTAAATGTTGCTTATAAGAAGTGATTCGCTAAACTTGAATTCTACTCAAACTACTTACCTGTAGGTCACCTAAGACGTTTACTATTGAACTGAGTAATGCTTAACAAAAGTCTTACTGCTGTAAATGTGAATAAGTTTACTTACCTGTAATTCTAATACTGTGTTGGCTGCCTTAGTGTTTATCATAAATAACAATATTTCTATGAAACTACTGTGCATACGAGTATTCTTGACTATAGGTGTGCCCTGAGTTATATGTATTTACCTACAGCCCTTCTCCCCCCTAGACTAAGCCTGGCTGCTCGTCCATTGCTACCAAACCTTTTGGGTAGTTCAGGCCAAAACGAAGAGTTGGAGCCCTGTACTCCTAAGAGTGCGTCTTCTAAAGTCCTAGCACAGGTGTGCTTTAGTAAAACTCCCAAACAATAGTACATAAGAATATTCCTTGGAAAGGGCCTGCTCCCAAGGTCTATGTGGGATGTTACCATAGTTAACATCCGAAAGCCAAGGAACGGCTCTCTGCATTGCGAGTCATTCAGCCATCTCTCTGCACAACGGAGATGAAAATGCTTACAGCCTGTGACCGTAGATTGCAAAGGTGGCACCCACGCCTTCTCTCAACAGAGCCTATAGTACTAGTCATGGGCAGTGGGGCGGGCAGGGGAGAGAGTGCGTGCTTGTACCTGGGTTGTGTACTGTAGCAGATTTGTTAAATGTTTATTAAGATGAAGTGAGAGGAGTAGGTTAGGATTTTCCACCTAAATCTTCTAGGAGGGAACGATGTTACTCGACATACAATCACAGAAATGAGGGGGATTTATTTTTTTTTATTTTTTTGGAGCTACATTATGTCCCTGGGTGTACTTTTGATAGAAAACAGAGCTGGTCCATGCAGTGTAATTTTTTCTAATTGCCTCTCCCTTCATCCAAGACTGACTCAGTTTTCCCTTTGAAATATAGAAGTATCATGAGTATTTTGTAACTGCCCCTGTAGATGCCAAATAAGTGCTCGATACACGGCTCCCAACTGAATATTTTCTACACGGCCAAGGAATTGTAAAGAGGCCATACGGCTTAACAGTTCCAGAGGCCAGAGCATAGGGTTAAAAATCCCCCAGACAATATACAAGCAATTGGCGATACAACAAGCATACCTGTTAACCTTTTCAAATGGAAATGCGGGTGAAAAATGAACATTTTGCGGGTGAAAACTCCAACATCTATAGACGGTCAACTGGATTGGAAGGTGAGTGTGGTGATGTGCCTTTAAGAAACAGCGTCATGACCGTGTGGGAATAAAAGGGCATCACGCACACAGTGCGGCAGCAGAGAATCGAGACAGTGTACACCAGTCTGTGTCTCTTATTGCAGCGAGGCCCTGTGTGACCACAGAGGACACAACAATGGCGACAACGCGGCTCTAGGTGGCTACTGCCACCAGAAACCCCGTGTGGTGTTTGGTTTTGGGAGCGGAGCGACCTGTCAACCGGCGCGCGGGTGTTGCTTGCTCAGTAGCCCGTGTCTTCCATCATCGTGGCCTGCCACCCGGCGGGGGTGGCGCACACCTGTTGTGCTGGCCCTAAGCAGTGTTTTTCATCGTGGGCCGCTCCCGGTAGCTGCGCACATTACACTGCTGGTGAAGTGGTCGTTTGCACCACACAGGAATGTTGAGGTCTTCACAGGCTGATCCCTGAGATGGCTGATGCTGGCACACAAGTGTGCCTACCACAAGGAAGATCAAACTGAAGGTGGGTTACATTGGACACACGCCAAGCACAACCAATACACGAATGGGTTGCGACTCCAACAACATGGAGGCTTGTGCGCCCAGTCCCTCGTAGGACACAAGGGACCTGCTTTGTCTCACAAAGGATATCTCACGAGGATGCTGTCCTGTGCACTCATCAACAAAAAACAACCCCCAGAGCCAGAGTGGGTGGCGAGTGTGGTACACACTAGGGCTGACTGAATACAACCTGTATAAAGGCAACCAGGCCCACACGGCACGTCCAGGGCCATTGAATCTACCCGTAACACTCCACTCGGTTCACATTGCAGATGAGGTCAGAGCACTGGCGGGAGGAAGAATACTGCGCCAGTAAGGAGCACTAGCCCATTGATAGAATTTGATGTGTCCAGTCCCACTCAAGTCTAGGCCCACGCTGTAACCTATGCGTGGAATGACTGGACATGTACTTTGATGCGGTGGGTGAACAAAATGACGACACGAAAAAGTCCACGTTGTTGTACTCTGCAGGGCCGGCTGTACATAAGGTATTCAAGACTCTCCGCCCCAAAGACAATTCGTACAATGCTGCCATTGCTGCGCTAACAGAATAGTTTGTGCCCATGGTAAACCTAGATTATGACTGCTTTGTTATTTGGTCAGCAAAGCAGAAGGAATGCGAGATGCTCGACGCATTTTATGGAAGGCTGAGACACCTAGCAATGTTGTGTGCCTTGGGGAAGGAAGAGGAGATCCAGCCCCGGATCATTCAGGGAGGCCATTCAGTAAAAATGCAGAGACAAATACTGAGGGAGCCATGGATAACATTGGCCAGAATCCTGGAACTTGGCCGATCCCACAAACTCCCTGATGTGAGTGCTTCCGCCATGGATGCCACAGTCCAGTCCATAAAGCTCGAAGACGTGTGCATAATAAGGCAGCAGACGACTAAACACACCCAGAGAAGTCCATGGCAGGAAAAGCAATATCGGGCTGATCGGACCCCAAGCTGCCCTCAGTGTGGTTACAACCTTCCACACATGACTGCCCTGTCAAAGGCCACACATACGGAAAGTGTGGGATATTGAACCACTTTGCAAGGCTATGTAGAGGACCAGCGACGGCCACCCCGCAGAGGGGCCAGGCCAAACCAAGGCCGAGTGGGCAATGACCCAAGAAATCGATCGTCCAAGTCGAGCCGGATGAGGAAGGAGAGGAAAATCAGGAAGATGTCTTTTTCGTCTCCAGTGTTCTGGAAGTGGGGAAAAGGGGCAAATATCAACTGAAGTGCATTGTTTGAGTACACGACAGAGACATCCCTGTCCTCATTGACAATGGGGGCTATGTGAATGTGATGGTGTCCGCTCGCTATGCAAGGCTGAGTGGCCCTCCCATCCTGTCCTAGACAATGGTGACAATGTTCACTTTCGCTGGAAAGATGCCCCGACTCCTGGAGGGTGTATTTGTGACTGACTTAATCCATGACCCGAGAAAGATAAAGGTGCAGTTCTTTTTTTATTAATTTTATCGAGGTAACACCATTGGGGTGCGCTGCAGCGGAAGAGGTTAGTCACCTTCATCTTGGGTGTGTACGTTGAAGACGTGCACTCGCTAATCGAGCATTTTCAGGATGTTTGAAGGAATTGGACAAATGAAAGGCGACCGACCAAGTACACCTTCACATCGACAAAACAGTTCAGCCAACTGCGCTTAAGCGCATACCGTTTCACATCTGTGACGAGTTGGAGAAACTCGTACGGCTAGACATCATAGAGCCTGTGGAAGGGCCTACCCCTCGGTCTTGCCCATCATGGTGGCAAGAAAACCAAAACAGCCTGATGCAGTACGCATTCTGCGTGCACATACGCCTCCCGAACAGGGCCATACGGAGGGAGCACCACCTTATGCCAACTATCGATGACATTGTTGCTGACTTACATGGTGCTGTTTTTTTTTTTTAAACTCTGCCTATGGGCCTGGTGCCATCAACTGGTCCTGCACCCAAAGGCCTGTACCGCTATAAGGCGTTTGAACTTTGGCATTTTCTCTGTCGCTGAACTTTTTCAAAACGCAGTAAGGGATGCCCTGGCAGGCCTCCAAGGCGCTATAAACATCAGCAACGGTATCCTGATCTTCTTACGCTCGGAGGGAGAACATCCAGAACGGCTTGAAAGTGCTGAGTGCAGAATGAAAGTACTGGGTCTGATGCTCCACGTGCTTTTTCGGATTCATTTTCCAGGCAGGCGGGATATCGGTGAATCCCACCAAAGTACATGACATTAAGATTGCTATAACCCTGGGGAATGTTTCTGAAGTTTGCTGCTTCCTGGGCATGATCAGATACTGCAGTAGATTCATGAAGGACTTCGCCACAATGTCTTAGCCTCTCCGGAACTTAACCAAGAAAGAGCCAGCATGGCAATGGATGCCGCTAGAGCAGGCCGCCATCGACAATTTGAAGCTCGCCTTGACGGCCGAGAAAATGACATTTTTCAATCCTGGGGTGCCGTTGGGGATCATTGTTGATGCAAGCCCATTCAGACTCTTGCTGTGCTCACCCAGCATGATAACCAAGGGGTGGTGCGGCCAATGGCCTATGCCAGCAGTGCTCTCTCAGCGACCGGTCAGCGGTATTCCCAAATTGAGATGGAGGTGCTGGCAGTGCTATGGAGCTGTTAGCATTTTTACTTTCACATATATGGAAAGGAAGTGGTGGTAGTAATGAAACACAAGCCTCTACTTTCGATCCTGGCAGGATCGTTGCCGAAACCACCGGCCTTGCAAGATGGATGCTGGCCCTGCAGGATACAACATCAATTTGGCCTACCGACCAAGGAGTGACAATGCCGCTGATTACCTCTCTCAATATCTTACCCCTGCTGTGGAGAAAGCGTCGGAAGAACAACATTGGGCGGAAGAATTCATCAGTGTGGTATACGAGGGAAATGTTCCTATTTTGATGTCCCTAGATGAGATAAAGAACACATCCACTGAGGACGAATGTTTCTAGATAATGCAAGATGCCATTACAAAAGGATAGTGGAAGTGGGCATTGGTTAAACTGGACAGACACACTGAGATGGCAAGAAAGGCGTTGGGGCAACTATGGCATGTGACAAGTGAATTGACTTTCAAGGGTGAACTCCTATTGCTGAGAGGCTCCCAGACAGTGATTCTGTCTAAACTCATCGCCCTAGCCCCCCAGGGGCACCAGGGGACAGCAAAGACTAAGGCCCATCTATGCATTAAGGTGGGGTTCCCTGGGTTAGAGGAGAGTGTAGATGTTTGTCCGTAGTTGCAAAGGGTGCCAAGCTGCTGGCTCTGTGCAGAAAGAGATGACCATTGATTCCATGCCCAGAGGGAGCACACGCTGTCAAGTCTAACACATCGATTTTGCTCAACCTGCCGGGAGGACTATTTCCTGATCATGGTGGACCAGTTGTCCCGGTACCCAGAAGTAGAGTTTGTGCCCTCCACTGTGCTCTGACGTCGCACCGGCAAATGAGAAAATCTTTGCCACTCATGATTTTCCAGAGGTGGTGTGCTTTGATAATGGAGCTCCATTTCAGAGCAAAGGTTTTGCAGAGCTCGTGTGCACCTGTGGCATCCGGCACAGGAGGATCACGCCGGTGTGGCTGCTTGCTAATGGCGACGCGGAGAGACTCGCAAGAACTTTGAATAAAGTGTTCAGAAACTCCCATGGACAAGGCTCTTGTCTTAAAAGAGCATTTTATCAGTTTCTTATGGAATACCGCATCACACCACATTGTTCGATGGGAGAGCCCTTGTGGGTTCATCCCAGACGGAGAAGACCGGAATCCTGGGGAAGTCGATGACGCTGATGACGCCAGGATAGAGATTGAGAGAAGAAGAACCAATGAGTACAAAAACGTGAGGAGAGGACTGCATGATTATCAGCTGGCACTTGGGGGATACTGTCCTGGTAAAGATTAGGGACCCAACGGGGAAGTTGACCCTGAATTATGAACCGGACCGGCTACAGGTTGTTGACCTAAAGGGATCAATGGTGACGGAATCAAATGGGCACAACACGGTTATGAGAAATTCATGTTTCATCAAAAAGTATAGCGCCCTGCGAATGAACGAGATGAGAAATCTGTGGGAAAAATGTCATCTGGTGAGTGGAGAGACCACACAAAAGACAACCAGAACGAGGACTCTGGCTCGTGAACAGATGAGTCAGCCCTCCTGGTCCAGACGGTGGTGAGGATGAAACGGCAACTGAGAGGAGATACTCCATCTGAGAGTCTAGAGGGCACCCAGCATATTTGAAGGACTATGTTTTGGGATGACTAAGTGTGTATGGAAGGGCTAGAATGAACTCCCAAAAGTGATGTTGCATCTTAGTTATGTAAGTTCATTAATCTGCTTTATGAAAAGGGAGTGCAGTGTTTTCTTTTCTGTCTCTGCACCCTGCCCTGTATCGGTATGCATGGAATGCTCTGTGTGGGGATGTTATGTTCTGAATGGTTCTGTGAATGTCAGTTGAGAAAATGGGTTGGCTGAAAGAGGATGCCGGTCAGAGGCATAGACAGTGTAGGGCCTGAGTGGGCAAGGCCCACCCAAAATCTGTAAATGCACACTCAGCATAGCTGTGTGGGCATTTACAGATGTTCATGTCACTGTGGTGGGCCCATCTACCTTAGCTTCAGGCCCCACTTGTTAGACAATCTTGGCTACGCCGCTGATGCCGGTGGATGCCTAACCAATTTACCTGATGTGGCCAAAATGTATTCCTGTACTGGCGGAACTTGGTAAAGATGTTTCATGTTCCTACTACAGGGTCTGTGTAATGTTTGGCCAGGAACCAGACTTAACTTGTGGTGCTGTGCATTTAAGAAACACTGTCATGGCGGTGTGGCAATAAAAGGGCATCGCACCAGCACGTGCAAACAGTGCGGTGGTGTAGCCAGAGACAGTGAACACCAGTCTCTGTGTCTTATTGCCACCAGGCCCTGAGGGAACGGATTCCATGGCTGGTGTCACCAGCCCCAAAGGGAGTGCTTTGATAGTTGCAAAACGGTGGTGAAACAGGTCCAAAGGGCTAGAACCCTAATTTATGGAATAGCCGTGTACTCCTCCCAGCATTTGTCAGAGGTTGGAGGGAATCAAACGTATAAGTGCGACCTGTCATTTTTTGTTATTAGCCCACAGGCCACGGCCGACGACCTATGGTGGCAGAGTGAGGCTGGGAATCGAAATTGGTTTGCAGTGTGTTGTTGAGCGAGTGTTCGAATCGTGCTGCGCACGGGCCCTCACAAAGGTCCGGCAGCTCGATGGCTTCAGCATATGGGCGCTGATGTGGGTCGTCCCGTGCGTTCTGTTCTCAGTTTGCTCTGTGTGGAGAACACTGTTGGTGTGGCGGGGGATGTCCTGCATGCGAGGGCCCTGCGTACCGGAAAACGCTGGCCACCGCAGTATTGGCAGTCTCCCCCGCCCCGCTCTTCCCTCCAGATTCGTCTCTGCCCCCACGCTTTCCTGGCGGGTCGGAAGTGGTTGATTTCATCCCCCTTTCCGCGCGGAAAAGCTTTCAAGTAGTTGTGAAAAGTAACATAGAAAAACAGAGTGTCCGATTGCATTCGTAGTAGGATTTCGGCTGTAAGACGTTGTTTTATAAATGCAAACAGTTTGGAATTTGTCATAATCTGGTCCGTGAAACATAAACAGATGGAAGTGATTTAGACCTGACAAAACGGTGGAGTGCGCGCATGCCTCTGCCGCCATCTGCTGGCTACATCCTGAATACTGCAGCACCCAGTCTTTGTATCCAGAGGATTCGGTGCAGTCGCGGCGCCTTTAACAGCTGTGATGGATGGGCTCCGACTCTACGCCACAGTGTTTAGGACTGATGTTAATCACTATGGGATTGGCTGGAGTGACCCCCAACTCGTCACCTTCCGTTCCGAGTGGCTCGCCTTTCGCCATTTGTAGATAATGTCTTGACTGAAAGAGTTCTCCTCGAGTATTCCCTGTTGTGCACACTGGCAAGGCATTAAGGTCTCGGGTTAAGAGTGAAGATTCGTTGTTTCTCATGTTAATCAAGATTAAACAAACCCTGACCAATCAGGATTTCGTTATGCGCGCATTAATCTTTCTAGACTCTAGGGCCACTTTCCCCTGACGCCTTTATCCATTGTTCTGGAAAAGGTCACCTACGCAGCTTATTCGAGCACCATGCCTTTATAATGTCAATCAATGGTTTGCTTGCTTAATGAAACTATACAGATAGGAACATTGAAATAAGAGAAACTACCAATACAAAATATAATACATAGAAAGTCTTACTACAATAAAATGTGATGCAAAAAAAGCAAAAATGCGTATTTTTCTCTGACTTCACTACATTAATTTTGCATGAAATTGATGAGACCATTCTGCTAAATAGTGGATTAGCCCCGGGTCACACTCCGAATTGATGACCCTGTGCTCCGTATTTCTGAAGAAGACACGGAGACAGGTCTTCTCGCAACGGAGTACGGCCGCAACTAGACCAGAGCTCCTTTTATTAAACGGCGCGTGCGCTGCCTTGTTGTGGCCCGCGCATGCGCCCATCACATCGTAACATCCCTCCTTTTTCCTAAGAAACAAAACAGCACAACATGAAAGAAACTGAGAAATGTCAATGGGACACACACAATGAGTTCATAACACACAACTAAACATGGCACGGATTGGGCCGTTTCCGTCTCTCTCTGGGCCCTCTAGGCACTGGGGTCCAGAACATAATCCTTGAGACAGGCCCGGCATCGCTGACCTTCCCGGCGTGGGTATCGCCCCTCCTCTCGGGTCGCTTCCTGGGGAGGCTCCCCCGACACGGGATCTCCTGGGTCATCTTCCGACTCGGGTGACGCACTGGATAGCTGAGCGGGCACCCCACCACCTCGAATCCTGGCAGGGCTGTCTGATAATCTTCTCAAAGAAACTAGAGTTCCTGGTAACTGTCCCTCTCTTGTCCGACTCTGTCACCATGGAGCCTTTTACGCGAGTTACACCCATAGGCTCGGGCTCGTAGTTAAGGGACAGTTTCCCTTTGGGATGCCGGTTGCGTATGAGGACGGTGTCCCCTACTTCGATGTTCTCTGGCCTGAGGTTCCTCCGGATGTTCTCACGCTAGTTGTGCTCCCTTCTTGCTTCCAGGGTCTCCTGGTTATCGATGACCCCAGGAGCCTGACTTCCCAGCTCTGGCACCAGGCACTGTGGGCACCTGCTGAACAAGGCTTAGGCTGGAGCCACCCCTGTAGATTGGTGGGGGGTGGCTCTTTACACCCAGAGGAACCAGTATAGATTTTTCCTCAGTCCTCTTGGTTTTGGGTGATCCGAAACACCTTGTTGAGGTATCGCATAACACGCTCCACTTCCCTGTTGGCCCACGGACACCCCGGGGTGTCCTTCCGGTGGGTGACACCACACTCCTCCATAAACGCTGTAAACTGGCGGCCATGGAATGGGGATGATAGTCCGAACACAGCTCTTTCGGGAACCCGTTTGTGGCGAAAACCTTGTCCAGCGCCTGAATGGTGTGATCGCTGGATGTGGATTCGACAAGTTCTACCTCCGGGTAGCGGGACCACTGATCCATTACCACCAAGTGCATTCCTCTCCCGGTGTACCCAAAGTCTGCATGCACCGTCCCCTAGGGCTGGTCACTCCTGTCCATTGACTCAGTGCATGGCTCCCTGGATACCAGAGCGGCAGCTTGACACCAGACACACTGTTGTACGTATTCATCCACTCTTTTCTTCAGGTCGGGGAACCAGACCTTGGTTCTCAGGCATGCTTTGGTCTTGGCTCTGCCTTGGTGGCCGCTGTGGGCTAGTTCAATTATGTGGCCCACCATCCCTCGGAGAATCACAATCTGCCTGCCCCTCAACAGCAGCCCTTCTTTGGACGCCGGCAGTTCATGCTGCACTCGCCACAATGCCTGTAGGTCACACTGCGCCCTCCGAACCTTTCCTGGACAGGTCTGCCCGGAACCTCTTCCAGTGCCCACTGCTCACAGCTGAGTGAACCAGCTGGAAACACTCATCCGCACCAGAGGCTCTCGCCATCTCCTCGAGTGTCAGCGCAATGGGCATGGCCGCCTCGACCACATGCCTCACCACCTCGGCACAGTTCACTCCGAGCTGTTCAGTCTGTGCCCCACTGCCCCTGGGATGGCGGGACAAATAATCAGCCGGGTTGTTTGTGCCAAGCTTATACTGCAGCTTAACCCCATACTCCATAAGGGCCAGCATCCACCTCTCATTCCGCTGTGGTTGTTTGGAGGATGCCCCTGACATAATTGGAATTAGGGACTTGTGGTCGGTGACCACCAAGATGGGTTTCCCCAGAATGTAGAGCCAAAAGTGTTTACAGTCCCACAGAATGGCCAGCGCTTCCCTCTCGATCGGAGAGTAACATTGCTCAGTATCTGTGAGTGCCTTACTGGTGTAGGCTATGGGTCGCATCTGTCCTTGGAAGTCCGGTTGTAGAAGCACTGCTCCCAGTCCCACCGGGCTGGCAGCCACTACCAGCTCAGACTCTTTCTTGGGGTCAAAGAATGCCATTGTTTCCTCACCAATGAGTGCCGCCTTGATGATGTCGAACGCAGCCTGCTCTTCCACTGCCCACGCCTAGGCAATGTCTTTTTTGGTGAGGGCCCGGAGTGGTTCCGAGAGGGAGGCAAGGTTCTCGATGAACCTCCCGCAGTAGTTCACCATCCCCAGAAAACTGCGCACCTCAGATGGATTGTCTGGGGCTCTGGCCTCTTGAATGTCTCTGACCTTTTGTGGGTCTGGTGAAATCCCCTCTGCATGAAACACAAACCCAAAGAAATCAATGCTCTTCTTCAAGAACTCGCACTTTTCACAATGCAAGTTTAAACCCAGGTTGCAAATCCTCTCCAGCGCCTTCTTCAGCCTTGCTAGATGTTTCTTTTCTGTGGAGGCATACACCAAGATGTCATCACTCAGGTTGATCACTCCTGCCAGACCAGTCAAAGCACCCCTGATCACATTTTGAAATGCCTCTGCCGCAGAAGAGATCCCAAAACTGAGCCTCTTGTATCGATACAAGCCATTGTGAGTGGTAAAGGTGGTGATATACCTAGAGTCTGGATGCAGTTAGAGCTGGTGATACCCTGAGCGCAGGTCAAGCTTAGAAAATACCTGGGCACCTTGCAGCTCCCCCACCACATCATCCAGCGTTGGTGTCGGGTGTCGCTCCCTTTTGATGGCCAAGTTGGGCAACCTCATGTCCACGCAGATGCGCACGGCCCCAGACTGTTTGGGCTTAGTCGCCGCTACTATGGGAGACACCCACGGGGTAGGGCCATCCACCCTCTCGATGATTTCCAGATCAATGAGGCTCTGAAGTTCCTGTTCCACCTGTTCCCTTAGATGAAAGGGAATGTGTCAGTGTTTGAGCGCTGTAGGCCTCACAGATTCATCGATATGCATACGTATCTGTTCTCCCTTCAGATTGCCCACGCCCTCAAACAGTCCCGCAAACCTCATAGTATGGCCCTGGATGTCCGACTGGTATGTGAAGTGCACTGTCTATATCCAGGGCGTCTGACGCCGCGCAGCTGAGCAGAGAGTGTGGGCTTACATCCGTGTCAAAGAACTTAGCCCTGATGGATCGATTGGCATGCCTGACGGACGTGGTGAACACCCCTCGAAGTGGAAGTGGATGATCCCCTCAAAATGAGTATATCTTGGCCTTGGACTCGGCCAACGTTGGAGATCCTGGCAGTGCCTCGTAATGTTGCAACGCCATCACACACACTGAGGCACCTGTGTCTATGAAGACAGGGGTAAGGGTCTCGCATATGTCAACCTCACACATGGACTGTCGGCACTTATTCACAATGGCATCGATGTTCGAGATGAAGAAAACATCTTCCTCATCCTCCTCCTCCGCAATGTCCAGCTCCTTGAGATCTTGCTCGACCACAGCCACACTCTTCTGCTTGCACGAGCCACAGCTGTTCGCTCTGCTTTGGCCACTCGAGACCGCCACTGGGTTAGCTGCCCGGCACATCCTGGCAAAGTGGCCCGCGGTGCTGCATCGTCCACACACCCTTGTCTTGGCAGGGCACTCCCCAGAATGTGGAAGATCATACCCACACTCTTGACATTGCTGGGGCAAATCACCCTTCTGTGCAAGCTCAGATTTCTTTGGAGCCCACCTTAGCCGCTGCACTGCCGAGTTCGCATTGCGCCCGATGGCATATGTCTCCTCACTTCTTCCGGGCTTAACCGCGGCATCCATTTTCAAGGCAGGACTGTCCGCCAACTCATATGCTCTCCCCGAGTCCAAGTGAGACCTGGCTCTCAGAGCACTTGACGACGCAGTTTGCCTGAAGTGAACCCTTGGATAAGCTGATTTCTCACCATCCCCTCTTCATTTTCCCACTGACATGTCCTAGCCAGGTGCCGCAATCGCCCACAGAAACTGTCCAGAGACTCCTCATGCTGCTTCTCCCCGCACATCACAAAGCGGTAAAAGTCCTGGTTAGCCAGGGGAAGAAAATACTCTGTGAGGGCATCTTTGGCAGCCTGGTACATGGCAGACGGGGGTTCAGAGATTCATATATCTGATGCATCTCGGAAACCGCAGCATACAGAAGGATGTCTACCTTTGCGTCAGCCTCGGTTTCCCCACTAGCCCTGAAAAATATCTCCAACTTCTTGACTCTCAAGAGCCACTTAGGTCCGAGCTTCGATGGAGGGCCAGACATGTCAAACTCTGGCATGGGCACCAGCGTACCTTGTTGTTGAGGAGCAGGTCTGACGGGTTAAGAGCAGGGGCTGCCGCAGCACCTTGACCACCATCGTTGTCATTCATGGCCACAGGCACCTCTCACTAGTCCAGAGGCCGCAAGTCAGTGCCAGCACCGTAGTTGTCCGCACAGGTCCAGCTGCCAAGCGTTTATAGCCTTCAACAGGATACCCAAAGGCAAAGGCGCTGGAAAAATTGACCCCAACGAGAGTCAGCGCACCACCACCAGGTCCCACGCAGACTTCCAGCAGGTCCTGGCATAAATGGGAGCACTGTGCATGCCCAGACGAAGACACCGACACTGTAGCTTCCCATAAATCAGTCCAGGACCAAAACCCCCACACTGTCCTTCCCACAGCAGGATGTCCTTGTAGGCCGCCGAAAGCGACCAAAATGGTGAAAGACCCAGTGCAACATACACAGCTAGCAGGATCTCCGGGCTGTAAGGGCTCCAAAAAGTCACTAACATCCAAAATGTCTACCCCACAGACAGATGTTGTTGAAGAAGGCTGCGGGCGTAGAACAAATCTTCAAAATTGTCCATTAAAGTTCAGAACATGAAGGTAAACACAGCCATTGTATTTAATAGCTCTGAAGTTCCCAAAAATTTCTACTACGGCGCACAAGCCCCCTGGGAGGGGCTGCAACCGTATGATTCCACAAAATGGCGGCCGCACGTGCACTGCAAGGGTAACACGGCTAGTGAGCACCTAGATAGCGTTCCGGAATCAAATGTTCGATCCGGTGATCTCTCCCCACTCAGGCGTGACCTCGTCGCCAATGTTAAATAGTGGATTAGCCCAGGCTCACACTCCGTATTGAGGCCCCCGTACCTCTGAAGAAGACGCGGAGACAGGTCTGCTCGCAACGGAGTCCCGGCCGCAACTGCAGGCACAGGCTCCCTTTATTCAACGGCACGTGCGCGGACTCGTTCCGGCCCACGCATACGACCATCACATCGTAACACATTCTACCAACAGGATACACTTTCCGTTTGAGGTTCCTTTGAGAAAACATCACATTAAACTTCTTTGAAAACTTGAATCAGTATGCTGCATATGAGCATAAATAACATTCTCAAGTATGTTCAAGAAAGGTGGTGTTAGGGTTCCTTTGAAGGCTGATAGATCTGGGAGAATAGTCCCTGCAATGAGGTGCTGCATTTTTGTTGTAGTATAGTTAAACAAAAGTAAAAACGTTTCACATAAACATTGCATTTACTCTAAGTTCATACATACACATATTAAAAGAAAGTAACATGTTATTTTATGTGCAAAAAGAAGAAAAATAACTGGTCAAACATCAGATCAGTATGTTATTAAAACTTGCAATTTTCTTCAAAATGAATTGCAAAAAATGACATGGATATAATCAAGATTTGCTGTGATCCCCACAGTAATCGCATCCAATGGAGTTCTATCAGTACAGCATTGCCCAACAGGCGATTTCTATCCACAGCCAGGGCTAAATAGACTGTCGCCTGATGTTTTAAACTTTCCTCATCACTGTTCCCACAGAATCTATAACTAGTCTCCCTGTGTATGATCCCATTTGCTTATCCGTTCCAACGCTGGAAGTTGGTTAAGGTGGAAACGCAGGTATGTGTATCCTAGTGTTGGGCATGGGAAGATTGTTCTAGCCTTCTGATAGGCATTGATAAAACCATTGATAAAACCACATGCAACAAATTGCAAGTAGTCCAAAATGGTGCAGTAAGAGTGGTAAAACAGGCTTGACCGGAGAGATCATGTCAATGATGCAAGGCAGAGCCTGCATTGGCTACCCATTCAATCATGAATCCTCTTTCGTATCCTCACCATTACGCAGAAATGTCTTCATGGAAAAATGCCCCTTTACCTGCGAGAACTTCTAATCAATAAAACTTGTGTTAGACTACTTAGATCCAGTCAGCAGAACCATCTTGCTATTCCAAGATGTTGGACGGCAAAGGCCGTGAATGCTGCCTTCTATGCTATTGCCCCAAAGGCTTGGAATGACCTTCCTCTAGAAATACACTGCACTGAGTCCCTCAACATTTTCAAAAGGAAACTCAAGACTTACTTGTTTGCATAGTCATTTGCATCAATGATCTTTCTTTCCTCGCATGTTACTGACGCCTATTGGTTACTTGTTGTCTTTGTTGCGCCCTTAAGCCCAAGGGTCGATGGCCATGCAATATAAATTTAATAAAGTAAAGTAAAGGAGATATATTTGGAGATTTCTTCCCTTTTGATGGCGAATTTGGCATATTCACCATAAAGTGTGTACGAGCCCAATTTGTCCGTAGTTTCCGCCCAATCATACCTAAAGAGCTTTCTTTTAGTGAGGGACGTATTAGTTGCGAGTTTTTCCTTGGATGAACCAATAAGTTGTACAATATTCAACATCTGCTGTTTAAAGCTAGTGATAGTAAAGCCTGATTCCCATGTTTGTTTTGGCCCCCAGCACTGATACAAGGAATCTAGGGCCGGTTTCAGCCGTGTTCCTTCACAGGACTCTCACTGCTAGGGAAATCGGGCCAAACTCGTGTCTTATGATGGTGTTTGGAAGTGTTTGCCAACCCAATGGTTCTTTTCCAGAACAAGTCCCGCATGGAGTTGAGAAAGTGACCCAGATCAATCAGGGAAATGTCCAAGCCATATAGCAGTTTTGGTTCCACCATGAGCAAGTAAAATGGAAGGAGAGGTCTCGGGGAGAAGCGACACAACTATGAGTATATATGCTTCATTTTAATTAGCAGCAGAGTAAATATGTTTTTGGGGAGAGTTTCCAGCTTTCCTTAGAGCTTTTATTGGATACCTTGTATCCCAAGTACCTCAAAGTTTGAACTCTCATCAAGGGATTCTCCGCAACTCTGCAATTAAAGGTTTTAAGGCACTTCTTTGTAGTAAAGATGATTACTTTGGACTTGTGGCCATTAATTTTGAGGTGATTCTCCACCGTGTAATTGAAGTAGAGGCTTAGCTTTCTTTGCAGACCTATGGCCGTAAGATCGAATAATAGTATGTCGTCTGCAAAGGCTATCTAATCGAGAGTTACCAAGCCCAATTTTACAGTGTTGGTTGTGCCTTCCTTCCAGATTTTATTCCTATCCATTAAACAGAGTTAGCGCAACCACACACCCCTGTCGCAGACTTACGAAGGTCGGAATCGAGTCGGTCAGGGCACCCTCCCCATTCAGCCTTACTCTGTCATATTTATATGGAGAAATGGAGAAATGCCAGGAGTTGTGCAAGATGCACAAGAATGTTCCATGCAAGGAGTTTAGCCCAGAGCCTTACTCTACTTCGCGCCTTGAAACACTTGTGTATAGGTGCGTTACAAATGCCATATCATAACATATCAAAGGCATTCGACATGTCTATAGAGGCCATGTAGACTGTTCCTACCCCACATCTTTTTACGGATGCCAATAGCAATGTCCTGAGCGAAAACCTACTTGGAAAGGAGACAACCAGTGCAGTGCAGGCGTTTTTGCTCTTAGTTCCTTCAGCAACAAAGTCGCAAAGATTTTACTCGATGAATCCAAGAGGGAAATTGGCCTGTAATTTTTTGGGTCAGCCTTGTCCCCTGGTTTGTGAATGGGGATAATGAGTGACTGTCTACATGTCTTTGGGGCCCTACCCCTGAGTGACATTGTTGAATAGTTCCTTCAACAGTCTACACCAGGCACTCGTATTGCTTTTGATCAGTATTGGGGGAATGTTGTCAGGACCCGGCACCCTCGATGCCTTGGCTTTCCCAATGGCCCAAGTGATGTCCTCTTCATCCCAGATGTAACTAGTAAGGTCACTGCTTGGTTTGGTGTAAAGATGTGATTTCATCTTTAGGCAGGAAGTATTTTTCCTGCAGGTAGCTGACCCATACCTGCAAGGATATCGGACATATCCTACCCTGCAACAATCTCTTGGTTTTGCCTCCCAAAAGTGACCTAAATTTAGTGGAATCTCCATCAATGATAGTTCTAATAATCTCTTGATTCGTTCTGTTCTGGGATTCCCTTCTAATATTCTTCAAGGTGCCTTTATAGATAGTCAATATCCTATTTCTTGCCTTGTTGTATCCAGCCGCCCCCTTATAATTAAGCAAGACAGCCTTCATTGCCTTCCTCTTGACCATCTTTGCCTCTTTCACCCTAAGATTGGTTGTCGGTTGATGGGCTTTCCCCCCCATGTAGTTTGCCTCTATTAGTAAGATTTTATATGCATAACTGCAGGGTCAAGTTGTAATTTTCTACTTTTAGGGAGGCACCCAGAAAGCCCATATGCAACATTGTTTCTTCGCACTTCCTCATAAAGCTCCTGCATGCTTTTGCATTCCACTTCACCGTTAATCTGCCCCTGTTTTGTGTGATGAAAACAGCACAGTAATCTGCTGGTTGCATAGTCAACCGAAGGCCTGTGTTAAGAATTAACAGTGTATGATCACTGCCAAAGGAATCGCCTTTAACCAGAGGTTCACACAGGCTGACCAAACACGAGGAGACATAGAAGTGGTCAATCCAAGATTTATTTAAGCCCCTGTACCACTGCAGTGCAAACCTGCATGTCCCAACTGGTGAGGTACTGATCTCAACAGAGACCACAGAGCTCACTACTTGAGGCATCCATGTCACAATAAGATCACGCATGCAGAATTTAGATCTCCTTCCAATACAACAAGTTGGTTGTGGGGGTTTCCCCAACCATGACAAAAACAGCGTGTCCAATTGAGTGGATAGATCCGCTAATGTTGTTGCATGGTTCCAATATACATTTACAAAAAGTACATTTTCTTTTCGACATGGTAAGTATACATTGATGGCCATCAAGTCTGGAGACTTTACCTCACCTCGGAATGGGTACAGTTGTAGTACAGGTCTACTGCAATCGCGAGCCCCTCTTTCGGCTGACCTTTATTGCCTCTTGGTGCTTTCCTACAATAGCTATGGTACCCCTCCAATAAAAAAGCCTCTAAGGACATAGTTTCTTGTAACAAGAGCACACCTACTGTCTTTAAGCTCTCGACATTTGATCTAATAAGCCTCTGAAACCCACACACATTGCAAGAGGCCAACCTCAACCAGTTTCCCATAAAGACTGGTTTGATGGAATTTGGACTTCTTAAACATCTCTATTGCCGCCTCCAGCCATGACGATCCTCTATACCACCTCTAGTGTTCCCTTGATCTGCTTTATTGCCTGAGATCTTCTTGCCCTTAGGTGTGACGCTAGGTGGTGGAAGCAGAAATGACTCAGCCGATTCTTGATTTTGTAGCTCTACCAAGTCATACCCAAGAGATTTCAGGGATTCCCGATTGTTCCACACAGTTTGCGCTATTAAGTTAGTTGCAAAGTAACACACTGCGCTCTCAGTGCCATTTTTTGGGAAGGCTACCCTTTGGATATCATCTGAACGCAATGCAGCGATTGCTTGGAACCCGTTTATTATTTGGCCCCTGTTCATGTGGCGGTGGCCACATGTTTCCGGATTTATGGACCAGCCCATTATTGTCCCTAAGAAAATGTCACAAGTCATTTGTGGTATGGTTCCTTTTAGAATTTCATTTTGGGCGTTTCTTGCCAATAGATTTCGGGACTGATCATTCCCATCCATTGTGCTCAACTGTAATGGTTGAGTGCTGCTCTGCTCTTCCACATTCACTATTATAGTCTCTGTTGTACTTGTAGAATAGGACACAGTCTCAGTGGTGTTGTTATTGGTGGTTTCAAGAAAGATAGTGATTTTCGATTGCTTCTTGTTTTTGGTGGATTTCTTAGTTCCCCCATGCTTTTCTTCCATATGTGGTGGTGTTTGTTCAGATTGAACCTCAGTTTGGTCCTCTCCCCATGCTGACAAAGCGCTAAAGAAGTTTGAGTGGTTACCTCTGTTTTTGGTTGGAACTGGAAGTTTTATGGTTTTTATTGTCAAGCGCTGTTGTCTCCCCTTTCTTTTTTGTCTGTTGACCCTAATCCAGCTCTCTTGGGGATTGTGAGTATTTGCTTCCTGTATGTCGCTGTTTGTTTGCTCCGTCCCTTCCTCTATACCACTACGAGAGACCATAGTAGTTTCAGTCTCCTGGACACATAAATTCACCATTGGTGAAGGACTGTCTGGTGCTTCACTGAATCTGATAGATTGTGAATGGTCCTCAATAAATCTGGAACCCACGACCAATACTGAGCCATCTTGTGGTGATGGCTTATCTGTATTTGAATCGTTAACTCCTTCATTCCTCTTCATCGAGCACCACATACTTACGCAAGTTGTGAAATCTTGTCGTAATAGTTTGCAACTCTGTGACACCCTGTTCCAGTGCATTCAGCTTTAGGGCGTTGTCTTCGATCACAGCTTTAATGCTATCCAGTGTGTTTAACTTATCAGTATTTTCTTGTACTGTTTCTTTAATGTTGTTTAGTGAGTTTAGCTTCTGGGTGTTTAGATGGATCACCTCCTTGATGACATCAAGTGTGTTTCATTTCTGGGCATTATCTTGGACCACCTCTTTAATGTTGTCGTAGAGTCTAGTAGGAATTCTAAGACGAGGTGAATAGCCGAGATTGAAGCCGGTCCCATCAATTCCATCTGCAGCATTATGCTAGAGTCCCTCCTTAGAGAGATGTTTTTCGGCGTGAAATAATTATCTCTTGGTAGCTGTTTCAGAATTGGGCGGGGACCTTACGGTATGAGTTTTGTCGAGGACTGAACTATGGAGATGGTTCAAACCATAAATCAGGGTGAGGCCTTCAGTTACTGCTTCTGTAATAGACCCCCCAATCTCTTTTCGGGCTGTACAATGACTGCGCCCGAAGTAACCATCCATGTCGTTAGTTATTCAAAGGGGTGATCCAACACGCTAACTTTGTTGCCGTTCAGAATAGCTTGGCACACCAATCCTTGCCTGTCCTTACCCACATTAGTAGCATCCTCAGGGGGGACATTTATGTTCTTGCAGTTAGCCTCTGTGACCTCCAGGGGTGTATTTACATGCTCACTCACCACCGCTGTAGCCAATCTGGCATAGGATGTTTAGCAAAAGTGGCATGCATTTTGTCCAAAGCACCATTTGTGTTGGTGCATGTATTTTCTTGAGCAGAATGGGAAAGACTTTCCAAAGTTAGCAGTTTGGTAAGGGTTTACCCACTACTTGTGAATAGAAGGTGAGCTTCTGTTTCTTAAAGCCACAATCATCTGACACACTTTCATTTGTTGGTTCCTTGCCATTAAAAGCCTCCAAAGTGGGATAGAGATCCTGGTTTATCGTTCATAATCATTTCGGTGCTTATCATGGTAGTATCACTCAGCCCTCCCTCTACTCATGAGCTTTCAGAGCCAGTCTTTTTTGGTGATTAGCTTTTTATCGCTTCGTAGTTTGGACATCGGGACAAAAAAAAAAAAGGTTTAAGGAAGGAGAGGAGGTGCAAAAGCGCTGTCTGTAATACTGAAAACAGAAGAAGATTGAAGGTTAGTAAGCCTGGGTTTTTTGCGATTGTCCTGGTTGTAATTCAATGGGCAGAGCCCCCATCCCAAAATGTAAAGTTACTAAGTGCGGTTCTCACCCACTGAAGTTGCCGCCCGCTGCTTGCTCCTCCTGCTCCACACTGCCAGAGACTGCAGCAAACTCAGCAGTGAACTCCGTTGCGCTCCGCGCCTCACAGGGGTTTTTGTCAAAGGCGCCTCCTTGCACAAGTAGACTCTGTAGACAGACACTGCTACCAGAGACTGCAGCAAACTCCTGTTAATGGGGTTCTGTTAACGCTGAATACAAAAATAGGGTTGTGGCCAGGAGGTGGAGAGGCGACATGGCGGAAGCTCTGCTTCCACCAAATTTCCTAAACCGATGCTTTACTGGACTCTACAGCTGGGAGTTTTAACCAATTTCAATGCCCTGATGTTATTTGAAATGTACTGTCTCCCACAAATTGACAAAAAAAGCCCCACTGCTACTTCTCAGTTTGTTGTGTAAAGTCTTTAGTTCTCTTTAGTAAATGTAGGCTACACCAATTCCTTACACAGTAACGGTCACTGGCAAAAGCAGTACAACATTTATTCACAGGCAACAGAAGTAAAACTTTCCTGACATACATGAATGGTGCAATATGTGTAACAGCATAGAAAGAGGCCACCACACAAAAGTGAGGCACACCAAAAGCTTCCATCATGCACGCACTGAACATGTACCACATAGGTACATTCATATATGGGGTATTGCAAGGATCTCCCCATTTCTCCTCCTCTTCAATCTATGTATTGAATTCCTCAGACAAATTCTTAAGCACCATAACATCAACTCTCACCAATACAAAGACACCCAATGTACCACCAAATCTCCTCCCCCCTCACAGCTCCACACTCTCTAACTGTCCATCCTCCAACACCACCTTGATGGCCAACCACTTCCTCAAGTTCATCCCTTCTAAATCAGAATACCTCCTCATCTGCCCCCACCGCAGGCACAAACCTGATCTAACCCCCTGGATCAATATATTCCCCAAAGACAACCAACACAGATCCTCCTCCACACCAATCAAGTCCTATGGCTTCACAGAGTCGCTGTCACGAAAACATGCAACCTACAGCTACACCTACTTTGCAAGATAAGAAACATCCCCTCCACCCCTCCCCCCGACAGCTTTCATAGCACTGTCCAAGCACTAGCTCTATCCAAGTTGAACTACTGAATTACTATCCACAGTGGACGTCCAACAATACCATTGCCCCCCTGCTAGCCACACAGAAAGTAACCCATTGATTTACACAACACCTACCCAAACACTTTGCCTCCACTTTTTTCCAGCACCACTTTGAACCAATAACCCAGAAAGTTGCCTTCAAAGGACTCTGAGTCATACACAAGGCCATCCATCTCAGCCCCAAGCCTACCATCGCAACAAACTGAAAGCTAGACTGCACACAAAAGCAAGCCTCACACAATCGGTACCAAGAGACTGGGGCACTCACCCACCCCACATCTGTGCTACACACTCCATCCCGATCTTCTGCTAAAGCCCCCAAAATGTGCCACTCTTTCCGCGCATGTAACCGACCATACCACCTACGCTGCTATCTTTTGCCTATCCTAATCTTCCCATCCAGACTTGAAAAACTTCTTTTGCACCTCTTCTTTTGAACTTTTTAAGGTGCTCTGAGACCCTCTGGGTAGGACCAGCACTGTCTAAATGTTTAAAATAAAAAACAAAATAGTCAGCAACATATCAAGCTACTATCAGACGGAACAGCTACAGCGTGGGAAGCAGCAACGCCAACTTCCCTTAAAGGCACCCAAAACGGTCAAAGCCTAGGTAGGCAACAGTGCTGCAAGTTTTCCAGAAGTATGAGCGTTCTTCACAAATCCAGCATGTTCAGATAATATACTGGCATGAACAGCACAGGCTTCCTTCACAAAATTAATAGGTACAGGACATGCATAGGTTTAGCCAGAGCAAGCTTTCCTCAAATAGGGGAAACCTGGACCAGCCAGTGGAATCTTCCGTCAAAAAATCTATCGCATGCTGAATGGGTAGGGCCAGAGGAAGCTTTTCTCACAAACAGATGCAGTATGTGCATTGGTCACCGTAAGCTTCCCTAGCAACCAAGTGCCCAGAGAGCATGGACCGGTCTAGTACAAGATTCTTTCTCGAACAAATACAGCCTCAGTAGCACAAGATCAAGCTTCTCCCAAACAGTTCAGTATGGGCAAGGGGGAAGTTTGTTCACAAAAAAATGCCAAAGCAAGCTTCCCTCACAAGCAGGTACAACTGTAGAACGGACAGGGTCAGTGCACGTTTCCCCACAAGCTGGTGCAAGTACAGTATAGGCTAAAGTATTAAACATGGGTAAATGGACAGCATGGGTACGGCCAGGCCAAGCTTTCCTCACAAACGGGTACCACATGGGCAGGGCCAGTGCAAGTCCCATGCAAACAGGTACTGGTATAGCATGAGATGACCAGTGTCACTTTTCATTACAAACGTGCACAAGTACAGCATTGGCAGACAAACTGTTTGCAAGCCCCTGTGCAATTATCTCTCATAAATAGGTACATGTATGGCACAAACACTACCACTGTGAGCTTCCCTTATATGCTGCTAAAGGTATAGCATGCGAAAGGCCAGTGCAGGGTTTCCTCCTGAATTGGTACATGTACAGTCTGATGGGAGGCAGGATAAATTCTGCCCACAGACCTAGCTGGCACTCCATGGAGCGTGCCATTGCAAGTTGCATTTGCAAAGAACAGACAGCATGCGTGCTGGCTCTATGCAGCCTGCCAGAGCCCATGCATGCAGGAGATCTGCTTTCCCATAACCCTCTCCCCGAATCAGCTACTGTTTCTAGTTACCACGTCCTGGCTGGAGAATGGACTGGGTAGAGACTGTACACCATGCAAACTTGCCTGCTGTCTTGTCCAATTCTTGCTGCTGGTTTTACTTCCAGTATTGGAGTGGAAGGATCACATGAAGTTCAGTGCATAAGCACATCTGTGTTGTTGGCCTTCTCTCTCTCTTGGTCTCTCTCCCTCTCTCGCTCCCTTCTTGCCTCGCTACCTCTCTCTGTCCTGGCTAAATGGGGCTTTGGCCATTAACAAACATGAAAAAGCTCCATCCCTTTTCTAGAGCACTCTGATGCTGAGGGACTGTAGGTCCAAAAGGTACTAGCTATCAGCTAAGAAATCTAGTGGTATGACCACGGCTGACGGCAGGGGGGGCCTATGTAGGAAACCTATTGGAGCAATATGTAGAGTTGGCACAGCCGAATGGACTGGAAGAAAGCTATTGGGGCAACATGTAAAGGGGCCATGGCTAGTGAACGGGAAAGAAAGGTAGTGTCTTAAAAGATTCGACCCTGATCAGTGGGCCCAAAAGACATGTAGAGTGGGCATGGCCACCTCATGGGTCCAAAAGGCACATATTGGGGAACATGTACACCACTGACCATGGCCTAAGACCATGGCTAGTGAGTGGCCTGTAAAAAAATTGTATAGCAAAACTCTTGCAATTCACTGCAAAAACCTTAGCTAAGGTACAGTTAAGTCGTATAGATTAAATGCAACAAAAGCCTTTAAATTCAGAGGATGTGGGAACTAGTCATGACCAGGTTAACTCAGCGCGTTTCTTAGCAGCACAAATTCTCAGATCAGTAAGTCTCGCTTGAGTTTCTTCAGCAGTTTCATCCCTTCTAGTTCAGGAGCACTAATTCTTTTAACAGCAAGTCGTGTTTCAGTTCCTTCAGAAGTTTCGTTGCTTTGTTTTTTAGCAGCACAAATTTTCTGATTGGTAAGTCTTGCTTTTCTTGCTTTAGGTTCTTCAGCACATTCATCGTTCTGTCTCAAAGCTTGTTGAATTAGATCAGCTTCATTGTCTTGATCTTCCTTCTTCAGAATGTTGATCATGTTTCTGCTTTGATGAGCACTTTCTAAAAATGGCCTGTAGATGGCGGTGTAACACCACAAAATATAATGCCGAAAAACAAAGCTGAAAAACCAAAAAGGTTGATTATCTCAGGAACGGGATGACCTATTGAGCCAGAAATAGTTGCATTCATTCGGCAATGAAATAAAGAATATTCCATGCAAAATTCATGACACCAGTCCTCACCGTTCATGAGGAGTTACGTCCCAAAGAACACCGCATACAAACTCACAAACAAACACGACTTTGTTTCTATGATGAGCCAGATTAAAGGAACACATAATTGCAGAAAGAACAACAGAAGAGGACCAATGAACAGAAGCTTGAGAAAAATCCCATATTGAAAAGGAAACAAAGAAACCATCAGTCTGGTCAGAGAGATGAGAATGGCACCACTGAAGAACAGAACCGGGAACGGCAAAGAGGACAGTACAAAAAAATGAGTGTGATGAACAGTGATCAATGCAGCTGAAAGATTAAGTGAAATAATACATGATGAATGCTTAGTGGTGTGCTGAGGGTAGGGAGGTAGTGACGCAAAGCAACGTTTTTTAGATAGGCTGGGAAGGACGAAATGCATATTGATGCAAAGGTAGAAGAGAAGGATGATCAAGATGGGCAGAAACATGAACATGGGCTACATGTAGACATATATGGTGAGTCATCTGCTAAGTATTTTGTCTTGGAGATTCTCAATGACCTGTGTTTTAACCTTTAGCAAGATCTCACCTTTGATAACCACCATGATAAAGCACAGGTTGTAGGCGAGATCCCCAATGTCTAGGTGCGTAGGTGCAGGACAGCAGTGATGAACCCAAGAATGGCCTCATGGACCTCTGAAAGAAAGGGGAAATTTGCCAGCGTGATGAAGAGCCAGCCAAGAGGAAAGAGTGGAAATCCACAGTTGCCTTATTTGGCAACAGGTCCTTGCCTACCTCTCGTTCAAACTATACCATGGCATATCCTAGCACACAAGTCAGTCTTCAGCGGGATAGTTTTCTGGCAAACAGTACATGGACACATCTCTAACCGGCATTGTGAGAAAAAATAGAAGAGAAAGGAAAGTGAAATTTGACACAATAGTTTTGACCAGCAAACCTTTAGTATTTAGAAAACTCAAGCCCATTTTGGGAAGATTAAGCGTAGCTCCGGGTACAGAGATCCCATCACTTAAGCAGACAAAATGGATAACTACATCATACTTTCCTGGTTTTCGGGCATCACCAAAATGAGTCCTGCCTCAGCCATTGTTTAGGGGAATTGTTGGTGATTGTTTCTACTAGGATTTTGTTGGATCATTTCTGTTACACGGTCTAGTTCTTGCCATCTTTTTCCCATTATAGGTTAGGTCCCACTCCACCTGCCATTTGTATGCCAACAACACTAAGATCTGTGTCCAGGGCAGTTTGGGGTTGATCAGCGTGAGGCATCGTCAGTCAGTGGAGGGGTGGCTACAAATATAAACCAGCAAGACCAAATTGATTTTTTAAATCTTGTTCACACTAGCTTGAAATGCCTCCCAGTCATCTTTCTTCTGCGTAATGTTTTGTCTCGCAAGACAGTTTATTTTGTTAAAGTGTGCAGTATAATTGTTTATTCATTCAATGTAGTTTGGGCAGTTTCGGGAGGGTCTTTTAAAGTGTCAGGAGTCACACGTGTAAACAGGAGAATGAATGCAGATATCAAATTCCTTATTTTTCTTTTGATTCCAAGAGAAAGCAGTCAGTCAGAAATAGCCTTCTGTATTTTTTAATTTGATATTTCTTTTTTGTGCTAAGGGTAAAATACAAATACATTTTAAAGATAACAAAAAGAGTAAATTAGTTCTGTGGCAAATATTTTTCTTGTTGAAACGTGTTCCACCATTTAGCTCATGCGCAGAGATATTTTTGGGTTTGATTAATATTTAAGATAAAATGGTGGAGAAAGGATGTTTGACCAAGAGAATTGGCACCATAAAGGAGGGCATGACCCAAATGAATGAGCAGTATGAAAGCCAGATTGAAGTGATAAGACAATACATCGAATCCAAATGAGAAGGTTGATTGTAAGTGACCCAGTCAAAAAGTTTTTATTACTGAAGAATTGATGGAAATGGGAATGTGGCAGGGGAAGAAGAAATGAAAGTTTTTCTTTAGGATAAGTAGGCTGGTAGCACGTTTAAAGGAAC
This sequence comes from Ambystoma mexicanum, assembly GCF_040938575.1. Classification (NCBI taxonomy): domain Eukaryota; kingdom Metazoa; phylum Chordata; class Amphibia; order Caudata; family Ambystomatidae; genus Ambystoma; species Ambystoma mexicanum. The sequence continues at coordinate 317,294,218 of NC_090926.1, forward strand.
AGGGAACAATGCCAGTAGGGAACAGCATTCAATAAGAACAAGCAGGTTGGAGGAAATGATAAGATATGATATGATTGTTTATTTATATAGCGCCTATACACAATGTGTTTCAAAGCGCTTCAAGGCAAGGGAGGGAACAAGGGAAAATACAGTGACATTCTTACAGGCCATGAACCTGAAGCACTAAAGCAAGAGGAGCCGTGGGGTTTGAGATAGGGTTAGCTTGCCAAAGGAAAATTAGTTCAGATTTCGAGATGAAAAAGAGAGCAGGGTCCTGGAAGGCTTGGTGGGAAAAGATTTGGGGGCTGTGGGTGAAGGACATTGACGTTTGCCAGTATTTGAAGTGAAAACAATAGCATATTTAATCTGTAAGTGAAGTGAAAAGAAATTATCAGGAGCTCAGCGGAAGATTAAAGTAAGTGTTAAGTATGGGGAGACAGAAGATAATCGTGATAGAATGAATGCTTGGGCTGAGAGAGTGCCCAGTCACGAGGAGAGCATACTAGGATCAACTGGGCCCCAACTGTTTTTCTATCTCATGTCTGCCAAGAGAAGGGCATTGCAAGCAATGATGGGACTGAAACACATAGGAGATAATATGGTGAGTATGCTTTAATGTGTTTAGGTTGTAATGATGCCCGTTTTGTAATGCCAGGATATCAGTAGTTGGAGGGTTGGTGAAGAGCTCAGGATATGTGTAGGTATGGACAACTAAGTATAGTCCCAAGAAAATCCCAAGAGATTTCTGTTTGTCTTGTCCCTTCAGACCCCGTCACAGAGGCACAAACGGCAGCCGCAGCATGAGCTCATTGCTGAGCTTCGCCGACGACAGGCCAAGGACCATCGACCAGTGTATGAAGGGAAAGATGGCACCATTGAGGACATTATCACAGGTGAGAAACTGGCTTCATGAGACAGCAAGCAGTGTTAGGAGCACAGTGCCTACGAGGGAGACCCATGCGTTGTATGCATTACATGTTTCCTAGCTTTGCTACACACCAAACATTCTCCCCTCATGATGTGGGTGATCAAGTGTTTAAGGCGGACCTTTCTTAGGTTAGCATTTCCTAAGGCATGTTTTGGTTTGGGTGGTTACGCTGCCCAAGGTATTAATGATGGTCTCTTACTGGGTCAGATATCTGTGCAGTGACGATTTTCTTTAAACAAAGCATTCTGATGTACCCAGTTTTGATCTGTCTGTCTTTCTCCCTTTTCCATGAATGGCTGCAGTGCTGAAGAGTGTTCCCTTCACAGCCCGAACTGCCAAGCGTGGCTCTAGGTTCTTCTGCGATGCACCCCCTTCCGAGGAGCCCTATTCTTAGCCCTTTTGCACTGTAAATGCACCAAGAGGTATATTTGTGTACTGTTTATACCTTGGCATGCATCATGCAGCATCACTTCAACCGATGGAGGTGATGAGGCTCTGTCCCTCCAACTGCATGTCCTAATACTTTCCCCCCTCATTCTCCAGGGAGGGCCTGCAATGCAGATCTAGAGATCAAGCAGAGTATCTCCCATTGCATGCAGATGTTACCCCCCCCCCCCCCAAGAACCCCATTGCATGTCCAAATACTTTTCATTGCATGACCTCACTGCATCACTAGCGCTCCAACCCTGCCGTCATGCCAAACCTTCAGTGCGGAGACTCTGTACCTCTCATGATATAGCCTTTTGGCTTTTCCCTTCTGCTTCTCCTTTGGGAAAGTGGTTAGATCTTGCCGTTTGGTCTAATGGTGCATGGGAGAACACTAATTATCCTTGCGTGTCATGAGAATGCTGCATGTCTGCATGCTGAGGAAAGAACAGGAGTAAATGCTGCCACCCTGGAGCAGTGACTAAAGTATCCGACATAATATTATCAGACGATTATCAGATTATTTTTATCAAACAAATTGTTTCTGGTTGATGCAGCTCTTACCACAAGAGCAGGAGAAGAGTGCTCAAAGCCTTCCATGAACTTGGCCCACCCAGTGGCATCTCACTGGAGGTGTATTTGTTCACATAGGAGCATGTGTTCTATTGTTTTAGAATATAGGTGGGGTGGGGAGTGTGACTCGGCCCTGCTTATGTTCTTCCTGTAGAAGGACGTTCAGGCATTTTGTTTTTTCCTTTTGAGAGTTGTTCAGGCCTTGGCTGGCTCTACCTTCAGTGGGTAGTCCAGGCCCTGTTCATGCTCTTATTTGCAGAGGGAAATGCACACCCTGAATGTACTCTTACTGCAGTTCAAGTGTAGACTGCGCCTTTACTACAGAGGGGAGGTCATGTCCTGGCTGGAGAGGTGAGATCAGGTAGTTAGTGCAGGGTTCCATTTTTGGTGTTCTTTTGCCTAACATTTAGTCCTATAAACCTTTTACTCGTTTTTTCGAAGGTCTGAATTTTCTTTGACGTTACAGGCACTTCTACTGAAGTGTCCCCCTGTCACTGCAACCTATATTGGTAGTAACCCATATGGCTACCAGGGTATGCCCTGAAAGTGTGTTGAGGGTCAGACAGGTGTCCGTTGTGCGTTTGTTTTATCCACACCACGATTGGAAGCCTTTTTACCACATTAGTAGCCCAATGCCACAATATGGCGTCCTACTCGCTGTCTATTTTGTTTATTGGCTTTTCTTTTTCGTGTGTGTGGACCACGAGGCATAGCCAAAATGGCAGTTTGCTGATGTGGGCTCATCAAGGCATTTACAGTTTTGGGTTTAAGCCAGTAAAGACTGGCTTCAGGTCCCGTAGACATTGCAATCTGCAAATGTATGAGTTTGGTTAGAACCTCTAACCCGAATGTTGCATCCCTTTGGATTGGTGAATGTTTATAACCGTTGGAATACCCTAACTAGTCCTCATATCTGCTGAACTCATCTGAAGAATGCTAAAGAGATGGGCTGCTGCTGAGGAACATGGTGAAGCCATACCTACTTTCCCCTGGCTGCTTTGTCTATTCATCCCTGCTTCTCCTTGTTGGCGGGGGTCCCTAACTGGACTCTTCCCTTTTTATTCCTCCAGTCTTCCTGGCTGGATTTATTGTCCATCCCTGTTGTGCCCATCCTTGCCTGCAGCTCCTGATGTTCCTCAGAAACCCTCCTGACTCTGTTACCTAAAGGTTGGAGCCCTTCTATGCTGTGCTGGCCTGGGACTCAAGTGGCTCCTTCCTTCTCCACCTAAGCTCTTCGTGGCACGTGTTTGGTTGCCTCCAGCTATTGCCCATGTTGTGAGACCAGCTCTTGCTGGCTGGCTGGCTTGATGCCTGGTACTCCTCTGAGCTGCCTATAACCGTTGCTGGGTCCTCCTGCTGCTGTGGTGGCTGCTACCGGTTCCTCTACTGCATGTGTCATACTCGCAGGCATCTTCTTTCTTGGGGCCTTCCTCACCCATGTCCTTGCTGCAAAGTTGGTTAAAGTCACATTGACCAGAGACCCCAGTCACCTCTAGCCAGACCGAAACTTGAACTCACCTGTGCACCTTCCATTCCTGGACCTTTTCCTTAAGCATCCAGTGCCTTGATTACTTGTCCCTGGGTCCTTGAGGCCTCCTCCAGGGTCTCCTAGAATCCACAGCCAGCTGGTTGCCATTCCTGCTGCACCCCTGGGTAAGAAGCAATACTTACCTAGCCTTTAGCCATAACCATGACAGGGCCTATTGGGTTTGTCCATTTGATTCTAGTTGGAGAGCTAGTGAAAACTTGGTTAACTCCTGACTAGTGACTAAAACGGGTCCTTAGCTGGGATAACATTTTTACTTGGTCCACGTTGGGTCCATTGGATTTCCGGGATAATCTGTAATTTTAAATGGTACTAGTGATTTTGATAAGCTTTTATTTAAATAATGACGCACTGCTGTTCACTGATCTGCCTTGTTCGATATAAGCTACACTGTATCTGCTTGTGGTTCCATGTTTCTACTGTTTTAAAATAAAAACTTCTCTAGTACTCCTTTAAGCTGCTACCTTTGTTAGTACATACCGGATTGGCCTATTTCCTAATGGATTGACTCTTCTGTTTCTCCTTCCTTTTAAGCCATACTGTGTCGAGTACTTCCTTGTCAGGGGTTGCTGATCAATCTAACTCATTCTATGTTCTTATATACTTATTGTGATGTTTGTGCATGTTTTGTTGTAGCACTTATTTGACACCGTTTTTAACCTTATGCAATACATTGCACCATAGCACCAACCCATCCCCTCCCAAGAGTAAAGCCTGACAGCTCAGCCACACTACCAATTGTGAAAGCTGCGGCTAACTTGAGAACTCCGTTATTTCGCCATGGATTGGGGGGTGGGTTGGAGTTCTACACCCTACAGTGGTGGGCTATTGGAAAGCCTCCTGGCACAGGCCATGGCTGTGAACTTGCTGCAGTGTGATGTTTTCGTCCTGAGTGCCCTTAGGTCAGATGGGAGTTCGTGTTCTGGCTGTTAATGTCTCTTCTTGTAGAGCTCAAACTTAGGCTCCAGGATATGGACATTCGTACCTCTGTTCTTTGCATGACTTATTTTCACTGCTTTGTTCTATTTTATCACATTTATAGCAGCCGTGAAGACCCACCTGTAGTTTCCCTTCTCAAGAGAGGGTAAGAAACAGCCAATTAACCGCCACCAATCCAAAATTAACATGCTTCTGCTGCCACTGGAGCTGCTTTTGCCTATAAGTAATGCAATAGAAGTGTGCTTTGGAAAACCCTCCTCTGGCTTGCTCTTTTTAAAAAAGTATGTGTGCTTGTTTTGAAGTTTTATTTGGTACTAACTTGCTGCTTATGAAAACTGCAGTATGCTGCAAAACCAGAAGGCCAACTTCATTCATAGTAAGAATGGGTTGCAATCTAGTAGACTCCCATCGCCATAGGCCTGAAAAAGAATATGGACAATAGTTTGAGAACATTTTACAACTCTAATGAGGAAGGTGTAGCATACCAACATAGACCGATGCGGCTTTGCAGCCAAGAGGGGTTGGGAGGTTCGGGGGGGTTATCTGAGACCACATGCATGCTGGCTGTTGACAAGCTGTTGACAAAGGTTTAACTGGAGTTCCTTAAGGAAGCTTTAAACTGAATGTTTGTGCTTTCATATTCCTGAAGTGCTATGCAATTTTCCCACTTCCATATCCCTCTCCATCCCTCGCCTTTGAGTTGAAGAAGGCTGCAGGCATGGAAGCACTGCAAAGTCAGTCTGGTAAAATGTCCTTGGATTTCTGGGTCCTCTCTTCTTTCGATTAGCCCATATTTGAGTGCTCCTAGTTATGTTGCTCTCCCTTCCAGACCTTCTTAGCTCCCCGCTCCTCAGCTACTTTCGATGGCTTTTGTACTGTAACAGCTTGATGGACCTCCACCATTCCCTGTCTCCAGTATCCGCACTCCTCCATCACTCACTTTACCAAACTGTAATGCAGGTTGCCACTCTTTGAACCATAGCATCTGTCTGACATGTGAATCCCTAGTAGAGATGAATTTAAATAGGTTCATGGCCCCTTTCTAAAAAAAAAAAAAAAAATACAGTTAAAGGCAAGTACCATTGTGAAATGGGACCTGGGGAGGACTGGATGTTAAACGGGTGGGGCATTCACAATATTAAAGATTGCACGGCGGGTCTCTTGCTGGTTTAGGGCTGCCTTGCTGTATGTGATCAACAGCCTCTCTGCTTCCCCCCACAGTAGAGTAAAAACAATTAAAAATGCATATTAGCATATGTTTTGTTTTCTTCCTTCGGACCGTCATCACTGTGAACAGAGAGGGCTGGTCACTAGAGACAGCTCAAATGCAACTGCAGGACGTATAGCTCACTCTGTTAGGTGCCTCCTACTGAAATCTGTGCTCACGCTATAGATAACCTACTCAGGACCATGAAGGGAAGTCAGTTTTTCTTTGTTGGCGATAAAGTGCATTTGATGCCAGTGTTGTAAAGCATGATAACCACTATGTAAAGCAATCTATCAACAGTTATGTTTATTATTACCATGGCCTGAGCACACTTCATTTGGTCGCTGATTTGGAGGAAAGATGTTTGAGAGAGAGCATCAGTTCATGACCTGGTGACACAGCCATGCTGGCAATGGGTTTAGATTTCCTATTTGTGGTAGTGCTTCTGTGCATAGAGGGGTTCATTGATGTTTGGGAGGGATTATTTTGAAAGATTGTGAACTGGTTTGGAGACCTATACTTCCCGGGCTGCTGGTAGCATCCCAGTCCGACAATGAAAGTGACTGCTGCATGAGAACCCTATCGCACAATATCTTTAGACAACAGTAGCATATTTTCAGAGCCTAAGGATGGTTTCCAGTTTTCTTAGGATGCCAAACTCCTCCTTTATACTATAAGCCATTCTATTTTACACAGAGGGCAGTATTTGTTCACCTTCGTGAAAATGCTCGTAGGATAAACATTTCAATGGATTGCTTTCTCCTAAAGATTCCTCATCATCCCTTCAGCGTAAGATGCTTGGAAAATTCGACAGGGGGCATAGTGCAGCTTGACATAGTCTTCTCGACTCCTTCGCACTTCCACATCACCACTCCTCGACACTGGACATGTCGGAGATCATCCAATTTTGCATATACCATGCCCCCATAACCTCAGTCTGTTTTTTTTGCACACTCTCGGAACACGGCTCGTTGTGAATTCAAATTTTGAGGCCTCTCAGAATTTGAAATTGAGTCATGTCAGAGCCCAACCATCCAAGTTTCAAACATTCGCTGGATAGCCGCTCCAAAATCTCCATTACAGATCCACACATCTGTGTGTGGTGACTTGGGGTGGAGTAATGCAGCTCCTGTCAGTCCGTGAACCCAAAGGCCTTCAGAGCACGCATGGCCAAACTGGTGCTAGCAAGGCTCCCGTCCGAATTGCTGATCAGGTTGGCCATGAAATCCTCAGTAGTTGACACTAAGGAGCCAACCCGCAAGAAGGAGGAGGAATGGGGAATTCAGGCGGCATAAAAGATTAAAAAAGAGATCAGGCTTGCAATGAGTCTCCTCGTTCCTCCTCCTCCCACAAAAAGAAGCTGCAGCAAAGATGCAACTCCAAGTCTTCGGATGGGGGGGGGTAAGTCCTACCCTCCAAGGGGACACCGAGGTAGGAGTGGGAGAAGTTCAAGCAGCAGATGTTGCAGGTTTATGTGAAGGCCACGGCAGGCACCACTTTGGCTTTGTCGTCGGCAGAACTGATGCAGAGTATTTTGAACAAAGGCATTGAAGAAAGGTCATACAACCTCAAGCTCGACCTCTGTCAAATCTAAGAAGGTTTGCAGCGTTCACGCCTCCCGCAGTGGAGCCGCTGAGCATCCAAGTCAGCCCCTCTTCAGCGTTAGCTCCAACACAGGACTGGGGGTATGCGCCTAATTCCAGGTCGGACATCTGAGTCGAAGTGAACTGTATTTCATGGAGGTGGACCCCATCTCCTTTGGTATGGAACCTCTGTCTGTTGTGGGTCTTGATCACATACCAGACTGTCATACAACGCAGAACTCATGGGCCTACCTGCTGGCTTACATGACGCAAGTGGACCTGATACGTCCCACAACAATGAAATGCAGTGCAGCGTTGCTACATGCACACGCAAATGGCCAGTGCCAGAAGGTGTTTGTTGACCTCACAGATATCCTGGAAAGGTGACTTTCAGTTAGAGAGGTGCCTGCCCTTCAATGCCAGCAAAAGCAGATCCGATCATGACACTATGGCAACATCTGTGCTAGACACCAGCGGTTGACAGTGAACTTATCAAAAAGTATAAACCAGCTAGAGGCGATCTGCCATTTCTATCCACTCACTGGACTCCCAAACGGCTGGTGGTCCAGGCTGCAACCATACATTTGAGGCTTTCAACTGTGAATCTCTTATGGATAGGGAGTCGAAAAAAGTGACGCCCTCGCAAAAAAGGTTTTCACGTTCTGGAGCATGATGCCTAAGGCTATTAATGCCTCCCGCGCATTTGCCAAATATTCCCATGGCCTCCGAAGGGTTAGTTCAGTGGCAGCCCCCCACCTACCAGAAAGTGAAGTGAGAGGCAGCTTCCTGGAGATGGTGAATGATGGCAAGGGAACAGCATGCTAAGCCCTCCAGGCCGGCCTAGACCTATCGGATTCCCTCAGGAGGTCAATAGGAACATCAGCAGTGCTTCAAAGAAGGGCTTTATACCTCAGAGAATCGGGCTTCTCCCCAAATGTGCAATCTAAGCTCCTCGACATGGCCTTCGATGGGGAGCATCTTTTTGGACCGAAATCCAATGAGTCCCTAGAGAGGATGAAGGACTCCAAGGTTGTGGAAAGATTGCTGGGATTGGCAGTTCAGCAAAGCCTGCTAACTAACCCCTATCATTTAGCTCAAGGGCATGGGGATTTAAGCATTACACCGCCTTTGTAAGAAAGGCAGTTGCCCCAAGCCAAGCAAGAGAAGTGAAAGTTCTCACACCCCGATAGAGGTAGGGGGCAGCTAAGGCCAATCTTCTTCGGCCTCAACGTCAATGGTTCTGACGTCATTGTATCCTCTGGGTTTTCCCCACATGCTTCCCTATTTAGAGGAAGAGTCTCTGTGTGCTGTTCAGTTGGAAGCAGATTACCTCTGCCTGTGTCCTCCAGCTGATGGATCAAGCGTACTGTATGCCCTTTCTCAGCAATCCCCCGGACAAGTGCACCTCAAAGCACAACTCGCAGCATGAGCATGGCTGCCGCTGTCCATTGCGGGTACAATATCATTACTTAAGATGACCGTCCTCCCAAAGCTACTTTACTTCTTTCAGAATATATCGTTGTGGCCGGGTGTTACATTGTTGAGAGACTTGGAAACTGTCATCAATGCTTTTCTGTGGCACTCTCGTGCGGTGCGCCTCAAGTGGGACAACTTGACCATGCCTTGTGCTCGAGGATTCGCCACCCCCGACTTTAAAATATACTGCCTTGTAGGACAGGCGAAATACGCTGCCTACTGGTTTGCCAGGGATATGGCGATCCTGCATGTTAAGTTAAAAAAATACTTGGCTAGCGAGCGTGATGTCTGGTCTCTGGTAATAACCCCTAGGTTTGTGGGTCCCTGTTCATATGACCCTGCAAGCCTTACAGCGCTGGCCTGGTGTGAGGTGTGGAAACTAGCGGGGGTCACTAATCCCTATCATGGGATTTCCTACAATGGAACTGTTCTATGGTGGACACAGGTACTGAGCACTGCTGGTCCCAGAATGGTTTTGGAGCATTGGGCGACATGTTACTCGATGGGAACTTCCTCTCCCCTGATGACATCTCCACATTCATACAGAACAAATCTTTGCAAGGGCTTCAGTACATCAGTATCTGCAGAGTGTTCAAGCGATAGTGGGCAAGGTTTCCAGTTGAACCCGAGAGGGGCTCTTTGTTGGGATATATCATGGGTGCGGTTGGCTCTGAGGGCATTGTATCTTCTCTGTATAATTTAATCCAAGATCGGGTGGTGTCCCCTCTAAGCTGCGCTCCAAATCGGCTTTCGATATGAATGTTGAGATCACAGACTAGATCTGGGACGACATGTGTGCATGGACCCGGGCAGTCTCTTACAACTCCCGGTTTCGCCTAATACAGCTCAACTGTAATACAGCTTACACAGGTGCAATTCTACACCATCCCGTCTGAAACTCTTCACCCAAGCCAGTGCTGGCTGTTGCCCGAGATGCGGGGGGGATGATGCAGGCAATTTTCATGTGGTATGGAGTTGCTATAAACTGGATGGGTACTGAGCAGAGGTTTGCTCTAGACTTACTGACATAACTGGTATCAGGTTAGATGTTAACCCCATGCAATGTCTTTTTCATGTGTTTGAAGATCAAGTGGGGCAGGAGATTAGGCTTGTGAATCTGTGCATGATACTTGTGATGTGATGTTTGATGTATTGGTCAGAGCCCACTATACCATCGACTGAACAATGGTTGCGTGCCGTCACTTGGGCTAGCGACACGGAACAACAATGGGTTTCTATGCAGCCAGCTGGGAATCGCCCAGAATACATCTGGCAACCCTTTAAAGCCTATCTGGTACGCATAAAAGACAGCCCCTGAATAGACTGAGCAAACCCGTGACTATACTGCCCACTGTACGACTGGCCCATCTACCTATGGGGGTGAAACTCTGCTCCTTCAAACTGCTGATTGTGCATTCGCCTATTGTATCTTGTATTCTGTCTGTATTCATATTTATCTTTGCTTATGTCCATTGTCTTTGTCACCGGTATTATGTCTATACAATGATCTAAACCAAGTGCTTTAATTAAGAAAGTTTGAGAAAAAAAGAAATCCCCTGGGCATACCACCACCTTTTCCTCAGCAGCCAGAGCCTAAACTCCAGGAAGAACTGATGTCCCTGCTTATGATGGGTGCAGTAGGGGAAGGCCGGCCAGGGAAAAAACGACTGGCTGTTACTCCAGTTACTTCCTGGTGCCAAAGAAGGGGGGGAAGACTCTGTTGTATCCTGGACCTCACAGGCTTGAACACATTTGTTAGGAAGGCCAAGTTCAAGATGGTGACACTGAGATTCTCCAGGCTCTACAATCTCAGGATTGATTGGTGTCACTAGACCTTTGGGAGGCCTACTTCCATGTGCCAATCTATCGGAAGCATAGGCGTTTCCAGAGATTTGTCATAGGGGATGCTCATGACCATTTCAGAGTAGTGACCTCCACATCCAGACTGTTCAACAAGCTGATGGCAGTGGTTGTGGCACGCCCCAAGAGACTCTTTGTATGCCTGTGCGTAGATGACTGGCTGATCCAAGGTCAGTCTCCAGAGCAGGTTTAGAGGCATCTTGAGGGCACTTGAACACACGACACCAGCACAGAAGCTCCTATTCATTGGAGCAGTCCTGGACACTCGAGTGGGGGAGGTTTTTCTCCCTGAGGAGGGAGTCCCCAGCATTGCACAAATGGTCCCACAGTTCCAGCATTCTACCAGCAACAGCCTTCCTCTGTCTTCTAGGCCTGGTGGCTTCCTGCATTTTCTTGGTGCCAAGGCCAGACTTTGTATGTGCTCACTTCTGTGGCTTCTCAGGAACCAGTGGTCTCAATAGCTAGGCGACAAGACGGAAGTCTTTCTGATATCGAGGCCCATAGCAGACAAACTCTTATGGTGGGCCAACCGATGGAGGGGGAGCCAAAGAAATGTCATCAGCGGGGGGCTTTGTGGGACACATTCCTAGTGAAGTGGGTCTTGGGCATTTACTATTGTTTCCTGCCGCTCCCAGTCATCTTGTTGATCCTCCGGAGGTTAAGTAGGGTCCGGGCCTGCCTGATTCTAATTGTTCTGGATTGGTTAAGGAGGATGTGGTACCAGGACTTTCTGGAGTTGGCTTTTTGCCCACCTGCTTGGAGGATGGACCTTTTGTTCCAGTCGGGAAGGCAGGTGCTCCACCGGAACCATGGTCTCTCAACCTATATGCATGGTTCTTGAAAGGTTAAGATATTAAGATTGGGACCTAAAAGGAGAAGATTGTGGAGGTGCTGACTAAGCACAGACCATCGATCTGGCCAATATATGCATGTCGATTCAGACATTTTGAATAATTGTGTAAAGACAGAGGTGCAGGCCCTTTGCCGTGCCCCACCTCGCGGGTCATGGAATTTATGGGTTCTTGGCTAGGTTGGGGTTGCAAATAGGTACGATAAAGGGCTCTCTGTTTCCCTTATACCTGTTGAAGAGGTCACCAGAGAAAGGTTCTCTCCTTCTTAATGGCAGCTTCCTTTTGCATTCAATACCCATCGGATTACTCGCACTAAAGCTAGGCACACCGGTGAGCTATAAGCCATTTCGTGCACGCCACCTTTCTCTAGGTTCTTTAAGGAGAAAGTCTCTCTGAAGATCCAACCCAAGTCTAAATTGGCACCAGAATTCCATATTTCTAAGTGATTGTGTCTTCCCATCTTCGATATTGATTCCTGCTTTAGCAGACCTTGGGGTTAGGGGGGAGTAGCAACAGCAGGGGGTGCTGTGCATCTCCTGCATCAAGGTCCCTCAATTCTCTCCATACTCACGCCCGTGATGTTGTTGGCATTATGAATAGCTCGCCCTGTTGCCACCTTTCTGTTTTTCTGCATGCTCAGTGCGCTCTTGTAACGTTTTGACTTCGCCTCAGATTTTCTTCGCACATCAGCTGCTTTTTACCTTTTCTTTCGAAAATGTCTACCCGGAAACCGACAGGTTTCAAAAGATGTGAGGACTGTGACTCGAAGATGTCGATCACGGATCCTCACAGAATTCTTCTGTGGTGCCATGGCACATGCCATGACATAGTGTGGCTCCTGCCAATCAATGACTTCCAAGGCTTTAAAAAGAGAAATTGCAGCTTGTTTTAGGTCACTCTGTATCGCAGTTCCCATTACCACATCTTCAAAAAGATAATCTTCCGAAAGTCGTAGTTTACCAGTGAGAAATCCCCGAAAGACCGAAAAGAGTCTAAGAAACAAACCAAGAGGTTGCGATCTTGGAGCACCTTGCATCATTCCTCTTCCTCATCTTCCAAGATGAAAGGGACCTCACCGCTCTTCTTTGAAGGATTCCTCCCCTGACAGGCGACAGGTACATTTTCCCTTGAAATCCACTCCTGCGGAATAGTGGGAAGAAGTCAGAATGAACATTTAAATGGATTTCATGGTCCTACAGATTCCTCATCTTGATATTCATCCAGCATCAGCTGCTTTAAAAAGTATTCACCATGGGGCGTAGTGTATTAGGTCGCACCACTCTTAGATAACGGATGTGGCGTTGATTGCTGTGTTAAAGAAATACACCCCCTTGCCTCAGTACTTCTTTGCGCTCAGTACGCTACGCAGAGGCCTAAACCGTGCTGTTTCAATCGCTCTAAGTACTCCAATTCCAAAATGTCCCTCACGAATCCATACTCTAAATGTGCGTGGTGTTTCGGTGTCGGACACGATACAGTGAAATGTGGTTCTTGTCTAGTTATCAACCAATCCTAAATCGGTGAAGGCGCGCTGAGCGAAACTGGCAATTGGTAGACCACTGTCGAAATACCCTGGAAAGTCAGTCTCTAAATCCTTGCACCATGATACAGACTGGAGCCTACCTCCAAGAAACATTGGGAGGAAAAGGCATCCCAAGAAGTCAAAGAAGCGCTCGCATTGTGTCTCACCACTCTTCCTCGTCTCACAAAAAGAAGCTCAGATGCAGACGCGATTCCGATACATCCAACTGCAAGGGTAAGTCATACCCTACAAAGGGAGGAGTGGGAGGACTTCAAAAAGCAAATGATAAAGGTCTTTGAGAAGGCCCTGGATAGTACGACTTCAGCCTCAACGTTGCAGGTGGATGCAGCTCAAACGGCGCACGGTCCATCTGGCACAAAGCCAGCAGAGGGAGGTTGAAAGCCCTCAAGCGAGACCCTGAAGGAGAAGCCTACCCCTGCGCTGATACTAACGCCAGCCGTCTTGGGCTGAGAAACCATCGACAAAGGGGAAGCTGCGCAAGACTGAACCTTCGTACCGGATTCGAGATCTGTTTTCTTCGACTCTATGCAGCCGATTTTTGATGAGGAGGGCTACCCGATCATTTCGCGTTTGAACCAATGGGGAGTGTAGCCTTGAACCTGTTACCCGATTTCGTGGCATACCAGGCAGGGTTACTGGAACTGGCAGAGGACCTCCACGACTTGAGTGGACTGGACACGTCCCCAGACGTTGAGTTTCAGCAATTGAGACCGTATGCGCACCCAAACGCTCAATACTGCAAGACTGTTGGGAAGGTCATCCTAGCTCTGAGGCTCAGTGCTCCGTCAAAACCGGTGTTGAAATAGGACCTTACTGACATCCTCAACCGGGGACCGCAGACTGAACGATAGGGCCTTACCGTTCAATGCCGCCATAGAAGACCCTGTCATGACCTTGTGGCAACATCCGTGCTCGCCGCTGACGGTTGACACAGAGCTGACGTAATATAAGCCAGCGAGAGGCAATCTTATCTTCATGATGGCCCACCCGAACCCTGAGTGACTTCTGGTGCAGGCCTCAACGTCGAACCACCCACAGATGGAGAGTAAAAACAAATTGACGGTTTGGCTAGGAAAGTGTTTGCATCAGGAAGCCATTAATGCCTGGTGTGCTTTTGTGACATTCTCGCATGTCCTGTGGAGCACCATTTCATAGGCTTCTGACTATCTTGCAAAGGTGGAGATCAGGAATGATTTTCAAAACATCATAGCTGATGGTAATAAGATGACTTGTCAGGCACTCCAAATGCGATTGGACGCTGCAGACTGTATGGGCTGTGAATTGGGCACATCTATGGTCCTGCGCTGATCAGCCTACCTGAGGGGCTCAGGGTTTTCACCAAACATCCAGTCGAAGCTGCTAGATTTGGCCTTCGAATGAGAACATTTATTCGGCCCCGAAGCCGATGAGTCACTCGAGAAATTTAAGGACTCAAAGCATACAGCAAAATAGCTGGGAATGGCTGTGCAGCAGCAGCCCCCACAACAGAATGTTTGCCTTTGCGTGGAGGGGCCGGGGCAACAGGAGTTACTCTACTTCTCAAAGAATGGCACCACTCCCTCTGGGTAAGCAGGGACAGCATCTATTCCCTCGGCCACGGAGAGGCAGAGATGGGTCGAAGCCTACTACTTCTGCTTCCGTGTCGACCTCTGCTATCCTACCAACAGCCAGAAAGGAAGCTCCAGGAAGAGATGCAAGTGCTTCTTTTGAAGGGAGCTGTAGAGGGGGTGCCAGCCAAGAAGAAAGGCGCAGGCTGGTATACCCGTTATTTCCTGGTCCCCAGGAAGGGGTGAGGGCTCCATTTTATTCTGGACCTCAGGGTCTTGAACAAGTTCCTGAGGAAGGTCACATTCAGGATGGTGACGTTGAGGAAGATTCTTCAGGCTCTGCAGTTCCAGGACTGGCTGGTGCCGTTGGACCTTCAGGATGCCTACTTTCAGATGCCTACCCACAGGAAGCTCTGGCGGTTCCTGAATTTTGTTATCAAGGACGCACATTACCAGTTCAAGGTGCCTACTTTTGGCTTGATCTTCACACCCAGGGTTTTTACTAAGCTGACAGCAGCAGCTGCGCACATCTCAGGGGAGGTGAGGTCTGTGTTCCCATACTTGAATGATTGACTAATCTGGCTCAGTTGCTGGAACAGGCTTCGAAGCACCTCGAGGACACTTGTTCACTCCTGCATGTCTTGGGTTTCTCCCTGAACTTACAGAAATCACAGATCCCACCAGCGCAGAGGCTCCAGTTCATTGGAGCTGTTTTAGAAGGCTTGTCCTCCTAAGGAGAGTGTCACCAATGTGTCAAAAATGGTCAGTCTCTTCCAGAATTCCAGCAGTCTCCTGGCATCGGCTTTCCTGCGCCTCATGGCTACCTGTAGATTGCTGGAGCAGCAGGCAGACTCCAGATGAGATCCCTGTAGTGGCTTCTCAGGAGCCAGTGGTTGCAGTATTTCAGCGAGATGTCAAATGCCCTCCAGGTTTCGAGGTCTGTGGTCAACAACCTGGTCTGGTGGAGTGACAGGATAAACAGGTTGGCATGAGAACCTTTCTGAGGGTGTTGGCACATCATTCTGCTGGAGCTGCGAGCAGTAACACAAGCGCTGACTGCATTTGCACCTTCTCTGCAGGGGAAGCATGTCCTGGTTCTGATGGAAAACACAGTGGCCATGCACTAGGAAGGCGTGAGATCACTGCCCCCGTGCAGGGAGGCCATGCAGCTATAGTTCTGGATGCTGAAGAGCAACATCTCTGCATTTGCAGCTCCTCTGGTGGGGATGGAGAATGGGTTGGTAGACGCTCTGAGCAGGTAGAGCTTGGTGTCCCACGAGTGGGAGCTATGCCTGTGGTCATTGCAGAGATCTTCACCTGGTGGAGCAACCAGACAAAAGGACCGGTTTGCAAGGAAAGGCAACACAAAATGCAAGCAGGTCTGTTTGAGGGGATTCCCCCCCCCCCAAGGCGGGATTGGGGATGCATTTCTGGTGGAGTTGGGTCTTTGACCTCCATTATGCGTTCCTCTCGCTACCAGTCATCCCTTAGGTTTGCAGGTGGTTGCAGAGATTCAGTGCTCACCTGATCGACCCAGACTGGGCGAGGAGGACGTGGTACCTGGATCTTTTGGAACTAGACATATGCCTGCCTCTCTGGCTTCCTCAGAGGTCAGACCTCTTGTCTCAGTCGGGAGGCAATGTGCTTCACCCAAACCCAGAGCCTCTCAACCTGCATGCTTGCCTCTTGAGATACCGATGCACCGAGACTAGAGGTGTTGTTGGCTTCATGTAGCTCATCTTCTAGCTCCCTGTACGTGTGCAGATGGAGAAAGTTCATTACTTGGTGCAAGACAAAAGGGGTGAACCCTATGATGTGTCCCACCTCCTCAGTGATGGAGATTTTATTGGCCTTAGCCAAATCAGGCCTACAAGCGGGCATTGTAAAGGAGTATCTGGTGGCCCTTTCCTGGTCTAGAAGGATGCCAGAACAGGGTTCATTTTTTACCGTTCAAGTGATGGCCAAGTTCCTGAAGGGCCTGCTTAATTGTTTCCCTCATTTGCCCTTTGTAGTCCCTGATTGGGACTTGAACATGGTTCTCACCATCCTAAGGGCAGCTCTGTTTGAGCCTCTGCACTCTACTTCCATCAGACTCCTCACATTGAAGACTGCTTTTTTGGTGGTAATCGCTTTCGAGTATAGATCTTCCACCTTTTTACCCTCCACCCTACCCGTCTAAGAATGAAGAGAGGTGTCATAGGTTGGATCCCAAGAGGGCGCTAAGTTTTTACCTGGTCAGAACATGCTCTTTCATGAAGGATGACCAACTGTTCACTACTTTCTCGCAATCCAGGTTAGGGCAAGCTGTCACCAAACATGCTATCGCTCATTGGATACTGCTGTGCATTTCAGAGTGCTAACAGAATGTAAGTAAGGCGGTACTGGCAGGGCTTACGGCCTGCTCTCCCAGAGGGGTTGCTGCCTCGTTGGCCCTCCAGATCAGAATGCCATCTAGGGACATTTGTTGCTCGGCAACATGATCCTCTTGGCACACGTTTGCCAAGCATTACAGTTTGTACATTGCCAGAGGAACCGATGTACGCTTTGGTAGGGCGTTTCCCAAGAATTTCTTGGTGTGACTTCCAACCCTCCACAAGCATAGTCCCTGCTTTGGGAGTCTGTCAAGATGAGGAATCTGTGGGAGAATGCAATCCGTTGAAAGAGAAATTACTTACTAGTAATATTATTTCTATGGATTCTTCCCCCACAGATTCTTCATCACCCACCCAGCCTACCCTGCTTGGAAGTCCATGGATCTCAATTGTAGTCTGTTGCCACGCTTCTATGTACGGATGAAATTAGGAAGAGAGTGCTGCACGAGTGCTCCAACAGTTGGTTCCGAAGTTGTCTGGATTCTGTTCACTTTGGGGAAAAAAGAGGTAAGCAAACAGCAAGTTGTTTACTATTGTTGATTGGTTTTGACTGTCCTTAACCTTAATCATGTTCTCTCTCAAAGGCTGAGCTGGTGGGGGGGACTGAGGTAAGGGGGCATAGTGCATTCCTTTAATACGATGATCGACGTAACATCCGTTGTCGGAGTGGTTCAGCAAAATACAACGGAGTCGTCGAAGCCTGCGTTGAGTGGCAATACGCCTCCTGTCGAAAAAACATCTGAGCAGCTGACACCAGATGAATATCTATCAAAATCAGGAATCAAGATGAGAAATCTATGAGAAGAATCCATAGAAAGAACATTACTGGTTAGTAATGTCTCAGTTGGAGGTTTTCTCCAAGGCAGTCCCTTCTGCTCCTTCGAAAGGTATTAATAAGAAATTTACCTTGTCTTCTCCAAGACTGGCACCGATGCTGACAAGTCCCCGACCTGTGCGCTCAAGAGGCAGAGTCAGAAGGCATCTGTTAAAGCTGCCTGTGTAGCTTCAATTTCAACTGCTGGTACTTCCTTGATGCCCAAAGACGCATCGATCTGCTCGAAGGAGATTTCAATGTCGAAGGTACTGTCTTGAAATGGGGAAAATCTTCCTCGGGACCAGCCCTTGAGAGCAAAAATTACCCAATTCAGCCCAAAATACAGGTTCTATTGTGCCGAGCAGTGAACTCATGCTAGTGACAAATGACACCTTCAAAAAGTTTAGCATTTATTAGAAACAGTAAAATTTAGCAGCCTCTTGGGATTCAAGTTAGAGAAGATTACAAAACACAAAACTTAGAGAAACATAGAACTTAGAGAAACATAGAGAAACAGTCTCACGCCCCTTCAATCCGCACTGGGAGACCCTGGCCCTCATAAGCTAGCTGTTGCCAGCCCCGCTCAGAGGACAGCGCTGCAGGGTGCCGACAGAGCACCAGGTTCCGGACACTCGATCTTGCTCGTACCAAGTCCACGGATCGATCTCCCACCTGATTCATGTGGGCATGCATTTTTATAATCTTGTTCTGTCAGTCCATGACGCACAGTTCCAGAACTTTCCCTGTGCAAAATATAGGCTTGCTCATGGAAAAACCCAACTCTGTGATGCTCCCTGCTCGCTCCTACCCCTCCCTTGGAGCTCTCTCTGCGAAAGCACTGGAATGTCCTTATCAGCGTGTAGGCAAAGCCGTACCAGGCCTTCTCAGGGAAACAGGATTTGTTTACAAAGCCATGCAGGGCTACAGTTAGAAAGGCAGAATATTCTAAGAGAAGCCGAGATGAATTAACCCCATGTGAGCAAGCTCTAAAAGGCATGCACTCATAGCTTAGTGTTCATATCGCTTAAGATTAGCTATCTAAGCGCTATATAGGTGCCGTAATGCTCCAAACACTCCAATAATGTCTCTATTAGCTACAGAACTGGGGCCTTCGCCCTGCCTGTCTATCTACAATGCATAATGTGACCTACCACCCCTACTAGGCCTGCATATTCCTTGTAGCTCACTACTGCGTAATGGAGGTGCTACAACAGACTACTGTCAGCATTTAGCACCTACTTTGAATAAACTATTGGCTTTCAGCGGCTAATGCTGTCATCTAAAGCCCTGATTGCCAAATTTGCATTTTGTGTATCACGACAGGTACCCTGACATCGACTTCTTCGATGTATGCATCTCAATCAAATGCAGCTTCAGGTATATTTATGATGAGGATGTTCCCTTTGGTTTGGAACGCTTTAGAGCATCAGGAATCGCAGAGGAGCTAATCTCTGATGAATTCAGAATGTAAGATTTAGGGCCTCATTACAAATCCGCCAGTGACCCACCGGTTCTACTGGCGGGTTGCTGTCGGACTCTTAACACTGTTTCCGCCGCCTGAGATCCCGGTGCCACTGGGACATCACTAGTCCCGACGGCACGGGATATCAGCCGGTGGAAAGTGGAAGTACCCATTCCCATAGAGTCCCGTTGGACTCCATAGGAATGGGGACAGGGAAGCACCATTACGAATGATGCCGGTGCTGCAGTGAAAACTCTGCGGGTGAGTGCCGTTACGCCTGGCAGTTTAGACCCCTGCCCGCAGATTTGCAGTGGGACAGTCCGGAAAGGGTGCCGGTATAGTGTGACCAGCACCTTTTATTTCCAGACCGCCACACTTGTAATGAAGCCCTTGGTCTCTAATCTTTGAGTTTCCAGTAGACGCGATACCTCCCGAGGTAGAGTTCAAGAAACTAGACCTACATTCCCACCCTAATGCTGCCTAAAGAAAGGTAATGAACAAAGTAATTGGCTACTTGGGATGGGGATCAGGAAATGACCCAGGATGATCTTGCCAATATTCTGGACAAGGGTCCTCCAAAGGAGCCTGTTTGACCTTGCCACACAGCTCTTAGAGACCCTCTCATAGATGTATGGGGAAACAGCTTCTGCATCAGCTTTCCACAAGGACCTGTAAAACAAATACTGACTTTCCTCAGTGGACCCAGATTTTCTGTCAAGACATGCCACCCCAGTCAGCCTAGTGGTAAAGACTACCACTTCAACATCAAAGGCTTCTGCTTAACCTTCCCTACCACCAGATAGGGATTATGCGAAATACAGTCCTCTGGCAAAATGTATTTTGGCTGGAAGCATGGCTTTAAAAGCATTTAATGCTTCATGTGCTATTGCGTAATACTCCTACACTCTGTGGAACGTTGTAGCACAAGCAGCGGAAGACATCCCTGGAGTTGATTTGCAGGATGGTTTCTCAGCCTCGTTATTGATGAGAAAGAAACTTCATGTCATTCCCTGAAATCAGGTTTAGATGCAGCTAACTGCATAGGTAGATCTATGGGATCAAGTACAGTGGCTAGGTTTTTTGCATGGCTACAGAAATCCGGCTTTGCACCTTCTGTCTAAACTAGACTATTAGACATGCCTTTCGATGGGTCGAATTTGTTTAGCCCTAAAGCAGATAAGTTTGGAGAAGCTTCAAGCCTCCAAAAGCTGCAGAAGAATATCTAGGAGTGGCAATTCGCCAACATCCGCAAGCACCCTCACAAAATTGGAGGGTTGGTGTTATCGTTACTGCTCTTCTCTCAATCAAAGAGGTAGAGGCCAAGCCTTCCAAGAAGGGGAGAGAGAAGATTCCCCAGTTTGTCTAGAGTCTGTGAATAAAAACCCGCACAAGCACTAGCTTCATCTCTGCCCTCGGCTGTACCTGCAGCCTCAAAACCACTGTCAACACTTTGTCAAGAAACCTCAAGTGGGAGGAAAGCTGACCCGGCATTTGGAAGAATGGTTTCCCAATACTTCGGATGCATCAGTACTACAAACCATATCCCTGGGCTACTGCCTCCCATTCCTAAAGAGGCCTCCACATTGTCCCCTGAGCATACATCCTTTTCGGGCTTCAGACCCGCTTCTCCGAAATACTCTGTTTGAGAAGGGTGTGATAGAAAGGGTACTCTTAACTGAGCTGAACCCGAGATGGTATTCTACCTACTTGCTGATCCCCAAAAAGGACTGAGGACTGCGATCCATCTTGGACCTGAGGGGCTCGAACAAGTTTCTCAGGAAGGACAAATTCAAGATGGCCACCCTTTTACAGATCCTCCAGGCCTCTCAGCTCCAGAACTGGATGGGGGTTGCTCGATCTCCAGGATGCTTAATTTCTTGTACGCATCCATTCCAAGCACAGAAAGTACCCGAGATTTGTGATCGGCAGTACTCAATACCAGTTTTGAGTGCTGCCTTTCGGGCTTAACCCTACCCCGAGATTCTTCACCAAGTTGATGGCGGTGATGGCAGCTAGTCTGAGAAGATGGAGGGGATTCACATCTTCCCCTAATCTAGACTGGCTGATCAGACCACGTTCTCCGGGGCAGGCTCTGGCACATCTCAATAGCACCCTCTACTTCCTTCACAAACTGGGCTTCTCTCTCAATTTCAAAAAGTCTCTAGTGACTCCTTTTCAAACACTTCAGTTTGTCGATGCAGATTTGGACTAATCCTCAGGGAAGGCTTTCACTCCTGAGTTAAGGGCTCAACATATCCTGCAGACGGTCATGTAGTTTCAAAATGCCCAACATCAACCAGCCTTCAATTTTCTGAAGTTTCTTGGGTCTCGGTGCGTCCTGCACTTTCCTTGTGCCGCAGGCCCGTTTGAGCACGAGACCTCTTTATTGAGTCCCAATTCACAGTGGTCATACTTCTAAGGCTGAATGACCGACCTGGTTCAAGTCCCGAGCAGGTTGGTACACAAGCTTCTGGGGTGGGCAAGCAAAGACAACTTGAATGGCGGTGAATCTTTTTGGCAATCAAGACTGCAGATCACTAGTCATCAACGCCTCCCTCAAAGGCTAGAACACACACATGAACGATTTGACAGTGAGTGGTCTATGGTCCCCGGCGGAATTGAGACTGCCTATAAACTTGTTGGAGCTGAGGGCGATCAGACCGGCACTGATGGCTTTTCTGCCTTCCATCAAGGGCAAGAATGTCCTGATAATGATGGACAACACGTAGCCATGCATTACCTCAGCAAGAGTGATGCTATAGGGTCAACTACTACTGTGCAAAGAGGCAATGTAGCTCTGGTTTTGGACTTTACAGAAGGGAATCTCTCTGTCTTCAGTTCATTTGGCCAGAACAGAGAATACAATGGCATCTGCTGTGAGCAGGCAGGGCTCCACCTCCCACGAGTGGGAACTGGCTCATGAAGTCGTTCTAGAAATCTTTGCCTGCAAGTGGATCGGTTTGCGTCCAGTTTCAACAGGAAATGAGATCTGGTCGGCTCCAGGGAATTTCCCCAGAGAGGAGCACTGGGGCACCCATGCGTAGTGAATTTGGATTTTCCACTCCTATAAGCGTTCTCACCAGTCCCCATGATTCCACAAGTCCTAAGGAGGTTTAAGAAGTTCAAAAAAACCATGATCCTGATTAGACCAGGAGGAAATGGTACCCAGACCTTCTGGACATGTCCATCTACCCTCCATTTAGTCTTCCCCTGAGAGTGGATCTACTCGCACAGGAAGAAGGTTGTCTTTTCCACCCAGGGATTAGGTCCAATATCTTTCGTCCAGTCCCCTTTCTGGTTCCAGTTTGGGACTTGAACCTGTTCCTCGCATTCCTAATGGGGGCTCCCTTTGAATCGCATCATTCTTGTTCACTCATACTTCTGACGTGGAAGACAATATTTTTGGTGGCTAACTTCAGCTCGCATAGTCAGCGTATTACATGCCTTATCGTGTAAACCACCCTTCACAGTTTTCACTAAGGACAAGATACTGTTGAGGGTTCGCCCTTCCTTTCTTCCCAAGGTGGTCTCAGAATTCCACTTGTCTAAAAAGATGACTTTGCCAGCATTTTCCCACCCACCCCAGCCCTTGAAAGATGAGTGATTGCACAGACTGGACCCAAAAAGGGCTTTCTGTTTTTACATCTGTGAGGATCTAGGAGTAAGAGACGGACACAAAGGTGGCACGTTGATTGGCAGAGACTTTTATTAACAACCAAAGTGGGGGGGATGGGATGGGGTGGGGTGAGGGGTGGTTGGAGGAAATCCTATCTAGCCCTACTCTAAGAGGGGGTTCCCTGCCACAGCGGAACTAACTAATGAAACTGTCTGTGCCAGAATGCCCAAAGTAAAGTTTGCCATCCTGTGTCTAAATCCTAACGTCACTCCCATGCTAAACACAATATAACATGAAAAAGGGAAAGGTCTCTGACTGCCAACCTGCAGCCTGGCTTTGCAGTTCCAAACCAAAGTTCCAAAAGGGTGTAGAAAACAAACAAAAGCTCCACAAGACTCAAGGGGTTGTCTCCCTTTCCCAAGAGTCTTTCCAGCTTTATCCACCTTCGTATCTGTGTCTAAAAAAAGAGTCTTTATCTTTCATTGATAGACCTGACTCCCAGGTCATGCAATAAGCAAGAATGGCCTGATCACCTTGGCCAAGCCGGTTTGATGGTGCCAGACCCTAGTCTCAGTACCCCTCGCCTTGGCACCTTCTCCTGCCAGGTAGGGTACTCCTTGTTTCACAGCTCTGTTTGAGTATTTACTCTCCTGCCAAGATCTTTCAATGTTGTTATACTCACAGCTTCTGTATTCCTCTTATTTGCCCTTGTCCACACAGCTTCTGTATTCCTCTTGTAACTTGGGGTATTCTTCCCCAGCCTGGGTCCCAGAACCCCTTCATGTGATAGCTCACAATGTTCTCTGTCTAATCGCTCGTTCTTCCACAGCCTTGGTTTACTGTCCTGCCGAGGTCTGTGTGGGTCACTGATGTTTGCCCAGTTCATTGACCTTTATTTCCAGGCTGGGTATGCTTTCCCTGTGTGGGTCCTAGACCCCCTTAATTTGCTTATATACCACATTCTCTTGGCCTGATCTTCATTTAATCCACAGCCTTGGCCTCTCCTGCCAAGGTCTGTGTGGATCACTGATGTAAAGTTTGTATTCCCCTTAGTTAGTAATAGGGTTGTGCCTTCGTTATACGTGTCCCAGACACCCTTCACTTGCTTATTCCCAGCGTTTTCTTCATCTGTTCTCCCCTTGGTCCACAGCCTTAGTTTACTCTCCTGCCAAGGGCTATGTATGCCTCTTCTGTTTTGTACAGTTTCTGTTCCCCTTCTTTACTGGTAGGGGTATATCAGGCTTGCTAAGTAAAGATAAATAATTATTCTGACCATTGCAGATTAAGTGCAAATACTGCGGGGAAAGGGAACCTACCCCTTGAGTCTTGTGGAACCTTTGCTTGCTTTTATACACCTTTTTGTTTTGAACCACAAGGCTGGGCTGCAGGTCGGCAGTCAAACAATAATTTTTTTCGCTTTGTTGAGTTTAGCTTGTGAGGGATAGGTTAGGATTTGGACACAGGATGGTAAACTTTACTTTGTACATTCTGACACAGACCGTTTCATTAGCTAGTTTTGTTGAGGCATGAAAACCCCTCTGCTTTTGTTATTAATAAAAGTCTTTGCCTATCAACATGCCACCCTTGTGTCTGACTCTTACTCCTACACCCTCACAAAGGACAAGAACCCTATATGTGTAAAGGTGAAACATGTGAGAAGGAAAAGCCTAAAACATTTAACGAGAAAAGAAATATAAGGCTTACAATTGAAGAGGCTAGAAGAACACTAAGTCCCAGAGAGAGAACTGATTGCCTGAAAGGGGTGCTTCCATTTCATCTTGGCCAGGCAAATAATATCCTCTCCGTAAAGTGTGCATGACATATGCTTGTCACTCTTCATAAAAGCAGGAAACAAAGGGTGGATTACACACGTTTCTTTAATGAATATGACAGGTTTTCAAAATTGTACTCCCTGGGTGTTCAATCCAGATTGACACACCTTTTTGTCCAGCTTTTCTTAAGATCTTTTTGTCTAGTGGTCTTATTAAATAGACCACTTTCCCCAGTCAGTCAGACATTTTAAAACCTTCCAATGAATCTGCGGGAAGGAGGTTGGGGCCCTTGTCCTTAGCCCTTATTTCCACTTCATCCCACTCTATAGCTGCACTTTGGGCTTGATTTACGTAAGACGAGGGAGAGGAAAGTACTCTTTATAATAGTTGGTGGGGGCTTGTCGTAGGCATGCAGGTCTTGTACCACTTCTGTGGCTTGAATCCAGCGGGTTAAGAAATGTTGCAGGCCACGTTCAGTCAAACAAGTCGTTCCATGAGTCCGATGTAAGGGGGATGGCAGAGTACAAGGAACTACAAGCACATAAGTGCCAGAGTGAGTAGCTGGTTTGTTTGCCCACATTGGGGTTTCGATATTGTGAGCATGAACAGGTGAAGGAGACATGGAGTAAACGGATGAAGCAATTCGGAACACCCTGTGCCCCATTTCGACAATGACACAGCATCTTGAACTTCTCCAGAACGACACCTTGACCACAGACTATCCAACATTTTCAGAGAAAACTTTAAACATAAGGGACGCTAGAAAAGAGGTACTCGCACATGTTTTTTAATGAATATTACATTTTGTGGCCATATTTGGAAAATATTCAATTGGGAATTATTTGATACTCTAATATGCAGGCACATTAGTGATGGGAAAAGCTGAGATTGGCATAAACGCCGATAGCCGCCCTACAGTTAACTTGATTCAAACTCCCATAGAAACCCCTCCTGTATGGCTCCCATATTGCCTGTGAAGGATACCTGGCAGGAGAGTACACAAGAGGAGCTATAGAATCCAGAAGGGGATGCCTGGCACGGAGAGCTTACAAGGGAGTCCACTCAGTGTACGAAAGAAAGACACATTGTGCAAAGATACCTGGCAGGATCTGAGGAAACTATTGAAGAATTCCTGGTAAGGGAGTATGCCCGGAAGTCATCTTTGAAGCAGTTGTGTAAAAGAGACACATATGCCAGGAAGTCATCCTTGAAGCAGTTGGGTAAAAGACACTTGGACATCTGTGAAGCAGTTGTATAAAAGGGACGTTTTTCCCTCTTTGAAATAATTGTGTGAACGAAACACTTTTCCTATCCTCAAGAAACTGTTACTTGGAAAAGACATTCTTGCCCTCCTTAAGGAAACATTATTTGGGAAAGACATTTTCTCCATCCTTCCTGAAATAATCTAGGGAAAGGGAACTACCCTCTGGATCCAAGGACTTCTCTTTTGGAGAAACCATCTTTGTTGGATTTATTTATTTGTTTCACCTTTTAACATTTTGGTGAAACATAAGTCAGAGACACTTTTTTCCCTTACACTTCTTGGTTGTTCATTTTTAGTGTGAGGGTCGGGTATGTTATGGACACAATTACACTTTATATAATTATGACGACAAGACACAGACTTATCTTTAGTTTTAGTTTCCTAGGCACAGAAACATTCTTTGGGATAAGGACAGAGAGTCCTTTGTCCGGCCCTTTTCTTTTCATAAAAATGTCTGATGTTGAAAACACTACCACTTTGTGTCTGTCTCTTTTCTGGCCCTTCACAGAAGCCATGATGTATTCCGAAGACCACTTTTTTTTTTGTATTGTGACAAAAGGTTCTGTCACAGATAACACCTAAAGCTCACTTACTCTGCTAACAAATGTAATTTCTATAAGGAAAGAAACCTTGTAAGTAAACTATGTGAGGCTTGCTTTATGCATTGGCTCAAAAGATGGGCCCATGAGTTTGCTTAAAACAACATTTAAATCCCAACCGGGAGTGAGTTAGCAGTTGGAGGATAAATCCGTTTTACTTCTTCCATGAAGGCTTTAACAACTGTCACTTTCCACCATGAAACTTTGCTTTGCAATCTTGTATATGCAGACAGTGTGGCTAAATGTACTTTCAATGAATTGAAAACTAGTTTGGGTCCTTTCTCTCCACCTCCTCTCTCTCCTCATGTGGTGTTCTCCAGGGGTCTAACCTCTCCCCTGGTTCTTCAATGTCTATCTGGCCCCTTTGGCCCTCCTGATCCCTACCTTTTCCTCTAACTTTCAGTGTCATGCGATGACACACAGCTCTCTTTCAGGCTACCCTCAACCTCCTCCTCGCTCATCCCTGACTGTCTATCCGCTATTCAGGCATGGTCCACCTCTCATGATCTCTGCCTTAACGCCAGTAAGGCTGAGATCCTTCTCATTGGGCCCTGTGCTCCTGCTTTTCCTCTCTCACTTTGGCCGCCCTCCTTGGGCCCTCTACCCTCACCCTCTTGTCAGGCAAAAAACCTTGTGTCATCTTCAACGCGACTCTCTCGTTCTCTCCACACATCACTGACCTTTCCAAGAAGGCCAATTTCCAGCTGTTCCTCCTCAGAGTTATTCTCCCTTTTCTCATCCTCCCCCAGGAGCTCACTGTCATCAGAGCCCTGGTTCTCTCTAGGCTGGACTACTGCAACAGCATTTTCTCAATCTGCCGATCTCTACACTTCACCCTCTTCAACTCATCCAGAACAGGAACGCAAGACTTATCCATGGCCTCAAGCCCAGGGACTGCAACTCTTTCCAGCCCTTAAATCCCTCCACAGGCTCCCGGGGGCTGCAAGGATCAAGATTAAGACCCTCCGCATTGTCCACAAGGCTTTCTGGGGCGTGGCCCTCACTACCTTCAACTCTCTTCCTAAGTACCTTCCTCCTGGATCCCTCCACTCGTCTACTTCTAACTCTCTGCGGGTGAGTCGCTTCTCCAAGAAGAGAATGGGGGTAGATCTTTCGCATCTGCAGGTGCCTCCCTCTGAATTGGCCTCCCTGCCTCACTCCGCCTTGAGCCGGATTTCCTTGCATGAACTCGCTTTTGTCTTCCTCTTTCTCGCTCCCTCTCCCCTGCTAACCTTCCCTTGCTACCGCTCTTTCTGCTGACTGGCTGCTCGGTGTCCTCTGAGTCTTACAGGACACCAGGCCCCAACCTGACCAGTCCCCCTGTACTTGCCACCTGGCTGAACTTGCACCACCGCCTGGCTACCCTTGAACTACCGGGCTGAGATTGCCCCCGTAGTGCCAGCCTTCCTTGCACTTAACTCGGGGCCCTTCTGCTCTGGGTGCACTCCCCCTGCACTTCTTGTGCTCTTGCACGATCTCAATGACACGAGTCCTAGTAAGGTTGTTGTCTTGTCCTCCCTTTGTTCCCCCTACCTTGCCTTGTTGTGCCTTGAAACACTTGTGTATAGGCGCATAATAAATAACAAATCAATCGATCTAACAAGTATAGTAGAAAATGTACTGTATGTGATGGTGAACACACGTCTTTTAATATTTCTGTGCATCTAGCTGGTAAATTAAGATGGTAAATTAAGATGTCCGAACTCTGACTTCAGGGGCCAAGCTGCTAAATTGGTTGTTGGACAATGAGGGTGTTGGATTAACCCCCGATCCTGTGACATGTAGTACGGGCATGTTAGTTTCAGGGGTGGGCAAATTGACATCTTGAGGGGGTGGGAATAACCTGTTTGACATGCCCACATTGGAGCAGTTAGAATCATTGTCAAGTGCTCTTGGTGCATTTTGTGGATTACTCTGTTCAAGAGTGGTGCTGGAGGAAAAGCGTATGCAAATATCCCTGACCAAGTGATCCACAGTGCCTTCCCTTGGATCCCTTCTGTGGGAACCTGGAAGCGTAATCTAAGCATTTTGCGTTTTCCTTTCTGGCAAAGAGATCTATATTTGTTGCCCGAGCATGTAAACATTTTGCTTACTATGTCTGATTGTATCTCCCACTCATGTTCTGAGGGTTGATGTGCGTTTCTGCTTAGTGTGTCTGCTACGCAGTTGTGTTCTGCTGGAACATGTTGTGCTTGGAGATTTATGCCTCTGCCGAGGCTCCATTTCCAAATCTTCTGTGCTAGTGTAGGGAGACTTAGGGAGTGAGTCCCGCCTTGTTTGTTGATGTAGACGATATGTGCTGTCTGTGATAATTGGCACATTTTTCCCCATTAAGTGATGTTGGAATGATTGTAGTGCTTGGTAAACTGCTAGCAAATCCAGAACATTGTGTTTTCCTGGAAGTGTTTTAGTTCACTGTGGTGGGTCGGTAGAAGGAGTCCGACTCACTGAGGACATCATTCATTACCTTTATCAAACATCTAAGTAAAAGGCCTAACTTTCCATATCACTAAAGGGAATACCCAACCTGTCTAAGGAAACTAAAGGTGCTCGTCAGTTGTCAGGAAGTCCAAAGTAAATAAATAGTTTCCTCCATCCAAACAAACTCTATCTGACTCTACCACTATATTTAACTAACTTAAATAGTCCAAGAGAATGTCTTATCTTCGCCTGGTCTTGTCTTTATCTTCCAATAGGCTTTTTATTTACAGTTTTTCTATGTGGTAGATATATTTCTCGACATAATCTACTTGCATAATCTTTGAGATCAGATATTGTAGTTCTTCAAGAATAGTCTTGGGTTTCGAACGTTCTGTGATTCTATATTTACAATAACTTCCCTTCAGTTAATTTGTCACACACTTGTCATCACTTGTAGATTCTGTCCTCTCTTTACATTCTTGCTTTCCGGGTGTTATCTTGACCCCTTTTTAGTCTTTCTTTGTCTACAGCCCATCTTAGATCTTCATCTTTTGAACCTGTACTTATGCAAGGACAAGTTAAAGATGGTAACCTTAGCCCAGATTCTCCAGGCCTTGGACCTGCAGGATTTGCTGGTGTCCGTGGTTCTCCAGGAGTCCTACTTCGATGTGCCCATCCACAGGAGACACAGGAGGTACCCGAGATTCACCATGGGGAACTGCCACTACCAATTCAAGGACCTGCTGTTCAATCTGTGCTCTGCACACACGGTCTTCACCAAGCTGTTTTCAGTGGTGGCAGCTCGACTCAGAAGAGAAGGCATTCATGTCTTAACTGGATGACTGGCTCGCCCGAGCTCGGTCCCCAGACCAGGCGCCTTCATGTTAGTTATAGACGTGCAGTCTATTGCGCAGCTTGGGCTTCTCCCTGAACTACAGGAAGTCTCAGGTTTTTGCTGTCCGAGTCCTTCCGGTTCATTGAGGCGGTCTTAGACACTCACCTGGGCAGGGTCTACCCGCCCGAGCATCGAGTGGCGAGCATCACCAAGATGGTTCATGTTACAGGAGAAATTACCTGCTTCATCTTTTCTGCGCTTGCTGGATTTTATGGCCTCTTGCCTTCTGGTAATTGCTGAAGGCCCACTATGCATGAAGTTGCTTCAGTGGCTTCTTAGTTGTCAGTGGTCACTGTTTAGGCTAGGTCCACACAAGGCATCCGCACATCTGTTACGCACATGCAGACTTTTACACAGCTTTGGCTTTTCCCTGAACTTCAAAAAGTCTCTAGTTACGCTGTCCCAGTCCCTCGGGTTTATCGGGGTGGTCTTGGACACTTTTCTGACCGGGGACCAAGTGGCAAACATCTTTCGAATGGTTCAAGTAATCCAAACCCAGGGATAAGGGCCTGCCTCAGCCTTCCTGTGCTTGCTGGGCCTCGTGGCCTCTGTGGTAGGTCAAAAGAAGGAAACAGACCATTTTCTGGCAAATGATATATTGAAATAATAAGTAAAAAGGCCTTGTTGTCCCTAATCTGTGGATTTTCCTGCCTAACATAACTAGTTAGGGTATTTGTCATCTGTTTTGAAGTCCAAAGTAAACAGTCTTTCTTCAGTCCAAAACTAAGCTGCACTGACCCTACCACTAAGACAAAACAACTAATTCCCAGGAGAATGACTCCCTTCTCCTGGTTAGGCAATTCCAGCGTTTGTATATAATTCTTAGATAGTTTTTGTCTGTCTCTTGTATTAGCTTGCTCAATTCATTTAAAGAGACTTTTCCAAGTCTGTGTTTCCCCTTTCTCATGACTTAGTAAACTTTTCCTCTGCATCCTTTAAAAAAATTCTCTTTATTAGCACTTTCAACAAAATAAACATAAAGAAACCATACCATGCGGATAGGCCGCAACAGACTAACACCTGCAGGTTTTCCAGACAGACTGGGGGGGGGGGGGCGATTGTCCCAGTACCCACAGTGTCTCTGTACAAAATACATCCGTTGGGCTTCTTTTAAAACTTGTCTGATGTACCCCGTCAGGTCTTCCCAGACTGCTTTCCAACCTGTGTGCATCCGAACCAGGCTAAACTGACTGAGCCTCTAAACATTCAAACAGAACAAAGCATGCCACCCCTCCTGCTGCCCGTCTACCCCCCAAACGTTCTCATTCCCACCACCTCATGCCTTGTTGTGCAAACAACCATGCCCTCAGTCCCATTTCTTCACAACACAAGCCTCACAGTGGCAGATCGGAGGGCACAAACATCTGCTGAACCAATGTATTCCATGCTGTGCCGTCAATACCGCCCTGTGCCACACCACCATTTCTGCGTCTGCCCACTTTCGAACGTCACCCCACCATGCCCCTATGCGGGGACCTCTTGATGACTTCCAAGCCAGCACAATTCTGCACTTTGCCAAAATGCAGTTGAGATCTTTCATCTTCATTATACCCAGCAGACATGCCTCTGGTTGCCACTCTTGCATTATTATTCCTCCCTTAGAGGCCCTATTCGCAATATCCTGCCAGAACCCCCTGATTACTGGGCATGACCAAAACATGTGTAACATATCCATTGGCGTGCTCATACATCTTGGGCAGATGTGCTCTCCCGCTCACAGGCACTGTGAAATGGCCTGTGGGGTCATGTAGTCTGTGTGTAACGAATAGCTGCAACTGTTAAGAATCTGGCATTCCTAGATACCTTGCACGTGTACATCAGTACCCTGGCCCATTCACCATCCATGAAGGCCCGGCCTACCCAGAGGCGTAGCCAGGATTGTCTAACAAGTGGGGCCTGAATCTAATGCAGTTGAGCCCACCGGACTGAAATTACCATCTGTAAGCACCCGCTCAGCACTGCTGAGTGGGCATTTACAGATTTTGGGTGGGCCTTGCCTGCTCAGGCTCCACCCTGTCTACGCCTCTAGGCCTACCTCCTGCTCCCATTTGGCCCGGATTGTGAGGTCTGATCCACAAAGCAAGTCCATTATCCAGTCGTAGAGCCTGGAAACGACATGGCCCCCCTCTGTCGGGTCATATAGGGTATCCAGCTTATCATCCCCTACAAATCCCTCCCTGATATCCGGCAATCTGGGCACGACCGCCCTAGTCACCCTATTGTATGTCAAGAATTGTCCTGTCGGTATACCATAGGTTTCAATCGGTCGGCTCAGGAAAGTCCAGCATAACCCCCTCCTTGCACAGACCACCCAGGGTAATGACTCCATTTGATTCCCAATATAGTCTAATGTTACGAACCACCTCCCGACTCTCTCCACTGATTGCCGCTAGTAATACATTGGCAGAATGCAGGTCTTGCGTGCCCACCAGCCTTCACAATCTGTCCCACAACTTCTTGCCCAGTGTGACCAAGGCCAACGTTCCCAACCAGCACCAGTCACTAAGAGCACCTCCTTCAGGTAAAACGGCATAACTTCGCTCTGCAGCAGCTCAGTGTCCTGGGGAGACCTTGTCAGCCAGCCAGGTCACTACAAACTGCAGTTATCTGGGCAGGTAGTATTCCTCAAAATGTGACAGCTTAATTCCACCCTCCTTATGGTCCCTCCTGAGTGCTCCCAACGATATTCAACACCTTATCCCTCACCAGATAAACCCTCTCACTACCGAATCAAGTTTGTGGTAAAACAGTCCCGGGATCTCAAACGGTATATTCACAAAGTGATATAACAGACGATGCAACACAACCATTTTAAGCATCGATATGCGACCCATCATGGATAGCGGGTGCCTCTGCCAAAACCCCATCCATTTCTCGATGCCGCAGAGAGCCCTCAATGTATTAGCTTCATGTTCCTTCCCAGGGACACAATAAATATCCACTCCCAAGTATCGAAAGGAGTCCACCGCCCACTGTATTCCTAAATTCGGTGGGTGCTGCTGACCCAAAGTTGCTAGATCCGCCAGCGGAAACGACTTCGATTTAATTTTACTTATGGTTATGCCAGACAGGCTTGCAAAGCCGCGCTTTACGTCCAGCATATAAGGTAGCTTGGATTCCGGGTCCTGCATAAAGCAGCATGTATTCTGCATACAGCAAAACCATGTGCAAGTGCCCCTCAGTTGGTATGCCTGTATCACTAAAGTCTGTTCTAAGAAAGGCTGCGAGCAGTTCAGCGCCATAATGAACAACATGGGGTAGAGCGGGGACCCCCGTCTAGTTCTCTTATCCAATTCCCACACCTCCGAGATATGTCTCCCATTTTTCACTCATTCCAGCAGCTTCTCATACAGTAAGTGTACCTATCGCGCAAACTGTGGCCCTACTCCGAAGCACTGCAGCGCAGCATGCAGCCAATCCCATTGTATCTAGTCATATGCCTTTATGGCATCGAACGAGGCCATGGTGTATTACACCTTCTCCCTAGTTGTATCTATTACATGTTGCTGCTGGCGCAGGTTCCAGGACTTGTTCCTCCCAGGGACATAGCTCATTTGGTCTGAGTGCATCAATGTACCAATTGCACCCTTCAACCTGTTTGCCAACATTGCCTCCAGAAGTTTAGAATCCTGATTGATCATCGAAAGCAGTCTGTACAATCCGCACTCCAGTAGCGGTTTGCCTGGTTTCAGTATCGCGCTATAATGGATTCTCAGAGGCTTGCCAGTTTAGGGGCGGTGCGAGGTCTCCAGTGAACTCCCTGTAGAATTCCACAACCTTGGCTCCCCCCCTCACCCCCCCCCCATCAAGGGGAACATTTGTGCTATGGAGGTAGTTGTTTCCAGTCACCTGCCAGTAAAATCAAGTGCGAAAAATACAAGTACCAGAATCCTCAGAGGCAATTAACTTGCCACACCTGAAAAAGAAATGACGACACGTCTAAAACAGCAAAGAAACTCAGCCTCCCTGAAGATTGATAGTCATGAAAACGTGCGTTTGGAGGAGAACCTAATGACTGGTAACGGAGCGCCTGCCTTACCAATTTTTAAACCCTGTAGAATTCTGCCTGGAGCGCGTCACCACCCGGCATCTTGCCCACAGGCAGCATGTGCACAGTGGCATGCAACTCCTCCACCATGAACGGGGCATCCAGCATCTCCACCTGTTCCTGCTCCAGACTGGGCAAGTCAATCTCCATCCACGCATCGTTCAGGTTCCTGGCATTGTCACCCTCCTCAGTGGTATTTAGCACTGATAATACCGGCTAAAGACTTCATTAATCTCACTTTGGGCTCTACATTCTTCCCCACACTAGTCTTTAATGGAACATATCATGTTCCTGCTCTCCTCTGCACAACACAGCCAGGCAAGCAGCCTTCCTGGTTTATCTACGGTCTCTTGAAGTCTCTCCATGTATTTACCATAGTCATGCTTGCCCAAACGCTGCCAGGCCACTATGCAGTCATGTCGAAGCTCGAAAAACTTCTTCTCACACTCAGCTGCTCGTTTCCTCCTTCCCACCCAGTGCTTCCATCTGTGCTTCTGTGCTAGTAATATCACGCAATATGCCTTGCCGTATTCCCCCCGCCTTCTCAATAGCTTCCCCTCTCATCACCACCTTGAAGGACTCCCATAGGGTTCCTGCGCTATCTACGCTCCCTTCATTGAGATTAAAGAATTATTCTATCCCATCTCCCATGGAGGCTGTGAACTGCTCATCCAACAGTGCCTCTGCTCTCAGCCGCCATGTCGGGATTGGGGGTGTGCCCGCTGTCTGCCGCTACGTCACCACAAGAGGTGCATGGTCTAAGGGTACTCTTGCCCTGTAATCAGCCGCAATGAATTCACCCAGGGTTTCAGTGCCCGTGAACATGTACTCAATGCATGTATGCACCTTGTGCGGACTTGAGTAAAAGGAGTAATCTTTCTTACCCATGTGCAGCTGCCTCCAAATATCACCTATTTCCATCTTCCGCAATAATGTCCCAAGTGCCTTAGGCGGTGGCGCCTGTTTCATATGCCCACCAACTGACCTGTCTAATACCGGGTCCAAAGCGCAGTTAGAATTCCCTCCCCAGAGCCACATGACTCCTCTATATCGTGTCATCCTGGGGCCTAAGGATCTAAAATAACTGCCAGCCTTTTAGTTAGGGACATACGAGTTGATGATGCAAACCTCCCTTTGTTCCAGAAACCTGTGTATTATAGTCAGCCTGCCTTCACTGTCACGTTTGCATGCCAATTGCCTAAAAGACACTGATGGAGTCACCCATATCAGGGAACCACTGGCATACGCCGAATATGTTGACCCACGTACCAGTCCCCCCACTTTTTGGCAATAGTGGCTTGTTTGGCTGCCACGAGATGCATTTCTTGCACGAGGGCCACGTGCACTCCCTTGCTTACCAAATACGTATGCACCCTGTTCCACTTGATATAGCTATTAAGACCCCCTCACATTACAGGAAACAACCCTGATGTCACTCATCCCAGTCATGCGACTTCCCCCACCCCACCAGGCATCCTACTCGGCCCCACCCCATCGGCTCCCCATCCTGTATATCCACTGCAAATTGGGGCCCACAGGTCTTGCCCGCCCATCACTGAAGTTGCCGCAATTCTTCTCTCCCTTTCACCAGGTCCCATCCTAGCAATGGTTCCCCACTCAAAAGCGCACAGGGTACTGGCACCAATTCGCGGGATGCAGGACAGATCGGCATGCACTTCAGTCCAACGTATAACCTCCCCAAAACTCCCAACATTTCCAACAAATGCCCAACGGCTCGTGGACCCTTCAGGCTCAGCTGCTTCTCACACTTGACCAGTGTCTCCCTCCCACCGGTCTTGCATGCGGCAGCAGGGTACCACTACCCGGCACCCCTAAAACAGAACAACAGTCAACTAACTAGGGCAAGGCTCCTGCTCGTGGGCCGCCCAATAGCAATCCCAGAGGCAGCGTGTGACGTCCTTCTCGTCCGGTGAGGGTCGCCATCTCTGCCTCCTGCCAACTGAAAATAACCTTCCGTCCCACTACTGATACCTGAAGCCAGGCATACCTGCCCCGGTGATGCTAATCGCTGGTCATCAGTTTGCCCTCTCCTGAGGGGGTCCGCGCCGATTGTGTCCATCTACGCTTGCACCCCTTCAGTGCTGTCGAAGAAATGGGAGGCCCTGTTATGCAGTACTTTTAATTTGGCTGGGTAAGTCAATGTTAGGCAGAAACCTGTGCAGTTCCCTTTGGGACCACTGCAAAAGGCTTAGGACTACAGGTTTTGGCAGTAAACCCAATTGGTAGCAGTCTGCACCACCCAGATTTGCCTGGTAGCTGTGGCTGAGCAGTCAGACTTCTCTCAAAAAGAGTTACACAGTATATAGAGTATACACATGAGGTACAAAAATACAGTAGCACAAGCAAACGCTGACCAGAGCTTTGGTATAAAAGTATATAATGATTTATTTAAAAACACAATTGTAAAAATACACTGGCACTAATATGTCAAGCAAGTTCAGTCACTAGAAATATATACACCTCCCTGATTAATTATTCGACAAGTCTTAAGAAAAGAACACCAGTTATTATCCACACATAGGTGAGCGCTTAACCAAGATGGCACTCCAATAATTATTTAAAAAGGGAGGGAAAAGGCAAAAATAGTAAAGCACATAATACCAACACTTTTAACAGAACCACAGCAAGTCAGAAAAGGCAGAGTCTACTGTAGAGCAAAAAGTTCATAGGCCAGGCCCACTCTTGGAGAGAGCAAGGCGGAATGTGACCAAGATCACACAGTTGAAGTACACTTTAAAAGTCTTTGCAGATAGTTCAAAAAGGAGTTGGATCAGTTCAGAAAAGTTAGTTAGCAGGTCACCCCAGGATAGAGTCAAGGATTTAAGCGACACCTTGAACAGTCTGTTGCAAGGGAGACCAGGCAGGACACAGTACCTGAAATGGTGAGAAAGCTCCAGCGGAGGCAGTTGTTCCTGGCAGCGGGTGCAAGTCGGTGCTTCGTCCAGGGGAAGAGAAGATCTCGGCGTGGAGGAAAGCTGGGGGTCGTTGCACTGCCAGGGAAGAAACCAGCCGCGGAGTTTCCCGGTTAAAAGGTACTATCCTTTTATTCGCGTTGGTGGTGAAGCGTGGCTATCCGGCCACCGGGGTGCGACCACAAGACGATCCAGGAAGGCGAAAAGAGGGCGAACTGGTTAACCTCACCAGTTCAAAGGAAGAAGACTCTCCAGGATGAAGATCTTCTCTGTCGTCGGGAAGTGGTGAGTCGGTTCAGCAGGGCTCCACTGGTGGTGTCGTCGTTGCAGGTCGGCTCAGCTTCTCCCTCTTCGGATTCTTTAGGTCCTATGGCGACGTCTGAAGTTCCAGTCCCCAAAGCCCTGCTTTTATGCAGAAAACCCCCATTCTTCAGTCCTGTCAGGCTTCCAGCTTCCAGGTCCAGGAGTGGGACGAACCAACCATCCCCCCAGCGGTTCCAGCGCCTGCAAACTGAAGCTCTCACAGGCCTCCGGAACCCCGGTGAGGAAAGAGGGTTAGGGAATCGTTGGTTGGACAGGTTCAGTTCTTGAGGGTAACCGGAAAGAGGGTTAGGAGAGGGAAAGTGGGTAGGACCGGGGACATAGGAAAACACAATGCAAAGCAATACAATCACAATACGCATACATTCACTCTCGTGCATGCAATACAGTAGAACCAGAAAGGCACTTAGCTCTGGGGTGAGTGCTGGCCTCCTGCCTGCGCACTCTCAGGTCCGGTTGTGGAGCAGTTCAATGCTGCAATGAGAGCGAGAATTACTTTGTGTGTTTCTTCAAACACACAAACTCTTAACAACATTCAATGCATACATTAGGTTTGTCCCCATTCTCCTCCGCTCCCTGCCCCTTTATTAGTGACACGCGAGGAGGTGGAGCTGCAACAATGGTGCGGTTTTATGCCGTACGTGGTCCTGCTTAATAGTTGTGTCTCGAGCACTCAGACGTGCAAGTTGCCTCCCAGAACGTTGGGTTGTGAGGCGTATCACATGAACCAAAGCGCGACTAACAGCCGCACGCCGCATGACTAATCAAACGTAATATCACTGCCTCCTCCCCCAAGGGGGTTAGTTCACAGTATGCGCGTTGTTCATATGCGTGCTGTTCACAACCCGCTAAAGTCTGCGATGCCGTAACAGCCACCTAGCTTTTATGCAGCAGGGGACTAGGAAGGTTGGGCGGTGCCTCCTGCGCGTGCCCCTTTGGTTCCCTGGGCGACCTTCCACTGTCTGCTCAATAACGCTGCGCCTGGCAACCTTCGCCGTGACGTGGACCTCCCCACCGCACAGCCAGACTTATCTTTTAAAGGCAAGGGGCCTTTGGAAGAGATTTGGGGGGCGCAGCCCCTCGTGATGATCCCCGCTGCAGGAGCTCCAACCGGCACGTCCTCTCAGGTCGCGAGCTGAGAGCACAAGCCCCGTGCGTTGTTTCTAATGCGCGCCCCCCCCCC
This sequence comes from Ambystoma mexicanum, assembly GCF_040938575.1. Lineage (NCBI taxonomy): Eukaryota > Metazoa > Chordata > Amphibia > Caudata > Ambystomatidae > Ambystoma > Ambystoma mexicanum. Next base: position 317,332,397 of record NC_090926.1, read on the forward strand.
GCACAAAAGGACCTGGGTTTGGGCCTGTCTGGATAATTCAGATACACAAAAAAAGAAATAATCAGGATGAAGAAGATCCTACAAGTAAGCCGGTTGTGCTGTGCATGTATGTTTATTTTACATTGACACAGTCCTTTTTTAGTTCATTCAACAATTTATTTTACAGGGCTTTCGATAAGCACGAAAGTTTTTTGGCATCAAACGGACAAAAGTCATTGTGAACGGTGGTCACACGGGTTAAGTGTCAACCTCTGATGTATTGAGGTTAAAACTCCACACTGAAGTACATTCCCTGTATAGATGCGATAGAGAAAGAACTATCAAGCAGGGAAAGTATGCCTGAGGCTTGAAAATGGCCCCAGGGTTAGTTCACACAAGGTGTACACAACATACACGAGGGGGAAGATACAGTTGTGTCACGGGGATCGACACAGGTGTGTTTCGGCCAAAACATGGCTTGATTGAAGACGGTCTATATGCTGGCCTTCATTTTGAGCTGAGGACCCCGTCTACAGAGATTTGGGACCCACTGTGGCCCTTCACAGTCAGCGGGAACCCGAGAGATCTCGGCCTGAAGCACTCTCAGGCACATTCCTAAGTGCAATCACGCACACACTATCCTTCAACCACGTGAGGATAGTTCCCAGCTTGCCACTGCCACTGGAGCAGCAGAATCAACGGACAGCACCACCAATGGTGCCTTTCCTGACGAAGGCCAGCATATAGACCGGCTTCAATCAAGCCATGTTTTGGCCGAAACACACCTGTGTCGATCCCGGTGACACAACTGTATCTTCCCCCTCGTGTATGTTGTGTAAATATCTGTTGTGTACACCTTGTGTGAACTAACCCTGGGGCCATTTTCAAGCCTCAGGCATACTTTCCCTGCTTGATAGTTCTTTCTCTATCGCATCTATACAGGGAATGTACTTCAGTGTGGAGTTTTAACCTCAATACATCAGAGGTTGACACTTAACCCGTGTGACCACCGTTCACAATCACTTTTGTCCGTTTGATGCCAAAAGACTTTCGTGCTTATCAAAAGCCCTGTAAAATAAATTGTTGAATGAACTAAAAAAGGACTGTGTCAATGTAAAATAAACATACATGCACAGCACAACCGGCTTACTTGTAGGATCTTCTTCATCCTGATTATTTCTTTTTTTGTACATACACCCACCTGGGTAAATCAGGACTCCGACAGGCGCCCTATTTTTTCTGCCATGGATAATTCAGATGAAACCTTTTCAGTAATCTCGGGGCATGAACATTTTGGGCTGGTTCCCAAGACAGATCCTCTGGTCCATACCCCACCCAATCAATCAAGTAATAGAGCCCATCTTTTTGTTGTCGGGAATTTAAGATAGCCTGAACTTCGTATTCTGGATGGTCTTGGACCCGTATGGGTGGTGGCCTCTCCGTACGAATTGTGGAAAGAGCTGGCTTTAATAGAGAAACATGAAAGGTGGGATGAATCTTCATTTGACTAGGCAGGCTTAACCTTACTGCAACTGGACTGACTATGGCTGTTATGGTGAAGGGACCCAGATATCGAGGCTGTAATTTACGTGGTCCGGCTAGTTTGATGTTGCGCGTGGACAACCACACCCGATCTCCTTGTTGATATGTGGGACTTTTTCGTCTTTTTTTATTAGCGTAAATTTTATAGGTTGCTTTTGCTTTTTCCAAATTCTTTCGGATTTGAGCCCAAATTTGTTGGGCATGAGTGTGGCGTCCAGTCAGAGTGGGTACATTTTGTGGCGGGGAGTTAGCGACCGTGGGCAAAACTCTTGGATGGAAACCATAGGTACCGTAAAATGGAGAGCATTTGGTGGAGGCATGGTCGGTGTTATTGTAAGCAATCTCTGCTAACCAAACATACTGTACCCAGGACGTCTCTGCGCTGGTGGTGTAGCAACGCAAAAACTGTTCCAGGCCCTGGTTCACTTTTTCTGTCTGGCCATCAGTTTCCGGATGGTATCCAGAAGACAAACTTATTTCCATGCTATTAATCGGCAGAAAACGTGCCAAAAATGAGAAGTAAACTGAGGGCCACGATCTGTGATAACACGGGTTGGCAAACCATGCAAACGTACAATGTTCTGTAGAAACAGCTCTGCTAACTCCCCTGCAGTAGGAACATCTTTACAGGGGATGAAATGACTCATTTTTGTGAGGGAGTCAACTACTACCAATATTGAAGTGAAACCCTGAACTGGTGGTAAATCTACAATCAAATCCATGGTAACTGTGTGCCACGGGAATGGGGGTGTGGGTAAGGGTTGTAACAGCCCTGCAGGTTTTTGATGGCTAGCTTTCTGTCGACCACAGATGTTACAGTCCGAAACATAAAGCCGCACATCACGATTTAAGGTCGGCCACCAGTAATGGCGAGCTACATTTCGCTGGGTTTTAGTTATACCTGGGTGACCTGCTGTGGGGGCATCATGACACCATTGTATGACCTCCTTTCGTAATTCAACCGTAGGTAAGTATAAGGCTTTGGCATAATAAGGTATGCCATTCTCTAATGTGTACAAACACTTGAAATTGTCACCTCTAAATGATTGCGCAGCCCTGAGCAAATGGTAAATGTCCTATTCAAATTGAGTGTGTAACAGGACAACAGATACGGTGAAACAAAGAGTCCAAAGCAAGTAGATTCTTCAGTCAAAATACGCTGTTGAAACAGATTTTATGAAATGATGCAAAAACAAGACTAGTTTGCTCAGGGCTGCGCAATCATTTAGAGGTGACAATTTCAAGTGTTTGTATCTATTAGCAGTTTATGAGGTGACTGCTGGTCCCTCTTTCGTGCAGCAACCCAATCTTATTTGGTTTGTAAGGGTCTCATTGACTTTAGTTTGTCTTCTCAAATTTAGTTCTAACCCAGCGCCTCCTCACCACACCGGCACACCTCAATTTTGTTTTTCATTCTCTAATGTGTGTTGTCCTCCTCTTGCACTCCAACCTTGTAACTCCTGCGCTGACATGGCCTGGAGGACATCCTTGAAGATGTTGGGCCTTCCCACAACTCCAATGATACGTGTGGAGGGTACTATTGTATTAGATTCCAGCACCTCTTTGTTTTTTCCTTCCGGATATTGTGATAGAATATCCGCCTTGCGATGGTCGGCTCCGGGACGGTAGGTAATGAAAAAATCAAAGTCGGCAAAAAACAGTGCCCAACGTAATTGACGAGGACTAAGGGTTTTTGCGTTCTTAATGAATTGCAGGTTCCTATGGTCAGTAATCACTGTCGCAGTGTGAGGAGCACCCAACAAGTAATGTCGCCATTCTTCGAAAGCTGCCTTTACTGCCAATAATTCTCGATCAGCAATAGCATTGACTTCTGCTGGTAGCAGTTTTCGGGAGTAGAAGGCAACTGGATGCAACAAACCAGTCTGAGGGTCTCGTTGGGACAGTACCGCGCCTAAAGCATAGTTAGAATCATCTGTTTCTACTATGAACGGCAAGGCTAGATCCGGATGTCTGAGTACAGGTGCGGAAGTGAAGGCCTGTTTTAGCTGTTGGAACCCCTGTTCGGCGGCTTCGTTCCATAGGAATGCCTTTCCCTTTTTGAGCAGTGCGGTAACTGGTGTTATTAACTCCGAAAAGTTCTCAATAAAACGCCAGTAAAAATTGGCAAAACCTAAAAAGGCTTGCACTTCTTTAACCGACGTGGGGACTGGCCATTCTAGGACAGTTTGCACTTTCCTCTGATCCATTTGAACTCCCGTGGGCGTTAGAAAATACCCCAGAAACTCCACTGTAGATTGATGGAATTCACATTTCTCAATTTTAGCATACAATTGATGATCCCGCAAACGTTGTAAGACAGCTCGAACGTGCTTTACATGCTCGTGCATGTTCTGGGAATATATCAAAATATCATCTATGTATACTACTGCGAATACATCTAAGTACCCACGCAGAACCTCATCGAGAAAATGTTGGAACGCTGCTGGGGCATTACACAGGCCGAAGGGCATGACCTGGTACTCATACAAGCCGAATTTGGTCTTGAATGCCGTCTTCCACTCGTCACCGGCTCGTACTCGTACCAGGTGATACGCCCCTCGCAGATCCAGTTTTGTATAGACTGTTGCATTACCTACTTGATCTAGCAGTACTGGAATGAGAGGTAACGGGTATCTATTTTTGATCGTAATGCGGTTTATACCGTGGTAATCTATGCAAGTCCTCAAATAACCGGTCTTTTTAGGTATAAAAAAGAGAGGTGATGATACCGGCGTATTGGAGTGTCTAATAAACCCGTTTTTGAGGTTAGTGTCAATATAGTTCTTTAGATGTAATGTCTCGGCTTCAGTAAGCGCATAAATGCGACTACACGGTAACACGGCTCCTGGCTCCAAGTCTATGCGACAATCGAACGATCTATGAGGCGGCAAGGTTTCTGCACCCTGTTTGCTGAACAACACCTGATAGTCCCGATATTCCGGAGGCAGGGAGCTTAAATCCACGCCTTCCAAGGCGGTGGCACATATTGCACCTCTGGTTGGCTGTGTCTGTGTTACATCCAGGGTGGTTTTCAAACGATGTGTTTGACACTGAATGGAGGATAGGATTACCTTGCCTTCAGACCAGACCACCTGTTGATCATGTTTATAGAACCATGGCAGGCCTAGAATAATACCAAATTGGGGCGCTGAAATCAAATCGAACTGGATATACTCCTCATGGTTTTGTTGACAAAACAGAGTTAGTGCCTGAGTACAGTGTGTAATGGGACCCGAACTCAAGGCTGTCCCGTCCACTGCTTTCACGAGTTCAGGAACTTCTTTTATACACAAGGGAATTCCCAACTTATTGGCATAGGTTGTGTCGATGAAGTTACCCGTGGCCCCAGAATCTAAGAGAAGGGTAACAAAAACCTCCTGACCAAGAAACCCTAAGGTTCCGGACATTGTTACATGGAGAGCGTAATTTAGGGGGCCAATGACTGGGGTAACTCATCGCTTCGCTCGACAATACCACCCCTACTACTGTCGAGCCGAGGCGTTTCCCTGTATCTTGGGTTTCACAGGGCACTCTTTAGCGAAGTGTCCTGCGGTTCCGCAATATAAACGGAGCCTCTCCTTTCGCCTACGGTCTTTTTCTTCCTTAGAGAGCGGTCCTCGAATGGACCCAATTTGCATAGGTTCATCGCCTGAGTTCTTTTCAACTGGTCCTGCGGGTCGAGAGATGCGAGATTGATCCCACCGGGCTATAGGGCGTGAATCACTGCGCTTTCTGTCACCACGACGTTCAGCTTGTCGGTGATCCAGGCGTAAAGCCAAGTCATTCATTGCGGGGCAATCTCTAGGCTGAGGATCTACCTGAGCTATTAGATCCTTCAGATCGTCTCTCAAGCCCTGGTAAAAGAGGGACATCTGTTTCTCTCTAGGCCAGTCTGCTTCCGCAACCAAACGGTTAAACTGAGTGACATAAGTCACTAATTCCTTACCCCCTTGGCGTAAGGCCAAAAGTTCCCGATCCTTACACATGGTTGCCGCTCTACGATTAAATATTTTTCCAAATTCTGACTGGAACTCTTCCCAATCATACAGTATCCCATCATCTCTCTGCACCAGAGGGTTTGCCCAGGCCACCGCATCCCCGGTGAGATAAGATATGACAAAGGCAGTCCTCGCCTGAGTAACCTTAAAGGCGGCTGGCTTCGTCAAGAAATGAAGTTTACATTGGGTTAGAAAAGTATCAAACTTCTGTGGATCACCCGCATATCTCTCTGGTGGGGCCAATGGGACCACAGATTCGGGAGAGACATGAACTTGAACAGGTGAGGGACTAACGCCTTCAGACAGAAGGGGAGACTGTTGTGCGGCCAAACTCCGCACCTGGGTAGCTAACCGTGCATAGTCCTGCCTAGTAGCAGCAAGTTCAGCCTGTAAATCATGCAAAACCTTAGTAAGCTCCTCCATGGACAATGATTCGTACCACTCAGGGACCCGTTACACTTGGGCTTGTGCTACTGTCAGGCTTCCCGCTTCCAGGTCCAGGAGTGGCACGAACCAACCATCCCCCCAGCGGTTCCAGCGCCTGCAAACTGAAGCTCTCACCGGCCTCCGGAACCCTAGTGGGGAAAGAGGGTTAGGGAATCGTTGGTTGGACAGGTTCAGTTCTTGAGGGTAACCGGAAAGAGGGTTAGGAGAGGGAAAGTGGGTAGGACCGGGGACATAGGAAAACACAATGCAAAGCAATACAATCACAATACGCATACATTCACTCTTGTGCATGCAATACAGTAGAACCAGAAAGGCACTTAGCTCTGGGGTGGGTGCTGGCCTCCTGCCTGCGCACTCTCAGGTCCGGTTGTGGAGCAGTTCAATGCTGCAATGAGAGCGAGAATTACTTGGTGTGTTTCTTCACACACACACACACTCTTAACACCATTCAATGCATGCATTAGGTTTGTCCCCGATTCTACTCCGCTCCCTGCCCCTTTATTAGTGACACGCGAGGAGGTGGAGCTGCAACAATGGTGCGGTTTTATGCTGCACGTGGTCCTGCTTAATAGTTGTGTCTCGAGCACTCAGACGTGCAAGTTGCCTCCCAGAACGTTGGGTTGTGAGGCGTATCACATGAACCAAAGCGCGACTAACAGCCGCACGCTGCGTGACTAATCAAACGTAATATCACTGCCCCCCCCCAAGGGGGTTAGTTCACAGTATGCGCGTTGTTCATATGCGTGCTGTTCACAACCCGCTAAAGTCTGCGATGCCGTAACAGCCACTTAGCTTTTATGCAGCAGGGGACTAGGAAGGTTGGGCGGTGCCCCCTGCGCGTGCCCCTTTGGTTCCCTGGGCGACCTTCCACTGTCTGCTCAATCACGCGGCGCCTGGCAACCTTCGCCGTGACGTGGACCTCCCCACCGCAGAGCCCGACTTATCTTTTTAAAGGCGAGGGGCCTTTGGAAGAGATTTGGGGGGCGCAGCCCCTCGTGATGATCCCTGCTGCAGGAGCTCCAACCGGCACGTCCTCTCTGGTCGCGAGCTGAGAGCACAAGCCCTGTGCGTTGTTTCTAACGCACGCGCATGCGCGATCCTCGTCCTGCGTGGGCCTCGTAATGTAGTTCCTGGCCCGGGGGTGCTTGGGAAACGTAGTCTCAAAGGTTCCTCTCCTGCAATGAGGACAGAGAAGCCTTTTGTATGGCTGCAGTTTGGTCTTTTTTTGCAGCGGCTTTTGTTTTGTTTATAACGATAGATACATGAGCCCCACACAGACCTTGTTTACTGGGTCCCAAGGTTTGTCACTTGACAAGTCCTAGCTGTCACTCAAACATGCTAAGTGGTGAGCCGGGCGGCTCACCACTGGGCCAATCACACAAGAGTGCAACTTGAGTTGCCAAGGCAACTCAGTCCAGGGTGCCTATTCCCCCCTCCCACACATCCTGTAGACCCAGGCAGAGTGGCACCACTTTTGGAAGCTTCTGTGCAGAAGCCCGCCAAAAGTGGAACAAAGGGCTCGACTTGGGTTTGGAGTTACAGAGGCGAACACAAACGCCATTTTTAAACCGAGTCCTGGCAAAAAGACCCAACCGGGGAATGAATATTAAATAACCCGGCGGTATCTTTAACATTGCACCAAAAAAGTGGTGCGTTTAAAATGAATGGGAAAATTCCATAGGAAATATTCCGGTGGAATATTTCGCGTGGTAACCACTGCCCCCAGCCAGAAACTCGACGAGGGGGGACTGCACAGTGCCCCCTCGAAAAATAGACCCAGGGGCAACCTAATTACCCCTACCAGTACTTCCACAATATGATGGTTTGTACGGGTTCTGTTCATAATTTAAGACTAGTAAAGTCAATGGTGACTTTACATGCCCTGGGAGACAGTAGTCAGTCCCAGGGTATGGAGTCAATGTTTGGGGATCACTATGACACCCCTGTGTTACTGCACTGAGGGTGCTGTGTAACACACATACAAAAAACACATGAAGCCCTATGGAGTAAAAGACCCCATAGCCCATAAAACACATTACAAAGTCAAAGGACATTCTCAAATCATGCCTAAAAGTGGGAGAACAAGAGTCTCACTCTTAGCAGGAGAAAAAAATAAACCCCAAAAATCCAGCAAAGCTGCTGGGGGACTCACTAGGTTTGGGAAATTAGCCTATACAGAGAATTCTCCCCAACAATCAACATATACTTCGGACCCGCCTGTCTGTCTTGCCTTTGTAGGTCCAAACGCTGCCCTCTGTCACTGCACCTTCATGGTGTAGTCCGGGTACACTGTGATCTTGGCGGACCCCCTTTCAGTAATCTCTCCTTAGCTGGAGAAAGCCAGTATTGTTTCCTTGTCCCTATAGTTCAAGAGCTTTGCAATCGATGGTCTCGGAGGCGCTACCGATGGGGGTTTTCTGGCTAAAGACCTGTGGGCCCGCTCCATCGTGAACCCCTGCAACAGGGTTCCTGTCCCGATCTCCTGCAGCAACATGTTTTCCAAGTACATCATGGCATCCCTGCCCTCAGTCCCCTCCTGCAGGCCCAGTATTCTTATATAGTTCCACCGTCTGCACCCTGTCTGCCAGTGCTCGAACGTCCTGCCGGAGCAGCCCCACAACTATCCTGATCTCATCAATTCTCCTCTCCAGGGTTGTTTGCAATGGCCTTCAGGATTCAGGCTCTCCACTGCCTTGGCTGCTTTCTGGCTGTGTAGTGCGACCATCACCACCACCCCTCTCCTTGCTTGCAAACGCTTCCATCTTAGTTTGTCTAGATTTGCCCTTACTCTGCTTGTCAGGCATGTGTCCAACGTGTTCCCTATTGGGTCTCTGCATCAGTGAACAATCTTGCGCCCGTTCCTCCCCCGCGGCACAGCTGATGCGTGTTGCCAGCCCGGGCCTTTTACTTGACAAGTTTGTGGACGTGGCACTGGGGACTGTGCTCTCAGTGTACTCCTCGTGGGTAAATGCGATGCACAACAGATTCCAATGTCTCCCGCCCGAACTGCACCCCCTCTCGCAGTACTGTCCTTCCTGTGCTGCTCGGCGTCTGCCCACTCAGCAGATTTCACACTTCAGGGGGCCCAGCCCGGTGCCCCTCACCGCGGCACCCACAGGGCCGCGGTGAGGGGCCCAGTGGGTCTCCTGTCTCCTGCACACCGGCCCCTGCCCCCCCCCCGTTCTCCCAGCACATGTGGAATAACTAATTCCGGGCCCAGCCGTGCACTGACTGTAATAAACGACAAACTGTGAATACTTGCACACTGCAGAAGTGCGCAACTGGTCGAGTAGCAGCGTCCTCCCGGTGCAATCAAATCTCAGACAGTGCTCAGATGTCCAGAAGTTGCTCCAGAGCGCTTGGATGTCCAGATATTTCACCACAGACATTGCGGTCCAAAATGTGACAGCATGGGGGAAAGTAATGAGCGTCCCCGGCTTTCATGCAAGCCACGTGCGAGACAGGCCCTGGGCGCAGTGACAGCTCTTCACTGCTCTGCTGAAGCGCCATGGGCTGGTGGTGGCCTCCTCCTCCGCTCTGCTGCAGTCAGCGCTCCGCGGGGGCTCCCAGGCAACCCCCTGGGGAGTTCACGCCGGTTGTGGCTCACTTGATGGTACTAGATGGGGGGGGGGGCGTAGCCCCCACCCCCCCACACCCCCCTTGCCGTTTAGGGCCTCGCGAGCCACCAGGGCAGCGTTTGGCTGCTGCTGACGGGAGGTACGATGGGGGGCCCGAGTAGCAGGCAGAGATCAGAGGTTGGGTACACCGACCCTGCACTAATCAGTCGGCCGCAGATGTCTCTACTGGCCACCATGTGCAATGAGCCATGAGAGGCGCCTGTCCGGAGCCCAGGCTACAGCTGCGTGCTCTGCCCGCCACAGCCACTGCTGACCTGATCAGCCGCTCAGGCCACCCGTGCCATTTTCCCCGTCTCCGTCCAATTCCTCCCCCTCCAGCGCATTTCTGTTTCACTGCTGTTCTCCAGCTCAGGCGTTCTCCACACTTTCACCAGGTCACCCCATGCAACAGACTCGCTGCACAGGGCTTTTCGAAGAAATTCAAGACTTTTAAAGTAGCTGGGCTAATCATTGGTACGGATCAGGCCAGAGCTCACGAGGCTTGCGACTCATCTGCGCCCTTGGCCTTTGAATTTCTTGTATTATGTTTTTCTCAAATGTCTCTGAATGTCTCTCTGTTATGTTCTGGGGAAATAGAATCCCCCTCTACGTTGTTCCTGTTCTCCATATTCCTATGGTTCTTTAGCTCCTCATAAGTAAGATATCTCATATCAGGATTCTCCTTTTCTGGTTTACTGATTTTCTCTTTTGTGCAAGTATAATAGACCCAATAGTTTTTCTTATCTTCTTGACCACTTTGTGTATTACTGGGACGAGTAAGGTGAGTCCCGTAATGATTCACACTCTTGGTTCTCTTTTGTGTCACTGGGACGAGTAGAGTAAGTCCCATAGTAACTCTCACTCTCTCTGCTATTTCTTGCATCACTGGAATGAGTATGATGAGTCTCATGATGAGCCTTAGACGATCAGTTCGTTCTTTTGTCACTGGGACAAGTATAAGTCCCCTGATGGGTTTCACTCTCTTGGTTCTTTCTCGTATCACTGGGATGAGTAGGATAAGTCCTGTGATGGGTTTCACTCTGTTTTTTCTCTGGGACGAGTAGGATGCTGAGACTTGTTATACCTGTGTTCCCTCCCTGGTCTCCCACTGTCCCTGTTACCTTTTTTCCCACAGGTTGGCGTCACTGGCGCTCCACGTGGGATAGGGACTTCTCTTCGTTTGATCAGGGCGGCTTCTGCTCTCGCTCCGACTCTCTATGCATCTTGTTCGTGACTCCGCGGGGGCCAACATTATAGTGGTCTCTGCGTCGTTGGCAGACTGCACAGTCCACCTCTCATGGGTCACGCCACCACTCGCGACTGGCTCTGCCTTGGAGTTTTCTTCCCAGCTCTCCTCTGCCTTAAGCTCTCTTGGTGCTTCTCTTGCATACCAGTTGGGTGCTTCTTCCCTACAGAGGGTCTCCCGGTCTCAGTCTGCTTCCACGATACTACTGATTTGAAACTCCTGTGTTTCAGTTCTCTTGCACAGTGGCGCTTCTTCCCTTTTTATGTTACATTGCTGGGTCCTCCCCAGCAGAGGATTATAGTCCTTTATCTCTTCCAGTTGAGCACTCTTCATTACTTGCTAGTTTCTCCTTGTCACAGTATTTCTGGTTTCTAACCACTGAGCGATCAGTATTAATCGCTCACTCTTTTTCTTCTGCTTCACATACCAGATACTTTAGGTGAAATCTAGGATCTTATGGCACAATAAGAAACAGTGGCTTGGTCTGCTGGGTCTTTCTGAAGCCTTGATGTTACTGTTGGTCTAAGAGAGAGGGCTTTAGGGATTTTCTCTGCAGAACTGGAGTCCTTGTCCCCAAAAGGGGAGAGTCTCCCTGTGAGGTCCCGCTTGCAGTCACCCCTTTGGAGAATATTGTGTAGGGGGCTCACCTCCCTAGTCTCACAAGGAAAGGCTCCCCGTGGTGAGATGTGACTGAATCCCTTGATTCGTCACACCTCCTACATCCTGGTCGATTTGGAGGCTTGACTGCGCATGAGGTCGTTTCAGTGGGTCAACTGTTGCCTGTGGTCTCAGTGTCATGATCTCTGCTTCCAAAAGGTCAGGGTTTTCCCAACTCCCTTGGAAGCAGATACATAACCCAGGTTCCGAGTGCCAACCAGTCCCAATTGGGACCTTTTGGACCCAGTCCTGGCGTCAGTGGCACCAGGCTCATAAATATGCCCAGTCCCAGCGCTGGAAGCGCCGGGCTCATAATGCTTGGGTGGACTTACCTGCAGCAGACCATGCTGCTTACTTGCCTGCCAGTTGAGTCTCTGATCCTCTTCTGTTTGGAACTACTTTTCCTGTTGGGTGGGGCAGGAGCCACTCCCTAGATTCAGAACACTGGAACTCTTCTGGAAAGCAGGAACTCTTTTCTTACCTAGGCGTGGCTGTGGAAGGAGACACCTAAGCACTACAGGAGGCTATTTAAACCACACCCGATGGATGAATCTTGCTTTGCGTTATTCTGCATCCTCAGCAGCAGAACGCTCATCGTGTCTTCTGCATCTGATCCTGGGCCTAAGGAAAAAGGCTTACCATACTGAATCCAGTCTTCAGCAACACCTATAAAGACAAGAAAGAACAGGTTAGCATTACAGTCTTCAGTGACAGCTCTTCACTTGCCTGGTCCATCGGCTGTCACCAACGCCTCGCGCTGCATTCCGGCATCTGAAAGACAAAGGCTTACCTACTCTTCGTGCGCTCCGGAGGCCTTCGGCGCTGCATCCCGCATCTGAAAGACAAAACAAGGTGCGTTTAAAGACATTGGGGAACTTTAATACTCACGTGCCATTACTCCTTTCCACATCTAACCCAGTGGGTATTCCGGCACCCTGCAGCCGCCCCGAACTTGTACCTGCGAAATAAAAAGACAGTTAGAGCGCATCGTGAAGCAGGCAACAAGCGCTTACTTACGTGCTTCCAGGCGCTTCTACTCATCACACGGGCTCCATCTTCAACTCACTTCAGCCTGCCATCCGCCATCGCCGGAACCCTGCAAAACAAGAGACATCATTACTAAAGACTTTAAAGACATTAGAATTACTCGAAACTTACCGTTCGTGCAGTAAACGACGGACAGCAGTCCTCTGAAGTCAAGAGGCCTGCTCCCCTTATCCAGTGAAGAAACTGGTTACAGCACCCTGCCTCGAGGCAGATGGAGAGCACGGCGTTCACTTACCTAAGGTGAGAGCGTTAACCTTTGGGGTTCTACAGGAGAAGAGAAAGGGAAGAAGAGAGAGACATTCAATAACCCAGTTCATTAATCCCACATTTTCTATCTGCAGACATCTTACCCTTCGAGCCAGACATACAGTGCACAGAGGTCCAGCCCAAAGAGCCAGCCGTGTGTTACACATCACCTTTGAAGATACGGTATACGCCCAGTCAAGACCGGCGCCTCTACGGGAATCAGGTGAGCGTTACACTCAGTTTCAGGGGAACATGTTGGCTCTTCTGCAGTATCGAGTCATGCACCTCTTAACCACTTGTTTTGCAAAGCAACCAGTTAAGAGGTGCATTGGTTTAGCAACCATGGCCTCTGGTAACAGTGGTCACTGATGCATCTTTGAAGGGCGGGGTGCTAATCTGTCGGGTCTCATAGTGAGCGGTCAGTGGTCTCCCTCAGAGTCTCGAAAGCACATTAACCTTCTGCAGTTAGCAATCAGGCTGGTCACCTTCCTACCCTCTGAGAAAAAACTCTGTTTATCCGAACAGCCAACACAGTGGCCATGGATTACCTCCACACCATAAATGGTGTGGAGGCCTTGCTGGTATGCAGAGAAGCAATTAAAGTATAGGTTCGGGCTCTGGAAAACGAGGTGTCTGATGGCGGCTCACCTTGCAGGGAAAGACAATGTCACAGCAGATGCCTTGAGCAGGCAGGCTTCAGCCTCCTACAAGTGGGGAGCTCTGCCAGGAAGTGCTGTTTTTTCCCCACTGGGTAACTCATCTGGTGGACAGCTTTGCTTCCAGTTTGAACAGGAAGTGCTAGTTCTGCTCCAGGCAATTTCCTCTGCATGGTGCTCTGATGGATGCTTTGATGGTTAACTGAACGTTGCTCACTGTTGTGGTGATTTTCCTGGTTGCCATCACTTCCGTAAGACTGGCGAGTGAGTTCCAGGTGTTGTCTGTTAAACATCCATATTTGGTTTTCTCCAAAGAGAAAGTGGCCTGAGACTGCCCTTCCTTCCAAAAGTAGTTTCAGATTTTCATCTCTATCAAAAGATCCATCTTCCAGTGTTTTTTTTTTTCTCCACCTCATCTTTCTAAGGCAGAGGAGCGATTCCATCGGCTGGACCCAAGGCATTCTAACAGCTACTATGTCTCTCGGACAAGGGACATCCGGGAAGAGGACCAGCTTTTTGTGGGTTATGCTGGTGCCTGTGTTAGCAGGGATTTCACCACACAGACCGTGTCAAGGTGCATCAACCTCTGCGTCTCAGAATGCTTTGATCTGGCAGATAAGGATGTGCCTGAGGGTCTCTGAGTTCATTCAAGCAGGGGACTGGCTGCCACTTCTGGCCTGCGGAGAGGCGTCTCTGTTCTGAACATATGCTAAGTGGCTACGTAGGCTTCACTACATACATTTGCCAAGCATTACTGCTTGGATTCCCACTCAGGGCTGGATGTTCATTTTGGTAGACCTGTCCTCTAGAGGTTTTTGGTATAGGTTGTGTCCTTGCGCTCCTCCCTCCTCCTGATCCAGGCACTGCTATGGGAGTCTATCATAAATGAGGAATCAGTGGAAGGAATCCATTAGAAGAACAAATTACTTACCTCTTGGTTATCTTCTTTCTGATGGATGTCCTCCCATCCCCCTCCCAACCTACCACACTCAGCGGATTGCTAGTACACCTTTTGGTTCTGCGGTTCCTCAGGATCAGAGCGCTAGGGGGAAAAGGTGGAACGGGGCACAGTGCCTCGATTATATACTGGCATCATGTTCGGAGCAGGTAGAAGCGTGCTGAGCTGATGCAGAGCTGTGCTGTGCCCCCCTAGTGGTAGAAACATTTCCAAAGATCAGTTGCACTAGGAATAGAAAATCATAGATGAAGAATCCATGGGTGGAAGACCCATCAGAAAGAACATTATTGAGAAGTATGTAATTTGACCTTCTTTAGAGAGCTGCTGGTGGTCCCCTCTGCAACAGTTCCTCGGCATGGGAGACCCCATATGAGTGGTTGCCACTTCCTTCACTCGTGGAACCCTACAGTTTCAATATAATCTCAAGTGAACCATTAAACTGGTCCAGTTGGTCCTTGTGGAAAAACTTCCCTGAACTATTAAAAACTTCCTAAAAGACCTAGAGACTGTTACCTGTATCCAACGTATGTTCCTTTGTTCCCTTTTGAGCCCATGGGTTTGAAAGCATTTACGGTAATTTTATTACTTGCCTGTAATTTATATGCCTGTCGCTTAAAGCCTTACAAAGTATGTACTATTGCACTAGTTTATACCTGTCATTTTCTACTGGTTTTAGTGGCAAGTAAAGTATTTTCTAGATTCTAAAGGGTGTTTTCAAGTATACTGTAACTGAACCTAAAGTACGTACCTTAATGTGTTTTTACTACATGATTTATTATAAATAGTACATATTCTTTCAGTATCAACATTTTTTGTGTTCCCATGTGAGACAAAGTGTGCCTGGATACTAGCACACTCATCTCTGTCTGAGAGTATGAATAAACTTGGTGGGGATCCTGTACACACCTACAGGTTTGGTCTTCTTGAACACCTTCAGAAAATCCTCCCTAACAGGGTGTGTGAATCTCTGGATACAAACCTTTTCAACTGACCAAAGGGAACCGTGAGCAGTGCTTCCTTCCTTGGCCCAGTGGGACAAGCTGGGTTAAACGCATCCATGATCAAACTACACAGAGTCCTTGTTGCTTGCCCTGCATGACTGACACTTTGAGAGGAGAGCATCTGATAACTGAGGCCGAGTAAACTAGTCAGCGGCTTACTACTACCAAAGACTATCTAGATCAAGTAATCTTAAACTATGATTCCTGGGACACTGTGAAACCCCGGGTTTACATGATCTGACCCACTGGGCCATCATGTGCACCATTTGGCTGCTAGACCTGCGTCGCCAACATAAGATCACCTTTCCCTCATACCCAGCCACTGTTAAGGTCATTCTAAAGTCACCCTTCCTATGGGGTAACCCTCCCTTTCCTCACTGAATCATTGTCTGAGACACTGGTGACCATTTGAATTCCCAAACTATTTTTACATGTATTCTGCGCCTGTTTGCTTCTGCTTGCCTACTGACTTTTACATTGACTCCTGTGAGAGAGGTGCAGTACCTTTAGAATACATGCTGACTTTCGGACATACAATCCGTAACAAAGACTTTATTTCCATTTTCATAAACGGCAACACAGAGGTATAGTTGGAGTAATATATGGTGTGGACGGTTCTATGTGTACTTCAAGTAGAGGAAGGCTCCACAATCACTTCCTATCAAAGGTACTCCACTACACAATGAATAGTTTTTTAATCAACACATCCAGGCCCCTGAGGGTAACCTGGATGTGTTGCAGCAACATCAGCTTCTCTGTGGCTCGATTATAAATGAACCCTTACCCTATTCAGTTTTTCCCTCCTCCACTGCCATTGTCCTGTGTGTTAGTACCTTTGGCATAGCTGGAGTACAGACCCCTAGATAACCTAGCGTTTTGTGAGTAGTACCTTTTTAAGGTAGCAGGATTTTGTACTCCTATCTGGTCTAACCCTGTGTGATTGGTAGGGGATCTTGGAGTTCTTGGCTTCCTTTTGCCACACCCCTCTGCTGCATGTATGGGCTTGTGTGGTTGATGCCTCTATCATAGTAGGAACCTGCATCCCGTGGGTGCAGGTGTGGTTTATATTTTTATTTTAGCAACAGGATTTGCTATGGTTGAGACTCATATGGGGTGACTATATATCTCTAATTATTGCCACTCGTTCTGTTTATGCAATTTAATCTAGAGCTAAGTGACTTACTGTGTTTATTAATTTGATTACTGTCCGTTACAATTGCTTTCCCTCTTGGGATTCTGTGTCTTCCTCTTGACTCTGTCCCTCTTATCGAGCCTTTCCTTGATTCTGTTATTCCTCCCTGTAACGCAAGTCCTCTTTCATTTGCTATTGATGGTGTCTTCTCGCGCCCTACGGATCTTCCCCTACGGTATAAATGTGCCAGAGAGAAAGCCTGCACAGTGGGCGGGCACAGCGGGTGCGCCAAACGTGCGCTAAAGGCAAGCCCGTCTGTGCCCGTCCGACAGCGCTCTGGGCCTAGGGCCCCTGGGACTGCCATCGATGACGGTTGCATTTCACGCGCATCAGTTACGCAACGACCTAACCATCCTTGCTCCACCTAACCTGAAATGGCCACCGGGCTTTACTGCTTATTCTTCGGTGTTTACACTGAGGGATAACGCTGCATCTCCCTCTAGTTTGAAATTCCTCCTTATTAATGCATGGTCCGCAATGGCCCACCGGAATATTTTCTGTGCCTTAGATGATCTTATGCCTGACATTCTCTTCATCACAGAGACTTGGTTTAACACCAATTCGGTACCAAATATTGTTCAAATGCTTCCTCCCCAATATGGCTTTCTTCAATTTGATCGACCCGCCCCCAAAAGAAATCTGTTGTCTAACCATCTATTTTAATCATAAATTCACTTGTGAGTTACTTCTCATCAAAATCCAGGTTTCTCCTGAACACTCCATACACTTTATTACCTATCGTCCTCCAGGCCACGCCAGCAACCAATTCTTGAGTGATTTTGTACAGTTGTTGGGCGACCTGTCCCTAACTCATCCTAAAATAGTCATACTGGGGAAATTTTAATCTCCATCCCAATAGCCCTCTTGATTTACAAGTTGCTAAACTCATTTCTTCCCTAACTGACTGTGGTCTTTTCCTAAGCAATCACAGGCCCACCCACTTGGGTGGCAACCAGCTTGACCTTATTTTTTCAAATGTCCAGGAACTTCTCTCCTCCCCCCGTACCCCCCCCCTCTTGGTCGGTGCTCTAGGCAGACCACTTCCTGCTCCCTTTCTCTCTCCACTCGCCCAGTCTAAAACTAGACTGAACTCCCAAGTAAAATTTTACCACTGGTGGTCTAGTGTCCCATCTGAAACAATGTTCAACTCTATTGAAACACTTACTCAACAAGGCCTTCTCATGCAATTAATCCATTTGGCTCCCTGATTGAGACCTTGTAGTCTACTGCTGACTCTTAGGCCCCTTTCAGGCTCTCTATCATCCGTGCCAAACCCTCTGCTCCCTGGTACTCTCCCGAACTGCGATTGTTGAAGCAAAAATGTTGACAAGCCGAACGGAGATGGCATTGCCTTTCAGACTCCTCTGTGAAACTGGCTTACGTACAGGCGCGAAACATTTACCAGAGCTCCATTAAAAAGGCCAAAACCCAGCACTTCCCTGACCGTATTTTTAGTGCTACCTGCTCTTCCAAAGAGTTGTTTCGGGTGGCCAAAGAACTGACCACTCCTGTCCACCCCCAGGCCCGCTACTACTCTACATATGCAAGCACACTGCGACAACTTCAGAGATTTTCTTTAAAAAAGAAAGCAAAATCTGTGTACGGATAGGCATTGAAAGGCCTATGCTTGTTGACCCTCCCGACGCCCTTCTTCACTGTATGGCGCACTCCCCCAACGCTTTTAGTTTCACGATAGTGACGGATACTACGGTCTCTGCTGCCCTACTTAAGCTCAAATGTGCTTCCCCTACTGATCCAGTCCCACTCTGCAACCTTCAAACTCTTTCTCACAAACGTGTCCCTCTACTCACGGCAGCTCTTCAATACTCATTTTCCACTGGATATATTCGTCACTCGCTCAAACATGCTGTGATTTCTCCACTATTGAAGAAACCTCACCTTGACCTTGCTGCTGTGGAAAACTCCCTATGTCTCTTCTCCCTGTAATTATGAAACTGCTTGAATCCATCACTAATCCTGAACTCTGCTTTTCTTGAAACCAACCATCTTCTCCACCCCTTCCAGGCCGGGTTTTGTCCCGGAATGGGTACTGAATCTGTCTTGGTGGCCTTTCTTGATGACATTGCTCTACTCCAGGACCGCAGAGAGGCTGGTGCTCTTATTTTCCTTGACCTCTCTGCACCATTTGACACCATTGACCATCACAGGCTTCTCCGTTGTCTTCATGAAGCTGAAATTTCAGGTATCCCTCTGAAGTGGTTCTGTTCCTTTCTTTCCAATCAAGTCCAAACTGTTTCTCTTCCCCCATTCACTTCTCCCCCACTATCGGCCCTTTCCCCTCTCTTGTTTAACCTGTACATGTTGGCTCTGGCCAAATTGATTTCTAGCTTTGGTGTACATTTCTTTTCCTATGCTGATGACACACAGATTCTCTTCCGACTTAATGTCCATTAGACTGATGAACGACTGTCTCTCGGCAGTTGGTGTCGGGATGGCCAACAACTGGCTTAAATTAAATTGCGATAAAACCGACATTCTATTGGTTGGCTCCAGCTTTGCAGGGCAGTCCTGGACCTCAGACTACTGGCCTTACCTCTTTTGGCCCCTGCCCTGCACCCTCCTCTGCTGTCAAAAGCCTAGGAATCAAAATTATGTTCTCAGGCCCCATAGAAACTCAAATCTCGACAGTCTGTCAAACTGGCTTTGCAAAACTAAAGTACTAAAAAAGGTACTTCCTTTCCTCCCGACTGACTACAGATCAAAAATGGTTACAGCCTCCATTATGGGATCAATTGACTACTGTAATGACATGTATATTGGCCAACCTGAAGCTCTGCTTCAACGCCTACAGATCTTCAAAACTCAGCGGCCCGCCTTGCCCTGAATGCTCCCAGACTGGCTCATTCCCAGGACCTTCTTCGCCATCTTCATTAGCTCCCTGTGAAGAGCCGAGTCCAATTTAAAACTCTCTGCCTTGTACACCGGGTCACCCACAATGCTGGGTCTGAGTTCCTTGAATCCAGACTCACACTCTATGAACCAAGTAGAGTGCTCCTCTTGGCCAACCAATCACTGCTCAGTATGCCTCGATTACAACGGACTTGAACTGGAGGAAGGTCCTTCTCTGTGCTTGCCCCTACGCTGTGGAATGCCCACCCTTCTGAGATTTCGCAATACTCCTGACTCTGTTTCCTTTTGTAAATGTCTGAAAACCTTTTTGTTTTAATCCCTCTAGTTTGCTGCCCTCTCTTCTCTTCTCTTCTCCTAGTGCCTTGATGCCTTCTGGTCTTGTCCGCGCTCTATAAGTTTCAGTACAATACAATAAAATTACCTTGGTTCGCTTTTTGAATTAAATTGTTTTTATTATGTAAATTGGGGCTATTTTATCCCTTTTTTACCCGTCATAGGACTGGTGCAATTTCGCCTGCATTAGAACTCTATCAGAACCAGGCAATTTCAGCTGCTCTTTACGGTTCAGAGTTATGGTGGTCTGAAGATGTTGAGACAATTGTCAAAAGGGAAAATAACTTCCTGAAGATATTGTTATTATTACCCCTCAGTGCCCCGACGGTTTTAGTTCATATGGAATATGGCACAATCCCCCTAAGCTCTGACCTTATGTTTTGGCCAGTTATGGGTTAGAGTCTGGACTCGGACAGCCTTGGAACCGTGTAGGGATGCTCTCTTGCACATCATGTCTTTTGAAGGAGCAAGAAACCTGAAATGGCTCTCCCAAATGAAAAACCTATTTTTCTGTTTGAATATGGACGAGTTTTGGAACAAGTTGGAGCCGAATTAAGCCCCTTATAAGAAGAGCACAGACTCTTCCTCCTTGAGGTTTCAAGGCTAAGGTTGGGCCTGGACTTTCTGGCCCGGAGCCATACAGCTGGATTTAAGTCCTACTTTGACCTGATCAAGCCTTCATATGCAAGAACACTTTATATGAGGCTTAGATTGGGGATCCTGCCAATTGCTGCCTTCACTTCCAAATGGAAAGACTCAAATTCAGCTAACTGTCCAATGTCCAGTGCCGCTGAGGAGACACATTCCCATTTCTTTTAACTTTGTAAGCCTACTGAGCGGCGGTTGTATTTGAGATCCTTATTGCTGGAAGCAGATAACAATACATGTGGCCATGCTTTAGAATGTTTGACACAATGTCTAATCCCTCCAGCGGCATGCTCCGTGACCAAATACCTACACAGTGAATGGTTGTTGAGAAGAAAGATGGCTGTTTATTAATTCGGCATCAGGCTGCAAGTTTTTCTCTCCTGGCTTTCTAAAAATATAATGCATGGCAGTGCCTTCATACCCATTTGTACATGACAGCTAGAGTCTTATGCTGTCGGAATATCTATTTCCAGTGGATCATACCTGTTTCTTACATAAAGCCTGTTTAGCAGGGTTATTTTAAACTGTAAGCTGTTTTCTATTTTATCTATTGAGCATGGCTGTGTGGAAGAAAGATGGTTGTTTATTAATTTGGTCCCCAGGCTGCAAATATTTTTCTGCTAGCTTTTTAGAAATGTTATGCATGGTAGTGCTTTTCTACACATTTGTACATGACAACTAAAGCCTTACACTGCTGTAACAACCCTTTTTAGTGGATCTCACTTGTTTTTTACTTAAAGTATTCTCAGCAGGGTTATTGTACACTGTAAGTTGCTTTGTATTTTGTCTACTGTGTAAAGTATCTAATCCTGACGACTCAATGTCGAATAAAGGTCTTTGGAACTGAAACTGTAAATTATATGAATTATTGTGAGATTCAATTTTTTTCTTTTGTACTTTGATGTTTTCTTTCTTGTTTTTAACATTTTGTGTAGTTTTATGCAAACCAAATCAATTTAAAAAAAATATAAAAATTATAGCAACAGTTCAAAACCCTGGCTCTTCTGGGCTGGAGTGATAGCTGTATTTGAAAGGCATTGACAACCCTGGCTCACCTATGTATGATATGGTTGGTGGCTACATGGTATTAGGAGGTCAAACCCCCTGACTGGTGGAAAGTAATCTGGCTGGTACCATTTTCAGAGATGGGATATCCCTATTCTGCTCAATTAGTTTGCCGTGGTTGCTGGCAGGCCTTGTCATACAGAAGGATGGGAGTCAAAAGTCACACATGACGATGATTGGCAGTTTCTTCCACCCCGATATGCCCATATGCTCCCGTTAATGGATGGCATGCCTCTTAACGCTGGATCTTTTCTTCTCCATTAGATCTTCGAAACCAGCCATACAGACGAGCTGATGCTGTGATCAGGAATGCCTGGAGGCGGCTCTGATGGGGGAGTGGAAGGGGTGATGAAATGCACCCAGCTATGAACATTTCTCCCATCATGGCACTCATCTGCAGCACTCCTCTACGCTACAGTATTATGGACCTTCTGGATTGGGCACTACTGCTCTCTAGAGAGGCTTTTAAAAGGGAACTGGAGATCACCAGCCATTCTTCCTGAGAAGTGCCTTAAAACCAGTGTTATTGATTTCTATTGCTTTTATTATTTAAGAATGCTCTATTTTAATGTTTTTAACAGTTAAATATGTAAGTATTTTTTTAATTTGTAGACGTTGATGGTAGTGTGCAAGGAGACGTGAAAGCTCTATTCTGAGATATGGCCCTAAACTTCCTCTGTCTTAAAGCAACCAATAATCTAACCTGCCACGTCTCCTGCCTCCGGGACGGACTAATGTGATTCATCACTACATCCATACATGTGCAGAAGGGTCTCCTCTGACCAGATCCTCAAGCAGTGGCATTGTCGGCCTGGGACCTGTTTAGTGGCTTCAGTCTGCTTGTTTTCTAAAAGGAACTTGCACTTGAGCCCGTTTTTGAAGGTCTACAGTAACCACTTTCACCATACGTCTTTGTGAAAGACTAGCAGAAACTTGCATTCTTGTGGATGGATTATGGTATCTGTTGCATGTTTTTGTTAGGGGACACGTAATTGCGTGTTTCCTGTATGACTCTGGTATCTTTTCATGGAAATGCCCCAGCCACCCGTGGGCAAGGGCCAGCACTTGAGGACAAAGTTGCAGTGACTCCTTATTGGGACCATTGCAGGCTGCTATCCACCTAGCCCATAGATCTCCTTTTTAGGGTTAATTCTTGCCACTTTCTAATTTTTTAATTGATGGGTATGTTCCCTTAAAAAGCCATGTCATAGAAAATTCTGTGTTGACCAAAGAAGACAGTTTTGCACAAAGCTTGAGAAAAGCTTTTCCTGGGCACCACCCACCCTTAAAGCAGAAGGGTGTTGTCTGTGACATCAATGAAGGTTTTTTTGTATGTCATTTTTGTAAGTATGTTGGTCTATTTGTGTAAATGCTGTTGTGTATATGCGCGTGTTGCAGAGTTATGAACACAGCGACCAGGAAGATATTGTAAATTGCATCTTGTGTTTTTGGGACCAATATGTTTGTGACGCCATGTGGTTCATAGAGTGGGCCTGAGAACTCTGATATGAACGCACAAGTCAGTTTTTAATTCTGGGGGCAGAGGTGGTGGAGGGAAAGGGATGGGATTTTATGTCTGGGGGCAGTTCATGTAATCTATACCCTTTGTACCTTCTTCTCGTATATCATCTCTGGGTTAGCATCAGGAGTATGTTGAAGTGCCTGATCTAACATTGTAGCGACCAAACATGCCCACCAGCACAGTGGAGGTGGACTTTATCAAACTTCAATTTGACAGGCTTCTCGTTGCATTCCTCTGTTGGCATTAGCTGAAGCCCATGTGTTGCTGCGATTGCCCATATTGGCAAGTGATTCCCGTGCCAAAGACTTTTCCCCAGGATGGCAGGACCCATCAGGGTTAGAAACCATGCACAAGGTGCATTTGTAACACTAAATTGAAGTTGGACTTGCTTGCTGCACGGCCATACCTATCCTACTTCACATTGGTTCAACACCACCCCACCCTGCCACTCTAGTGTGTGGTTTCCTCTGTGTGCTGGTGTTTAGACTGGCAAATACTCCTTTAACTGCAAGAGCTTCAATTTCATCTTTTTGAGATAACAAAATTGTCCCTAAGGGAAGTGAGATGAGTCCATGTTTTGGAGATTGGACAAGCAGAGTGGACTGATGCATGTTCCTTTCTTTGCATCTAGGCAGGAAGAGGGTGGGTGCTCTGTTTGCAATGAGAGGAGGAAGGGATTACAAGGGGATGCTTTGAAGAGCGGCAACCACTGTGAGGGAAAGGTTTGGCTGTGCCATAAGCGGGTTTCTTTTTCTGTAGCTTGCAGACTGATATATTGTATTTATTCTCTTCGATCATGTAATGTATTGAACCAATGATTTTCTACTTGTAAATCTTTTATTTCTGTGGCTATTGTAAGCTGCTTCCTGATACTGTACAGAATCTCGAATATCAGAATTCTCTAAAACCAGACTCTGCCTATACTTTCTAAACCTGGATGTAACAAACCTGACGGATGGATCACCTTTCTTTGTTGAAGTGGAATGTGAGACAAGATAAAGAAAGGAGCTCTCCGAGTAGGTTGCTTGGTGCACAAATCCAAACATCTTTGTGCAAAGTGGGATGAACAGGTACATGAAACTATTGCATCCTGGCCACCCTGCGCTTATTAATACCGCTCTATAGCTTTCAAGCAGCAAAGATGGAATATGTATCCATCAGAAGTGGCAGTCGTTCTCAGTCTTTTGGCTGGCGCGTGAACATTTGCTCTTGTCACTTTTACCATTATCCTCCTCTTACTGTATAGAAGGATAATTTGAAGCGGTCAGAGAGTATCATGTAATAAGTGGTCTTTAACTGCTGAGCAGAGAAAGAGAGAGAGAGAGAGAGAGAGAGGGAGAGATTCTGAGCATAGTCTTCGATCTAGTGGATGGTGTGGAGACTTGTTTACTGTAAATATAGACAGGTGTTGACTGAGGCATTCCTATAGCTTTACTGCTACACTACATGCACGTAATAACCACAATGCCGCTCCAAGTCGATACTCTTAGGTTGATTTTTTCTTTTCTGCCATCAATTCATTCACAGAGCTACAAGTCTGCACCTATGGTGGTGACAACGTTATGGCATGGCAACCTGCAAGGTCTCTGCAGACCCAGAGAGTAGGGATAGATTGTATGAGAAGGCTACACATAATTTTTGCCAGTTTATAGTTTTAAACCCCATGATGTCCAAGACCTCATGGAAAAGACACCTTTTAAATTCTGTACTAGGTACAATTAGCGGTCCACTGTGTTAATCACCAGAAGATTTGTAGACCCTGCACAGCTTGGCCGTCATGTTAGAGACTTGCCAGCAATGTTAAATGTTAAAGGTATTTGTACCGAGCACCATCACCAACGGAGTTGGTCCCCAGGCGCTTTGGCGGATCTACAAATGAGAAGGTGGGATGGGTTAGTAGGTGAAGCGGGAGTAGGATAGTAAGAGGAGCGGTGTTCTGTTGGCAGCTTCAACTCGGTATACACTGGGTGCTGAGCTTCAGTGCGAGTATTGGATCGATGTCAGTCCTCGTGTGCTGTTGGTGTTGCTTATGTGTTGTTGCAGTGTTGTGAAGTGTGTGCGGGATGTTGTGCGAGAGATGGTTGTGTGAGATTTTTGAGTGAAATAGGTCTGCAGTAATGCTGAGTTTTTTGTTAGTCGGTTTGTATGAAGGTCAACAGAAATTCAGAAATCTGTCCGAGTGTGGCATTCGCCAATCCTCCCAATTTCATCGGTTGGGCAAAAGGGCTACGCCTGGCAGGGTTTGTTTTTTGTGGGGCACTCCCTGTGCTGTTCTAACACGCTTTGTAAGTGTTATGATTGTTCCTCGCCGTTCTATTCTAGCCAGCTCTGTAGGTGTTCTAATGCTGACGGATTGATTAATCTGGTTGGGTGTCTATTGTCCTTCTAGGGTGCTGTGCTGGTGTATCGGACTCCTCTCAAACTTTCTATCTAAATGCGTCTGCCGGTTTGGATATGGTCCGTCCGGGGGAGTCAGTGAGACATTTAGGGTTTCGTCAGGGTCTGAGTATGTCATCAGTCTCTGGAGGTCTCCTTTTGTGGCTATTTCCCATGATATTTTATGGTCTGTCGTGTGGTCGGTTCTTTGGGTTCAGTGTTTGTTCATTTGAGAGTGGCCGAGGTTGGTGTTATTTTCGTTGTAGTTTTAATGGGGTGGCCATTCTAGTGTGTCACTGTTGTTGTTAAGCTTGGAAGAGCCATGATTTGAGGAGTTTCCTGAATGCTAGGTGGTTTGTTGTGTTCCGTATTCTCTTAGGTCATTCCTGGTTTTCGGTGCCTGGTGAGATTAAGAGGATCCTCCGAGTTTTCTTCTGTTCTCCAGCATGGGGTCTGGCATGGGTTCACATGCTCATGAATATTCCCCGTCGTCAGGCTGGGAATCCTCGGTAAAGAAAAATCAGTATCAGTTTCGTTTCTGATCTGTCTTTCGTAGTAGTAACCAATCACTGATCTCTGCGTCATACTGACCACAGCCAATGACTGCCATCTCCCTAAGCCCCGCCTCTGGCAGCCATCTTCAGATTTTTACCGCACGTTCAAGTGTTGGGATCCTCGTGCTATTGCTCTCAAGCTTTTCATAAGAAAATTCTCTCTTTTTCGGTCAAGAGCCTCAAGCTCCACCGTTTCTTTATCCGATCAACGGGGACCCGTGTCGGATTCTTCTACGCCCCTCAAGGGTGAAGATTTCGTCGAGCCACGCTTTTGGAGGACTCCAGAAGTTTCTCAGGCCCATCTCGGACATGGCCCTGGAGAAGGGAAGGTCAACGCCCGGAAAGCTGTTCAGGGTCAGCCCTGGATGCCAGCTTCAGAATGTCTTTAAGGAGGTCGAACACTCCCTTTGCCTCTACTGCCTGCATGAGGACAGGACGCACCTGGAGGACGACTGTGCGTTTTGCGGCAGTATGTCGGAGCGGACCATGTAGGACCGCCATCTGCGTCTCGCCAACTGGCTGGAAGGGAAGAGCCCGTCAGGCGAGAAGAAGAAGTCCGAGCGGTCTTCTAAGACCTTTGAGGGCGCCCCGGCAACGGGGGCCCAACAGAAGGGCAAGCACCGCGAGTCCGCTGGCACCGGGAGTGCCGAACGGTCGGGCTCTACGAGTGCCAGGCAGGGCGCATCCTCCCCGGCCCAACACTCTGGCTCGGGTAAGAGGAAGGCCGAGCACCCGGCGAAGCTCCTGGAGAGACCCCCCGGTCAAGCTCGAAGGCCCCATCGGAGGGGGAGCGAGTCGGTGACCCTCCCCCCAAGGAGAAGGCGGTGAGCGCACCTAAGGTGGTGAAAGCCTTGATCCACCCTGCCAAGGCCTCTATCGAGACAGTCGCGGCGGCCCTGGCTCAGCCTGTGTAGGCGACCTCGGGGCCCAGAGTCTCCCTGCCACCGCAGAGGGAGTCCTCTTTCATGCCCATCGACAGGACCCCCGTGAAACCTCCGACGGAGAAGAAAAAGGGGGGGCAGGAGGTCCTCGTGGATTCGGCCTCAACCTCTGAAGAGGAGCTGATCGAAGTCTCAAGCCACGGCGTTGGCGTGGAAGAAGACCAGCCTGTCGGGAGGGACCCCGACGTTGGAGACGACGATAACGTCGAGGGTGCCGACGAGGCTCCTGACCGCCCGTCGGAATCCCCTCAACCAGTGCCGCAAGACAACTCGGTGGCCATTTTGTTGGCTATACAGTCCTTATGCTCAGAGATAAGGACGAGATTGCCGTTACCACCAACGGAGGAACCGCTCCCGACGGGGGACCTGGAGCCAGGCCCTTCTGGGAGCACTCCTCCTAAGAGAAGAAGGATTCATCCTCCACCTCCTTTTCAACCATCGCGCCCTGCTCAGCCCTCCTCCCCGTCCACGACCCGTGGGGATGATACGGGGACGGACACGGCCGCGATGGGTACAGACGACGAGGTTTACGACGAGGATCTCCCGTCGTCACCTCCTCCCCGGGCTTCCCCGCCCGACGAGATTGGATCGTTTCATGCCATGATCGCCTGGGCATCCGAGCTTTTCCAGCTCTGCCCGGAAGAGAAGAAGGAAGGTTTCCTTTATCAACGGCACGAGACCAAGAGGAAGACGGTCCTCGCTGTACCTCTACTGGACGATATCTGGGATGAGGGTCTCGCCCTCCTCAAGAACCCATCCACAACGCCTCCGAGAAGGGATCGGTACGAGAAGAAGTACCGGGTCCCGGATGCGGCCCCCTTGACCCCAGACTCGGTCGTCTCTGCGGCGGCAAGGAAGAAAGCGGGGGGGGCTTCGGCCTCTACGTCAACCTCCCCGCCGGACGGCGAGGGAAAGAAATTGGACACGATGGGACGCAGAGTCATCTCATCGGCAGCGACGACTATTAAGGCTGCCAACGCCTTGGCTATCGTAGCCCGCTACGACAGGGAGTTGTGGTACAAAATCGCCCCCCTGCTGGACTTCCTACCAGACGACAAGAGGGCGGAGGCCCTAGAGATCTTGCAGGAAGGAGAAGTGGCATCGGACCACGCCATTACGATAGCGACGGACATCGCTGACACTGGATTTCGCCAGTTGGGCAACGGCGTGTGCCTTAGACGGCGTGGATGGCTCAAGGCAACGGACTTCCGGCAGGACGTGCAGACCAGAGTCTTGGACATGCAGTTCGATGGGAGCAACCTGTTTGGGAAAACAGTGGACGATTCCCTACAAGCCATCAAGACGGACACGGAGACGGCCCGGGGTCTTGGTGTTCTCCAGCAACGACGGCCGCCCTTTCAGAGCGGCGGAGGCAAGCAGGGTGCCTCCAAAGGTTCCGGCGGCGGATTTTCCACCTATCGTCAAGCGGCCCGTTGGTCGTCACAGGAGGCCTACAGGGGACGAGGCAAGTCGAGCGGACCCTGCCGTCGTCGCTAGGGAGGACAAGGCGGCAAAGCCTCGTCAAAGCAGGACTGAACCGGCCGTGGGGTCGGGCCCCCACCGAAGCACCTCAGTGGGAGGCCGGCTGGCGAACTTCGTCAGCGTGGGGGAGTCCATCTCCACCGACCGTTGGGTGCTGGACGCCCTGGCCCAGCGTAACCCGCTCGAGTTCATAAAGAAGTGCCCGCGCGTCCCCCCCGTGGCCAGGAAGGAGCATCACGTCCCTCAACATCTCCTGGAGGTAAAGGCGATGCTCAAGAAAGGTGCCATCAAGCTCGTCCCAAAGAGGCTTCGGGGCTCCGGAGTTTACTCAAGATACTTCCTCGTGAGGAAGAAGACAGGAGGATGGCGTCCCATCCTGGACCTACGACGACTGAACAAAATCATCAAGGCACAGAAGTTGCGGATGGTCACCCTCCAGCACGTCCTGGGTAAGCTGGAGGAGGGCGATTTCCTGTCGTCTTTGGATTTGGAGGATGCTTACTTCCATATCCCCATCCTAAAGGGACACCGAAAGTTTTCTCAGATTCGTGGTCCAAGGGCGTCACTGCCAGTTCAGAGCCCTTCCTTTCGGATTGAAGTCGGCCCCCAGGGTGTTCACCAAGTGCCTCGCACCGGTGGCGGCGCGGCTGCGCCTGGTGGGGATCCACGTCTACCCCTAACTGGAGGACTGGCTCATCCGAGCAAAGACAAGGGAACTCGCCGCGGAGCACACGGCGAGGACCGTCCAACTACTCACGGACCTGGGATTCTCCATAAACTACGCCAAGTCCCACCTGGTGCCCGAGCAAGACGCACTGTTTCTGGGAGCGAAACTCGACACAGTGGCGCTTCTGGCCTCTCCGTCGGAGGAAAGGACGAGGGCCATCTTGGGCTGGTTGCAGACGCGGCCAGGGTGAGGTCCATCAAATCCCTCCTCGGAATGATGTCTTCTTGCATTTATCTCATCCGCCTGTGCAGGCTTCGGATGCGACTGTTACAAGAGTTCCTGGACGCTCGCTGGATTCAGACGACGGGCAGCTTCGAGGACAGGATCACACTCGACGAGAGCTTCCGACGAGCGATCCGGTAGTGGGGCACCCGCGGGCATTTGACAGCGGGCATGAACTTCCAGACCCCGGGCCACCAGAAGACAGTGACCACGGATGCCTCCCTGGAAGGGTGGGGAGCGCACACCGAAAACCTGCACGCGAGAGGCCTTTGGCTTCCGACGGAGAAGTCCCTCCATATCAACGTCCTGGAGCTCCAGGCAGTGTTTTGGGCCCTCAGGTCCTTTCTTCCATCCCTCAAGGGCAAGGTGGTGAGGATCTTCACCGACAACACCACCACCATGTTCTACATCAGGAAGCAGGGCGGTACCAGATCCCCAGCCCTGTCCAAGGAGGCGCAGGATCTGTGGCATTGGGCCGTCGCCCAAGGGATGTTCCTGGTGCCGTTTCATCTGGCAGGAATAAAAAACACCATCGCCGACTCGCTCAGCAGAGAGCTGCGCTCGTGCCACGAGTGGGAACTACGACAGGATCTAGTGGACCGACGGTGGGGCACTCCCCAGATCGATCTGTTCGCGACGGCGACGAACTCCAAGTGCCGGAGGTTCAACAGCAGGTTTCCCCAGCCGAGGAGCATGGGCGATGTTTTCTCGTTCCCCTGGGAGGGCCTGTTTCTATACGCGTTCCCTCCATTGCCGTTGCTGATCCGGCTCATCAACCAGCTCAAGAGGTCACGGTGCAGGATGATCCTCGTCGCACCTGCGTGGCCGAGGCAGATATGGTTCCCGGACCTTCTGGACTTGTCAGCGTCCCCGTCAATCAAGCTGCCAGTGGACGTGGATATTCTCTCCAGGGAAGGAGGCGCCATCCTCCATCACGACCCGAAGTCGCTGAACTTGCAGGCCTGGCTCCTGCAGCGTTAGAGTTTGGAGGTTACGACATACCGGCCGACTGCAGAGAGGTTCTTGCAAAGGCCAGGGCGTCCTCAACTCTTAAATGCTACGGACACAAACGGAAGAGGTTCTCTGTCTGGTGCCATGCACAGAAGATTAACCCTCTACGGATTACGGCTCCTCAAGTACTGCCGTACTTACTGACGCTGGCCAAGGCTGGACTGGCGCACGCTTCCATCAAGATTCATCTTGCCGCGATCTCCCGATACACCAGAACCAGGGGACGGACGTCTTTGTGGTCTCATCGTCTGGTGAAAGAATTCATGAAGGGACTGTTCAGATTGTTCCCGCCGGTGAAGGCTCCGGCCCCGGCGTGGGAGCTCAACGTGGTGCTGACCAAGCTCATGGGACCTCCGTTCGAGCCTCTGCACTCAGCTCCGTTGAAGTTCTTGTCGTGGAAAACAGCGTTTCTTGTGGCCATCACCTCCGCACGACGAGTGGGTGAGATCCAGGCCCTTTCCTGCAAGCCCCCGTACTTGACTTTTCACGACACGAGGGTAGTGCTCAGGACGCACACCTCCTTCATGCCCAAGGTGCCGTCGGACTTCCACCTCAAGGAACCCTTGGTGTTGCCTGTTTTCTTCCCGTCGCCTTTGTCGCTGGCTGAAAGTACTTTGCACTCGCTGGATGTTGCTAGAGCGCTGAAGTTCTACGTGGACCGCACAAAGAGTTTTCGGAAGACGTCACAACATTTTGTGAACTTTGGACCTGTCAACCAGGGGAAGGCTCTCTCAAAGGCTTCCATTTCCAGGTGGCTCTCCGGCTGTATCATGTACTGTCATCGGTTGGCAAACCGACCGCTGCTCGGCCGTCCGAGAGCCGATTCCACCAGAGCGATCGCAGCTACCACGGCGTTCCTATCTGGTGTGCCCCTGCTGGACATCTGCAGGGCTGCTACGTGGAGGTCGACGCACACCTTCATGAAATTCTACTGCGTCGACCGGGATTCCAGGGAGTCGTCCAGGGTCGGCCAAGCAGTGCTGCGCAACCTGTTTGCCTAAGGTGAGCCTGGTGAGAAGGTAAGAGATGCTTAATGTTGAGTTGTTGTATTGCTTAATGTTGAGCCTGTTGCCACCTCCCGTGGTTGTGCATGTGTGTACTACTATATATTCCTTTATTCATGAGCATGTGAATCCATGCCAGACCCCATGCTGGAGAAGGAACAAGTTACTTACCTGTAACTGTTGTTCTCCAGCATGGGTCTGGCATGGATTCACATGCGAACCCTCCCGCCTTCCCCTCTGCGGCTCTTCACTTGGTCATACTGCCACTTCACGTGCTACCAAATCTGAAGATGGCTGCCAGAGGCGGGGCTTAGGGAGATGGCAGTCATTGGCTGTGGTCAGTATGACGCAGAGATCAGTGATAGGTTACTACTACGAAAGACAGATCAGAAACGAAACTGATACTGATTTTTCTTTACTGAGGATTCCCAGCCTGACGACGGGGAATATTCATGAGCATGTGAATCCAGCCAGACCCATGCTGGAGAACAACAGTTACAGGTAAGTAACTTGTTCCTTATAGGGTTTTGGTTCCAGGTGGATGTCGGTGCTTGATCTCAGTGTTCTTGTCGGTTGATATAGGCGTAGTTTATCACTAAGGAATTCTGTGCCTTGTTTGTGTATTGCTCTGTGCGTGATGCACATGGACTTGAACTTTATTCGCTGTTTTAATGGTAGCCAGTGTAGTATTTTTAGCGCAGGTGTGATGTGTTCTCTTCTGGGTACCTTCAAGAGGAGTCTGGCTGCTGCATTGTAGTTTTTTTAGAAATCGTTCGGGCATGCCCAGGTATAGGCTATTGGCGTAGTCTACTCTGGACATGATCAGAGCGATGATGGTAAGTGTTTTGTTGGCGAACGACAGGAACGGTAGGATCCTTTTTGCTGCTTGAAGGAGGAAGAAACATTTCTTGAGTATAGAGTTTACTTTTGGCTCTAGGGTGAGGTTGTTATCCATCAGGACTTTTTTACAGTTGATGATGGTTCTGGTGTGGTGCCAAGCTCTCTTGGCCAGGGGTTGTAGCTGATGTCTCCTCCCTTTTTTGAAACTATCATTATCTCTGTTTTGCCTGGGTTGATTTTGAGGTGGTTGAGGTTCATCCAGTTCAATATCTCACGAAGGCAATTCTCTAGTGTAGTGTTTCCTTCTCGGGTGTCCTGTATGTTGAAAAGTATTTGAGTATCGTCGGCGTAGTTGTAGCATGTGAGGCTGTGTTTTTTGATGAGTTTGATTAATAAGTACATGTAGATGCTGAAAAGAAGAGGCGAGAAGGATGATCCTTGTGGGACTCCGCACGTGGAGTCTCTAGGTTTGGATTTAAAAGGTTTCATCCATACGGTTTTGGTTCTGTTTGTTAGGAAGGATTTGATCCATAGTAGGGCGGTGTCTGTTATCCCTAGTCCTTCTAATCTCTTTGAGGATGTCGTGGTTGACAGTGTCGAAAGCTGCAGACAGATCAAGAAGAATCAGAGCGGTGATGTTGTCCGAGTCTGCATTCGTTTTTAGGTCGTCCCATATTGAGAGGAGAGCTGATTCTGTTCCTCTCATTGGTCTGAAACCTACTTGTGGCAGGTCTAGTAGGCAGTGCTCTTCTATGAATTCTTGGGTTATTTTGTATACTTACGTTTCTAGCAATTTGGCTATGTAGGGTATATTGGAGATGGGCCTCTACGTTTCCTGTTGTGATTGAGAGGTTGTGTGAGTAGCGGCTTGATGTATGCTGATTTGAAGGCCTGTGGTACTTTACCTGTTGAGATTGAGAGGTTGAGGAGATTCCTGTGGTATTCCATGAGGGTTCCTTGTTTGAGAATTGTTTTGTATATGTCCGGGGGGGAAAGGGTCTTCAGGAGAGCCTGATTTGTTGCTTTGGTTTACCAGTTTGACGAAAGCCTCAACTGATATTTCTGGGAAGCTTTGTAGCTTGTTTGAGAGTTGTTCGTCGGAGTCGCTGGGGTTTGAGCTGTGATTGCTTGGTCTGTTTTGTATGGTGTGTTGGATGGAGGTTATTTTGTTTTTGAAGTGGTCTCCTAGGTCATCGCAAAGTTTCATCGATGGAATTGGCGTGTTGTTGCAGCCCGGTTGTTTTTGTATTTCGTTTGATTTTGAAGAGTTCTTTTTGTGCGTTTGGTGCTCTGAAGATTCGGTTGTCGTAATGTTTCCTCTTTGCTTTTTGTATTTCCTTTTTATATGAGCGGATCTGTTGCAGGAATTTCAATTTGTTTGCAGTGGTGTTGTTGGTCCTCCATTCAGTTTCTAGTTTTCATATTTTTCTTTTCATGGCGTTGAGTAGTGGGGTGAACCATTTTGCTGTTGTTTTCTTACGTGATGGGGTGAAGGGCTTTTCTTTGGCGATGTTGTCTAGAGTTGTTGCGATCCACGTGTGGAGCAGGGCAACTTTTTTGTCTAGGTCTGCTTCTTCCATGGTTGATGCTTGTGGTTTGCTGAGTTCTAGGAGCTCGTCAGGTTGGAGTTTTTTATTGTTCTCCAGTTTCTTTTCATCATGATCAGTGGTTTTTCTTGTTGCTTTTTTGTTGGAGCGGCCGTTGGGATTATGAATGGAATGATGAGGTGGTCGCTCCAGAGTATTTGAAATGGGGGTGCCGTTGTGATGAGATCCTTGTTGGCGAAAATTGCGTCGAGTGTGTGCCCTGCTGAGTGTGTTGCTCCTTTGACTAGTTGTAGGTACATGGCTGCTAGTTGGGCGGTTAAGGATTTTTGTGTGGTTGTGGTCGAACCAGATGTTGAAGTCTCCGAGGATGATCAGATGATTGTACTTGATGGCTAGGATGGTGATTGCTTCTGTGAATGCATCGTAGGTTAGTGGTCTGTATATCAGTGTGAATTTCAGGTTAGTTTTGGGGTTTACTGATAGCCGTAGTATTAAGGATTCGCATTTGATGTTTAGAGGATCTTCCAATTTGATGGCCAATTGTTCCTTGTGGATGATCGATAGTTCACCACACCCCCACCCCTCTCTTTTGGATTACCTGTTTGCTTGGATGCATTAGATGTCTTCAGGCAGGCAGTTGTTGAGGGTGATCATGTAGTTGATGTCTAGCCATGTTTCGGTTACAAATAGGATGTCTATGCCTCCTTCTGATATGAGGTTGTATATTTACGTTGAATGTTTGGACATTGACCTTGCGTTTATTAAGTTACAGTGGATTCTCTGGGTGCGATTTTAATTTGTGGTTATTCTTTGTTCAAGTTTGTAGTTGTCTGGTCGTGGTGTTTCCGCATTGGTGTTGGTAGGATGAAGAACGGCCTTGGTGTTCCGCGGTTGTCGCGAGGTAAGGTGTGAGGTATAAGGATTTTTCTCTTACAGATTTTGTTCCGGTTATGGTTGCGTTAGAGGCGTTTCGTTCCAATGGGGCTGCTTCTTCTGGGTTCTGTCGGTGTTGTGTGTTCTTGCACGATCTTGTTCTTTCTCTGCGTCGGGTCATTTTTCAGTTTAAGGTGCAGGCGTAGTAGGGTAGTTGGTCCTCTATGCTGTGTTGTGCAGGCGCAGTGATCTTGTTTTTTTTTTCCTTCTGTGGATACGCTGGGGTGCTTTCTAGCTCAGTCTGTCGTTTCTGTCGGTGGGTAGGGTGTGTTTCCTAAGGGTGCACTGTCGGGGGGGGGGGGGGTTAGGTTTTGAACGGTCTGGTGGGATGGGACTTAATTAAGCTAGTTAGTGATGGGTTTCTGGGATTAATAGAGTACTGAGCTAAGCGCAGTTAGATTAGGGCCCTGTATAATGGGAGAAAGGCTTACACTTAGGAGAGTTCTGGACCTAACACTGGTGGATTTGAGGGTCAGTCGAGACAGCAGGGCACGATAATAAGCAAAGATGGACTCGGGGGTCCTGCACCGTAGGGAGGAGGCCCACGCCTAGGAGAGTAACAGGGTATCAGACTGAGCAACTGTATTTGAGGTCAGTTGAAGTAGTACTGTTCGATACCAAGCACAGCTAGATCTGGGAGTCCTGCACAGTGGGCGTCTCCCTTGGGGTTCACCGCGGTGAGCTAGCCGTGTAGGTTCAGGGGGCATGTACTGGTTGAGGAGTGAGTTTGAGGCGCAGCTACGACTTACTGAATATCATACAATGCAATCTGGACACAAAAGCCCAACTAGATTTCAGAGACCTGTATGGTGGGAGATAGGACTATCAGTGCAATCTAAACATCATACAATGCAGTTTGGAGACAGAACCCCTGTTAGATTTGAGAGACCTGTATAGTGGGAGAGATGCCTATCAATGCAATCTAAACGTCATACAATGCAATTTGGAGCCAGAACCCCTGCTAAATTTGAGAGACCTGTATAGTGGGAGAGAGGCCTAACCATGCAATCTAAACATCATACAATGCAATTTGGAGAAAGAACCCCTGCTAGATTTGAGGGATCTGCATACCGGGAGAGAAGCCTATCAATGCAATCTAAATGTCATACAATGCAATTTGGAGACAGAACCCCTGCTAAATTTGAGAGACCTGTATAGTGGGAGAGAGGCCTAACCATGCAATCTAAACATAATACAATGCAATTTGGAGACAGAACCCCTGCTAAATTTGAGAGACCTGTATAGTGGGAGAGAGGCCTAACCATGCAATCTAAACACAATACAATGCAATTTGGAGACAGAACCCCTGCTAAATTTGCAATGTAAAAAGAATTAGTTAACTCAAGACTATAAAGAGTAGGAAGCAACAGCACTGAGGAGCATATGCTGTGCGAGCAAATTAATCTCACAGATGGCATAGGACTCACATAAATGATCCTAGTTTTTAGTTTGGTAAAAATTGGTCCTGCGACTTTTAAAACTTACACAAATATTTTTGGTCTGCTTCTTTTGTATTTATTCTGGCTTTGTAGACCATTTGCAGACCCACATTTGAATCTGAAACCATGGTTGTGATTGGTGGATGCTAGGCTCACGACTGGCAAACACCATACTTCTGCAAACCCAAATTCTGGTATTTTGACCATGTGTTGCAAAGTCTTTTAGGGTGTGAGGTCTCCTAGCCACCTTCTCTGGGATGCCCTGACCTCTGAGGGCAAGTACACGACAGCAAGGAGTGAAATACGTCACGTTTGAGAAAGAAAATGTGTAATAGGGCAGTCAGGATCGCTGTTCCTAGTCCATGGTTGAGGGCCAGGCAGTGGAGCTGGGGGTAACATGTCACGAAGGTGGAGATCAGTGAACCGTCCCAAGGCGAAAATGCTGTGAAAACTGGTTTGTTTTATTCATGGCATATAGTAGTGTGGCCAAAGCAACGAAGAACTGTAAAAGGAAAGAAAACTGAAAGAAAAAAGGCCTTCAATGTTTCCCTCAACTTCAGTATGGAGGAAAGTAGGTTTGCCTCCCTTTTTGTTCAGAGGCAGGTTGAAAGAGAGCCTTGGTCACCTGACTGCTTTTGGGACTGACACCTTCACGCCTCACCACGTCTACATTCCTGCTCTATTGCTGCTACTGCTCACACCACATGCATGTTCCACATTCCACTGTGGGCTTGACCCACAGATCAGCGTCTCATCCCTACTTTGTGCCAAGCTTGCCCTCAAATACCTTCCTATTTTTGCTACCTATGATCTTTCTAGCTGCAAGGATGATTTCTTCCCAGGATCTCAATCCAACCATCTACCCCTGATGTCTCCACTCCCACTGTCGCCTCCTGATCTCGCCACTACCATCTCCTCCTTGTGATGGCCCCTCCCCAACCTCCTTATCTTTGTCTCCACTGCAAACTCCTGTTTCTAGCTTCTACTCTGAACACCTTTCATGCCTGACTGGGACCATGAGCTTTTATAGGCCTATAATCCCTCCCCCGAGGTTGGGCTTCCTGTGGGAGTCTGCACCTGTGAATATGTGAGGTGTTGTGATTAGTTCCTGTTAATTGATTAACCTGTTTTTATTCAGGGTTTTGGGTTAAGGTCAAGGCTTTAAAATGCTGATATGCCATCTTGGAATTCACTTTAACTGTCCAGCCACAGTGCCTCGTGACATTCTTCTTGTGCTGAAACGCAGAACAGCATCTTCTTGTGCTCCATAAGAATATTATATGAAGGTAAGTAAAGTAAACGCATTCAACAATTTAGCGTTGTTTCCCAGCTGGTGCCCTGGGACTTTACCTCACTGCTTGAATGTCTTTGAGGGGTTGAAGTGCGAGTACCATAGGAAAAGCTGGTGAGCCTCCATACTCTTACGTCCCGTCGCCTTTCCTCCATACTGTATGGCGTCCCTTTGCGAGGGACGGGAAATGGAACCTTTTTCACCTGAAATATCTTCTTCCTCTTTAAATTTAGAGGCGCGCCCCTGGGAGCATGCGCTCATCGACCCCAGTCCCCTTTTCCCTGTCGACGGGAACGGGCGGAATTCACCAGCACTCTTGGGTTTGGCTTCGGCCATGTAATACCACGCGCTCTTCCCCAGATATTCTTCTATCTTTGTCTTTTTCTTTTCAATGGCTACTTGGTGTTCCGACGCCACGCTCCTCCCCGGCGCATGTCGACTTCAGCGGGCTTCAGCAGGTGTCCAGCCTGCGAGGGTCTCACGTCAGACCCCCACGCCCTTTGCCTCTGCTGCCTTGGCCCTGACCACAACTGTGAAGGTTGTTCTGCGTGCGATACGCTGACTCCACGTGCACTGAAGAACACGCTAGCTAGGTGGAGGGAGCTCTTCCAGAAGTCACCTCCGGAGGACCTAAAGGACTTTGTCAAACATCGCTCGAGGCCAAAGGCAAGATCTCTATTTACCATCGCACCCCGTAAGGGCAACTCCTTCCCAAGGGAGCACCTGGCCAGGAGGAACCTCTTGGGTTCTCATACCAGCACACATACCAAGGCTAATCCAGCTACCGGCCTTACGGCTGAGGGGTCTCCGGATCCTTCCACTTCTAGTGCTGAGGGACCGCAAGGTTCTTTTACCGGGGTTACTCCCGAGGGGCAATGTCCTACTACCGGCATGTCCGAGGGGGCGCCTTCGCGCAGCACTACCGGCAGTTCAGCCGAGGGCAATACACCTTCCAGGTCTAGGCCTGAGGTGCGGAATAGGCCTTATGTTCCAACACCAATCGTCTTGGACGGGGCTGGATCCGATGAGCCAGGCACCACGACATTGGCACGTGGCACGCAGCCCGACAAAATGGCTGCCGCGCCAGGCAGGATGGCCACTCGTCCGATATCCCCTCTAGTGGAGCGGGTGGAAGAACGAGTCACAAGGTGGGACTGGTGTAAACCAGGTACGTGACCTACAGTTTATCCATCAGCAGCGCAGGGCAGGTTTCCCTGCACCCCAGACAGAGTGTGCCCTGGCTCCAGCAGCCCACAGCCACTCCGTCAATATCACCAGCCACCTCTTCAGCCTCTGAAGACTGGTCCTTCAAAAGGTTCCTAGCACTGATGCGAACCTCTCAGATGGGGGCCATCCTTCAGGATACTATCAGGGACATGCTCCCTCCAGCCCTCCCACCGGCACCCATAGTCATTCCTGCATTGGCTCCGGTGCCTCAGGCCCCAGCGCAGCCCACGCTGCCCCTGCCGGCTTCTCCGATTCCGGCACCCCCGCAGGCAGTTCCACAACAGCCCCCACAGCAGCAACCTGCTCCGATCTCCACACTGCAGCCCACAGCGACAAGTACCCCTCCATCTGATCCGGATCCTCCGAGCATTCAGGTGGACACAGACGAGGAGGAGGACCCTGACACACAATCTTCAGCCAAGGCCTTCCACGAACGCCTGGCAGAGTATTTGGGCATTCCCCCATCCCGAGGTTGAACAGCACAAGGAGGGGGTCTTGGGAGAAGTCCTCACCATAAAACCCTTTACCAAGACGGGGATCCCGATGCAGAAGAACGTTGTTGCCCTGGCCAAAAAGGGGTGGCTCAAGCCGCACTAGACCGAGCCTGTCAATCAGCACCTCGACGGCAAGTACAGGCAGATAGAGGGGGATGCACTTTTGCTTTCGGCGCACCCGCAACTGCACTCTTCAGTGATTGCTGCGGCGTCACTCTTCTCTAAGCCTCAGTCGTCCTCGGCTTCCTCGACACTGCTAGGCCAGGAAGAGAAGATCTTGGAGGCATACAGGAAACAGTTGTACTCCAACACCTCCTTGCACCTGCGTCAAGCCAATGCTGATGTCATGCTAGCAGCCGTTGACCAAAGGCTCTGGCGGGAAATTGCAGACTTCCTCCCTGAATTTCCGGCACACAGCCAAGCTTGCTTCAAGGCGGGATTAGGAGAAGCCAGGCTGGTAGTGCAGGACATAATGGCGTCCACGGTGGCCCATATCGATACCTCTGGCCGGGCCATCTGCATCGCCAAAGACATGGGTAGGATGGCCTGGCTCC
Source organism: Ambystoma mexicanum (assembly GCF_040938575.1). Taxonomy (NCBI): domain Eukaryota; kingdom Metazoa; phylum Chordata; class Amphibia; order Caudata; family Ambystomatidae; genus Ambystoma; species Ambystoma mexicanum. The sequence goes on from NC_090926.1 coordinate 317,372,064, forward strand.
GGGCTACTAAGTTTAACCCCGACGTCCAGGAATGCATATTGGACCTTCCATTCGAGGGTAGTGACCTCTTCCACTCCACCACGGATAAAGAATTAGATAAAAAGAAGAACAGCTTGCAAACTGCTAAATCTTTGTCTATTCTTACGGCTTCCAAGAACAGAGGTTCAGACAACGTGACCGTTAACCAAGTCGGCACCAGAGGAAACAACAAAAGGGTGGGGGTAAGGGCTTTTTCAAATCCCCCTCTTCTGCAACAGCCTCAGAGGGAAAGAAGGCATGACATGCCCCTTGGGGTCCACGTGTCTGCAGTGGGGGGCAGGCTTGCCTTCCACGTGCAATTTTGGTGCCAAATGTTTTCGGACACCTCAATCTTCTCGGTAGTATCCACGCGGTACCGCCTGCCAGTCCCTCCCTCTCCTCTCTCTTCCCCTCCTCTCCCACAGATTGGGACAGCAACTTTGTTGGAGGAGATCCGCTCGCTCGTCGAGAGCCAGGCAGTGGAGGAAGTTCCAGCCTCCCAGCGAGGTTTGGGCTTCTATTCCAGGATTTTCGCCATACACAAGAACCACCAGGCTGGCCTGAGAGTTGTGTTGGACCTTTTCACCCTCAGCCTCTCCCTTCCTCTACAAATATTCAAGATGGTCACGCCAGCACTCATAGCGGAGGCACTGAACAGGGGAGTCTGGATGTGCTCCCTGGATCTGAAGGATGCGTATCTACCTGTCCCTATTTGGGAGCCACATCGGTCCTTTCTACGGTTCAGGATCATGGGCTGCCATTTCCAATCCAAGGTGCTACCCTTCGGCCTCAACTCAGCCCCCTTGGTATTTGCCAGGTTAATGAATGCGGTGGCAGCCCTCCTGGGGGCCCATGGCCAACACGTGTACCCATACCTGGACGACTGGCTCGTCCAGGCTTCAACTCAGGAGGGCGTTCTCCACACCTCCTCTGCACTTAAGAGCACACTCCATGACCTGGGGTTTCCGATCAATCTCAAGAAGTCTCAGCTGCACACCACGCAGAACCTGACCTTCCTGGGCCTCATCTGGGACACCAGCTCCGAGAGAGTCTTTCACTCGGAAGACAAGATGTCGGCTATCAAGAGAGCAACTACTCACTTCCTCTCCAGGACAGTGACCTCAGCCTGATGTTTCCAACACCTGCTGGGTATTATGGCAGCTGTCCTGTTGGCCGTACCCCACACCATACTCAAGATGAGGAGATTACAGCTGCACACAGTCTCATGGAATCAGGAGAGAGGCTCCCAAGCGGAGCCCTTCGACATTCCTACATCTCTCCACCCGGACCTCACGTGGTGGTCTGCGGATTGCAACCTGCAGCAGGGAAAGCCCTTCCGGCAGCCTCTCCCACAGATCACTGTCACTACGGACTCCTCCCTAGAAAGCTGTGGAGCCAGGTTGGACAGTCACAGCGTACATGGAGTCGGAACTCTGCAGGAACAGAGGTCCCACATCAACTGGCTAGAATTGAAGGCCATATGGCTGGCCCTTAAGGCCTTCCACCCACTGATAGAGGGCAAGACAGTACCCCACCAGCATGTACTATATCAACAAGCCAGGGGGTACCAGATCCTCTCCACTGTGCAACCTAGCTGTCAGCATGTGGGAATGGGCTCTGGAGAAAAACATCTACCTCACGGCTGCCCATCTTCCGGGGAGTCCAACCTGGAGATGGACAGGCTCAGCAGTCTTGGGGCAGACAGTTACGAGTGTCAATTGAACAACCTGGTCCTGAAGGAGATATTCCTCAGGTGGGGGCAAGACCAACTGCATCTGTTTGCCTCCTGGGACAACAAGAAATTACAGCAGTTCGCCTCTTGGCAGCGACAGGGCTTGGGCTCCCTGGGCAATGCATTCCAGATACAATGGAACTACATGACGGCATATGCCTTCCCACCCACACCCCTGGTACACGGTGATCTGTAGGATAAAGGAATCTTGTCACCTCAGCATCATTCTGATAGCTCCCTGGTGGCCGACGAGACCGTGGTTCTCCGAGCTGCTCAGCCTATCGGACAGGCCCCGATCCACCTACCGCTGGGTTCAGCTCCTCTCCTGACCCAGCAGGAGGGCAGGGTACTCTACCCTGCTCCTCACAAGATAGCCCTCGCAGCATGGTTCCTGAGCAGGTCACACTGAAGCACTTGAGCCTATCTCAGGCTAATCTGGAGATCATCCAGGGTGCCAGAAGCAAAGCTACCAGGAGCCAATATAAGAGCAAATGGTCCAGATTCTGTCATTGAGCCGACCCTAAGGAGATCGACCCCCTTAAGTGCACGTTGGATGACGTACTCTCCGTCTCGGCACACCTCGCCCACTCCGGAGTTCAGGTGAACACATTCTACACCGATCTGGCAGCCATAGGAGCCTACAGAAAATTGGTGGAGGGTCTCTTCTCCTCTGCTAACCCAGTGATCAAACGGTGCCTGGCAGGCCTCCACAGACTCTACCCGCCTATAAAGAAGCCACACCCTGTATGGAGCCTCAATGTAGTCCTGGGCGTCTTGGCACACAAGCCGTTCAAGCCAATGGCATCCGCGGACATCAGGCTGGTCACACTAAAGACAGCGCTGCTTGTAGGCCTCAACTCCGCTCGTAGGGTCAGCGAAATCGAGGCTCTCGTGGCATCAGAGCCCTAAACTCTTTCACAAGGACAGGGTGGTCCTCCGGACGCACCTGCGTTCCTACCCAAGGTGACCTCCTCCTTCCACCTGAACGAGGAAATAGTCTTGCCCACCTTCTTCGCTGACCCCAAGGATAAGCCTCAGAGGGTCTTGCACCGCCTGGATGTCAGACACGGGCTAAAATAGAACCTTGATAGGACCAGGCACTTCCGCAAGTCGGATGCTCTCTTTATCACTTTTGGTGGGTCAAGGCCTGGCTGTCAGGCCTCCATAGCAAGGTGGATGGTCGCGGCCATCAAGGAGACCTATGAGGGTCACCACAAACCTGTGCCGGCCAATTTGCAAGCCCATGCGGTCAGAGCCAAAGCCACAGCCATCGCGTTTCAACGGCATGTCCCGTGGAAGGTCATCAGCAGGGTGGCTACCTGGGCTACCCCTTTGGCTTTCTGTAAGCACTGCTGTTTGTACACTGCCTCCAGATCAGACGCAGCTTTTGGGCAGGCGGTTCTAAGAAACCTGTTTGCTTAAGGACGATCTCCTCATCACCCTGGGGCTACATTCAGATGTAATCGCCCATACAGTATAGAGGAAAGGGGATGGGACATGAGAGTAATTAATAGTTACTCATCGTAGTGACTAATGTACTCTTTCCTCCATAAGTCCCAAAATCCTCCCCCCTAATAATACTGGTGTCATTAGGCAATGTTAAATATTGTCGACGCGTCAATGGGGACTGAGTCGTCGTACCGGTGGGCGGAGTCAGGCGAGCGCATGCTCCCAGGGCCGCGCCCCCGCGGGCACCTCTAAATTTAATGGGGAATTACATTTTTCTTGTGAAAAGGGTTGATTTTTCTGGTAAAAAGGGTTCCGTCTCCCGTCCCTCGGAAGGGACGCCCATACAGTATGGAGGAAAAGGAACTATGGACTAAGAGTACATTAGTCACTATGGTGAGTAACTATTAATATATCTGCATAGGCTCGCTTTGTGAGTGCCATAAGAAGTTGTGGGGTGTGTCAGATGTCTGAGTGGGTGTCCACTACTAATGCCTAAGGAGCGCATATCCTTTGCTACAGGTTTTTCTGCAGTCTTTGAGACGAAGACAAAGAGTTGCATGTCATTTCATCGACTAATTATTTTGTGGTCATTTACTACAAAGTAATTACTTCAAATTTTGACTTCAAATTATTTATTTTGGGTGGGTCCCCATAACCCTCTTTCCCCTTCATTACTACCCCTCTGCAAAACCCTCCCCACACCACTTTTACTCCTTAAAGTTTAAATACCCAAATTTGGCGAAGTAAATTTCAAGTATTTACTTTGTAGTGAATTACCACAAAGTAATTATTGTCGACGAATACATGGGATGTCAGCAAAAGTATGTAAAGCATTGCCTGGTCTATGAATAGATAAATAGATATCCTTGAGTCCATTCTCATTCATATATGAGAGCTGCCGCTAATAAAGGCAGAGTATCCCTGTCGGATGGTCCTCTGGCTTGGAAAGGGGCTGGGTGACAGTGGCTCCTCCCCATACTACCAAAAAGGCCAATCATGCACTAGCGCAAGGAGGCAGGTGACCCCCCACCCCTCATCACCCCATTAGATGTTCCCAGTTATGTCACACATGATTAATGTATATTATTAATAAAAGATCATGAAAAATGAAACACTGAAACATCTTGTGGAGTTAATTTTCTCTTGTGTATATAAAACAATAGTTATATAATAACCCATGCTCTAAGATACAGCAGAAATCCCTAGTAAAAACATCAGTTGAAGCAATGTTATGATTAACACACATAACCTGAAAATTAGTGGTGTTTTCTAGTTTTGGTTACAATGGCAACCCTAGCTTGTGGCCCACTATGTTCATTCACTCATGGTATTAAACAAAAAATATGTTTCAGTGGATTGCCTTGTTCCCACAGATTCCTCATCAGAGAGATATCCCTTCCAGCTTGTTTGGAAAACCTTTTGACAGGGGGCGTAGTGGACCTCGATTCGGCCAACGATCCGCCTTGACTCGATGCTCGGTCGTCAGCTACAGACTTGACGTCGGTCATCGTACATATGCTGTGTCACTACACCCCCGTACCTTAGTTTTCTTTTCAGCACGCTACTCTTGAGGAACACTACGTTTTGAATACTTCGAAAAAATGTTCATTATAGTTTTTATTGGCGTTTTCAAATTACAAAAAGAACCAAACAAATAACAAAACCCAACACCCCCTTCCTCCCCCCAACCCCTGGTATGAGAGTAGTTCAGAACTGCAGCACATGACATGAAGAGCAATCCCTGCCCGGCCCACCCCAGTGAGCCCTTTTAAAGGTAGGTGACTCGAAGCGATATACCCCATCAAGAGTCCTTCTCCTGGTGTGTATATTACTATGCCCAAGAGTCTCATGCTCCGGGGACACCACCGCTGCCTTGGGCCGTCCACAGGTATTCCAGGAATGCCGCCCAGTCCGCCCTGAATTTAAGATGCTGGCCCTGAATGGAGTACGTGAGCCACTAAAGTGCCAGCAAGTTCCAGAACTTAGTCACCCATTCATGATCTTGGAGAGGGACCTTTGATTTCCACCTGTAGGCCAGCACCAAAGCTGCGGTCATCATCATTATTGCATACAACTTACGACCTGCCTTGCTCTCAATTGCTGCCAACGACACCCCCAGCATCACCAAGCCCTTGTTGCACCCAGGCTATAGACCCAGAACTTGGTGAAGCGCCTCCCAAATGCCAGCCCAGTACTTCTCAATTAAGGGGCACTCCCACCATATGTGCTCCCAAGAACCCACTGCGCCACATTCTCTCCAGCATAGGGAAGAGGCCCCGGGATAGATTCTGTGAAGTTTGGAGGGGGTCAAGTGCCACTGGGTGAGCAGCTTTAGCCACATTTCCCTAATTTGCAGGGACCTTGTCAATTTGGATATCTGTTTTCATAACCAGGCCCAGTCAGTGGTTTCAATTACGGATCCCATAGCATTTTCCCAAGCCTTCATGTAGGGTCACACAGACGGATCCTCATCTGCCTTCATATGGCTATATAAGGCCGTGATCAGGTGCTTGTCCCCCGATTCCCTACTGAGAAACTTTTCGAAGGGGGTGAGTTGTTGAGTCGCTGCTTGCTTTACAGTGGGATGGCTGAGCCAATGCCTTAGCTGACAGTAGCGGAACCTTTCCCCTTCACCCAAAGCGAAGTCTGTCTTACACTGATCAAAGGGCTTGACCCGACCCTCCCCATACATATCCCGTAGCAGTCTACATCCGCCCTGGTGCCAAGCCTGAAATGCGGAAGGTGAACTGCGGGTTAGTGAAAAGGGGTGTGAAGGGGGATGGGTGTGTCGTTAAGTGCGCCTGCTGCGCTGCTTCGTCCCAAGTATGGCCCACCAGGGCCAGGATAGCAATGCAGTACATCCTAGGTGGCCTATCCTGCTTCAGCTTCCACAGGACCCCTTCGAGATCCTCCCCCACAACCGCCCTGTCCATCGCTCTCCATATTTTCCCCTGATCGTCCTTTTGCCTTCCCCGGAGCACCTTCAGCTGCGCCACTCTATAATACACCCTGAAGTTGGGTAGGCCCATGCCCCCCTCTCTGCGGGGTCTGCATCACCTTGAACGCTATCCTTGGGGGCTTATTGGCCCAAACAAACCTGCTGATGGTTTTGTTCAGCGACCTGAAAAAAGACGGGGGAACATGCACCGGCAGGGCCGCGAAGCTGTACAAAAGCTTAGGGAGAACTATCGTTAATACGTCCTAGCCATGAAACCGCTAAAGGGTCCCAGTCTATCATCTTGCTCTTTAATTTCTCCTGCAAAGGGGGATAATTTGGGTGATAAAGTTGATCCAGCCTTGCAGTCAGATTAATTCCCAAGTAGGTGATAAAGTGGTCCACCCATCTGTAGGGAGAACTGGCCTTCAGTGCGCGGACTGCTGAAGTCGGGACCGTGAGATTGAGGATTTCAGTTTTGGAGGGGTTAACTTTCAGGCCAGCCACAGACCCAAAGAGCGCCAGTTCCGTTTTGAGTGCAGGTATGGCCATGCTCGGATTAGTAAGAGAGAGAATCACATCATCCGCAAAGGCTGCGATTTTATGTGACAACCCTGCAAAGGGGATCCCCGTTATGAGGTGGTTAGACCGTACCGCTTCGAGGAACGGCTCCAGATGGAATGCATACAGAATCGGGGAGAGCAGACACCCCTATTGCTTGCCCCTTTCGACATGTACCGGGTCCGATAGCTGTCCGTTCACCTAGCCTTAGGATCGGGCTTCTGTAGTTAGCTCTGATCCTGTCCATAAATTTGGGACCGAAGCCCATCCTAAGCATGGTTGCAAAGAGGAAGCCCCACTCCACCCTGTCGAATGCCTTTTCTGTGTCTATCGCCATGAGGAGAGCGGGGATTCCTCTTTTGTGGGTCTTCTCAACAAGATGGGCTAGCCTCCTAACGTTATCACTGGTCTGCCTACCTCTAACAAAGCCCGATTGGTCCGGGTGAACCAGCTTTGGGACCAGGTGATCTAATCTCTTGGCTAAAATCTTAGCATGTATTTTCGAGTCGACATTGATTAAAGCTATGCGGCGGTAGGAAGAGCACTCAGTTGGGTCCTTGCCCTTTTTGTGAATGAGGACAACTTTCGCCTCTTCCATAGCTTTCGTAATTGCGCTGTCCCTTCCCATTTGATTGAAGAGGTTGGTTAGTATTGGAGTGTTTCCTTATGCCGTTTATAAAATTCTGCCACATAGCTATCCGGACCCGGCGATTTAAGATTGGGGAGGTCTCTTATTGCTTCCCTTACCTCATCCTCTGAAATATCTGTTTCCAAAGCTTCCCTCTCATCCTGCATTATGCAGGGTAGATTGACCCTATCTAAGTAGTTTAGTTGTTCCCCCAGCGCCGGTCCTACCGACGAGTACAGGGCCGGGTAGAATCTAAAGAATTCCTTCAAGATATCATCAGTGTTGGTAGTTGTGTTCCGGCCCCCCACCTTGATCTTAGATATTGCCCCGCCTGCCTGGTCCTTCCTAAGCAGCCTCGAGAGCAACCGGTCGGCCTTATTAACTTTGATATAATATTTCTGCCATAGATGCAGCAGGTTCCCTTCCGCTGCCAGAGTCTGAATCAGGTCTAGTTGGTCACGCACTGCCCTGTATTCCATTTTGATAGCCTGGGAGTAGCTCCCCCCCCATTTTAGCCATAATCTCCCTTAGAGACTCCTCTAGCCACGCCTCCTCCAATCTCAGCTCCCTGTCCCTTCTAGCTTTGATCCCTATAATTGCCCCTCGGAGGGTAGCCTTGAAGGCGTCCCACCTGACTTGCGGTGATGTGTCCCCTGCGGGGTTTTCAATGAAAAAACAATCTATTACCTCCTTGACCTGTGGGATCAGTAGTGGGTCTTTAAATAGGGAGATAGGATAGCGCGATTTCCACAACCCCACAGGCCCTCCCCACGCCTTCAAGGATATAGTCAGAGGAGTGTGATCCGACAACGTTGTAGAGCCTAGCGAGATATGCAGGACCCTCCCCAGGAGATTTACAGACAGCCAAATGTAATCTATTCTTGAATGAGATCGATGCACGTGAGAGTAGAACGTATACCCCCCCTCTTCGCCCCTTACCTCCCACCACGCATCAATTTAGGGCCAGGTTAGTGATTTTCTCCTTCAAGGCTTGTGATGGTCTCCCCTGTAGGACTGCCCCTCCTGCCGTTTCCCTGGGTCCCAAGCAATATTTAAATCTCCAGTAAGAATAATAGGGGACTTGGCTAACCTCTCCAGCTTACCCAGGGTGTCTTAAAGGAAACTGTCTTGTGCAGTGTTAGTGTCATGATCTCTGCTTCCAAAAGGTCAGGGTTTTCCCAACTCCCTTGGAAGCAGATCCATAACCCAGGTTCCGAGTGCCAACCAGTCCCAATTGGGACCTTTTGGAGCCAGTCCTGGCGCCAGTGGCACCAGGCTCATAAATATGCCCAGTCCCAGCGCTGGAAGCGCCGGGCTCATAATGCTTGGGTGGACTTACCTGCAGCAGACCATGCTGCTTACTTGCCTGCCAGTTGAGCCTCTGATCCTCTTCTGTTTGGAACTACTTTTCCTGTTGGGTGGGGCAGGAGCCACTCCCTAGATTCAGAACACTGAAACTCTTCTGGAAAGCAGGAACTCTTTTCTTACCTAGGCGTGGCTGTGGAAGGAGACACCTAAGCACTACAGGAGGCTATTTAAACCACACCCGATGGATGAATCTTGCTTTGCGTTATTCTGCATCCTCTGCAGCAGAACGCTCATCGTGTCTTCTGCATCTGATCCTGGGCCTAAGGAAAAAGGCTTACCATCCTGAATCCAGTCTTCAGCAACACCTATAAAGACAAGAAAGAACAGGTTAGCATTACGGTCTTCAGTGACAGCTCTTCACTTACCTGGTCCATCGGCTGTCACCAACGCCTCGGGCTGCATTCCGGCATCTGAAACACAAAGGCTTACCTACTCTTCGTGCGCTCCGGAGGTCTTCACACTGCATTCCGGCATCTGAAAGACAAAAGCTTACCAACTCTTTGCACGCTCCGGAGGCCTTCGGCGCTGCATCCCGCATCTGAAAGACAAAACAAGGTGCGTTTAAAGACATTGGGGAACTTTAATACTCACGTGCCATTACTCCTTTCCACATCTAACCCAGCGGGTATTCCGGCACCCTGCAGCCGCTCCGAACTTGTACCTGCAAAATAAAAAGACAGTTAGAGCGCATCGTGAAGCAGGCAACAAGCGCTTACTTACGTGCTTCCAGGCGCTTCTATTCATCACACATGCTCCATCTTCAACTCACTTCAGCCCGTCATCCGCCATCGCCGGAACCCTGCAAAACAAGAAACATCATTACTAAAGACTTTAAAGACATTAGAATTACTCGAAACTTACCGTTTGTGCAGTAAACGACGGACAGCAGTCCTCTGAAGTCAAGAGGCCTGCTCCCCTTATCCAGTGAAGAAACTGGTTACAGCACCCTGCCCCGAGGCAGATGGAGAGCACGGCGTTCACTTACCTAAGGTGAGAGCGTTAACCTTTGGGGTTCTACAGGAGAAGAGAAAGGGATGAAGAGAGAGACATTCAATAACCCAGTTCCTTAATCCCATATTTTCTATCTGCAGACATCTTACCCTTCGAGTCAGACATACAGTGCACAGAGGTCCAGCCCAAAGAGCCAGCCGTGTGTTACACATCACCTTTGAAGATACGGTATACGCCCAGTCAAGACCGGCGCCTCTACGGGAATCAGGTGAGCGTTACAGTTAGGGGCGTTTAGCGTTGCCACCGTTATGGGGGAGTCATTTCCCTCTAGAGAAACCGTTAAGAACCTCCCTTGGTCATCTGACACCTTTCCAGCAATATGTAGCTCCAGCCTATCCCTGAGTGCCATTAGGACTCCCACTTGCTTTACCGCTTGAGTCGCCTGTAGTGACCTGGTGTATCCCCACAACCTGAGCCTTCCCCTGTCAGCTGTTTGAATGTGGGTCTCTTGGAACGTAACTATGTCCAGCCTTTCACGCCTGATGAGGTGCTCCACTTTCTTACGCTTAATAGGTGAGTTTAGGCCGTTGACGTTGAGAGAAAAGATCCTCAGTGCCCGCTGACTAACCATAATGGATCAACTAAAAATAGAATATAGCTCTCCGAGCTCTGTAATGTAAGTGGGACTCATCGCTTGGGCTCCCCAATTCTGCTGCGCTGGAGAAGCTCTGTTCGCCTTCTGGAGTCATGACTCGCCCATACCCCCCCTAAACCACCTTGCCCTCCCCCCCCTTTCCCTCAGGCAGTGCGGGACGACTGGCGTCAGCCCCCCTCGAATCAGAACCTGGAGAGTCGTCCCATCGAGTGCCCCCCAAATGTTCCAACGCGGGATATCCCATTCCAACATGCGTGACCCCGCCCCCTCCCAAGACCCTTGCTATATTAGATGTATAACCCGTCCCTGGCAATGAAACCTTACTGCTGTTGTGCCCACCCCAGGAATCTTATCTGAAGTCCGTCAGGAAACTGCTTGGTAAGGTATCAGTTTTGCAAGCTCTGACCCTTCCTTGGCGTTGGGGCCTTCAGGTGCGACCGAGTCTCATTTTTCCTCAACTTCTTCGAGCAGGCCGTGGACCACTCCCACTCCCTCCGGGCGGCCTTCTGGGATGATGGCGGGGGCAATGATTGTGGAACCTCCTCTTCGAGCCCCAGCAAAGCGAGGCCCTGCTCACATGTGATCTTCTGAGCATTCCCTCGCCACTCAAAGGCCAGCCCAAAGGGATGTAGCCATCTATACCGGACGCCTTGTGCCCTTAAGTGGGAAAGAACCGGGCCCACCTTTCGTCATTTGTGTAGAGTCACCTGCACCAGATCCTGATACAGCGCGATCTCAGAGCCATTGTACGTGAGCCTACCAGCCTTCCTTGCTGCTGTTAGGATACGCTCCTTCACTGTGAAACTGTGCATTGCTACCAAAACATCCCTGGGTCTGATCGTTTCGCGCCCACTCTATGTATCCTGTCAAAGATGATGTCCTCCGATCCCGACTCGTCCAGGAGCTCCCCGAAAAACCCTTCACCGCCCGGGGGAGATCTTGATCCAAAGTGTTCTCAGGAAGGGCCTTGATCCGGATATTCGAGCGCCTAGACCAGTTTTCCAGATCCTCCACCTGGAGTTCCAGGTTATGTGTCGCCGTCGCCAGTCTATCCAAGAGAATGTCGGCCTTCTTTGCGTCCTCGCCAATGTCTTGGATCGCCCTCTCATTGCGTCCACCCTTTCCTCAATCTTGCTAATGCCCTTTTTGATCTCCCGGAGGCCTTCTGCCAGGTCTTCCCTAAGGGCATCCATCTGCCTTTGCCCCGCAGTGGTGATCTTCTCCACTATGTCAGCCAGCAAAAGTTTTAGCGCTGCGTGGGTGACAGGTTGCTCCGAAGCGCCCGCCTCGGTCGGAGGGCCTTCTGGCGGGGAGTCACTGGGGCATACTGGCTGGGAGTCCTCCGTATCCTTGGCCCATATCTTGGTGAGGGCATTCTCCTGCGGTCTCCTCAGGGGTCTTTGAAGGGCTTGCGGATCCTTGGGTTTATTCTTAGACATAGTGTTGGGAGCTCCGAGTACTATGTATGAAGACTGGAGGGTCGTTTTCCCCGCTGGGCCGAAATGCTCTGACTACGCACAGAAGTGGGAAGGGCCCTCCTGCCGGCGTCAACAGTCGGAGCAACCCTCTACACGTCGGCGACACCCCCAGGAGCCCACGGGGGATCTTGCAGTTTGGCTATATAGTGAGAGTGCTGGAGCGAAGAAGTGATATGCGGCTCCCAGAGTGTCCAGACAAATGAAGCAAGAGGGTGCACTCCTGATACCACAAGCACAGTGTCTCCCCTCCCGAACCAATCATGAGCCTCCACTGGGAGAGGGGGACCGCAAGAGGGAAGGGTGCCCAATACACCGGCTCCTTCACCCCCTCCCTGCCTCCACATAAGTCTCTGAAGACCTGTGTCAGCAGGTGCTAGTCCGTTGACGGGGGTAAGCAATGGAGGGGGGGGCCCCACAAGCTCCGATGAAGAGGGCCTCGTGGGCGCCGCCGAAGGTAACCAGGGGCTCCTGGACCACCCCCGCGGTCCCCCAAGAGCGCAATCTGTCCTATAATGCAAATACCTGTGGGGGGGCACCCGACAGTGTCCCCAGCTCCCCCTCCTGCTCCGCTCAGAGCCTGCAGAGCCCCCTACACAGGTGATGACTCGGAGGGGTGCCCCCGCATCCCTCCTAGAGCTCCCCAAGATGCAGTTCCCAGCGCCGGCCGCTCTGTCTGCTCCTCTCCCTCCGGTGACGGGTCCTGCGTGCGGCTGGCTCGGCTCACAAAATGCCCAAGTGATCAGGAGGAGGAGCAGAGACTCCTGACACAGTGCCGGCCCGGCTCCTCCGGAGGCACGAGACACTCCGCCCCGTGACCGCTTGTGCTCCGGCCACTGCCTGGTGATCCGGCACCCCGCGCGCCCAAGGCGGGGCCTGGCGACGTGTCTGCTATCCTCACTGCGGCAGGCTGCCGCTCTCCACCGCCCGGTCCCAACAATGACACACCGGCAGGCACGACCAGGTCCCGTTCCTCTGTGTCAGCGGGTCACCTGCTGCCTATCGCCGTCGCCTGGGGTGGGCAGCACCGGTCGAAGGACTGAAGATCGGGTCACAGGGGTGGGAGCTCGGTGGCCGCGGTGTTCAGAGCATCGCGACCATCTTGGAATGCTCATACGTCGACATTTTTAACCAACGCTGTTGAATTATTTTCTATCACGCGGGTGACCGTGTCCGCACCCCAAATGTTATGTTTCAAGTGCTGCAGAGACTTGGGCTCGAAAATGTCAGTGACCAAACTGCATGTGATATGCGTTTGGTGCCTCGGCACCAGTCACAATACCGAGTAAAAACAGTCTTGCCATAAAATGAACCCAAAGTCGTTAAGGGAGCGGGCAGCGAAGCTCTCAGTAGGCCGACTGCCTTCCAAGTCCCCGGTGTGGTCGACCGGTCGGTCTTCTGAGGCCAAAAAAGGAGGAGCCTACCTCGGAGAAGGAAGAAAGGCATTGGTGGAAGACCAAGAAACGGTTGCGTTCCCGGTGCCACTCATCATTGTCTTCCTCTCCCAAGAAGAAACGATGCCACCGTCATCAGTGCAAATCTGATTCTTCTTCCTAACGCTGTATGTCGTTGGCAGGGCCGGCATCCAGAGCTGAATGGGAGGACTTCCAAGTCCCAAATTTTAGAGATGTTTAAGAAGGCAGCTGTGGGTGCGGGTCGAGCCCCTGATACAGCGGGCTCTGGTATCTCCAGCGGTGCTCAGTCACTCTGGCCCAGAGCAAGAGCACCTTCAACGCGTTTGGCATAGTCTTCGGGCTCGGCACCCCTTTGGCGCTGGGACCTTTCCGTGCGCCACAGTCATTGATTATTCCTGACGCGCCCTCAGTGACCAAGAGCTTGGTGCAGACCGATGACTGCCCTCGAGCGCTCGTTCGCGCCAAAATCCAGATCCAATTTTCTTCGGCTCCATGGCAGACATATTCAACACCAATGTCAACGACGATCAGGGTGATGTCGAACTCATTTACTGTGGGGCTGGTGTGACCGACTATTTTGTCGGCCAAGCGGATCTCATAGCTTTGGCTGAGGGACTGCACGATGCCAGAGGGCTGGAAATGTCTCCGGATGTCAAAATGCAGCAAGCTCATCCTTATGCCCATACCAATGCTAAATTCAGCGCTCTAGTTGATAAGGTTTTAGATGCCCTGGGTGGAATGCTCCAGCCCAGCCAGTGGCAGGTTATGATGTGACAGTCATCCTCGATGAGGGACCTCCCACAGAAAGTGCTATGCCTTTCAATGCAGCGATAGCCGACCCCATTGCACGATGCCTCCAGTCAACTCAGACATTACTAAATAAAAATATAGGCCAGCAAGGGGAGAACAAGGGGAGAACTCTCATTCCCCTCCTCTCATCCAACACCGGAGGGGTTGGTGTTACAGTGTACACCTGCCCATCCATTCCCACATCCAATTTGCCAACCGAAGGCGGTCAATGTCTCCTGTGGTTTCGCTAAGTATGATATGGCATTTATAACGCGCCTATACACAGGTGTTTCAAGGCGCGACGAGGCAGGGAGGGGAGGAACAAGGGGAGACAGACAACGATCCTACTAGGCCAGGTGTCATTCAGATCGCCCAAGTGCAGGGGTGGGGGAGGGGGAAAAGTGCAAGGGGAGGGGGGGGGAAGTGCAGTACAAGGTAAGTGGCGTAAAGTAATACATAAATAGGGCCAGCTGGTGGCAAGTGCAAGGTAAGTGCAGAACAAGTGCTGGAAAGGGGGGGGGGGCTGTAGGGATACAGAGACAGTCCCGCAGTGCAGAGGGGATTCCAGGGCATCAGTGCAAGTGGAGAGTGGCTGGGCCCAGGACCGAGGCCGTTAAGAATGGTCCAGTTGCAGAATCAGTGCAGTTTCAGTGAAGAATATTAGCTGTTCAGCAGGGGAGAGGGAGAGAGAAAGCAGAAGCAAAGAGGAAGGTTTTGAGGTGCTTCCGGAACCGGAGATGGTTCTCCTCAAGTTTCAGGGAGGCAGGAAGGCTGTTCCAGAGGGAGGCCCCTGCCGTGGAGAGAGATCTACCCCCAGCTCGTTGCTTCGAGAAGCGGCTGACCCTGAGGGAGTTGGAGGCGGATGAGCGAAGGGCTCGGGAAGGAAGATATTTGGGAAGAGAGAGTTGAAGGTATTTAGGACCAAGGCCCCAGAAGGCCTTGTGGACAATGCAGAGGGTTTTGAACTTTATCCTCGCAGCCACTGGGAGCCAGTTTAGAGATTTCAGTCCTGGAGAGATACGGTCCCTGGGCTTGAGGCCAAGGACAAGTCTCGCAGTTCTGTTCTGGATGAGTTGCAGAGGGCGGAGAGTGGAGGCAGGCAGATTAAGATAGAGGCTGTTACAGTAATCCAGCTTCGAGAGAACCAGGGCTCGGGAGACAGTGAGCTTCTGGGGGAAGGAGAGGAAGGGAAGAATACCTCTGAGGAGGTGCAGCTGGTAGTGTGACTTCATAGCGACGTCAGAAATATGAGGAGAGAAGGAGAGTGTGGAGTCGAAGATGACCCCAAGGTTTTTTGCATTGCAGGTAGGAGCAGGGAGGGGGCCAAGGGAGGCAGGCCAGAGAGCTGCAGGGAAGGAGGGAGTGGGTGTACCGATGAGTAGAATCTCAGTCTTACTGGCATTAAGGCAGAGGTCATTGGCGGCACACCATTCCTGGATAGCAGACAGACAGTCAGGGATGAGGGAAGGAGAAGGGGAGGCTGAGGGTAGCCTGAAAATGAGCTGGGTATCGTCCGCATAGCACTGGAAATTAGGGCAGAGAGCGGCGATGCGGTGGGCAAGGAGTGCCAGATACTGGTTGAACAGCCAGGGAGAGAGATTAGATCCCTGGGGGACACCGCAGGTGGAGAAAAAGATGTCGGAGAGGAAGGACCCCAGTTGGACCTGGGAGGGTCGATTTGAAAGGAAAGAGGTCAGCCATGCCAGAGCCTGACCAGTGATACCCAGGTTTTCACGGAGACAGTTGAGCAGGATGGCATGGTTGACAGTGTCAAAGGCAGAGGAGAGATCGAGCAGAATGAGAACACACGGAGTGTTGGAATCGAGGTTCAAGAGCAGATCTTCACGGATGTTCAGGAGAGCAGTTTCCGTGCTTCTGGCAGCTCTGAAACCAGATTGATGGTCATGAAGACTACCAACAGTTTCAGCATGGAGGTTAAGCTGGGAGATGGCCAGTTTCTCCAGGAGCTTGCCCAGGAAGGGAGTGATGGAGATAGGGCGATAGTTAGCCGGGCAGGAGGGGTCGGAAGAGGGTTTCTTGAGAAGAGGGTGCACAAGGGAGTGCTTGAGGGGGGAAGGGAAGACTTCAGAGGCGAAGGAGTGGTTGCAAAAGTCAGCCAGGGCAGGAGCCAGGGAGTCGATGTGGACCTTGATAGTTTTGGAGGAACAGGGGTGAACCTGTTTAGACGAGACTTTCATAGATCGGACTTGTCTGGAAACCTCGTCAGCAGAGAAAAGTGGAAAGGCAGAGAAAGAGGGAGGAGGGGTACTCCTTCAGATTGTGGAAGGCGATTGAACAGGCTGCTCAGTACATTCCTGAAATGGAGATGTGGGAGGGTTTCCTGCAGTTGGTGGACGACGGAAAGGAAGTGGCCAGACAGTCTTTGCAGATGGGCCTGGATGTGGCAGACTGTGTTGGACGATCAATGGGTTCAGCCACGGTTCTCAGAAGACAGAATAAGCTTATTGGCATTGCTTTTGATGGTGAGAATCTCTTAGGCTTCAAGGCTGATGACTCTTTTAAGAAGTCAGAGTCCAAGCTCTCAGCAAAATTGCTTGGCCTAGCAGTGCAACAACCGGTCAAACCTTGTCAAGGGGTAGAGGTTATAAGCGCTATGTCCCTTACGGCAGGAAGGCTCAGCTCCTGCAAGCCAGGCAGGAGCAGAGGCGTTTCCCGCTCTCTGGAAGGGGAGCCTCTAGAGCCCAGCGGCAGCAGTGGCACAGTCCTCCAAAGCCCGTATGATTTCTCCTCCCACGATTCCCCGGTCGGAGGACGGTTGACAGAGCATTGGGCCTAATGGCAGGATATGACCTCTGACACCTGGGTACTTCAGCTCCTGCGGTGGGGTTACTGTCTACCTTTCTTAAAAAGGCCTCCAGACAGGCCACCACGTCCTTTGCAGCCGGAGCTCCTGGAAGAGCTGCAAGCCCTGCTGTTGAAGGGTGCTGTGGAAGAGGTACCGTTGGGCAGAGAGGGTCTGGCTGGTATTCCTAGTATTTCCCAGTACCCGAGAAGGGGGGAGGTCTCTGTCCCGTCTTGGACCTCGGGGCTTTGAACACATTTCTGAGGAAGGACAAATTCAAGATTGTGATGTTGACAGAGATTCTCCACGCTCTCCAGTTGCAAGACTACCTGGTGTCCATAGATCTTCAGAACCAGTACTTTCATGTGGCAATACACCAGAAGCACAGGAAGTTCCTGAGATTCCTCCTAGGGGAGACACAATACCAGTTCAAGGTGCTCCCCTTTGGGTTAACTTGCGCATTGAGGGTCTTCTCCAAGCTCATGGTGGTAATCGCAGCTCACCTGCGGTGATCTGGCGTCAATGGGTTTCCTAGACGACTGGCTGATCCGGGGGAGGTTGGCAAAGCAGGTTTTGTCTCATTGCAGAGGCACCTGTTCGCTACTACACTGGCTGGGCTTCTACCTTAACTTGCAGAAGTCCCACACGACACCAGCACATAGGCTCCAGTTCATCAGAGCAGTCTTAGACATTCTGTGGGGAAGGCTTCCCCCACATGATCCCCTGAGGAGAGAGTCGCCAGCGTTGCACAGATGGTCCAAACTTTCTGGAACCATGCCACCTTACCAGCGGCTTCCTTCGCCTCTCAAGTCTCATGGCCTGCTGGATTTTTTATTGTGCCAGAGGCTAGGCTATGGATGCGACCTTTGCAGAGGTCAGTGGTCCCAGTACTTCAGCAGTTTGAGGGATGTTCTCAGAGTATCTATGTCCGTGGTCAACTACCTTTATTGGTGGGCCAGCAGCAGCGAAATGCTAGCGGGGGAACCCTTCTGGCCTCAGGCCCAAGTGGTTATGGATGCATTCTTGAAGGGTTGGAGCGCTCACTTCAAGGACTTGCAGGTGAGCGGCCTTTGGTCAGCAATGGAGGCCAGGTGGCAGCGAATGGTTTGGCGGATGCTCTGAGCAGGCAGAGCATGGTCTCACACAAGTGGGAAGTGTGCCAGGAAGTCCTAGAGGAATTATTCTCTCTCTCTGGGATACCCCAGCAGTGGATCTGTTTGCCATGGAGTTCAACAGGAAGTTCAGACAGTTTTGCCCTCCACTATGCCTTCCCTCTGATTCCCATCATTCTGTGGGTTCTCAGGAGATTGAATAGGTTTCGAGCAACCCTATTCTTGATCGCCCCGGATTGGGCGAGGAGAACATGGTACTCAGACCTTCTGGACTTGACCATCCGCTGACCTCTCCGGTTGCCTTGTCGCCCAGATCTCCAGTCAAAAGGTCGGGTGCTCCACCCGACCCCGAAATCCCTCAACATATATGCATGGCTCTTGAGAGGATGAGATATGATGACTGGGACCTCTTTCAGGAGGCACTCGAGGTGCTGCTGGCTGCGTGCAGACCATCAACAAGATCACTGTATGCGTGCAGGCAAAGAAGATTTGAGATGTGATGCAGGGAATGCGATATTGCCCATATATCTTTCCCTACCATTACCATGATGGAGTTCCTTCTGTCACTGGCTTTTTCAGGCCTTCAGGTTACCACAATCAAAGGATGCTTGGCAGATTTGTCTGTGTTCAAAAGGGCTTGGGATGAAGGGTTTTTCTTCACGATCAAGGTTATGGCCTAATTCATGAAGGGCCTTGTGAACACGTTTCACCTACTCCTTCGGGTCCCTACTCCGTTCCTGTTTGGGACCTGAATTTGATCCTCACATTTATTATGACGGCTCAGTTTACGCCATTACATTCTTGTTCAATGCAGTTACTAACTCTAAAGACTGCTTTCTTTGTGACCATCACTTCGGCCAGGTGGGTCAGCAAACTGCAGGCCCTATCCTTTAAGCCTCCTTTTCTTCCCTTCTTTCGCAAGATCTCTTTGAAGGCGAGGCCCAGATTCCTGCCTAAAGTGGTGTCTGAAATCCACTTGTCCCAGGCAATTGATCTCCCATGTGTTTTATCCACCACTGCACCCCTCTGAGGAGGAGTGCTTTCACAGGCTGTACCCTAAGATGGCATTGAGCTTTTATGTTGCCAGGATGGCTACATTCAGAAAAGTTGACCTATTTTTTGTGGTTTTCCCAGTAGCTAGAAAAGATCTGGCAGTCTCTAAGCAACAATTTCCCGGTAGATCACATTGTGCATCTCTGAGTGCTATCACAATGTGGGGAAGGAGTTGCCCCTGGGCTTCAATGCCCATTCCACCAGAGGGGTCTCTACCTGTATGGCACTGCAGAGGGGGGATTAGTGGTTAAAGACATTTGTCAGGCTGCTACCTGGTTTTCTCTTTACACATTCACAAAATATTACAGCCTGGATCTCGCCTGTGGTGCTGACGCTCACTTTGGAACAGCAGTGTTGCAGAATCATCTGCTGTGAAAGCTTTCATCCGGCCCTCAATTACTGCTTTGATGATTTATCTGATGAGGAATCTGTGGGAGAAATGCAATCCACTCAAGGAGAAATTACTTACCATAATGCTCTTTCTATGGATCCTTCTACCGCAGATTCCTCATCAGATAGATTCCCAAAGCAGTTATAGATTTGAAGACCGGATAAAAGCTTTCACAGCAGTAGATTCCGCAACAACGCTCTTCCAAACTAATTTTAACAGATTGAAGGGATTACATACACAAATAATGTGGATTATCAATTGTGATTATTTAACTACTTTTCACACTGCACCCTTTCCCATCCCCGCTGTGAAAGCGTCTGCAGTCAATGGCTGTCTTTCTCCTGAGAGAAGAGTTAACAATGGTTCTAGGGTCTTTTGTCCCTGCTGTTGGCGATCTCAGTTTTCAAGTAAAAAGAGAAAATCCCAGTTTTGATTTTCTATCCTCTTTTGGCTATTTTGACATATTTTTCTCACGAGTCTTCCTCAGCAGTGGCTGTGCTCAGGGGGAAAAGGTGGGAACTGAGGTATGGGGTGACGGAGGTCCTGTCCGGAGCCAGCAACCGAGCATCGAGTCAAGAGATCGATGGCCGAGTCAAGGTCCACTATGCCCCCTGCCGAAATGTTTTTCTGAGTAGCTGAAGCTGGAAGGGATATCTATCTGATGAGGAATCTGCGGGGGGGAGCGGGTGTATCAATAAAAAGAACATTATGGTAAGTCATTTCTGTCCAACTGTTCCTCCGCCACTACCCTTACCCAGTCTATCCCCTTCCCAACTAACCAACCACTTTCTAAATAGATACCCTTCCACCACACGTGACCATCCCCCACTGACGGCACTCTCAGGCCTAACCAATCTCATCGAAAGACTGCCAAGCCGTGCCTTAAGCTCCTCTCTTCAGGTATATCACACTCCCTGACAAACAGAAAAGGTTTCCAGCCAGGTATCCCCAATTTCTGGCAAGCACTCAGAAGGGCAGCTCTGGAGCCAGAACATGGTGGGTGACAGGTTGGGAGGCACACCAAAAAGGGGACAATGCACTTAAAAGCAGCAAAGGGCAGTGGCACACAAAGTACCAGGGGCTTCAAAACACAGCACTGAGCCTCTTGGCACCCAAACACACAGCAATGGGGAGTATGAAGGGGGGGGGGGAAACGGCCAACTATCGCCATGGTAGACCTGGTCAACTCAACAAGCAATTTCCAGCATTAACATCCTCATGAGGAAAGGGGATTTCTAAGCTTTAGATAGTAGGAAACCGGAATTTAGGTAAAATTAGTTGTATTTTTAGGTGGTTCTATCCACAGCCAGGCTGATGCATTTCGAAACTTCAAACTTTGAGAAGTGGGTGCACACCTTGCCATCAAAGTGAGAGACAATGAAAGGCTACCTTTACTTACTATACCTGAAGGACACTTCAAAGGCATCCACCCAAATGGTCATCTCTGTGGGCATGCCACGTTCTTTGAAGTCCACAGTGCTCACGGATGCGTGCTCCAGCATGAGATCGGTCACCTGCTGCTTCTTAATATGGATGTATCTGAAAGCTTGCCCACTGGACGTATTTGCCAGATACCAGTGGTTCCTATTGTTGGGGAGGCGCTAGCACTTTCCTGCACCCCCAAGCACTTTACATTTAGGCAAAACTTCTCTAAGCACTATAGCACTGAGAAAGCTTTTTTCATACAAACATAATCGCACACAGGTGTGGCCAGGCACTAAACAGTGAAACTCAAACTAATGTTTCTGGGGTTGTAAATATGTCGTGTGGGGATGAGTTTGTTACTGTAGAAGTAACAAGGGGGAGGAGGGGTGTTGCGGAGGAGCTAGCGCCTTCCTGCACCCCCAAGCGCTTTACAATTATGCAAGACTTCTCTAAGCACTATAGCACTGAGAGAGCTTTTTTCATGCAAAAATTATCGCACACAGGCGTGGCCAGGCACTAAATGAAGATAGTATTTAAATATAAGGTGCAAATAACCATTAGTTGAATACAGTTCTAAATGTCATTCTGTTATTTTATGTAGTTTTAAAATCTCAAAACACAGTGAATGCAGCCTGTGCTAAAAATAGACTACAGGCATTGCCTGGTGTCTGCTAGCTCTGGCAGAGCACACGAAGTAACTCAGCAGCTGTGTCCTGTCCATCAAAAACCTATGCAGACTAAAGGACTCAATGCACGACATGCAGAGTGCTATGTGAAAATGAGGTTTTAAGGAGAATTTCTGGATCAGATAAAATATGAGTATATTGAGTGAAGTGTGGAGAGTATAGCGGGAAGGTGTGTTTATATATAAATGTTTGTTTATAATCTAGAAAAATATGATAAACGGGAGCTACAATGTATTCCTGCATAGGCAGCAGTATGCTAAGTAGTTTGTTCTAGATGGAAACCCGGCCATGCAAAAAGGAAGACTGTAGAATCCCTTGTATGGGAAGGAGGACAGTTTTAGATGAGCTATGCCAGTATCCAGTAACAAAGTTGAACAGTTTATTAGGCGCCTGCTTGGCATCAGTCTGGAGGAGCCGGCCTAGGAAGGACAGCATGCTGGTCGGGGGGGACAGGGCCCCACCCTTAACCCCCATCCTTGTACAGATTAAATTTGTTATTCTTGCAAGATAGACTCTTGGCCTTAATTCCCTATAGGGGTGAACTATTTGGTGTGAGCGTGATTAGGGGTACCTGAATGTAATTAAGGGGTACCCCTGTAAATTGGGCTACCTTCCAGTGGTGACCCATTGATGTGACCTCAGTTTCACCCCCGTACTTTGCGAAGCCCGAGGCCAGTCACCTGGAAGAGAGCCACGCCCATCTATAGTGATCGGTCCCCTTAATCAAAAATCCCATGTATATTGAGCGACTTTAGTAGGAGCCATTTTAAAAGAAATCTTCTCTGCTCACTGAAGCAGGGCATGGCTCCAGAAAGACAGGCCAGCTTCGTAACGGAGGAAACTCGAGTGAACAACGCCCACGTGAGTAGACTCTTGCAAGTGATAACAACATGAGAACATGTATGTATGATATGGGTATGTGAATAATACTATGGTGATGTGAATGATACTATGGTGATGTGAATGATGTATGAGGTCAATGGAATAGGACTTTTTGTTGATGTATTATGGAATAGGACTTTCAGTGATGTGTTGAGGAGTAGATTGGATAGGAGGTGGGTTATGTATTAAAATTGTCGAGGATTTCTGCTGTGGCTCGGTATAAGGAATGTGCCTGGATTTTAGTCAATTATTTGATATATTTTCTCTTGCTGTCTTTTGTGGTAAAAAAGGAAGGAAGGTGGATTAGTCGCAGTGTGTGTATGTGTGAAATCAAAGTGTGAAATCAAAGTGGAAAAAGTGTGAAGGGGTGGGGGAAAAAGTGGGTTGATCTGTATCTCTGTTTAAAAAGCTGAAGCATGCAATAGGGTCTAAGTGAAGTATTAGGGACGCATGCAACATTATGGAGGAGGAAACTCCAATAAAACGCATGCATAGGGTTCTGCCACTGTATTGTGACAGAATAAATAAACAATGGATAGTAGAAACAAAGGAGGGGGGATGTCCTGCTCCTGGCCAGAGCAGAGCTCATATAACAGAAATATGCTATAAAAAATGTCCATCTTCGTAGCAGCAAATTATAAAGGGAACAAGTCCCAAAAAAAGAAAAGAGATTCTAGATCTCTGGCTATTAGTTGTGGATATGGAAGATCAGGAAGGTGAAAAAGAGATCCTATGTAAGGGGGTATACCCTGTAACGCCTAAACCTGCAGTAGGGTATAAAAACCCAGTCTATAAGCCTCCAGTGGTAGAGAGAGTGTCAACAGAATTATCAGAATTAGCAACTAGGGCTGAGGGGGCTCAAGAGCTTTTGCACCTCCATATAACACATCCACAAGCGCTGATATGCCCGTAGCATCAGTGTATCCAGAGGGCCCACAAATAGACATAGACAACAAGTTTAGAGAATTGTGGGAAAGGTTGGTCAGGTTACAAGAACCATAAGAAGTATCACCTGAAATAAGAGTACCGGTGCAGAAGATGGGGAATTGGAAGTCAGGAAATATTTTGTGCAAGTTTTGCCCTGGGGCAGTAAGAAATGTTTGTTGAAAAAGATGATGGGCAGAGGGTATGGACGGTCCTGGGACAAGAAGTAGGACAAGCAAGGGATAATCGAGGGGAAGATCAAGGTGGTAGAAATAATGAAGAGGCAGGGCAAGAGGGAGATCAAGGAGAGGAGGTGGCGAGAAACCTGTCCCTGCCACAAGAGGCAGTGAGGAGGGGCAGACCAAGAAATAGACCAGATCTAATGGTGGTGGTAGAATATGAGAAGAAAAAGGGGGTAGAAGACAAAATAGATATGCAGATGCCTCTTATACATAAAGGAGTAGGGATACCGCAGTATGTGCCATGGCCTCAAATGGACAACAATTCTTTGATTAAGCCTCTCCCCCAGCTTATAGCCGGAGCTAGCAAATGGATCTATAGATTTAAAAAACAAACAGCTGGGGTAGCTTTAGCACTAGGAGATTTTAAGAGTTTACTGGTCACCATAGTTGGGGACCAGGCTTGGGGCATATGGGCAAGGGTGGGGTACTCTGGGGAAAGTCTTGCAGATAAAGAACATGATGCAGCAGCCTTTAATGAGGTAATGGCAAGGGTATGGGATGCCCTACGAAGGATGTACCCAGATACCCATGACTTACTTTTTCTAATGCAGTGCACAATGGGTGATGAGGACCCAGTTAGGTTTATTCTTAAGTTACAGGAAATGTGGAGAGTTGAGACAGTACCATTTTTCTATTTTATTGCAAAGAGGGACTACCAAAAGAGGTCAAGAAGGCACTATATAGAATTGTGGGAATAGAAGCCAAAGGGTGGGCAGAGATACAAAGTATAATAGTCCACAATTGTAAGAGAATCAAGGAGTGGGACAGGGAGACAGCCCAGAAGCAGCAAACGGACGAAACAAAACTAGTGGAAAAGAAACTAAATAAGGTTTTCGTCCAAGCACCAGTGATGACACTGACTCAGGGGGAAAGGATAGGAGACACTCAACAAAATGGGAATGCCACAATTACAGCACTATGGAGTGAAGGAGGACAGGGGCAATGGTGGGGCAGAGCAGTACCCCAACCCACAGTGGCAGTATGAAGGAGAACCAGTGGGAAGAGAAGGTTTTCGAGGACCAGGAGGCTTTGGGAGAATAGGGTCCCGAGAGGAGGATTGGAAACATCACAGTGCTGGTATTGCAGGAAATGGGGGCATTTCACAAGGGAGTGCAAGAACAGGCCTGGGATGGGACTTAATTATGGGTCTCACCTCCAGGGCAGGGATTCCAAGGGCCTCAAGGAATGGGACAACAGCAATTTGGGTGAGGGTGTCAAAATCAGTTCCCTTATGGGACTGACGGGCAAGAGCAACGTGGGCAACTACTACAGCAGGGTGAGGGAACATAGTTTAACAGGATGGCACGGGGAACGGGTGCCCCATTCCAAGGAGTTGCAATGACAGGAGCGGCCCTTTTTCATTCCCCGCGACAAATACATATTCTGATTAGGACAGGCCATAGAGAGCACTCGCATGTCCAATACCATTGATGACGGCACACCCTGAAGAGGAGCCCTTGGTGGAGGAGAAAATAGGAAACAGGCCAGTTTATATTTATGGTAGATTCAGGTGCAACTAAATCATGCATCATGAAGGGGAACTTTCCATTATCAGGTAAAACTCCTTACACGCAGGGACTCTCAGGCTATTTCGACAGTTCCATACACTGAGGAGCTTGATATAAAAGTGGGAGGAGAGGTGGTACGAGACTCCTTGTTATAGTTGGAGTTCCCTTGTGAACTTGTTGGATTGGGATCTGCTCTGTAAATTAAATATCAAGGGGTAGTGTTCCACTCCAGGGATGGGCGTAGCTCAAGCATAGGTAGTAGTCCATAGAATAGCAAGGGAGTCAGTAGTCCATGGGGTTCCTGTGGTCCTAGATATATTTATTTTTATGGTATTAAGGTATTAGTAAAAGCAGTGCCTCCAATGTCTACAGATTTTATTTTCCAACCCACTGTGCCATCCGAGGTGGTGGCAGGGACAGTATTGTCATTAGGTTTATATAGACTAGTAGTATCAGACAAAAGTGTAGTCCTGATTGGAACAGACCAGGATGGGTGCGAGTGGCGCACAGTCCTTTGTGTAGACCCGACAGTAAATTTGAAGAAAATGACTGATGAGTTATTTGAGGACAGTAAGCAAAATGGGGAGGTTATTTTGCAAATCTGCATCCCATATGGTGACATGGTGCAGTATAGGAAAGTACAGTGCCCCCTCATGGCAGTGGTGACCCAGTCTTTATTTTTTTGAGGAGGACATGTGATATGTGCCAGCATAATTATGGCTTCTTAAATCCACATGATGTTGGGTTACTGAGAGATGTGATCCCAGTACAGATTACTGTAACGCTCACCTGACTCCCACGGAGGCGCTGGCCTGGTTCGCGCTGCTGTGACCTCTTCTAAGGTGATGCGCAGGGTTCGGAAGACGGACTGGACCGGGCCCCCAAATCTGGCTTGGCTGGCTCGCAGAAGTATCCTTCTGTAGGCGAAAATAGGGGATTAACTGTCTGCGGGGTAATGCAATCAGCCTCCCACTTTCCCCTCTAACCCTCCCCGAAACCCTTCTGTGATTCCTCGTAGCGTCTCACCTTAGGGTCTGGAAGGATGAGCTCTCCATCCTGCTTCTGATGCAGGGGCGCGTTGGTAACCAGTTACTTCACTGGATTTTCGGATTGGTGAGAACCAAACTTGCTTGGCTTCCAGGTAAGTTTTTTGATAAGAGGTTCCCCTTGTGTCCATGCATTAATGTACTAATGCTAGTGTCTTTTTCCCCATAGGGGCCGGGGTACTGAATGCCGGGGAACAGGCACCGACCCGAGATGAGAGGTGAAATCCTTGTAGAAATCAGGTAAGTCTTTAATGAGCGTTTTTTGGTAATGTCTTTTCATTCGCTCATTAAAGCTGATGTCTCTTTTTCCCCTTAGGGGCCGGGGTCCGGAAATGCCAGGATACGGCGCGAACCCGAAATGAAGAGGGAATGAATCAACAGGTAAGTCTTAACATGGAGATTTAGCTTTCCTTATTCCCTTCTCTCTCTCACCTTTTGTTCTGGTCTTTTTCTCCCTAGGCGCTGGGGCGTGACTGCGAATTCGGATGATCGCTGCTGAACATGGAGGCGCCCTGTAAAGGTGAGTGGAATGCGGCGCTGCAGCGATTGACGCAATGAGCTTTTAAATAAAGTCTTCCTTTTCAGGATTGTCGGCGAGATGTCTCCGGGATGCGGATTTAGCAGGTAAGGACTTTTCCTTCTTCTGTTCTCTTCTCTTCCTTTGCAGGTGATCCAGGATGCTGGCAGGCGTGGCAGAAGTAAGGATGCAGGAGCAGACCCGGTGAGCGTCCAGCTGCTAGATGCAGAACAACGCGAAGCACGTGTGGCTGTTCGGGTGGGGTTTAAATAGCCTTGGAAGAAGTTCCAGGTATGTATCCTTCCTCCAATCAGGTATGTATCCTTACCCGACCACGCCCGGATGGTAAATTAGTCCCACAGGTAAAGTAGTTCCTTTCAGGCCTCAAGGAGCATGGTCTGCATCAGGTAAGTGCACCCAAGCACTTCCATAATGAGCCTGGCGCCATAGGCGCCAGGACACGGTCCAAAGGGCCCCTACATGGGGTTGCTGGGTCCTTCCTTGGGGACTGGATGTCCGCTTTCGGGGACGCAAGGCTTGAACCGGCTCCCCGGGAGCGGGCATCATGACAGCACTCCCCCCCAAGGCCCCTCCCAAGGTTGTTCCTTCCGGGGGTTTTGGTTTGTCTGGGAAGAGTCGGTGGAATTTCCTGACTAATCGAGGTGCATGCACATGGTCGCTGGGTTCCCACGACCTCTCCTGAGGTCCGTACCCCTTCCAGTCAATTAGGTAGAACAGTTATGACCTAAACATTTTTGAGTCTAAAATGTTCTTCACTTCGAATTCGGGCTCCCCATCTATTAGAATAGGTTCTGGAGGTTTGAGTAGTCGGGTTCCGGGTACCACTGGTTTCAGAAGTGACACATGAAAAACAGGGTGAATTTGCATACTAGCTGGTTAATCAAGTTTAACAGCCACTGGGTTAATTATTGCCGTAATAGAATAAGGTCCCAGATATTTTGGGTTAAAAGTTCGAGGCCCTTTGAGTGGTAAATGTCTGGTAGCTAACCACACTTGATCCCCAATCTGATACGGAGGTGCTTCACTCCGATGTAGATCAGCATTCTCCTTGTATTTTCTCTTGGCTTGTTGTAAATGAGTAGTTGCCTCTTTGAAGGCTTGGGTAATTGTAGAATGCAGATGTTCTACTGCAGGCATTCCGAGGTTCTGAGGTGAGTCAAGGTTTGAGGTTCGAGGGTGATGCCCAAACAAAGTATAAAAAGGACTGTGGCCAGTTCCAGAGTGTACCGAATAATTATATGCGTATTCAGCTATCCAAAGAATGTCTTTCCAGTTGCTTTCAGATTGCTGTAACATACACCGTAAGTATTGCTCAAGGGTCTGATTTGTCCTCTCGGTCTGACCATCGGTCTGAGGGTGGTGACTGGTCGATAATCTTACGTCGATCTGCGCCATTTGACAACATTTGCGCCAGAAGTGGGAAATGAATTGGCTTCCCCGGTCAGAGATTAGTATAGATGGGAATCCATGTAGCCGAACAATATTTTCGAGGAATTCTTTGGCTAGGACAGAAACTGAAGGTAAACCTTTCAAAGGAATAAAGTGGTCATTTTGGAAAACAAATCCACAATTACCAGAATAGTATTGTACCCCGAACAAGGAGGCAGGTCCGTAATAAAATCCATTGATAGGGTGTGCCAGGGTGCTGGCGGTTTGTCTAGAGGTTGAAGGAGACCGGCTGGTCTTTTCTTTTGACTTTTATTTTGGGCGCAAACACCACAGGACATCACAAAAGATTTAACATCTTTTCGCCAAGAGGGCCACCAAAATTGTCGTTTCACCTTTTTCTCTGTCTTGGCAATACCGGGGTGTCCCTCTATTAATGCATCATGATAACCGGAAATAACTAGTTCGTGTAATTCCTTATGTGGCAGGAATAAGCGTCCTTGGAAATAAGGTAAACCATTATCTATGGTAAAGTCTGATCCCTTTTGTATCCAATTCTGTAAGGTTGTAGGGTCCAGGAGTTGTTTCACTCTGGCTTGAATGTCTTCAAGCGTCTGTAACAAAGTCATGCCTAGAATCCTCTGTTCGGGAATTATTGGTACTGGTTCTGAGTTTGTATCAGATTCTCCCATTCCAATTCGGGATAAGGCGTCTGCTTTGCCATTCTTGCAGCCAGGTCGATAGGTAATCACGAAATCAAATTCAGCGAAAAACAAAGCCCATCAGAGCTGCCGTGATGACTGAGCCTTGACAGTTTTCAAATACTGTAAATTCCGGTGATCAGTGATCACTGTGATGGTATGTCAAGCGCCAAGCAGATAATGCCGCCAGGCTTTAAAAGTGGACTTAATGGCTAACAGTTCTTTGTCCGTGATTGCATAATTAACCTCGGGTGCCGAGAATTTTCTAGACCAAAATGCTACGGGATGCAGTTGGTTGGTTTCGGGATCTCTTTGGGACAGGACAGCTCCCATGGCTAGGCTGGATGCGTCAGTCTTGACGACATAAGGGAGATCTGGATGCGGGTGTTTCAATATAGGTGCAGAGGTAAACTTAGCTTTTAAATCCTGAAAGGCCTGCTCGGCTTCTTCAGACCATTCAAAACGTTTATTTTTCCTCAAGAGTGCAGTAATGGGTTGTACCACGCGTGAAAATTCCGGGATAAACCTGCGATAGAAATTGGCAAAGCCGAGCCTGCTTTGAACCCCTTTTACAGAGCTAGGTGATGGCCATTTGAGGATGGCATCCACTTTTCTTTTGTCCATTCGGACTCCTTTGGGTGTCAGGATGAAACCTAGAAACTCGACTTCTGTGGTATGGAAAACACATTTCTCCAATTTAGCAAATAGTTTGTGTTGGCACAGTTTTTCAAGTACTGCTCTGACGTGTTTTCTGTGATCAGATTCCGAAGAGGAGTACACCAGAATGTCATCGATATATACGACAACACAAACATCGATGAGTTCCCGAAGGACATCATTCATGAAGTATTGGAAGGCAGCCGGCGCGTTACACAATCCGAAAGGCATCACCTGGTACTCGAATAATCCGTATTTGGTACGGACGGCAGTTTTCCATTCGTCGCCTTCTTTAACTCGTACCAGATGATAAGCCCCCCGGAGATCTAACTTGGTGTATATGCAAGCGTCCTTCACCTGGTCAAGGAGTTCAGGGATCAGAGGCAGAGGATAACGGTTTTTAACCGTTATCTGGTTCAATGCGCGGTAATTGATACAAGTTCTAAGGTCGCCTTCTTTTTTGGGCACGAAGAACAAAGCCGAGGATGCCGAGGACTTTGACGGGCAAATAAAACCATTAGCTAGGTATTGATCCAAATATTATCGCAAATGCAGATTCTCAGGTTCGGTAAGGGCATAAATCCTGCTACAAGGGGGTTGTGCACCGGGCACCAGATCGATTTGGCAATCGTACGATCTGTAAGGAGGTAACGTGTTGGCCTGTTCCTTTTGGAAGACGTCCTGAAAGTCTTGGTATTCCTGAGGTAGTTGCATGGAGGCAGAGGTTACAGATGCTAGATTAATCTTCAGGTTTTCTGGGTAGCAGGTTTGTGTACAATCCGGGAAGGTTATTCTCTTAGCTCGCCAATCAATTCGAGGATTATGTGTCTCTAACCAAGGGATTCCAAGAATAACCTGAAACTGTGGAGCCTTGATTACATCAAACACAACACCTTCCCGATGGCCGTCGGGAGCAATAAGAGTCACCTCAGTAGTGGAATGTGTTACCGGCCCAGAGGCAATTTCAGTTCCATCAACTGTGGTGATGACATCTTTGCTGGTTTTAGGACGGAGAGGGAGGTTAATCCTAGAGACCAATTCACGATCCACATAATTTCCAATAGCCCCACTATCGATGTATGCCTTTATTGCATGCAACCGCTTAGGCTTTTCTGGATCTACGAGAACCCTTGGCACAATGAAATGCGAAGTCTGAGAGTTAGTTTTCAAGCTCGGCAAGCGGACCCCTACACTTGTCGGGCGGAGTCGTTTCCCGAAACAGTCTTCATGGTTTTTATTAGCGGCTCCTACCGCCTTTCGGGGCGGTTTTGCTGGGCAATCTCGTAGAAAGTGTCCAGAATTCCCACAATAAAGACATAATTTTAACTGCCGCCTCCTTTCACGTTCCTTTTGAGTTAAGGGTCCTTTAACCCCTCCAATTTGCATAGGCTCAGAGACATCAACTCCCTTGGGATTAGCATGGGTCTTGACCAACACCCGGGTCTCAAACATGGACCGATCTGCTTTTCTGTTTTGAAGTCTGTGATCCAATTGGACCACTAAGTCTATATACTCTGTGCATTCTTGGGGCGGATTTACAACTTGGGCCAATACATCTTTAAGTTCTCCGCGTAGCCCTTGATAAAACAACGTGACTCTTTTATCCTCTGGCCATCCCGTTTCCACAATTAGTCTATTAAAGGTTGCAATATAGGATAGGAGGTCCTGATTGCCCTGTCGCAGGGATAGAAGTTCGTCATCCAGAGCCTGCTCCTGAGAGTGTCGAGCAAATAACCTTTCCATGCTTGCTTGAAACCTTTGAAAATCACGGAGAATCAGGTCATCTTGAGTAACCAGTGGAACTGACCAATCGGCAGCGCAGCCGCTGAGATATGACCATACAAAGGCTACCTTGGTCTGATCATTAGGGAAGGCCCCAGGTCTGCATAGGAAGTGCAAACACTGATTCATGAATACGGCGAATCGTTTGGGGTCCCCAGCAAAGCGTTCGGGTGGGGCCAGCAGCATGTTTCCAGGTAGATTAATCTGCACAGGGTTACTGGAAACCACAGGAGCGGGGTTCCCTCCGGAACCGGGTAGAGGAGTTTGCCCAGCTTGACCTTGCAAAAGCTGTCTGGCCAGGTCATCAGTTCTTTCCTCCTGAGGACATTAGTCTCTTGACGAGTGGCATGTACTTCGGCCCGTAATTCCCCCAGTAATTGGGCCAACTGATCAGTCTCAGAACTTTCCATAGCGCCTGGGTGGGAACTTGTAGGAAGGCTTTGCGTTCTGTAACGCTCACCTGACTCCCACGGAGGCGCTGGCCTGGTTCGCGCTGCTGTGACCTCTTCTAAGGTGATGCGCAGGGTTCGGAAGATGGACTGGACCGGGCCCCCAAATCTGGCTTGTCTGGCTCGCAGAAGTATCCTTCTATAGGCGAAAATAGGGGATTAACTGTCTGCGGGGTAATGCAATCAGCCTCCCACTTTCCCCTCGCACCCTCCTCGAAACCCTTCTGTGATTCCTCGTAGCGTCTCACCTTAGGGTCTGGAAGGACGAGCTCTCCATCCTGCTTCTGATGCAGGGGCGCGTTGGTATCCAGTTACTTCACTGGATTTTCGGATTGGTGAGAACCAAACTTGCTTGGCTTCCAGGTAAGTTTTTTGATGAGGTTCCCCTTGTGTCCATGCATTAATGTACTAATGCTAGTGTCTTTTTCTTTTTAGGGGCCGGGGTACGGAATGCTGGGGAACAGGCACCGACCCGAGATGAGAGGTGAAATCCTTGTAGAAATCAGGTAAGTCTTTAATGAGCATTTTTTGGTAATGTCTTTTCATTCGCTCATTAACGCTGATGTCTCTTTTTCCCCTTAGGGGCCGGGGTCCGGAAATGCCAGGATACGGCGCGGACCCGAAATGAAGAGGGAATGAATCAACAGGTAAGTCTTAACATGGAGATTTAGCTTTCCTTATTCCCTTCTCTCTCTCACCTTTTGTTCTGGTCTTTTTCTCCCTAGGCGCTGGGGCGTGACTGCGAATCCGGATGATCGCTGCTGAACATGGAGGCGCCCTGTAAAGGTGAGTGGAATGCGGCGCTGCAGCGATCGACGCGATGAGCTTTTAAATAAAGTCTTCCTTTTCAGGATTGTCGGCGAGATGTCTCCGGGATGCGGATTTTAGCAGGTAAGGACTTTTCCTTCTTCTTTTCTCTTCTTCTCTTCCTTTGCAGGTGATCCAGGATGCTGGCAGGCGTGGCAGAAGTCAGGATGCAGGAGCAGACACTGTGAGCGTCCAGCTGCTAGATGCAGAACAACGCGAAGCACGTGCGGCTGTTCGGGTGGGGTTTAAATAGCCTTGGAAGAAGTTCCAGGTATGTATCCTTCCTCCAATCGGGTATGTATCCTTCCCCGACCACGCCGGAATGGTAAATTAGTCCCACAGGTAAAGTAGTTCCTTTCAGGCCTCAAGGAGGCCGGGATCCTGCAGCGTGGTCTGCATCAGTTAAGTGCACCCAAGCACTTCCATAATGAGCCTGGCGCCTATGGCGTCAGGACTGATGTCTTTTATGAGCCTGGCGCCATAGGCGCCAGGACACTGTCCAAAGGGCCCCTATATGGGGTTGCTGGGTCCTTCCTTGGGGACTGGATGTCTGCTTTCGGGGACGCAGGGCTTGAACCGGCTCCCCGGGAGCTGGCATCATGACAATTACATGGACGTCGGGTGCTTAGCGCAATCATCCAGTATGTGGATGATTGTTTTAGTATGTAGTGAAAATGAACATCATTGCAGGATGGATTCTGTTGCATTATTGCAATTGCTGGCTCACAAAGGGTACACGGCAGATGAAAAGAAGCTATAATACAGCCAACAGAAGGTACTATACTTGGGACAACTCATTTTTGCAATTGGGAAAAAATATTACCAGATAGGGCGGCGGCAGTACGCGCCACCCCTAGACCCAGTACTGTGAAGGATATGTAGCCGTTTTTTGGGTTATGTAATTATTGTAGGGTATGGATCCTGGACTACGCAGTCTACACAAGGCCACTGTTACAAAGTCTCAGGGCAAGACAGAGGACTTAAAAAGTACATTTGAATGGACTGACGAAATGACTAGACATTTTGAGGACTTAAGCTATTTGCATGGCCCCTTTTTTAGCAACTCTGGATTATATACAGGATTTTGATTTATTTTCCCACTCTGCATTGATGGAAGGAGACATATATGTTGATGGGTCATAAATAATTGACATGGGGCGGGATGGAGACACACGGGGGCGGTAGTGGGGCACGGTAAAGGGGGGGGATAAATAGTAACGACCCCTGTAGAAAGTGAGACCACAGTTCTGATCAGCCCCAGGTTTCAAGGTCCATATGAGGTGGTGTTCTGTACTCCTCTCGCTGTCCATATGAAGGAGTTAGATATTGGGTGCATCTCTTGGATGTCCAAAGAGCACCTGAGACAAGGCAAAGCTCAATCAACAAAGTGAGGACATAGCTAAAGAAGAATTTACTTTTTTTGTGTGCAGCGGCACATGCCTGATTTGTTCTTTTTTCATTTATTGCTTTTTCCTTTTGATCTTTTTTCCATTTTTTTCAATTTATTGAAGATCCAGAACCCTGTTGGCCCTGGTGGAAAAAGGGTCTCTCTCTCTCCCTCCCCCTCTCCCTTCTCTCCTCTCTCCTGTCTCTCTCTCTCCTGTCTCTCTCTCTCTCTCCCTCTTTCTCTCTCATTCTCTTTCCTTCTCTTTACTTCCCTCGGTTCCTCTCGCTCCCTCTTGCTTTCTCTTGCTCTCTTTCCTTCCCTCTCTCTTTCTCGATAATCTTTTTTTCTCCTCTCCAGCAATAAGCAAAGATGGCTGACCGACCTCTCTGTTATGTAGGGATAAGATTAAGAAAGAAGTAACTTGTTCTAGGAACTATGTATTATATAAGGTACTATGTTGTTTTGTATGACACTGCTTGTGGTTGCTGGAGTGGATGAAGGTATGTCTGTTATATGAGGTGCAGCACAGGAGTGTCCCAAAACAAGCTACCTATTGATGTCAAGTGTAGGCAGGAAATTTAGATTAACATGAGGCACCTGTAGGTCAAACTCTTGTGTAGCAACACATATCACAAGATATGCGCAAAGGCAGATTTTTGCAAAAATATATTTTTAGTTTTAATATTTTGATGTATGCTAAAAAGCAAGGACCACCAAAGAGTCCAGTTATTTAAAAAGACAATATATCACAACATACAACGACAATCAGTTGAACACTGTATACAAAAACATTCAAATATTAGCAATTGTCAAAGTTAAATCACGCCCATTGCTCATTTAGGTGGTGTTAGTAAAACAAAGTGACTCCTAATAGCAGGCATTTGTTTATAATTTCGCACAAAGCCCCCATGGGGAAAGTGTCGACAGAAGTGACTCTGTTTCCAGCCTTATATACGTCAAACCGCAAGGTGATATGCGTGAGCTTGTTGTCGCATAGACATCTAGTCATCCAACTAAGGCTTTCGTCAGGACACCCAAAAGACAACTGGTGTTTAATGTCATGTATTTCACAAAGAATGCTTTATATTAGCCAGTGTATCTTAATATTTCCTCAAAACAGATGCTCCAAGAAGTATGGGGGCGGTGTCTATTTTTACTGCAACGGATATGTCCATAGTGACAAAGGAATGCATCATATGTCAGCCGGCACCGTATCGAGCTTTACCTTTCTGCTAAGCCCGTAAGGCTATGTGTTCCCAGATGTGTTTTTTCGTGGGTACACTTAGAAAATGCTTCTTGTTACCAAATTGGTATGGGAAGTTCTCTTGCCAAATGCTCTTATAATTCGAGTGTTTTCTATTCAGGCGCGGTTGCAGCGTTTCAAAATCTGTGTGCAGGTACAAATGATCGCTACCTTGGGGTGGCCATATAAAAGGGGGGGGGTTGAAAGTTTGAATAATAATGCTAAAATGAATGTCTATAAAAAAGGAAATACAAAATGGCTCACTTTTTTGCCAGCCACCTCTACAAGTTTCTTAGACGAATATAACGGAAAGTATGAATGACGTCTGATTTATATAAGGGGTTGGGCTTTGACACCATTTCTGACATCCAGCACTTAGAAACATCCAATAGCTGGTACTCTGATATGCGCATTGCAGGAAGGAATATAATCAATGAAAGCTATTAAGTGTGTGCACTGATCCCGCTCTCATCAGGGGCTCCCAAGGTTTTAGTTCTACATCCAGTCCCAATTACAGAGGCACAATGCTTGGTACATCTTGCATTATAGGGGATAAAGGACACATTCCAAGCACACAGCGTGCAGTTGAGGAGCTTTGATCTACACCCAGCGTTATGCAATGGCAACACAAAATACCGCCAGTGTCTACAAGTACCATATTTTTCCTTGGGAGGTTACCCAAATGGCAATGACAAATGGCCGGGCACCACAGTGATGTGCCCGGCAGATGGACTGATCGAATACAGCAGAGAAGTAGTATCCCAAATAGAGACAGTGTGCGCAAAATATGGTCCCAACACATCACAAGGCTGGCATGGATTGCAACAATGAAGAAGCCAGTGCGAATACATAGAGCCATAGACTATGCAAAGAAGGAACATTTCCTGTTGGCGCAAACACACAGCGCAACCACACTCTTGTGGTCCCTGATATGATGAAAGGTATGGCAGCGGTGATGGATTACTACTGGGTTAGGGGCTGACAAGCCTACTTGCACCTCCCACTCTCATGAAGGGAAGAGCGTTCACTGGCCACCCTACGCTCAGTGCTACTAGTAATTCTGGAAGAACACCTGAAGGGAGAAGAAATGCCTGTCGAGGTGCCAACAGCCACTCTAGCGCCTAAAGAAGCATGCAGATCACACAAGAATTTGCTATGCTGCCATAAAAAGGACGATTTCAACAGCGGAGAAGAAAGAGATTAAACTGTCTCAAAAGACTGTTCCGCACTGCCCAGAAGAATATCTGATGAGTATCGGCCTTTTAGCTCAGCAGAGACTCTTTTTTGGCTCTTGTTGTACATGCAGCTGCTGCACTTCTATACCCCCGGAGGATGCTGAGAATGGGCTGCTATCCCACATCATCAAGGCAATGTACAATCTAGGTGTTCACATGAAGAAAGAAGATGGAGTTTAGAACACAGATTGGCTGTCACTTGTCTATGATTGGGTCCTGTCATGACTGGGGGCAACAGTAAAACTACTGGTGCCTGTGATCGTGTTGTTCTTGGTCCTTGTCTGCATGTGCCAATTGGATCTCCGATATTTTCATATAATCCATAACAGTGCAAAGATGGTATCAATTGGGCCATCTAAAACACTGTGCCATACAATAAACAGCAAAGCTCAAACTAATATTTCTGGGCTTGTAAATATGTTGTGTCGGGATGAGTCTGTTACTGTAGAAGTAACGAAGGGGGAATGTTGGGGAGGAGCTAGCGCCTTCCTGCACCCCCAAGCTATAATGTTTATAGTATAGCAAAATATGATAAACGGGAGCTACAATTTATTCATGCATAGGCAGCAGTATGCTAAATAGTCTGTTCTAAATGGAAACTCTGCCATAAAAAGGAAGACTGCAGAATCCATTGTATGGGAAGGACAGTTTTGGGTGAGCTATGCCGGTAACCAACTTGAACAGTATATAAGGCACCTGCTTGGCATCAATCTGGAGGAGCCGGTCACGGAAGGACAGAATGCTGGTCCGGGAGTGGGGGTGAAGTCCTTTGCCCCATCCTCCTTTTTGTACAGATTGAATTTGTTATCCTTGCAAGATAGACTCTTGTCCTTAATTCCCTAGAGGAGTGAACTATTGATCTGGTGTGAGCGTGATTAGGGGTACCCCAATACAATTAAGGGATACTCCTGTAAATTGGGCTAACTTTCACTATACTTCACGAAGAGTATGGTGGTCAGTTTAACTGTTGCAATTTCTGCTTGTTTATCTCCTGTTTGGTAGCCAGACTTGTTACAAAAATTACCATGGCGGCAATTTCGTCCTTCATTTTTTGTTCTTGTCACCAAAAAAACAAGACCCTGGCTTGGAGCAGGTTACGAACTAGGGACTTATTCAGGCACTTCGGCACTGGCAATAGAGAAATTACTTACCGGTAATGTTCTTTTTATGGATTTTTCTCCTGCAGATTCCTCATCAGATAGATATGCATTCCAGCATCAGCTGCTTGGGAAACCTTTTGACATGGGGTGTAGTGCATCTCAACTCTGTCATCGATCCCTCTTGACTCAACATGGTGCTCGTCGGCAAACGTGACGTGGACCGCTGTACGTATGCTATGTTATTATGCCCCCATACCTCAGTTTCCCACTCAACCCCCCCCCCAAACTCCCTGAGCTCAGCCGCTGCGGAGGAAGACTATAGAGATTTGGTTGAAAGCCGCACAACTTGCGTTTAAAACAGTGGGGAAAAATACGTTTTTGTTCTGTTTTTGAGGAACGGAACAGGAAAGAAGCTGTGAAGACAGCACAAACCAGAATACACTTTAATATAAGCCTATGAACCAACTGTTCATCTCCTAAGAGTAGGCTGGCCATGACAGAACTGCAGACACTTTCATAGTGGGGTCGGATGGGAGGGTGATGAGGAATTTGCAGGAGAAGAATCCATAGAAAGAACATTACCAGTAAGTAATTTCTCCTTCAGAAGATTGCTTTTTCTCGCAGGTTCCATCAGATATATTCCCAAATCAGTATATCTTGGAGACTGGATGAACGTTTTTAAACCAGGACGTTCTGTTTGACCGCCCTACCAAAGCAGGCGTCTGCACCACATGCCATGTCCAGACAGTAGTGCTTGACGAAAGTGTGCAATGACGACCATGTTGCCGCCTGGCAGATATCTCTTACGGTGACGCACCTTTGCAGTGCAGAAGTCTCCACCATGCCCCTGGTGGAATGAGCTCTTATGCCCGGTGCCAGTTCCTTCCCGCCTTGTGGTAACACTGTACGATGCAGAGGGTTATCCATCTACAGATGGTTTGATTTGAAATATTTATATGGCACTGTAGGCAGAGTTAACTGCATCTGGGCGCAAATAATTCAAGAACACGGAGTGTTAGAGTCCAAAATCCCAACTACAAAGGAGAAGATTAGACTTAATTAAACAAGTGAGTCTTAAGAGCTTTCTGAAACTGAGTCAATGTTTTCTTGTTCCTCAGCTCCCATGGTAAAGCGTTCCATAATCTGGAACCGTACACCGCAAAAGGTTTGTCTCCCCTGGTGACCCTTCGAGAAAGGGGGACAGCCAGTAGCAATTTATCAGCACAACGTAGTAATCGCATTGGTTGGCATCACTTCACTTTTTCTTTGAGGTAGGATGGGTCATATTCTTCAGACATTTATAAATCAGACAGAGGATCTTAAAATCAATTCTGTCGTTCACTGCAAGCCAGTAGGGTTAACACTGCATAGATGAAATTGGTGTGACTTTGGAGTCTTTTAAAATAAGTCTTACTGCTTCATTTGGTGCTTTTTGTAGTCTATCCAAGTGCCTCTTCGGAATACCAGCTAGCATTCTGTTCCCATAGTCCAGTTGGAAGGTAACTAACGCCCCTAACACAGCAACATGATCTTCACTAGGGACATTGGGGGGTGGGGGGTGGGGGCGAATCAAAGAAAGCGCAATGAGTAAAAAACAGATTGTAGTTTTGCTCCGACCTGGCTTTTGCATCCAAAGTCACAGAGGCAGTGAAGGTTCTTACTTTTAGAGGAGAAATCTAGACTAGAGCCGACGAAGGAAGGTGTTGGGGGAAGCAATGAGTCCTGATTTAGGTGTTTTGGCCCCAGCAAAGCCACTTTTGTCTTGCTGGGATTAATTTGTAACCAGTTCTGAGATATACAAGTGCTCACTTCTTCCAGACATTGCCCTACCCTGTAAAAGGAGTGCTCGAAGTTGCCCAGCTTTGCAAAAATCAGGGGATCATCGGCATAAGATTGAAAACCGACGTCAAGCTTCTTCAAAATACTAATTAGTGGTTGCATGCATAGATTGAACAGTAAGGGGAGAGAGACGATCCCTGTGGAACACCACTTTTCTGGGGCAAGGAGTCTGACAGGAACACCCCAATCTATACCTGTTGCCAGTGATCATTAAGAAATTAATCAAACCATTGAATGGCATGTTAGACATGTTTCCAACCTTCCTCAATCTATCCAATAAGAAAACCATGGTCCACAGTGTTAAATGTTGTGGACAGATCCAACATCACTAATAATGACATCTCGCCAGTGTAGAAGCTTATCCCAGACTGCTAATAAAGCGGTCGCAGTTCCAAAACCCAGCTGAAACCCTGATTGGTGAGTCTAAAAGCGTATTTTTCTGCATGCTCTTGAAGCTGAGCCGTGACCAACTTTTCCAGTGTTTTTTCTGGCCAACTGAGTCCAGCTACCGGCGATAATTTTGAAGTTCATTCGGATCCAGATTGGATTTCTTCAACAAAGGAGAAATAATAGCGTGTTTAAATTTGAACGGTACATGGCCTTTTGATAATGATAAATTGATGAATGAGGCCACAGTGAAACATTGTGCTGTACACTCTGGGAGCCCAAAAAGCAAATTGTTAGTTGATTTAAGTTCCTGCTTAAAACTCGTTGATATCCTCGGATACTGAATTCAAATCAACAGGTGATTTTAAAATTCAGTTATAGAGGGGGCCAAAGAAGTTGCGCTTTCTGAATCTGAGATTTTGCCAAATTCATCTTTATCTTTACTTTAATGGCTTCAATTTCATTCATAAAAAAAACAAATTAAATGCATTGGCTTGGCTTTTAGAGGAATCCATGACTGGAGAGATGTTACTCGGGTGAAAGAATTTGGAGATGCTGGAGAAGAATTCTCTGTCCATTAATGGCTAGTTGGATTTTATTATGAAAAATCTGAGTTGGCCCTGAAGATTGCTACTTTGTATTCTTTTAGGCCAAGTTTGACTTTCAGCACTGTAGTCGCAGAGCTGGACTTTCTCAGTTTTCTTTCCATAAAGTGGTATTTTGGGGATTTTTTGTGTTCAATCCGTGGTCTAGGTGGTGCAGATTCCGTACAGATAGCATCCATGATGGTCACTCCCTGTGAGAAGAAAGATTTGCAATCAAGGCATGCGTCAAAAGCACCCAAAGTGCTCTGTAGGTTAGGGCCGGAAATACCCTGAAGATCTTTGGGTTTACGGCACATGGGTGGTGGATTTATATATTGTTGGGTTTTGTGCTATGACGAGGTGAAAAATCAAACAAATTGATCTGACCCCAGAACTGGCACAGTGTTAGATATGGTTGTTCTGCCACCACGAACAATAACGGGGTCGAGGCAGTGAACCTGTTGGTGCAAGGGAGTCGGGTCTAGTGGCCTCAAAACATGGCTATTTAATAATTCCCATAACTCAGGCTGGTCAGGGGCAGATACAACATGTAGCCAGATGTTAAAATTACCTGCACAGACCAACTGGTAGTGTTTGATCACTGTGGAGGATAGGCAAGAGTCCAGATGATCCAGAAAGGTTTTAACTGGATGAGGGGGGTCTGTACCCTAACAACATTTTAAAGGAGGTTGTAGGTGAAAGCCATAACATGAATTGACCTAGCTGCGAGAGACCTAACTCGAGTAACACTTCTTTTGGGCAGCTGCGGAGTGACTTTGGCCGTACCTTGCGGGCTGCTTCTGCAACCATCCACACACAGCAAGCATTGTAAGCTGACCAACAGCAACGCCGGGAGTTACAACCTCCCAGACACTAATCAGGCCACAGCAAGGCAAGCAAGCAAGACTTTCACTGCTCAAGGCAACAAGGTGCGTCCTCAAGCCACAGCTGGACTGGGCTTGAGCATCAGTGACTTAACTGGCACAGCACCCCAACACCACGAAGCATAGCACCCTTGCCAGAGATGGCAGGATGGAGAGCTCACCATTGTGAACACTCAGGTTAGCTGAGCCCCATTGAAAGCACTCTGGGAACCACGGGGAGGGCTGGGGAGCAGGAGCGGGGATCTGGAAATCCACAGGGTGACATCTGATTCATTATTTTAGGTGTGGCCCCAGAATACTGCCCCAACTTGCATGCCCAGCAGCACCCATTATCCAGAGGCTTCAGACGCTCCCGCAGAGGACAGGTAAGCGTAACAGGGGCCTTCTACAATCATGAGCACGGTATCAGCATGGGGGCAAGAATTTCCCCAGATCTGGCCATTTATATATGGACAATCTATAAGAACATTCCATTTACCACAACTAGAAGAACATTCTATTTACCACAAAGTTAATCCTCACAAACATAACCTAAACATCTGGTATCATTACATAGACTATGTGTTTATGATATGGAAGGGGGCTCCTTTAGAACTGACAGGTTTTGTGACGTGGCTTAATGGACAAAATGAACACATAAAATTTACCATGAGCCATGATATAAGAATGCCTTTTCTAGATCTTGAGATCTGAAAAACAGAGCAAGGGACTTGACAGACGACACTATTTAAAAAACAAACAAACAAAATATGTTGCTCCAAAACACCAGTTTTGACCCCCTTAGCCTAAGGGACAGTCTATCAATAGGCCAATTTCTCAAGATACGGAGAAACTGTTCACAGCCTGAGTATTTTGAAAAACACAGTAAAGCGTTAAAATCACGGCTCAAAAATCGAGGGTATCCATCTAAAGTTGTGCAAACAGCCTATAGGAGGGCAAAACACACAAACAGATATACATGCTTACATCCTTAAAAAATAAACAGCCTTGAAAAAAACACATGCTTTACCACTTTTAGTCCTATAAGTAACGGTTTAAGAAAGGGGATCCTTAGAACTGGCATATTATGAAAACACCGGACGTCAATCCGGCACCCCCTAGATTCGCCTTTAAAAGGCAAAAAAACTTCAAGGACACACTAGTACACACCTATCCACAGAATAATAACACAAAAACATGACAACCAACCTTATGGGGCCTCCCACCAGCTGTATGCAATTTTATGTGCAGAAAATGCTCAGTGTGCCCTTTCACAAAAGACAAATCTATAGGACTGAAAAGTAAGGAGTGGAAACTTCATAGTTTCAGAAATGTCATGACATAATGGGCAATGTATGGTATTAAGTGTCCGTGTAATTTAATATGTAGCGGTAAAACCAAATGTCAGGTAAGGCAACTTACCTGTGAACCCAGATCCTGTTAAAAATAATGTGGAAAACAACCCTTTAGTGGCACACTTTACACAGCACAAACATAAGTCGACTGACATTTGTTGATTTGTGATTCAGGTAATGAACCCATTAACAAGAGGTGGCAATCGAGATCTTGACCTGAAAAAAATTGAACAACACTGGATCTACAGTTTAGACAGCAAAAAACGGATTAATCTCATCCGTAGAGTGGAGCTTGTTCATGTAAACAAAATAAAAACATTCCGAATGGCCGGTGGAAAATGAAAGGCATGCCCAAGGCACATGGGAGAGTCCCCAGTACAGTTAAAACATACTCCTTCCATTATGCTATG
Source organism: Ambystoma mexicanum (assembly GCF_040938575.1). Classification (NCBI taxonomy): domain Eukaryota; kingdom Metazoa; phylum Chordata; class Amphibia; order Caudata; family Ambystomatidae; genus Ambystoma; species Ambystoma mexicanum. Next base: position 317,414,835 of record NC_090926.1, read on the forward strand.
ATCAAAATACTCATTTAAAATCAATCCTTCCTGTCGCATTTGTGACAAACAGGGCATTATTCCAACAATGCGTTAGTAGATTAGTGTTGCATTTTAAATGGGGCCTCGGGCTTCCCAGTAACATAAGCACGGTACCTGAGGAATGACATACAGACACGTCTTACTGCTATGGGATTCCAGCGGTGACTGCTCGCACGGGCTCCTCTTTATTCTCTCAGCATGCGCGGCCCTCATTCTGGCTCACGCATGCGTGCAGGGATTATCATCGCTCCGTAACATGCCTACTTTTTCATAAAGAACAAACAGAGTGATAACATGAATAAACATATAGCGGCCTAACGGGGCTGCCACATTTTGTGCAAAACATACAGTCAACATCAGGACCCAACGTGGGCCAATACCATCCTCCCTGGGACTCGGGGATCTGGGTCCATTATGAAGTCGCGAAACCTGGCCGGGCATCTGCGACTCTCCCGACTTGGATACCTTCGGCTGTCGTTCTGGAACGGATGTGGAGAGTCTGCAGGTATCTGGTTACCTCCATCTTCGCTGTCCCTGGGTGCCTGGCTGGCATCCAGAGTCACTGGTTCACTTTCTGTAGGACTCTGTCCTGCTGGACGGGCCTCCACTTTCTTGAAGTAGTATGCGTTCCTGGTAACCGTTCCTCTTTGATCGGCGGCCGTCACCATCGATCCATTGACATGTGTTACGGCCATGGGGTTGGGCTCATATGTTAGGGATAACTTTCCCTCTGGATGGCGGTTGCGCACTAGTACTATGTCCCCCACTGTAATGTTGGGCTGCTGGAGATGTCTCCTGGCGTTTTCGCACTCGTTGCGCGCATGTCGCTCTGCCAGTGTCTTGCAGTCATCGATGGTACCCGGGTCTCGCCCTTCCATTTCTGGTATTAGTCCTCTGGGGCACTGCTTGAACAGGGCCTCCCGGTGGATTGATGGGGAGTGGCACGATACTCACTGAGGAATTGCAATAGGTTCCTTTGTAGTTCCCTTCCTTGACTCTGGGAGATCCTGAATATTTTGTATAGCGTGCGCATAAACCTCTCGGCTTCTCCATTGGCCCTCAGCCAGAGTGTTGTCACCTTGCGGTGCTTTATTCCACATTCCTCCATGTATTGTGCAAATTGCAAGCCTTGGAAAGGGGGTCTATTGTCTGAGCATAGTTCAAGGGGGAACCCATGGGTGGCGAAGATTTGCTCCAGTGCTTGAATGGTGTGATCACTGACTATGGACTCAACCAGTTCTATTTCCGGGTATCGCGACCATTGGTCGATTACTGCCAGGAAGTAGGTGCCTCTCCCTGTCGAGTCAAAATCGGCATGTACTGTGCCCCATGGTCTGTAACTTCTCTCCATCGACTCTATGCAGGGTTCTCTCGCTGCCGGGCTAGCAGCTTCACACCAGATGCACTGCTGTACGTACTCGTCCACCCGATGTTCCAGGTCAGGGAACCACACTTTGGCTCTCAGACGGGATTTAGTTTTGACTGTGCCCTGGTGACCACTGTGGGCCAGCTTCAATACCCTCTCCACCAGCATCCGTGGTATGACGATCTGCCGTCCTCTTAACAGTAACCCTTCCTCTGAAACGGATAGCTTGTTGCGGCAGCGCCATAGCGCCTGTAGGTCCTGTTGGGCGCCTTTCTCTCTGCGTGCTTCGTTTGCCAGCGCCATCTTCCAGTCTCCACTGGCCATTGCAGTCTTTATGAACTGAAAACACTCATCCGCCGTAGATGCGTCTACGAGGTCTGGCAATGTTAATGCTATGGGCATAGCGGCCTCCACCACATGACGGACTACTTGGGAACAATCTTCTTTGGCTGGCCCTTCCTGCGCATGGCCACCTCTGGGGTGAAGGGACAGTTAGTCTGCCGGGTTATTCGTGCCTAGCCTATATTAAAGCTTCACTCCGTACTCCATCAGGGACAACATCCATCTTTCGATTCGTGGGGGAGGTTTGGATGACGCCCCCGCCATGATGGGGATCAAAGGCTTATGGTCCATAATGACTGACACTAGCTTGCCCAATATATATAAGCGATAATGTTTGCAGCCCCACAGAATGGCCAGCGCCTCCCTGTGAATGCCTCTTTTCTGTGTCAGTCAGGGCCTTGCTGGCGTATGCCATCGGCCGCATCTGTCCCTGCGTATACGATTGTAACAGCACTGCTCCCAGTCCCACTGGACTGGCATCAACGACCAGTTCAGATTCCTTCTTGGGATTGAAATAGGCCATCATTTCTTCCCCTGTGAGTGCTGCTTTGATGGTGTTAAACGCCTTCTGCACCCAGGCGGACCACTCCTAGGTGGTGTTGTTTCTTGTGAGAGCCCTCAGCGGTTTCGGAGAGGGAAGCCAGGTCCCGGATAAACCTTCCACAGTAATTTACCATCCCCAGAAAGCTTCGAATGTATGAAGGGGTTTCAGGGGGGGCCGCCGGCTAATGTCTCGTACCTTCTGCAGGTCAGGGGAAATGCCTCCTGCATGAAACACATCCGAAGAATTCAATCTTGCCCTTGAAGAATTCACACTTCTCTTTTTGGAGGGTTAATCCCAGGTCACGGATCCTCTCGATGGTCTTCTCGAGTCTTTTCACATGCTCTGCCGCCGAGGACACGTATACCAGGATGTCATCACTTAAATTTAGCACTCCTTTTAGGCCTGCAAGGCCCCCTCTGATCACGTTTTGAAAAACTTCTGCAGCCGAAGAAATCCCAAAACTCAATCTCTTGTATTGGTAGAGGCTCTCATGCGTGGTGAAAGTTGTAATGTACCAGGATTCAGGATGCAGCTCGAGCTGGTAATACCCTGAGCGAAGGTCTAGTTTTGAAAATACCTTTGCACCCTAAAGCTCCCCCACCACATCGTCAAGTGTCTGGGTCAAGTGACATTCTTATTTAATGGCTATGTTGGGCAGCAGCATGTCCACGCATATACGCACTGCCCGGGGTAGTTTGGGTTTGGAGGCCACTACTGTTGGGGACACCCATGGGGTGGGGCCTTCCACCCTCTCGATTATGTCCATATCAATGAGATTTTGTATTTCTTGTTCCACCTGTACCCTCAGGTGAAACGGGATCCTACAATGTTTTAGGGCAGTTGGTCTCACCAATTCATCAACATGCAAACGTATGGGTTTTCCATGCAGTTTCCCTACCCCTTTGAACAAATCGGCATATCGCTCTGTGATGTTGTGGACGTCAGACAGGTATACCGACATGGCAAAATGTACAATGTCAGGGCTTCGGATGACGCACAGCTTAGCAGAGAATGTGGGCTGACCTCGGTCACAAAAAACTTGGCTTTGATGGAGTGTTGGCCGTGGGTGACTGACGTGGTGAATGCCCCTTGTAGGGGAAGGGGTTCACTGCCTCTGAAGGTGTATATTCTGCCCTTATTTTCGTCGAGCACCGGTGAACCTGGCAGTGCCTCATAATGTCTGGCGGCCATAACACACACGGAGGCTCTTGTGTCTAGCAGCACGGGGTTGGGTCTCATCAATTTCAACCACACATGTGGGTTGCCATCGTTTTCTAGAGCCAGAGTCACTGTTCGAGATGCAAAAGACTTCTTCGTCCTCTTCTTCCTCAGCTAGGTCGAGCTCTTGCATACCTTGTTCAATGGCAGCCACACTTTTTTGTTTTTGTGGGCCCATTGCTGCTGACTCTCGCAAGACACCCACTGGGTTGGCTGCCCTGCATACTCTGGCAAAGTGTCCAGTGGCGCCACAGCGTCCACACACCCTTGATTTTGCCGGACAGTCACCGGCATGCGGAAGGCCGTAGCTGCAGTATTGACAGAGCTGGGGCTGCTCAAGCTTCTGAAAATGCTCTGGTTTTCTTTGGGCCCATTGCGCCCTTTGGGTTGTATTAGTTGCAGAGTGTCCAATGGCATAGGCCTCCTCGCTTTTTCCGGGACAAACAGCTGCATCCATCTTGGCACCTCTGCTTTTCGCTAGCTCGTATGCCCTGCCCATGTCGAGAATCTGAGTAAGTGTCAAACCTGGCTCTCGGAGCACCTGGCGTCTGAGTTTCCCTGAGCTGCATCCTTGAAGGAGCTGATTGCGTACCATTCCCTCCTCATTTTCCCATCTGCACGTGCTGGTCAATGGCACAGCCCCCCGTAGAAATGATCTAGGGTTTCCTCCCCTGACTGCCTCTCGCTGCACATCAAACCTGTCAAAGTCCTGGTTAGCCAGCGGCAGAAAGTGTTCCTTGAGGACGTTTCTGACGTCCACATACGTGGTTGCCTGAGAGTTCAGTGATTCAAATATGCAATGGACTTCTGAGCCAGCTGAATACAACAGTGTTGCCACCTTGGCATTGTCTCCCGTCTCCCGAGTGGCTCTAAAATACATTTCTAACTTTTTTACCCATATGAACCACTTAGGCCCTAGTTTGGATGGGGGCCCAGACATGTCAAACTCAGGCAAGTACCTTGTCGTCTCCGCAGTAGCTGGGCTTGTGCTCCGGCATCTTCTTGGTCTTCCCTGGCCTCAGACAGCACAAGCACCTCTTCCTGCAAGTCTGCACCACACGTGTCCAATGCACTGCTCCAGGCTGAGGGCACCAGAGAAAAATGGACCCCTGGGCTGGGTACCGCTGTCCAGTGGGTCCTCGGTGAGATGTATGAGATAGGGTCTTTGCCTCTTCCTTGGGCTGAAGGAATGTCTCCAATGTCAGTGTGCACCTATTGCACATATAACCAGAGCCATCCGTGGTGTAACAGCTGTCTGGATTCCATAAATTCCGAACAGGGCGGCGCACAAGCACCCCGTGAGGGGCCGCAACAGTCGTAGTACAAAAATGGTGGCCTGAGTAAGCCGCGTAGGTAACGGCGTCTAGTGGGCGTCTCGAAAATATCATGGATGTCAACCAGATTATACCCAGGATATTTCCTCTCCCCACTCAGGGCTGTCCTCGTCTCCAATGTTGCATTTAAAATGGCCCCCGGGGCTTCCGAGTAACATAAGCACGGTACCTGAGGAATGACACATGAACACGTGTTACTGCTACGGGATCCCAGCGGCGACTGCTAGCACGGGCTCCCCTTTATTCTCTGCGCATGGACAGCCCTCATTCTGGCTCGCGCATGCGTGCAGTGATTATCATTGCTCCGTAGAAGTCTAAAGATATGCTTTTAAAATACCAAAAGATGAAATGCAAGATAAACCTAAAATATACTCTCGCTGTATGCACGCAGCAATATGTGAAGAGGCACACAATGGTGGAGAAATCAATCAAGCGGTCACTCAGACGCTCTTAATAATATATTGCCCCTCATAAGTAAGGTCAAGAAATAAAAGCGAACTGCTTTGCGCCATAAGAATGAATATAAACAAAACTGTGGCCCGAAGGTGAAAATCCTTCAAAAGATATATATGGATCTTGCATGGGTATATATATATATATATATTTTGTCTTGCGTTGGAATTCACATGATGTGCATGTCATACAAGTGAATGAGCCATAGAATGATTAAAATATCTCTCAGGAGACGCAAGAAAGAAAAAAGACACGTAGTTGCTAAAGCGCATATCAAGTGAGGACGGCTTTGATCCTCGTGTCACCCAACACCATAGGTCTCAACCATTTGTGTTGCAAAGGCGGGTGAAATCACCCGATTTTGTTTTTGGCGGGTGAGACGCCCATTGGAATGCATGGGCGTGCAGGAGGCTTGGCGGGTGAGTCAGCCCTTTAGAAGGCGGGTGACACCCGCCAAAAGCGTGTGAGTTGAGAGCTATGCAACACTTTGATGCTCGTGTCACCCAACAAATACTGACGCGTAAATGCATAAATCAAGCTGCGGTTCCACCTGACCATTAAAGTATTTCAACATTCAGACGGCATGAGCGAACAGAGGAGCTTCGACTAACACACTGTGCAAGGTGAGGAAAATTAAATACGTCCTTTCTTCGCCCGCACTCGGAAAAGAAAGCTTGTGCCATGTAAGTTAATTCTATGACAAGACTGGAGGCGAGCATTATGCTTCAATTTCTTTTATTACTACTCCTCAGCAGTTCAACAAACTTATATGTAACAACTCTGAAAAGTGCTCAACAGTAACTTTTCTATCTTAAAACTACAATCACCATAGTCTCTGTAGTCAAACTCCTTCCAGCCCAGCCATGACACACTTCCTGTCCCTGGGCTCCTCCTCTTCTTTTACTGCTCTTCAAGCAGATAAGTACTATTTCCATTCCTCTTTGTGTGTCAGATGTTTGGTTTAATTTAAAACTGACTGAGGAGAGAGAGCGTTTGTGTATGAAGTGTACAGTCGCAAGTACAGAGGGAGAGATAAGGTTTATCAGGGTACAAAATGTATATTTTATCATAGTAATGTAGTACACGCGTAAGCGCTTTCCGCGAGGAATACAGCAGCACCGGTGAATGGACGTAGCAGGTAAGCAGTGTTAGTATTCCCCGCGAGGCGAGCAGCCCTGTGCCAAATTCCCGGCACCCCAGGGGCACAGCTCGGCCTCGTGGAACACGTATTAAGGGATACCGACCCCCTCCTGCAGGGAGGTAGGGTGTAAGCGCTCCAGCCCCCACCCTCGCGGAGGTGGGGCCTGAGCGCTCGCATATTAATGAATATGCGCAGGTGCAGCAGTACAATGCGGCGAGGAAGTAAAAAGAACGCCGGGCTCGGCGGTGATTGCCTGGAGGCTTTAAATATATTCCATAAAGACATAAACAGGGTAATTCATAGAATTTCGCAAGTGGCTGGCGCAGAGTGTCTGCGTGCGATTGTCTGCGCCAGGCACGTGCGCTAAAACCGATTTCCGCGCACAGCGTATTCATGGATTTTAGGCTCCCAAACCAGCCGTGGCGCAGAGAATCGCAGCGACCCTGCAGCAGCACCAGTAACGTCCCCAAGAACGCCCTCGCGCAAGGAAAAGCCATCAAAATCGCTAAATCATCGCAAAGGGCTGCGCTAACCCTGGACCAGTTCACCGGGCTGGCAAACAGCAAACGCCAAGCGGGGTACGTGTATTTCAGGGGTGCGCGGGAAGTACCACACGCGTTTGGCCCCGTGCAAGCAGGGTACGTGTATACCATGGGTGCGCGGGAAGTACCACACTCGATTTCAGCAGGGTACGTGTATTCCAGGGGTGCGCGGGAAGTTCCACACGCGATTACAGCAGGGTACGTGTATTTCAGGGGTGCGCGGGAAGTTCCACACGCGATTGGGCCAGTGCGAGCAGGGTACGTGTATTCCATGGGTGCGCGGGAAGTACCACACGCCATTTCAGCAGGGTACGTGTATTCCAGGGGTGCGCGGGAAGTTCCACACGCGATTGGGCCAGTGCGAGCAGGGTACGTGTATTCCAGGGGTGCGCGGGAAGTTCCACACGCGATTCCAGCAGGGTACGTGTATTTCAGGGGTGCGCGGAAAGTTCCACACGCGAATTGGCCCAGTGCTAGCAGGGTACGTGTATTCCATGGGTGCGCGGGAAGTTCCACACGCGATTTCAGCAGGGTACGTGTATTCCAGGGGTGCGCGGGAAGTTCCACACGCGATTTCAGCAGGGTACGTGTATTTCAGGGGTGCGTGGGAAGTTCCACACGCGATTGGGCCAGTGCGAGCAGGGTACATGTATTCCATGGGTGCGCGGGAAGTACCACACGCGATTTCAGCAGGGTACGTGTATTCCAGGGGTGCGCGGGAAGTTCCACACGCGATTGGGCCAGTGCGAGCAGGGTACGTGTATTCCATGGGTGCGCGGGAAGTACCACACGCGATTTCAGCAGGGTACGTGTATTCCAGGGGTGCGCGGGAAGTTCCACACGCGATTACAGCAGGGTACGTGTATTTCAGGGGTGCGCGGGAAGTTCCACACGCGATTGGCCCAGTGCGAGCAGGGTACGTGTATTCCATGGGTGCGCGTGAAGTTCCACACGCGATTTCAGCAGGGTACGTGTATTTCAAGGGTGCGCGGGAAGTTCCACACACGATTTCAGCAGGGTATGTGTATTTCAGGGGTTCTGGGGAGTACTACACATGAATTGGCCGTGTGGGTCCTCCCAGGTGTACGCTCCACAACCTCCACGGCCCCTGCAGGCAGCCCACACCACGGGGGACTACCCTGCACCCCTGCTCATGTCCCGCAGGCAGCCCATCCACCATGGGCATGCCCCCCAGCCAACCCACATGTCCCCTTGCACTACTGATCAACAATGCATGTCTCCCACCACCCCCAACCCCCAGCAGTGCAGGGGCAGCCTCCACCAGGCACCCACTCATGTCTCCCACCACCCCCACTCCCCAGCCACCAGGGGCACCATCCACCAGGCCCCCACTCATGTCTCCCACCACCCCCACCCCCCAGCAGTGCAGGGGCACCCTCCACCAGGCCCACACTCATGTCTCCCACCACCCCCACCCCCCAGCCACCATGGGCAGCCCCCACCAGGCCCCCACTCATGTCCCCTATCACCCCCACCCCCAGCAGTGCAGGGGCACCCTCCACCAGGCCCCCACTCATGTCTCCCACCACCCCCCAGCCACCAGGGGCACCCTCCACCAGGTCCCCACTCATGTCTCCCACCACCCCCACCCCCCAGCAGTGCAGGGGCACCCTCCACCAGGCCCCCACTCATGTCTCCCACCACCCCCACCCCCCAGCAGTGCAGGGGCACCCTCCACCAGGCCCCCACTCATGTCTCCCACCACCCCACCCCCCAGCAGTGCAGGGGCACCCTCCACCAGGCCCCCACCCATGTCTCCCACCACCCACACCCCCCAGCCACCAGGGGCAGCCTCCACCAGGCCCCCACTCATGTCTCCCACCACCCCTACCCCCCAGCCACCATGGGCAGCCCCCACCAGGCCCCCACTCATGTCCCCTATCACCCCCACCCCCCAGCAGTGCAGGGGCACCCTCCACCAGGCCCCCACTCATGTCTCCCACCACCCCCAGCCACCAAGGGCACCCTCCACCAGGCCCCCACTCATGTCTCCCACCACCCCCACCCCCCAGCAGTGCAGGGGCACCCTCCACCAGGCCCCCACTCATGTCTCCCACCACCCCCACCCCCCAGCAGTGCAGGGGCACCCTCCACCAGGCCCACACTCATGTCTCCCACCACCCCCACCACCCAGCAGTGCAGGGGCACCCTCCACCAGGCCCCCACTCATGTCTCCCACCACCCCCACCCCCCAGCAGTGCAGGGGCAGCCTCCACCAGGCCCCCACTCATGTCTCCCACCACCCCCACCCCCCAGCCACCATGGGCAGCCCCCACCAGGCCCCCAATCATGTCCCCTATCACCCCCACCCCCCAGCAGTGCAGGGGCACCCTCCACCAGGCCCCCACTCATGTCTCCCACCACCCCCACCCCCCAGCAGTGCAGGGGCAGCCTCCACCAGGCCCCCACTCATGTCTCCCACCACCCCCAACCCCCAGCAGTGCAGGGGCACCCTCCACCAGGCCCACACTCATGTCTCCCACCACCCCCACCACCCAGCAGTGCAGGGGCACCCTCCACCAGGCCCCCACTCATGTCTCCCACCCCCACCCCCCAGCAGTGCAGGGGCAGCCTCCACCAGGCCCCCACTCATGTCCCCCTGCACCCCCACCCCCCAGCCACTATGGGCAGCCCTCACCAGGCCCCCACTCATGTCCCCTATCACCCCCACCCCCCGCCACCAGGGGCAGCCTCCACCAGGCCCCCACTCATGTCTCCCACCCACCCCCACCCCCCAGCCACCATGGGCAGCCCCCACCAGGCCCCCACTCATGTCCCCTATCACCCCCCAGCCACCAGGGGGACCCTCCACCAGGCCCCCACTCATGTCTCCCACCACCCCCACCCCCCAGCCACCAGGGGCACCCTCCACCAGGCCCCCACTCTTGTCTCCCACCACCCCCACCCCCCAGCAGTGCAGGGGCACCCTCCACCAGGCCCCCACTCATGTCTCCCACCACCCCCACCCCCCAGCAGTGCAGGGGCACCCTCCACCAGGCCCCCACTCATGTCTCCCACCACCCCCACCCCCCAGCAGTGCAGGGGCACCCTCCACCAGGCCCCCACTCATGTCTCCCACCACCCCCACCCCCCAGCAGTGCAGGGGCACCCTCCACCAGGCCCCCACCCATGTCTCCCACCACCCACACCCCCCAGCCACCAGGGGCAGCCTCCACCAGGCCCCCACTCATGTCTCCCACCACCCCCACCCCCCAGCCACCAGGGGCACCCTCCACCAGGCCCCCACTCATGTCTCCCACCACCCCCACCCCCCAGCCACCATGGGCAGCCTCCACCAGGTCCTCACAATCCCCAATCATGTGCGTTATGGTCAGCCTCCACAGCCAAAAAGCCCTACCAAGTAACCCATTCACCCACATGGAAATGGAAATTACATGTTACACCCCCAATGTTCATAAAGCTAATGAACCCATGTCCGTCACACACAATGGTTGCAATTGAATGGGAAAACACCCAACATGACATGCATGAAACCAATGAGATGATACCACACAGTGAAGATTGAAAACAAAATTGTATTAAAAAAAATAAGAATGCAAAAGAAGTGAAACAAACTACAATGGAAATGAAAAAAAGATAAGCTGCATGTCCGTTTAAAAAAATAAAAACACCAAATCCTAATCCAAAAAAATGTTGTCCAAAGTCAAATGAAAAATAAAATCAATCCAATGAAGAACTATGTACAAAACTTCCAAGGGTCCATGAGCCCGACTGAACAAAGGAAACCTACAAAAAACCCTAACTAAAATGCAACTATATACAAAAAGTGGAGCAGTGTCCGTCGACTCCAAATCATAAGAACAAACAAAGGAAACCTAAAACTAAAGAACTATATACAAAGGCGGCGGGCAAGTCCAGCGGCTCACTCTGTGGTGTTCCGGGCCAGGGCATCATCGTACTCCTTTTCGATGTCCCGGAGGCGGTCCTGTTCCATGGCCCCGAGGGTCCGCAGGAACGACGCCGTGTCCTCCTCCAACCCCCTGCGGATTGCCTCGAGGCACTCGGCCCGCCTCAGGGCCCTCCGCATGGAGTTCTCCGCCCTGACCATTGTGAGCCGCGCCTCTTCCGCCCGCCGCCGCTCCGCATCTATGGCGTGGCCCAACCACTGCCACACGGAAGACACTCTCTGTCCTGGGTCCTCCTGCCCTCCGGCCGATGCCTGCCCCTCCGATGTCAAAGGCCCCGAGCCTTCATGGCTCCCACCATGTTGCTGCTGCTGCTCTGCCTCTGCACTGCCTCCTGCTGCCTGCACATCCTCCGCCGGCTGGGGTGCAGTCGTAGATGTGGCCACCCCTGCTGGACGTCCGACTCCCGACTGTGGCAGGGATGCCTCCTCCACCAGCCTAGCCGCACCGTCGGAGGCAGCTCCACAGGGCATCCAGGTGACTGATGGGTGGGAAGATGGCACAGAGGATGACTGGCGCGTAGGGGGTCCAGTTGAGGAGGGGGTCGGAGCAAGCCCCACCAGACGGAGGAATCCGGCCTGGGTGACCTGTCCCAGCAGGCTGACGTGGTCAACGAACCATTCGAGATGACGTGCAGTCTCTTCATGAAAAGACTGCAGGTCACCTCGCATGGCCCGTTGACGCAACGCCACACCAGCCAGGACAGGCTCAACCCGGACCTGGATAGCCACGTCCGCAGGCAGAGGAAGGCCAGTTGACGTCAGCTCATCCCCTGCCTGAAAACGGGTCTGGACGTAGGCATCCCTGCTGGTGCAAGATGATGCAGGGACAGGATCGGGGACAGGATTGCACACAGGCACCTCCGCGGCGGCCTGTGCTGCCTCCTGTCCCTGGTCCTGCACTGCACCACTAGCACCAGTGGGATCCCCACCTCCAGACCCCGTCTCAGGTGCTTGCACGGCCTCCTCCTCCACCAAACCCCCCACCAACCTGGATGACTCTGTGCCATCTTCCCCTGTTGGGCCCTGTGGGGTCCCAGCTGCCCCTTCTGCTGCCGAGGAGTCCAACTCCAACCTCTGCCTCTTGGACCTCCCCCCGGCAGCTGCGGCCTGGGACGCGGCACCGGACTCCTCACTCCCCGACGAGATGACAACACGGGAAGGGAGCCGGGCCTTGCGTGTCCGGCTGACGGTGGGATCCCCGCCGCTGTGCTCCACAGCACCTTCTCCGCCCTCTTCATCAGTTGACGCTGCAGACAGGGAGAAACAAAACACAGGCATCAGGGCACTGTACAATGGACACATACACACATGACAGTTGCACATGAGTGGCAATGGCAAACCTCAGACATGTCATCACAATCCCCAACACACATGTCATTACAACTCGCACACATGAGCCATACCACAGCCATATCGCAACTGCCACCACCATCCCTACACATACAACAGCATGAGCAGCCAAAGGTGAGCCCGACATCACATGCAACACAGGAAGTGCACCACACATGTACACACACCACCACACTTGCATGCATGTGTACACCTCTGCCAAGTGTTGCACTGTTCAGACGGGCATCCATGTCACATCTGCCAATCAGGCTTCCACATACCGCTGTCACATGCATCCATGTTGCATCACTGTTGCACCCTTGTCAAATACACACACATGCACATGTACAAAGTGCTGATACATGCAGCCGAAAACAACATACATGCGTGACATCACGGACATGTCTACTTACATACACATTCATCCAAACATGTGTGCCCACACAACTGCATTTGGCATGCAAGCCTACACACACAAGCACCATCCGTGTTTCACACATTACAGCCCTCGCATGTGTCAGCCCCACGGCCCTGTACACCCCCAGCCATACTCGACCCCATACAAACAGATGTGCAACCTGCACACTACCGAATAATCACCACACGCACTGCTCACAATCAGGATGCATGTACACTCACCGCTCGACTCCAGACGGGTCTGCTTCTCTAGGACCTGGACGTGGAGCGCTGGGGATATGCATTCCAGGACCCTCATCTGTTCTTCCGACAAGTGGCCCCGGCGCCCCTTGGCATCCGCTGCCTTCAAGAGGCGCCGGGCCTTGTTCAGGGTCCTGGACCTGAAGTCCTCCCAGCGCTTCCTGACATGTTGTAAGTCGCGGATTGCCTCCCCGCGTTGATGGCAGTCACGATGTCAGTCCAGATCCGAGTCCGTCCTTCCTTGTCGGCGCAGGAACTTCCGAAGAGGGCATCATACTGCCCCAGGACTTGCCCCACCAGGACACCAACTTCGGTGGCACTGAAGCTGGTGCCCCTCTGCCTCTCTGGCCGGGGGTTGTCAGTGGTCACAGATGGTGTTTGCCCCGACATGACAACCCCAGAGGCAGGAGTGGGTGGGCAAATGAGTCCTGGGGCTGGGCTGTGGAGCGATGGAATCCCAGTCGGGAGTCGTCGGTTCCAGCAGGGGTGGTCACAGCAACAGCACCCCTGGCTGATGTGCAGGCAGCAAATGGCAGTGCACGTGGGCAGCAGGCAGTCAGGCAGCAGCAGATGACAGGTGGGAGCCTGCTCAGGGCTCTGGGGGGCAGTAGTTCGGCCTTCTGGGCAGGAGCGTGGTCTTCCGTGTGCATACGCGTGGCCAGCTTGATACGGAGTGATTTGGCACGTGAAAAATCTGCACGTCAGCTTGTAATTCGAGGAAAGGCCCTTAGCGCATAAGCGCGTCTGCACGCATACGCATTTTCATTGGACAGAAGGCCCCTCAAGCACAAGCACCCCTGTGACGTGACGCGTACAGACGTGCATGCGCATTTCAGCGCGCGTGAAAAACTGCACGTCCGCGTGTAATACGAGGAAAGGGCCATGCGCGTATGCACGGCAGCACGCATATGCGATGTCATTGGACCAAAGGCCCTTAGCGCGTAAAAGCGTCGCCAGCGTATGCGCGTCTATGAAGTCACGTGCACGTTGAATTGGGCACACGTTTGCAAATGTTGCGTGTTAAAAAAATGAAAGACACGTCCGAGTGTCAAAGCGTGTAATTGGTGGGTATGGGCCTAGCGCGTACACGCGGCAGTGACGAAGCGTGTAATTGGTGGAAATGGCCCTAGCGCGTACACGCCGCGTAAGTGACGCTGGACGTGTGGGCCTGTATAAATGGTACGTGTAGAACACCATTTCCTTGTACGTGCTTTTCGTGGAGAGCGAGTGGGTGAATTCTGTACTTCTTGTCGTTTCACACACGATTTACTTCACAGCGTTTCAAGTTCGTATTCCCTGTTACCTCTGACAGCTTTTTCTCTTTTTTCTCTTTTACTGGTTTACCTGGGCCTGTTCCCTCAAACAGTGTTCCCTTCTACTGTTGTCCTGTCTCCTCAGACAGCGTACAAATCTTCTTTTGGCGGGGGTGTTGCCAACCAAACGCGCTCCTTTTTCACGCTCTTTTACCTGGCAGACGCTGAGTCACTCACGTATCTAACATCTGTGCTTGCCCCGTGTGTCGCCTACCCCTTCAGAGGTCATTCTAGGCTGCGTGTGACACGCATATGTTCATTCTTGTGTTACTGGGTGCCACAGCGTAGTGCAGGTTTTTCTTTCTGCACACGTGGTCTAGGAGGGGTTGCGTGCACGTCATCTCCCTTTTTTGGGGCTCCTGTGCGTAGCGTGACCCGTCATCATTCCCCAGGGGTTACATTCAGCCTTGCTAGAGCACTAGGGTACAATTACCATCTGGTACCCAACCCCTTTGACCCCCAATTGCCCAGGACAATAGTTTACAGCCACTCCCATACGCACATTAACATCAGTGCCATGGCTGGGAGGCGAGGATTCCGTAAGGGTGGCAAAGGTGGAAGAGCCACAAGTGGTGGCCGTGGTGGATCCGGTAGGGGACGTGGTCGTTACTTGCAGGGTGAGCCTGTCCCCCATGTGTGGAGGACCAGTCAAGGGCACCCATAATCCCCCCCCTCCCGTTGAGGCTGATGTGGCTGACACCATCCATGCCCAGCCCTTGTTGGACCAGCCCATTGTGGCACCAGACCTGGCTGACTCCATGGCTGACTTCCAGGTCAGCAGGCCTATGACACGTGCGCTGGTGCACGTTGATGTCATCATGCCACGTGCATCTGGGGCAGCAAGGTCATCTGCTGCCCCAAGTAGGCAGGGCGGAGAGGCTGCAGGGGCAGCTGCGGCTCCATCTACCCTAGCTCTCACACACCCAGCCAGGACAGTGTCGGTCCTAGTCCATCCTGCTGACATTCCCCCTGACACCATTACACTTGAGCCAATGCCTGCACCAACTCCCATGCTGAGTGTGCAATCCCACACTCCTGATACAGAGTCCACCAGGGCTCCTGCCCCTAGTGTCCAGAGTGGTGCATGACACTCAGGATCACCACCACCTTCCAAGCGGAAGAGGAAGAGTGCTCGTCCGGCACAGGCTGATGCCCCAGACACGGCTACACAGTCCGGCCCGTCGAGGAAGCCCAGCTTCACGGATGACGAACTGAATGCACTTGTCGAGTATGTGTCCGCACATGATAACGAGATGGTCATTGTTGCAGGATCCAAGACCACACCTGCACAACGCCAGGCACACTGGCAGACCGTTGCGGACATCGTAAGTGCCCTTGGAATTGTGAGGCGCACAGCCAATGATTGCTATAAGCGCTGGAATGACCTAAAGCGCAGGGCAAAGTGTAAGCTGGCCTCAAGTCATGCCGCAACTCTAGTGACTGGAGGTGGGTCTCCAGTAGTAGACATGGAACTCACTCCACATGAGTCAGTCGCTGGGACCTACGTCACGGAGGAACAGATCCAAGGCGTGGGGGATCTGCCTGATTACGAGGCATTGCCTGGTGAGTGCACATGCATGTGTGTGTCATCCATGTGCATGGTGTGTGTGTGAGGGCTTCTGTTTGTGTGCCAGGTGAGAGTGTGTGCGCCTGAGTCATATGGGTCAGCCATGTGCTTCATGCAATACATCCTGCGCAGCTGCATTTGGCCATAGCAGTATCCCTTCTGCCAACAGTAGACATCTAGCCCAACTGCACGCCAGTTGCCCTTGGAGTGTCACCTTGCCACAACATTGTTGCTTATTTTTCACTGTTCATTCAGTCAGATTGTTTGCATTCCACCACTTTTACTAGGCATTTCGCAGTCCTCTAGTCACATGTCTGACATGGCTATGGTAAAGTGGAGTGACTTTGTTACCTGGATATCATTTGTTCACACATGTCCCTGTGCAATTGGACCATTTTGGACTGGCAGCTCCAAGAGAAAAATCTGACCTGTTTGAATTAGAAAAGCTATTACATGCGGGAACTGGACTGAATGAATAGGTGCTGCCCTCCTCTCCATCTTCACTCAATAGCAATGGTACATGCCATCTGTGTGATGGCATGTGTGTTTCACCTGGCAATCACAGGCCAATGTGTGATGCCACTGCCAGGCAGCATGCAGAAAATGTGTCCATCTTCCATCTTGGTGTCATCAATGTGTGCCATTTGCCTCCCCTTCATACGCAGTGAGGGTGCATGCATGGGAGGGTTTTAGTCATGTGGGACATGTGTCAATCAAGTACTGGTTCTCTTGCTTCTCAGCCCTCATTGTGTGCCATGGTGCTAATGCCCGTTTCCATTTCTTTGTTTTTATGTCTTTGCAGGGGAAGACGCACCTGATACTGCTGGGGTTGTGGAGATGGTGCAGACCCAGGAGGGGTCCGAGGGCCGACCAACCACCAGTGAGGGACGTGGTGTGGTGGTGGGTGAGAACCCACAAGTGCTGCAGGTCGTGCTCTCAAGGGGTGTCTCTGGCTGCACCTCCCCCGAGCTGTACTCAGGTGTTGATTCGGATGATGAGACATACGTGCTGTCGCAGGTGAGTGTTCCAGGGAGGGATTCTGTTCTGTCCCACCCACCTGCACAAGGGTCAGAACCCTCAATGGGGATGTCAGTGTTGGCAGCTACGCCTTTGGTGGTTACGGATGCAGGGTCACACTCCGCGACATCTGATCCTGTTCCTGGGCCAGCAGATCAGAGGGGGAATGCAGTCCTGCAGCCTCAGGCAGTGCCGGCACAGCAAGGCACAGTTCGCCTTGCCCCAGACAGGTGTGGTGCCCGCCGACGTGGTGGCCGTACGCCACCTGGCAATACCGCATGGGAGCAATCCATTTACGGTATGGCAACCCAACAGGCAGCATCATCCGAGATGATGGCTCAGGCCATGGATAGGGTGGCCACTTCCATTGTCCCCCCTGAAAGGCTGATGGAGCGACTACAGCAGGCAACTGACTCCATCTGCCAGTCACACAGGGAGGACATGTTGGCGTCCAACAGGGACAGGCGGGCGGCACTGGCGACTCTGCAGGAGGCCATCTCCATAGAGTCCCAGGGCCACAGGGAAGCCCTGAGGCAGGAGCTCCTTCACCTCAGGACAACTCTTGTTGAGCTTGAGGCTTCAACACACCAAAGGACAGAACAGCAGCTGGAGCGTCTCACCCGTACGCTCTCAGCTGAGATGCAGGCAACGAGGGCGGAGGTCCGGGCATCCCGTGAGTTGTTGCATGGGGACCTCCGCACACTCATCCTCCAGAACGAGACCTACCACACCTGCATGCTTGCAGCCATGGAGGAGCAGACTAGGGCCTTGCGTGGGCTGCCTCCCATAGTGCAACCACTGCACAGGGTGATAATAGCGACAGCAGTGATACTCCCACAATAGGGTAGCCGTGTGGGCCATGAGCCCATGGAGGTGTTTTTTTTTCCCAGGATCCACACAGGTGGGTTTTGGTGTGCACCCTGTCCTCGGACCTCCGGGGTGGCCTCCCCAACCCCCCCGGGCCCATCAATGGCCATTTTTGATTTTTTTTTTATTTTTATTTTTATTTTTAATTTTTTTTTCCCAATTTTTGTTGGGACAATTTGTTGCCTTCCGTGGTTCCTGTGGGCATACGCTGCATTGTGGCTGGGCACATGCAGGCTTGTCATATATTTGGTTCAGATGCTTGGGTTTGAGTCACACACACCCCTCCTGCTTCCTGTTTCCATGGGCTTGCAAAGGGTGTGCCCAAGTGACATTGACGTACATGGTGAAATTGGACTCCCACTACATGTGTGGGTAGTCTAGTCAATACTGTGTATACATTCCTAGTGCATATTGCTGTTGTGTTGTACACTGCATGTTACATTGATGTGTAACTCATCATCTGTGTCTACCTCCCAATTTGCAGGTCCCTTCCTCATGTCTACACAAGGCCCTCTAGTTTGGAGATGCGGTCCATGTTGGCAGCAGTGCACCTACAACTCTACATGGCGCCAACACTGCACAGTTGGTAGTGGTGGGAGTGCAGGCATTTCCAGGTGGTGAGACTACTAATTTATTACATTTGTGATGTCATGTTAATGGTAGTACCTGCTCAAGTTTGTTGTTGGTCCTGCATTACTGTGAGCATTTCAGGTGTTGCAAGTTTCAATTAGGGACACTGTACATTGTGACACTAGTGTCATGTTGTGGGGATTACTTTGTTTACCTGCAAATAGCATGACATGGCACGGTGTGTCGTGTGGCGGTGCTGGGGATGGGTTGGCTGACATGGCACTGTCCTCTTGTTGCATTTTGCAAGTGGGTATTCATTTTAGCTGCTTGAATGTGTTTCTTCACAAAACTGCATTGGTGGTGTCTGTGTGGGTAGGGATGCACACATTGTAACACTTCCAGGTGAACAATCTCAGGCTGATATGTTTTTCACGGTTGATTCTCCAGACATTCAGGATCAGTGTCAGGTTGAGTCATCATTGATTGTCAGATGGAATGTGCCAGGGCAGTGTGCACTCCACATGGGTGTGATTTCTATGTGAAGTAATTAGCCACTAGCTGTGTACGGGCTGCCTCCCCCTGTGCCCTTTCCCCTCCCATGCGCAGCGGCTGTGCATGTGGTTGGGGATGTGGGGCCACCACCATTTCCACGGCCAGGCCCCGGCGTGTTGCAACGTTGTGCAGGACACATGCTGCCACTATGATCCTGCACACTACTGGGGGAGCGTACAACAGCTGGCCGCCAGAACGGTCAAGGGAGCGAAAGCATGACTTTAGCACTCCGAATGTGCGCTCCACTATGCCCCGGGTTGTAATGTGGGCTGTGTTATATCTTACCTGGGGTGGCGTGGTGGGGTTCCGAATTGGCGTCATCATGTGGGGGCTGAGAGGGTAGGCACTGTCCCCTGTGGAGGTGGTGATTCGTATCATTGGTGGGGTTGTGACCTTGCTCAGTATCTGACATGCATGCATGTGCAGTGGCATTCATACTCACCAAGCAGCCATGTATCGCCATGCCGCCCAGCTTCTAGGTCCCGGCTTAGGGTGGACATTCGGTAAATGAAGCTGTCGTGGGTGGACCCGGGATAGTTGGCATATACTGAGGTGATGATTCCCTTGGCATTACATACTACCTGCACGTTGATGGAATGCCAGTGCTTGCGGTTCCTATAGATGTGCTCTGATGCCCTGGGGGGACGTAGAGCCACATGGGTGCAGTCGATGGCACCTAGCACTTTGGGGAATCGTGCCACACCGTAAAAATCCAGGGCGGCAGCATGCCTTTCTGCAGGTGTTCTGGGCAGGTATATGTGCCTGCGGACTGATGGGCGTGCAGTGATGATGTTCAAGACCTGGTGTAGGCAGCGTGACTGGGTGGCCTGTGATACCCCACCCACTATGGCACTTGTCCGCTGAAATGATCCAGTGGCTAAGAAGTGCAGTACATTGAGGACCTTCTCCAGGGGGCTGAGTGCTTGGGAGCACAGGGTGGGTGATGTGAGGTCATCCTCCCACTCACTCACCAGGTCCAGTATTATGTGTGGTGGAAACCTGTACCTCCCATACACCTGGTCATCAGGCATCCCGAAAAGGCTGGTTCTGGGTGTGAATATTCTGGCCCTGACTATCCTCCTCCTCCTCCTTTGGTAGCCCACGCCCACTGCTGCTAGGAACGGTATGTTCATCCTGGGTCTGAGCTTGTTATTTTGTTAGCGCGCAAATTTATGCGTTGCGCGTGTTGTAGGCGAGCGTGTGACCCGCGCACCCCTGAAATCCAGTACCCAGTCCAATAGCGTGTGGAAATTCCCGCGCACCCCGGGATACAGGTGCGCTGACGTACTTGCGTGTGTAAGTGCCCGCGCACCCCTGATATACACGTACATAGGCCAATCGCGTGTACGCGCACTTTTGTCCAATTACACGCGATGACACTCTGACGTGCTGTCCAATTACACGCGATGACACTCTGACGTGCAGTCTTTCCACGTGTGCCTTGTCATCACGTGCTGTGTGGGAAACACCCGTGCGGGTCACATCACAGACGCGCTTACGCGCTGAGGGCCTTTGGTCCAATAGAATCGCGTATGCGTGCTGACGCGCTTACGCGCTAAGGGCCTTTCCTCGAATTTTACGCTGACGTGCAGGATTTTCACGTGCCAAATCACTCCGTATCAAGCTGGCCACGCGAAAACACACGGAAGACCACGCTCCTGCCCAGAAGGCCGAATTACTGCCCCCCAGTGCCCCGAGCAGCCTCCCACGTGCCATCTGCTGCTGCCTGCCTGCCTGCTGCCACCGTGCCCTGCCATTTGGTGCCTGCACATCAGCCATCTGCAGGGGTCCAGTTGCTGTGTCCACCCCTGCTGGAACTGAAGACTCCCGACTGGGATTACATCGCTCCACAGCCCAGCCCCAGGACCCAGTTGCCCACCCACACCTGCCTCTGGGGTTGCCATGTCGGGCACTTCCACATCTGGCACCAGTGGCAACCCCAGGCCAGAGGGGCAGAGGGCCACCAGCTTCACTGCCACCGAAGTTGGTGTCCTGGTGGAGCATGTCCTGGGGCAGTATGATGCCCTCTTTGGATCGTCCCGCGCCAGCAAGGAAGGACGGGAGAGGATCTGGGCCGACTGTGTGGTTGCCATCAACGCGGAGGGGGTGGCAACCCGTGACGTCCAGAAGATCAAGAAGCGCTGGGAGGACTTGAGGTCCAGGACCCTTGTGAAGGCCCGGCGCCTCGTGGAGGGGGGCCGGGGCCGCATGAGTTCCATCCAGATGAGGGTCCTGGAACGCGTACGCCCAGCGCTCCACGCCCAGATCCTTGAGAGGGAGACCCGTCTGGAGTTGAGCGGTAAGTGTCCAAGCATTGCTGTGTGAGACAGGGCATGTTGCGGTGTGCTGGTTCTCTGATACTTGCCTGTATGTGTGACATAGGCCATGTATGCATGTATGTGTGCAGGGACATCATGGTGATGCATGTGCGACCAGTGATGTGTGAACCACATGGTTGTTGCATGTGTTTAAATGCCACATGGGGAGCCCTATGCAGATTTTAGACATGAGAGCATGCCAGTCTCTGTTCCTGGACATGGGTGGGGGTGAGGGATGGGTGCTGATGGCAGGTACATATATGGTAGCCATGTCTGTGTGCCTGACCTGCGTGTCTGTGACTTGTGCATGCCATGGATGCATGACACAGGTGTGTGACAATGCACAGATTCACTGATGCAGCCTAGTTACCCTTGTATCCGCTGTGTTTGGGGTGTATGGGGCCAGATGGATGTGACTGAGGTGAAGTGTGTGCATGTGATAGGCATGACCCATGATGCATGTGAGTTCCATATCATTGTATGTTTCAAGAGTCCATTGGACATGTATGGAAATGTCCATGGCATGCACCATGCCTGTTACTGTGTGTGTTTTGCCTGGACTGACCCATGTGTTGTGGAGGTACATGATGGAAGTGTACTTTGACAGTGGTACTCATCTGCTATTGCTTCCTGTCTAGGGGACCATTGTACAGTACCCTGATGCTTGTGTTCTTTGTCTCCCTCTACGCAGCGGCTAGTGAAGAAGAGGGCGGAGACGGCGCTGTGGAGCAAGGCGGCGGGGATGCCCCCACGGCTGCAGCGGAAGGGGTGGGTGAGCCCCCACAGGGGCCTGCTACGGTGGAAGACGGTGAGGAGCCATCCAGGTTGGTGGTTTCCACAGAGGAGGAGGAGGCCGCCACAGGGGCACACATGGGGCCTGGTGGGGGCATCCCTGCTGGTGCAAGTGGTGCAGTCCAGGGCCAGGGGCAGGAGGCAGCACAGGTCAGCGTGGAGGGGCCTGTGCATGTCGCTGTCCCTGACCCTGTGAGTGCACCACCATGCACCAGCAGGGTTGCCCCGTCCTAGGCCCGTCCGCAGGTAGAGGGAATGTCCATGTCACCTGACTCCCCTCCACCTGCGGACGAGGGGGACCCATGTCCGTATGGAGAAGGTCCTGATTGGGGTTGCGATGCGCGCGGGTGCAATTCATGATGACGTGCGTGCTTCCCGGGAGGAGCATGCACATCATCACGAAGAGCACCGTGCCGACGTGGCCCAATTGGGATCTTCCATGTTCGGGGGTTTCCTGCATGTGTCGGCCAATCTGGCGGCCCTCTCCTCCTCTGTGGAGGCTATACGCCAGTCGTTCTCCTTGCCGTCTTCCGGCCCAGATGCCACCAGGGCCCCCTGTGGACCTGCCCTGACCTATGCAGCCAGCTCGGTGGGGATCCCATCCCTGCCACAGTCGGGAGTCGGAGGTCAAGCAGGGGTGGACACCACAGCAACTGTACCCCAGCAGATGGAGGATGTGCCGGCATCATCAGGCAGGGCACGTGCACGACGGCGTCGGTGGATTCCATCAGCCTGGATGCCGTCGTGCTGGCAGAGGCAGTTGCGTCGGAGGCAGCAGCAGAGTCAACGTGGGAGGCATCATGGCTCGGGGCCATCAACATCGGAGGGGCAGGCATCGGCCGGAGGGCAGGAGGACCCAGGACAGGAAGTGTCTTCCGTGTGGCTGCGGTTGGGCCAGCAGATAGGTGCGGAGCGGCGGCGGGCGGAAGAGGAGCGGCTCACGATGGTCAGGGCGGAGAACTCCATGCGGAGGGCCCTGAGGCGGGCCGAGTGCCTCGAGGCAATCCGCAGGGGGTTGGAGGAGCAGATGGCGTCGTCCCTGCGGACCCTCGGGGCCATGGAACAGGACCGCCTCCGGGACATAGACGAGGAGTTTGATGATGCCCTGGCCCGGAACACTACGGAGTGAGCCGCTGGAGTTGCCCGCCGCCTTTGTATATAGTTCTTTAGTTTTAGGTTTCATTTGTTTATTCTTATGATTTGGAGTCGACGGACACAGCTCCACTTTTTGTATATGGTTGCTTTTTTGTTAGGGTTTTTAGTAGGTTTCCTTTGTTCAGTTGGGCTCATGGACCCTTGGATATTTTGTACATAGTTCTTCATTGATTGTTTTATTTTTTAATTTTATTTTTTCTTCTCCATGGAGCAATGGTGTTTGGATTTTATTTTTTTTCTGTCGGATTGATTTCATTTTTAATGTGACTTTGAAGTACATTTTTTGGGGTTTTGGTGTTTTTCATTTTTTGGGACAGACATGCACCTTTTCTTTTTTTCATTTGCATTGTAGTTTGTTTCATTTCATTTGCATTCATATTTTTTTAATACATTTTTGTTTTCATACTTCACTGTGTGGTATCATCTCATTGGTTTCATGCATGTCATGTTGGGTGTTTTCAAAATCATTTGCAACCATTGTGTGTGACAGACATGGGTTCATTTGCTTTATGTACGTTGGGGGTGTAACATGTAATTTTCATTTCCATGTGGGTGAATGGGTTACTTGGTAGGGCCTTTTGGCTGTGGAGGCTGACCATTACGCACATGGTTGGTGATTGTGAGGACCTGGGTGCAGGGGGACATGAGTGGGGGCCTGGTGGAGGGTGCCCCTGCACTGCTGGGGGGTGGGGGTGGTGGGAGACATGAGTGGGGACCTGGTGGAGGGTGCCCCTGCACTGCTGGGGGGTGGGGGTGGTGGGAGACATGAGTGTGGGCCTGGTGGAGGGTGCCCCTGGATGCTGGGGGGTGGGGGTGCAGGGGGACATGAGTGGGGGCCTGGTGGAGGTTGCCCCTGCACTGCTGGGGGGTGGGGGTGGTGGGAGACCTGAGTGGGGGCCTGGTGGAGGCTGCCCCTGGATGCTGGGGGGTGGGGGTGATAGGGGACATGAGTGGGGGCCTGGTGGGGGCTGCCCATGGTGGCTGGGGGTTGGGGGTGGGTGGGAGACATGAGTGGGGGCCTGGTGGAGGCTGCCCCTGCACTGCTGGGGGGTGGGGGTGGTGGGAGACATGAGTGGGGGCCTGGTGGAGGGTGCCCCTGCACTGCTGGGGGGTGGGGGTGATAGGGGACATGAGTGGGGGCCTGGTGGGGGCTGCCCCTGGTGGCTGGGGGGTGGGGGTGGTGGGAGACATGAGTGGGGGCCTGGTGGAGGATGCCCCTGCACTGCTGGGGGGTGGGGGTGGTGGGAGACATGAGTGGGGGCCTGGTGGAGGGTGCCCCTGCACTGCTGGGGGGTGGGGGTGATAGGGGACATGAGTGGGGGCCTGGTGGGGGCTGCCCCTGGTGGCTGGGGGGTGGGGGTGGTGGGAGACATGAGTGGGGGCCTGGTGGAGGGTGCCCCTGCACTGCTGGGGGGTGGGGGTGATAGGGGACATGAGTGGGGGCCTGGTGGGGGCTGCCCCTGGTGGCTGGGGGGTGGGGGTGGTGGGAGACATGAGTGGGGGCCTGGTGGAGGGTGCCCCTGCACTGCTGGGGGGTGGGGGTGGGGGTGGTGGGAGACATGAGTGGGGGCCTGGTGGGGGCTGCCCCTGGTGGCTGGGGGGTGGGGGTGGTGGGAGACATGAGTGGGGGCCTGGTGGAGGCTGCCCCTGCACTGCTGGGGGGTGGGGGTGGTGGGAGACATGAGTGGGGGCCTGGTGGGGGCTGCCCCTGGTGGCTGGGGGGTGGGGGTGGTGGGAGACATGAGTGTGGGCCTGGTGGGGGCTGCCCATGGTGGCTGGGGGATGGGGGTGGGTGGGAGACATGATTGGGGGCCTGGTGGAGGCTGCCCCTGGTGGCGGGGTGGTGGGGGTGATAGGGGCCATGAGTGGGGGCCTGGTGGGGGCTGCCCCTGGTGGCTGGGGGGTGGGGCTGGTGGGAGACATGAGTGGGGGCCTGGTGGGGGCTGCCCCTGGTGGCTGGGGGGGTGGGGGTGGTGGGAGACATGAGTGGGGGCCTGGTGGAGGCTGCCCCTGCACTGCTGGGGGTGGGGGTGGTGGGAGACATGAGTGGGGGCCTGGTGGGGGCTGCCCCTGGTGGCTGGGGGGTGGGGGTGGTGGGAGACATGAGTGGGGGCCTGGTGGAGGGTGCCCCTGGTGCCTGGGGGGTGGGGGTGGTGGGAGACATGAGTGGGGGCCTGGTGGGGGCTGCCCCTGGTGGCTGGGGGGTGGGGGTGGTGGGAGACATGAGTGGGGGCCTGGTGGAGGGTGCCCCTGGGGGGTGGGGGTGGTGGGAGACATGAGTGGGGGCCTGGTGGAGGCTGTCCCTGCACTGCTGGGGGGTGGGGGTGATAGGGGACATGAGTGGGGGCCTGGTGGGGGCTGCCCATGGTGGCTGGGGGGTGGGGGTGGGTGGGAGACATGAGTGGGGGCCTGGTGGAGGGTGCCCCTGGTGGCTGGGGGGTGGGGGTGGTGGCCGACATGAGTGGAGGCCTGGTGGAGGGTGCCCCTGCACTGCTGGGGGGTGGGGGTGGTGGGAGACATGAGTGGGGGCCTGGTGGAGGGTGCCCCTGGTGGCTGGGGGGTGGGGGTTGTGGGAGACATGAGTGGGGGCCTGGTGGTGGGTGCCCCTGGTGGCTGGGGGGTGGGGGTGGTGGGAGACATGAGTGGGGGCCTGGTGGGGGCTGCCCCTGGTGGCTGGGGGGTGGGGGTGATGGGAGACATGAGTGGGGGCCTGGTGGCGGGTGCCCCTGGTGGCTGGGGGGTGGGGGTGATAGGGGACATGAGGGGGGACATGGTGCGGGCTGCCCCTGGTGGCTGGGGGGTGGGGGTTGTGGGAGACATGAGTGGGGGCCTGGTGGTGGGTGCCCCTGGTGGCTGGGGGGTGGGGGTGGTGGGAGACATGAGTGGGGGCCTGGTGGGGGCTGCCCCTGGTGGCTGGGGGGTGGGGGTGATGGGAGACATGAGTGGGGGCCTGGTGGAGGGTGCCCCTGGGTGCTGGGGGGTGGGGGTGCTGAGTGACATGAGCAGGTGTGCAGGGTAGTCCCCTGTGGTGTGTGCTGCCTGCAGGGGCCGTGGAGGGTGTACAGGGAATACCTGGGAGCACACAGCCAAATCGCGTGTAGAATTTCCCACGCACAACTGAAATCCACGTACCCTGACAAATAGCGTGTGGAACTTCCCGCGCACCCCTGGAATCCACTTACCCGGCCAAATCGCGTGTGGGACTTCCCGCGCACCCCTGAAATCCACGTACCCGCCCAAATCGCGTGTGGAACTTCCCGCGCACCCCTGAAATCCACGTACCCTGACAAATCGCGTGTGGAACTTCCCGTGCACCCCTGAAATCCACGTACCCGGCCAAATCGCGTGTGGTACTTCCCGCGCACCACTGAAATCCACGTACACGGCCAAATTGCGTATGGAACTTCCCGCGCACCCCTGGAATCCACGTACACGGCCAAATTGCGTGTGGAACTTCCCGCGCACCCCTGTAATCCACGTACCCTGCCAATTCGCGTGTGAGACTTCCCGCGCACCCCGGTATACACGCACACGTATTTTTTGTCAGCGGGTGTCCGTGTTTGTGGGTACCCCTTTGCACGTCATTTGTCCTGGAGGGCCACAGTATAGGACATTCATCATGGCTGTATATAGGTGCTGTTTGTTGGCGCACCTTTTGGCGCACATTTCTTACAGGCGCAGAGACGCTACCGCCTGCTTTCTTGTGGCGGTCGTGTTTGTGCCTGTACGCTGGTTTGGGCGTGCGCTTTTTTCCCCTATTCTATTCCATGAATACGTGTTGTAGGCAAGCGTGTGGGCGTTCCGCGCACTTGTACCCTGTACTTCCCCCGTGACGCCCACATTTTGGCAAGTTGTTCCCCATTCCGAGTGTTACGCCCCGTGTTCCGCCTACTTTTGTTGCGTGCGCCGCGCTATGTGCGATTTTCGCTGTGGCCTGTGCGATTTTCGCTGTGGCCTGGCGCACGCAGTTAGATGGCCTGTGCGCTAACGTGCGTGCGATTTTCGCTATTCCACTGCGATTCGCACGTTTTTTGGCCACTTGCGCCGCGCTAATTATTCCATGAATCGGCCTGTTAGGCGATCCCAAGAATCGCGAGCGTAGCAGAGACCGTATGAGAAGCGGTTCGCCGCAGGAGCAACAGCTGAGCCACGAGCCAACTAACAACACAGAAGAGCTTCTTCCCTCACAGCAACAAGACTCCACGTGTAGCAAGCAGCGGCAAACGCATAGAAAAGCAAGTTTCCTCGCGAACAGTCTCATTAAGGCAGAAGAGAACAGATTGACAGCCTGGTGCAGCCACACACCCCAAAAACAAACAAAAAAATTAAGATTACTTATAGAATACTGAGCATCACACTAGGAGCAGTGGGCGTGTTAAGACACCTGATTAAGTTACTCAGGCGCACAGATTAAGAAATGTCTGAATTTGAGTGGAGCGAGGAGGAACAGCCTCTGGACCTCGCTGCCCGCTTCAAAGAAGTGCTGCGGAGCTCCCTAGTCGATGCTGCGGCGCAGGGGGTGAGACCCCTACAAGAAAGACTGGAGACGCTAGAAGCTATGCTCACGCAACCCAATGAAAGCACCAAGGTGATGGAGCGCACACCCACAGAACCCTCAGGAACAGGGTCAAAGGGGAGTAAACGAGCCCGCAAGAGGAAATCCTCTGAC
Organism: Ambystoma mexicanum; assembly: GCF_040938575.1. NCBI lineage: Eukaryota > Metazoa > Chordata > Amphibia > Caudata > Ambystomatidae > Ambystoma > Ambystoma mexicanum. The sequence continues at coordinate 317,442,551 of NC_090926.1, forward strand.
GACCCCCAGGGCCCTTTGGACGGGGCAAAAGAAAAGGCCCCAGAGGTTGCCGACGCCTTCGCAAAGCTTAAAGAGGCTTACCTACAGCGTCAGGAAGTGCCTGACCTCATGACCCCCATTCCAGGGGAAGATAATGCAGGAGATGACCCAGGCTCGGAAGAGAAGCCAGCAGGAGACCTTTCCTCGCAAGAGGGAGAGGAAGTCACACAGGAAGAATGGGCTAAGACCAGCGGAGGTAAAAGAGCCCGTAAGGAGAAGCATCTCCAGGAGGTACAGGAGGACATGTTAGACCCAGATAGTATCCGGAACCCAAGGTCCACGGAGTGGCAACCATCCACTAGGGTGGCCCAATACATGACAGTGAGACTACGCAAGCCCCTCGATAAAGAGGTGAGGCAACACCTGCGTGTGGAATGTCCTCGCCCGGACCTCCCAGGGAAGGTGGCAGAGACCCCCGAGCTGGACCCCAAGATGCTGACATTCGTGTCAAAAACCAGAAAGGATCCCTGCATGGGTATCGACAAGTCATGGAGGAGCTGCCAGGAGAAAGTACTAGACTTGGCAGGGCCCCTCGCAAAGATCATGGATCTAGCGGAGAGGGCGAAAGACACAGGGGAGGAAGTGGATCCCGATGCACTAGCCGGCTGGGCACAAAGAGCGGTGTGTCTTTTAGGAAACGCAAACTGCGCAATTGCATCGGAGAGAAGGAGAAGCCTGTGTCATGACCACTGTGAGGGGGATCCCACCAGAACCCTGAGGGCCTTAAAACCACTGAAAAATGGTTCCTGGAGCCAGTCCTGGCGCCTTTGGGAACAGGCTCATATGTAGGAAGGGAGGGCTGTTCAAACTAGGTCTCATTTATGTACATGGGCCTTTAAATCCAACATGGAAGCACCCACACAGTCTAGTTCTAAGAACCAAGCCATAAGGTCTAGTGTTTTGGGTGTGGCAGGCCTGGAACTACTTTCCCTGGTACTACTTTACCTGGGCTATATGAACCACACCCTGACTGCAGAACACGCTTCGTGTTATTCTGCAACCCACAGCGTGATGCTCACCATGTCCAGCTCCTGGTCTTCAGCATCTTCCTGTAATCCTGCAAGAACAAGATTATTCTGTTTTACCTGAGAAAACACCATCCAGCACTCAGCATCTCAACTGGGCTGCAATCTGTGGAAACCGAGAGAAGAAGAAACATCACTCACCTGTGAGTACTAGCTTAAGGACTTCTGGTGAACCGCTACCACAGCTGCTGTTCGAACATTGCAACCTGCAATAACGAGAAAGGGAAAAACAATATTAGAACGTGTGCTTCCAAAACATTGAATTCCATCAGTCTTACCTGAATTCCATCGCGCTACGCCACACTTCCATCCGGAGCACCACAGCAACATCTGCAAAGGAAAAGAGACATATTCAGGTTCGCTTTCAATATTAAACAACCGCACATCGCTGTACTTGCCTTAACGGATTCCGGGGGCTTGTTTTTCATCGCGCTCTCATCCACTCGCAGCACCACAGTGGCCTGTGAGGAGAAGAAGAAGAAAACATAGGTTAGCTTTAAAAGACAATAAAGGCTGCATTTTTTCTCTTACATAGAAAACGTGCCTCTCCATCCGGCACGCCCGCATCAAGACCTTCACACCCGAAAAGGAGGAGATAAAGACATTAAAGAATTCCCACCATAAACAGAACAAAGACTTACAATTAACAGACCTACCTGCCTACCAGCAGATTCGGAGTCACAGCAGGCCTGGGCCCAAGGAAGGCGTACTGCACCAGTGAAGCAACTCGGGCAGCTCGCCAACAAACGTCAAGCGCCCCTGCACAAGAAACGCAGGACGGATAGCTCACCCTACAAATAACTAAGATTCCTTATTCAGCACTGGGCAACTATGCATCCAGAGTTCCAGATCTCAGAGCCTTCCAGACGCCCCCGGGGATATCATGTGAGCGTAACAGCCTGCTTTTAAAGATTGACCCGAAACTGAGCGATCTGGCATCCTACGAGGCCGGAGAAGCAGCTCAAGGGTTCCTCTTCGGGGGGAGACTTTTGGGAAAGAGGTGGGCCGATTCGTCGGTACCTATACCTCCTTAGAAAAGGCACAAGCATCCATTCGAGAAATGTTTCCAAACAGAGTTTCTGGTGGGACCGGCCGCTTCAGGGGTCGTGCAGCCGGTCGAGGTCAGGGAGGAAGAAGACCCTTAAACCCCAGAGCACAATACTGGGGAAAATAAACAGCAGGACACCTTCTTCCCATCCAGAGGGCGTTTCCCAAGAGGTCGCAGGCAGGCCCAGAGGATCAGGACGAGGTCAAGGATTAACCCCAATTGAGAGCTATAATATACCCTCCAGTAGTGAGGAGGACGCGCATGTTTTGGAAGAATTGGCACAAGCTTTCCAACGATGCTTGGATATTGCAAACCATCAGAGGTTTGCGGCTGGATTTTATAGAGCCACAAGTCCAGCTGTACTGGCCACACCAGAAAAGCTTAGCACGAGCAGAGCAGAAGTGTCTAGACAGCGAGCTAGCGCAGTTAGAACGAAAAGGCGCGATAGAGAGATGCACAACGATTCCCAAATTTGTGAGCAGTATGTTTGTGGTACACAGAAAGGAGAAAATCCGCCTTGTTATAAACCTCAAGGAACTGAACGGGTGGATTGTGTACCGACACTTTAAGATGGAGGGCATCCATCAGCTCAGAGACTCTCAGAGAGGGAGACTGGCTGACACGATTAGACCTAAAGGATGTGTACCTAACCATTCCTAAACAAGAGGAGTACAAGACATTCCTAGCTTTTCGCTGGAGCGGACTGCTCTGGCAATTCAGGGTAATGCCCTTCGGTCTTGCATCCACACCCTGGGTGTTCACAAAATTGATGAAGCCAGTAGCGGCAGCGATTCGAGAGAAGGGTATCAGGCTGATATTTACCTAGACGATCTACTGCTCCTAGCAGAAGATCGAGAAGCGTTAGTCTACCAGACAAGATGGTTGCAGGGCCTACTGGAGTCACTGGGGTTTCTAGTGAATCTAGAGAAGTCAGATACCACGCCAGCACAGAGACTAGATTTCCTGGGATTTGTGTTAGACACCAAGAAAGCTACATTAGAACATCCTGCTCGGAAGATGAGAGATATCAAAAGAGAGATCTGGTCAGAGTACTGGCGAGAATAGTGGGATTATTGGCAGCATCCATTCAATCCATATTCCCAGGCCCTTTACACTATTGAGCACTGCAGAGGCTGAAGATAAGACACTTTCAGCAAGGCTTGAGATATCATCAGCAAGTACCATTGGATGAAGAATCCATTACAGAGCTGGAATGGTGGTTGAAGAATATGGACGCCTGGAATGGGCGCGCCATCTTTGGAGGCCGACCAGACCTAATAATCGAATCAGACGCCAGCCATAGAGGATGGGGAGACAGATGTGGGGATCTGGAGACCAGAGGAAAGTGGAGCGAAGAAGAGCTTCGCCTCCACATAAATTGTCTGGAGCTCCTAGCAGGCTCATTTGCGATCAAGGCATTTACAAGAGGAAAGATGAAGTTGTTCGTACTGCTGAAAATGGACAACATATCTGCAGTCCGATACATAAATCATCTAGGAGGGACGAAATCCAAGTTGCTAGAAGAGCAAGCGAAGGACTTATGGCATTTCTGCCTACAGTCAGGGACATCGGTGACGGCAGAATACCTGCCTGGAACCTTGAACGTGGTGGCAGACTGGAACTCACGATACCTAACGGACTCCAGCGTCTGGAAGCTAGATCCAGCAGTGTTTCAGATTCTGAACACGAGATGGGGCCCAGTGCACATGGACCTCTTTGCATCCCGGCTCAATGCGCAGACAAGGGAATATTTCAGTTGGAGGCTACACCCGGGTGTGCAGGGGACCGATGCTTTCCTACAGGATTGGACGGGCTGTCCGCACTATGAACCCCCCCCCCCTCGTGATGTTGAGCAGAGTTCTAGTGAAATGTCGGAGGGAGAGAGCGGAATTGATTTTAGTAGCACCATTGTGGAAATCGCAGGTGTGGTTCCCAACGTTGATGGAGCTGACGACAGACTTCCCAAGTCCTCCCCGAAGGAGACCAACTGCTCACGGACCCAGCTGGGTTGTGTCATCCTCTGATTGTGAGAGGGACACTCCCACTTGTCGCGTGCAGCATATCATGAGATGCTGGGAGCTGCTGGGGATTTCGGCTCAAGCTGCAGAGGTTATCGCTGAATCCTGGGCTCCATCCGCTAGGAGGAGCTATGACGCAGCTTGGGCCAAGTGGACAAGCTGGTGCAAAGGGAGAAGTTTTCATCCCGTTTCAGCTCCTGTAGTAGCGATATTAAATTTCTTAGCGCAATTACTGCAGAACAGGAAAGCGTTTCGTACAATAGGAATGCACAGGTCAGTGATTTCAGCTGGACACCTGCCAATTGAGGGAGTCCCAGCAGGGGAACGCCCAGCAGTGCTGAGGCTCATCAAAGGAGCTAAGTACAAAGTACCCCCGAAGCCTGAGTATAATACAATGTGGGATGTGACAGCGGTTCTCCGCTTGTTAGGAGATTGGCCAACGAATAGGTATCTATCTCTGAAACAGCTGTCAGGCAAACTGGCAATGCTTTTATGCCTGATATCTTGTAAGAGAGTGTCAGACATTAGGGCACTGGAAATGAACAGGCTATCCTTTGGACCAGAAGGAGTGACCTTCTCAGTAGCTAAGAGGACTAAGACAGAGACGATGACAGTCCATTACCCCTATTTTCCGAGTAAGACTAAATGGTGTGTAGCAGAATGTGTTAAGGAGTATGAGGAGGGAACAGCAGAGAGCAGGCCTGCAGGCACGACTCAGTTGTTAATAGCGTGTAGGAAACCCTTTCATGCGATTATGACAGCCACCATTGCAAGATGGGTCAAAGAGGTGATGCTAGCAGCAGGTGTGAATGTAGGAATGTATGGAGCGCATTCAGTGAGAGGAGCGATGGCCTCCATAGCTTTATGACAGGAGTATCTCTAAGGGAGATCATGCTAGCAGCAGATTGGTCGAGTGATCCTACATTTAAAGAATCTTACTTTAAACCAACTGAAAGTTTGGCAGTAACAGTGTTGAAGCTTTGAACAAGCATAATGCTCCCCTCCAGTCTTGTCATAGAATAAAGATTACCCCTGCTAACTGTGCAGGGAGTATTAATTCTGCTAAAGACTAGGAGGCGATCATGTATTGTATAATAAGTGATATAAATGTATGGATTGGGACACTACATGGTATTGTATGTATGTTCCCTAGGGGAAGAGCAGAAGAATAGCTGAGAACAGAGGAGAGGAGCATGTTAGCTTGAGGAGCCGAAAGGGCAACGGCTGTTAAATTGTCAAGTTCAGAGTCTTCGCACAGTTGGCGGGACAGTGTTATGGATTTGATTGGACAATTTAGAGCACGTAAAAGCAGAGGAGGAGCCCAGGGACAGGAAGTATCTCATGGCTGTGCTGGAAGGAGATGGACTACAGAGACTATGGGGATTGTAGTTTTAAGATAGAAAATTTACTGTTGAGCACTTTTCAGAGTTGTCACATATAAGTTTGTTGAACTGCTGAGTAGTAGTAATGAAAGAAGTTAAAGCATAATGCTCGCCTCCTAGTCTTTAATAGAATTAATACTCCCTGTGCAGCTAGCAGGGGTAATCTTTATTCTTAATGCATGTTGCGTTCCAAAAGCGAGCACAATCTCTCGGACTGAAAATACGCTGCATGAAATACAGTTGCAGCAATCTGTGCTGCATTCACGAGTGATTTGTAATTATAATGAAAACTCAGGCAAATACAAACAGTAAGCAATGCCCAATACGCACAAGCAATCTGTCTAGAGATGAGAGCCAATACACATTACCAAGTGGTTTAAGCTGTGCAATACAAGAAGGCATATGCTATAAATCTAGAGACTCTTGCTGGCCCTATGGGTGCTGTACAACCATTAGCAACAATTCCTGCAAAAATGAAAGGCAATGAACTTATGATATGTATAGGAAAGCCGGGTAGATAAGACAGGGCTAACATATACAATTATGTGTTTGCAGTTTTGCAAGACATGACGAAAGAAAAGGAAATGAAAAATTGGGGTTGAAATGAAAGAAAACCAAATAATCTGAATCGGATACAACCAATATTATCAGGTCAGTACTCAATAAAAAATAAAAAAAGGAATCTGTTCTCTTAAAGGAGTAGTCCAGCTAAAAAATGTATTTAAAAAATAGATAGGCAACATTAAAAAAAAAATACTAGCACTTTTTTTTAAAACTTCCTATGTAAAATTTTGAGCTATTCAAGCTCAAAATTCGCAAAAGCAAGCACATGGGCGCATCCATTTTGTGAAATGGATACCCGCCTGTGCTGGCTTTTGCTTTTGCGGCACTAATGAAGGAAAAGCCAGCCAGCTGTAGTAAACAAAAACTACCGCTGGGTATTTTTTTTTAATGTTGCCCATCTATTTTTTAAATAACATTTTTAGCTGGACTACCCCTTTAAAATAAGAATGTGAAGCAAAATAGACATGGAAGTAAAACAACATGTCTTTCCACAGGCAGATTGTATCAAGAAGATATCTGCACAGTCAAGATAAAAAGAATTCATGTTGACAACCAAGCCCAAGTCCGAATGTTTTGGTTAATCAGGTCAGTGCCCACCACTATGAAACAACATACTAAAGTCAAGATCACATACATCATATCCTTTTTTAATTATTTGTTTTATCTGTATTTTAGTGCAAAAGACACCGAGTTATCTAAAGGGGTCCAGTGATTGAGTTACATACAAAGAAATCTGCTCGTCCTGAAGAAGGCCTAATATTATACAGAGAAAGCGTGTTAGAGATAACACCTAATAGAGGAAAAAGGCCAAAACATATGTAGACCATCTATGAGGCATAATTTAAGTACCTCATTATCTGAGAACATAGGTGTAGGTTCTCCACGTATTCAACAATTGTTCTTGACTTAAATATGATAACATAAGAAGCATGTTGAAAATATGACTGTTTCGATAATGTGGTCATTGTCCTATATGATGAATTTTAGAAAAGTGCTTTACATGTCCTACTAAAGAAATCAAGTCACGTACTAACCCCACTGAAAAATGTCTTCTTCTTTTGCTAAAAAGCTGATAATCTCAGTTTTTTATAATATAACTATTTGTTTTTACTTGTGTTTAAATGTATTGAATAAACTATTTTTGTAATAATTATGTGTTCAAAGGAAGTTGTATGTTGATTGACCGTGATTTGACACAAACTCATAACGGTTAAACAGTGGCACACAAACTCAATCAAACGGACAAAGGGAGGGGGTAGTCAGTCTTTGCTCTCTTTACACACTGCAGACTTGAATGACACCAACCAGTCCTGGAGCTGAGAAGCATGGAGAATTTCTCACGTTGTCACCATTTTGAATGTATCCTTCCTCAGGAACTTGTTAAAGGCCCTGAGATCCAAAATGGGACAAAGTCCTCCCCCTTTCTTAGGTACGAGGAAATACCAGCCGATCCTCTCTGTTCTAGAGGTACTTCCATGGGACCCTCCAATCACAAGGCTAGCAATTTCTCCTGAAGCTCCTGTTGTGGCTGTGAGGGAGGGGGATTCTGCCTGGGGGTTTCCTTAAAAATATCACAGTACCCTCCCCATTTGACGAGCTGCAAGGCCCAGGCATCGTAGGGTATCGCCTGCCACTGGAGCAAGTGATCGCCATTGTGTCCGTTAACTGAGGAAACGTGGGGGTAGAACTGAAAGCAGCTTCGTGGGCTGTGCCACCCAGTCTGCGGGCCCCTAGAGGCTCTGCTGCCCCTGCCAGAAAACATCTATGCCCTTGGCTGGTTTGCAGGAGTTTACCTCCTGTAACTCCTTCCTCTGGAAGAGAAACTGAAAGAAGGTTTGGGCCGTTGTTGCACAGCCGGGCCCAGAGACCTGGCACCTAGTTCAGAGTCTTTCTCTAGCGACTCATCGGCCCTAGGGCGAAATAAGTGTGGAACAAGGCTTCTGCTGAAGGATGGAAATGGGGTCGGCGATGGCCGCATTAAAAGGCATTGCACTTTCTGTCGGTGGCCCTTTGTCCAAAATGTTAATTAGGTCGTAAACTGACAGGGCTTAGCCAGGGTGCACAGGCTAGGGCGTCTACCACCCTGTCGACTGTCATGTCGTATTGGGCATTAGCATGACCATAAGGGTGTTCATGCTGAGTATCCTAGTCAGGTGAAGTGTCTAGGCCACTAGCATCCTGTAGCCCTTTTGCCGAGGTAGGCCAACCCTGTACTGGCTCGAAGCCAAAGGGCACCTGATCCCCGTCATCATCCAAGATTGACCCATCATCTTGAAAAAAGACGATTGAGACGGGGACAAAAGAACTGTTGCATATCTGTATCGACTCCGATGGTTCGGTACTAGATGGCGCTGATAGCAACATCTTTGATGGCACAGTCGACTTAGTAACAGTCGGCACCGAGCCCAAAGGCGTCAAACCTGATGCTTTCTCCTTGGAACTGGGAACACTGGGCCCAACTGGAACCGCTGGGGCCTGCTGCGTCAAGGCGGATGCCATACCACCAGTGGCCATTTTGAGCATTTGCTCTTTATAGGCCTCCCACTCAGCCCTTGATGTACTCTGGCTCAATTGAGACTTACCCCGATCTTCTGAGGAGTCCGACCCATGCCTGCAACACTTTTTCTTGTGGGACGAGGACGAAGATTGGCTGCGCAAATGTGACCACTTCTTGGCTTGCATTCTGCGCCTGTTCTCCTTTTCAGATGTGGGCCCCCCACTGTGTCATGCTCCGATCTGGTAGTTAATGGAGCAGGAGATTTAGTAGGCTACCTGAGTGTAAACTTTGCCGCCTGCTCCCTCAGCTATTTCGGGTTCATTTTCAGACAGGAACCGCAATCCTCAGTGACTTGGTCGGCACCGAAGCACCACGCGCAAATGACGTGTGGGTCGGTAATTGACATTTTCGAATTGCAGTCCTTAAATATTTTGAAACCTGACATGTTAGGAGTGGTTATCACGACAAAGCATGCTAAAGTTAATTTGACAAAATTGAATGAAATTCTCTTGACAAGTGTTGTTCCAACGAGCAGCATGCTGAGCGCTCAGAAAAAAGGAACTGAGGTACAGGGGCATAGTGACGTATATGTACGGCAGCCAATGTCACATCCGGAGTCGACGAGCACCACGTTTAGTCAAGATGGATCAACAACCGAGTTGAGATGCACTATGCCCCCTGTCGAAAGGTTTTCTGAGCAACTGATGCTGGAATGGATATCTATCTGATGAGGAATCTGTGGGGAAAAAGAAATCCATTGAAATATAAATATATATTGGCTGTCATCTAGTGGTTGGTGCAGAGTCTTGTTTTTGAAATCGAAAAGTGCATCGACAGGGGTGTTCCTATAATGCTATTGCTACTTTTATTTGTACTGTACCCATGATCCTCCATGTGTTGACCTCCTCAGATTATTTTTTGAACCAGAGTTTATGAAGTAGCTTGTAGTAATATGTATGGGCTGTAAAGTGTATTTGTATTTAAAATAAAGAGAAACTGGTTTCCCCCTTTTTTTCTTTTTACTTTTTCTACTTGCAGCATTTTGTGCCTTTAGCTCCCGTAGAGTGTAGGATGAGGGAGCATGTGAATCTAAGCAAATACAAGCCACAGAAAGACAACTACTGGTGAATAATGTTTGTCTTCTGCTTTGCATAGACTAGCAAGCAGTACCTGAAGAAGGTGGCGGGTGAGCTAAAGGAGCAGTAACAAACAAATGTTTTAAAACTGCCTGCCCCACCCAAGCATCATTTCTTGCTTTAGTGTCAACACAATAGTGCTGTGTAAATGTGTAAATGGAAGTCCATGTTGCTGCTTTGCAAATCGCTTCTAGCGGCACATTAGCAATGAAGCAAAACACACGAGTGAGGTTATCACTAGACGGTTATCATTTTTCTCCCTGGCTACACATCCCTCACCAAAGAACTCTACTGTACCTGCCTGTTGGTGCTATCCTTAAGTCTTTCTGGTGTGCTGCCTATCTAAAAGGGGTGGACAGGATAGAAGAGAAACTATCTCTCTCTACAACTACAGATCACACAGTTAAAAAACCATCCTACACTGGTGCGCCAAGGCAACTATTTTATTCCACCTTAAGCGACTTCCATACAGAGAGTTTCAAAGAAAAACAGAAATCTATCCCAACCAAATAATATCCTCTTTTGTGTGCAATCATATCACTATATACCAGTATCTCCTTTGGTTTGGAGATTACAGCTAACCAAAGGGTCGACCGGTTTCAGCGGTATATGTGAGTGCACTGCTTTCTTCAGGACCAGAGCTGCCCATATACAGGCATCCTTTCCCAATTAAGCATTACCAGCTAATAGTCTGATGGCTTGTGTCAATGTGCTAAACTGTTTAGCGCTAGTTAATGATGACAACAATTGGGTAGTGGATATTGGTTAGTGCACTCCATGTCTGAACAGGCTGCTTTGAAGTCTTCTGGATTGCTTGCTGCTTTTCAATTCCAAAGGTTGCCAATCAGTTTCTCTCACACATATATTTAGAGGGAGGCAGCTGTAACGAATGCCAAGTTCTGACTGCCTAAGTGGTGGTCCTGATTGGTGAAGTGCTGTGGAATCGCATTAGCAATGAAGGCAAGTGAAGCTCCTATACAACGTGTGAAATGAGCTTTAGGAGTAAAAGAAGTGTTTCACTTGAAAGATTATAACGCTGCTGTGTGCATTTTACAATCCATTTGACTTTTGTAGCTTTTGAGACAGGGTCGTCCTCTCTTCTGGCTGCCAAAGACACAAAGAACTGATCTGGTTTCCTTAGGTAGTACATGAGTGTCCTGCAACCATCCAATCTGTGCAATGCCCATTCGGCTGTATTTTATGGATTTTGGAAAAAGCTAGTAACTCAATTGACCTATTAACATGAAACTTTGATATGTATTTTAAAGAGAAACACAAGTGAGTCCTTAAGACAGCCTTGTTCTTATGGATTGTGATGAATAGGTGCGACACGGATGATGCTTGATGCTCATTTATTCTGCAAATAGAAGAGGTATGTGAGGGGGGTAGAAGGAGACTGACAAGGAAGGGTCATCTTGTGGGCTACAAACATTTATTAAATCAATAAACATATCTTGCCCTTTTCTAAGGGGCTTGCCCCGTCTCATCCAAGGAAAACTTTGGTGAGTTGTCAGATTCTCTGTCAAAATTGAATGTTCTCTATCAGAAACCCACTAATCTAACCCTAAAACTATAAACATTTGTCTTTAACTAAAGTGAAGTTTGTGTTTCATTCCCCACGACAATGACTTCCCTTCTCCTGGTCCTTTTATAACAGTGCTCCACAGTTGTCTTTAAGCACTCTTGCAGAAAACATGTATTAGTCTCTGTAACTCCTTCCAGGAAGAAGAAAAATTGATGGCCTTATTTGTCTTCCATTTACCGCTCTGATGAGGGAGATGGCTCCTGTTCCACTCTACTTGGCCAGCAGCATTGGGTTGACCACTGCGACAAGGTAGATGACTCTTCATGCTATCTGCTTAGGCAATGGTTCTTGGCTGATATAAGGGTGCAGATGGAGGAGACTGACATACAGGTGGCATGTTTGTTGGCATCAACTTTTATTTTCTCAAAATAAAAATGAAACCTATCTCTCCCTAACTCTAAGAGGGGTTTCCCTGTCTCATCTAAAGAACTAAGGAATCTGTCTGTATGTCCAAGAAAGAGTCCACAGTTGTGTGAAAATGCCTACTTCTATCCCTCAAACTAGTAACAAAACTAAAAAGCTTCTGGATTGTCTTGGTCCAGAAGAATGTCTCTCTTCTTCTGGACAACGGATCATATTTGCAATTGACAGGAGGGAATTGCACGTGAGAGAATGTCTCCCTTCTCCAGTTCTCACTACCTTTCCAAGATACAGCTTGTGATGTTGAAAAGTTCTAAGTTCAAACTCAAATGTAATTCCTTATTGCCCATAGTTTCCTATTGTGTTCCTGGAGAATGCCTCCCTTCTCCAGGTATCTTGTTCTGAGTACTTTCCTGGCCTTCTCCGGCACTTTACCAAAGTTCACAATGCCAGGGGGACTGACTTGGCTTCCCCTGGCTTCTTTTCACCTTGTTTTATTTGTTTGAGTCCCAGACTCGTAGGATTCTGCTGACTTCCTTTGGCAGACCTGGTTCACTTTCCTGTCATGTACTGTGTCGAAAAAGAGGATTTGTGATGCTCTTCTCAATTGGGTGCGGTTCCTAGAACCATGCTTCTCTTTCTGATTGCCCTGGTCGGCCTGGCTCACCCCTCGGCCAGGTACTGTGCTGAAGAAGAGGATTTTCGACGCTCTTCTCAAATGGCTACGGGTCACAGACCCGACTTTCGTATCTCTCCACCCCTTCCAAAGCCTCACCAAGCATCCCAGCAACCCTGGTACCTCTGAGGGTCTCGCCTATGCTGCCTGGGTGTTGTGCGGCTTTGTGGTGTCTCTGGTCATGTTCCTGCAGGCTTCATTTGCCTTTCCGTATGCTGTACCAGCTCTGCAGCACTCTACTCCTTGCCGGCAGCGTGTCTGCCTCTGACAGGGACCTCCCATGGTCTTTGTCATTTGGAGGTTGGCTCCTGTAGCCTTCTGGGCTGTCTGACCTCAGCTAACGGTAAGTGAGCTTCCCAGCAGGTCGGTAAGCATCCTAGATACCGTCTTCACATCCCTCTGCTTTCCGGCTCTCACAATCCCGGCTCCTCCAGTGTTGACATCTCTCTGGGTTCCTCCAATGAGGGTCAAAAACTCTCCCTCCTCACTGTTTATGCTCATACAGGGTTCACATTGACAGGAATGCTTACTTTGGCTCTGTGGGGCGTTTCTCATTGCTTCGCACTTCTTCGTCCCAGTTTTGACATGGTCAATCTCTACTGGGTTAGTTGGATTCTTCCTTGTCCCAGTCTTCCAGTGTACCTCGGTGGATAGTCCCTACTCTTACTTGTCTCAGTATTTCTCATGAGGGTTGTGCTAGCTACCCTACACAAATACATGGAGGTTTTTGGAACCAGTGTGCCCTGTATGGGGTAGGAGGATGAGGGAGGTTGTGGTGCAGTGTTGAAATGCTGCATTCTCCATGGATAATCTGCCCTAGTCCCAAAGGGGGGGATCCCTCCCCATGAGGTCCACCCCAGAGAGGACTATCGAGTTGCGGCCTCACCTCTCTGGCCTCATGGGAATGGGCTCCACCTCAGGAGAAGTGACGACATCCAAGGATTCATCACACTGACTGCTGTGACGGGGGAGATGACTCCCGATACACTCTGCTTAGGCAGTGGTGTTTAGCTGACCATTGCGACAAGGGAGATTATTCCTGATATACTCTGCTTGGGCAGTGGCATTTGACTGACCACTGCAACCAGGGAGATGGCTCCTGATGCACTATGGCATCTTGGTTTGGCTTCCTGGACCCCTCCCGGTTTTACCGCCGTTCCTGTTACTTTGTTCTCTGTTGGGACACAGCTCTGGTTCTTCCCAGGGTTGCGGGTTCCTTCCTCTGCGATTTCGAACACCTGCGTGGCTCTGCAGCAGGCTCCAGGTGGTGGCCTCGGCACTGTTTCCAGACCTCCCGGTCCACCTTTATATATCCGCGCCACCACCTTGATTACTTCTTCCTTCTGGCGAGCCGGCACCCAGCCGGCTCTTGGGACGTTGTAGCAGCATCCTGCTCTTTGCGGCCTCTGGCTGGAGGAACAGCTTCTCTGCATCCCTGGTCCTCCCTGTATGAATCTCCAGGGCAGGACTTCCATGATGACAACTCTTATGGTCTCCCTTTCTCCAGGCTGTAAACCTGTTTATTTTTTTTTGTATTTCTTTGTTGCATTTTAACCCCGACAGCTGGTTCCTACGCAGCAGACTATTAAAGTCTGTTCTTTGTCTGTGAAAAGTTAGTCACGTCTTTCTTTGCTATCAATGGAGTGATCTTCATGTTTCTTGTTAGCCACTTCATCCCAGTACTTAAGTGGTTTTGTAGGTTGTTGCTTAACATGTTTCTCTCACTCTTCTTTGTCCCACTACTACCAATACTGGGTATCGCAGTCACATTACCATAATGGATACTATTACTGTCAATTGAGGAGGAGGTAGGAGACAACAAGGATAAGGCAGTGTGTGGTGAGGTTTTTCCAGATGGGTACTGTGGGGGTGTTTTCCAAATGGCTGTCTTTATCCCCAATAGGGGAGTCCTCCTTATAAGGTCCTCCCTCATATTACCACCCCTAGAGGGATTATTGGGTAGCGGTCTCACCCCCCTAGCCTCATAAGTAAGGCCTCCCCCTCAGGGAGAAGTAACGAGACCTGGTGAATCGTCCCAATAGCTACAAGAAAGGCTAACTTGTAAGTGAGTGCTTTCTCAGAAGCTTTATGCAATGGTTCAAATGATGGGCCCATGAGTTTGCTTAGTACATCGTTAAGATCCCAACCTGGTGGCGGATTAGCAAAAGGTGGGTGCAATGCTTTCAATTCTTCCATTAAGCCATTTCGACTGGAATTCTCCACCAGGAGACTTTACTCTGTGATGTTGTGTAAGACAACAGGGCCGCCAAATGCACCTTTGAGGAATTGAATACTTGACCAGAGTCCAGTAAATGCAGGAGATACAAATTAATGTGTGATGGTGCAAAATCAATAGGGTGGATATTTGATTTGCTAAACCATATGACAAACTTCTTCCACTTATTAAAGTAGCAGTGTCTAATGTTGGGTTTGCGTACCTCCTTTCAAATTTCCACACATCTTGCTGATAGTTTGAGGTGTGCAAATTACATCACCTCAGCAGCCAAGCTGGTTATGTGAGGAAGTGGATGAAAGACCTGACCCAGACATTGGGCCTCATTACGAGTTTGCTGGTTTGGATTTAACGTTGCCGGTAAAACCATACCGGTACCGTATACTGGACTGGCTAATTCCAACCTATGATCCCAGAAACACCATCACCTCGAAGCCACCCCTGTGGCGACAACGCACCCTGAAATTGCATTGGAAGAAACAGTGTAACGATAACCGTCACACCCAAAGCCACCGGCAATGCGTAACACCGTGCCCATTACGAGTAGCACGAACACGGAAACACTGCCATGTAGATGGCGGAAACACTGTGCCCGTCGTGGCGTACTGCCGGCACCGCGGAGATGGCGTTAAACAGTGGCAGGTGAGCCAAATCAGGCCACAGGTGCACCACAAATGCAACTGGGAGCCTACAAAAGGGCCACACCCAGGCCACCTCCAGACACAATCATGCTGGCAGCCGCAGTAGCAGCATTCGGGCTAGTTAACCTACAGGCTGCAGTGCCCATTGTGGCAGCAGTGGGTCGGAGGAGGAGGAGGCAGCATAGGTGGCAAATTGCAAATCTGGTACCCATCCCAAACATAAATGTGCAGCCGCCACAACCCCGCAGGCAGCATCAGGGCCTCAACCTGGAACCTGACCCCAGGGCAGATCCACACATTATACCGTCTTGACAGTCCATCAATCATGTCCATCGTCACCCTGATCGAGGAGGACATCACCAGCCGCATTAGCATCCGGACTGCAATTATCCCTCCCCCCCCCCACTGCTGAAGGTTGTCTCAGTACTGCATTTCCTAGGAACTGGAACATATCAGCACACTGTTGGTGAGCTGCACGGGCTGTCACAAACCTGTTTTTCTCGAATACTTGACCAGGTACAGGAGGCACTGCTGACCCATGCGGGAGAGTACACTGCCCTACCCCGTACCGCTTCCCAGATCATTGCCACCAAGTTGGCCTTCCATGCCTTGCAGGCATGCGGAATTGCATAGGTGCATTAGACTGCACCCATATGGAGTTGACAGTTCCACATGCTATGAAGGCGGTGTACCGCAATCGGAAACAATTCCACTCCAGGAATGTCCAGATGGTATGCGATGCTGGACAAGTGATCACCCATTGCTGTGCACGTTTCCCTGGGTCAACACATGACTCCATGGTCTTGTGGAATTCGACATTGCCATGCTACATGGAACACTATGCAGGACAAAGCACATGGCTATTGGGTAAGTACAACTGCCAATGCATGACCCCTGCCCAATGCCATACTCACCCACCACATATGAACTCATGGGCATCGACCTGTGTGCAACAAGTCGTTGGCCAATTCCAATTCATTAATGTGACCATCAATGTCCCATGCATGGTTTTTCCCCCCCAAGTATGATCATGTGATTCCCCATATAACAGATACACAAATGGCCCATAATTGTATTGCAACTGATTTGGACAGTGAAAGCACAAACCCCAACATGTGCCCTTGCTTTCGCTCCTGTGCAGGTGATGAAGGATATGCACTCACGCCATGGCTGATGACGCCCATACAAAGGCTGAGGAACAGGCATGAGTAGTCCTACAACAGGGCACACATACACACAGATGGCATGATAGAGCGTACCTTTGGACTACTCAAGGCCAGGTTCCGCTAGTTGAGACGATCTGGCGGCTCATTGCTCTACAGCCCAGTCAAGACGGGGAAAATAGTGGTGGCATGTGCCATGTTGCACAATCTGTGCATACGCAGGAACATTCCACTGCCCCCGGACACAGAGGATGAAGATGATGATACTGACGACGATGGTGAAGATGGGGATGGGATGGGTGCACTACCTGGCAGGGGTGGCCAGGATGGACAACACGCACGGGCAGCACTCATACAGAGTTTTTTTCTGAATGACTTTGCATGCACATCATGAGCCGCATGTTATTGCACAACATAGAATCCTCTGAATGCACATGAAATAAAGGATGTCCACTCGTCATTTGCATTTTCAAAATAGTTTATTCACAACAGAACAGGGGTGTGGGGAATTGGATGGAAAAGAAGTATACCCGTGGCCACCCCCCTCCCCAAAGTGCCCACCCCCCGACCAGGCCCCAAACCGACTAACCCCACTAAGGACAACCCCCACCTCCCCAATGTACCCACTTCCCGACCAGGCCCTAACCGACTAACCCCACTAAGGACAAGCCCACCTCCCCAACGTACCCACCCCCTGACCAGGCCCCAACTGACTAACCCCACTAAGGACCACCTTCCCAACCTACCCACTCCCATGCAATAACCCCATCCTAACTGTGCGGTCGACAGTCCAATGTACGTCACACTATTTGCGACCGCGTTTGTGGGCATATGAGTTCTTCCCGGAGGGTCCGGTCAGCCGGGAGGACTGCCTCCGCGGGCTGCTTGCCACCGAACTTGAGGGGGTGCTGCTTGTGGATGGCACAGTTGGTGTTGCAGCTGGCACATTGCCCATGGATGCCTGTTGATCCACTTGCATAGACTCTGCCGTGGTGGACATCACATTGTTCCCCTCCCTCACCCGCAGTGACAGGACCATGTTAGTGGTGGCGAATCAGCCTATTGCCCGAGACAGTCTCTGCACAGAGGTGGCAGTGCTCTCCCTCTGTATCCTGGCTTCCTCGCGCTGCAGCCTGGCTGCCTCATGTTGCAGCCTTGATTCCTCCAGTTGTTGCTCAACCAGCTGCGTGAGGCTGGCCTGGTGTTACTCAATGCGCAGGAGGCAGGCGCTGAGTTCGGTGATTGAGGGTATTGGTGAATGCATCGGGCTGTGGAGTCCTGTTGGACTGAATACCAAGTCCTTTAGGGGAATGATGTCTCCCATGTCATCCTGGTCCTGTGGTGCGTCAGTAAACTGTTCAACGGGTGCACTATTGCCGATGCATGCATCCTCCTCAGTGGTCCCTGGACGGGCACTGATGGGTGCGCCAGATGGGGCTGCAGGTGTTGTATCCGTATTAACATGCTGCCCTGGAGTGGCGGCGGGAAAGGGGGTGTCAGTAGCCACTGTTGGCGGTGCCGATGGCTGGGCTGCAGAGGTGCTGGCAGTGGCA
The DNA here is from genome assembly GCF_040938575.1 of Ambystoma mexicanum. NCBI lineage: Eukaryota > Metazoa > Chordata > Amphibia > Caudata > Ambystomatidae > Ambystoma > Ambystoma mexicanum. The sequence goes on from NC_090926.1 coordinate 317,460,471, forward strand.
TCCTGCAACGGACAGCTACGTAGGCTCTGTACGGTGATACGTGGCGTGGCCTGTTGGGCTGAATCACTGTCGCTTGATGTGCCTGTGGAGAGATGCAGTGCATGCTGTTAGTTGCGTGTCAGGTTGTGGATGGGTCCAGCCGCCTACTGCAGGGGCTGTTGCCTGCTCTTTATTGTTGTACAGTGACAGGTACATGCTTTTCCCTACCCCTACCACAGCCCCTGCCTGGGGCGGGGGTCATGGCAACTCGCTCGGAGGTGGAGGGAAGGCTCTGGAGATGGGGTGTTACAAATCATGTCACTATTGCACCCCAGATGGGGCATTGCTCACGTTTCCTACACCCTAACAATATTCTCCCCACCTCCCTACTGAAGAGGGGCCAGGGAGGTTGCTACGGGCCTGGTGATACAAATAATAAAATACACTTTAGTGAAGAGCGGGGTGTAAAACCGAGCTTAAAGTACTCGAGTGAAGAGCAAGGGTGTCTGAAAAAATAGCTCAAAGCACTCGAGTGAAGAGCAAATACTCTTGACAGCCATCTAGCTAAAAGGTATTAAAATGGCTAACCCACATGATGATGTCCCTATAGCTGTGAACTGCCGCTGTGCAGTAACCAGGTGTTAAACCGTATTCGCATAATACCGCCTTGTTTGAATATTGGCCTAAACCCATTCGCGTTGCATGTAAAACTGCATCTGAAATGTTCCGCTTTTCGATCAAATCTGCCACCATTTTAAGAATCGTCCGCCATTTTGATTTCAACTCTTGTTTCTGTGTTCTAAAATGGTGGACTGCGTTTTCAACTTGCAGCTGAGTCAAACGACCTTTGAGTTCTGTTAATGTTTAGGCTGCCCGAGAGCAGACTGTTTGACCAATGTAAAGAAACCTTGTAACTCGAATGAACTGCCATCCAAGTGTTGTCTGCGCTCACAAGCCTCATCCACATATAAACAATGAGACAATGATGTGTGTTCTGGCTGAACTGCATTGTAGCGATTCTTGGAACAAGGCTTACCGTGGATCAGAGAACCAACAGCACCATTGTAACTTCAAAGACATGCAAAACCTGTTTAATCCCTTGTACAATAGTGTAATATTTGACATGTGAACTGGGCACAAACTCTAGCATGTGAATTATTAGCTTGGAAAGAGGCTGGACAATGTTTCAAAAATAGTATAAATATGTCTGTGTTTAGATGTGCAGCACTCTCACCCGTTACTGGGTCTGCTGGTTCACACTTCGAGGTGTTGGGAGCCAGATAGCTATCTGTTTTGCTTTGACTGTACAGTAATAAAAGATACTTGTATCTTTTCAGCCCGTGATTGGCGTATTTCATTTGTGGTACTAAGCCTCGATCTTTCTTTGGTCTTTCAGGTGGCACCCAAATAGGGACCTTCAAGAATGATGTCACCTCGCTGAAGAGAAAACACGGCTATCAGACCGGGATCGGAGAGTGAGAAAAAGGGGGCCCCTTTGTACGAGACACAACACCTTGACAGTACTGTGCAATCCGATCCCTGAACGGTGAGCACGCAGTTCGAGAAGGCATCTTGACGAGGGTCCCCATATTGAGGCGGACTCTTTGCCGAAATCGCCAACCACGAGGATCCTTTGTAATCCGATCGGCCCTCTGTTGTCCTTTGTAATCAGGTGAGTCGTGCCCGATTCCTAAGTATCCTGATATTTGGTTGTATATTTGCATCCACGGGTTCAAACGACGCCAGGTAACTGTAAGTACGACATTGGTAATATAGTATTTAACGATATTTGGCACAGACAAACTAGACATGCTTCCGAATTTCAGTGGCCAGTTCATGGTAGTTGTGAGATTACCCGTATACAGTATTTGGAGTCCATATTGTTAAAGAAAAAGGCTAGGCCTGCAGCATTTGATGTAATTCAGAATTGGAAAAAGGAAGCTATGCAGCAACTTAAGAGCAAAGAAAAACATGCAAGCTGTCACATGTCTAACTCTGAGAAAGCATTATTGTATGAACAACAGAAACAGTCTGAGTCTGTTAGAAACATGGATAGGGCTTTTCAACTTGGTGTACAGAAAATATATCCATCTCAGGACTTTCATGCCTCAGATGAGCTAATCGATAAACTTTTAAATGAACGTAGGACTGTTGCTATTGCACCTCCTCCCTATGTGACTCTCCCTGTTGCTTTATCGCTTCCTGCTGTTGCACCTCCTCCCGCTGTTATTCCTGTTTCTCCTGTTGTAGCTCCTCCTCCAATTGTTGCTCCTCTTCCTGTTGTTGCTCCTCCTTCTGCACCTCTGCCCTTACTGCAGTTGTTGTTCCTGTAACTCTGTCTTTACCGCCAGCTGTAGCGTCTCCACTACCGGTTGTGCACGATTTGTCTGAACTTTCTTTTCCAAGTGGTTCTGCTCCACTTGAAACAATTAAAGGGGCGAGTGCCGATTCAAAAGTAGTGACTCGAAGTACAATTTCAAAAGCTGGAAAAAAAGAATTGTATGCATGGGCTAAGAAATGTATAGAAAAAGGTGAAAAATCAGCTGTCTTGACTGCAATTTCTGACCAAGAAAGTATTCCCGAACAGAATATTTTTAGAGGGGATGGGAATGCACTTGGCTGAAATGTGGAATGATTTGACTGACATGGATGTCCCAAAATGGTTGAGGGATTTGAATGTCTTAGCTTACTCAAGGGACACTGCGGAGAAAGTACATGAGCATGTTGAGAGTGTTTTCGAGTTTAAGAGGGAGTTAGATCGGTTACAAAATTATGATATAGATGGTGATAGATTAGATGCTTCGTATGTGCAGAAGCGATTTCTCCCCTCTTGTAAACCAATGAGTGAAGAGGCGTGTATTTGCACAAGGGACGCGCTTAGATGGATTTCGGATGTTTCAATATCTCCCATGGAAGTATGACACGTTTAGTCAGTATACTCCGGCTATGCAAAAGAAAGTGTTACAGGTAATGGTAGAGTACCGGCAGGATGAGTGAATGAAGAAAAAGGTTTGTTGTCCCGCAGATTTGATGGTCATTTATAAGAGAACATTTTCACCTGAAACTGCTTCGACTGCTTTGTCTCTTGTCTCTTGATTTAGCCCTGTTGCTTAATGAACATTCAGAATTGCCTACTTCTCAATTGCCAATGAGGGAGGTTCCTCTGACATTTGTTCCTAAAGTAGAGATTCCAGGGAATGTCGCGACAGGTGCAGCAGCCGCTACTATTGAAGCTCATTATGTTTCACAGTTTGTTCATGTCCCATTTTCTAGACAGGAAGTGAATACCATTAAACAGTTGATTCCAGATATTAGGAAAAATCCAATAGGGTTTTACAAAGAAATAGAATCTGTTTTGCATTTGTCAGTTTTCACGCTGGGTCATACAGACTTGTTCCCTGTGATCCTACCTGCTGATTTATGGAAACAGATTAGGACTATAGATGATCAGGCAGGGCTGGGTGACACACGGGTTAACTTGGTACGGATAGATGGAGAAAGGAAAGCTGGTGAGAAACCACCACAGGTGATATTAACACTACCAGACAGAATAGTAACAAAACTGAAGACTTTGGTTCCAGAGAGAAGAATAGTTTGGGTCAAGCTTACTGCTTGCACCCAGGGGAAATCTGAAGGTGCTACCGAATTATTTCATCGGTTCGAACAAGTATTTTCAGATTTTAGCAGTCAGGATTTAAGCACTGAGTCGGGGAAAAGGCTGTTTGTGGACACATTTGTGCGTGGACTGTTGCCTGATATCCAAATTATGACTTCCGAAAGCGCCTGGCAAGCTAAATCGCAGTCTGAAGTATTGCATATGGCTCATTATTATGAAAATAGAGTCAATACTGAAAAAGAGAGAATAGAAAAGGGAGACTTGAAAACCAAAATATTGTTGCAGCAGATAGTAAGAGGGACGAGAGGTGGGAGTACAGTTTAGAGGTCAGTTTGCTCGACAGAGTAATGCGCAGATTGGTCCTGTACACATGAACCAATGTGCTTATTGCCGACAAGAAGGTCATTGGCAAGCACAATGCTCGATCCTTCAGCAGAGATCGAATAACACATATGGTGCCATGGGTAGATGATCCAGAGGCCGTCCTGGGATAGGGGGTCCTGGTAGAAGTCAGTTCGCTCAGAATCAACAGTCATTTTCACAGTATAGTCAGCAGAATAGTGCAAAGAATGGGAACATTTTTGATAATCCTTCGACTGCTTACCTTTCTGAAGATCTCATATTTGATGATATATTGTTCCGTTAGGACAGCCCAAAGCAGAGTCTGGAACCAGTGCCCATTACCGTCGATCAGAAAGGGCCCTACATAGAAATGAAGGTGGGGAATAGGAAGCATCTATTCTTGATAGATACGGGAGCACAGAAGTGTTCCGTTGATCATTCACGGGTTCCAGATATTCCACTGTCAGGGCAGAATAACATTTCTGTAGGTTTCTCTGGTACACCAGTGGTTAGTCCAGTCTCTCAGCCGGTACCGATTTCACTGGGGCCATTCACCAATTCATGTCCATTTCTTTTGACCACGAATTGTGGCGAGAATTTGTTGGGGTTGAATCTGTTAAAAGAATTAAATGCTGTAATTCACTGTTCTCCGGATGGAGTACATTTGACGATTTCACCTCGGCAAACTCCTGCTTCACAATGTCTGACTAGGCCTTTACCAACTGAATTGGATAAAGTTCCGGCATGTTTATGGGCAGTTGACGATAATGATGTTGGTATTTTGCAAATTGAACCTGTTAAAATTGTTTTCAAACCAGGTGTTAAGTTGCCACGTATTTCACAGTATAAGATTTCAGTTGACAGTGAGCAAGCTTTAAAGAGTATAGTTTCCGATTTTGTACATCGAGGAGTGATTGGGGAATTGCAGGAAGTTTGTGCAATAGTCAGATTCTACGGTGTATAAGAAAGGGGATAATGCGATTCCTTTCCGTTTTATTATTGATCTGCGTGCTATCAATAAAATTGTTGCGCCACAATTTCCAATTGTGCCTGATGTGACCACTATATTAACGATGATTCCAGCTTCTGCCACTCATTTCAGTGTTGTGGATCTTAAGAATGCTTTCTTTAGCATTCCTGTACATGTTGACAGTAGATATGTGTTCGCGTTCACCCTAGGGAGACGGTCGTTTACATTCAATCGTGTGCCACAAGGGTACACTGGGAGTCCAAGTATTTATAGTAGGGTGTCAAAGGAGCAGCTCGATACACTTGTGTTGCCTTCCACTTGTACATTGTTACAGTATGTTGACGATCTCCTTTTAGCTGCAGACTCAGAAGTTGCTTGCAAGGAGGGCACCGTGTTGCTGCTTATCCACCTAGCAGAGCATGGGCATAAGGCTTCATTGAAAAAGTTTCAATATTGTCAACAGGAGGTCGCCTATGTAGGATATCTCCTTTCAAAGGAGAGAAGAAGACTGACACCTGAACGGATAAAAAGCATCTCTAGCATGTCCATCACCAAATACACATAAAGAGGTCAGAGCCTTGATAGGCATGGCTTCGTACTGTAGACAGTGGATCCCGAATTTCACATTAATGATAAAACCAATGTTGGCATTGACAAAGAAGGGCATTTCTTTGCCATTACCGTGGAACTTGGATTGCCAGAAAGCTTTTGATCTGCTCAAGGCTTTGTTGTGTTCAGCACCAGTTTTGGGCACACCAAATTATGAAAAGGCCTTTGTTTTGTATGTGCATGAATGTGATGGATGCGCTTTGGCTGTGTTAATGCAGCAACATTGAGGGAAGACTAGACTCTGCAGTTATTTTTCCTCCATGCTTGACCCTGTTGCATGTGCTTTGCTGAGATGTCGGAGAGCTGTTGCTGCTGCCGCTGCATCTGTAAAGCAAAGTAAGTGTATGGTTTTAGGTCACTCTTTAACCGTGATGGTACCCCACTCTGTAGACGTGCTATTAAACCGAACGCAAATGCAACATCTTACATCAGCACGATTAACAAGATACAAGCTGACTCGATTTGCACCGCATATCCAAATTAAGAGATGTTGCGCAATAAATCCGGCCGAACTATTGCCTCTTCCGCAAGAAAGTGCTTGCAGTGACAAGATGTTACATGACTGCCTCTATACCACAGAGCAAGAAACCAAAGGCAGAATTGATTTAAATGATACACCACTAAAAGATCCACAAGGGGAGCTGTTTTGCGATGGCTCCTGCTTCAAACTTCCGGATGGTACATCCACTGCTGCTTATGCCATCACTACATTAAGCACTGTTGTGGAAACCAAAAGAATTTCGTATAACTCTGCGCAGGCCACAGCGATTATCGCATTGACTTGAGCTTGTGAACTTTCTGAAGGGCTTAGAGTAAATATATTTACAGACAGTCGGTATGCCTTTGGGGTGGTTCACAACTTTGGTAGATTATGGCCAGAAAGAGGTTTTTTGACCTCACATGTGTTATGCTCACCTGGTATCCACGGGGACGGCACCCAGCCTTGGTTGGATGATTTGCACTCTCGAACCCTCTCCCGGTCCCTTGGTAAGGTCTCTGGTTTAAGATGGGTCTGCAATATAGGAGAGCTGGATTCAATACCAGATTGTCTTTGTTTTCCCACCTCCCTTGGCCTCAACTCCTTACTCCCCCTTGGGCCTTCTCCTCACCTTAATATTGTAAGAAGTGGATTCTCCGTCCTGCTCCTCGTGGCAGGGGCGCGTAGATGTGGGGGCGAGCAGCGACCAAGTTACTTCACTGGTGCAAGCCCCCCTGTGGGAATCCAGGCCTGCTGCGACTCCGTAGGTTTGCTGCTTTACAGTCTTTATATGCAGTTCTTATGTTCTTTAGTTCGAATAATAATGTCTTGCTTCTTTCCTTTTAGGTATGGAAAGGTATTTTGGTGTTGTCATGCAGTTTGAAGATGAGCATGAGCCGGTAGGCAAATGCACGGTGTGCGCGATGCTGTCTGGTGAGTAATGTGTGATGTGCGGCGCTGTTTCGCCTTTTATATTGCTAACCTGTGTCTTTTCTCTCCTTGCAGGTTGTGATGTTCCTCGCCGAGCGCCATAATGTTCCAGCAATGATACTGACCAGGAGATGACTACCTAGTTAAGAATTGTGTGGCTTTTTTCATTCGGGAGTAAACGTGAGTAAACGCTTACTAATGCTATCTTTCTTTCTCCTCTTTCCAGGTTATGGTATTCCAGAATGCATGCAGTGCCGGATAATGGAGTTTGTACCTTCAGGTGAGTGGAACTGAATTCAGCGATGGATTGAAGACAGGATACTGTTCCATGTAAGTTTTGTAGTGTTCTTTCTCTCTCTGCAGGTCCTTGGTTTCAGGTAAGCTGGCATCAAAGAACTGGACACAGTGAGTGTTACGCTGCCCACAGCAGAATAACGCAAAGCATGTTCTGCTGTTTGGGTGTGGTTTAAATAGTCTCAGGTAAAGTAGTCCAGGTAAAATAGTCCCAGGCCTGCCACACCCAAAGTAGTCCAGGTAAAGTAGTCCCAGGCCTGCCACACCCAAAAGACTAGACCGCATAGCTCAGTTCCTTGTAACTGAGCTATGTGTGTGCCTCCATGTTGGCTGAACTCCCCCCCCCCCTAAGTTAAATATTACCAAGTAAATAGTCCCATTCTAATGTTGGTCTTCATGATGGATATGAGCCTGGCGCCAAAGGTGCCAGGACTGACTCCAAGAGAGTCTTGAATGAGGTTTTAAGTCCTTTGATCTGGCCCTAACTGGAAGGCTGACTTGCCAGTGAGGGCCAGGGGCAAGGGTCATGACAACATGGAACTAAGATTCAACATGGCACGTTCATGGTTCGGCTACTCTCAGCACTTCCTACTCAACTGGCAATAATGAAGTGCACCACACACCAGAAAGTAACAGATGATGTGGGGAGAGGAAACACTTTTGCTGACAGGATAGCCAAACAGACTGCCACCGATTTGTATTCTGAAATGTATGTAACAAAAGAAGATACCAACACTTGTATAATAGATGAAGAGATGAAGGAATTGATTGTATATAAAACATTCAAGCCGATGCCACTTCAGAGAGCTTAAGCAATGGACTGAGGGTTTAGCAAGTTTAGACGATGAAGGTTGTTGGATAGATAATGCCAAGAAAAGATGGATGCTACCCAATGCTTATGTCACCGCTATGGTATGATGGCTCATGGTCCAACCAATATATGTGCTAGAAACATTTGTAAATTGCTAGAACCTGTCTGGGTAAATATACATCTCAAACTGCTGAGCGTCTGGTCCACAATTGCATGGTATGCTTGCAGCATAATGTGGGGAAAGGTACATCGACACCAAGGGGTAGTTTTGGTCCACCCTCTGTGCCCTTTGAAGTTATAAATTTCGACTTCATCGAAATGGAGCGTTGCCAGAATTACAAATATGTTCTGGTAGTCATTTGTGTCTTTAGCAAATGGGTCAAAGCCTTCCCTGTAAAAGATGCCACAGCAATAATGACGGCAAAAACCATGCTGAAGGAATATTTTCCAAGGTTTGGTTCCATTCGGCCAGACACGCTCAGAGTGCCGGACTTGTAGAACGTCATAATGGTATATTAAAGAACAAGATAGCGAAGATTTGCGCCAATAGCAATTTGAAATGGCCAGATGCCTTACCGATAGCTCTATTGTCCATGCAGATGACCCCACAAACAAAAGCTGGGCTCTTCCCCTATGAAATAGTTATGGGAAGGCCAGCCAGTATTTGGAATTTGCCCAAGCCTAAGCGAATTAAGGATGTGGAGCATTTGCTTCTTTCTGAGTACTGTGACCAGTTAACTCAAAACTTGTATTTGATTTACCAACAGGTGCGAGAAGCCCTCCCAGTAAAATACGAGGGGCCAGGTCATTGACTTCGACCGAGCGACTGGGTGGTCACTAAAGCATTTCAAAGAGCATCCTGTCTCGCACCGCGCTGGAGAGGACCATTTCAAGTCGTATTGGCCACACAGACCGATGTACGAGTAGAAGGAAAGAAACACTGGATTCACACGACGCACGTCGAGAAGATACCTTTTCCTCTGCCTCACGACGAAGAAGAAGAGAAGGAAAATGTTCACCTTGTTCCTCATCGCAAGCCCGTTTTGACCGACACCAAGGGGCCTGGGGAGACTGCTGTTTTGCCTTCAAATTCTTCTCCGGATCTTTCTGCATCATTTAGCAATCTTGCTTCTGTTTCACCACTTCCATCAGGAAGCTTATACACTCTGTTCGCAGATCACGCCATACCTGGAGTCTTGAGGTACGATCTGCATCCAAGGCGCTAGACTTACAGCACAGCATCAGCTGTGCCCACAAGGAACCACCGTTGAGCTAGTCCCTTGCCACTCTCTTGCTGAAATGTAAATAAGTGGCAGGGACTGGCAAAACTACCTTCAAGCAAGATAAGCCACGTGGTCAGGGACCACCGACGGATGAACTAAAAGAGCCTGATGGAGAGGCTTCTAAACAGACTCTGAGAAACAATGTCCTTTTCTAACTCTATTCATACGGAACAAGCTATTGGTCTTGTGGCTGACAAAGAATCTGATCATCAAAGATCATGGTCCTCGAGGACTCATTGTTTTCTTGTCACATTGTTAATCGGTTTGACAGTTGTATTTTCACTTGGGTTTTGGTATTTAGAAGGGGTGCATCCACTTGAGATTTTGTTACCTACTGACATTGTTCCCACTATGTCTTCTGTCTTCACCTTTTGTGCATCTGCACACTCTACCTCCCAGAGACTCCCAACATAGACAGTTATTACAATAACACTCTCCTACTAATCATGAATGTGACCCATGCGATTCTATTAGGCAGAACAAATTGCTGGGTGTGTTCACATTTGCCACAACACGGGGAAAAAGGGTTGGGTTGGTATATTCATCCTCTTCCTTTGACTACTGCATGCTATGCTTCACTAAGGGCACTGTTCTTTGGTCGTTGGAATGATAGTATTTCTGGGAACTTCGATGGGACTAATTTGAATGAGTTCGAGAAATGAGTGTCATGATGCCTACCTCCAAGGAGCCAGACAGGGCCCAGCACCCTCAGAGGCAGGCAACATGTATACTAGGGAAGTCCCAGCCACCCCAGATAGGGGCTCTTTGGACTCAGTCCTGGCGCCGTTGGCGTCAGGCTCATAAGGGATAACAGTCCTGGCACCATCGGCGCCAGGCTCATACAAGATATGGAAGGAATAGTGTTTGGTGCAAACTTACCTGGCAGACCATGCTGCATTTCCTTACCTGGCAGATCATTCTACAACTTCCAGATGAAAAAGGAACTACTTAACCACACGGGTGTGGCTGGTGGCAGGATACATACCTTCAGTGGAAGGATACATACCTGGGACTACTTGAAAGGCTATTTAAGCCACGCCCAGACAGCAAACCACGCTTCGCGTTGTTCTGCTCATAGCAGCTGGACGCTCACCGTGCCTGCTCCTGCTCCAGCCCTCGACCACGCCTGCCAGCATCCTGGAGACACCTAAGGATAGAAAAGGGAAGAAGAAACAGGTGAAAACAAACCTTACATGTTAAAGCTGCATTCCGGATTCAGCGCGCCAACGTTCCTGCAAAAAGACATCATTTTAAATACTCACCGCGTCGCATACATCTCGGCGCACTTCTCTTACCTGCACGTGGCGCCTTCGGCTCTGCGACGCCCATCCGGATCTCCTGCAGCATTCCAGCACCTACGGGGAGACGAAGAGAAGAAAGCAAGGTGAGAAGGGGAAAATAACCAAGAAGCCATTCCGGGTCGATGCCATTCCTTGGGCATTTCAGCACCCCGGCCCCTATGGGGAAAAAGCAAACATCACATTAGTGAATGCAAGAACCGTAGCAAACGAACTATTTAAAACTTACCTGCTTACAGGTCGGACTCAGCTTCTGCTTCGTGCCGGCTCCATTTCTTCGGCATTCTCGAACTCCGGCCCCTAAGGAAAAAGAGACGGGAAAAGACAGTAGTGGGCCTACACCAAAACTCACCTGAAATCAGGTTTTCGACGGAAACCGCCCTCAGCCCGGAGTCTTCCATTACCTGCAAAAGAGAAGAGGAACAGTTTAGACTCAAGCTTGCCATAAACATTTACGGTACTTACCGGAACAGACAAGCAAACTCGAACTTACTATCCAGTGACGTAACTGGATCCCAACGCGCCCCTGCATCAGAAGCAGGATGGCGAGCTCGCCTTTTCAATCCCTAAGGTGAGTCTCCACAAGGAATTACAGAAGGGTTGCAAGTAGGGTTAGACGGGGAACGAGAGATCTACACAGAGTTTTAACCCTTCCTTTTCACTCACAGAAGGGTATTCATCCGAGCCAGACAAGCCAGATTTGGGAACCCAGCCCACTCCATCTTCAGGGTGCTGAACATCTCCTTCGAAGAGGCCACTGCCGTCCAGACCACGCCCGCGCCTCCGTGGGAACCAGGTGAGCGTTACAGAGAGTCCTGACAGCTTTGTGATGTTCCCTCTTTGCAAATAGGAGCAAACTCAATGTTGCTTCTATTAGGCTTTCCGATAGACTTTCCAGACCTTTTCAATCATTGATTTCTTTCAAGATGGCTCCCGTAGGCAACCGGGATGCCATGCCTCCTTCCTATACTATCAATCATAGCCCCAACTCTGTTTCCTTCTGTATACAAAGGGATGGTTCTCAGCCAATGGGTACATTCGAGGGTTGCACCAACATTGCAAACCTAACTAATGAGGACAGACGTTTGTATGTAGGTGATCCCATTTACTGTGCCTGTGGCAATGAAGCTTATCCTTGGTTACCTAGAGATTCACAGGGTACTTGTTATTTGGGTACCTTGTTACTAGGGGTATATGTAGCTTGCACCTCTGAGGTCTCTAGAGCTCGTCCAAGGCGGGACGAGAATGGTGATACTCCTTCATAAGTCTTGGGTGATGTAGCCAAATCCTTTGTGCCATTTTGGGGATAAATGATGAACTCTGAAGATATCAGGAGATTAGCAAGGATATTGGAGCAAACCATCAACAGAACCACCGATATACTATACAACATGAGGCTGGAACAAAAGGTGATTAGATTAGTGGCCCTTCAAAATAGGATGGTGTTAGACGTCATCCTAGCCGAACGTGGTGGGTTATGTAAATTGGTGGGATCTGCTTGCTGTGTTTTCGTACCTGACTCCTCCCCTACCATATTCAAGGCAATACAAAATCTGCATACCTTGAGTACGGAACTACATGTCCCTGAGGGATATTGGGATCTTAGTGCTTGGTTCTGGGACTAACTACATACATGGGGTTGGAAGCTCTTTTCAGTCCTAATGATAATTCTTGGTGTTCTATTGTTTTGTTGTTGTTGTGTACAATGTTTTCCTGCTATATGTTTAATGTTAGGAGGATGTTGTGCACAAACTAGAGGTACATTAGGACCAAAGGTACATGCGCCCAAGGAAACTGCTAGCGTTTTTGTAATGAAAGATATCACTATCAAGGGTCTTATGGCAATCGATATTTCTGAAGAATGTGATTCAGGATGTCCGGACATTGAGGTGTGGGGTTTTGAGTAAAGCGAATGTTTGAATGATGCTCTTGGCTTAGGCCAAAAGGAGGGTTTGTTAAACCGTGTTCGCATAATACCGCCTTGTTATGAATATTGGCCTAAGCCCATTCGCGTTACAAGGAAAACTGTAACGCTCACCTGGTTCCCACGGAGGCGCGGCGTCGAAGGCGCAGAACTCTGAAGATGGACAGGAAGGGCCCCTCTATTCTGGCTTCCCTGGCTCGTTGGATACCCTCCTGTGCGTGAAAAGGGAGTATTACCAACTATGGAACAATGCTCAAGCCTCCCACTCCCTTCCAACCCTCCACGATACCTCCTCCACGATTCCCCGTGAAGCCTCACCTTAGGGTTTGGAAGGATGAGCTCTCCATCCTGCTTCTGATGCAGGGGCGCGTTGAAACCCAGTTACTTCACTGGATTGAGGATTGATGGGAGTTCAGGTAAGCTTGACTGTTCAGGTAAGGCGCTGTAAAAATTCTGTTCAAAAGTTCAAGCTTAATAATAATGTTCGTTGTCTAATAGTAGCAAGCGCTAATGCTTATGTCTTTTTCTCCTTAGGGGCCGGGGTTCGGAGTGCCGGAGATATGGCGCCGACCCGAAATGAAACAGTTCTGGATGAGCGCTCAGGTAATGTCTTTGCATTCGCTCATTCAATGTCTTTGTCTTTTTTCCCCATAGGGGCCGGGGTCCGGAGATGCCAGGAAGCGGCAGGACCTGAAATGCAGTGGGAATAATCCAACAGGTAAGACTTAAAAGGAAACTGAGCTTTCCTTATTCCTTTTCTCCCTCTCACCTTTGTTCTTGTCTTTTTTCCTCTAGGCGCCGGGGCGTAGCTGAATCCGGAAGATCGCTGCTGAAGATGGAAGCGCCTTGCAAAGGTGAGTAAAATGCAGCGCTGCAGCGATCGAAACGAAATGCCTTTAAAATGATGTCTCCCTTTTCAGGGCCGTTGGAGAAATGACTCCGGGATGCAGATTTAGCAGGTAAGGGCTTTTCTTCTCCTATTCTCTTCCTTTCTCCCCTTGCAGGTGTTCCAGGGTGCTGGCAGGCGTGGCTGAAGTCAGGATGCTGGAGCTGACACGGTGAGCGTCCAGCTGCTAGGTGCAGAACAACGCGAAGCATGTGTGGCTGTTCGGGTGGGGTTTAAATAGCCTTGTAAGAAGTTCCTGGTATGTATCCTTCCACCAATCAGGTATGTATCCTTCCCCGACCACACCCGGGTGGTGAAGTAGTCCTACAGGTTAAGTAGTCCCATTCAGGCCTCAAGAGGGCCTGGATGAAGCAGCAAGGTCTGCATCAGGTAAGTGTGCACCCAAGCACTTAAACACATATCCTCTTCTATGAGCCTGGCGCCTAAGGCGCCAGGACTGGGGTCCGCTATGAGCCTGGCGCCTAAGGCGCCAGGACTGAGTCCAAAGGGCCCCGACTTGGGCCCGCTGAGACTTCCCTGGGGAAAATGATGTCTGCCTCTGGGGTTGCTGGCCCGGCCTGGCTCCTTAGAGGTAGGCATCATGACAGTACCCCCCCCTCAAGGCCCCTCCCAAGGTCTTTTCCTCGGGGGGTTTTGGTTTGTGCGGGAATCTTCGATGGAATCTTTGAATTAATCGTGGTGCGTGAACATAGTTACTGGGTTCCCAAGATCTTTCCTGAGGTCCATATCCTTTCCAATCAACAAGATAGAAGAGTTTCGACTTAACTATCTTGGAATCTAAAATGTCTTTCACTTCGAATTCTAATTCTCCATCAATTTGGACAGGGCCTGGGGGCTCAGACAGTCTGGTTCCAGGTTGTACTGGTTTTAGAAGAGATGCGTGAAAAACGGGATGAATCCGCATGTTGGATGGTAAATCGAGTTTAAAGGCCACTGGGTTGATAATAGCTTTGATGGGGTAAGGCCCAATGAATCTGGGATTAAAAGTTCACTGACCCTTGAGGGGTAGATGTTTAGTTGCTAGCCATACCTGACCTCCTACTTGGTAAGGAGGAGTTTTACTTCGGTGCAAATCAGCGTTTTCTTTATACTTTTTCTTGGCTTGCTGTAAGTGGGTTGTAGCTTCTTTGAAGGCTTGGGTTATTGTGGAATGTAGGTGATTTACTGCAGGCATCTCCAGGGTCAGAGGTGGATCTAGGTCAGAGGTCCGAGGATGGTGACCATACAGGGTATAAAAAGGAGTCTGTCCGGTTCCAGAATGCACTGAATTGTTGTATGCATATTCTGCAATCCAAAGGATGTCCTTCCAATTCAACTCGGATTGGTGTAACATGCACCGCAGATATTGCTCGAGAGTCTGATTGGTTCTCTCGGTTTGTCCGTCGGTCTGGGGGTGGTGGCTGGTGGATAACCGCACGTCTATTTGTGCTAGTTGGCAACTTTTCTTCCAAAAGTGGGAGATAAATTGACTTCCACGGTCTGAGACTAATATGGAAGGGAAACCATGTAACCGCACTATATTTTCCATAAATTCCTTGGCCAAGGTGGAAGCTGACGGCAATCCTTTTAAAGGGATAAAATGGGCCATTTTGGAGAATAGATCCACTATTACGAGAATCGTGTTGTAACCACCACAAGGAGGCAGGTCAGTTATAAAGTCCATTGACAAGGTGTGCCAAGGTGCTGGTGGAATGTCCAAAGGTTGAAGTAGGCCGGCTGGCCTTTTCTTTTGACTCTTATTTTGGGCACAGATTCCGCAAGACAACACAAATGACTTTGTCTTTTCTCCAAGAAGGCCACCAGAAGTGGCGTTTGATCTTTTCTTCTGTTTTCGCGATACCGGGGTGTCCTTCCATTAATGATTCATGATGACGGGTAATGACAAGTTCCTGCAATTCTTTACTTGGCAGAAATAACCGCTCTTGGAAGTAGGGTAAATCATCCTTAACGGTGTAGTGAGGACCCTTTTGACTCCATTCCAGTAAGGCAGAAGAGTCAAAAAGCTGTTTTACTTGAGCTTGGATGTCCTCAATGGTTTGCAATGAAGTCAAGCCCAGAATTCTTTGTTCCGGTATGATTGGCACAGGTTCTAAACTCGAATTGGGTTCTTCCATGCCTATCCGGGATAAGGCATCTGCCTTACCATTCTTGCAGGCAGGGCGATAGGTAATTACAAAATCAAATTCTGCAAAGAATAAAGCCCATCGGAGTTGTCGCGAAGATTGAGCTTTGGCCGTCTTTAAATACTGCAAATTTCTGTGGTCCGTAATTACGGTGATGGTGTGTCTTGCACCGAGAAGATAGTGACGCCAAGCCTTGAAAGCTGATTTAATAGCCAGTAGTTCTTTGTCGGTAATTGCGTAATTGAGTTCAGGTGGAGAGAATTTTCTGGACCAAAAGGCTACAGAGTGTAGTTGGTTAGTTTCTGGGTCTCTTTGCGACAGGATAGCTCCCATGGCCGAACTGGATGCATCGGTTTCCACGATGTAAGGGAGATCTGGGCGCGGGTGCTTCAATACAGGTGCAGAGGTGAATTTGGTTTTCAGGTCCTGAAAGGCTTGTTCAGCCTCAAGAGTCCATTCAAAGCGTTTATTTTTCTTTAGGAGAGCTGTGATGGGTTGAACAGTTCGAGAAAATTCCGGGATAAACCTTCGATAGAAATTGGCAAAGCCAAGCATGCTTTGCACTCCCTTCACAGAGCTAGGAGATGGCCATTTGAGAATGGCGTCCACTTTCCGCGAGTCCATTCGGATTCCTTGAGGTGTCAGGATGAATCCGGGAAACTCCACTTCTGTGGTATGAAAAACGCATTTTTCGAGCTTGGCAAATAATTTGTGCTGGCGCAATTTCTCAAGAACTGCCCTAACATGGTTTCTGTGATCAGATTCTGAGGAGGAATACACCAGGATGTCGTCAATATAAACGATGACACAAACATCGATAAGTTCCCGAAGAACATCATTCATGAAGTACTGAAAGGCGGCAGGTGCGTTGCACAAACCGAAGGGCATTACTTGATATTCGAAGAGCCCAAATTTGGTGCGGAATGCAGTCTTCCACTCGTCGCCCTCTTTTATACGTACCAGGTGGTAAGCTCCTCGGAGATCTAGCTTGGTGTACACACGAGCATCTTTTACTTGGTCGATAAGCTCAGGTATCAGGGGCAAAGGGTAACGATTCTTAATCGTTATCTGATTTAGGGCGCGGTAGTCAATACATGCCCTAAGGTCTCCTTCCTTTTTAGGTACGAAGAACAAAGCGGAAGAGACTGGTGACTTTGATGGGCGAATGAAACCATTGGCCAGGTATTGATCCAAATACTGGCGCAAATGCAGGTTCTCAGGTTCAGTAAGAGCATAAATCCTACTACAAGGTAGTTGTGCATTGGGTACCAAGTCGATTTGGCAATCGTAAGAGCGATGGGGAGGTAAGGTGTTAGCCTGCTCTTTCTGAAAAACGTCTTGGAATTCTTGGTATTCAGATGGTAGCTGTACAGGGGTGGAAGTTACAGAGGCTAGACCCATAGCTGGATTCCTTGGGTAACAGGTTGGTTCACAATCAGGAAAAGTTATCTTCTTTGCTCGCCAGTCTATTCTCGGATTATGTGTTTCTAACCAAGGGATTCCAAGAAGTACTTGAAATTGTGGGGCCTTGATCACATCAAACACGATTGCTTCCCGATGTCCCTCCTGACCCACCAGAGTGATTTCAACTGTGGAATGCGTTACAGGCCCTGAGGCTATTTCGGTTCCATCAACTGCAGTAATTACATCTTGGGTTACTTTCGGGCGGAGAAGAAGCTTAATCCTGGAAGCCAATTCACGGTCTATGTAATTTCCAATAGCTCCACTGTCTATGTATGCTTTTATAGCATGCAACTGCTGAGGCTGTTTTGGGTTCACAAGCACCATTGGCATGACAAAATGCGAGGTCAAAAAGTTTGTTTTCAAGCTCGGCAAGCGGACCACTACGCTTGTCGGGCTAGGTCGTTTCCCGAACCAGGTGTCAATAACTCATTATCAGTGGCTCCAACCACCTTCTTGGGTGGTTTAACAGGACAACTTTGAAGAAAGTGACCGGAAGTTCCGCAATACAGACAAAGTTGCATTTGTCGCCTTCTCTCTTGTTCCTTCTGCGTTAATGGTCCTTTAACACTGCCAATTTGCATAGGTCCGGAAACGTCAGTACTCTTGGAGTTAACGTGGGTCTTGATAGGTACTCTGGTTTCATACTTGAGCCGATCTGCTTTTCTATTTTGAAGTCTGTGATCAAGTTGAACCACTAAGTCTATGTAGTCTGCGCAGGCCTGGGGTGGATCTACTATCTGAGCTATAACATCTTTAAGCTCTCCGCGCAGGCCTCGATGAAACAATGTGATCCTTTTATTTTCAGGCCATCCGGTTTCCACAACTAGTCTATTAAAGGTGGCGATATAGGACAAAAGATCCTGATTACCTTGTCGTAAGGATAGCAGTTCGTTGTCAAGGGCCTGTCCCTGCGAGTGTCGAGCGAACAATCTTTCCATGCTGGCCTGGAAGCCCTGGAAATCCCGGAGAATGGGATCATCCTGATTTACCAATGGAATAGACCAATCGGCAGCACAGCCACTGAGGTAAGATAGTACAAAGGCTACTTTGGTCTGGTCGTTGGGGAAGGCCCCGGGCCTGCATAAAAAGTGTAAACGGCATTGGTTCATAAAAACGGCATATTTCTTGGGATCCCCCGCAAAACGTTCCGGCGGGGCCAAAGGCATGTGTCCAGGTAGATTGATTTGTACCGGGTTATTCGAACCCATTGTTGTAGAAATATCTCCGGAAACAGGTAAAGGAGTGTGCTCTGCCTGGCCCTGCAATAACCTTTTGGCCAGATCATCAGTTCTTTCCTTGGATAGGATTAGTTCCCTTCTGAGAGCATTAGTCTACTGGCGGGCTGAGTGCACTTCTGCCCGTAATTCCCCTAAAAGTTGGGCCAGCTGATCTGTCTCGGAAGTCTCCATAGCGCCCAGGTGGGAAATTGTGGTAAGGCTTCGCGTTCTGTAACGTTCACCTGGTTCCCACGGAGGCGCGGCGTCGAAGGCGCAGAACTCTGAAGATGGACAGGAAGGGCCCCTCTATTCTGGCTTCCCTGGCTCGTTGGATACCCTCCTGGGCGTGAAAAGGGAGTATTACCAACTGTGGAACAATGCTCAAGCCTCCCACTCCCTTCCAACCCTCCACGATACCTCCTCCACGATTCCCCGTGAAGCCTCACCTTAGGGTTTGGAAGGATGAGCTCTCCATCCTGCTTCTGATGCAGAGGCGCGTTGAAACCCAGTTACTTCACTGGATTGAGGATTGATGGGAGTTCAGGTAAGCTTGACTGTTCAGGTAAGGCGCTGTAAAAGTTCTGTTCAAAAGTTCAAGCTTAATAATAATGTTCGTTGTCTAATTGCAGCAAGCGCTAATGCTTATGTCTTTTTCCCCTTAGGGGCCGGGGTTCTGAGTGCCGGAGATATGGCGCCGACCCGAAGTGAAACAGTTCTGGATGAGCGCTCAGGTAATGTCTTTGCATTCGCTCATTCAATGTCTTTGTCTTTTTTCCCCATAGGGGCCGGGGTCCGGAGATGCCAGGAAGCGGCAGGACCCGAAATGCAGTGGGAATAATCCAACAGGTAAGACTTAAAAGGAAACTGAGCTTTCCTTATTCCTTTTCTCCCTCTCACCTTTGTTCTTGTCTTTTTTCCTCTAGGCGCCGGGGCGTAGCTGAATCCGGAAGATCGCTGCTGAAGATGGAAGTGCCTTGCAAAGGTGAGTAAAATGCAGCGCTGCAGCGATCGAAATGAAATGCCTTTAAAATGATGTCTCCTTTTTCAGGGCCGTTGGAGAAATGACTCCGGGATGCAGATTTAGCAGGTAAGGGCTTTTCTTCTCCTATTCTCTTCCTTTCTCCCCTTGCAGGTGTTCCAGGGTGCTGGCAGGCGTGGCTGAAGTCAGGATGCTGGAGCTGACACGGTGAGCGTCCAGCTGCTAGGTGCAGAACAACGCGAAGCATGTGTGGCTGTTCGGGTGGGGTTTAAATAGTCTTGGAAGAAGTTCCTGGTATGTATCCTTCCACCAATCAGGTATGTATCCTTCCCCGACCACACCCGGGTGGTGAAGTAGTCCTACAGGTTAAGTAGTCCCATTCAGGCCTCAAGAGGGCCTGGATGAAGCAGCAAGGTCTGCATCAGGTAAGTGTGCACCCAAGCACTTAAACACATATCCTCTTCTATGAGCCTGGCGCCTAAGGCGCCAGGACTGGGGTCCGCTATGAGCCTGGCGCCTAAGGCGCCAGGACTGAGTCCAAAGGGCCCCGACTTAGGCCCGCTGAGACTTCCCTGGGGAAAATGATGTCTGCCTCTGGGGTTGCTGGGCCCGGCCTGGCTCCTTAGAGGTAGGCATCATGACAAAAACCGCATCTGAAATGTTCCGCTTTTCGATCAACTCCGCCGCCATTTTAAGAATCGTCCACCATTTTGATTTCAACTCTTGTTTCTGTGTTCTAAAATGGTGGACTGTGTTTTCAACTTGCAGCCGAGCTAAAAGACCTTTGAGTTCTGTTAATGTTTAGGCTGACCGAGAGCAGACTGTTTGACCAATGTAAAGAAACCTAGTGACTCGAATGAACTGCCATCCAAGTGTTGTCTGCGCTCACAAGCCCCATCCACATATAAACAATGAGACAATGGAAAACAAACTCGTATTGTGTGTTCTGGCTGAACTGCATTGTAGCGACTCTTGGAACAAGGCTTACCGAGGATCAGAGAACCAACAGCACCATTGTAACTTCATGGACATGCAAAACTTGTTTAATTCCTTGTACAATATTGTAATATTTGACATGTGAACTGGGCACGAACTCTAGCATGTGAATTATTAGCTTGGAAAGAGGCTGGACAATGTTTTGAAAGTAGTATAAATATGTCTGTGTTTAGATGTGCAGCACTCTCACCCCTCACTTTGTCTGCTGGTACACACTGCAAGGTGTTGGGAGCCAGATAGCGATCTGTTTTGCTTTGACTGTACAGCAATAAAAGATACATGTATCTTTTCAACCCATGATGGGCGTATTTCACTTGTGGTACTAAGCCTCGATTTTTCTTTGGTCTTTCACAGGAAGTTACAGAAAGAGGTGTTGGGAATGTTGACACCAACTTCACAGTTGCGTTGCCTGGAGGATTGCCTGTGGAAACCCTGTTCACATATATGACATGTTTGAAACCCTACACATTAGGAGGGATCTAAATCCAATATAATATACACCCTATGGGTATCCTGCAGTAGCCTTGCAGCAGGTAGACCAACAGAACTGGTTTCAAGGGGGCTTGACATACCCCACCACAAGGGGGAGACATGATCCTTCTTTTTGCTATGAAAGGGTTGACCTTCGAACACATCTTTAGGTTCCACCCAAACAGGGGGGCAAACAGCCCATTTACCCGGGAGCATTGACGTTCTGGTGAGGAGCAATTTCTCTAGGAATTGTGGAGCATGTCCATGTCCCTCATAAGATAATGAAAACCCCAGAAATATGATTCCTCTATGGGCTAGCTTAGACTTCTTAAAGTTGAAAATGTAGTCCTTAGTGGCTAGTGTCCTAATAAGTAAGTCCACCTTCTCCATGTGTTCATCGAAATCATCATCTGTACAGTATATGTAATCTATGTCCAAGAAGAAGGAAAGAGAAATAAATGGGCGGACCCTTTTTTTTATAAGGGAGCTTGACTCCAGAGGGTAAGAAGTGCAGTAAGAGAGAAAGTGAGTCAAAAGCTACCCTAACCAAAAGCGTGACATAGGGTCACCAGGTTTGCAGTGGAGCTAGATAACTGCTGGCTCAATAGACAAAAAACACCTAAGGATGCAGGAATCGCTAAAAAGGGGTATTTTTAATTTACACTAACAGAGAAGAAAGCAATTTTACAAACTGCGCTGTGGCGCTGAAGATATGCATTATTAAGCACATTTTGATCTGCATCTTTGTGAGTTAGTAGGCAGAGTGACACAGTGTTCATTTCATGTATTGTTTTAAATGGCAATACATTTAACATTGTCTAACATTGTCGACACACAATTTTGTGTTTCTGGTTCGATGTAGATGGCTGGAAGCAGTGGCTGTAAAAATTGGGGCAGCGCTGCTGTAGAGTACCGAACGGTCTTCAGGACAGTTTGTTCAGGTCGGGTCGATGTTAAGGGAAAAGCGTCCACCTACAAATAATAGGGGACTGGGTTAGTTCAGAGAGTGATGTCTGGGGGTTGATTTAAAAACTGCAAACGTGAGGACCTACCATGTACAGGTAAGTATGCGCCTTGGTCGTTGTTTTTTGGTGATCCAGCGAGTAATTTTAACTGGAAAGCTGTCCGCAAACGTCAGAGGCCTGGAGCTAAATCATTAAATAAGTAAGAATTATTTTTTAGGGGGTTGCTACTGGCCACAATGATAGAATAAAAATGAATTATCAAATGGTGCCGTTGTGGTGGAAAAACTGAGCCAGACATGTGCTATGCTAATAGAGACTTATTTAGAGTGCAGGCCAGGGAGTTAAGTGCCTGTGATCCAGGAGGTGCTGATGGTTGGTCCAGCTGGATTAGTGGTCAACAAACCGTGGGATCTATGCACATTACATTGATTAAGCTGCCCCAAATGTATTCTTGGGAGTGGCTGCTAATGGATTGCCTTTGCACGTACTCACTCTCTAGGAGTGGCAGGGTGTGGTTGGTAAGCTGGCCCTAATGGGCGTGCCCACGATCTCAGCTATATAAGCTGCCCCGATCATCAAGACAGACGCTTTACGTTATTCTGCACTTGCAAGCAGCGTAATGCTCACCGTCGCCTGAGGTCAGACTTACCATTGAAGATGCTGCTTCCTAGACATCCTGCTTCCTGCCAGCATACTTACCAACTGGGGGAAGCTGTTCTTACCTGTACATCTCTTCGACAAACCAAGTATTCACCTTTACACTTTCCGGAACGCCAAAGTCTTCATCTTGGCACTGCAGCACGACATGTTTCAACAGAAGGCAAGGTTAGGCATCGAAAAAGTTTAAGGTTGCGCTTCGCCATACTTCACACTTTCCTTAAACCAGCACTTACCTGCTGTCGAACATCTTCCATCCAGCTGCATCTCGCGTCTCACAGCTGCATTAAGGCCGCATTTCCATCTAAGGGAAGAAAACAGAAGAGAGACATTATTGCGGGCATAAATAGGAGCTACATATAAAGACATTAAACAGAATGAACAGCATCAGAAGAGCTCAAGAAAGACTTACCAATCATAAGGAGAAGCATAGTCGCCGCTGGACTGGACTAATCCTGATCAGGGATCAGTGAAGGAACTAGATCCCATTAGACGCGCCTCTGCCAGAAGTAGCAGGACAGAGAGCTTATCTTCCATAATTCACAGGTGAGCTTTATGGGCCAGCGTATGCTCACAGAAACCGTACTTTGGGGTGAAGGGTCTAGAGGTGCAACAATCACAGATTGGCGCACTCACACACTGTTATCTCCACGCAGGAGCAGTATCACCATGTACCACCGCTCACAGCTTTTCTACTGAGGGAGAGGCCTGAAGGGGGTGATTCAAGTTCAGGGAGGGCTGCAACTGTGCCCCAACGCCTCCGCAGAGATCAGGTGAGCGCAACAGAACGCAAAGCCTCTAATACTCTGCCTGGGCGTTATGGAAACTTCAGAAACAGATCAGTTAGCCCTCTTACTAGGGGAATTACGGGCTGAAGTACATGTTTCAAGACGGGAAACCAATGCATTATGGAGGGATCTTATTGTAACTCAAGAAAGAACTGATGAATTGGCAAGACAAATACTACAAGCACAAGCAGGACATGTTCCACTGCCTGTAGTGACCCATTCTTCTCATTCTTCCACACCACAACAATCAACACAGGTTCAGGTGGTTCTTCCAGGAGCAGTGCATCTAGCCCCTCCTGACCGGTTTATCGGCGACCCAAACAAGTTTGCTGTATTTATGAATGAATGTCGCCTTCATTTCTTGTGCAGACCAGGAGCCTTTCCTAATGACCAAGCCAAAGTGGCGTTTGTACTCTCGTATTTAGGAGGTAGTGCAGCGGACTGGTCTATACCTTTGGTAAATCAAGGTGACCCTTTACTCTGGAACTTTGGGAATTTCCAACATGACATGGAGAAATTGTTTGCCCGTCATACTCAAGGACAAGCTCTGGACAACGAGTTGTTGTCACTCAGACAAGGGAGTCAAGATCTATTAACCTATATTGCAACCTTCAATCGTCTCATAGCCCAGACCAACTGGCCAGAAGAGAAGAGGACTACACTCTTTTACTGAGGGTTACATGGAGAACTAAAGGATGTGTTGGCGCAACTGGTGAATCCCCCTGAGAGGTGTGCGGACTACATAGACCTGATGGTGCAACTCGATCATAGGTTTCAGAATCGGAAAATGGATCGAGCTAGATCAGAGGGACGGTCAGTTTACGTACGACCTCGTGAGAATCAGACTAAACCACATGAACAGTCTGAGCCAATGCAAATTGGTGGATTACGAAGTCCCCTTACCAAAGCAGAAAGGGAAAAAAGAAGACAACAGCTTTACTTATATTGTGGACAAGCAGGTCACTTCCTCTGTGACTGCCCGGTAAAACCACCCAAGAAAACGGTTGGGGCAACAGACAAAACTGATGAAGAAGAAGAACAGAACTCGGGGAAACGCCAATGCCCGGCAAGTGTAGGAGTCCGCTTGTCCAGCATGAAAAAGGAATCTGTACAGACCTCACATCTAGTCCTTCCAGTGCTTTTGGTGAATCACAAGCAACCATCAAAAATACATGCCTTGGAGGCATATATTGATTGTGGAGCTGTGGGTAACTACATTGACCAAGATTTGGCTCTCCGAATAGGCCTTCCTCTCCGACAGAAGCAGGAATCGGAAAACATCACTGCTGTGGATGGTTCTCAGCTATCATCCAGCCCGGTGACACAATACACCGGGAAAGTCAAGCTTCTGTGTCAAGACATGCATCAAGAGGACATTAGGTTCAATCTTATCGGTGCTCCTCAGTTCCATATGATATTGGGAATGCTCTGGCTGGAGACCCACTATCCTAGGATCGACTGGCGAAAATGAGTTCTGACATTTCCTCATGATTGTGCCGACACATGTTACAAAAAAGATGACACCAATCTGAAACCGAAGGAAGGAATCGTGTTGGGCCTCATCAGCTCCTTACCGCTTGAATACCAAGATTACCAGGATGTCTTAAAAAAGGATCAAGCCAACGTTCTGCACCCGCACAAACCCTACGATTGTCAAATAGATCTTGTGCCCGGAGCCCAGATCCCTTGCAGCCGAATTTACGCTCTAACAGAACAGGAAAATCAACATCTTAGAACTTACCTGGATCAGTACCTGGTGAACGGTTTCATTCGCCCATCCAAGTCACCTGCCTCTTCGCCCTTATTCTACATGCCTAAAAAGGAGGGGGACTTAATAACTTGCATCGACTATAAAACCATCAATTAGATCACAGTTAAAAATCAATAACCTTTACCACTTATACCAAGTGAAAAATGCTCAGATCTAGGTTTTAAGAGGAGCATACCATCTTGTAAGAGTAAAAGAGGGAAAAGAGTGGAAAACGGCCTTCCGGCGAAGTACGGCCTCTTTGAATACCAGGTCATGCCCTTCGGCCTATGCAATGCCCCCGCGGCGTTCCAATTCTTTATGAATGATGTACTCTGTTAACTACTGGACATTTGCTCTCTTGTTTACATTGACGACATTCTTATATACTCAAATTCCATGGAAGAACATGTAGGCCATGTCCTGGCAGTCTTAGAGAAGCTTCGACAACACCAATTGTATGCCAAGTTGGAAAAATGTTTTTTCCATGTAACATGGTTCGAGTTTCTCGGTTTCATGCTCACACCACAAGGCGTACATATGGATACACGAAAGGTGGATGCAATCCTCCAATGGCCCTCCCCAACATCCGCGAAAGGAGTGCAAAGCGTGCTCGGATTTGCCAACTTTTACAGTCGGTTTATACCTGGATTTTCACAAATTGTACATCCAATTACCTCCTTGTTAAAGAAAAATCAAAAGTTCCATTGGTCGACAGAAGCTGAAGAAGCCTTCCAGAAGTTGAAAATAGCATTCACTACAGCACCAGTCCTTCGACACCCACGACCAGACCTACCTTACATAGTTGAGACAGATGCTTCAAAAATAGCCATGGGAGCAGTATTGTCACAACGAGACCCTGAAACAGGACAACTACACCCCGTCACATTCTGGTCCTGCAAATTTTCAGCACCCGAGTTGAACTACGCAATCTCAGATAATGAATTACTGGCGATTAAAGCAGCATTCAAGGCTGGAGACATTACCTACTTGGGGTGAGACATACGGTCACTGTCATCACGGACCACCGTAACTTGCAATACTTGAAACCGCCAAAGCACAATCCTTGCATCAACTTCGCTGGGCTCTCTTTTTCCCGGAATATGATTTTACTATCACTTATAGACCTGGAGTACGTAATAGGAAACCAGAGGCTCTATCACACATGCAGAAAAAGATGCTTTTACAGCATCCGACCCTATGGCCATAATTCCTGAGGAAAGGATTCAAACCAGAATAGCTGTCACCACGTGTGTGGATGACCAAAGAACCAGTTTGGAATCCCTGATGGATAAATCGACACAACAGGAATGGCTGTTAAAAGGTGACCAGTACACCATTGAAGACAATCTAGCGTATTTCCGAGGACGATTATATGTCCAAGACCAAGAACTGCAAAAGCAAATCATCACAAATTACCACGATTCATCAGTGGAAGGACACCCAGGAATAGCCAAAACTCAGGCTAAGGTAAAACAAAACTACTGGTGGCCAACCTGACGAAAAGACATTGCCCAATTTATTGAAACCTGTGGTGTCTGTGCACAACACAAGTCTCAGAAACAGCACCCCGCTGACTTACTACATCCCCTAACAGTACCGCCAGCACCTTGGCATACCCTGTAGATGGACTTCATCACAGATCTTCCACCCTGCAATGGATACAACACAATATTAGTCGTCGTGGATTTATTCTCCAAAATGGCCCATTTCATCCCTCTGAAGGGACTACCAACTGCGTCAACTCTCGCTTCTGTGTTCCTACAGCAAATTGTTTGATTGCATGGATTTCCATCAATATTAGTGTCTAATAGCGGAACACAATTTGTTTCTGCCTTTTGGAGAAAGTGTTGTACGATTGCCAAAATCGATCTCTGATTGTCCACAAGCCATCCCTCGCAAACTGAACGAACCAACCCAACTTTAGAGCAATATCTCAGGTGTATGTTGCAACAGTCCGAGGATTCTTGGAAAAATATACTCTGGATAGCTCAGTATGCATACAACAACTCAGTCACTCAAGAACAGGGCAAACTCCATTCTACACTGTGCATGGAAGACATCCAAGGACATCAGTATTTGATCCACCCGATACGCTGGAAATGCCAGCCATAAAAAACTTGCGTAAAACCAATCACACAGGTTCTTAAGGAGGCGACAGAGAATCTGATGAAGGCTAAGGAAAGACAAAAACGGTTTGCTGATTGACATCGGAAGGAAGCTCTCACCTACCAGATTGGAGAAAAGGTGTGGTTAGCATCCAAATATATTCCCCTGAAGGGGCCAAGAGCTTTCCGCCCAAGATACCTAGGCCCCTATACTATAAAGTCCATAATCAATCCTGTCGTCATGAAATTGGAGTTACCATCTCACATGAAAATTCACCCCATATTTCATGTCTCTTTCCTCAAACCAATGAAGTCCAATACACGGCTTAGTTCTCCTCCAGAGCCCGAAGTAATAGATGGAGAACCAGAATATGAAGTCAAATCCATCCTGGACTACACGGTGGTTCGATCAAAATTGTATTACCTAATTGACTGGAAAGGTTACGGACCTCAAGACCAAACTTGGGAACCCAGTGAACACATCCATGCTCCGCGTTTAATCAGACAGTTCCATTGCAATAATCCCACCAAACCAGGACCGGGAGGAGAACCACCCTTGAGAGGGGCCTTGAGGGGGAGTGCTGTCATGGTCATGAGGTCAGGGGCACAGGCATGCAGGGGTCGAAAGCACAGAAGACCTGGGTGGACACTGTCCTAACGCCTTTGGCACCAGGTCATCAACAAAAGTAAACAAGAACATCCATTTAACACCAAAAAGCTTTGATTATGGACATAGTACTTCAGATGCATTAACCTTGAACATTCCATCCACTAAGCAGGATGCATTCACCTTGCACATTCCATCGATTAAGCAGCCCCAAGTGTATTTTTGGGTGTTGCTGCTAATGGATTGCCTTCGCACGTGCTCACTCTCTGGGAGTGGCAGAGTGTGGCTGGTAAGCCGGTCCTAATGGGCATGCCCACGATCTCAGCTATATAAGCTGCCCCGAACCTCAAGACAGACGCTTCGCGTTATTCTGCACTTGCAAGAAGCCTAACGCTCACTGTCGCCTGAGGTCAGACTTACTTTTGAAGATCCTGCTTCCTGGACATCCTGCTTCCTGCCAGCATACTTACCAAATGGGGGAAGCTGTTCTGACCTGTACATCCCTTCGGCAAACCAAGTATTCATCTTTACACTTTCCGGGAAACGCCAAAATCTTCATCTTGGCACCGCAGCACGACACGCTCCATCGTCGACAGCAGCGCCTGCAAGGAAAAACAGAAGACCAGGTTAGACATCGAAAAAACAGTCAGTTTAAGGTTGCGCTTTGCCATACTTCGCAATTTCCTTAAACCATCACTTACCTGCTGTTAAACATTGCGGTAGCATCCAACTTCCATCCAGCCGAGTCTCGCGTCTCACAGCTGCATTGAGGCCGCATTTCCATCTAAGGGAAGAAAACAGAAGGACATTATTGCGGGCATAAAAAGGAGCAATTTATAAAGACATTAAGCAGAACGAACAGCATCACAAGAGCTCAAGAAAGACTTACCAATCATAAGGAGAAGCATAGTCACAGCTGTACTGGACTAAACCTTATCAGGGATCAGTGAAGGAAGTTAATCCCATTCGACGCGCCCCTGCCAGAAGTAGCAGGACAGAGAGCTTATCTTCCATAATTCACAGGTGAGCTTTATGTGCTGGCGTATGCTCACATAAACCGTACTTTGGGGTCAAGGGTTCGAGAGGTACAACAATCACAGACTGGCACACTCACACACTCTTATCTCCATACAGGCGCAGGATCACCACGTACCACCGCTCACAGCTTTTCTACTGTGGGAGAGACCTGAAGAGGGTGATTCAAGTTCAGGGAGGGCTGCAACCGTGCCCCAACGCCTCCGCAGAGACCAGGTGAGCGTAACAATCCTCTACAGTTAGTGAATTTGAGGTGTTCTGTTTTGCTCTCCGATTGATATTACATTGAGAAAGGTATTTAGGTATTGATTGAAGCTGATGCTTCTATGATATTGCTCATCATGTTTTGGTGAGGCAGGTGCTAGATTGCCTAGCATGACTTTTGAGGTTAACTATCGCAACCTGCTAAGGCAGGTAGTTTGTTTTTAAGGTAACTAGGGTTTCATGGTGAAGATTGATCAGTCTTAGTCTTGATTTGTGCTAGAGGCAATGACGATGTTTTCAGTCTTTTCATTATTAACTTTGAGCAATTTAAGTGTGTTGTGTATAGTGATGACAATAATAACAATGTTTCTTTATCATCAATTACTCATAATAAAATGAATTATTTTGTACATGAGTGTAAGAAGCGTTCATTACCGAGTGTAAAGTATTTGAACATGAATATTAAGTGCGGAGCATCTATTTTTAAATGCTGAGTATTGATGTGCTATATATAGTACATGTCTTTTAATACACATATGAAGGGTTACTGGATGGTGTGAGCAGTGGACTATCAATACAAATGTGACATTGGTAAACCAATTCTGTGTTGGCAGTTGAGACCAGCGGTCTACAGCAGTGGTTGCTGCCTGCTCTCTTTACTGTTGCAGTGTCCGGAACTTGCGTTTCCCTATCCTACTCCCACCACAGCCCCTGCTAGGGGTGGCAGGAAGGCTCTGGGGGTAAGGATGATACAAATCACGTCACTTCCTTGCCTACAAGAAGGCAATGAACAACTGATAATAACATCTTGAAGCCGGCTATCCTGGCTATTAAGAGCACAGTGCCAGCTTCGGGTCGAGCCTGTGCAGGCTTTCCTCTTCCTGGGCAGGGTGAGGTGGTGGATCGAATACTGGCAATTCAATACTCTCCGAGATATGAAATTCTGGCACCACCATAGGCAGGAATTTTTGACAAACTTTAAGCAAGACAGTCTCTGTAAAGAAACACAAAAAAGTTGATTTGCAGGAGAAGGCCTGAAGCTTGCTTACACGCATTTCTGACGTGATGGTTTCCAAGAAGGCCATTTTAAGGGTAAGCAACCTGCTAGAACAAGAATTCATGTGCTCAAACGGAGACGCCATCAAGAAGGTAAGCAACAAATTCAGGTCCCTAGCAGGAACCACAAATGGCGTCGGTGGAAACCAATTTACAATGCCTTTCAGGAATTGGGCCATCACTGGAACTGTAAAGAAGTAACCTTGATCTGTTGACCTCTTAAATAAGGAAAAAGCCAACAAATAACCTTTAACCCTGCCAATCTGAAGGCTGAAAGAGGCACAGGAAAAAATAAATTCCATCACTATGGTAGGAGGGTATGATATAGGGTCCACCTTGCGATCCCTATACCACGCCTCAAATCTTATCCACCTGCATGGGTAAAGGAACCTAGTGGAATGTCTGTGCACAGCCAGCAACACCAAGTACCTCTTCAGAGAGGTTCCAGTCATATCTCAACCTCTCAAAAGGCACGCATGCAGATTGAGAGACTCTGGGTTCAGGTGGAGCACTGCCGTTCCGACTGGGCTAGGAGTTCCAGCCTCTGAAGAAGCCGTCGAGGTCGGCAGGTGAGCAGTTTCAGAAGGCCTGAATAGCATTGTCTCCTCACCCAGTCTGGGATGATCAAGATAATGGTGGCCTGGAATCTCCTCACGTTTCTGAGAACCCCCATGATGACGGTATCATAGGAAAAGCGTAGTGGAGGTTGAAGACCCACTCCACCAGGAACACATCCCACAACACCCCCCTTGCAAGTAATTCCCTCAAGCAGAACTGCTTGCACTTCGTGTTGGCCCTGTTGGCAAACAGATCCACTGCCGGGGTTACTCACATGGCAAAGATTTCTGCAAGAACCTCCGGGCACACTTCCCACTCGTGCAAAACCATGCTCTGCCTGCTCCGAGTGTCCGCCAACCTATTCTCTGCTCCTGCCATATGGGCTGCAGAAGCTGAGATCCTGTTCCCCAGTAGCCAGAACCAGTTGCATAGCCTCCCTTACGGGGCAGACACTGCACACCACCTTGCTTGTTGAGCTAATGCATGGCCACTGTGTTGTCAGTCAGGATCAGAACATGCTTCCCCCTGAGGGATGGCACAAATGCCATCTAGGGTAGCATGATTGCACGCAATCCTAGCCTGTTGATATGCCAACAGCGCTCCTCTGGAGTCCAAAGGCTGTTCATTTGCAGATCACACCAGTGACTTCAGGGACTACCTGCGCTTGGGGCCTCCATGGCCAAAAGGGTTCCCCAGTATGCTCTCCCTGCTGGCCCACCATGAGAGATTGTTGACCACCAACATTGACAACCAGAGGTCATCCTTCATGTTGTCGAAGTACTGGGACCATTGCTCCCTCAAAAGCCATTTAAGGGACTGCATACGCAGCCTGACCTCTGGCACCAGAAAAATGCAGGAGACCATGAGACCGAAGAGGCAGAGCAAGAAAGCTGCGGTTAGGCTGTCGTGATTCTGAAACAGCATAACCATTTTTGATTGATTTGAGAGTTTCTAATGCGCACCAAACAGAATCAACTATATACGGCGCTGATGTAAACTAATGGGTGGACTTTCAGAGTATCAGTTCAATATGCACTTTGTATAATGAAAGCAGCCTATCAGAAAAGAAAAGTTTTCAGGCTCTTCCTAAAAAGTATTAGGGATTCAGAAGATCTAATCTCTAATGGTAGTTGGCTCCACAATTTTGGACCAAACACACTGAATCTTCTTTCTCCCCCAGAGATCAGGTTAGACCTTGGCACCGACATCAAGAGCTGATCTCTAGACTGGTGATGTCTAATGGGACAGTATTGAATAATCTTATCGGTAAGGTATCCCGGGGCAAGTCCATTCAAACATTTATATACAAGGCATGCCATTTTAAATTTGATTCTGTCCTCTACCTTAAGCTAGTGTAGGGATTTCCGGAAAGCAGATACATGATCCCTTCTATTTAGCTGTCCGACTAACCTAACTGCTGCATTTTGGGCTCTCTGTAGTCTGGTTAGCTGCTTGGCTGGAACTCCTGCCAACAGACTATTGCAGTAGTCCAGGTGGGGGCTAGTCATGGCACTCAACACTACTGCATGGTCTTCAACTGGGATGAAAGGGAGTATGTTACACAGCCCCCAAATTGCGTAGAAAAGTGCTTTAACTTTGGCCCCCACCTGGGCCTCACTGCTGAGGTTCGATTGCCACACACATCCAAGATTCTTGACCTTGGTGGTAACTTGAAGTTGTTCTTCCAGGATCAACGGGAGTCATTTCTGTCTCTCTGTTACCATTTTCCCTTTTGGACTAAACAGTATCAGCTCAGTATTGGCGGCATTGAGCTGGAGCTGATTATCTGCCATCCACTCGCTATGCTCATTCATACATAGGTTAATCTTCTCAAAAGCTTCCTCCATATTTTTCATTTCGATGTAGACCTGCGTGTCATCAGCATAAGAGTGGAATTGAAGACCATATTTCCGAAATATCTCAAACACCGGACGAAAATATAGATTAAAAATCAGCGGGGACAGGGATGACCCTTGGGGTACCCCACAATCAAAACAGATCCAATCTGAGCTAAAGCCTTCCAGCACTACTCTTTGCATCCTGACCTTTAAAAATTAAGCAAACCATTCTTTCACTAGCATTGATACCTTTCCTATCTTCATAATCCGTTGTGTCATAATATGATGATCCACTGTGTCAAAGGCCGCGACAGGTCCAGCATTAATAAAACCGTAGATGCTCCCTTGTCCGCGGCCTCCAACAGATCGTGTACTGTCAAGAGTGCAGACTCCATCCCATGATTGGGGCGGAAGTTTATCTAACCATTTTTCTTTATCCACAAACGTTTGGCACTGTGTGCAGACTACTTTTTCCAATATCTTAGTTGGCCAGAATAAATTAGCAACTGGCTGATAATTTTGAAGCGTTTTTGGGTCCAAATTGGACTTTTTTATCAACAGTCTTACTAGGACCTTTTTCAGGGCTTTAGGGACCTGACCCTCCTGTAAAGATTTATTTACAAAAAGTGTCATAAATGGTGTTAGGTTAGCAGCCAAGCGTTTAGCTGTGCAGGCTGACATCGCACAAGACAAATCATTTGTAGGTTTCAATTGGAGCAACAGTGAGTGCATAGTCTCCTCATCTACCAATTGAAAATGGAAACTCTTTTCCATTGCCTCCCCTACTGTATCTATATCATTCACAGAGACCCCCCCAGCTTCATGGTCCGCCTCTTACCAATATTCTCCTGAATCAACACTATCTTTTCTTTAAAAGTCATTACATTTATTTGCTTGTTCCTGTGAGGCTGTTATTGTATTTTCGATGCAGGCTGGTGCTCTGAATCTAGATATCACCTTGAACACTGCTCTTGATTGATTCCCTGCCTGCATAATCTCTTAATGCAGAAACTCCCTTTTTGTCTTGAACAAGGTTTCCTTATATGACTTGAGTATCGCCTTTGCTCTATCTGAATCACTGATATTCTTAGTGCGCCTCCAAACTTTGTTGGCCTGCCGTAATTGCTTACGTAACAGGGTCAATGCTGGTGAAAACCAGGGTTTCAATTTCCTCACACTCTTATGTCAAATAAGTGCGTACCGGGAGCAGATGTCCTCCAGGATATCATCCCTTTGGTAAAAAACTCCTCGCTTGGGAGTGCGTTGTCAATATCTGCTAATTTTGCCTGCACTTCTATACCAGGAATGGTCAATAGGTCTGCCCCCCTATATAGCCAAATTTGTGTTTTATGCTTAGTATACCCATTATGCCTAGTGCCGTCTTGTAAGCCAAACAACTGTGCATGATGATCTGACCATAGTATAGGCAATGTTTTCGTGAAACATATGACCTTTCTCCTGGCTGCTACCAGGTCCAAACAATGACCTTTGTCATGGGATGCTGCAGTGGTCATAATTTGTATGTCATGGTTGTCTAGAATCTCTGCTAAAACCCCTGCATCGTGGTATGTGGTGCTATCTAACCAGAAATTCCATTCCCCAAGGCATAACAATTCCTTATATTTGCTTCCGGCCACTGTTAAATATGAATCCAAAGCTTCTAAGTCGTTTCCTATTGGGCCTGGTGGTCGATATCCTAAAAGAACTTTTATAGAGCTTGTGTGGGACAATGAGATGGTAAACTCCCCAATCTAGCTCTGCCATGTGGGAAAGGGAAACTGTTGCCTTTTATATAATGGCTATACCACCCCATCTTCTGTGCCTCCGATCAATATTTTGAATGAGGTAGTTTTCCGAAACCAATTTGTGAAACACAGTACAAGTTCCCTCTGAAAACCAAGTTTCAGTCACAAAATAACAACTCCAAATCATGTTCCAATATTAACTCCCCTACTTCCACTACGTGACTTACAGCAGATCGGGAATTTATTAAGACGGCTTGAATTACTATACATTCCTCATCCTTTCCCTTATCTGTCTCCTTGCCTATCAACCTTTTGTCGATATCTAGCAACCGTATTTTCTCAAGAGTTCTTAGGTGTATACTTCCTTTTCCAGTATTAAGTTCTTCCAGTTGGAGAACAGAGTTGTCTAATATCCCCATCTCGCCTTTGGTCTCCCTTGCGTTCTTACCAGCTAGCTCATCGATCAGTTCGGGGCGGAGGTGGCAGCGTGATGCGCCGGCCGCCTGAACCAGGCTGCCATAAACCAGGCCGCAAACAAGCCTAAAACATATAGCCTGTGTCGGCCCTGTATGATGCAATCAGGATGCAGCAGCCGTCTTGCTTAATGGGACTTGTAGTTCCCTTAACCCCGTTCAGCATACAGAATATGTAGGATGCAGATCAAAACGTCTAGTGAATCTAAAGCTACGTTCTTCCTACCCCAAACTCTAGTGCCTGTTACAATTATAATCGGCCAATCAAACCATAAAATTCCAATTCTTTACAAATTTTAAAATAACACTATTAAAATGCCTAGCAGCTCACGATTCGCTAATTAAAAATACAAAGTGCTAATTGTGTGTATATCCTCCTGCTCCGTGTCACTACATGAAGTAGGTGAAAGCAATCTGCCTGAGACTGGTGACTTTCCTCTGGGAGGGCGGGCTGGAGTGATCAGAGACTCTCCCTCTAACCGGGGAATTGAGTGGGGGAGAACTCAAAGCGGCTTAGTGGGCACCGCTGCCGATCAAGTCAATTGGCCCTTAGAGGCCCCTCTGTGATTCGAGAAATGCCTCTGGCCCTGGTTGGCCTATGGTAGCTGCGCTTTCCTCCCAAAGAGAGTTTACTGCCTGTAACCCCTGCCTCTTGAAGAGAAGGCAAACGATTGCTTGGTGGGCTGATGCTCCAAGACCCAAGGACTATGTAGCAAATTTTTCTTCCTTGAATTTCTCAAAGGATTCATCGCCCTTCAGACAAAAAAAAGTTTGCCGTCAAAAGCCACGTCCAACAGATTGGCTTGCACATTTGGGAAACATCCCCAACTTTGGAGGTTTGCCACCCTTCTAAGCCCCGTAGACGTTCCCATGGCATGACCCACACAAGGCAGCAGTGTCAAGACCTGTCAAGCCACACCCTTCCCATCATTTATCATGCCCAAGAAACTGTCTCTAACCTCCCATGTTTGGAGATGATCTGCCGCCTCAACTACTATCCTTCAAAGCACATGCAAGTACCTGGCAAAGGCACAATTGGCATTAATTGCCTACAGCACCATACTCCCTGTTGCTAATATTTTCTTGGCCAATGCATCTGCTTTTTTTGGACTCTGCCCGCAATTTGAAAGTGGATGTAGCTAGTGGTGAGTCAACCATGGCAGCTTGGACCAGCAAACATTCTGGGTTGGCATGAGTTGACAGGATGGTGAGGTCCCCCCTCGACCGCTTGCATTTCTTGGTCAGCTTGGCGTCAATGGCTGGCATGAAACATGGCCCCTGCCACAATGTCCCAATGGGATCTGAGATAGCTGCATGGAAACGGTAATGTCCTTTCGGACTGTGCGCCCTTGTCCAGGATGTCAGTGAGGTCACTGGACTGCAGTGGCTTGGCTAAGGTTCCCAGGATCAGGGCCAAAACCACCCTCTCCACTGTCTTCCTGTATTGGGCATTGGGGTGTCTGTAGGAGGATACCTGCTGCAGGTTAAGGTCAGGAGCGGTGTCAAGCCTGCTTGCCTCGTGCAGCCCTATAACCAGGGCCAACAGGTCAACCTGGTATGTGAAAAAATCAGCACCCCTAACTCCCCTGTGACCCAGTGGCTCCATTCCAAAGGAGACCAGGTCACCTACCTCATTGAAAATCGACCTCATGGACTGGAAGAGTACGGAATGAACGACTAGTCCATTGCTGATGGAACTGTCACATTGGGGTCTCTCGACATCGACGCCTGGAGAATTACTGGCGCTGTGGTCGGTTTCAAAAGTGTTGAGTTTGAGGGCTTGAGACCTGATGTGACTACCTTGATGCCAGCACCCCTATGTGCAACTGATGCCTGAATCACCTGTGGATTGAGGGCATAGCTGTACTTGCTGCTCCCTTCTCAAATAGGTGAATCGTGCCAGAGATTTAGGGTTCATGTGATTGCCGGAGCCGTGCTACTCGACGTTGTGTTCCACCCCAAGGTACCACATGCAAATACTGTGTGGGCCTGTGATGGACATCCTCGAGCGCATTCCTTGCAGTGTCTGAAACATGAGGGTTTAGGGCCCGATATATCGGCATCAAAGGGAAAAAACATTTCTGTCCCTGAAAAGGATTACATTCTGAAAAAGTGTGCTGAGTGTGCAAAAAAAGAAACTGAGGTCTGGAGTCATAGTGATGTAATATATGAACCACCAACGTTGCGTCCCGAGATGAAGAGTGGCACATTTCGAGACATGGAGTCAACGGACAATGCTGAGCCGTACTATGATCTCGTCAAAATGTTTTCCAAGCAGGTGACGCTGGAAGTGATATCCATCAGATGAGGAATCTGCGGGAGAATGCAATCCATTATACAGCACGTGGTGGGAAAGGGCGCAGGAGTTTGTGCCACAGGGAAGCCTTTTGCCATGCCCTGCTGTTCTGCAGTCGTGGGATTGAAGCCCTGCCTACCATCCCTATCAGGACTTTAAAAGTCCTTCTCTCCCCCGCAAGGGTAAAGGGCGCGGGAGTTTGTGCTGCATGGAAGCCTTTTCCTGTGTCTTGCTGATTGTTGCTACAGTCGCGGGAGTGAAAGGTGTGAAAAGGGCAGGATGGTGAAGGAAGGTTAGCCCATCCCAAAAGAGGTGCTTTATAAGCATAACACACACAGGCAAACCCCCTCTATGTTCCAGGACTAGCTGTGAGGACAAAGGATTTCTGTACCATACGCAGCATGTGTGAGGCCTAGAAGAAGCAAGGTGAGTTGGATCTGCGATTAAGATAAGAGGGCCGGTTGGTTGCATGATTGATAACGTAGGGCTTACGTTTAACAGGTTACTGGAAGACGAAGGGAATGATGTTGTTCCTGTGTGGTGTCAGTTGCAGTACAGGCCGAGAGTTTGGGCAATTCGGGGGAGTTACGGGAGCAGAGCAAGAGAAAAACATAGGTACATAGTAACATGGGGTTTAGTTCCATAGGTGAGGCAGGTCATAGGCCAAGAATCACTCATCAGGTGGAAGGTTGAGGGGGACGCCAGGCAGCGGGAGTGGCAGAAGCAGTCAGGGAAGGGGGAACGGGTCAAATTCTGTGGCATGACAGGAGGCTCCATATTATGCATTCCAATCTTTACTTCGGAACCACAGCAGCAAAGAAAAAACTTTTACAAAAACAAAAGTTTAAATAAGAGAACTAAATACAGTTCACAGTCAATGTAAGGGGAGCTCCCCAATCCAACATGGATAACAGGTCATGCACTGTAGATGACCAATGAGCAGGGACCCTCCTCTATAAATGTCCTTTACTCTAATCTCAACTCCTCCTTGTTTGCTGCTGACACCACAGCTAAGTCACTCCTTCTAGTTGTGCCTTGCATGCTAGTCAGTTGCTGTCATAATACTTAGTATATTATATTGTACATTATATGCCTTGGTCCAACATACCTTCAGCTATCCTTCCGCAAATACCTCCCATCTCAAGCACTCCGCTCCTCTACCTCTAACTCCCTCAGGGTCAGTCGTTTCTCAAAGAAACGAGCTGGGGTTAGATCTCTGTCTTCGGCTGGGGCCTCCCTCTGGAGCAGCCTCCCTGCCACTCTAAAACTTGAGGAGAACCATCTCCGGTTACGGAAGCGCCTCAAAACTTTCCTCTTTGCTTCTGCCTTCTCCTTCCCTCTCCCCTGTTGATTCCACTCTCCCTCGGCACCATGCACCTGGCCACCCTCTCTTCTCTGGGCCCAGGTACCTGCTCATCTTGCCACCCTCATGCACTGCCTCCGGGCCACCCCCTGCACTGGGATCTGTATCTGTACCCATACAGCCCTCCCCTTCTCTTCCTGCACTTTCAGACCTACACTACCTGCTGCCATAAACCCA
Source organism: Ambystoma mexicanum (assembly GCF_040938575.1). Lineage (NCBI taxonomy): Eukaryota > Metazoa > Chordata > Amphibia > Caudata > Ambystomatidae > Ambystoma > Ambystoma mexicanum. The sequence continues at coordinate 317,498,779 of NC_090926.1, forward strand.
GTACTTGCCACTTGCTGGCTGCACTCCCATTGTTTGTTGCCTTTTACTTCTTATTTTAGTATTATTTTTGTTTTTTCCTTCTCGCTCCTCACTCTCCTTTTGTTCCCCCTCCCATGCACTTCTCCCTCTACCCTACACTTGCACGTTCTCAATGTCACTGGGCCTAGTAAGATCGTTGTTTTTGTTCTCCCCTGTTCCCTTTCCCTTGCCTTGTCGCGCTCTGAAACACCTATGTATGAGCGCGATAGAAATAAAATATCATATTATATTGTGTAGAGTAGTGTTTTACTTTGAAGTAACACTTTTACTGCTTTCACTTTTAAAAGTTTTTGTTTTTCTTATTATTGTATTGAAAGGTTTAAGTGAAGTCGCGCGATAATGCTGCTTCATTGTTAGAAGTTTTTTTTTCCACTTTATATTTATTACATTTAGTCAACATCAAGAACAACACTCATACAATCGAAAAAAGTCCCCATACTAGACAACATATAATACCCCTTCCCTTCCTACCCCCACTTACCCCTCCCCCCGAACAGAGAGCTACACAGGGTTCAAGAGAACAAAAACAAAGGTACACCATGGTTGGGACAAAGACCCAGAACCAATTAAGGCTGTTTAGCAACATATCTCTATCGACAAGGCCCCAGATAAACACAAAACATCAGGTGACACATTCCATTTAAAGACCAAAGCCCACTCCATCATCAAGTTCCGTGCAGGGCCCAAGATTTCAGAGCCTCAAGGCTTCACAGTCCGCACTCATAAGCACAACAGTCCAATCCCCAATCCTGCAAAAAAGAGGACATATTATTGTTGACAATGGCTGAGAGTTTCTCATATGTAAAGATTGCCAAACGTTTATTAAACCATTCCGATTTCGTTGGGGCCTGTGAACTTTTCCACTTCTGGGCCAGAGCCATTCTCCCAGCCCTCAACATCGCACTCACCACCCTAGAAAAACGTAATTCCTCGCACTCAGGCCTAGGGCTACCCAAGAGAATGTCCATGGGACGGAGGGAGGGACAGGTTCCCAGGATATCCTTGATCCAACTCAGCAACACCGTCCAGTAAACCTGAATAACCGGACACTACCACCACATGTGGAACCAGGTTCCCCTCCCAGTACAAGCTCTAGGACACCTAGGAGATACATCGGGAAACATTTTGGACACGGAAACTGGTGGCCGGTGCCAAAAGTGGAGAATCTTAAAGTTAGGCTCCATGGCTGCCGTATAGAGCTTCCCCCCAAAAAATTGACCTAAAAACAGAATCCCAAGCACGATCATCGAGGGTTGTACCCAGTCTCTCCTCCCATGCACCCCTGAACGTCTGCCTACCGTCTAAATCAGCCGTAACTAGCACATTGTAGATTTTAGAGAGAGACCCCTTCCTAGACTTGGCTTCCACAAAGACTTTTTCAAAAGAAGTCAAAGGACGAGAGAGGGAAGCCACACAGTCCGCCTGAGTAAGAATACCCTTGAGCTGCAAGTAATCAAAGATAGAAAGAGGACTCTCCCGAAGCACGTCTGATAAACTGGCAAAATCTATGAAACTTCCCTGGTTAAACAATTGTGGAGCTCTCTCTATTCCCTGGTCTGACCATGACTTCGTCCTTTGGGAGGGACAAGGTATTGAATTTTATTCTATTCCTCTTACCACCCCACACAAAGCGAAGAAGACGCAGTCCAAGAGATGCAAAGATAAGAGTCCGGAATGATACAAGGAAGAGAAGAGATAAAGAAGTCTGGGGAGCACATTCATCTTCACAGAAGCCATACGCCCAAATCAAGAGAGCGTGAGGGGAGAGCACCTATCCAAATCACCACCAATCCTAGCCAACAGGGGAGGAAAATTTAACTTGAAAATCCTGCTCAGATCCCTAGGAATATTGGTGCCCAGATACCTAGTACTGACACTATCTATTTGCATCCCGAACACCTCCGTCTTACCCTTAATACCATTGTCCAGCTTACCCATCGGCATAATACAGGATTTAGAAACATTGATTTTGAGCCCGGAGAACGTTCCAAAATCGTGAATCAGCTCTAACAACCGAGGAAGGGAGTCATTAATCCCGGACAGATACACTAGGATGTCATCTGCGAAGAGAGACAATTTAAATTCAAAGTCCCCACACCACGCCCCAGAAACCGCCTCATCGTGTCTGACCGCGATAGCAAAGGGCTCCATAACAAGGGCATACAAAAGGGGAGAAAGAGGGCATCCCTGACGCGTTCCTCTAGAAAGCGAGAAGCCCAGAGAGGTAAAACCATTAACTAGAAGCCGCGCGGAGGGAGCATTGTACAAGGCCGAAACCCATTTTACGGAGCACCTTTCCCATGTACGACCATTATACGCGGTCAAAAGCTTTTTCAGAGTCCAGCAAGAGCAGGTAAGCCTCAGACTCCTGCTTGGACACCTCATACATCAGGTCCACCGTTTTTCTAATATTGTCAGATCCCTGACGTCCGGGGACAAATCCCACCTGGTCTCCGTGAACCACCGAGGGAATGAATCTAAACTACCTGGTCGCCAGGAGCCTGGCCAATATTTTCACATCAACATTTAACAATGAGATGGGCCTGTAGGACTGACATAACGAAGGGTCCTTCCCCTCTTTCGGAATGACCACAATGAGAGCCGACATCATGGAGGGGGGAAGACAGCCAGTATCCAAGGCCGAGTTATACACCCTAGCCAAAATCGGAGCCAAGGTGGAGCAAAACGTTTTGAAAAACCGGACGGTGAATCCGTCATCCCCTGGAGCAGTACCATTCTTCAGAGATGCAATGGCATCAATAACCTCCTGGGTAGAGATGAGGAGGTCCAAGGAGGCCGAACTCTTTCGCGCTAGACAGGGGATTGGAAGCTACTCAAAGAACCGATCCACTTCGGATCCATCCCCGGTGTTCTTGGTCGCATAAAGCTTTTCATAGTACAACTTAAATTGTTCCGCAATTTGGTCATCCCCAAGCAGTTTTTCAATCCCCTGGCCAGAAATAGAATTAACTCGGTTACTGTTACGAAGTTCCCTGAGCCTCCAAGCCAGAATCTTGTCCACCTGTTCTCCTTTCTCCATATAACGTTGTTTCAGAAACGCAAGTTTCTTCTCCGTCTGACCAACAAGGAGGGCGGACAATTTTGCTCTAAACTGTTGGAGTTTTTCGCACTTGCCTGGATCCATCTGCGATCTCAACTTACCCCCCGGTTGGATAGCTAGAATCTGCTCCCTCAATTTTCACTCCTCCCTAGACCTGTCCTCCTTCCTCCTAGCTCCCATTTCCATTAGAGCACCTCTGATCGTGGCTTTGAACACATCCCACACCCCCCTAACCTCCACCTCCCCATTGTCATTTAAACAAAAAAATTAAGTGATCGTATCCAGAAGAGACTGCCGCAATTCCCTATCCATTAGGAGAGAGTCGTTACATATCCATCGTGACTTGCTCTGGGCCATCGGGGGAATCCCCAGATTGATACGAAGCAGATCGTGGTCAGACCACGGGATGGACTCTACATTGAAATCAGTAATGTATTCATGGATCGAGGAGTCAACCAGCACATAATCGATCCTAGAGAAAGACTGATGTACTGAGGAAAAATAGGTGTAGAGAGGATCCCGATTGCCATCAGCAGGGTGGGCATCAACAAGGCCCAATTCCTCATTAACCCTCCGGAAGGAATCCGCTAATTTAATTTGAGATCTAAGGTCAGGGCACGGGTTAGGAGATTTCCTGTCTGTCTGGGCTCAAAACCATATTAAAATCTCCCCCTACTATTATCGCTCCCTCTGCAAAATCCCTGATTTTTTTCCTCCTATCCCCTGCCAAAACACATCCTGATCTTCATTTGGGGCATACACTCCCACTAAAGTGAACAACCGACCTTTCACCTCCCCCTTAACCATAACATAACACCCCTCCGGATCTGTTCTATTGGCCCTAGGAGAAAAATGTGCGTCCGGGGAGACCATGAGCACTACCCCTGCCTCTTTGCCACATATGATGACCGAAATATTTGCTGAATAGCCCTGGATTTGAAAGCGGGCTCCCTCCCCTTAATCCAGTGGGACTCCTGCACAAAGGGAAAGTGAAGTTTTAACCTGAGGAACTCTCTGAGCACCAAGGACCTCTTTGTCGGAGTTCAAACCCCACCCATTTAGGGACCCCACCGACAGAGGATGGACAAACTCACTCATTAAGACAGCCGGGTGACTCATTCGCCTCTGGCCGAAGGCCTTCACACAAGCCCTGTCCCAAGTCCGTGGTATACATAAAAAAAACAGAAATAGACTAGTTGAACCCAACTATCATGGTAGCTCCAAACCCCCCCACCCAACTCCAACCCCACCCATCCCAACTCACCCATCCACCCACCTTCCCCTTCCCCACAAACACAAACCCCCCCACCCCCCTCCCATGCTACCCCTGAGCGCCTGGATCGGTCGTGACATCCAATTGCCGCACCACCAGGCCACCAAGGATCGCCTCCACCTGAGCCACTCACGCCAAGAAAAACACGATATACTGGGCCCCCCTACTGTGAAACCACAATTTAGCACTTCAAATTCATGAACCTCCCCACTCCAACCAAGCAAAAAGCCCTGCAGACCAAACCTAAGGAAATCACAACATCCTTAAACACGGCCAAACAGCCAACCATATGGTCCGAAAGGACTCAAGCACAGATCTAAAACAAAACCCTCCACATCAAGGTCGCGTCGCTGGCTGCTCCGGGGAAGGCAGCGCCACCTTTCTGTACTTCCTGTGCCCCCGGACGCGGTGCCGACCCGCAGAGTTCGAGGATTCCTTATAACTTCCATCCTTCCCAGCTTCCACGTTGGGACCTGAGGACATGGCCTCCAGCAGTTCGCTTGTCACTTTCTGAATCTCAGACTCCATAGTTAGGGAGTATTTATAGCCATCCACCTCAAACGTGCCCCCACCTATATCGCACTCCCTTCGACTGCAACCACTTCGTTAGAGGGCCACACAATCTCTGACATGCGAGAGTGAGTGCCGAAAGGTCCTGATAGATCATTATTTTAGCACCCGCCCAGTCAACAGAGCCCTTTCTACGTGCTAGCTCCAGAATCTTTGAATTCTCTGCATAGTAGTGAAATTTAACTAGAACGGATCTCGGCCCTCCCGCACGACCTCCCGCTCTGTGGGCTCTGTCAATCGTGGGTTCGTTGGTATTCTCTCCATCAAACAACTTGCTTATGATTGACTTGACCCATCTTGCAATGTCCGTCTGGGTCTCACCCTCCCGCTCCGGGATACCCAGAAACCTGAGGTTGGAGCGCCATTCCCTATTTTCAAGGTCAAGCTAAAGAGCGATCTTCTCCTCGCGCCTCTCCAACTCCGCCAGGCACATGTCGAACTGCGTTTATCAGGGCCTGGACCCGGTCCTCAACAGAATCCACCTTTTTATCAAGGGAGTCCAGCCACCTGCCAATATCTGCCCTGAAACCACGGATCTCCTCCAACAGGGCAGCCATACTTTGGCTCATGGACTGGGTCTCCGCTGCTTCAGACGGACCGGGTGACTGCATACTGACCTCCTGTGGCGCCTGTTCAGGGGCATGCTGATACTTCTGTAAAGACTGAGCCCAGTCCATCTAAGAACCAGAAAGGCACGGACCACCTCAGAAGAACCAAAGGCAGGCACCAAGAGATCCCCAACCAGACGCCCCCAGAAACACTGCTGCACCTCTTCACAATAGACCAAGACTTCAAGGAGATCTGGTCACTGCCCAACGCTTCGCACTCTAAGTTAGTATCAAGCGGGACACCTCTTCGAACTCACTTCTCGAAGTCTGAAAGCCCAAACAAGAGTTTCACGTGAAGCAATCCAGTCCGGCACTCACCCTGTCACTGGCATTCCCCGGGACGCCTTCTGCGTGAGGAATAGCAGCAGCTCAACCACCAGGCCCCTGGGACCCCGCCACAGATGGACAGGAGTCACTGACAATACCACCTAAGTGCCTGGGGTCCACTCACGGATGCAAGGTGCTAGCAGGGCAAGCACCATCCACCAAGGAGTTCCTCTGTGTTCCAATTGCGAGTGCTCACAGTGGGGCTGCCAGGAGAACAGAGCACATTTTACAAACAACACCCCGAGTTGGGGAGGGTGCTAGATCCAGCCCCAGCCCACCACTGTTCCAACAGCCAAAGTCACTTGAAGAGTTCTGTGATGAGGTACACACAATCGGACTACAAGCCTGCAATAGTCTCTACGGGCCACCACGGCCCTGCCAAGATCCAATATAGAGGGAGACTGCGAGTATTGACAGTCCTCTAGGGATCGGGAGGGCGCCGCAGGTTGCACGTACCTGGATCTCCGTGCTCTGCGGGCCCGTTCTCCGAAGTTGACCAGCGGGTCCCGCTATGGTGCACAGAGGGACCCGACACCCGCACCCAGGCAAATAGGGCTCCAGGCACCTCACTCCAAGCCCTCACAGGGGGCCGCGGTCGTCTCCACGATGCTCTTCGTGGTGGGGGGCGAGCCGGTGGCACAAGCCCCGCCCCTCCCCCTCCGTCAGGCCGCCGGCATTCGTGCGGTTTCTGCAGCCGGGCGGCCTACCCTCTGCTACTGCTCCCCGCCGAACAACAGCCGTACTCCGGCTTCCAGGAGCCCACAGGCACCAGAGGCACGCTCTGAGGGTGCACACCAGCTCCAACTCACTAAGGTGGGGGGTCCAACCTCGACTCCCAGTGGGCTAGGGGGGCCCAAATCACCAAAGTCCGCACCCAGGGGAGGGGATCAGCCAAAACCCGTCATCGCATCTCGGCGCCCCCGGGCGGCTCCATTGTTAGAAGTTTTGTTTTCCTTTTTATTGAGTGGCTCCGTTTCCGACGGAGTTGTTTCCTCTGTCTTATTCACCAAACGCGCGCGGGCCTGGCGGAATCTTTTTGGCTTCAGGCCTGATGCGCATGGGGTTTGTGCACTTGCCAGCGCTGGATGCGTTGCGTTTCATTTCACTCTCGCTCCCTTCATTCCGCTGACCACTTCCTCCTCACTGTTCCTCCCTCCCCTTGTGCCCCCTCTCGTTTCCGCTCCTTCCAACTCCTTGCCCCCCTCCACTGGAACTCCCTTCCTCTCTCAATCCGCTCTATCCCTACCTTTTCCTCATTCCGCACGTCCCTTAAATCTCTCCTTCTCCATTCCCCGCCATGATTCCCCTCTGCCTTCTCGCTCTCCCTCGCCCACCCTTCCCTCTTCCCCTTAATCCTCTCCCTCCACTTCCCCCTCCACCCCTTCCTCACCCTCACCCTCACTCCTTCCGTTCCCCTCCTCCTACCCATCCTCCCTCTGCCTTCTAGCTCTACTCCACTTCTCTCCCCCCTTCCCTTCTGTCTAATTGCTCTACATACTGTTTTGTTGGTCTGATTCAAAATTGTATTTGCTTCTACTGTTACTGTTATTTTGTTATTGTTAAATGTATCCTGTTGTTGTTAAAATGTGCAGCGCTTTGGTGTAAAGTGCTATATAAACTTAATAAATACAATACAATTCAATTTGGAGTTGTCTGTGCCGGTCGGGCCTGCCCACTCCATGACCAACGCGCCCGGGTCTGTCCTAAGCTTTTGCTTCAAACCCGACCCGTGTGGGCCTTTTCATATATTGAATGCGCCATTACCGTTGCTGGTATCGGCGCTGGCGGACCCTGCCCGCTCCATGCCCAACGCGCGTGGGCCTGTCGGAAACTTTGGCTTTGAAAGGGGCCCCTAGGGGTCCCTCGCGATATGGAAACAAGGCAATGACCATACACGAAAAGATGCGCCAGACACGAGGTTCAAATTCCCAATGCTAGGGTTTATTGCAAGCAAAATAGTCCCAATTGGCCAACTGTGGTCTCACGCCCCGCAACGTGTCTTTTCTAGACCTCGAGGGACGCAAGAGAGCGAATTACGTACATCAGTTACATATATACAAAATGCATATTATACAATCAGCTATGACATGTTTAACACCCCCCTTTTGTTAAGTTTCTTTGAACTCGGGATGATGATGGACATTTCCGACGAGTATGACAATTATGACACTTTCGATGTCTATTCTAGTAACAATGTGCAATTTAGAAAGTGCGGAGGCATCTTCTAGTTGTTGAACAGAACACGGTGCTTCTGTTCTTGGAAGCAAGCTGCACACGGGGGAAGAGCCACATTCCAAGCTTTGCTATCTATGAGGTACTATTCGTGCCCTGGGAGCCGACACGCTCTAAAGGGTTTTGTGAAGGGGGGCCGTAAGAAGAGCATAATTCAAGCCTTTAGCTGCTTTATTCTAACATATTCTACCACAGTATGAGACTGGCTGGCAGCTGTGAAATGATTAAATGCCCTGCAGCTCTCCCTCAAGGCTACAGAGAGGGAGCGTGGGCATTCCTTTCTGGGCTACTCATGAGGAGTTTCAACGAACTCCTCAGTCCCGCGACCTTGCCCTTTCATATTCAGACAACAATGTTAACAGTTGAGCAGAGTAAGCAGAATTCGCAAGAATTGCAAGCTGCAAAGCATTTTAGACAGAAAGCAATGAGCAATGGTTAACAAGCAAAATGGCGATTCTTGCTACGTTTAAAATGGCCGCTTGTTGGTCAAGGATAGCAGTCTGTATTTCTATAATTCTGTGCATAAGACGGTTGGCCTTCGGCCATGAAGATACGTCTATCATTCAAATGAAGGGTATTCACTTTTCTAGATTGACAAACCCTCCTTTTGGCCGTATGCCAAACGTCTTATTCATTCATTGTATCCTCCTCTGATGAGGATAAGTCTGGGGTATCTATGCCTGAACCTTTCATGCTATCACAAGCATCATCTTCATCATTAATGTCTACAGCCATGAATTGTTTTATTGTTTTTGTTTCATCAGTGTCTCTGTTATTTCGGCCATGCGTTTGTTTTCCTCTCGACACCATGTGCATACATCCCTTAGTACATCCCTCAGTTATCTCAGTGCAAACTATTGGTAGGAATTGTATGCAACAGCAACATGTTATGAATATACCAAGTACCACCATTAGTATCGAAATTAACTTCCATCCCCAGGACCGCAATAGTCCCCAAAACCAGGATCATATCCCCCAACCCCCTTCTTCAGTGGAGAGTGTGGAACTTAGGACATGTAATTTCCGGATTGCTTTAAATATCGTAGGGGAGTAATCATCTATAAACACACAGAATGCAGTTTTTACGAGTTTGCAAACTCCCCCACGATCAACTAATATTATGTCAAGAGCCATTCTGTTTTGTAGTGCCATTAATCTTATTCCTTTCTCTTCTAACGTCATACTGAATAAAATATCCGTTGTTGAATCTATTGTATTTTTTAATATTCTAGACAGTTTTCTTATATTATAGGAATTTTCTATTTGGGCCAAGAATGGTATAAACGATTTGGCTACATCCATTGCTATCATTCCATCTTCACTACTCCTTTGAGTTCTACCTTTTGTTCGCCTGGCTACTTCTGCTGTTTCCAAGAGGAACACTCCTGGAAACAGTAGACCTAGGTAGGATGTACCTCCCCAGTTCCTAGGTAACCATGATATGCTTTTTCCCCACATATAAAGTAAACAGGGTCCCCTACGTACACGGGTTCTATTTCGTGCTTTAAAACCACTGTGTTCAGGCAGCTGCTAAACGTTCCTACTTTATAGGAACCCTTTTTCTTTAAACATAGGGGAGCAGTTTCGGGGCTGTGATCCACTGTATAGGCAGGGGGCACAGCATCTTTATTCCATTCATCCCTCATTCGAAATGTCATTACTGATGTTTCTTCTGCTGGCGGGGTCGGTCTATTCTGCCTATGTAATCTATCTAATCTTGTTGTCTTTCGTGTATTCTTCCTCATGGGATCTGGTGAAAACATGCGAGCTTTGTGAAATATGGAACAACCCACAGGTCTCATGATCACTTCCTCAAATTCATTCATGTTGGTCTCATCTAGCTGACCCGTATTACTCTTGTTCCATTTCCCAAAGAACATTGCACTCAACGATACTTCACATGAATAAACCAATGGTAACAGTTGTACATACCAGCCTATCCCTTTCCCACCGTGCTGTGGTAAATGGGCACAAATCCAGCAATCTTTTTTCTTTAAAACTTCATGGGTCATGTTCATGATGAGCAACAATGTATTGTTGCCATATCCTTCTATGTCTTTCTTCCATTGGGGACAAAGTACCAGTGATCACATGAACCAGGCTTTCAGCAGCTGCTTTTGGCAAAAGTGTTTCTAATAGGTGCGTGGACTCCAGGAACCATAGTGTAATAGCTATTATTGTTGGTACTACCATACTTGGAGAACACAGGACCAATGTCCAAATCAGCACCTTATTCCTTTTACCATGCTTTTTCCCTAAATTTACAGTCTCTAAAACTATCATCTTTTCAGCAGGGGTGCAGGAGGAGGCTGAAATTGGTCTTGATTTGTTCTTCATCGTCCTTCTCCTTGCTGGCAAAGTTTGTCGCAAATGTCTCTCGTTCTTGATGCCAGAAAAGTTCAACAAAAATGTCACAGTTCAATTCTACCAGCCCTTGCACAGCCTAGATCACTTATCCACTCCGAGCAAGATTAGTTGTTCTTTCTCCCACTGCTCAGACGATTTCTGAACAGTTCTTTATTGATAGAGTACTATGTGCATCCAGCTTGTCCTGCTCTGGCTTAGGACACATGTACTTTATTATGAGCGTACCGAGGAGCTGCGAGTCTTGAATTGTCCGATTTGCACAACTCTCACACTTCTCTCCTCTACGCCCCTGGCTCCTACTCTGTCCGTGAGTGGAACCAAAGGCAAAAGAAAAGCACCAAAGATCTGTGGATCACTTTGCCTGTCGAGGCCGCAAATTATACCGTTTCACTCCTGGTATTGTAAGATCCGTGAATAGTGCCGTTGCACTTCCAGTATCAGACTCAGTGTCAGCCTGCGGCACAATGATGGGTAGCAATGAGCGCCGTGGCAATGATGTAGTTTCTTTCTTTGGCTCTGGTGCGTTTGCAGCAGCTGGTGGGCGCCAAAGGGGTACACGCTTTGTTTCTGCTCGTGTTTGAAATGCAGAGTTTGTGTCGCTCGGCAGTGATGTTGTTTCTGCTGAGCAACGTTGGGGCATTTTACGCCCTTTCTCCTTCCTGGCAGCCTCCTCAGGCTCTGTTTGGAGTTTCACTTCTCACTTAGGCTTTGTTTCAACTTTCTCTTCTCGCTCAGGCTGATGCTGTGGCAGTGGATTGGCAACAGTTTCTTTCGTTTTCGAGACCGTCTCCTCTCTCTGGTCATCGGAAGTTGTCAGCAGTCCTGGGAATCTTTTGGCATGTGTCGCATGGATCCATGCCTTGCGACCGTCCACTCGAATGGGCGTCTGCGTCGCCAAAAGTACTTGGTAGGGGCCGCGCCACCTGGGTGCTAATGCTGCTTCTAGGCTCCAGCGAGTGCCCCGGTCCGGTGTATCGCAATGATAACGCCTCCTGCACCTGCTGATGAATCAAACGCAACTTCTGCATTAAAAGGCCACAGTACGTGCTTAACACATGATGCTCGACCTCACATAATCTTTTGGGCTGCGGTGCGCACCATACATTTGCCGGTCTCCCCATTATAATTTCATAGGGGGAGAGCCCAGTTTTAGCCTGCACAGAAGTGCGCATGCACAATAGCGCTAGGGGTAATGCATCCACCCAACTCAACTTGCTCCCAACACAGATTTTAGCTATCTTTGACTTTAAGATACCGTTATGTCTCTCAACAAGCCCGGCAGAACTGGGATGCCTGGAACTGTGGAATCGTTTCTCTGTAGACCTGCACAGATCTGTAGTACTACTGCGCCCACAAAGTGTGGGCCGTTATCTGACCACAGGACATGGGGCAGCCCGAACCGGGAGAAATACTCTTTCAACATTACTTTTTCCGTTGACATGGCAGTACAGTCTTTTAAAGGGTATGCCTCCACCCACTTGCTAAATGCACAAATCACCACTAACACATATTTGTAGTTCTGGCACCTTTCCATTTCTATGAAATCAAAATGGATCACCTCGAATGGCATAGAGGGTTGGCCAAAACTACCTACTGGAGTCACGGTTCCCTTCCCTACATTGTGTTGCAGGCACGTAATACAATTCTGCACTAGAACATTCTGCATTCTTTTTTATGTGCTCATTTTTCCATACTGTGGATAAATGCTGTACCATTTTCTTTGCGCAAATGTGGGTAGGGCTATGCGCCATTGTAACCATTGCGGTTACGTAACAATTTGGCAACATCCAGTTCTTGGTCTCTTTGTCCACCCAACATCCTTCCAAATCTAACTCAGCAGAGCCCTCAGCCCACCCATGAATCTCTTCGGTCGTGGCCTCAGCCTGCATTTCTTTGACTGTGGCAACTCCATTCTCGATCATACAAGGTACTTCCTCTGTTTGTACTGTCATCATTCTAGTACTCAAATCAGTGGCTGTTTGTTTCGCAATCCTGTCTGCAAATGCGTTTCCCTCTCCCACTTTACATGTTACTTTTTTATGCGCCTTGCATTGTACAATAGCTAGGCGCTTTGGAAACGTGAGTGCAGACAACAATCGTACAATCAAAGGCCCATGCTGAATCCTGGCCCCATGTGATGTCAAGAAACCCCTTTCAGCCCAGAGTCGGCCAAAGTTATGAACCACGCCAAAGGCGTACTGGCTGTCCGTATAAATATTCACGTTCAAATTCTCAGAGAGTTCACAGGCTCGGGTCAGTGCTATTATTTCTGCGGCTTGTGCCGAATTGTAGGGGATTCTTCTGCTTTCTACAACACTCTCTAGGGTAGTAATTGCATATGCGGCCGTTGATGTGCCATCAGGTAATTTAAAACAAGAGCCGTCACAAAACAACTCCCCATCTGGTTCTTTCTGTGGGATGTCGCTCAAGTCAACTCTTCCCTTTGTTTCTTCTTCAGTGACCATTAAACAATCATGGGGTGGTGATTCGTTGTCACCAATTTCTGCTATGGGCAGTGGCATTAATTCTGCAGGATTCAATGCGCTACACCTCATAATTTGGATGTGGGGTGCAAACAAGATGAGCTCATATCTTGTTAGTCTAGCAGAGGTGAGGAGTTGCGTCTGTGTTCTGTTTAATAGAACGTCTATGGCATGTGGCACCATCAGAATTAAAGTATGCCCCAATACCATTCCTTCCGTTTGTTTCACTAACGCAGCAGCCGCTGCAACAGATCGCAAACATCGTGGTAGTGCGCACGCTACAGGGTCCAGCGCGGAAGAATAATAGCCGCACGGCCTATTTCTTCCACCTTGTTCCTGTGTCAAAACCGCCAATGCACATCCTTCACTCTAACTCACAAATAGTCTAAAGATCTTTTTATAGTTAGGAGTGCCTAAAACTGGCGCAGCACACAATGCAGCTTTCAATTGCTCAAACGCTTTCCGACATTCCTCATCCCATTGTAAAGGCATCACTGCATCCTTTTTAGTTAATTTTATCATCGGCTTCACAATCAAAGCAAAATTACTGATCCACTGCCGACAATAAGAGGCCATGCCTATTACAGCTCTCACTCCTTTTTGAGTTTTTGGAATAGGCATACTAGAAATACTTTCTATGCGTTCTGGTGTTAATCTTCTCCCTTCTTTCGAAAGTAGGTAACCCAAATAAGACACCTCCTTTTGATTTAACTGGAATTTCTTCAAACTTGCCTTGTGACCATGGGGCGCTAGGTGTGTCAATAGTAAGATAGTACTTTCTTTGCAGATCTCTTTTGTGTCAGCAGCTAGTAACAAGTCATCTATGTACTGCAAGAGTACGCAACCTGTTGGTAGCTCTAGCATATCTAGCTGTTCTTTTAGTGCCCTGCTGTAAATGCCCGGGCTTTCTGTGTATCCTTGTGGAATGCGTGTGAATGTGAATGATCGACCTCCTAGAGTGAACGCGAACAGATATCTACTGCTTTTATCCACTGGAATGCTAAAGTACGCGTTCTTCAAATCAACTACACTAAAGTATTCTGCAGTGGCCGGTATCATTGTCAGTATTGTTGTGACATCTGGGACCAAAGGGAATTGTGGGTCTACCACTTTGTTCAATGCGCGCAGATCAATTATGAAACAATATGGTACTTCATTTCCTCCTTCTTGTAAACTGGAAGAATCGGGCTGTTGCACGTGCTACCTGCAATTTCTTCAACCACCCCCAATCTCACCAGGTCAGTAACAATACTCTTTAATACCTTCTCACCTTCAACAGAAATTTTATACTGGGGAATTCGTGGTAATGTAACACCTTCTTTCAAAGTTATTTTTGCTGGCTCTATTTTCAAGCATCCTACATCGTTATCATGCATTGCCCACAGACAGGTTGGTACTCTGCTTAGCTCTTCTGGCAACGCTTTTGACATAAATTCTGTCACCGGTGCATCGTGAGGCCAAATCGTGAGGAACACCCCATCTGCCGTACAATGTATAACTGCCCCCAATTTTCTCAAGATATTTAATCCTAGCAAGTTCTCCCCACAATTTTCTGTCAGAAGAAATGGACACTGTTCCGTAAATGGTCCTATTGTAATTGGGACAGCTTCGAACATGGGGTTAATTACTGGTGTACCTGCGAACCCTACAGAAACATTCTTTTGCCCCGACAGTGGGATCTCCGGAACCAAGTGGTGGTCTATCGAACACTTCTGTGCCCCTGTATCTACAAGGAAACAGTGCTCCTTATTCCCGACTCTCATTTCTACGTAGGGTCCTCTCTGATTCACGGGAATAGACACTGGTTCCGACCCCTGCCGTGGGCTGTCCTATTGCAAAAATAACACATCGTCCACCGTGTAGTCACCGCTGCTGCTATAATACATGTTTGGCTGTGTATCAAAAATATTCCCATTTCCCCCTCGGTTTCCTCCACTCTGATCATTTCTCTGTTGGCCTTGCCCGCCCTGAATTTGGTTCGGAACACTTTGGTTCAATGCCTGGTTCTGTTGAAATTGGTTTTGACCATAGGATTGGTTTTGAGTACCTCCATTGGTATATCTCTGCTGCTGCATGCTATTTCTGCTTGGGCCATTTGACCACTGATGTCCTCTATGAGGCCTTCTCTGGCCAAACCCACCTCTATTCTGTAGGTGCGGGCATTGCGCTCGCCAGTGTCCTTCCTCTTTACAGTACGCACATTGATTTAATCCCAATGACACCCCGTGCATATTATTCAAATTTCCCCTGCCTTGTGCATTTCCTCTACCTCTATTGTATCCAATTACCTGCTGCAGTAACACTCCTACTATCGTTCGCATCGCTTCTTTTCTCATCTCCAATGGGTACCCATTACATATCTCACTTCCTTCACTGACGTTCTTTTGTTCGACATCCATCGCATTGTTTTTCCCCACCCATGCCTGCAATCTTTATCACCTATTTGTCCCGGTGCCGGCGAATGCTTTGCACCACCTGAAAAAACTGTCGGCCACGATTTTTGCATATACAACCTCGACACCTCCTTCCTACCTTTCTTAATACACTCCTGACTATATTCAGGTGTAGCAAACATTTCGGCATAATCATTATCCAACTAATTTTTAAGATCAAAAAGTCGATTCACATGTTCCTTTACTTCTTCATCTTTTATTCTACAACATGCTAATTGGTTCAAATCTAACAATCGTTGTGGCGGTAATTTCTCAAGTAACTTTTCCCATTCTCCCACCAAAAATGTTCCCATGTATTTCAACACTACATGTCTCTCGTTGCTTCTTCGGTACCCATACAATGAGGCCAATGCTGCCGTCCCATCCTTTCCTTCTATGTACATTTCTGCCTCTTGCTGTAATTCAATCTTTCTTTCTTTGCTGATCGCGCTGCGAGTTACCCGTCCAAATCCTGTTCCTTCAGCCCCGCCTCTCGCCTCCCCGGTTTCAATTTCGACTTCGGCAGGGGCGGATGGTGCTGAATCTGTCTCTGGAGCGGGAGGTGCGGATGGGAAAAGTGACACAGGTGGCATCTGTGAAGGGCCTTCCTGGGTGCTGGGAAATTGTGCGTCTGCAGTCTGCGCTTGTGGGAGGGCTCGAGCTGTGGGTGGGGCGTGGGTTAATGCTTGTGTGAGGGGAAGTGCTTGGGCTGCGGGAGGGGGTATGAGAGCTACTGGTTGGGCCTGCGCAGTCCCTACTGGCGTGTTTGGTTTTGATCCTGGTTTTGGGCCTCGACCCGTATTAGTTAGCAAATGTTCCATTAATTCGTCTGCTATGTGTAGTTCCCGCTGCGGGTATATTCCTTCTATGTTCATTTGCTCACGTCTCCCTTCCCGTCTTAGACTTGCCGTCCACTCCTCCTCCTCTTTTTCTTCTGCTACCTCAAGCTTCAATTTGTGCCTACGCGCATGCTTTTCTCTACTCCTAAATCGGAGCATTGCTTCCCTCCTCCAATCTTTGACAGTCTCAAAAGCTGCGGGTCGCGCTTTTTTCCTAATCAGCACCCTTTCTAGGTTATCTATCCTCGCAATCTCAAAGCTACCATTAATCGGCCACTGATGGTCCTGTTGCTTTCTAGTTTGCCTATGCCAAATTTCACAAAATATTATCGCACCCACACCATATTTTGCATACATGTCATAAGCCGGCGTTCCCCCAGGCGGTGCACTTTGGCCATTTTCCAAGGACTGTCTACCGCAGCGGAAAAGCCCCGCTAAAGTGGACAGTACTCCAGGCATGTTTTTAACCTTCCCCTTGGTTATTCAAACTTACTCTGGATGTTTGAATTTGCAAAATCAACACTCTACCAAAAATCAGGTTTTCGTTTGAATCGGGGAATGACTCACCTGATAAAACAAGTCGCCTGTCCTGACGCAACCTCTCCCAACGTCGTGAGCGCTTCTCTGGCTTCTGCCTCGTTTCGGGACCCTCGCCTCCTTTGCCCTCTGGCCCGGTACGTCGATCAGGTATCAGATGTGTGCAGATCTGCGGAAGGAATCTCTCCTCACTTCTACAGGGCGCCCCGTACACCTCTTGATCCCGGCTTGATCGTCCCGTCCTCGCCGTTCTCTGCCTTTACTCCGTTACAACGTTTACGATGGGGCAAGTGGGGGAGGGTCCCTATTCGGGCGCCATCTTGAAAGGGGCGCCTAGGGGTCCCTTGCGATATGGAAACAAGGCAATAACCATACACAAAAAGATGCGCCAGACACGAGGTTAAAATTCCCAATGCTAGGGTTTATTGCAAGCAAAATAGTCCCAATTGGCCAACTGTGGTCTCACGCCCTGCGACGTGTATTTTCTAGACCTCGAGGGACGCAAGAGAGCGAATTACGTACATCAGTTACATATATACAAAATGCATATCATACAATCAGCTATGACATGTTTAACACCCCCCTTTTGTTAAGTTTCTTTGAACTCGGGATGATGATGGACATTTCCGACGAGTATGACAATTATGACACTTTCGATGTCTATTCTAGTAACAATGTGCAATTTAGAAAGTGCGGAGGCATCTTCTAGTTGTTGAACAGAACACGGTGCTTCTGTTCTTGGAAGCAAGCTGCACACGGGGGAAGAGCCACATTCCAAGCTTTGCTATCTATGAGGTGCTATTCGTGTCCTGGGAGCCGACACGCTCTAAAGGGTTTTCTACCACAGTACGAGACTGGATGGCAGCTGTGAAATTATTAAATGCCCTGCAGCTCTCCCTCAAGGCTACAGAGAGGGAGCGTGGGCATTCCTTTCTGGGCTACTCATGAGGAGTTTCAACGAACTCCTCAGTCCCGCGACCTTGCCCTTTCATATTCAGACAACAATGTTAACAGTTGAGCAGAGTAAGCAGAATTCGCAAGAATTGCAAGCTGCAAAGCAGTTTAGACAGAAAGCAATGAGCAATGGTTAACAAGCAAAATGGCGATTCTTGCTATGTTTAAAATGGCCGCTTGTTGGTCAAACATAGCAGTCTGGATTTCTATAATTCTGTGCATAAGACGGTTGGCCTTCGGCCATCAAGATACGTCTATCATTCAAATGAACGGTATTCACTTTTCCAAATTGACAGCTTCAGGCCCGACGCATGTTGGGGGTGTTGTAATATTATAATATGTTTGCATGTATATATATTTATTTTTAGTATGTTTCATGATTTAGGTGTAACACCCACGTGCAAGCCTTTCAGAAGCCTTTGCTTCAGGTGTTGCACACAGGGGGGGAGTTCTAAGGGCAATGTTCAGTCTAGTAAGTAAGACCACGCAGAACAGGGATTCGAATCCCGTACCCACGCTTAGAAACCCAAAATGGGTCTTAAGCGCGGTTATTAGTAGACAATAAATGTATTTATAACATTATGGCATTTTATGGAAAATATTGGCACAGCTGATTCACCTTGCTATAGGCATACCACGGCCTGCTCGGCTTCAGAATTTGCCTGAATTATAGTGCGAGGTTACCCCCTCGTGTGCTGCTGAGTGCCACACCCTGCTAGGGTGAGCGGCTTGGATGTGCGCTTGCGCAGTATGTTTTCCTATGTTTTCTCTGTTATGGCGAGAATGAGCCGTGTTTAAGGAGCGTTAACCCTTACCTTCTGGGTTTGCAGTTATATTAAGTACAAATAAAAAAAATTCATTTTCCTTCTAATAAAAGTGAGGGTTGGGATCCAGCCATTGGTACCGCAGTCAGTCCTCATTGGACACTGCTTGGTCAAACCTTATTTCCTCACTACCCTCGGCATTAATGGGCCTATGAAAGAGACCTTCCAATTAAGTTTTTTCTTTTCCAGATCAAGCTCCCTTTAGGTGCAGTAGTAAATCCAATCATGTTACAGGACAACTCAGTCCATCCCTCCGCCCACTCCCATGGTAAGGGGTCAGACAAGCGAGTTGGAGAAATACCAACAGTCTCTGTCTGTTCATTCTGGGATCTGATAGCTGCTTCCTGCAGTCCCTGTTTCTTCTATTGATAGCCCAGTGGTCTGTGATTTGCCTCCGGAAAGGGGCAAGATAAATTTAGATCTCCCATTTTTCCTCCACAAAAAAGGGTCAGTCTCGTTGCTTAGGGGGCAACATTCTTCATAATTTTTTCCTTTATAAAGGTGGCCCTCTTTCCAAGAATCGACCACTTCGTGGTACCCTTTTGGTCCCAAACAAAGGGGACAGACCCAAAAAAAGGGGGTAGATAAGGCCTTGAGGAGTTGTCAAGGCAAGTTATTGAATGTGTTGGGTCAGGTCACCCAGACTTTGGTACTGGCTTTGCCTGTTGATGTGCGAGTCCTGCGGGGCTGGACTTTAGGAACGGTTTGCCTGCTCGGCATCACTAACACCTACATTTCTACAGAAGGGCGTAAGTCCTGTCTCATGTGACTTCATACCAATTTGTCATTGGGCAAGTTTGCTTTTTTAAGATCTTTGCCCCTCAGGGGAATAGAGCCCGCTCCTTTGGCTGTTTTTCTAGGGCTCTAGCCATCCCCAACAAGGTGCTTCAAGAGGTGCACACAATTACTCCTCTTCTCGAGGGGCTCTAACACAATTTTGTGGCTCCATTAGAGAGGTGGTGCCTGCAGGGGTCCTGCTAGACCTAGGGTAATTTCTGTAATGTCTCATGTGCTCGCCAGGTTTTTTCTTGGGAGGCATTCACCTCAAATCCCCGGAGGTTGCAGTCACTTAAAGAGGGTTTATTTTGAGCATTTCCTCTTTTGTCCGTTTTTCCCTTGCCTCCTCCCCCAGTGTTCAGTAAGGCAAGCAGATTTTGATATTGTGGAGGTCCGTGAAGGGATGGTGGTAACGGCGTCCTTCACGGTTTCTCAATTGTGAACGCGATAGCTCTGGTCCTGCTACATGAGGAGGGGGGGATTTCACCCAGTAATTAACTTACAAGTTCTAACATCTATTTGTAACGACTTCAAAATGGAAGGGTTTATTCTACTCATTGTCTCCCTTCTCCTGCCAGAGTTTCTTCTTCATGGATGCCTGGAATGGCAGGGTACATTTTCCGTTCCCCCTCCGGATGTTCTTCCGGATTCGGATATCAGCAGTCCGGGCTGGGGGTGCCAAGATATGAAAGGTTTTTTCCACAAGCAAAGTTGTCCACTTTAGTGAAGCAACTGCAGGTCTGCTGTCTGGAGCTGTTAGCGAGCACTCTTGCAGTCAAGAGTTTTTTTCTAAGATCAAGACAATTTTGCGTCTTTTTCCAGATTGGCAATATTCCGGCTGTGCAATACATCAATCATCTGGGGAGGGACCAGGTCCAAGGACCTAGCAGATCTAATAAGGGAAATTGGTTTTCTGTCTGGTATGGGACATTGTGTTGAAGGCGGAGTATTTTCCGGGAGTCAGCAACTCTGTTATGGTCTGGGTTTTTTCCGGACATCTCTAGGACAGGAGCAACTGGATGTTAGACAGTTCTATCTTTGTCAAGATCTTGTATTTGGGGTCTGATTAAGTGTTTCTCTTTGCCTCGTTACTTATATGCTAAGTTCCCAGCTCTGCAGTTAGAGTCCGGTTCCCAGTGTGCTGCCTTCCGACACTTTCCTCCAAGATTGGTCTGGTCCATTTTTCTTTCGTATGTTTTTTCTCCTTTGCTGTGGTAGCAAGAGGCCTGGTTCAGGTGCGCAGGCAGGCGGCAATGCTAGGGTTGGCCTTCCCGGCCGTGGTTCCCAGCCCTTCTGGAATTGGAGGTGGATATTTCTCATCTCGTCCCTCTCCACCCGTGGCCTCTCTGTCCCGACAAGTTTCCTTTACGAGCTGGTCCTTCAGGGACACCTCTCCCTTGTTAATTAGAACATTTCTTCTCTTCCTGGTGCTTCCAAGGTTTTTTTTCTCGCAAGGACTCTATCTGTGTCCTTAAGGACTTTGGGGGCAGCCTCTAGTAAGTCAGGGTGCCCTTCAGCTTGGAACCGCTGGATTAGTCGTTGTGTGGCTCAATTTTCAGTTCTGTTTCTCCCTTTCAGTAGAGATTGTTAACTTCTGGTAGAGTTGTTTTAAAAAGGGTGACATTTACATGTCCATGAATGCTTTTAACTGCCTCTGTCTCTGATGTCGTTAATGGTGAGGCAGTGGATAGGCACTCCTTGGTGCGCAGGGCATTCAAGTTCATTTGCATTAGAGTTCTATCTATGATAAGTATTTTTTCTTCTATGGAAAGTTTATATCATCAGGATTTGTCCGTTTTTGGTCCTTTCTAATGAGGGTTGGTCTTTGTTACAACTGTTCCCAAGTTATCCATGTCGGGTTTTTGTTCCTGTTAAGAAGTTCTCTGGAAAGAGCATTGGATTTGGGCAATAACATGTTCACTCCTCAGGGGGTTACTTTCTGTGTTCTCAGAAGGTGTAAGCGTTTGGTTTCCACCTTTTCTTATCCAGATTTTCCATAAGAGTTTCAGTTATGTGTTTTTATTGTTTAAACTGTTTTGAGTTGAAGAAGAGAGGCTCTTAGCCTCCTAATACTTCTCAGCTGCTATTCCTATGGGAACTCCTTGCGGGGTCCCCCCCCCCGCCCTTTTTTTCCAGATAGTTTAAGTAAGTTATGCAGAAACAAGGAGTTAATTCCTCCTTTGGGTCTTTCAGTTAAAAGTGCTAGAGCGTTAGGAGGTTCTCCTGGGGGTGGCCTGGGGGGAGGGAGGGGGAAATTATCAAAGCAGCTGATTGGTCAAGGGAATTATCATTCAAAAATTTTATTTTATTTTATCACAAGTGTATTGATCAATGGGTTAATGTTACGCTCACCTGATTCCCACGGGGGCGTCGATCTGAACTGGCCCGCTGTTGCTTCCACCAGAGTAACACGTAGAGCCGAGATGACAGACTGGATAGACCCACTTAGCTTCATTTGTTGGACTCGTACGAATATCTTTCTGCAATGGAGAAAGGGAATTAACCTCCCGTAATCTGAGCGTTAACCCGCCTTCCCACTCCCCTTGTCTGCTTGTCTGCCCACAGAACACTCCTGAAGTTCCCTCTTAATCTCACCTGAAGATTTGGAAAGATGAGCTCTCCATCCTGCATCGAGCGCAGGGGCGCGTAGACGACCAGTTACTTCACTGGCGTGGAGGAATTGGTGAGTTCCAGTATTGACTCTAAGTCCAATTGTTCGTAAGAGTTCAAAAGTCTGATCTTCACTCTGCCAGATTCCTTGCAGGTTGCGGATTTAAACCACCAGAAGAGTTCCAAGTGGCAATTGGTAAGATCCTGGTAAGTCTATTGTGGTTCTCCCCTTTGGGGCCGGGGTACAGCGATGATGCAGAATTAACTGCGCCGACCCGAAATGAGGAGTACCCCCCCTGTGGTAAATCAGGTAAGTCTTTGGGGTTAGGTTGTATTGTCCTTGTTTTTTCCCCTTAGGAGCCGGGGTGCGGCGGTGATGCGGAATTGACTGCGCCGACCCGAGATGAGGTGAGTACCCCCCTGTGGTAATCAGGTAAGTCTTTGGGGGTGATTTGTATTGTCCTCGTTTTTTCCCCTTAGGGGCCGGGGTGCGGCAGTGATGCAGAATTGACTACGCCGACCCGAGATGAGGTGAGTACCCCCCTATGGTAAATCAGGTAAGCCTTTGGGGGTGGTTTGTATTGCCCTTGCTCACCTATCTGTTCTTGTCTCCCCCAGGCATTGAAGAATGGCCTGGAGATGCTGGATTCGCGATGGAGTAAAGGAATGCAGCCTCGGTTGGTGAGTTCAGCGCGGCTCTGCGAGGTGCGTGGCAATGCACCTGAGAAGGCCTCTCTCTTCCAGATCGACGATGTCCTGGATCAAGGATTCAGGTAAGGGTTTTGTTCTGACCTCTTCTTTTCTTGTTTCAGGTGTTCCAGGGCTGAAGCGGGCTCGGCTGAAGACTGGAGCTGCTGAAGACACGGTGAGCGTTACGCTGCAACAAGCAGAATAACGTGAACCACGTGTGGCTGTCCGGGTGTGGCTTAAATAGCCTTGGAAGAAGTCCCAGGTAAGTATTCTTCCACAGCCCCACCCGAGAGGAAAGGAGTCCCTGAGGTAAAGAAGTCCCTTTAAGCCTCATTTGGCTTGTGGCTTTGTGCAGCATGGTCTGCATCAGGTAGATATGCAGCATGGTCTGCAACAGGTAAGATTTCTGTAATGAGCCTGGCGCCCATGGCGCCAGGAATGACTTTATTCTTATGAGCCTGGCGCCATAGGCGCTAGGACTGTAGCCAAAGAGCCCCTAACTGGGGTTTTTGGGCATGCTTCAAGTGGCATGATGCCTGCTTCCGGGGTTGCTGGGCCTGGTCTGGCTTTCCGGGGGCAGGTATCGTGACAGCACTCCCCCTCAAGGCCCCTCCTAAAGCTGTTCTCCCTCTCGGCCTTGGTTTGTCTGGAAATTCTTGGTGGAACCTTTTCACTAATTGAGGTGCATGCACATGGTCACTAGGCTCCCAAGATCTTTCTTGTGGACCATACCCTTTCCAATCAATGAGATAGAAGAGTTTTGATCTCACCCTTTTAGAGTCCAAAATATTCTTGACTTCGAATTCGGGTTCCCCGTCTATGAGGATAGGTTCAGGTGGGGTGGTTAGTCTAGTTCCTGGTTGCACAGGCTTCAAAAGAGACACGTGAAAAACAGGATGAACACGCATATGACCAGGCAGGCCCAACTTGACGGCCACTGGGTTAATAATAGCCTTAATAGAATAAGGTCCCAAGTACCTGGGGTTAAAAGTCTGTGTTCCCTTGAGTGGTAAGTACTTGGTGGCTAAACATACTTGGTCCCCTACTTGGTATTGCGGTGCTTCACTCCTGTGTTGATCAGCATCCTTCTTGTATTTATCCTTAGCCTTTTGTAAATGTGCAGTCGCTTCTTTAAAGGCTTGTGTGATAACAGCGTGGAGATGGTCCACCGCAGGCATCTCTAAATGCTGGGGAGAACCTAAGTCTGAGGTTCGAGGATGGTGACCATATATGGTAAAAAAAGGGCTTTGTTTAGTTCCAGAGTGTACAGAATTATTGTATGCATACTCGGCGATCCAAAGAATGTCTTTCCAATCCTCCTCAGATTGATGTAGCATACAACGTAGGTATTGCTCAAGAGTCTGGTTGGTTATCTCAGTTTGACCGTCGGTCTGGGGATGGTGGCTGGTTGAAAGCCTAACATCAACTTGTGCCAGCTGGCAGGACTACCTCCAAAAATGTGAAATAAATTGACTTCCCCGGTCTGAAATTAACACGGAAGGAAAACCATGTAGACGGACAACATTTTCAAGGAACTCCTTGGCCAGGATTGAAGCTGAAGGTATTCCTTTTTAGAAAAAAGATCTACAATAACTAGAATGGTGTTATAACCTTTGCACGGGGGTAAATCCGTGATAAAGTCTAATGACAAGGTATGCCAAGGAGTAGGTGGTATGTCTAACGGTTGTAATAATCCAGCAGGTTTTTTCTTTTCCCCTTTATTTTGAGCGCAAATGCCACAAGACATGACAAACAACTTGACATCTTTTCGCCAGGTGGGCCACCAAAACTGTTACTTGATTTTGGCTTCAGTTTTAGCAATGCCAGGATGTCCTTCCATCAAGGTGTCGTGGTAATGAGAAATGACAAGTTTCTGTAGTTCCTCTAGTGGCAAAAATAGCCGGCCTTGGTAATAAGGTAGATTGTTGGTGACAGAATACTCTGGGCCTTTCCTTGCCCAGCCCTGTAAGGCATCGGAATCAAAGAGTTGATGGACCTTTTCTTGAATGTCCTCCAGAGAGTGTATGGATGTCAGACCAAGGATCCTCTGTTCAGGAATTATGGGTACAGGTTCTAAAGCTCTTTCTGTTTCTCCCATTCCTATTCGGGACAGGGCGTCAGCTTTTCCATTTTTACAACCTGGTCGATAGGTTATTACAAAATCAAACTCGGCGAAGAACAATGCCCAACGGAGTTGGCGTGAAGATTGGGCCTTGGCTACCTTTAGGTATTGTAAGTTGCGGTGATCAGTGATGACCGTAATGGTATGCCTGGCGCCCAGCAGATAGTGCCGCCAAGCCTTGAAGGCGGACTTGATGGCCAACAGTTCCTTGTCGGTTATAGCATAATTTAATTCGGGAGCCGAAAACTTTCTTGACCAAAACGCCACTGGGTGCAGCTGGTTAGTTTTGAGATCCTTTTGAGAGAGCACTGCTCCCATAGCTGAACTGGATGCATCTGTTTCCACTATGTAGGGAAGCTCTGGGCGCGGGTGTCGTAATACAGGAGCAGACGTGCATTTCTTTTTTAACTCTTGGAAGGCGTTCTCGGCTTCTTCTGTCCATGTAAAGCGTTTATTCTTTCGCAATAGTGTTGTAATGGGATGTACAATGTGTGAGAAGTCCGGGATAAGCCTACGGTAGAAATTGGCAAAGTCGAGCATGCTTTGCACTCCTTTGACTGAGCTTGGCGAAGGCCAATTAAGAATTGCGTCCACCTTCCGTGTATCCATCCGGATTCTTTTCGGGGTCAGAATAAATCCAAGAAACTCTACTTCCGTAGTGTGAAAGATGCACTTTTCCAGTTTAGCGTATAACTTATACTGGCGTAACTTTTCTAGGACTGCTCAGACGTGCTTTACATGATCGGATTCTGATAGGGAGTATACTAAGATATCGTCGATGTAAACGACTACACAAACATCGATGAGCTCTCGGAAGACATCGTTCATGAAGAACTGGGAGGCTGCTGGTGCGTTACACAGTCCGAAAGGCATCACCTGGTACTCAAATAATCCGTACTTGGTACGAAAAGCAGTCTTCCATTCGTCACCCTCTTTGACGCGTACCAGATGATATGCCCCCCGAAGGTCTAGTTTTGTGTATATACAAGCGTTCTTTACCTGGTCTAGTAGTTCAGGGATCAAAGGCAATGGGTACCGATTCTTGATAGTTATCTGATTCAGCGCGCGGTAGTCAATGCATGTTCTAAGGTCGCCTTCCTTTTTTGGCACGAAGAACAAAGCGGAAGATGCAGGGGACTTGGACGGGCGGATGAAGCCATTAGCAAGATACTGGACTAGGTACTGGCGCAAGTGGAGATTTTCAGGTTCCGTGAGGGCATAGACTCTGCTGCAAGGTGGTTGTGCTCCTGGTATGAGATCTATTTGACAATCATACAATCTGTGCGGCAGTAAGGTGTTTGCCTGCTCCTTTTGAAAGACATCCTGAAAGTCTTGGTATTCAGCAGGTAATTGTATGGCAGCTGGGATTATTGGGGCCAGTACTGAATTTAGAGTTCTCTTTGGGTAACAGGTGTTAGCCCATTCTGGGAAGGTTAGTCTCTTCTCTCGCCAATCAATACAGGGATTGTGTTTTTCCAACCAAGGGATTCCCAGTATCAGTTGAAACTGTGGAGCCTTGATTAAATCAATCACCATAACCTCTCGGTGTCCATCCTGACCCAGCAAAGTCATCTCTGCAGTGGAATGAGTTACGGGCCCAGAGGCAATTTCAGTTCCATCAACAGTGGTGACGACATCGGTAGTGGTCTTTCGGGTGAGAGGTAGATTCATCCTGGAAGCCAATCCGTAGTCCAAATAGTTTCCTATGGCTCCACTATCTACGTACGCCTTTACCGCGTGCATGCGTGATGGCTGCTCTGGATCTATAAGGACCATGGGTATGGTGAAATGCGAGGTCAGAGTGTCCTTCTTTAAGCTCGGCAAGCTGACCTCTACGCTTGCTGGGCGTGATTGTTTCCCGAGTCAGGTTTCAAGTGGTTTTCGTTTGCTGCTCCTATAGTTTTCTTGGGTGGTTTTACAGGGCAGTTCCGAAGGAAATGACCAGTAGCTCCGCAATATAAACATAATTGCTGTTGCCGTCTTCTTTCCTTTTCCTTCTGGGTTAAGGGTCCTCTAACCCCCCCGATTTGCACGGGTTCTGAGGCATCTACCCCCTTCGAGGGTACGTAGGTTTTAACCAAGACCTTGTTTTCAAACTTGGTTCGATCAGCCTTTCTGGTTTGAAGTCTGTGATCTAACTGGACCACAAAATCTATATATTCAGCACAGTCTAAAGGCGGGTTCACAACTTGGGCTAAAACATCCTTGAGTTCTCCCCGAAGCCCTCGATGGAATAATGTAATTCGCTTGGCTTCAGGCCATTCGGTTTCCACAACTAATCTATTGAAAGTTGCAATGTAAGATAAAAGATCATGTTACCTTGCAGTAAGGATAAAAGTTCGTTATCCAAAGCCTGTCCTTGGGAATGTCGGGCAAACAGTCTTTCCATGCTAGTTCGAAAACCTTGGAAATCTCGAAGAATCGGGTCATCCTGATTTACTAGCGGAATGGACCAGTCCGCTGCACTGCCGCTGAGATATGACAGTACAAAAGCTACCTTGGCTTGATCGTTTGGGAAAGCTCCAGGTCTACATAAAAAGTGTAAGCGACATTGATTCATGAATATAGCAAACCTTTTAGGGTCTCCGGCAAAGCGTTCAGGCAGAGCCAAGGGAACGGCTCCAGGAAGGTTTATCTGCACAGGGTTACTCGATGGCACCGGAGCTGGGCTGGCCCTGAGTCCAGGTAGAGGTTTTTGTCCAGCCTGGTTTTGTAATAGCTGTCTGGCCAAATCATCTGTTCGTTCTTTTGACACTATCAATTCCCTCCTGAGGGCATTGGTTTCCTGGCTGGCGGAATGCACTTCGGCCCTTAGTTCCCCTAATAATTGGGCCAACTGATCGGTTTCCGAGGTCTCCATGACGCCCAGGTGGGTATTTGTGGGTAGGCTTCGCGTTCTGTTACGCTCACCTGATTCCCATAGGGGCGTCGATCTGAACTTGCCCGCTGTTGCTTCCGCCAGAGTAACACGTAGAGCCGAGATGACAGACTGGACAGACCCACTTAGCTTCGTTTGTTGGACTCGTACGAATATCTTTCTGCAATGGAGAAAGGGAATTAACCTCCCGTAATCTGAGTGTTAACCCGCCTTCCCACTCCCCTTGTCTGTCCACAGAACACTCCTGAAGTTCCCTCTTAATCTCACCTAAAGATTTGGAAAGATGAGCTCTCCATCCTGCGTCGAGCGCAGGGGCGTGTAGACGACCAGTTACTTCACTGGCGTGGAGGAATTGGTGAGTTCCAGTATTGACTCTAAGTCCAATTGTTCGTAAGAGTTCAAAAGTTTGATCTTCACTCTGCCAGATTCCTTGCAGGTTGCGGATTTAAACCACTGAAGCGGGCGTGGCTGAAGACTGGAGCTGCTGAAGACACGGTGAGTGTTACGCTGCAACAAGCAGAATAACGCAAAGCACGTGTGGCTGTCAGGGTGTGGCTTAAATAGCCTTGGAAGAAGTCCCAGGTAAGTATTCTTCCACAGCCCCACCCGAGAGGAAAGGAGTCCCTGATGTAAAGTAGTCCCTTTAAGCCTCATTTGGCTTGTGGCTTCGTGCAGCATGGTCTGCATCAGGTAGGTATGCAGCATGGTCTGCAACAGGTAAGATTTCTGTAATGAGCCTGGCGCCCATGGCGCCAGGACTGACTTTATTCTTATGAGCCTGGCGCCATAGGCGCCAGGACTGTAGCCAAAGAGCCCCTAACTGAGGTTTTTGGGCATGCTTCAAGTGGCATGGTGCCTGCTTCCGGGGTTGCTGGGCCTGGTCTGGCTTTCCGGGGGCAGGCATCGTGACAGTTAATGTGACGCAAGGGCTTTAAACTAGCATAATATTAAGCCTCCTGTCATGCCATAGAATGGTTAATCCCTCTCACTAACGGGACAGGGGGTTTAAATTCTATTAAAAACAGGAGGCGAGTATTATCCCAACCACCCACCCTTTTTTCTGTTTCTTAACCACCCACCCTGTTCTCTTTCATATTGTTTCAGCTTTCGGGTGAGAGGTCCTATCCAGAAGAGTTTCGTCATGGTTTCAGGTTGCAGAGACGTTGAGATCCCTTCAGTTTCGTTGGATCCTTTTTCTCTGCGATACGCAATTGGATCTTTGCAGTGGGCGTCTGGTGCAAGACAGCTGCAGAAAGAGGAGTTGAGATTAGAGTAAAGGACATTTATAGAGGAGGGTCCCTGCTCATTGGTCATCTGCAGGGCATGACCTGTCCTCCATGTTGGATTGAGGAGATCCCCTTACATTGACTGTGAACTGGATTTAGTTCTGTTATTTAAACTTTTTTTGTTTGTAAAAGTTTTTTCTTTGCTGCTGCGGTTCAGAAGTAAAGATTGAAATGCATAATACTCGCCTCCTGTCTTTAATAGAATCTAAACCCCCTGTCACATTAATGAGGGGGATTAACCATTGTGCGTCGTGTGGGCCGGTGCCCTGGTAATGGAAAACGGGCCCTCCAGCTCGGTGCCACTCATGGCGGGCTGCGGTGGGTCGAACGCACATTAGTTTTATGGAGACTACCTGATCGCATTGTGCGGTCGGAAGGAGAGCGGTGGCAGGGCAGCCGCATGCGCAGTAGCAGGCAAAGCATTTTCTGACGATAAGCATTTTCCGACTTTACACCGTTGGGCTGGCGGGCGAGGTGCGGGTAGGTGAGTGATGGTCAGCGCTTAGGCTAAATAAGGGGCGGCTCCACATTCAGGGCTCACAGCCGTATTTGGCAATGCATTCGGGTGACCATGCGATTGATCGAGGGGATGAGTGCAAAGCGGGGGGAGAGTAGTGGAGCGGATGGAGGGTCTACCTTGCTTTAAATGTTGCATGTCAAGTTGAAGTTCTGCAGTGCTCGGGCATGCATGTTTTGCAGGTTGGGTTCTGGTATGTCAAGGAGTTGTGATGTGCTGCGTCGGCTGCAGTGAGGTCGAGTTGGTTTAGGTTCCCCAGGATTTGATTTCTGCATGTGCTGGGTTGCCGCTTGCGGGGCTAATGTGCCAGGGATTCTCCTGCGTTCAGTTGTGCGAGGGGCTGGAGTTGTTGCTCTGTGCTGGCTTTTTTGCGGGTGAGAACAGGCACATTTTGGGTGGTTGACATTAGTGGGACATATTGTGTGGTTCGTGTTTTTTTGCTGGGGATTGGGCACGCATTTCAGTTCCGACCAGGCCTCTGAGTGTAGGGGTGCCATGCCAGTGGCGAGAATGGTTTTGGGATGCATGGGGGAGCATTAGATTGGCAGTTATATCATGTGCGATGTGTTCACGGTAGGGAGGGTTGATGTGGGCGGAGGGGAGGGGGCTTTCGCTCGCAAAGGGTAGAGGCAGGTGTGCATTCCACTAGAGGCCTGGGTCTTCAGTCTTTAATTCAGCGTGGCAGAAGATCGCATCGCATCACATGTCTTAGGTGACCATCTGCAGAGACACGCATTTCATTTGGGAGGTCAACATGGGATGGGTTTATGGGTGGGCGCGTGTAAACAGCTTGTGGCTGGCGTTGGTTAGCTGGAAAGGATTGGGGGTGAAGGGACCCTTTCTAGCAGGCACCCTGATCATTATTTGAGGCCTGCTACGGTCGGACCAGTGGTTAAGGGGCAAGGCTGGGGTTGGTGGTGTTCGCCTCTGGCCCAAGTTTGGGAGAGGATTTCCTCACACGCGGATTAGTGATGTTTTTTTTTGTTGCTATACAACGCTTTGTTGGGGGGGCTCCTTTTGTTGGTGGCGCGGGTAGACGTATTTGTGCATGATGTAAAGGGGTTGTTTATGGCCTGTTGGCAATGTCAACTGTGATTGTCAGGGACGTGTTTGTTGTTTACAGGGTTACTGCGTTTAAGAGTACATGCCATGTATTACCATGCTTAAAAGACGCATCCTGCAGAACCTACAATCCTACATCCTACAATCTCAGCTTTGAATGCTTTACAGGACCCAGTCAGTCCTTTATATATGTCAGGGTGATAAATTTTACTGTTGAGTTATTTAGTGTTTGGATACTACATCGAAAACTATGGCAACTGTGATCGTCAGGGAGGGGGCGCTCATGCACAAGCAGAGCACTGCGGGTCATGAGGAGGTTTGCCGCCCCGTGTCTGGTCCATCAGACACGAGTGGTGGGTATCTGGCTCCCAACTAGTTGTCTGCGACAGAGGGAGAACAGCAAGTACTGGTTTTACTATGTGGCAGGGGGGTGGTGGGTTGTGGGAAGTGGTAGTGAACGCCAGTTCTCCCATGTCATATTCCGACATGGGAATGGGTTAACTGCTGGGTGGGGGAGGAGGGGCGTGCACTCAGGGTATTTAGGAATTGCTATTGTACATAACGCCCGCCAGGGCGCTGGGCGCACCCGGAGCCATGTTGTTGGGGGTGCCAGTATTGGTTTCGCACTCACAGCGTGTGGGCTGGAGGTATTTTGGTTGCATGGAGCACAGTTTGCGGTGGGAGAATGGGGGGTTCTGGGGGGGAATGCAAAGCATTTCCCCCGGGTTGTTTTGGAGGTGCCTGGCTCTGGGGTTATTTAAGGGGGCAGGGAAGGTTCAAGAGCAGGCGACGGTTTAAAACAAGCGTTTGTCCTGGTTGCCTGCTCCCGAGCCGTCCCTGCGTGTGCCCATAGTTGCAATGGTTAGCAGAGGTGAGGTAGGGTGTTGTTGGTAGGGCGGAGGTAGGGTGTTTGGGCAGTGGTAGTTAGGTCCGGGTTACATAAAACATTTTTTTTTTAAAAGATAGTCGGGTGTACCGTAAATAAGGTGCACCCATTTTCTTACCGGGGGAAGGGGAAGTACGGCCCCCTAGCCGTGCGGGTTTCAGTGGGTTTTGTTGAGGGAGCTTCAACGTGGTCTCACCAGCATTCCGCTGGGCGTGGGTGTCAGGCTGCCGGTCACAGTGTCGGCCAGGCCTGTGAGCCCTCTATCGGGTGATCCTTGCTTGGTAGCGGGATCGGGTGTGGACAAGGCCTGCCACCGTTAGTGGGTAGCGCTGGTACGTCATAGGCAAGGGTAGGGGTGGGCTGCAGGACTCTGCGTCCGAAGGGAGCGCTGTGTATTTGTGGCGTTGACAGGGGGCGTGTCAGCAGCAAAAGGCCTGTCATCCGCCAGTGTGCGGCAAGGCAACAGGGGTATTGCTGTCATCGGCTCTGTACGGGGCCAAGCAGGGAGCCCGTACGACTTGGAGGCAGGCGCATGGTGCCGCCTGCGCTCCAGCAGAGGGCAGTGAAGCGCACTGCTAGCATCCCAAATGACGGGCAGCAGTTTGCAACAGCAGTAGTTTAACAGCCCGCCTGGGGGTTTGGGGTTTTGTTGCACTAGGTATTCTTTTAGATTTGCCACCAAGAGGTGGGGCAGGATATATAAAAAAAAAAAAAATTGGGGGGACCAATATTATTATAGTTGAATAATAAAAGAGTGAAAGTATATTAGGAGGACAGGGTGCCTCTGTATCAGGTTCACATCTAGCTCCCCCCAGGGGCTTGCTTTTAGGGGTTAGTGGGCAGAAGCCTGCTTTGGTACCCCCCTCACACAAGTTAGGGCAGGATAAGCAAAGGGGCATTTATTTGGCTTGGGGGCCCATTTTGGGTAGGAATAGGGCTAGTTACAAGTATTGTAAAGGTGCTGCTGCGTCAGGATTGTGGAGCAAGGCGCAAAGAAGAGTGTGGTGGATGCTCAGGCCCTAAGGGGGGCTCTGAAAATCATTAGCAGGGCTTCAAAAGCCCAGCTTGAGGGGGTGGTGGGAGAGGTTACGGGTGTAAGGGTGGACAGTGGAGAAAGGCCGCAGTGGAGAGTGGCAGCAGATGGGGCTCTCGCGGCTGTGGTGGCATGTAGCCCTGTGGCCGTTAGAGGGGAGGTCTGGGAGACAGGGGGCAGGAGGAGTAGGAGGGAGATTACCAGGAGAGCGCTCAAATCATGGTTTACACATTTGGTAAACTGCATGCAAACCTATGCAAACTAAGTTTAGAAAGGTTTACGAGTGTTTGAAACTTTTTTGTAAACCTTTGGTTTACATTGTGTTTACACATAAGTAAACCGTGTAGTTATGCAAGTCCATTTGGACTTAATGTTCCAGAGATTTGTAAACACTAAGTTTGCCATGGTTTACAAATCATGAATACTTTGTAAACCTAATTTACACTTAATGCTTCATGCACAATTGAACATTTCATTTTCAAAGAAAACTTATTTGTAAACCTTTGCAAACCTAGTGTACAACTCATATGTGCTAATATTTGTAAACATTTGGTTTACACCATTTATTGTTTGTAAATCTTATGTACACCTCAAAACTGTTATTATTCATAAACATTTGGTTTGCAGAATTTTGTCATGATCTCTGCTTCCAAAAGGTCAGGGTTTTCCCAACTCCCTTGGAAGCAGATCCATAACCCAGGTTCCGAGTGCCAACCAGTCCCAATTGGGACCTTTTGGACCCAGTCCTGGCGCCAGTGGCACCAGGCTCATAAATATGCCCAGTCCCAGCGCTGGAAGCGCCGGGCTCATAATGCTTGGGTGGACTTACCTGCAGCAGACCATGCTGCTTACTTGCCTGCCAGTTGAGCCTCTGATCCTCTTCTGTTTGGAACTACTTTTCCTGTTGGGTGGGGCAGGAGCCACTCCCTAGATTCAGAACACTGGAACTCTTCTGGAAAGCAGGAACTCTTTTCTTACCTAGGCGTGGCTGTGGAAGGAGACACCTAAGCACTACAGGAGGCTATTTAAACCACACCCGATGGATGAATCTTGCTTTGCGTTATTCTGCATCCTCTGCAGCAGAACGCTCATCGTGTCTTCTGCATCTGATCCTGGGCCTAAGGAAAAAGGCTTACCATCCTGAATCCAGTCTTCAGCAACACCTAAAAAGACAAGAAAGAACAGGTTAGCATTACGGTCTTCAGTGACAGCTCTTCACTTACCTGGTCCATCGGCTGTCACCAACGCCTCGCGCTGCATTCCGGCATCTGAAAGACAAAGGCTTACCTACTCCTCGTGCGCTCCGGAGGTCTTCACACTGCATTCCGGCATCTGAAAGACAAAAGCTTACCAACTCTTTGCACGCTCCGGAGGCCTTCGGCGCTGCATCCCGCATCTGAAAGACAAAACAAGGTGCGTTTAAAGACATTGGGGAACTTTAATACTCACGTGCCATTACTCCTTTCCACATCTAACCCAGTTGGTATTCCGGCACCCTGCAGCCGCTCCGAACTTGTACCTGCAAAATAAAAAGACAGTTAGAGCGCATCGTGAAGCAGGCAACAAGCGCTTACTTACGTGCTTCCAGGCATTCTATTCATCACACGGGCTCCATCTTCAACTCACTTCAGCCCGTCATCCGCCATCGCCGGAACCCTGCAAAACAAGAAACATCATTACCAAAGACTTTAAAGACATTAGAATTACTCGAAACTTACCGTTCGTGCAGTAAACGACGGACAGCAGTCCTCTGAAGTCAAGAGGCCTGCTCCCCTTATCCAGTGAAGAAACTGGTTACAGCACCCTGCCCCGAGGCAGATGGAGAGCACGGCGTTCACTTACCTAAGGTGAGAGCGTTAACCTTTGGGGTTCTACAGGAGAAGAGAAAGGGAAGAAGAGAGAGACATTCAATAACCCAGTTCCTTAATCCCATATTTTCTATCTGCAGACATCTTACCCTTTGAGTCAGACATACAGTGCACAGAGGTCCAGCCCAAAGAGCCAGCCGTGTGTTACACATCACCTTTGAAGATACGGTATACGCCCAGTCAAGACCGGCGCCTCTACGGGAATCAGGTGAGCGTTACAAATTTACAATGTTTGTAAACCTTTTCAAATAGCGTTCAGTTCATTTTTTATTTTAGTGCACTTTTACTTTATTAAATAGTAATATTGTATACCCCTTAAAACACAATGTTTTAAAGGTTGTGTTTTAGGAGTTTACTAACGAAACCTGGAAATACAGAACTGGAATCTACTGCAGTAGCTGTCCTCCCCTATCTGCAGTGACTTAGAAAAGGCACATATGATTTGAAGACAACCTGATTGTGTATCACTGGTAGCGCACCTAAAAAAGGTGTTACAAATATCTATAGACACTCCAGGAAAGTGGTGCTATGTATCATTAACTGGGTAGGTTTAGGTATGTGTATAAAAGAGAATCATGGACACACTTAAGAGACATTTAAAGCATATTGGATAATATATACATGGACAATATGTTAGAGTTGGTGTCTTATGCAAAGGTTCCATTTGCTGTACTCTATGCACTTGCTCCTTGTTCCGCCTGCATCGCTCCTGCCTAATTGGTGATGCCTGATGCAAAATGTGCTCCTGTTAAAGAAATCCTAATTTCAACCCCTGCAATTGTAACCACCAATTTTCTCTAGGAGGCTAGACTCTTGCTACACCACACCTACATAACCTACATGTCTTATAGATTGTTGTTTAATCATCCAGTTATGGTTCTTTACTTTGTCTTTCTTTTATCTAAATTCAACACACTAAAATGTCATAAATGTCCTCAGTGTGCCTGAGTACCAAAATTAACTTTCACACGGCAAATGAGTGTAAGCAACAGCTACATACCATGTTTACAGCCATGTGAACCAATATGTTAGTGGGCTTAAAAGCAAAAGAAACCTGTGTATGCTGAACATTAGGCATATAGTGGCCACTGGCAAATGTAAACACTGAGAACTATAGGTGAAGCTAATGTACGCTATTTTGGAAACCCAAAATAAAAGCATTTTGAAATACAAGGTCCTATATTTAGTCAAGCCCAACATATGCATTTCCTAACCTGCTAAAGTACTGGTGTGCACCTCAACCTGCTTTGATACAGCGCACCAGCTCTCACCTCCCAGAGGTTTAATCAAAATCACAAATCTTATCGCAGACAGTATCCAACATGATTTCACATCCTATGATTGAAGTACGGAATTCAGTCTAAATGCAAGCAACGTATAAGGCACATGCGTTCCAAACAGAATAATGGCAATTACAATGTGTGTGTGACTGTGGTCAAGTCATACAAATTGGGCCTTCCAAGTATTGGGGCATGTTGAATGTGGTCATTAGAAATATAGAAACAAACCTATGGGCAGCTCGACACATCTGCTCTGCAATTTCCCTGCTGCAGCAGCAACCTAATTGTCCTAGCTTCTACATACGCCACTGAATGCTTGACAGAGTTTATAAAATTGTAATATTGACCACTTACAAAGCAAAAATAACTAAGAATTCCATCTTGAGTCTTAAAGTGTTCAGCGTATTCGATAGATTTTCGGACAAATATTTCCTGTTGGAAATCAACATCATTTGCGGCATAAAAGGCATTAGAGGCTAATAGTGATTTTTCCAAGATCAGAGTTTTGTCGAGTGGGGGACTTAAAAATAAGGTCTGCTAATTCTCCAGTTTATTGAGGCACTTACTCCTTCTTTTGAACCAGGTGTCGACAGCAATGTGTTCCCCATAATCACTTTGTAAAGTTTGGTCTCCCCATTGTGAACGTCTTTCTTATCTGTGCCCTCATTATGGAACTATGGTTGCCTTAGCCACTTTGTGAAGCCTTGTATCCCCCTTGTGAATGTGGGTATAGAATTAGCATGGCGTGACTGACCACATGCATAACTCAAATTCTAAAACTGCAAAACGAGGATTATTAGTTAATTGTGACTTACTGCTTATAATGAAAAGGAAGGAAGGAAGATGGAGAAAGAGAGAGGGAGAAAGACAAAAAGGGAGAAAGAGAGAGAGAGAGAAAGAGAGAATTACAGCCATTAGCCCAGAGTGGCAGACTGCTTCTAGCGAGTGCCTCCTCCATGGCAGATTGTAAGAAAGTAGGCTAACCATTAGCAATGAGTGGCAGACCGCTTGGAGCGAGCGCCTCCACAGTGCCTCTGATTCAAAGTACGGAAGAAGATGACCATTAGAATAGTGTGAGACTGCTTAGAGACAGATAATTACTAGGAATCCAATGGAGTGGAGGGCAGGACAGAGAATCCCTAGATGGTTGTGAGAGAGATTTGTACAAGGAGGGTACAAACAAGACCAAGCTTTAAATGCTGGTCTAAAGCTGGTCTAAAAATGTTCACAAGTCTGGGACAGTGGTGCAGTTTACATCACTAAGGGCCTCATTACGGTTTGGGCGGAATGGTAAAAATGTGGTGGTAACGATATTACTGCTGCATTACTGCTCCGCCCAATCCCGAGTTGGGCGGAAAGTGAGAGATCTACCTCCAGCTTTGAGCACTTTCCGCCTATTTCCGGTGCTATTATTGCTACGGTAATAGCACCCAGAATGCCCCAGACCCAATGGGAATGGGGACTTATCAACCCAACCCGCAACTTGGGATCCGGCGCTAATAGCACCAGACAGAGTTGTGGTAACACAATTTCGTTGGGCGGTATCCCGGGGTACTGCCCAACTCGTGATGATGCCCTTAAGCTTAAATGCTTATGCATTGTTAGACATTGAGGAGCCTTGTAATACAATGCCCATTTATTACTGCTTTGCATGTGTGGGAAGTCTAAAAACATCTAAGGCTTCAAACAAATTCCCATTAGCCCCTTCATTTCAAGAAGTTAAACATTCTTCAGTGAAAGATGTGCCTATGATGCTAAGTTCTATAGTGCTTTTAATCAACTACCACTCAACTCATACCCGATTTCGAACAGCCATACCAAAACAAAGAGGATTTATTTATTACCAATCCTGGTTAACATTCAAATCCATCAACAACATAAGCCTGTGTGGTGCTGCTATTCCCTCCGACTCAATCAGGTTTCCAGAAACCCAACTCATGCTTGTACAAGGAAGTAGGTGAGAACCCTGGCATGCAACTAGGATTCATCTATTTTCAAATGCCCATCCTTACACTAGCAGTTGTCTAGCTCTCTTACCGGGCAGCTGGAATGGCATTGGAACACAGACTGGGCTATAGGCAATCGGGCTTGTAACTTAAGTCATCTGACCATCTTCTACCGGTTACTACCAGCAATGAGTGGGGACATGTTCCAACTAATCAAAATAAAGATTTGATGAGCAGGATCTGGATAACTAGCAGCTAGTACGTGGCATGCCATAAATGTAACTTTCATTTGAGATATAAACTAGTGTCCATTATATTTGCCTTATTGTAATTTGAATGTGATTGGAATTTTGTTTGATAATGTTTTTCTTTTTATTGTGGTGTGATTGTTTTGTGGGAATTTTATTTTAAGCTATATGTGATGTTTTATTATTGATATGCTGCATTATACTTTTAAATGTCTTATATGTGTCATCATGCTCCTTTATACATATTCCCAAAAGAGGTTATTTTGACATAGGTATATTTGAATGGCACCGGTCCAACTAGGGAGTCAACTGTAGCTTCTGGTATTGCTTGATGTCAAGCTAACTGGGCTCTTTGAATCTACAAGCATAAGAAAAATAGCTCCCAGCAATTTTACTTCCTGCATTCCATTTGTGGAGGACAAAAGAGAACAAAATGTTCAGTCTTGCACATGATGCCAACATTTTCCATATGGCCCAGGTTTTGCACTTTCCACAATGCAAAATACATATTCTGCTGCTAACACTGGACTATCTGGTGCACATTCTCTCCCCCTTTCTTGTTACATTACATGTGACCCGTGTGCATATACAAATCTTCACCAGTTGTTATAAACTCTGTGGGAGGCAAAGGCCTCTCATTTTGTGGTTGTCCTCACACTGTTTTGTTCCTGGTGCCACACCAAACTGCAGCTTCATTGATACGGCCTGACACAAAAACCAAGAAAACACAATTATTACCAATGATGGCAGCAAATAATCATTTGTATTTGGTAATAGAGATGTACACCCACACAGAGTGCCTGATATCTAAAAATACAGATAATAGATACATGCATGCATAACCAAATAATGACAAACACATGAACAAATAATGTACACACACCACACAGTGCACATGCAGGCACAAATAAAGCCTAATGGCACCAATCTATTTCTCCTGCCCCAGCATGGGTGAATGTGTGGATGAGTGACTGTGTTTATCAGTGCACAGAACCGTGGTAGAATTACATGGGGTGCATGGATGGAAGACAGAATCATGCATGTATGTGAACAGGTTGGTCTGTGATAATGGATGCTAAGTTAAGTACCTAAACCCAAGTTTAATTGTAATGCCCATGGTATTTGCACAGGGGAAAAGATGCACTATTTTAAACATACCAAAGATGCGAGGGTCAACAAGAATATCTTCTGTCTGGTCTTCTATTCAACCTATAGGATACACAAATAAAGCAAAGCTTTCTCCTGTGCAGCTGCATGGGACATTCAGATGTAATAAGTTAAGTGAGAAAAAGGGTCAGAAGGAAATATTACTTATCTGATGGGAGCTTGCAACACTGCCATCTCTTTGATGGTCAATAAATGTATGGCATGTGTAACTTGTAGAGCTAAAAATGAATAAATTCGTTTGGATTCCATGATATACTTAACATACTCCCATCTTCTAACAAAGATCAAAGGACAATGGCACTTCCATCAAATATTGGCTTGGCTATGGGGTTCATCATGGCAGATGACAGAGGCTGGTGTCCACAATTACTTTTTGGGGGGCATAGGGATTACGGAAGAGTAGCTAATAGGATGCAGGAGGAGTCACTGTACAAGAACATCTATGGTGGGCACAGACTTCATCTACATCATGTGCACACACACACGCGCAATACATCCAGTGTCTTTCACTTACCTTTGGGAAGGTGGTTGTTTAATTGTAATGCCCACGGTATTTGCACAGGGGAAAAGATACATTATTTTTAACATACCAAAGATGTGAGGGTCAACAAGAGTATCTTCTGTCTGGCTGGTCTTCTATTCAACCTGTAGCATACACAAATAAAGCAAATCTTTCCCCTGTGCAGCTGCATGGGAAATTCAGATGTAATAATTTAAGTGAGGAAAAGGGTCAGAAGGAAATGTTACTTATCTGATGGGAGCTTGGATTTGCAACACTGCCATCTCTTTGATGGTCAATAAATGTATGGGATGTGTAACTTGTGGAGCAAAAAAGTAATAAATTAGTTTGGATTCCATGATATACTTAACATACTTCCATATTCTAACAAAAATCAAAGGACAATGGCCCTTCCATCAAATATTGGCTTTGCTGTGGGGTTCATCATGGCTTTTTGGGGGGCACAGGGATTACTGAAGAGTAGCTAATAGGATGCATGAGGTGTCACTGTACCAGAACATCTATGGTGGGCACAGACTTCATCTTTATCATGTGCACACACAAACACACACACACACACACACACACACACGCAATACATCCAGTTTCTTTCACTTACCTTTGGGAAGGTGGTCATTTCATAATCCTGTGTCTAAATCATCTATAAATAAGGTTTTAAAACGCTAAGTAACATTTTCATATGATTGCATTTGGCCTAATTAAGAGTATGCCAGTCCAGAATTAACGTACCAGTAATTCCATTTACCAGCATTTTTTCAGACCGGCATACCCTATATTTACTGGTGAGGTGACCTGATATACCTCCAGCCAAGAGCTGGAGTCAGGTCAGACAGCCCACTGGCAAAAAATAGCCAGTATTACCAGCACCGGTATCACCGTTGCTAGCAATACTGGCAATCCCCCGATGGAGGCCGATGGACTTGATGGAATGGGGATTAACCAACCTTTGCTGGCACCTGGAACATGCTGGTAATTCCGGCATATCAAGCTCCGGTAACGGTAGGTCTGTTTGCCGGTATCACACAAGTTTTACCGGCGGGATACCAGCATATACATAATGAGGACCATTAAGTTAACATATGTTAATGATTTTACTTCTGTTAATAATGAGAATTCATGATAACTATGTAAGACACCGGGGCGTGGCTATCTAGTCATGGTGTAGGACGTGCCTTGCAGAGCAGCTCCTGTGGATCCGACACTGATCCGAAATATCACGCTGAAAAAATGACCCACGTTCCTCAGAAATGAAAGCAGAGGCGTCGGAAGAGGTGCCCCGCAACAACTGAAAAAAGCAAGTGAATCGGGTGAAGTCTTAGAAAGAAAAAAGACTTTTAAGAATGCAGCCATATAGAAACAAAGGAACACAAGATGGCGGACAACAGAGGGATTGAGGCTGCGGCCGCAGGAGTAATCGAATAGATCCATGCAGCAGAGATTAAGGAAGAGGACCGGCATTCAGCGTTCGCGCAGCGCTTTGTCTTTGCATCTGCTCGCTCCTAACATTATGAGCAGCATTTGCCCATAGAAAACAATGTTCTGTGATATTGAGGGGACTCAGAGCGGAGGAGCGATCTGCACGGCAGATACAGTAGCAGCGCTCAGCGAACTTTGGTGACAACAGTGGCGGAGCTCCAGACACGAATGGAACGTCCCGAGCTGCCGCATATGTAGCAACATGTGCAGTGCTGGCGAAAAGAAAACATTGTTACAAACAACGGTGAACGAGCTGCGCTGTGCAAGTGGGAGCTAGCGCGGCTTGCATGATAATTCCTGCTTGCAATTGTACGCAGAAGCCGAGATAAGACACTGAACATAACGTTGCCCTGCCATCACATTAGAAGGAATAAGTACCCCACACAAACGAAGTGTCATACTGGTAACCAAGGAATACAGACGCCGAAAGCTGGCTACTTGCTACAGTGAGGGAGGGAGTGCTTTCCTACTCTGCTGGGGGACATGTGCCCAGGTAACTAATCTAGTATTGCCACCCCAAAGATAAAATGGGACCCATGCAATAAAGTCGGATCCACGCTGGCACGCCGATACGCAAGAATACACAGCGTTGAGAAACACTGGCATGATAGTAATTGGACTGAGCAAAAATCTAGCTTATCCTCGGCAGTCGCTGGATGATAACACAAAAAGAATAAAGGCGGTAGGCAAGCTAAATGCTGATACTGTAGAAAAGCTCTCATGGAGGTGATCACATGGCACCAAGTACCATATGAGCCTGAGGTGTAGCGGCGGTGGAGGAGGAGGTGCATCTAATGGCCCTAGGAAACAAACAAGCAGGCCATTGATTACCACGGTTGTGGAAACATTTCATGCAGAGTCGAGCCAGATCAATGATGGTACCTGCAGGACCTGTATGAACACTGACACGGGCACACAGGGTATAGAACGTGCAGACGACGGATGGCTCTGCCAAGAGTCAGAGAAGGTCTATAGGAAGAAGTGACAATGGTTGAGGACGTGGTAGGACACAACCCACTCGAAATACAACACAGCGCATACTAACATATACCGCAGCCCTCTGAGGACAACGCTTCCAGGCCCCAACTGTCCCTGTGGCGTCGCAGAAGAACGGAGAAACAGAACTTGCACGCTACGGAAGAGCTGGACCTGGATACACAAGCAGGGTTGCATGATGTTGATGAGAGGAGCTAAGGCCAAGAGCAAGCAACCCACAATGGATGTCTTTGCCAATACGCAACAGACTCCTACCGCTCCGGCACAAAGTGCAGCAGCTGCATCCGTAGGAGGTACCCCGGCAAAAGAAAACCACCTGATCCTAGCAGCTGTAACGGAGTTGAAAATCTCATGGGGGACAGCAATGGCGGACCTACGAACTGCCTTGGAGACAAAAATAGATGCAGTAGGAATAGAAGTCACCCTGCTGCAACAAGATGTCAGAGCGCTGGCAGAAAGAATAAGTGGCCTAGAGAGTGCAGTGAAAACCAACACAGAAACCAGCACAAGCAACGCAAAGGAGGTCCATATACTGAAGCAGCAGGTGGCTAACCTTGAGAACCGAGCAGAAGAAGCTGAAGGAAGGGCGAGACGAAACAACATCCGCGTGGTCGGCCTGCCGGAGGGGGAGGAAGGCCAGGACCCCACGGAGTATGTGGAGAATATGATCCTGCAAGAGATAGGGGCCGACAAGTTCTCACAAGGATTTCCTGTTGAACGAGCACACAGGGCCTTGATGAGGAAACCATCGCCCGGGGCTCCCCTCGGGCAATAATTGCAAAGATCCTGAACTATAAAGATAGAGAGAAGATCTTGGAGTACTTTCGTAAAGGTGGAACGATAGAAAGGGCATCTGCAACCATCACGGCGTATCCTGATTACACCATGCTGGTGCAGAGACAGCGTTAGTTATGTGGCGGTCAAGTGAAGACTGCGCACGGCTGGAATCAAGTACATGCTTTTGTATCCTGCGAAGCTCAAAGTCCTGCATAAAAGTAGAGCATTTTTTTTTATACCCCAGAGGAAATCCCCCAGAGGAAGCGGCGGCATGGCTGGACTTGCAGGGCTGTCCGGAGCAAGATGAGGAGCAGGATCACGAGGAGCACGATAAGTGATGGGGATATTTCATGCATAATGAAAGGATAAATGGGGAGGGAGTCCCATAAGAGACTTTGGCACAGATAATTCGGGAGGGGCAAGACAGATAACATTGAAACTGTATTATTACTCTTGGACTTGTTGAACTTGTTGGACTGGAATATAGAGTATAAAATACACAAGTAAACTGGGTAGCATTAAGCATGGTGAACTTGAAGTAAACAAGAGCAGCAGGATGAAGGCAACCTACCCCGAGGAATTAGTAGAAAGACAGCCACTAGGGCGACTTTACCCTGCTGAGCTGCTGAGCTGCGAGTACAGGCTACTGCCTTAAAGGGCTAGATGCGGGGTGCCTGAGATCCAGGAATGGAGCTGGGCAACAGTTGGGGAGGGTGTTGTTGGGGCAGGAAAGGGAGGTATGGGGTGTTTGTTGTGTTTTTAGTTAAGGGAAGTTCAAGTTGGGAAACAAGCCTATATAGAAGGGAAATACACTTGGATTTGGACTGCACTGGTGGGGGGAGGAGTGGGACTCTAACAAGTCATGGGGGATCTTAAAATAATTACTTGGAATGTCAGAGGGCTCAACAGCTATTTAAAGAGGAATTAGGTTATGCTATACCTACGCAGACAGAAGATAGACATAGCCCTGCTGCAGGAGACTCACCTGACAAAATATAAAATGGAGATGATCGGGAAGAAATGGAAGGGGACTGTGGTGGGCTCATCATTTTCGGCTTATGCTAGCGGAGTGATCATCTGGGTGGCTCTGCATGTCCTGTTTCGGCTGTTAAAGGCGATAGTTGAAACGGACGGGAAGATGGTCAGAATGAGGGGATTGGTGGAAAACAGGGAGATAAGCATTACAAATACGTATGCCCCGAATCAAAGCACAGCGGCATATTTTAGAACCCTGTGTAGCGACCTCAGCACGTGTGCAGGGAGAGTGGTGATTTGGGGAGGGAGGAGACTTTAATTGCGTACTAAACCCTAAGGTAGACAGATCAGATGGGAAAAGGGATAGACCCGCCCCCGCCGCTAAAGCACTGCAGACACTGCTAGATGATTTTGGGCTTGGGGATGTATGGAGGTTACATCAGGCAATATTTGCACTATTCCGCTCCGCAGCAACTACATACTAGGTTGGACTATATTTTTGCCACACAAGAGATAATGAAGAGATCACGCAGACAGAATATAAAGCGAGGGTCCTCTCAGACCACTCGCCATTACTCCCAGGGTGGCAATATCGACCCCCGAGAGCGAGGATCCCGACATGGTGCCTCAGAGCAGAGGCGCTGAAAGACCCATTTTTTAGGGAGGATATGAGGGAGGAGATTATTAACTACTTTGAGATAAATACTGGCAGTGTGGACTCGACGAGTACGCTTTGGGAGGCCTTTAAAGTTGTGATGAGAGGGGTAGCCATAGCAAAGTCCAAAGGGCTGCAAGGAGGGATCCTGGCTGAGCTACAGGAAACGGAGAAAGAAATAGAAAGGGCGTTGAGGGGAGAAGATAATACCAAGGAAGACACTGAAATAATACTCAGGCAGCAACAGAAATGTGCTGGGCATTGGGAGAGACTGTGTAACCTTAACTATAAAAAATACTTAGAGAGACAGCGTGCAGGGGGGATAAACCAGGAAGGATCTTGGCATGGCTACACAAGAGTGAGACCCCCAGGCCCACGATTAGTACAATAACAAGGGAAGATGGGAACATAGTTGATACCAAAGAAGGAGTTAACCAGGCGCTTGCAGAGTATTACAGGCTACTATATGGAGATGATGAGGAGAGTAATTACACGAAAATAGTAGAAACATCGGAG
Organism: Ambystoma mexicanum; assembly: GCF_040938575.1. NCBI lineage: Eukaryota > Metazoa > Chordata > Amphibia > Caudata > Ambystomatidae > Ambystoma > Ambystoma mexicanum. The sequence goes on from NC_090926.1 coordinate 317,543,610, forward strand.
GACATAGGACTGCCGCAGATCAGTGCAGAGGAAAGAGAGGAGTTGGATGCACCGATTACTTTAGAAGAGTCAGATGAGGTGGTGAGGCAGTTGCCCACTAGCAAGACTCCGGGGGCTGATGGACTCCCAAGCGAATTCTATAAGACATTTAAGGGAGAGGTGCTCCCCACACTTTTAGAGATGTTGAATGAGGCATATGAAATAGGTAGACTGCCAGAGTCCCTCAGAGAAGCGATTATAATACCGCTTCCCAAACCTAATAAGCCTGGACACAGCTGTGGTTCATATAGACCCCTATCAATGTTAACTCAGGACAGTAAAATACTGACGGCCGTTTTGGCAAACAGACTGAGGAGGGTTATTGGTAAATTAATACATCCCGACCAGACGGGTTATGTCCCAAACAGGAACATATCCAATAATCTCAGACGACTCCATCGAGTTATTGAGCATGGAAACGAGAACGAAGGCGAATTGGCAATTGTATCACTGGACGCAATAAAGGCCTTTGACTCGGTTAAATGGCCGTGGCTGATGGCGGCTTTGGCTGACTATGGAATGGGGCCTGGATATCTACAGTGGGCAAAAATGTTATATAGTGAACCGCTGGCTAGAGTTAAAATGGGAGCAGTGATATCAGAAAGATGGCAACTCCGTAGGGGTACTAGACAGGGATGTCCATGGTCTCCTATGCTTTATATACTGGCCCTGGAACCCCTAGTGATATATCTGAGGCAACAGTATGATACGATAGGCATTGCCGTGGGAGGGGAACAGCATTTAATCTCCCTGTATGTGGATGACATGTTGTTGTATTTCCGACACCCGGAGGAAAACCTCCAATACATTCTGGAGGTGATGGAGAGAAATGCAGGGCTGTCTGGCATAGCTGTGAACCCCCAGAAATCTAGCATGTTCCCATTGGGTGGATATAAAGGGGTCCCCTTAAAACAGCTACCGGTGTTACAGATACCATGGGAGGATAGCACATTTCGATATCTTGGGATAGATATATACCATACGGTGGAAGAGGAGCATCAGTACAATACAGAGGTAGCGATTAAGAAAATTGAAAATTGCATGAGGTTCTGGGTGGAGCTGCCTTTAGCAATGATGGGGCGTGGGGCAATGTTGAAGATGATGGTCCTACCCATGTGTTTTTACTATGTGTGTTACACAGCACCCTCCGTGCAGTAACACAGGGGGTGTCATAGTGACCCCCCAGTATAGACTCCATACCCTGGGACTGACTACTGTCTCCCAGGGCATGTAAAGTCACCATTGACTTTACTAGTCTCAAATTCTGAACAGAACCAGTACAAACCATCATATTGTGGACGTACTGGCCGGGGCAATTCGATTGCCCCGGGCTCTGTTAGTCGAGGGGGCACGTCTCCGTCCCCCCTGATCGAGTTTTGGCTGGTGGCAGTGGATGCTACTTTTTATATTCGACCGCAAATATATCTCTATGGGATTTCCCATTGTTCGAGGCTACCAACTTTAATTATTTAATTCCTATAGCCTCGAACATACCGCCGGTTTATTTATTTAATATTAATTCTCTGGTTGGTATTTTTTGCCAGAACTCGGTTCTAAAATGGCGTTTGTGTTCGCTTCTGTGACTCCAACCCAAGTTGAGCCCTTTGTTCCACTTTTGGCGGGCTTCTCCACAGAAGCCCTCCAAAGTGGTGCCACTCTGTCTGGGGTACTTAGGAGGGCTGGAGGGGAATTTAGGCACCCTGGACTGAGTTGCCTAGGCAACTCAAGTCGCACTCCATCCTGTTTGGCCCAAGTGGTGAGCCGGCTGGCTCACCACTTAGCATGTTTGAGTGACAGCTAGGCTGAGTGAATGGGGGTTTGCTGCATAAAAGCAGGGCTTTGGGGACTGGAACTTCAGAAGTCGCCACAGGACCTAAGAATCCGACGAGGGAGAAGCTGAGCCGACCTGCCACAACACCACGACTGGTGGAGCCCTGCTGGACCGTCTCACCACTTTTCCCAACGACAGAGATCTCCCGCCGGAGAGTCTTCTTCCTTTGACTGGTGGGGATAACCAGTTTCACCGTTTTTTCGCTTTCCCGACGTATCTCGTGGCCGCCTTGCCCGTGCTAAGCACCCTGGCAACCGGGATACCACGTTTTACCACAACCGCGAGATAAAGGTACCACCTTTTACCGGAAAACTCTGCGGCTGGTTTCTGCCCTGGTAGTGCAACGACCTGCATCTTTCCTCCACGTCGAGATCTTCTCTTCCCCTGGACGACGACGCAACTTGCAACCACTACCAGGAACAACTGCCACCGCTGGAGGATCCTTCCCACTTAAGGTACTGTGTCCCGCCTGGCTTCCCTTGCAACCGACTGTACGGGGTAGATTTAGCCCCGGGCTTTCGAACCTGGGTTAGCCTGGGACACCTTGGCTAAACTTTTCTAAGCCTCTCTAAACTCTTTTCTGAACCCTCTGCAAGACTTTCTAAGCCTAGTGTAACTGTGTGATCTTGGGCGCATTTGTGCTCTGCTCTCTCTAAGAGTGGGCCCAGCCTTTGGACTTTGGCTCACCAGTGACTTTTTGCTCTCTGCCTTGCTAATAGTGTTCCTGAATCGTAGAGTGGTGTAACCCTGCATATTCTGTCTTTTTCCCTCCCTTTTTCACAACCTTAGTAGAGTGCAATCTAGTTAAGCGCTCACCTCTGTATGAAAATAAGTGGTGTCTTACTGTGATTTTCTAATAAGGGAAAAAGGGGTGTATATATCATAATAGTAACTGTGTATAGAATATTTTACAATATGAGTGCTGGAGTGTTTCAACTGTGTGGTTATAAATAAATAATTATATACTTTGATACCAAAGCTGTGGTCAGTGTTTGCTTGTATTATTGTATCCGAGTGCCTATTGAGTATACTTTACATACTGCCTAACTCTTCTTGAGGGAAGTCTGACTGCTCAGCCACAGCTACCAGGTAAATCTGGGTGGTACAGACTGCTACCAAGTGGGTTTACTGCTAACACCTGCAGTCTTAAATCTTTTGCAGTTGTCCCTAAGGGAACTGCACAGGTTTCTGCCTAACACTGGTGGCAACGGTGGGATTTGTATTGAGTATACATTTTAGAGTGCTTGAGGATACCTTAGTACAACTAACCACAAAGCTTAGCACTGAAAAAGTAATCTTTCTAACATGTCAACTATGGAAACTTATAGTCAAGAGTCCCTTGCTACAAAAACTGCTGATTTGTTTAAGAGTATTGTGTAAGCATAAGAACCTCCTGACTAAAGGCAAGAAAATGGAGTTAATAGAAAGGTTGTTAGCTAACCAAAGTCTGGATGATGGGTCTGAGGAACCTACCATGCCAGAAAATGTAGATAACAGTATAGAAATTGATATTGATCCAAATGTTGATAATCTTGAGGAAGAGTCAGAAGAGGAGGGTGAGGCTGCTGTGACTGTCCCCCCTAGGCCTCTGTCTGCCCTACCTGCTGTACCAACTGGACCTTTACCAAGTCCCACAATAAGTCCTCAATATCTCGAATTAGAGAAAATGAAACTTGAACTAGAGTTCAAGAAACTGAATACTCTGGCTGAACAGAGACATCAGGAAATGAATCAAGAACTAAGGCTAAGGGAAATGGAGCTCAAACATGAGCTAGAAATGAAGAAATTGTCTGTTGAAAATGCTTCTCTCTCTGGCTCCTCTAGAAGTTCCAGTGCTAAAAGATCCCGGATGCCTAAAGAATTGGTTGGTATGTATGAGCCTAAGTTGGATGTGTTGGATTGGTTGTCTCTGTTTGAATATAATCATGGGCTCCAGAACATCACAGGAAACGACTTACTCACCAGGTTGTTCTCTAGGCTTCCCCCTGTTGCAACTGATGTGGTAATGGAGTTGGGGGAGGATGATAGGAAAGAGTATGAATGTGTGAAACTAGCTTTGATAGCTAGGCTTGGGAAGACCCCTTCCCAGTATCTTAAGAGGTTTAGAACCCTCAAAAAGCATGATGGTACCCCTTGGGCTACCTGGGTGAGTGAAGGGTTGAAAAACTTAGAGGGATGGATTAAGGGTTACAAAGTGAACACTTATGAAGGTATGAAGAATATTGTTATGTTGGAGTCAATTTATGATGCCTGCTCTCCTGAGCTCAGACAGCACTTGGCTGATTCAAAGGAATTAGATTCCCGAAAACTAGCTAAGGCTGCTGACTTGTGGGTTGCCAACAGGGCCACTCACAAGGATTCTGGGGTAACTCAGAAAAAGAATGAGGGGAAACAGCCTAAAAAGGACTCCAAAGAGAATTCTAATACTGCAAATTCCAAAGAGGGCCCCAAACAAAACCGGAAGGGTAAGCCACAAGGGAAACCACAGCAAAATAGTGTCTCCTCTGGTGCAAAACCAGAGGGAGGTCAGAACAAGCCTCCATTCCCGAAGGCATTTGGTAAATGCTTTGTTTGTGGCTCTACTGACCACGTGAAAGGAGATCCCAGATGCAAGGGTAAACCTTCAGGGATCCAACTTGCCTCCTTAGCCTTCGCTCCAGAAGAGGAAGTCCCAATGGCAAGTGGAAACTTTCTACTGCTGGCTGATGAACCAATTGGAGTCTCAGCCAGTGTTTCTTTAGTCTCTCTGGGGTTGTGGGAACAACATAATTTAGATGTGTATAATTCTATCCCAGATAATACTAAAGAGTATTATAAGGACAGTGTCCAGGTAAATGGTCAGGAGACTCCTGCCATTAGGGACACTGGGGCCAGCATAACTGTGGTGGATGAATCTTTTTTCAAGGCAGAAGATGTTGCTAAGGCACCCAAATGCCTCACCAAGTTAGCTGGAGGGCCTGTGCAGATGTGTCCCCAGTTACCAGTTCTCATCCAGTGTAATGACATGGCTGTGAAAATACCTGTCAGTGTACAATGTGAAGTGCCAGGTAGGGTTCTGTTGGGTAATGACCTGAAAGCTCTTGGAGTTGTGTCACATACCCCCAGACTGCCTAGTAAGAGGTTACAGGAGCTCACAAAACATGCAAGAGAGAAAACCCTGAGAGGGTTATCTCAGGAGATGATGACAGAGATCACTCCTTTGCCACTGGAGCAGCTCACTGCAGTAACTACCAGATCAGGAGCAAAGGGGCAACCCAAGACTCCTAGGAAAAAGTCAGCCGCAAGCACTCCAGTGCTTCCAACAGTTACACCTGTAACTCCCCCTCCAGCTGAGGCTGAGATGGAGGTACAATCCTGTATGGTTGAACTAGACTCTGAAGAAGAGCTAGTGGGAGGCCAAGAACTTATTGGAGATCTAGACCCTGAGGACCATCCTGAGCTGCAGTCTTTACTGGCAGAAGGTGGGCCCAGCAGGGCAGCTTTCCATAAGGGACAAAGAGAATGTCCAACTCTGGAGGGTCTCCGCCAACAGGCAGCTGCCCAGGCTGATGGGCAGGAGCCTGGGAAGTATAGGTTGCACTGGGAAGATGGCCTCTTCTACAGTGAACCAACTGAGTCTGAACCTGGAGACTACAAACGCCTTGTAGTACCTCAAGAGAACAGACAACAGTTCTTGCACTTAGCCCACGAGATTCCTTTGGCTGGTCACTTGAGTTTCAAGAAGACCAAGGAAAGGCTCTCACTCTACTTCTACTGGCCAAAAATGGGGGCCGAAGTAGATAAGTTCTGCAAGAGCTGCCATACCTGCCAAACTTCTGGTAAGGTTGGCGCCAAGAATGTGGCACCATTAGTGCCTCTCCCAGTTGTGGGAGTCCCATTTGAGAGGGTAGGGATTGACATTGTTGGTCCCCTTGATCCCCCTACATCCTCAGGCAACAGGTTTATCCTTGTTGTAGTAGACCATGCTACTAGATATCCTGAGGCAATACCTATGAGAACTGTTACAGCTCCGGCTGTGGCTAAGGCCCTCCTTGGTATTTTTACCAGGGTTGGGTTTCCTAAGGAAGTAATCTCTGACAGGGGATCAAACTTTATGTCCCACTACATGAAAGCCATGTGGAAAACCTGTGGAGTTACTTACAAGTTCTCAACCGCCTAACACCCCCAAACCAATGGGCTGGTAGAAATATTTAACAGAACCATGAAGAGCATGATAGGTGCTTTAGAGGAACCCCTGAAAAGAAAGTGGGACCTTCTACTGCCATGCCTTCTCTTTGCTTATGGAGAGGTCCCTCAGGAGGGAGTAGGTTATTCTCCCTTTGAACTTCTCTATGGCCATCCGGTCAGAGGTCCATTGGCCCTGATTAAGGAGGGGTTGGAAGGCGCTCCCCCCCTCAAGCCAGTCAGAGTGACTGACTATGTGATAGGTCTCCGAAGGAGAATGTCACACATGATGGCAGAAGCTAGTGATAACCTGAAAGCTGGACAAGCTTTGGTCAAGCATTGGCATGATCAAAAGGCTAACATGGTTGAGTTCACTCAAGACCAGCTACTTCTCATTATGCTCCCCACAAGGCAGAGGGCATTGCAGGACAAATGGATGGGACCCTTCAAAGTTGTGGGAAAACTTGGAGAGGTCAACTATCTGGTGGATCTGGGCAGACCCAGGGAAGCTCCTAGAGTCTTCCACACCAACCGACTGAAGGCGTACATCTCCAGACCTGAAGTAGGAGCTTGCTTCTAGCTTCAGCAGCAGAGGAAGAAGAGAGCGAGTCTCTCCCTGATCTCCGCAGAGGTGTACCTTTGGATGAAAAAAATTGAAGGAGTCAATCTCTCTTCAGATCTGACACCTGAGCAACAAGAGGAGTGCAAATCTATGTTAAATCAGTTTGCCTCCCTGTTCTCACTCTCACCAGGCTTGACCCCTTGGGGACAGCACGAGATACTGACTGGTGACTGTCTGCCAGTCAAAAGCAGAGGATACCGAATGTCAGAAAATGTGAGAACCCATATCAAGGAGGAGGTCAAGAAGATGCTTGATCTCGGGGTAATAGAACCCTCTACTAGTCCATGGTCTAGCCCAGTTGTGTTAGTACCAAAGGCAGGGTCCAAAGACTTGAGATTCTGTGTGGACTATAGAGCTCTTAATGCAGTCACCAAGACTGATGCCCACCCTTTACCAAGGACAGATGAGTTGGTGGATAAACTTGGTGCAGCCAAGTACCTCAGCACATTTGACCTTACGTCAGGCTATTGGCAAATAGCCTTGACAGACCATGCCAAGGAGAAAACTGCATTTTCCACCCCAGTTGGCTTGTACCAGTTTAAGGTCATGCCTTTTGGATTAAAAGATGCACCTGCTACATTCCAAAGGATGGTAAACCAAGTTCTAGCTGGGATGGAGGACTTCTGCATGGCATACTTGGATGACATTGCAGTCTTCAGCCACTCCTGGGAGGACCATGTGAACCACCTACGACATGTTTTGCAGGCTCTTGGACAGGCCAATTTGACTATTAAGGCAAGTAAATGCCAGATAGGTCAAAGTAAGGTGGTCTACCTTGGACATGAGGTAGGAGGTGGAGAAATAAGGCCTTTGCTCAGCAAGATTGAAGCTGTGCAAAATTGGACAACACCTACTACTCAAACCCAAGTGAGAGTCTTCCTAGGCCTCACTGGGTACTACAGGAATTTCATTGAGAACTATGGGACCATAGCTTCTCCACTGAATGTAATCTCCTCTCCAAAATTCCCTAAGAGGGTCAAATGGAATGAGGAGTGCAATCAGGCCTTTGAAAGACTAAAGATAGCTCTTTGCCAAGCTCCAGTATTGAGAGCTCCTGACTACCACCAAACTTTCATTGTACAAACTGATGCTTCCAATGTAGGTATAGGTGCAGTCCTCAGCCAACTGGATGAGAAGGGTAGGGAGCACCCCATTTGCTTCATCAGCCGTAAGCTGAAGGATCCTGAGACAAAGTGGGCAACAATAGAAAGAGAATGCTATTGTGTGGGCACTGAAGAAGTTTAGGCCATACCTGTATGGTTCTACTTTTGTCATTCAGACGGACCACCAACCCTTGAGATGGTTAATGCAAATGAAGGGAGAAAATGCAAAACTATTGAGATGGTCAATCTGCCTACAAGGGTTTGATTTCACCATTGAGCACAGGTCAGGGTTTCGCCATCAAAATGCTGATGGACTCTCTAGGATGTATGTCATCGACTAGAGGTATGAGGTTCATCCAGGAGTGGATTAAATCCTCCTGTCCCTTAGTCTGGGGGGGGCGAGTGTTAGGGAGAATTCTCTGTTTAGGCTGAATTTCCTAACCTAGTGAGTCCCCCAGCAGCTTTGCTGGATTTTTGGGGTTTATTTTTTTCTCCTGCCAAGAGTGAGACTCTTTTACCCTCACTCTTGGACATGATTTGAGTGTGTTTCTTTGAATCTAGATGTGTTTAATGGGCTATGGGGTCTTTTACTCCATAGGGTTTCATGTGTTTTTGTGATGTGTGTTACACAGCACCCTCCGTGTAGTAACACAGGGGTGTCATAGTGACCCCCCAGTATAGACTCCATACCCTGGGACTGACTACTGTCTCCCAGGGCATGTAAAGTCACCATTGACTTTACTAGTCTCAAATTTTGAACCGAACCAGTACAAACCATCATATTGTGGACGTACTGGCTGGGGCAATTCGATTGCCCCAGGGTCTGTTAGTCGAGGGGGCACGTCTCCGTCCCCCCTGATCGAGTTTTGGCTGGTGGCAGTGGATACTACTTTTTATATTCAACCGCAAATATTTTCCTATGGGATTTCCCATTGTTTTAGGCTACTATCTTTATTTAATTAATTTAGGTAGCCTCGAACATACCGCCGGTTTATTTAATTAATATTAATTCTCCGGTTGGTATTTTTTGCCAAAACTTGATTCTAAAATGGCGTTTGTGTTCTCTTCTGTGACTCCAACCCAAGTCGAGCCCTTTGTTCCACTTTTTGGAGGGCTTCTCCACAGAAGCCCTCCAAGGTGGTGCCACTATGTCTGGGGTACTTAGGAGGGGTGGAGGGGAATTTAGGCACCCTGGACTGAGTTGTCTAGGCAACTCAAGTCGCACTCCGTCCTGATTGGCCCAAGTGGTGAGCCGGCCGGCTCACCACTTAGCATGTTTGAGTGACAGCTAGGCCGAGTGAATGGGGGTTTGTTGCATAAAAGCAGGGCTTTGGGGACTGGAACTTCAGAAGTCGCCACAGGACCTAAGAATCCGACGAGGGCGAAGCTGAGCCGACCTGCCACGACACCACGACCGGTGGAGCCCTGCTGGACCGTCTCACCACTTTTCCCAACGACAGAGGAGATCTCCCGCCGGAGAGTCTTCTTCCTTTGACTGGTGGGGATAACCAGTTTCACCGTCTTTTCGCTTTCCCGACGTATCTCGTGGCCGCCTTGCCCGTGCTAAGCACCCCGGCAACCGGGATACCACGTTTTACCACGACCGCGAGATAAAGGTACCACCTTTTACCGGAAAACTCTGTGGCTGGTTTCTGCCCTGGTAGTGCAACGACCTGCATCTTTCCTCCACGTCGAGATCTTCTCTTCCCCTGGACGACGACGCAACTTGCAACCACTACCACGAACAACTGCCACTGCTGGAGGATCCTTCCCACTTAAGGTACCGTGTCCCACCTGGCTTCCCTTGCAACCGACTGTACGGGGTAGATTTAGCCCCCGGCTTTCGAACCTGGGTTAGCCTGGGACACCTTGGTTAAACTTTTCTAAGCCTCTCTAAACTTTTTTCTGAACCCTCTGCAAGACCTTCTAAGCCTAGTGTAACTGTGTGATCTTGGGCGCATTTGTGCTCTGCTCTCTCTAAGAGTGGGCCCAGCCTTTGGACTTTGGCTCACCAGTGACTTTTTGCTCTCTGCCTTGCTAATAGTGTTCCTGAATCGTAGAGTGGTGTAACCCTGCATATTCTGTCTTTTTCCCTCCCTTTTTCACAACCTTAGTAGAGTGCAATCTAGTTAAGCGCTCACCTCTGTATGAAAATAAGTGGTGTCTTACTGTGATTTTCTAATAAGGGAAAAAGGGGTGTATATATCATAATAGTAACTGTGTATAGAATATTTTACAATAAGAGTGCTGGAGTGTTTCAACTGTGTGGTTATAAATAAATAATTATATACTTTGATACCAAAGCTCTGGTCAGTGTTTGCTTGTATTATTGTATCTGAGTGCCTATTGAGTATACTTTACATACTGCCTAACTCTTCTTGAGGGAAGTCTGACTGCTCAGCCACAGCTACCAGGTAAATCTGGGTGGTACAGACGGCTACCAAGTGGGTTTACTGCTAACACCTGTAGTCTTAAATCTTTTGCAGTGGTCCCTAAGGGAACTGCACAGGTTTCTGCCTAACACATAGCAATCTCTCATCCATTCCTAATTGGTTTAGGATCCCTTTACATTGTAATTTCCATTCGTTTAACGCTGATTTTCTTTGCGTCTTCTCTACAAACAAGATTTTGAGAGGAGGGAGGTTTGCATCTTCGTATAATTTCCTAAACAATGCCAACTTATTCCATGTGATTCTCACATTAAGTGTTGTGATCCCTACTTCGTATAGTACATTGGCCGTGGGCGTACTTTGTGGAATCTGAAGAACTTTCTTCCCGAATAATCCTTCACAACGCGACCATAATTTATGCTCGCACCCGAACATGTTCTCTGCACCGTAGGTTAAGATCGGAGATACTTTACTCTGGTAAAATTTCCTTACTGGATCAACAGAGAATTTCCCATACCTTTTTTGAATTATGATGGCTTGTGAAATCAGTTGTTTACAGCTGTCTAGGAGCTTTTGGTCATCGGCTCATCATTAATACTGGAGGTGATGATTGTTCCTAGGTACCTTGTATGAGGTACATTATTCAGCTTTTTCTCTCCGATCGACCAGCTTTGTCTGAAATTGTTGGATTTTCTTCCTTTTTTGTTTTCAAGTATCAGGATTTCAGATTTGGCCGCGCTGATCTCTAGTCCCAGGTTTTCTAGGAAAATTCTTAATGATGACAATTTTCGTTGAAGGCCAATTGGTGTACGATCTAAAATCACCATGTCATCTGCATACGTGATTTGATTTATCTCGATTCCATTGATCCTCGGTGGAAAAGACACTACATTTGATGGGGCGGAACCAACTTCTGATATGTAGAAGTTGAAAAGGGTTGTTCCTAATGGGCACCCTTGTTTTACTCCTCGCTTTGTTGCTATGGGGTTTGTTAGATTTCCTTCACTGTCCAAGCGGACTTGGATGTAAGTGTCCGAGTATAGCTCTTTAATGGCTTGGATCAGGCTCTTGCTACATCCCCTTTTCATAAGATTGTTCCATAGGGTTTCTCTGTCCACCCCATCGAACGCATTTGCCATATCATTGAATGCAAGAAATGTTTTTTGGCCAGTTCTAATTGCCTCGATTTTTAACAGGTTCAGGATTAACAGATTCGCACCACACCCTATACCTTTAACGAACCCAGTCTGACGGTCTTCGTAGATCTTCCCTTTCCAAATCCATGTGGTGAGTTGTGCTAGTAATTGCGATGCAAACACTTTACCTACTACGTTGAGCAGGGCTATTGGCCGATAATTTGCAGGGTCAGTGCGGATTCCTTTCTTGAAGATAGGGACGATTATTCCAGATTTCCATGTGGATGGAACCCGACCTTCTTTTATTATTAATTGAAACAAGGTGTCACAAAAATCCACCCACTCTTCGATGTTCTCTTTCAGATCCGCGTTTGATAAACCATCAGGCCCTGCGGCACTTGAGGCGCTGCCTATTATAATGGTTGTACGAATGTCTTCTTTATCTATTGCAATTTCCCACGGCTGGCTCCACTCGCAATTTGTGTTACTTGAGTTTAACTTTTTTTCAAATAAATTTGCATAATGTCTCTCCCACTCATTTTCGGTTACCATATTTGATATTATCGCTTTTTGGGGTTCATTGCTTCATTTATTATGGCCCAAAAGCCCTTGGAGTTCCTTTTATTTAGGGCCTTCAGCATTTTTTCGGCGTCCCGATGCTCCATTAAGGCTCTATGCTGTCTATGCCAATTAGTGTGTCGATTCTTTGCTTTTTTTATCAGGCTCCTTGCATCAACCAGATTTGCAGCGCTAATTCTTCTCACGGTCTTCCTTAACTTTCTCTTTCTTGTTGCAACCTCGGGATCATATTGGTGCCTTTGGTATCTGGCTCTATTCGGGGCGGTCATCTTTTTAGTTTTGAAGATCTCTAGGAATTGTTGGTATTCTATCGGATTACACCTCCCCAACTCCTGATGTTGGTGCAAAGATTTTGTCACTGCCACTATGTCGGTATTCTTTACACGCAGTCTGTTCTGTCCCGGAACCACTGAGACTGGTTGTCTCCATTGCTTCCGCAGTACTGGGATGTCCATTTTCCATTCCATAGACACAATGTTATGGTCACTTTTATATGACTTAAACACATTCAGTGTAACAATGTCTTGGACTAGACTATTCGAGACAAAGATGTAATCTAATATTGATTTTTGTCCTCCTCGTTCCCATGTTGGCTTTGCTGGGATATCTCCTCGAGTTGTTCCGTTTTGCATTATCAAATTCCTATGCGCCATTTCGTCAAGCCAGCATTCGCTTTTGTATCTTTCCTTGAATGTCCTAGGAGTCTTTACTAAGTCAATTTCTAGCAGTTTCCTGTTGAAATCTCCGCACACTATCAGCGGGACTCCCGGGTTATCGCTTAGGATATTATCTATAGCTTCTAAAAGGTCGTCTTCAAATTTTTGGTGCGTTTTCGGTGTTGAGTTCCAGTAAATATTTAAGAGATAGATAACTTGCTCCTTTATCTCTCTCTGGTTTACTGAACTTACACTAATTATCTGTAGAAACGGCGAGATGTTTAATGCTGATGTGATTCTCATACCGGATGACCTTTTGATGAGAACTAGTTGGCCCGACACTGGGCAGCCTTTTTTTTGTCTAATTACTGGATTTATTGCCACTTCGAAACCTTCTACGCATGGTGTATTCGCGAGCCACGTTTCTTGGAGACATATCACATCAGCCTTTGCCAAAATTTCGGGTGTTGAGTTCAAAAGATGGGAAAAGCCTCTCGTGTTCCAGGAGGCTATCATCACCTTTGTTGCCTGCTTATGGCATTAACTCATCATTGAACTATTCAGAGTTTTCGCAGGTCAAGCCCATTTATCACCCCCATCCTTAAGGGCATCCTTCTTCTCAACCTTAGGATCCATTGACTCTATCATCTCACAGTTTTCCACTGTTATTTTGATTTCTTTTAGTCTTGTCACAATCAACGAGCAGTGACTGGTCTCGTCATCCTTCTCATTCACATCATCATACCTCTGAGCCTCTGCTCTTTCGTTTGTTATCACATGGGTGAACCCCGGAGGAAGGGTTCCTTTTTCTGCAGGTGGGTTGGAACCTGTAGGTTTTTCGGTTACTTCGCCCACCAGCGCATTGTCCACCTCGTAGACAAGGTACCCGGCATCCCACAGCCGCCTCTCGCACCTCATGACCAATTCTGCATCCTTTCTGTCTATAATGTGTAGTAGTACAAATTTCTGCTTTGCATCTGTTATTATCTCAACTCGGTCGATTCGGGCACTTTTTATTGATCTTAGACCAGGGATTTTTTGGAATAGCTGCAAGATGGTATACCTATTTAATGGCGTGTCGCTTTTTTTGATTTCTATTTTTTCTACCAATAGTCTGTACGCCTGGTGTCCCGCTGACGAGGTGGAATTGTTGTTTGTGGTAGAACGTTGCTGTTGGATCGACTTCGATTGATTATCACTCTCCATGCCCTCTCTGAATTTTTTTCGGAGCGCTGAGAGGCTTTTAGCGTTTCAGACTTTGCGCTCTGTTCCTGCGTTGAGTCGTTTATTTTCTTCTGCGGAACTGGTCTAATTTTCTTCATGTTGTTCGCTTTCTGCATGTTTATCATCCGTTTCTCCTCCAGTGTATAGTATCTTTGTGTTTCTTGAGGCTTTGCGCTTTCCTTATCTTTTAGATCGTTGATTTTTTTTGGAGTCCTTGGCCACAGAAAGACTTTTATTTTTTGGTTGAGACCCACTCTCTTTCTCAAGGACCTTTAGTGGTATCCGTGAACCAGTTGAGTTCTTTGAGGTCTCGGCATTGTCAACTCTCTCCTCGCTTTTTTGATCCACCTCCTCCATATTTTCACTCTCCATTTCGTCTTCATCAGGTGAGCTGTACGTTGACAGGTTCAATAGTTCCTCGGCCTCGGCCTCACCCTCTTCTGTCATCAGAGGAATATTCTGACTCCTTGTGTTTATGTTTGATCCTGAAACGGAAACATTAGCTTCGGCTAGAGGCTCAGAAGTCTCAATTTCTGATTCGACCGCGGCATCGTCACTTTTATGTTTGCTCTTTGATGATTTTTGCTCCGAGTTGTTCACTGTGATGTTCAAAGCTTTAATGTTTCTAAAGAAATTCGTTGAGCTTCGTGGCTTTTGATTCTTTTGGGTTTGTTGGTTTTCCGACTTTTTTGTACTTTTACTCATCTTCTGATCGACTGTCTTTTTTTTGTTAAATTTCTTACTTTTCCCATTTTCAAAAATGTCAAACCACTCCGCATCATTCTTTTTTGTTGATGATGCTTTGGGATCGGTCTCCACACTCACTGAAATGTCCTCATTGCCTTTTTCAGCTTGGGTCAGATCTTTTGTCGGCGGATTATCCCCTTTTTCTTTCTCCATATCCGTTCGGACTGTATCTTGTAGGTCTGTGTTTGGTGGATTCGTCATACAAGTGGCAACTAAGTGCGTAACCAGATCTGTAGGGATACCATTTTCAATGAAATTTTTCTCAGAGCTTTTGCTTTCTACGGTGCTAATTGTAAGTTCTTTTCCATAAGTACAATTTTGAATCGGAATAGCCTTGTTGTTTTTTGATAATTTCTCTTGTTACCGTCTAACACTTGATAAACTCATGATGTTGTCAACAAGAACCAGATCATTGGTTATCTCTGTTCTTGGATAAATGCTGGAAGGCTGATTTATAGGAGCTATGGTATTCTTGTGTTCGCGTTCATTTTGTAGCAGCGTCAGTGCTTGTCTTGTGACATCTGCTAAAAGTCTTTTATCTTCAGCCGAATTTTTTAGCGACTCTTTCAGGGCTGTTAAAGAGATTTCGTTACCTCTACTGGAAGTCACAACCTGAGCTGTCATGTCCGTTAACTCAGCCTCTAGCTTTATCATTTTCGAGTTGAGTAGTGCAATTAGCGTGGTTTGATCGTGACAATTTTCATTTAGATTTTCGTATAATTTCATCAGGGGGGCAACAACTGATTCCAACAAGGCAGTGCTAATTTTGGAGTTTTTTCGATCGTTAACCATTATCAGGTCTCCGACCAGCTGACTCTCATTTTGTCTCTGTGCTGTCTTCTCATCACTCTCTGACTCCGAGGATAGAGGACTGTTTTTATCTTCACTCACTCTTTTGGGCGAAGTGGAGGCTTTCACACTGGGCCCTCCTTTGAAGCGCTTATTTGGTGATGGTGAGTTTGTGATCATTCGTTCAGGCGTTTTGTTTTCAGGTTTATGCATTGCTGCCACTCTTAGCCACGCCAAGAGTTTTAAAGAGGATCCAGCTTTTGTTGTCTTTTCCATACTTAATACACTCTGAGAAGGTGACAAGCCCTTATTGCAAAGCTCCTTCCCACAATTTGTCTCATTAGTTAACTGAGTCATCTCCGGCGATGTTAGATCTTCAATAGGATTTCCTTGATGATTCAGCTCTTCTAGTCCCTGATGGTTTATATGCTTTGGGCTTGGGCTAGTATTGCTTTGATTTTTGAGGGATGACGGGCTCTTAATGACGGCTGGGCAAGGCTTGAGCACCTCACTCTCTTTAGATGTAACAGAGGACGAACTTTGCCTCTGATCGAGATGGGAGGGGTTGTATGAGATGGCACAGGGACTCTCCTCCTGTAAGTGGTGTATCAATTCAGAACATTTGTCCTTTTCTGCACCAGCAGCTACCACAGCCCGCAAGGGCTCCTCCTGTTTTTTCTTTGTCGTCCGGTCGTCCATTTGTAATGACTGTATGCACCTACTTGTTAGTTGTTCGCTGGGAGCAGACCCTTTGTCCCCATTCTCTCCCCTCCTCTCACTCATTGCCGTGCTCGATCCGTTGTCCTCACAATCCGCCACCTCGCTCGCACTCTCGTTCTCACTCATCTCTGTACTATCGCTGTCACCGCTGTCGCCACTCATATCGCGGTCAGCATTCCGCATTCTATTTGTGACCGCTGCAGTCGCTTTCACCCCACCGCCGGATCGTACTCCCGCGTGAGTCATCCTCGCTGGGCGGGGGAACGGTGAGTCTAGCAGAGCGGACGAAGCAGCGCGTCTCACTTCCCCATGCGCGTTCCTTCCTAATACCGCCTGCAGACTTGAAATGTTTGAAATATTTGTGGTTTCTATATCGCTCTTCGCCTGAGCTTGAGCACGGGTATTCGCCGTGGCTCCAGTCAGCATTCTCGCTCTCACTCGCTCACTTTTACGATTAGCTCACGCGCGCTCTTACCCGATGTTCCACCTATGAGGCGGGTCAGTAGAGCGTTGAAAGTAGAAAGACACTCACTGTTCTTTTTGCCAGGGTTTTCATATCACGGTTCGCAGCCTCCCACAATCACTACGGACCTCCAGGGAACACAGGAAACACTCAGTACACTCCGCTCCGCTTGGAGTGATGGTGGTTCTTATGGTAAACTCCTCCTCTTCCTTCAATGGAAATGGCAAACAGACTTGCCAGAACTCAGAACACAGGAAACACTCAGTACACTCCGCTACGCTCCGCTTGGAGTGATGGTGGTTCTTATGGTAAACTCCTCCTCTTCTTTCAATGGAAATGGCAAACAGACTTGCCAGAACTCAGAACACAGGAAACACTCAGTACACTCCGCTACGCTCCGCTTGGAGTGATGGTGGTTCTTATGGTAAACTCCTCCTCTTCCTTCAATGGAAATGGCAAACAGACTTGCCAGAACTCAGAACACAGGAAACACTCAGTACACTCCGCTACGCTCCGCTTGGAGTGATGGTGGTTCTTATGGTAAACTCCTCCTCTTCCTTCAATGGAAATGGCAAACAGACTTGCCAGAACTCAGAACACAGGAAACACTCAGTACACTCCGCTACGCTCCGCTTGGAGTGATGGCGGTTCTTATGGTAAACTCCTCCTCTTCCTTCAATGGAAATGGCAAACAGACTTGCCAGAACTCAGAACACAGGAAACACTCAGTACACTCCGCTACGCTCCGCTTGGAGTGATGTGTTTCTTATGGTAAACTCCTCCTCTTCCTTCAATGGAAATGGCAAACAGACTTGCCAGAACTCAGAACACAGGAAACACTCAGTACACTCTGCTACGCTCCGCTTGGAGTGATGGTGGTTCTTATGGTAAACTCCTCCTCTTCCTTCAATGGAAATGGCAAACAGACTTGCCAGAACTCAGAACACAGGAAACACTCAGTACACTCCGCTACGCTCCGCTTGGAGTGATGGTGGTTCTTATGGTAAACTCCTCCTCTTCCTTCAATGGAAATGGCAAACAGACTTGCCAGAACTCAGAACACAGGAAACACTCAGTACACTCCGCTACGCTCCGCTTGGAGTGATGGTGGTTCTTATGGTAAACTCCTCCTCTTCCTTCAATGGAAATGGCAAACAGACTTGCCAGAACTCAGAACACAGGAAACACTCAGTACGCTCCGCTTGGAGTGATGGTGGTTCTTATGGTAAACTCCTCCTCTTCCTTCAATGGAAATGGCAAACAGACTTGCCAGAACTCAGAACACAGGAAACACTCAGTACACTCCGCTACGCTCCGCTTGGAGTGATGGTGGTTCTTATGGTAAACTCCTCCTCTTCCTTCAATGGAAATGGCAAACAGACTTGCCAGAACTCAGAACACAGGAAACACTCAGTACACTCCGCTACGCTCCGCTTGGAGTGATGGTGGTTCTTATGGTAAACTCCTCCTCTTCCTTCAATGGAAATGGCAAACAGACTTGCCAGAACTCAGAACACAGGAAACACTCAGTACACTCCGCTACGCTCCGCTTGGAGTGATGGTGGTTCTTATGGTAAACTCCTCCTCTTCCTTCAATGGAAATGGCAAACAGACTTGCCAGAACTCAGAACACAGGAAATACTCAGTACACTCCGCTACGCTCCGCTTGGAGTGATGGTGGTTCTTATGGTAAACTCCTCCTCTTCCTTCAATGGAAATGGCAAACAGACTTGCCAGAACTCAGAACACAGGAAACACTCAGTACACTCCGCTACGCTCCGCTTGGAGTGATGGTGGTTCTTATGGTAAACTCCTCCTCTTCCTTCAATGGAAATGGCAAACAGACTTGCCAGAACTCAGAACACAGGAAACACTCAGTACACTCCGCTACGCTCCGCTTGGAGTGATGGTGGTTCTTATGGTAAACTCCTCGTCTTCCTTCAATGGAAATGGCAAACAGACTTGCCAGAACTCAGAACACAGGAAACACTCAGTACACTCTGCTACTTTTATATATTAGGGTAGCTTTCCGGCACGTTCCGGGTACTTTTAAGTGTGAAAATGTAGATTTTGGGCAGTAATGGGTTAATGACAGCACATTTTTCACCCTTCCCCATTTCCAAAATGTTCTTCATGTGTGTTTGCATAATTTGCAGGTGTGTTTTGCTGCCATTTTATATATTAGGGTAGCGTTCCGGGTACTTTTTCATGTGGAAATGTAGATTTTGGGGGGTAATAGGTTAATTACAGCACATTATTCACCGTTACCCATTTCCAGAATGTTCTTCATGTGTGCTTGCATCATTTTCAGGTGAGTTTTGCTGCCGCTTTATATATTAGGGTAGCGTTCCGGCCCTTTCCCGGTACTTTTTTGTATGAAAATGTAGATTTTGGGCAGTAGTGGGTCAATGACAACACATTGTTCAACCTTCCCCACTTCCAAAGGTTCTCAATGTGTATTTGCATCATTTTCCTGTGAGTTTTTCTGCCGTTTCCTATATTAGGGTACCGTTTCGGCCAGTTCCGGCCTGTTCCGGATTTACACCGTTCCCTTAAGTGGCACTACAAAATGAGCCAGGGCTCATCGAGGGGGCATGGCCTAACGACAGGGGTCCTGCTGACCCGTTAGGCCAACGGTATTCAAACTGTGTGTCGTGACCTCCCAGGGGTCCGCAGATGCATCCCTGGGGGGCCCTGAGAGCTCAACATGAAATATGTAAAAAAAAAAAAAAAACTTTTTTTTTTTTTTTTAGATTGGAAGAAATGGGCAGGGGTGGATCACATGGTCGGGCTGAAGCATGAAACTGTCTCAGGCAACAATGAAAAAGTGGCCCGCAGTTGTAAATGGATATTCATTCATTTAGTCACAGACTGGGCCTCATTACAACTATGACGGTACGGTAACAACGGTGACGGTAAGCTACCGGCACCATTGCTACCGTACCGCCATAGTACGAGTTGTGCTCGCGGGTGCCTCACAGCCCGCCAGGTCTGACCTGGCAGGCCGTGTGGCACCCGCGAGCACAGCTAGTTGGATGCACCGGCACCGTTATTAGCGGTGCCGGTGCATCCAAGCTCCCCTTTCCCATTGAGCCCCATAGGGCTCAAATGGGAATGGGGATCTACCAGTCCCGGCACTCGCGAAAGGGCAATTATCAGGTCTGCCTAACTCAGCATGACCCAGTAATTGCCCATTCGCGGGTGCTGCACCCGTATGCAACTCCGGGGGCAGCCGTGCCAGTTTTATTGGCACAGCTACCGCCAGGGTTGTAATGAGGCCCACTGTTTCAATAGTACCTAAGGGGGTGCTTTGTGTTAAAATGTAAGTAAATTGTAATGTATTCAGCAACAATGTTCAAAATTACTAACTGCATAGTTAAGTAACTCATCAACCTGGTCCACATTGGCCAAAATGGTGGCCCATTTTGACTGGCCCACATTAGCATTTTACATTTTTGGTACAGGCATTGCCCTATAAGGCCAGTCCGAGCCTGGCGGCTCATCCATAAGGGCGAGGGGGCGCCCACCCATTGGCCCCTCACCCATTATGGAGGAACTAAGGAGCCAGCCCAGTGAAACAGTGAGCACTCCCTCAGCTGCTTTTTCCAGCTGACAGAGTGCTCCTGGGCTGGCTGAACTGTCAAAGGGAAACGCTGTTTCCCTTTGACAGTTCAGTTTAGTTCCCCAGCCGCACATGCTCACTGAGCCATGCAAGTGCTGGGGCATTTTGCTTCGCCAGCATTGCATAGCTCATGGGAAATGCTGGCTGGGGCACTGCATGTCTGTATGTCCGAGGGGGAGCTCCTGCGCCTCCTCGCACATACGGACAGAGCAGCCTGGAGCAGGGCGTTTCAGCACCCACACGCAGGCCAATGCAGAAGGTACGTTTATGTTCATTGTTTTTATTTAAACGTGTATGGATGCGTGTATGCTTATGAGTGAATGATAGTGATTGCTGTATGAATGTGCAGCGCCTTGCATACACACATAATCATGTTGATTGTGTTAGGTCCAGTGGGGCCCAGGGGACAGGGATGGTATCTTTTTACTGGACATCTATCATAGATGTCCAGTAAAAAATGTCATGCCTGCCCCCTGGGCCCCACAGCACCAATTGCAAACTATTTGGCTATTTACCCATTTTTTTGTTAAAAGTATGCTCTACAAGGCAACATTTTAACCCATTATTTTAAAAAAGATTCACAGGGGGAAACCCACCCCGAATCCCCCCTTTATTGGTTCGGGCTCCCTCACTATGCTCGGTCGCTATGGCATTTTTGGGGGAAATAGTTTTGCCCCTCCACTTAAAAAAAATCACCAGCCACCACTGGCCCTCCGACTGTGTTGGGAACGGGATGGGGGGAACCCAGGGACTTTGGTGGGAGCACAATGGGCGGGAACGATGGGATAGTGGTGGGAGCAGAGTGGGAAGAGCCCAGGGTGTGTGAAGGGGTGGGGAGAGACCACTGACTGGGTAGGAGTGGGATGAGGGAGCCCAGCGACTGTCATGGGAGCAGGTGACGGCGCGCAATACATACTGTCTACTTGGCATTTCTGGGGGGTCCCAACCTGCCAAAATTTTGCTCAGGGGGGCCGCGGGCAAACATTTTTTTGAAGACCACTGCGTTAGGCCCACGGCTTCCTGACGAGCCCGGTTCAATGGGCTACTGGCACCCCTGTCAGGCAGCCTTTTGCAGAGATCAGCACCCTCTCCCCACTGGAAAAGGGTGCTGATCTATGCATTTCTTTTCTATTGGCTTGCCTGGCAGGGGATAGCGCCTTGCCTATTCAGCCTTAATGGTGGCGCTGGCCCTCGCCAGATGGCGAGGGGCAGCGTTCCCATTAAGACTGAAGGGGTGAGGCCGCTGGAAGCTGAGGCCTTTTTCCTAATGACTGAAACTTCAGTATTTAGAAAGCAAGGCCTCTGCTTCCAGCGGCCTCATGTTTTCTCCATAATGGTGGCGCCGGCCCACAGGCATCTCTTGCTTTAAGGGATGTCTCGCAGGTGCGGCGCCACCATTATGGCTGCAAGTCTTTTTTTTCTGAAACCTGAAGCTCTCGCACACGAGCGAGAGCTTCAGGCTTTAGAAAAAAAGCTTTTTCGTGTAGTAGCAGGGGCCACCAGGGGAGATTAGTGGGCCCCAGCAGGGCCCCGCCTGAAAACGAGATGCCCCGGCAGGCTCCGGCCAACTTAAAGCCCTGGAAGCACCTCACACCAACCTCTTAGTAAACTCCAAAATGGTGTATTGCATAGTGCAAAGGGAGTTTATAACAGAGTTGGTACACTGTGCCCAGCGCTCTTGTTTGTTCAATGCAGCAGGGAAGTGGGATGATTACGTGGGGTAGATATACAGTACAGTGGTCCTGCCCGGTTGGGGGTAGTAAGGCACACAGTGAAAGGCGTGTGGGAGAGGCCAATGGTGCCATATAAAAAAAAATTGTTGGTGGGCTCGCTATGCTGCAGCAGGGCATACGGCGGTCATATAAGGGGGCTCGGGGGCTCAGGTGGTCAAGGGCTTCAATTGTGTGATTGAAAGAGGTAGCGGGGGAAGATTCCCTCTGGCAACATCTCACTTCAGTCCCCAGCTCTAAAAATGCACCTGGGCACGTTTTCAGATCAGTACACCGGACACAATAACACAGGCATGTAATAGCACGGGGGTAGGCACACTAGAGCAGGCCTTCTGTGGTGTTCTACCACAATACATTCCTGATGCCCACTTCATGACATGATACGATACGAGGTGGCATGTATAACGCGCCAGTACACATGTGTCTCATGGCGCCCCAAGTGAAGGGGTGGAGTGAGCAAAGGGCGGACAAAAGAACGATTTACTAGGCCTTGTTTCACCACACCTTCCTCATGGGTCCATAATTGCCCGGTCACATGACAACTAATCACCGTAATATCAGGGCACCCGGGGATTAAGGGGCGGGGGTGGGGAGTGGTGACAGGATGTTTGTAATGCTGTACTAACATATGAGTTGTATATTACAGATCTTGGTCGCACAGGAAGGTCCACAGGTGGGAAATTCTGGCAAGAAAGGATTGGTCCAGGGTACTGGAACGGAAGGGGGCAGGGCCCAACCAGGAATTAAGTAAGGGGAGGAGATTGGAGGAGCTCAAACAAAGGCTGCTACTAACATGTTTACACTTTATTTCAGAATATCCGCGCCTGAACAGTATTGAGGGCATGGGAGAAAACTTTGTCAGAATGTATGAGGAAGGAAGCTAACGCATGAAGATCATTGGGACACATTTCTTGGCAAAAATTAAGGGCAGGGAAGCGGCAATGGGCTAGATGGGGGGCACGGCCTGGCATGACCATTGAAGGTCAACCGAGTGATCTGAAAAGGGGAAGATCAAGTTTAAGCATGGGATCCCATGAATTGTGGGTGAGGGGAAGCATGGATTCACAGGTCTCAGAAAAGACTATACAAAACAAACACAGGCCAGAAGGGGCATAAAACAAAGAAAGACTTGGAGGAGGAAAGTGTGGGCGACAGCCCAGCGACAAACGAGATGCTTCCAGGAACAAGCAGGAATTAACAGTATGCAGTACACGGGATAGGCAATGCTATGCCCAAGGTCACGTTGCCAGATTTGGTACCCAGCAGGGAACTATTGGGTGAGTGTGTGCAAGGTCGGAAAGAAAAACTAGATTTGGTCTTGGGTTGGGTGCAGGCAGGCAGTAAAGAAAGAGAGGATGCCACTAGCTGGGAGAGCAACGAAGGCAGCACGTCACTACAGGTGAGAGAAGGGACAGAAGGAATGGCAGGGCTAAAGGCAGGAGCAGTGTGGGGGCGCTAAGAGGGACGGCAGAAAGGGAGTGACAAGAGCAGCACCTTGTGAAAAGGGGGCAAGGCTACCAATGGACAGAACACAGGAACAGCGGCCAACATTAGGTCAGTGGCAGAGGTGGACAAGGTTGGACAGTTGCCTCTATGGGCAGCTACCAACTACGTGAGTTGGCCCATACCCGAGGCCGTAAAGGAGCAGATATGGAGAAGGGCATTCATTGACATATTTTCTTTGCTCGAACACAAGACAAAAGGGTCCGACACCTTGCAGGCGTGCAGAGGAAGCAAGGTGGTGAAAGCAAGGAAAAGGGTCAGACCGACAGAGAATGTTGAGAATTGGCTAGAAGCATTCAAACTACTGGCACATATCATGGTGGAGAAATTCCCGGAACGGGGGCAAGCTCTCTTTGGGTATAGGAACTACATTTTGGAGGAGTACAAATGATGGTTATTGAGAGATCAAAGGTTTAGGATGTGCATGGCGGGCGACGCGTGACTTCAGTGGGAACATAAGTTGGTGGAGGTGTGGTTCGACCCAAGAGTGTGCATCGGGGGACACAGCCTGAAAGGTAACCTAACATAGGGAGGTGAGAAGTTGGGCGAGAAGAGCGGCAGTACGGTGGGGAGGAGGTGGGCACAACAGGCAGGGTCCAGGAGAACAGCCGCAGTGGGCCAAACGAGACAGGGGGCCACGGTGCCAGGCAGTTGGGCGCCGGATGGACCAACAGGATACGGCAGACAAGGGGCGAGAAGGCCACAGGTAGGGGGCAGAGGAGGAAGGACTGGAACAGATGGGAGAGGGGCTCAGGGAGGATGTAGGTCCACCAACTGGTGCAGACATTTCAACGAAGGTACATGCACTTTCAGAAATGCCTGCCGTTTCCTATACATATGGGCGAATTGTAGGGGTGAGGGACACACAAGGAAAGTGTGCAGCAGAGGAATAGGGAACTTGAACAGGGAGCAGGCGACTTGTGGGCCAAGGTACTGTCTGAGCGGGTGTATTGGCAGAGGGGAAAGCCAGGAGGCCACAAAAGCAGTAGTAGAGACCATACGTAGTAGGATGGCAAAGGGGATCAGGTGGATGCAAAAATGTACCTGTCCAAGTAACTGGGTAACGGTAAGAAACAGTTGTCATGGGGTAGGATCGAACGGACAGTTGTAGGGACGGACGCAAGTAATAGGTGGAGCAGGAAAAGGGCCATGGGGAGGGGGGCCGTTCTTTTTGTCCATGTAATTGTATAATGGAAATAAAGTTTGTCACAAATTTGTCAGGGGGTAAAGTATCTCGGTGGACAGCAGCACGCAGTCCACCACAACAGGATCTGATTCGGGACTGGGAACAGCTCAACATGGTAATATCATTAGCAGCATTGGTAGTGGGGTGGCATAGTGTATAAAGGGGCAACAACAGTTGCTGGTTGCAGTCCGACCTGTTGTTTAAGGGACCATCCCCAATTCAAGTTGCAAAGTTAATGGGGTGGGTGGCCAAGTCTCCCTGGGTGAAAGAGAGGCGTTTGCTGTCCAAAGGGTTCCTAACCGGCTTCAAAATACCTTACAAGGGTCCACAGCAAGAAATGCGGGCCAGAAACTTAAGATTGGCATACGAACACCCAGCAGTGGTGACAGAGAAGATCAGGAAGGAAATGTTCCTGGGGAGAGTGGTGGGCCCGTTTACTGATCCTCCACTAAAAAACCTACTCATTTCACCATTGGGGGTCGTGCCTAAGAAGAAGGGGGAAGTTCTGCTTGATCCATAACTTATCTTTCCCAAAGGGGAACTCAGTCAATGACTGGCTGAAGGGGGAGGGTTGCGCGGTGTACTATGATTCATTGGATGAGGTGGTACATTTAGCTAGAAGGGCAGGGAAGGGGGCCTAGCTGACAAAAGTGGATATAGAGGCAGCATTCAGACTCATTCCGGTGCACCGCAAAGGTTTCCACCTGTTGGGTTTCCACCATGGGGAGGACATCTTTATTGACAGATGCATGCCGATGGGTTGCACAATTCTGTGCGCTTATTTTGAGGCGTTCAGCTTATTCTTAGAGTGGATATTGTCAGAACTGATGCAAGTGGGGGAAGAACGCATTACTTGGACGACTTTCTATTTGTAGGAGAGGCTGGATCAGCCGCATGCGTTAGGTTATTAATGGGTTTCACCAAATTATGCAACAAACTGAGGGTATCACTGGCGGAAGGAAAAACAGAGGGCCCATGCACACGACTTTCGTACCTGGGAACTGAGATAGATTCTATGGACGGAGGTACAAGATTGCCACCAAAGAAAGTAGCAGCATTCTCTGAGAGCATCAAGTCAGTTTTAAGAAAGGAAAAAGTGACCCTGAAGGAGATACAGACACAGCTAGGGAGACTGAATTTCGCAGCCAGGGTAATCCCTGCGGGAAGATTCTTTGCATGACGACTAGCGGCAGTTACGGCGGGGGTAACCAAAGGGATGCACCTGATTCGATAAAAGGCAGGCTTAAAGGGCGACTTAAGGATGTGGGGGGACTTCCTAAAAAACCTTAATGGAGTGCGATTATGGCAGGCATCCTGGGTTCCCTGTGACCAGGAGGAATTATTTACTGACGCATCAGGAAGATACCGGATCAGGGTGATATTGGGGCAAGCATGGTGCTAGGCAGATTGGCCAAACAAATGGGTGAAAAAGGATTGGTGCAAGAACATGTGTGTCCTGGAACTAGTCCCTGTACTGGTGGCATTACTTACTTGGCCGGACGAGCTGGCTTGTAAACGGCTCACGGTGTGGTCGGACAACATGGGCGTGGTTCAAGCGATCAATAACCAATCAGCACAGTGCAGGACAGGGCTATGATGGGCTTGGTTAGACACTTGGTGCGGGTAGGACGTAAACTTAACACAGAGCTGAGAGCCAGACATAAGCCAGGTGTACACAACATAGCAGCTGACGCTCTTTCTCGTTCGTAGATGACAAGGTTCAGGCAGGCTTGGCCTCAAGCAGAGGGGGCAATGATGGAGTTGGATGACTGACTGTGGGAAATGGTGATGTGGAAACAAGAATGATGAGAATGTCAGAGGAAGCACTGGCTGGGGGAACCAGAAGAAAATACCTAAGATGCATCAAACTGTTCAGGGAGGTATCACCCGGGGGACAATGATTGGAAAAACGGGTAAAAGTCTTCATGCTGTAGGCAAAAGATAACAGAAAGTCCAAGAGCTGGGTAAAGAATCATTTGGCACCAATACCATTCCATGCACAACTCGGGGGGCTGGAGGACCCAACCAAGAGCTTTCAGATTAAAACGGCAGTGAGCGGTTGGGGAACAGGAAGCGAAAGGACTAAGGGCAACAGGCTACCCATCACAATCGGGGCATTCCAGGTACTAAATGATAAATTAGAGGTAGTTAGCAGCACAGCTTTTGAAGTAATGTTATTTAAGGCATGTTTCACTCTAGCATTTTTTCGCAGCATTGAGGATCAGCGAGGTAGTACCCAGATCAAAAAATGACCACAGTAATATGGCGCTACTGAGGAGGACATAACGGTGAAGGGTGAGTCGGTCTGAGTAAGGTTAAGGCAATCCGACACTGACCAGGCAGGAGAAGGAAAGGAATTGGTGCTAAAAAGGTTAGGAGTGAGCAAGTAGTGTCCGGTTGCACTGGCCAGGGCTTATCGGGGATTGAGACCAAGGGCGGGGGGGGGGGTTACTTCTTGTTACATGTCGACAGGACGCCTCTGACCCAATACCAGTTTAGTAGAGTATTACAGATGACTGTGGGCAAGACAGAACTGCTGAGTGGGAAATATACCGCTCACTGTTTCAGAATTGGCGCAGCAACAACCGAGCATGAGGAAGGGCTAAGGGAGGAGGAGATGAGAAACATTGGGAGGTGGAAATCGGACAGGTTCAGGTTATACATCAGACATTTCATGATGAATGAATAGAGTGAGGTTGTGAATCAGCAAAAACACCAGGGGTTAATCACACAAAAAAATAAAAAGATGACATACACAATATTAATCTATATAAATAAAAATGTAAATGTTCGTTTGTTCAAAATCTTAAATCTCCGAAAGTTCTTCACTGATTGCTTTGAAATTTTGAAACATTGCATTCGAATAGGCGCGTGTTTTTATATACCTACTATACAGAGATGTCACACCTGTGACAGGAAAAACATGCTTTTTCTGAAAAAAACAGCGCCATCCGTTGGACATAAAAGCAACACACGCTATACTAAATATTTTACTGAAAAACACCGCCATCTGTTGGACGTAAAAGCAGCTTCAGATCTGCTTCGTTCTCAACAGAATGAACGTGACAGGCTGAGAGTGGCTGAAAGACTTCCACGAGAAACAGCAGATCAGCTTCAAACACAACTCCGTGCTAAGCAATGACACAATTACATTCCGGTACAACCCAGCTGATGATTATAGTTTGTGCCCGCATGTTCTCATCGGCACCATGACTGAAGTGTGTCCTTATTGCCAGGCTCGGAAATTTAATGGAGAAACAAAAGGAATGTGTTGCGCCGCTGGGAAGATTAAACTGCCTCAACTTGGAGAACCGCCAGAGCCATTAAAAACTTTGCTTGCCGGATATACCGCCAAATCAAAGCATTTCATATCTAACATCAGGAAATACAACTGATGCTTCCAAATGACGTTGTTCGGCGCAGAAATCGTAACAGCTCAATTCATGCCAACTTGCGTTTGCAATCACCATCAACAAAGCTCAAGGCCAATCGTTAGAATTGTGCGGCTTAGATCTAGACACGGATTGCTTCTCACATGGACAATTATATGTTGCATGTTCTACAGTCAGCATATCTGCACAGACAATGGAACAAAAAATATTGTATACCCACAAGAATTGTGAAATTAAACATATTAGAAACGTGCGCTTTCTCTTTTCTTTCTTTTCCATTTAACTAGACTGAGTCACAGCAACACTGGCCGGGGACAGCTAGTTAATTAATACAAAAGTACAGCGGAAAGTGCGAAAAAGGACAGTGCGGTGGCCGTGAGCTGCCATGGGGAAGTCAAGGGAGGGAGGATGAGATAGACAAAGGAGTTACTTAGTTTAATTATTTATAGCACACACCTAACCCTGATGTATCTGGGTGCTTTCACTTGAACAAAGGTTACAGACAGTGGTAACAAACACAATAAACATAATAGGCGCAGATGACGCAGGTTGCATATGCCCTCAGCTGACAAGAAACAATGTGCCAGTAGGCACCAGACAAGCAAAACGAGGTAACTGACAATACAGAGTAGGCATGAGTCTGGTTATTATGCCAGGCAGCGTCTTGATATAGAAATCATCGACTAACAGGAAGTCAGCAAGGTCTGTACAGAGAATGAGACCTGGAGTTGAATCAGCAGGATTAGTGTTTCTGAGTGAAGAGCCATTCATTTACTCTGTTTCTGAAGGTCCAGAAGGAAGGTTGGGCTCTGAGTGCATTGGGAAGGGAGTTCTAAAGCTTGGCTGCTAGCACCGGAAAGCTGGAACTGGCTGCTTTTTGAAGTTTGTACTTAGGAATGTCAAGGCAGTGTGAATAGTTCGTTCTGGTTGGTCTAGAAGATTGGTTCCTGATGAATTTGTCGACCAGGTATTTTGGAGACATTTGTGTGTAATTATTAGTGTTCGGAGCAAGATTCTATCACGCACAGGGAGCCAGTGTATGTCTCTTCTGAAATCAGATAAATGGCTGGACCAAAGGATAAGTAAGGCTGATCTGAGTGCGTTGCTCTGTAGCACTTTTAATTTGTTAAGGGTATGTGCATTGAAACCTACATATAGAGTGTTACAATAGTCGAGCTTCGATAGGATCAAAGCTCTGGCTAACATTATGCAGCTCTGGGTGGAAAGATAAGGTTTGCAGGCATTAATCAGTTTACTGGTATAGGCAGTAGCTGAGGCTGTGGCATTGACTTGACTAGTGAGGGAAAGGGTGGAATCTAAATCAATACCAAGAGTTTTGACTTCACTGGAGACATTGATGATGTTGCCATCAATGTTAAAGGATGTATAGAGTGTATCTAACTTTAGAAGATGGGGTTGAGAGCCTATGATAAGAAGCTCAGTCTTATCATCGTTTAGGGACAGGCCATGGGCAGCCATCCAGGCCTGGATCTGCAGATAGATTTCACTTACAATTTTAGAGTCTTTGTTATAGCAGCCCGTGAGAGAGAGGAGGACTTGGGTGTCATCTGCATAGTTGGTGTAGGTGACATCCAATCCATCGAGGTGGTTGAAGATGAGCTTTGTAAATAAATTGTGTAGGGTAGGCGAGAGGCAGGAACCCTCTGGGACTCCGCAGGATATTGGTACTGGTCTGGCCGATGGGGAGGGAGCAAAAACCCTCATGGTTCTGTATGCAAGAAAGGATTCTATCCAAGTGGTGGCGTTATGGGAAAAGTGGGCTGCAGTTATTAGGTGTTTGGAAAGGATCTGGTGGTCCACAAGATCAAAAGCAGCTGAGAGGTCCAACAGTAGGAGGATGGCAAGATTTCCTTTGTCTTGATTTTTTTCATTTGAATCTTAAGATCAAGGATGGCTGTTTCTGTGACATGTCTCGGTCTAAAACCGGATAAAAATTATCTTCTATGTGCTTTTGTATTTGTAAGTATGCTGCTCTATCAATGATTTTCAGGAGGAACAGCACTGTGGTTATGGGTCTGTAATTGGAGGGGGTGTTTGGATCTAGGTTGGGTTTTTTGAGGAGAGGCATGACCCATGCCTCCTTAATATTGTATGGAACTGTGCAGGTTTCAAAGGATGCAATGATCGGGGTTGAGATGAAGGGTGCAAGATCCTTAGCTCCTTCCTTGAAAGCCATTGCTGGACAGATGTCCCCCTGGCATCTGGATGGTTTTAAGCTAGTTATGATGTCTTCTACTTCTTAAGCCGTGACTGGAGAAAATTGGAATAGATGACACAGTGTTATTGCTCATGGTGTTAGTTGAAATTGGTGTTTATAGTAAGACTGTAAAAGAGCTATTTTGTCCAGAAGGGCTTTTTGGATATTAGTGCACCATAAGGTGTCTTTGATACAGGAATCTGTAGGTGGAACAGGGGTTTCCAGTCCCCTTAGGATAGTATAAAGGTCTTTTGATCCTGATTTGGCGTTTTGAATTCTGTCGTTATAAATTTCTCTTTTAGTATTAAGTATAGCTGCTTTGTAAGTGTTGGCAGTAGTTAAAAACGTTTCCTTGTTTAGGACATTGGGTGTTCTTTTCTACGTGGCTTCAGTGTTTCTTGTGGAACTACGTCTCCTCAGCCGTGAAGATCTTAGGAGTCTATCTAGACCCCACACTCTCCATGACAAGACAAGTCAGCGCCATCTCCTCTGCATCCGCACTGACCACCAAACTCATTTATGCCATAAAACCCTACCTTACCACACCCAACTGCCTCTCCATCGCCAGAGCTACTATAGGAGCCAGATTAGACTACTGCAATGCCCTTCTAGCTGGCACATCAACCAAAAGCTTAAACAGGCTCCAAATAGTGCAAAGTAATGCTCTCCGCGCTGCACTACACATCCTCAAATTTGACCATGTTTCACAGCCCAAAAGAAACGTACACTGGCTCCCAGTCAAGGAAAGAATCAATTTTAAAATACTCACCCTCACACACAAATGCATCAATCACATAGCACCCCCTACTTATCAGAAACCATAACTAAGAATTCTTCCATCCGCCCTAAATGAAGCCACCACACTAACCAACTCAGAATTCCCACTATAAGAAGAGCCAAAGCCGGCGGCATTGGCTTCCCTCACATAGCACCTAAGCTCTGGAATGCTCTCCCCAACTCACTCGGAGCAGACCCCTCGCTGTACTCCTTTCGTAAATCTCTTAAAACTACACTTTTCAATTAAACCTCACCCTTTGCCCTTACCGCCCCTGACCCTCAAACGTACAGTAACGATATGTGTCTGTAATGCCAGTATTTCCATTATGTTCCTGTAATGCAAATTACCTTGTAACCATTTGCCTTCCTCTGTAACCAGCTTGATGTCTTTATCTGTAACAGCGCCACAATGCCCCCGGGCTGCTGTGTGCTTTAAAAATATGAATAAATAAATACGTAGAGCTTTTAAGACTGAATTGAACCACTTTTGAAGGTGGGCTGTTGGTTTAGCTTTTCTTAGTTTTAATGGGGCAATTTTGTTTAAGGATTTGAGCAAGGTGTGATTGTACAGATCCACAAGTGAGGGCGGGTCCTTATTGAAGCTGTTAGCAAGAGTGGCGATAGGCTGAAGTAGTGGCCCTAAGTTGTCCGCATTGATGTTACAATTATGTCTAGACAAGATCTGCGGGCCAGGGTAGTGCTGAGGGAAGGGCACGATGTGCCTTGTATGCAAAGGAAATGCAATGGTGATCTAACCATGCGTACAGAGAGTTGGCAAGGATTGTGGTAGTGCAATTTAGTTCTGCCAATCAATCCATGGTTCTTCCCTTATTGTGAGTGGGGCCACTGATCCGGTGTTTGAAGCCAAGCTGAGAGATGGTGTTCTCTAAGGCTGTTGCATTAATGTCCTTCAGATCGTGGAGTCCTAAATTAAAGTCACTTAACAGAACAATTTGGGAGTTTGGTTTTGTGTTGCGCGTGAGGAGGAAGGTGATGTCTTCTTCAAAGGAGGATATTGGACCCGATGGTCGGTTTATAAGGTGTTGCAGCAAGGTGCGAGATGTGGATAGGTGGAGTTTGACAGAAAGGAGTTCCCCCGATGGGAAGGATTCATCTGTGAATTCTCTGAGGCCAAGCTGGGTTTTGGCTATGAAGGCCACTCCTCCACCTCTACCAGTGTCTGTCTGCTCGGATAATAGTGTAGTTCTCAAGGAGGGCTAGGGATAGTGAAGGCCCTGCAGCAGGATGTAACCATGTTTCCATTATTGCCAGGAAGTCTAGTTGGTTATCTCAGATAAGGTCTGAGACTTCTAGGGCATGAGCCGGTAGAGACCTGGCGTTAATGCGTGCACCTTTAATAGTTGGTATGTCAGGGGTGGGCTCTAAAGTGGCTAGTGAACTGGTGGGC
Organism: Ambystoma mexicanum; assembly: GCF_040938575.1. Classification (NCBI taxonomy): domain Eukaryota; kingdom Metazoa; phylum Chordata; class Amphibia; order Caudata; family Ambystomatidae; genus Ambystoma; species Ambystoma mexicanum. The sequence continues at coordinate 317,575,909 of NC_090926.1, forward strand.
CGAGGTGACAGAATTAAGGTGGACTGGTTAGGCTGCTAGGAGACAATGGAGCTGATGTGTTTGTGCTTAGTGGAGGGTGGGGATGGTCGGGTGAACAACTTAGTGCAATTGAGGCGTGATCTTAATCTAGTGTTCCTGATGCTAAGAGGACAGGGTGTGGTTGGTGTAGGTGGAGATGCATAGAGGCAGATCCATTGAGCAGGAGTGATAGGGCAGTAGGCTGGGGCATAGTCAACGGTAGTGATATTGGAACTGGGTCAGGGGGGGTTCGGTATGAGTAATGGCAGGAACCTGGTAGGTAGTATGGTGTTGAATAGAGGGAGGAGGGTAGCTATAGTGAGAGTTACTCTGCGTAGGGTAGCCATATGTGTCTGCGGACTGGTGGTGAGACTCTGTCCAGTTAGGAAACTAGCAAGAGGTATCAGTGAATTAATTAGTTGGAAGGTCAAAGCTGATCTGATGGCAATGATCATGTGTTAAAGCTAAATCATGTCATGGGGCAATATTTCAAGCAAAATGCTTACAAAGTGGTCAGGTGAAACATGTGTTGAAGACAGTTCGAATCACAGTTGGGGTAGGCAATTTTCAAACATAGCACTTGCAAAGGAGCTAAGCCAAACAACAAATGAGCAGTGGGCAAGTGAACTCCAACGTTGAGGACAGTTAAAATCACAGTTGAGGTAGGCAATGTTCAAACATAGCGCTTGCAAAGGAGTTAAGCCAAACAACAAAAGAGCAGTGGGTAAGTGAGTTCATACGTTGTGGACAGGTCAAATCAAAATGGAGGTAGGCAATTTAGGCAAGGGGTGAGCAATGAGCGTTGGAAATCATATGTTAGAAGAGGTTTGTGTCACCGTTGGATGTGGACTATTTTCGTGCATAATGTTAATAGGCTTCAGATGGTCAGGAAATGGGCCAATGGAACATTTAGTGGATAAAATGCTTTAGGTACATGCGTGATTTTCGGTGATGCGACGCAGCGCGATAATCAGATTTTGCCAACACACTCCAGTAGGGAGGGATGCTGTAGGGGGTGTTGTAGCTAGAACGGTGATGAGGGTGTGAGACAGCAAATACAATTAGATGTGACAACAAAGGGTTTACACAGATACTTGCGAGTGTCAATGTGGCCGGATGTCACGGTTTGCACGCTCAAGATTCTACAGTATGCTCAACGAGGCAGTGAAAGTTAACCTATGCGCTCCGGTAGTTGAATGCTAGGGCGAAAGTAGGCGTTAGTATAACATGGGATCTGCTTACTACAGTGACGGTTACCTCGGAGAGTGTGATGTACAACATTCTTACAAGTGACTTGTAGGATGGCGTAGTTGGATAGGGGATGAAGGCAGATGGGCAGCGTGAGTGGCCCAGGGCTCCAGTGGCACGGACAGGCACAGACAGGGCAGGCCTTGTGCTCAGGCGGCCTTAGGTGTGGGGGGAAGCTTCCGCCTACCGACTGCCCTCCTGGCCTGGGTGCAGGATAGGGGCTGGTTGCTAGGCAACCACACATAAACAAAAAGCGACGATCAAGGCGGCGGCCAACTTAGAGGCTGGTTACCTCAAGCAATGAACCACAGAGTCTCGGCTCCATGTGGGGGGACGGCTCGGCACCAGGCCAGGTAGGCCTACGCAGCAGTGTCTGAGCAGTGTGTTAAAATTCAGATTCTTGGTGTGGTGGAGTCAGAAAGCTCTGTGTGGAAGTTCAAGCTGCTCCTGCAGCACAAGTGGCTTCGGGAGGGAAGGGGGGCTGCTCCGGAAGCTGCAGCAATGAGGGTGTTATATCCGCCCTACGTCCCGCAGCGCGGTGACGTAGGGCCGCTTAATAAAAGCCCCGCCCCCGACAGTGGGAGGCAGTTCCGGGCAAACCCAGCACAGCGTGTGGGTGTCTCTTTTGTCTGCGCTACTGCCGATGCCGCGCCCCAGGCCACGCGGCCTCCTGGACCGATGCCAGCCCCACGTGCGGGGCCTCCAGAGCACCGGTATATAACAATGGCGACGAGGAAGTGAGCGAGCAACCACGCGCTCTACATCACCTTACACGCGGACGCCCCACGGACGTCCCGCACGAATTTTTGGACACCCGGTGGGGGGCCACCGAGAGACCACGTGACCCCCACCCCAAAAAAAAAAAAAAGAAATTTTTTTCTCTCTCGTTCATTCCCTATCCAAAAGGGGCCGAGAATTTTTTTTTCTCTCTTCGTTTGCTTTTCCTCCTGCATGGCGCACATACTACAAGGCGCCCATCGGTCAGCGCACAAGTGCCAGTGGGCACATTCACCGCGAAAGGACACTCCTCAATGCAATGTGCGGACGAACTCATGAGGCAGGACAACATCAGGCCAGCACGACAGCATAATCAACAAACCGAGGGTACGTGACACCATGGCGGCTGGGTCATCAACTCCTGGACTTTCCACGCCGTCCAGGATCGCGGCAAACCTGTCGATGGCGTCGCCACCACCCCGCACGCTGGGCAGTTCGTCGACGTTGGTTCAACCCTTCAACCCATTCACCGACCCATCGTCCAGTGGACCCAGATGGCAGTTATGGCTACAAAAGTTCGAGATGGCCATGGAATGCAAGGACATCACGTCATCCAGAAAGATGAAAGCTCATCTGCTCCTCAGTGTGGGCGACGAGGTGCTACGCATCTTCAACTCCCTGAATGTTGATGATGGCCAAGACGCGTACCTGAGTGCGAAGGACGCCTTAACGGCACATTTCCTCCCGCAACTAAATCCAGACTATGAGACTTTCATTTTTTGCACGACTATCCAGGCCACTGATGAGACTCTAGATGCCTACCACACGAGGCTGAGGAAACTGGCCATGTCGTGTGAGTTCACGAACACTGAGAGGGAAATCATACGACAAATCATAAATGGCATACATTCGGAGAAGCTGAGGCGTCTCGTACTCAGTGAGAAAGGCATCCCTCTACAACGCATCCTGTAACTGGGTCGACAGAGGGAGCTTGCCCACTCCAGGGCCGCCAACATGGAAGCGACACTACAGAAACTGCAGCCGTCCCTCTCAACAGCGATGGTCGCCCAGATCTCCGACAGACCATTTACGAGAGGTGAAAGCGGCGGCAACCACACCCAGAACAGGTGGCAACCTCGAGTACCAGGACCCACGGAATGTGGGTGGTGTGGTGGTCAAAGACACGGAAGGCGAAACTGCCCGGCGCAAGGCACCACGTGCGGAGCGTGCGGCAGGAAGGATCACTACGCGAAAGTGTGCAGATCAGCGAACACGCCACTGCAGCCCCCACAAGGCACTCAGGATAAGGGGTCCCAGAAAAAAAAGAAGCAAGCCAGCGCAAGGAGGGTCGCAGTAGTCAACTCCTCGACGGAAGAGGAAGGGGATGATCTCTCAGCCCTATGGCAAACGGCAGGCATGGAGAGCGACGGAAAGGGCCGAAAGGTATACCTGGTATCCGCACTGAATCAGGGGCCAGTACCGCCGAAAAGAACCGCCAGGCGACGAAAATGCACGGTCTCCATCCAAGGCCAGTACGTACAGATGACCATTGATACGGGAGCCTCGGTAAACGTCATGCCAACCAGTGTCTTCCAAACTCTTACACCACCACCTGAGCTCAAATCTACAGACACTCGTCTATTTGCCTACGGCAGCCGGAGACCCCTGCCAGTCATCCGGAGGTTCCGCACCACGCTTGAACATGGCGAACAGAAGGTGTGGTCAAAGATATATGTCGTGAAGGCGGGGATCGAAAGCCTACTGAGCGGAGATGCGGCTGAAGACTTGGGCGTGGTCAAATTCATCTGCCACATTGACTACGCAGCCGAAATCGAGAACTTTCTCAGGCAACACCCCAAGCTACAGAAGGGGGATAGGCTGTCTCAAGGGAAAGACTATCAAACTACACATTGATCAATCAGTGCAACCACGTGCGGTGAGACACCGGAGGACACCGTTCCACATGAGGGAACAGGTAGAGAAAGAGTTAAAGTCACTGGAAGCTGCCGGAATCATTGAAGAAGTCACAGGACCAACGCCGTGGGTCTCCCCGATGGTGGTCACCAGGAAGCCCAAACAGCCCGGAAAAGTCTGGATCTGTATTGACATGCGCTTGCCCAATGCGGCCATAAAAAGGGAACGACACATAACACCAACAATCGATGAAATCATCACCGACCTCACTGGGTCATGTGTGTTCTCGAAGGTAGACTTAAAAGCGGGGTACCACCAACTTAAGCTCCACAGAGAGTCGCGCTACATTACCACTTTCTCAACCCACCTAGGTCTGAGGAGGTACAAGCGCCTGAGTTTCGGCATCTCCTCGGCCGCGGAAGTCTTTCAACAGACCATCCAGGAGGTCATCAGAGGCATACCAGGGGTATTGAACATGAGCGATGATATCCTAATACATGCACCTGACACTAAGGAACACTTCACAAGACTGAAGACACTCCTGAGCAGGTTGGAAGAAGCCGGACTCACAATCCATCGAGAGAAGTGCGAGTTCCTAAAATCGGAAATAACCTTCTTCGGGTACAAGTTTGACCGCACTGGCATCTCACCTGATCCCCAAAAAGTGGCGGACATCCAAGCTGCTAGTCCCCCAGCGACCCCCACCGAAGTACGCAGTTTTCTGGGAATGGCCACCTACTGTGGCAGATTCATTCGAAACCTAGCGACCCTATCTGAACCGCTACGGGAACTTACAAAGGTCAGCACCAAGTGGGTCTGGGGGCTGGAATGCCAGGAAGCTTTCGAGAGCATTAAAGACTCCCTGTCGACTGATAACAAGATGGCCTACTACGACACGGACCTACCGACAGAACTATTTGTGGATGCCAGCCCAGTAGGACTTGGAGCAATCCTGATGTAAGTCACGAAAGAGCGTGAAAAAAGACCGATCGCATATGCATCCAGGGCACTCACAGCTACGGAACAAAGGTACTCCCACATAGAGAAGGAGGCCATTGCCGTACTATGGGGGTGTCGACACTTCCACATGTACCTGTATGGGCGCAAGTTCCCGGCAATCACTGACCACAAGCCCCTACTACCAATTTTCACCGGGTCATCGGCGCACCCACCAGCCAGAATCACCAAGTGGCTGCTACACCTCCAGCAATATGATTTCAAACTCGTCTATCAGCCGGGCAGTAGCAACCCGGCGGACTTCCTTTCGAGACACCCACGTCCAGCCACTCAGCAGGAAGTTCTGATCGCCGAAGAAACGGAGGAACACATTTGTCAAGTGGTTCGCACCATGAGGCCCAAAGCTGTAAACATTGAGGACATTGCAACAGAAACCCTAAATGACCCCTGTTGCGACCTGGTAAAAGATGCCATCATGTCAGGCAACTGGAAGGAATTCATGACGCACACCCGCAACAGAACCGAGGGGGCTAGGGAGTTCCTGGCCGGCATGTTCACGGTTCGACAAGACCTCTCAATCACCGAAGGAGGGCTCCTGCTGAGGGGAGATCGTATCATCATACCCCCAAATTTGCAAGACAGGATAGTAGCCCTAGCGCATGAGGGACACCAGGGTCTCGCAAGAACAAAGGCCCGGGTCAGACATAGGGTGTGGTTCCCGCACATCGATGAGCGGGTCGAAGGCTTAGTGAACACCTGTTTACCCTGCCAAATAACGGGTGGGCCCCCAGATCCAGAACCGATTCTGTCGGCTGAGCGCGGCCGGGCACGATGGGAAGCGATCAGTATTGATTTTTGCAAAATCAGAGAGGGTCTACATCTACTGGTGGCAATCGATGATCACTCACGCTATCCAGAGGTCGAGATACTGGAGTCCACCGTCGCGGAAGTGGTCATCCCGGTGATAGAAAAGATGTTTGCCACTCATGGTCTGCCCACAACCATTAAGAGTGACAATGGACCCCCGTTCACAGGGGAAGAGTTCAAGCAATATTTACAGGAATTGGGCATCAAATACCACCACATCATGCCGAGGTGGCCACAAGCCAATGGGGACGTCGAGCAGTTTATGAGGACCATCAATAAGGTGCTCCGAGTGTCAAGGGCAAACGCCAGCCCGTGGAAGGTCGACCTATACCGCTTCCTGCGGAACTATCGGGTCACCCCACACAGCACCACGGGCATACCACCTGCTGACCTCATGTTTGGAACCATCATCAAATCGTCGATTCCCCATCACCCAAGCAGGACTCCCGATGACGTCGACAATGCCCGCATGGAGATGAGGAGAACACGTGCCAATGCTCACATGAGTGCCAAACGAAGAGCAAGGCCGTCCGACCATCGGGTGGGTGACCAAGTCATCATGTTACGAAACCCCACGAAGTCCAAGCTAGACACCAGGTACGAGGAACTGCCATGGACTGTCAGCAACCGGCGCGGGACCATGATAACAGTGACCCGGGGGCGTCGGAAAGTGCCAAGGAATGCCTCCTGGTTCAAGCCCGTGCCCTGCACTCTCTGGACGGACTGCGAGGGCCCTCAAGACGACGACAACTTACAACAAGACAGCGAAGAGCTGGCGCAGGACCCAGAGGAAGAAGCCGCATGGGGCCGCAGCTGGCAACCAGAGAGCCTGGCCGGCAGTGGGGATGCCTGCAGTGAAGGTGAGCAGATTCACGAGCCGAGCGGGGACAGCCCCCAGGTGAAGCGGTATAGTCTGAGAGCCAACACGAGGCCGCCCGCGAGGCTGAATGACTATGTATGCTGAGCAGACACCGTCGCCAAGCATCCCACACAAGGGGGAGCTGGTACAGTGTGAAAAGAGAACTGTGTCAGGCGTTTGAAGTTGAGTATGTTGATTGTGTTATTGTTAAGTTTATTTGAAATAAAGGAGGAATGTTATATCCGCCCTACGTCCCGCAGCGCGGTGACGTAGGGCCGCTTAATAAAAGCCCCGCCCCCGACAGTGGGAGGCAGTTCCGGGCAAACCCAGCACAGCGTGTGGGTGTCTCTTTTGTCTGCGCTACTGCCGATGCCGCGCCCTAGGCCACGCGGCCTCCTGGACCGGTGCCAGCCCCACGTGCGGGGCCTCCAGAGCACCGGTATATAACAGAGGGCTCCTGCCCTTGGACCTTGAGAGTGTTGGAGTGGGCACAGACAGGGTGGGCCTTGTGCTCGGGGGGCCTTATGTGTGGGGGGGTTGCTTCCACCTACCGGATGGCCTCCTGGCCTGTGGGTGCAGGATCGGGGCTGGTTGCTAGGTAACCTTATACAAACACAAGGCGACTATCATGGCAGCAGGCATTTTAGGGGCTGGTTACCTCAAGCAATGAACCACAGAGTCTCGGATCCACGTGGGGGGACGGCTCGGCACAAGGCCAGATAGGCCTACGCAGTAGTGTCTGAGTAGGGTGCTAAAATTCTAATTCTTGATGCAGTGGAGTCAGAAGGCTCTGTGTGGAAGTTCAAGCTGCTCCTGCAGCACACGCGGCTCCGGGAGGGAGGGGTGGCTGCTCCGGCAACTGCAGCAATTGGACATATGGTTCGTTATTTTGTCCTCTGGGGCAACAGTGGCGTGGGTGATGGGCCACTCTTATCACAAGAGCAGCCTGAGGAGCCGGAAAAAGAGATTGGAGGCGCAACCTGGGGCTTGAGGATACTGAGTTGCACTGGTTCGGGAAGGGAGGTATGCTCTGGGGGCAGCTGGAAATGGAAGTTAAGGACAAGATAAGACTGTATGGGGCACCTGACATACTGGTAATACACCTGGGTGGGAACGACTTAGTTAGGGTAGGGAGGAAGGAGCTGCTGCAGCGAATGAGGGGATCAATGGGAAAACTGGGGAATATCCTGCGCACCACCGAACTACTATGGTCAGAGATCATCCCGTGGCAGAGATGGAAAGGGGCACGCAGCCAGGGAGGAGTGGAAGAGTCCAGGCGAAAGTTGAATACAGAGTTCAGGACATTTCTGACAGGGATGGGCATGGGTTGCATAAAGCACACTTTAATACGTTGAGGACACAGGGCTACTTTGCAAAAGACGGGGTTCACCTGTTGGAGGTAGGGATGGCAATCATGAGAATGGGTCTCACAGAGGCATTTGAAGGCTTGGTTTGCAGATACAAGGCGTGGTAAGAAATACAGTACAGTATCAGTAGGAAAAATGGGGAGCGGGTGGATGTCGCTAAAATAGCCGGCAAGGGGAGTAGGTCGGAGTTGGGGGAAAGAGCCGACAGTGGCAGGGAAGTCGATGGAACGTGGCCGGGAGCCAACTTCAAAATATGAACAACTGGATGCTAATTGAACAAAGTAAACGCCACTTCTTGGTAGTCGGCATGGGGCCTCAAGCAAAGGGGGGGGGGCCTGAGGGTCCAAGAAATGGAATGGTAAGGGTTCTTTCTGGATGGGGCGAGGCGAGGACACTGGAAGACAGAGAGAGTACCGGGGCGGAATTGTTACCTAGGCAGGGGAATAGGCAGGTGGGGCAAGCCGATGAAGAGTCATGGCGGGGACAGGGCAGCAGACGGAAGGGGCTGGCAGACAACAAGGTAACAGGGCACTGGGGAATCCAGTTAATCGGGAAGGGGGTAGGAGGCCAAAAGGGACAAAGAAGCAATACAGCAACTTGGGTAGTTAGTAAAGGACTAGTGGTCGGTTACCATGGGTCGAGCAAAGGGTGAGGAGAGTGGGGGAGAGTAGGGAAACCAAGGGAGGCAGGAGGAGACCAAAAAGGAAGGAACCCAATGATATGATATGGCATTTATAACGCGCCTATACACAAGTGTTTCAAGGCGCGATGAGGCAGGGGAGGGGGAACAAAGGGAAGGCAGACAACGATCCTACTAGGCCAGGTATCATTCAGATCGTGCAAGTGCATGGGAAGGGGGAAAGGGAAAGTGCATGGGGGAAGAGAGAGGGGAAAGTGCAGTACATGGGATAGTAGAATAAATAAGATAAATAAAACGGCCAGCTGGTGGCAAGTGCAAGGTAAGTGCAGACATAAGTGCTGGTAGGGGGACTGTCGGGATACAGAAAACAGTCCCCAGGTGCAGGGGTTGCCAGGGAGGTAGTGCAGGTGGGCAACTGGAGGGGCTTGGGCCCGAGATCAGAAAGGGTGGCCAGGTAACCAGGGATGGGAAGAGGTCCAGAGACCTAGGAACGCAAGGAAAACATGGGAGAGGATAACTGGCTGGCGCAGGGAACGAGGGGGAGGAAGCAACAACATTGGGGGGGCGGGTGCAGCAACCAACCTAGGGGGAAGAGGACAAGTCACCGGGGGAAATTGGAAGGGGGCAATGAAGGAATGAGGACAGGAAAACAAAGTGGACAATTAAGAGGGTAAGTCACCTAAGCAGCGGGAACGATGTACAAGGACAAGAGACAGGTGAAAAGAGGAAGAGGTTAAGAGACCAGGAGATTGGGTTAGCAGGGGAGAGAGTTCAAGAACTCTGGGGGGAGGAATCAGGTAGGGACATGAAAATGGGTGTCAGGGTACCAAGAGGTTGGGTGAATTAAAAGGTGAAGAGCGCAGGGCACCTGGCCAACAGGGGGCATGGGAGGGGTCAGGCGATAGGGGAAAAGAACTGTTTAACGATCCTGCACCTGGGAAATGTAGTAATGTTGAAGTTGGCTACCTGTAAAGCCAGTGATAAAACTGGGGAGTGTTTGAAAGTTAGTAAAGTGTAAGGGCGACAGCTCCAAACGAAACCGAATGCTGCTCAGCCAAGTTAGAAAGTGTAAGGGCTTTCAGCTCAGAGCAGAACCCTGATGCTGCACTGCCAAAAGCGTAACACCTGTAAGCGCCTCCTGCCTAATAAAGTAACTGCGGCCTACCCACCCACAATGAGAGTCTGCTGGTTATTTCAATGGGGCGCAGGGGGGACATGTTGCTAGAGGCAATGCAGGGGAAGAATCGAGAGTGAGTGGAAAGAAAGCATGCAATAACAGGGCACAGGGGCCTAGTATGGGCTGTTGCGACTAAGGACAACGGAGGGTCTGGCGAATTGTGCATCAAGAGGACATGAGAGCAGCTCCCTTGGAAGATGCAGCTATTTGAAAGGTGACTCTTTTCTTTTGACATTCCCTCGCTACTGCCTACTCTGCACTCACAGCACTGAAATAAGACTGCAAACAGGCACTGCAGGCGTAGAAGTCGGTGGGCTCATAGTACTTCTAGATTGGAAATTCACAGTGCTATTCCTGCAAGGCTTATAGAGTTGCGGGTTGTTGATAGAAGGACCTTTTTAGTATTCCAGTATTTTGGCAATCGAATAACTTAATACTTTCTGCAGCCATTTTACTATAGAGTGTGTAAACAGAGTGTTACTTTTGATTCTGTGTATTTTTTGTACCAGTCTTTCCTGACGTCCTCACCCTCTGGTGGGAAATGTCCAAAAGAAACCCTGTATCCTCCGTATCCGAGATGATAGAGGAAAGAGAATATATCAAATGTTCCAGCCAATAAATAAGGTAAATGTATTAATCTCAGAAATAAAGGGCCTCCTACACGAAATAGAGACCCCAGAGACAAATGCAAACTTGGTCTCAAATACACTGTAAAAAAAACTCCTAGGGGCCGTTATAGGGACAGTGCGCTTGTTAATACCACCAAAGGCTATTTTGAGGAATAATGTTTGCAAAGTAGACATTTGCCAGGTAGATCTGCTGCGTCAGTACACTTCCACTGGGGCCCCCTAGAAGGTACCAGGATACATAAACTGGATAATGAAAATTGAAGGTAAGTCCAACGGGCAAATCCTGGGAATTATCTATAGCGTTAAAGTTGGCTTGAAAAAAATGTTCACATCAGATCTTGTGATATAGCAGGTATACTCTTTATATTTGTATCAAAAATGTATTGAAACAGGAACAGCCTCAAATACAAAACCAACTACAAATCTCCTGGTTAGCTCTAATTGTGTGGTGAATAACCTGGAGGACGATCTTATTTTGTTTTCCCAGTTCCTATAGTGAAGTTACTAATGTTGCTCCTCACACTTCCCGAGACCCCTAAAAGGAATCATTGTCCCTGTTCGAAGATGATCAAAGACTGGGGCAGGAGAGGGGGACAAATGACATCCTCCCAATAAAAGGCAGGGGGTGGGTGGTGGGAGGGGGCCCAGGTCATGGGCTCAGTCAACATAGTGAAAATGCTCAAGCTTGTAACCCCCTCCCCCCTGTCCCTGCCAGAAAACCCTTCTTTTTGAAAACTCTTTTTATTGAATTGCACAAAATAACAAACAAACATTACCTCCCCCCTCCCACCGCCATCCCCCTCCCCACCGGCAACGAGCATAACCCTTTTATCCATCGTCCACACGGGCTAAGATTCCACAGTCACTGCAAATCCAACAATCTCAATCGATGTAGGGCACCACATCACCTTAAAGTCATCTTTAAGAACGTTCAATAATTCCCCCCAGTCTGCCACGAAGCGCTGTACCTTATTGTCCATGGCATAAGTCGCCCATTCCAAGGCCACAATCTCCCACATCTTCCGGAACCAGTCTTGAATAATAGGGACCTCTGGGCCCTTCCATCTCTGGGCTATTAACAGCATAGCGGCAAGAGTCATTATCACTTTAGCTTTCTCACTTCCTCTAGGTTCCCCTGCCCCTGGATCCTCCCGGATGCCTAAGAGGATTTGTGCTGGAGTTCTCTCATCTCCCAGCCCGAAGGCCAGCTCCTGTGCCTTCCTTACTTCCACCCAGAACAGTTCAATTTTTGGGCATTTCAACCAGATGTGCTCCGCGGAGCCCGCCATTTCACAGCCCCTCCAGCATTTCCCCAACACAGTTGGGTAAATCCTATGAAGCCGGGCAGGGGTATAGTGCCACCCGATATAATCTTATACCATGCCTCTTGTTGGTGGGGTGCCTTGACCAGTTTAGGAATTCTCCTCCACAACCTTTCCCAGTCCGTCCTATTGACCTCACATCCTAGGACCCTCTCCCATTCCCGCATATAGGCCCATTGAACCCCAGCCTTTGAGCTATCCAGAATCTTATAGATGTTGGAAATGAGACCCTTCGCTCCATCATTAGTGAGTAGAAATTTTTCAAAGGGCGTTGGGTCCCTTGTGGCTGCCGTCTTGACCCCTGGATGTAGTACCCAATGGCGTATCTGCGCATACCTCAGCCTCTCCCCTTCTTGTACTGTGAAGTGCCTCTTACAATCATTAAACGATAACAACCCCCCCCACAAAACATATCGCATAATTTCCTACAACCACCCTCCTGCCACTTTGTGAATGCCCCTCTCTCCAAACCTGGGGAGAAGCCCTATTGCCAAAGATGGGGGTGAAGGGAGACGGAAACGTAGTAATCCCCTCGGAGCCCACCAACCTGTCCCAAATATCAGCCATAAGTTTGGTAATGGAACTCTCGTAGAGGTGTCGAGGCCTATGCGGTTTCGGGAACCACAATACTTCTGCTAGGTTTCCGTGCGCTACCGCCCTGTCCATCCGCACCCATAACTTGTCCCGTGTTCCTTCCTCCCCCTTTAACCATTCCCTAATAATACGAAGTTGTGTTGCCTCGTAGTACTGCCGAATGTTCGGCAATGGAAGACCTCCCTCACCCTTCGATGCCATCAGAAGTCTGGCTCCCACCCTAGGTCTTTTCCCTTCCCAGATAAATCTCTTAGTCAGCGTTCCCAGTTCCTTGAAGAAGCTCGCCGGGACTGGTTGCGGGACTGCCTGGAATAAATACAATAGCCGTGGGAGTGTAACCATTTTAACTGCGGCTATCCGCCCCATCCATGACACCCTTAGATCTCTCCACCTTTAGTATTCCTTCTTGACTGCTTTAAGAAGCGGGGGAAAATTTGCCGTGAACCCTCCAGCCAGCGTAGCGAATCCCCCCGGGCTCCACAGAAAGCTAGTGTTCGCTCTCAGGCTCTCCCTTTCCGCTATCCCAAGTGTTAAATTCAAAACCTCAGACTTGTTGGCGTTAATTTTTAGCCCTGAAGCCGCCCCAAAAGTTTCCAGGAGGGTCACACTAGCCTGTAAAGATTCCCGTGGTGCCGTGAGCATGAACAGCATATCATCAGCAAAAGCTGCTACCTTGTGTTGCTCTCCTCCGAAGGGGATACCCTGAATCTCCCCAACCTCCCGGAAGGCCTGCAGTAGCGGTTCAAAATAAATCGCATAAAGTATTGGGGAAAGCGGGCAGCCCTGCTTTGTCCCCCTCTGCAAGAGTATTTTTCTGGAAGCGACCCCATTCACCATCACTCTGATAGAGGGCGCCTGATAATTGGCCCTTACCATCGACATAAATTCCCCACCGAAGCCCATCTTCTCCATTACCCGGAATAGGAAAGACCACTCCACGCGGTCGAAAGCTTTTTCCGTGTCTAAAGCCACCAGGACCGCAGGAGTGTGCATTTTCTGCACTTTTTCAATTATATGGGCCACTCGTCGAATATTGTCTGCGGTTTGTCTGCCCCTAATGAACAAGGCCTGATCGGGTTGTATCAGGTACGGAAGGATGGAGTCAAGCCTATTCGCCAAGATCTTAGTGTAAATCTTAGCGTCAAGGTTAATCAATGCTATAGGGCAGTAAGAGGCTCTCTCTTCTGGATTTTTATTCGGTTTAAGGATGAGGGTGACCTTAGCCTCTTCCATGCAGGGCGCAATTCTACCCGAGAGGCGAAAAGGAGTTAAACAGCGAGGTTAGATGCAGGGTTAACTGCACGCTGAACAACTTGTAAAAGGTAGCAGTATAGCCGTCCGTGCCCAGGGCTTTGCCTGTTGCCAGGGCCCTTATCACCCCACGCACCTCCTCCTCTGAGATTTCTCGATTTAAGACTACACTCGTCTCCCTGCTAATTTCTCCCAGCTTAATTTTTTTGGAGGAATTCCTCTTGCCTGTCACTTGGAGGATGTTGGGAGGTGTAGAGGGACTCGTAATACCCTGCAAAGGCCTCCTGTACCCCCTCATGGTCCGTGACCCATTCCCCTGTGTCCAACCTCAACGCCGTTATCGCATTTCTCACCCTTTTACCTCTTAGTAATCGCGCCAGAAGGGAGCCAGTTCTATTAGCCTTTGCATAATATTGTTGCCGCACAGATAGTAAGGCTCCCTCTGCCCTCTTGGTACGTAAGAGTTCCAACTGCCCCACCGCCTTCCTATATTCCTGCATTGCTCTCCGGGAGGGGGTGCCACCCGCCGCCTGTCTGGCCTCCTCCACTTCTGCTTCTAATTGGGATTCCAACGCTTTTAGTTGCTTCACTCGGTGGGCGGAGATTGCTATTAGTTCCACCCTAAGAGTGGCCTTAAATGCATCCCATCTAGTGCCCTCCCCAGTGTCCTCTTTCTTGTTGGTATCAAAAAAGAGCTTGATCTTCTCTTCATTGTCCCCTCTGATGACTAGGTCCCGCAAAATGGCCCCTGGGAGTTTCCAACCCCAAATCCCTCTTCTCCTCCGACCCATATCCATCTCTAAAGAGACTATTTTGTGGTCTGCTATCCCTATCGGCCCTGTACATACTTCCCGAATACTTCTGGCTAAAGCCACCGAGACCCATATATAATCGATTCTGGATTGCGAACCATGGACGCCCGACAAGAAGGTATGGCCTTCCTCGTCTCCCTTAAGCACCCTCCAGGCATCTCGTAGCCCCAGCCTACTAATTCTTTCCTTCAGATCCACGGACATTACAGCTCCCCCCCTCCCTCCAGTTCTATCCCTTTTCTTATCGCAATCTATGTTAAGATCCCAGAGAAGAACAATTTGGCCCCAAGAGCGCTCTTCCAACAATTTCATAACCCGTTGCAGAAAGAGCTCCTGGCCGGTATTAGGTGCGTGCACCACTGCTATTGTAAATGGGGCCCCTTGACACTTTCCCCTTGCTACAATATACCTCCCTTCCTTATCCCTAATCACTTCACAGGGCCTGAAATCTACCGTATTCTTAATAGCCAGGGCTACCCCCCCTTGCTTTACAATGTCCTGAGGCATGCAATATCCGGTCAAAACCACGCAATTTCAACCTGCCCTGGTCCTTATGGAGCAAGTGTGTTTCATGAAGCCCCATAATATCTGGCTTCTCTTTTTGCGTAAAATGCTCCAGCTTTTTCCTTTTGAGAGGGGTATTGAACCCCCTTACGTTATGTGTTAGCCACTTAAGAGAACACCTAGCAGAAAATAGTCGCCGCTATGTGGAAGTGCCTCCCCCCGCAGCCCTCCCACCTTTTGCTCGTCGCCGCCCCCCCTGACATCCCCGTTGCCCCCCCTTCCTACCCACCCCCCCTTCAAGGCTAGAACCTTCACTCCTCCCACCAAACTCGGGCATCTACGCCCTTTCTGCTTCCAACATGGCTGTATCCCCTGCAACCCTTGTGTTCCTAAGCACCCTATAAAGGCCCACCACCCCTATCTGCACCAGGCCAAAGTCAACACTGCACCGGGGAGCCGCTTCTTGCTTCATTGGACTTTCCATCACTCCGCCGATCGTCTCCTCTGGGTCCCTTTTTCTCTTCTCTCGAACCGTCGTCCACTCCCAAGGCCTTCATCTGGGTCGGCTACTCGGGCCCGGATGACCTGCACCAGAGGAGTTTTCCTCCAACTCAATGTGAAGAAGATCAGCCCCTTCTTGGAGGGATGTGATTCGTCTCTGGGACCCCTCCCATTCAAAGAGCAAGCCAAATGGGAAGGTCCACTTATATCGGATCGCTCGCTCATTAAAGGCCTTCACCACTGTGCCCATTTGTCACCTCTTTTGAAGTGTACTGCTCGCCAGGTCTTGAAAGGGGGCGATCTGCTTGCCCTCGAACATAATTGGTTCCCGTAGTCTTGCCGCTCGGAGTACCGCTTCCTTCTGGGCATATCGAGTAAATGCTGCCAATACATCTCTTGGCCTCGCTGTCTGGCCCTTGGTCAATCGTCCAGTTCTATGTACACAATCTAACTCCACCACCTCTGGACTGCCCTCTTCCAAAATGTCCGCAAAGATGCCATAGAGTACTGCTTTCAAGGTCTTATCGGGCACAGATACAGGCAGCATTTTTACCCGTATGTTAACCCTACGGGACCTGTTTTCCAAGTCTTCCACTTGGTGTTCGAGATTTCTGGTGGCTACTTCCAGCCTCTCTATAGCTTCACTATTTGCTGCATTGTCTTTATCCACTTCTTGGAGGCCTTTCTCCAGGATGTCGGTCCTCTCCCCCAGTTGTCGCATCTCTTGCTTCAGCTCCCCTACAGCTTCATTCAGGTCTGTGCGCATCAACTGAAACTGTTCTTGAAAAGTCTTTGCCAGATTCGCTTGCAAAGCGTGCAGTTCTCCGATAAACTCCTGTCTGGGCATGTAAGCCAAGTCCTCTGCTCGCCTTTGTGCAGGTTCCTCTCTTGGCGTGCCCCCGGGAGCCTTGGGCCCCTCCTTTGGGTTCTGCGCTGGCCACATTGTGTGGAGGGTGCCCGTATTGTCTCCAGAGGCCTGTAGATGTTTCCCCACTCTCTCCTTGGATTTCGTAGTCATGCCGGTCGCCTCTCCCCCAAATGGCCGGCTCCGGTCCAGTCACACTTCTCTGATCTTCTCCTGAGACCGGGATTGCAGGCAAGAAGTGGGCTTTATTAGTCTTTTTGAGCAGGTAGAATCTGTGAAGCAATCCCGAGGGCACAGCCCGCTCGCCTCCCTACAAGCCGCTCGAGCTCCTCCTGGCGTCGCCCGTTAGAGGGACGGGGTCCTCATCATGCTTGCGTTGCTTGCAGTCAATCGCAACCCCTCTATCGTTTTCCCACCCTTTGGGAATGCCGGTGCCCTCCAGGCCTCTCTCCACTCCACCAAGGGGAAGGGGGAAGCGGATCTCGAGCTCCCCAATAGCGTGGAGTGGGGCAGATGTCTGTCCGCGCCTCCCGGGACAGTGGGGGCTGGATCCGTCGCCGGCCGCTCCCCGAGTTGCAGCCGGCAGAGCGGAAGGGTCCCAGAGCGTGTGACTCCTTTCCCCGCCGCTCCCAGGCTCTCACCTCCAGGTCGTCAACCTCCTTCCTGCAGCCACGACCCCAGCCCCAGACCATCAGCCGCCGGGCCTGCTGTGAGTCCCGCTGCCTCCAGGCTGCCACTGCACGCTGTCCGCTCCTTTCAGGGGGGGCGCCGGATCTTGAAGCCTCCCAGCCGTTCAGGGATCCGCCAGCGGGGAAGGCCACCCTCGGCCGTGGCGTCCCTCACTATGCTGGGCCGGCACGGTTCCTCCCTAAGCCGCTCCCCGTGATGCGGCTCACTGCCAGGCAGATCTCCAGCGGCTCCCTCTGGGGTGGCGAATCGCTTCCCAGAGCGCATGCTTCCCTGCGAACCACCCGCTGCTCGCGAGCGGGCCCGCGGCAGTAACCTCAGCTCCTCCGGCTCGGCAACCACCGCCAACACTCTCCTGCCCCCGCAAAGCTCACGGGGGACCATCAAATGCTTATGCCAAATCCGTTAATTGGGTGGTGGGCACCTTCAAAACAGATGGGTCCGGGGAGCGCCATCGGCACAACTACTCAGTGTCGGCGGCCATCTTGGAATCCAGAAAGCCCTTCTATATGTGGAGATATACTATGCTCTATTGCCCAAACCGAGATAAGGAGGTAGGGAGCCAAGAAGGTAACACAGAAGAGGTTATTTTAATAGAGTCTTCATTTATATTGCGTAAGAGGTGGGGGGGTGAATAGCTCTGGGGCAACGTGTTTGACTTGGAAGCAAGACAACGCACTAACACAGGTTCGAATTCCGGTCTTGCGCTTAAAAAACTATCTCTGGTATTAAAGCACACTATAAAAGAAAAATTATAATTATAACAGGTATTACCCGCTTGGAAATGTATGCCCAGATGACAACAGTTCCAAGAAAGAGATAGCCAGGCCCTCCAGGAGGAATATGGCAAAGAAAGGAACGGCAACGCATTAGGACAAAGTGCTCCTATAGCGTTATTCCTACTAAAAAAGCCAAAGCCGCTGACAATAGACGCTACAGCTTTAAATATTTCTGATAAAGCTGAGATAGGTTGGTCATTCTACCTTAATGATATCAGAAATCTGATCGCTGACAAAATTGGGAAACGTTTATCAGAACTCCTGAGCAAGAGCAAATCAATTAAGGAAAGTGTAGCTGCTCTAACCTTTAATGCCAAGCCATCTGGAAGGTCCAGCTCCTCGAATCGTCTCACAGACCATGCCAATGTCAAAGCACCCATACTGGGAAATGAAAGCATTTGCCTAGGCCCCATGAGCATTACTACAAGTCACCTGCCAAGTGGCGAAAGAAGAAACATCCCCTCACGCATTCAACCAAACTCAAATTCTAATTCAGCCCCATCACTGGCCCTGAGAGTCCAAATGCAGCCCATATTGCTAGTTTTAAGAATACCTAAAGGAAGCAATAACTCGGCTCCATCTCTATTGCATGGTGGATCTCAGGCTCCACCGCATCCCAAAGCATCAACACTGCCAAGGGGACATCCAATGATTAATCATTGTAATTTCACCGAACAAAAACAGTTATTTGATAGGCTTAATTTGCATAATGGCAAACCCCCATCATTCACAATGTTCAATGTCCCAACATTAGTCCGGGACTCCTATGAAGACCGCCATTCCCTCAAAAATAAGTGAATCCATTGGATAAGGTATGTGAAGGGTTGTGTCTCTATAATAAGATCTGACATCCTAATGTGTGAACAAAGTAATATACCTAGCAGCCCTTTTGACTGGCTATACATCGTCTTTCAAACTTGGGACCTGGTCAATAGGCAGATGGCTAATAATCTTCGGACATACCCCCCAGTGGGATCTACAATCTGGCTCAGATTGCATGCCCCCAATGAAATTATTGATAGGACCCCCACACCTCATACAGCCCAGTGTGTGGTGAACCCCATAGTGACCAGAGCATGTCTTATTCAGTTAACATCGGGCTGGGAGAGGGAACAGCTAGAACGGCTAAACCCATTCAGGAAGATGACCTGGATGCGGTTGACTGACTGATGCAGGGCAATGAATGCCCAGTAAACAACTCCCCATGCAAAATCCTTTCCTGGAATATCGCAGGTATTGTAAAGCACCTAGCTGATCCAGGGTGGACTAACTTCATCAGAGGATTCCACCTGATACTATTTCAAGAAACATGGGCAATTGAGCACATTGATCTACAAGGGTATCAGACATTCCACATCCCTGCAAGAAAAGGACCTAAACGAAGGCAGAGTAATTGTCTGGGTGGATGCAAACTTAAATTGGGAAATATATGATCAAGCCACTGACATCTGTGATTTACAAAATCTGGTCGCGCACACTCTTTTGGGCGAAATGTCATGCTCCTGTTTAATATATATAATAGACCAACTGGCAAATCTGGGCTGAACACTGTCACGAAGATGCACAATCTAATTACCCAGATTGGGTGAGCTGATCAACAAAAGACATTTATTCTGGTGGGGGAAGATTTGAATTTACAGTTGGAGCCTATTGCAGAAATGGAAGCTCTGTCGGAGGACCAGGATAGTACATGGGGCGGCCCACCTCAGGTTGCCAGAAAATCAAGAAGACTACATGCACAAGCAATCTGTACAGCTCGTACCGTGTTTAACCTGGGTCTAAGGACTTGCAATGGCCGATTTGAAAAAGACCGCACTGGCAAGACTGTAATAGATTACATTCTCTTGTCAGCCAAGGATTGGAGCAGGGCTAGCAACTTTACGATACTAGATAGGCTAGATAGTGACCAAAAACCACTGTCCCTCCAACTAAGATTGCACAATAATGACAAAAGTCTCCCCTTCATTAAGTATGGGACGGCTGCCACAACCGTGTGCGGGCACTCCTGCAAGACAGTAAAGTGGATCAGGGTTATGGACCAGGATCTAAAGCCACCTATATACAACGCTATTCTGCTCATTATTGTTGAAATCTATAGAACAGAGGCCTTTGACACAAAGGTTCTCATAGAGTACGGCTGGCTCATTGATAAGTTGCTCCTGTATATAACTTGTAGTGCCCAGAAGATCAGAAGAACATATTTAATGAAAGCTAGATGGTATGACAAAGATTGCCATGATGCGAAGAGTTGGATAATTACTTGTTTATCATTGAGCACTGTTGTGGATAGAGATCTTCTCTGATCCCATATACAACATTATAAAAGGATAATCAAGTAAAAAAAAAGGAGACCTACGCCTCCTCCTGCTGGAAGCAGCTCACCAAAGCACATGAAGAGTGTGACTCGGCTTCGTATTGGAAGCTGATCTCAGGTGAAGAAGTACATGGTGAAGTACCTTTACAGTGTTGCATTCCTGTGAATGCTTGGGAATCCCAGTTCTTAAATCTTTACAGTGTCCCCAAGAGTGATCAGGAAAGAAAGAGCACACAGGCCACCTACAAATTAGAAAAAACGGAGCTGCATGACCTATTTCAACTAGGCCTTGCAGAAGTAGCAGAAGCAATAACAACCCAAAAGGGTGGTAAACCCCCGGCTCAGATGGTGTACCAGTGGATCTATATAAAGATGAGGTATGTATTTGGGGTCCCGTGCTGTGCAAACTATCTAACGCAGTCATTAAAATCAACATAGTTTCATGCACATGGCAGGAAGCAGTCATAATTCCCATCTACAAGATGGGGGGCAGGGATTACCCAGCCAATTACAGGCCCATCTCGATCAATGACATTTGTGATGTCATCTTTGATGTCCTGGGTGTTAGTCTTAGCAGTGCACGGTGGTGGCATGAATTATGGTTGCTTAGCTCACCATAACTGGTGAATTTCAGGGCTTTTTCGGTTTTACTTGGAACCATAACATCCCTTTAACAAAGTTTTTTTTAGTGAATTTCACAGGTTTTTAGTAGGTCCCTTTAACAAAGGTTTTTCACTAAATTTCATAGGTTTTTATTAGTGCAACTTAACCATTACGTCCTTTTGAATGGATGAAGGCCATTAGCATCCTAGGTTCCCAAAACGGGAACCCGGGGTGCTAAAAAAAGATTTTTCTTCTTTCTGTAGGAAGGAAAATACTTTACCATGATGGCCACCATGGAAAGGGAAGGCGGGGTTCCATACAGGGCCCCTCTTCACTTCACAACACGTGTGCGCGGTCTTCGCAGCTACGTGTTTTTCACAACGCGTGTGCGTGGTCTTCACAGCTACGTGTTTTCCACAGCACGTGTGCGCAGTTGTACTGCTACGTGTTTTCCGTTAATGCCTGTGCATGGTCATCATTTCTCCGTTTTTTTCTTCAATACGTGGGCGTGTTCGGATGAGGCACGTGTGAGCTCGATTCATGTGTTTACACCGTGTGTACGAGTTTGAAAAAGATGCACTGATACGTGCTTCATTCAACGCGTGTGCGCAGTCTTCTCAGCTACGTGTTATCTACAGCACGTGTGCGTGGTCTTCGCAGCTACGTGTTATCTACAACGCGTGTGTGCGGTCTTCGCAGCTATGTGTTTTCTACAATGCTCGTGCGTGGTCTTTGCACGTGTGAGTGTAACGCTCACCTGGTATCCACGGTGACGTCACTCAGCCTGTTCTGACCTCTTATGACCTCAAAACCTTCCCTGGAGTCTACTCGACTGGAGACTGGGCCTAAAACACAGGACTGGTAGAGTTTAACTCCCTATTGTCTCTGTGTGCTTGAACCCCTTCTTCCCCGGGGTCCAACCCTTCTGTCATGCCTGCGCCATGGGCGCATCCATTTGCACTCAATATGGACTATTTGTTTATCATTTATTTACAACAGACTCTTGGATCAATCTATATTTACTTTGGGGACTTTTTTTCCCATTTGCGAGACTTTGGTGCTTTATTATTTTATCCAACAAACTACGCATACCACAATGCACTTGGCTATAAGCATCGATTCCTGGCTGTTCCTATTGGTCATCAAAGGAACTACACCCCCCAGAAGCCCTAGGGATTGGCTCTGCTTCCACCAGCTCAGGAACAGAGAGGGAGGTGGCCGATTGTCTGCAGGTGCGCTTAGCCAGGTGCAACCAATTAGCCTGCCTCTGTGCTGGGCTAGGCAGTATAAAAGGCTGCTGCCTGCAGTGGCTCAGCCTCTTGCATTGAGAGACCTTCCTCCACCTTTCGTGTCTTTCTACGGATCTTTGTATGCTGTTTACCATCACTCCTGCTTGGACCCTGCCTTGCAGCTTGCTACACCCTGCTGCCTACAGCCCTAGCCTTCTGGGCTCCCTGCCTCAGTCCAGCTCCTCTGGGCTTCCTGCCTTGCAGCCTGTTACTCTTCGCTGCCTACAGCCATAGCCTTCCAGGCTCTCTTCCTCACAGCCTTGCCCTGCCGGGCTCTCCACATTGCAGACGTTCACGCGCTGCTGCCTTCCAGCCTCCGCCCTTGCCCTGCCGGGCTCTCCACATTGCAGCCGATCACGCTCTGCTGCCTTCCAGCCTCCGCCCTTGCCCTGCCGGGCTCTCCACATTGCAGCCGATCACGCTCTGCTGCTTTCCAGCCTCAGACCCTGTCCTCTGGGCTCCCTGCTCTGCAGCCTGCCTCACTCCGGCTGCCTACAGCCCTTGTCCTCTGGGCTCCCTGCTCTGCAGCCTGCCTCACTCCGGCTGCCTACAGCCCTTGTCCTCTGGGCTTCCTACTTTGCAGCTGATCACGCTCCGCTGCTTACTACCTACCTTTTTCCGCTGGGTTCTCGGCCTAGCAGCCCTCTACAGTCCTCTGCAACCTTCTACGGTCAGCGGCCCTGCCCCTCAGGGCTCACTCCTTGCTGCCCGGTCCTTCTGGGTTCCTTGCCGTGCAGCCTGCTTTACTCTGCTGCCCTAAGCCCTTTCCCTCTGGGCTCTCTACCTTACAGCCCTGCTCCTGTGGGCTTGCTCATTGCTTTCCTGCTCCTCTAAGCTCTCAACCTTGTTCCTTACTGGCCTCTCTATCCTATCCTGTTACACGACTTTCCCTTCATTTTCCTTCTGCTAGTTTGCTATCAACCTCCTTTCCTGGATTTGTCTGTAAGTATCTTCTCTTGTACTGTTTGTAGACCCTTTTGTACAGAGCTTGTCTGTTGGTTTCCATCAGTCAACCTCTGCCCCTTCCCTTGTCTCGTTTCTACATTACAGACACCCATAGCTGCTGTTCCAAGCCATGAGCAAACAGCGTGGGCCTCTGTTATAGCAAACTGTGCAGAAGGCTAGAGTTCCTAAGGTTCGTGGAATACTCTTTTCCTATATCTGCATACACCCCAAGAGGGAATTCATTCTGTACCTTTCCCCTTACTACTCTTGCCTACTCTTCGTTCTCTTTCCTTTCTGCTGTGTGTGTACCTATCTGTCCACTTATTTTTGGCACAACCACCCAAACCCTTTCTGGGTGTCCTGTGCCACTCTTTATAGAGTGCCATCCCTGACACCTTCCCTTTGATCCACAGCTCACCTTGTTTTCTTGGAAAGTGTGCTCTCCGTCCTGCTTTCAGCACAGGGGCGCGTTGATTGATGCAGGCTCGTTGCTGCCTAGTTACTTCACTGGCAAGAGTCCGACAGGTAAGTACAATGAGTCTTTTGAACAGTTCTCTAACTTCGTTCCTTTCCTTCCTTAGATGATGGCCGGCGTCCGGGGATGGCGGCGTGTTGCTGAGATGAGTAGTGCTGAAGGTGAGTGAGAGCGCGATGCGCCCCTTTTTTATTTGTATTGAACTGAGTTATTTTTCTGTGTCTTTTAGGTGCCGCAACGTTTTCAGCATGGATACCGGTTATGAAGAAGAAATGCGGTGAGTAAGCGCGGTATGCGGCGCCTCTAGATGTTTCCACGCTAACCTGGAGTGTCTTTTCCCTCTTGCAGATGGATGAGAAGTTCCGGAGACAGAGTTCCCCCAGAGCGGCTGGGATTCAGGTAAGCGTTTGAAGCTCGTACAGTCTTTAAAAATAAGCAAAGATTTGCTGAATGCTTACTAATGCCTTTTTTCTGTTCTTTTCCCTTTTCCGTAGGAAGCGGAGTGCCGGGATGGGTATGACACCGCCGAAGATGCCCGCAGAACAAAAGGAGCGATGAATGATGGGCAGAAGCGCTGCAAGGTAAGGCTGTTCCTAACATTGTTCTTGTTCTTGCAGGGGCTGAGTGCAGAAGAAAGATGCAGGCCTACTGGAGACCGATCCGAACACGGTGAGTGTCACGCTGCAGGTGCAGAAAACGCAAAGCATGTTTCTCAGCCTGGGCGTGGTTTAAATAGTGTCTGGGTATCCCAGGTGTCTCTGGGCTGAACCACACCCAAAACACTAGACTGCACATGCAGTTCTGGGAACCGAAATATGTGGGGGCATCCATCTTGTCCTAATCAATGCACTACAAGTCCAATCCCCAATGTTATCCTATGGGAGTGAGTGAGTCTGGTGCCACAAGCGCCAAGACTGGCTCCAAGTGGGTCTTTGCAGGGATGGAGACGCCCTTGAGGGCCATGTAGATGATTCCTGCCCCTCATGTCTCCAGCCTGACATCTTGGAGGGCTGGGGACATGAGGGGCAGGAATCATGACAGCACTTCCACCCAAGGCCCCTCTCAAGGTGGCTCTTCTGTCTGGTCCAGGTTTGTTTGGATGGTTTTGATGAAATTGTCTAAGCAAGCGAGGTGCATGGATGTACTCACAAGGCTCCCATGTCCTGTCTTGTGGACCATACCCATTCCAGTCTACTAAGTAGTATAATTTGGATGCGACGTACTTTGAATCCAGGATGTCCTTGACTTCGAATTCTGGCTCCCCGGTGACTACTACTGGCTGCAGTGGCATTGCTACCCGGGTCCCAGGTTGAACAGGTTTAAGGAGAGACACGTGGAACACAGGATGAATCTGCATGTTTGACGGCAAAGCTAGTCTGACCGCGACAGGATTTATCACGGAGGTGACGGTGAATGGACCCAGGTATCTTGGACGGAAAGTTCAGGCTCCTTTAATGGACACGTGTTTAGAAGCCAGCCAGACTTTGTCTCCCACTTGGTAGTTGGGGACCTTTGCTCGGTGTTGATCAGCAAACTTCTTTTGGCAATTCTTAGCTTGAAGTAGGTGTTCAGCTGCCCTTTTAAAGGTTTGAAAAATGGTTGTGTGCAAGGTTTTGACTGCTGGCATTTCCAGGGTTATAGGAACGTCCAACTCAGAAGTACGTGGGTGCCTGCCATACATGGTATAAAAGGGTGTCTGCCCAGTGCTGTTGTGTAGGGAATTATTATAAGCATATTCAGCTATCCATAATAGGTCGAAGCAGCTTCCTTCAGCTTGGTGTAACATGCAACGCAGATACTGCTCGAGCATCTGATTTGTCCTCTCAGTTTGACCATCCGTTTGGGGATGGTGACTGGTGGATAGCCGGATGTCGATCTGGGCCATAGAGCAGCATTTTCTCCAGAAGTTAGATACGAATTGAGTACCTCGGTCTGAGACCAAAACTGAAGGAAACCCATGGAGCTATATGATGCCTTCAAGAAATACCTATGCCAGAGTGGAAGCATTTGGGAGCCCTTTAAGAGGAATGAAATGTGCCATTTTTGAAAATAGGTCCACGACCACAAGAATAGTGTTAAACCCTTGACTGGGTGGTAAGTCAGTAATAAAATCGAGGCACAACGTGTGCGAAGGTGCTGGTGGGATTTCCAATGGTTGTAATAGCCCAGCCGGTTTCTTCTTGGATGACTTGTTTTGAGCACACACTCCACAAGATCGGATGAATTGGATAAAGTCTTTACGCCACGTGGGCCACCAATAATTTCGTTTTACCTTGACTAGGGTTTTAGCGATTCCGGGGTGGCCCTCGATCAAGGCATCATAGTAACCGGACATGACTTGTTGTCGTAGTGCTTGGTTTGGTAAGAATAAACGATTCCTGAAGTAGGGCAACTGATCTTTTATCATGTAATTTTCTCCTTCTGCACTCCACGCTTGTAATTGCTCCGGACCCATCAGGTTTTGGATTTCTTCATGTAATTCTTTCTGAGTTATGGTTGCTGTGATTCCTAGGAGCTTGTCACTCTGGATGATTGCTATGGGGTAAGGGGTCTGATACCCTTGCTCTTCGACCCCCATACGGGAAAGGGCATCGGCCTTTCTCGTTTTTCACCCCTGGTCGAAATGTAATCACGTAGTCATATTCAGCAAAAAAAAGAGCCCAACGTAGTTGTTGTGAGGATTGGGCCTTTGCCGTTTTTAAGTACTGGAGGTTCCGGTGGTCAGTTATTACGGTGATTGTGTGTCTGGCGCCCAGGAGGTAGTGCCGCCATGCCTTAAAGGCTGACTTAATGGCCAGGAGTTCTTTGCCTGTGATAGCATAATTGAGTTCAGGGGGTGTGAATTTACGCGACCAGAAGGCAACAGGGTGTAACTGGCCCGTTTCAGGGTCCTTTTGTGAGAGGACGGCTCCCATAGCCATGCTTGAGGCGTCCGTTTCCACCAGGTATGGGAGATCAGGGCGAGGGTGGTGTAAGATTGGGGCAGATGTGAATCTTGCTTTGAGTTCCAGGAAAGCTTCCTCGGCTTCTGTTGTCCACTGGAACGTTTTGTTGCTTTTCCTTAGCAATGACGTGATGGGATGCACGATTTGCGAAAATCCTGGGATGAACTGGCGGTAGAAGTTTGCAAAACCCAGCATACTTTGAACCCCCTTGAATGAATTTGGGGATAGTCAGTTCAGGATAGCATCTACCTTGTGTACATCCATTCGGATTCCATTCGGGCTGAGAATAAAGCCCAGGAATTCCACCTCAGAGATGTGGAATGAGCACTTTTCGAGCTTGGCGTAGAGCTGGTGTTGACGGAGTTTCTCCAATACGGATCGGACGTGTTTAACGTGGTCCTGCTTTGATGCAAAATATACTAGAATATCGTTGATGTACACTAGAGCACAGATATTAATCAATTCCCGTAGGACATCGTTCATGAAGAATTGAAATGCTGCAGGCGCGTTGCAAAGGCCAAAGGGCATTACTTGATATTCGTACAAGCCGTATTTCGTGCGAAAAGCAGTTTTCCCTTCGTCCCCCTGTTTTACGCGAACAAGGTGATATGCCCTCCTCAGGTCTAGTTTTGTGTAGATTTGGGCATCTTTGACGTGATCAAGCAATTCAGGGATCAGTGGCTGGGGGTAGCGTTTTTTTACAGTAATCTGGTTCAGTGCGTGATAGTCGATGCACGTACTCAAGTCCCCCTCCTTTTTCGGTACGAAGAATAGAGGACTGGCTGCTGGAGACTTCGAGGGACGGATGAACCCGCTGGCCAGGTATTGGTCAAGATAGGCCTTCAGGTGCTGGTTTTCTGGTTCCATGAGTGCGTAAATTCACCCACAAGGGATTTGTGCGCGAGGTATCAGGTCGATTTGGCAATTGTATGGTCTATGCAGTGGCAGGGTATTAGCCTGTTCTTTCTGAAAGACATCTTGAAAGTCCTGGTATTCACTTGGTAGGGTGCCGTTTGCCGCAGTCTCAAGCATGGAGGTTCTGGTGTTTATTGGTTGTTTCTCTTGGCGATAACATGTGCGGGCGCAAGTCTTGGGAAACGCCAATTCTTTTGCTCGCCAATCGATTCGAGGATTGTGAGCTAACAACCATGGCATTCCCAAAATCAACCGGAACTGTGGTGCCTTAATGAGGTCCAAAAACGATAGATTCTTGGTGTCCATCCTGGCACAGAAGGGTTAAAGCTGCAGTGCATTGGGATACTGGACCTGAAGCTATTTCCGTGCCATCGACAGTGGTAACAGTGTCAGTGGTTGATTTAGGGCATAACGGAAGCCCCATCTTTGCCGCAAGATCCTGGTCGATGTAATTCCCAACGGCCCCACTGTCAATGTACGCTCTTACTGCGTGCATCCGAGATGGTTGTTGGTGATTGATCAAGACCACAGATGCAAAATGGGAGGTCTGTAGTTCACTTTCTTCGCTCGACAAGTGGACCCCTACACTTGCCGGGCTGGGGAGTTTTCCGATTCCTTGATGGTATATTCCTTGTCCGTCGCCCCTAACGACCTCCTCGGTGGCTTCACAGGGCATTCTTTAAGGAAAATACCTGACCTTCCACAGTACAGACATAACTGCTGCTGTCTCCTTTTATCCCTTTCCGCTTTAGTCAAGGGGGATCTGACCCCCCCTATTTGCATTGGTTCTCCTGAACCTTCCGTTGTGCGGGCAATATTGTCCTTTGAACGCACATACATAGGGCGAGGGTCCGGTCTGGTTCGATTTGTTCTTCGGTCCTGCAACCTATGATCCAGTTGAACAACAAGGTCAATGAATTCTGAGCAGTCTTTTCGGGGGGTTCACTACTTGTGCGAGAACATCCTTGAGCTCCTCCCGCAACCCCCGATGAAATAACGTGGTTCTCTTCTCCACTGGCCATTCTGCTTCAACTACAAGTCTATTGAACGTGGCTATGTATGTTAATAGGTCTTGATTCCCTTGGCGTAGGGACAGAAGTTTGTTGTCTAATGCCTGCTCATGAGTACGACGGGTGAACAGCTTTTCCATCTCCTGCTGAAAGCCCCTGAAGTCATGCAGCAAAGGGTACAGACCAGTCCGCGGTGCTACCGCTCAGGTAGGATAGCACAAAAGCGACCCGTGATTGGTCTTTCGGAAAGGCCCCTGGTCTACAAAGGAAGTGCAGGCAGCACTGGTTCATGAACGTTGCAAACCTCTTGGGATCCCCCATAAATCGCTCGGGCGGGGCCAAGGGAACTGACCCAGGAAGGGTTATCTGAACGGGATTGGCTGATTGTGCTGGCATCGAGGGCATGCTTCCCGGCAATGGTGCATGCCCTGCTTGATACTGGAGAAGTTGCCGGCTTAAATCATCAGTACGTTCTTTGGCTACTATTAGCTCTCTTCTCAGGGTGTTGGTCTCCTGCCTGGCTGCATGTACTTCGGAACGTAGCTGCCCCAACATGTGGGCTAACTGGTCGGTTTCTGACATTTCCATGACGCCCAGGTGGATTTTGATGTGAGGCTTTGCATTCTGTAACGCTCACCTGGTATCCACGGGGACGTCACTCAGCCTGTTCTGACCTATTACAACCTCGAACCCTTCCCTGGAGTCTACTCGACTGGAGACTTGGCCTGAAACACAGGATTGGTATAGTTTAACTCCCTATTGTCTCTGTGTGCTTGAACCCCTTCTTCCCCGGGGTCCAACCCTGTCCTTTTTTCTGTTCTTTTCCCTTTTCCTTAGGAAGCGGCGTGCCGGGATGGAAATGAAACCGCCGAAGATGCCCGCAGAACCGAAGGAGCGATGAATGATGGGCAGAAGCGCCGCAAGGTAAGGCTGTTCCTAACAGTGTTCTTGTTCTTGCAGGAGCTGAGCGCAGAAGAAAGATGCAGGCCTACTGGAGACCGATCCGAAACACAGTGAGTGTCACACTGCAGGTGCAGAAAACGCAAAGCATGTTTCTCAGCCTGGCTGTGGTTTAAATAGTCTTTGGGTATCCCAGGTGTCTCTGGGCTGAACCACACCCAAAAGACTAGACTGCACATGCAGTTCTGGGAACCGTAATATGTGGGGGCATCCATCTTGTCCCCATCAATGCACTACAAGTCCAATCCGCAATGTTATCCTACGGGAGTGAGTGAGTCTGGTGCCACAAGCGCCAAGTCTGACTCCAAGTGGGTCTTTGGATGGATGGAGAGGCCCTTGAGGACCATGTAGGTGATCGTGGCCAGGCTCCAGCCTGACATCTTGGAGGGCTGGGGACATGAGGGGCAGGAATCATGACAGTGAGCTCGGATTCATCTGTTTACAGCGTGTGTACGAGTTTGAAAAAGATACACTGATACGTGCTTCATTCAACGCGTGTGCGCAGTCTTCTCAGCTATGTGTTATCTACAGCGCGTGTACGTGGTCTTCGCAGCTATGTGTTATCTACAGCGCGTGTGTGCGGTCTTCGCAGCTACGTGTTTTCTACAACGCGTGTGCGTGGTCTTCGCAGCTATGTGTTATCTACAGCGTGCATGTGCGGTCTTCGCCGAAATGTGTTTTCTACAACGCGTGTGCGTGGTCTTCGC
Organism: Ambystoma mexicanum; assembly: GCF_040938575.1. NCBI lineage: Eukaryota > Metazoa > Chordata > Amphibia > Caudata > Ambystomatidae > Ambystoma > Ambystoma mexicanum. Next base: position 317,605,780 of record NC_090926.1, read on the forward strand.
ACTACGTGTTTTCTACAACACGTGTGCATGCTCTTCGCAGCTACGTGTTACCTTCAGCGTGTGTGAGCGGTCTTTGCAGCTACGTGTTTTCGTGTTCGGATGAGGCGCGTGTGAGCTCGGATTCATCTAATTTCTGCGTGTTTTTCTTCAACGCGTGTGCGTGTTCGGAAAAGGCACGTGGTGACGTCGGATTCATCTGTTAAGAGCGCGCGTGCGAGTTTGAAAAAGATACACTGCTACATGCTTCCTTCAACGCGTGTGCGTGCTTCATTCAACACGTGTGCGTGGTCTTCTCAGCTACATGTTATCTACAGCGCGTGTGCGTGGGCTTCGCAGCTACGTGTTATCTACATCGCATGTGTGCAGTCTTCACTGCTACGTGTTTTCCGTTAACTCCTGTGCGTTGTCATCATTTCTGCATGATTTCTTCAACGTGTGTCTGTTTTCGGAATGGGCGCGCGTGCGAGTTTAAAAAAAGTGTCTGCGCATTTTGACTGGTGCTGTATATGTGAAAAGCGGGTGAAGTAGTTGTGCGCGTGCGCTTTACTGCGTGAGCGTGGTCTACACCGCTACGTGCTTTCTTCGTGTTCGGATGTTTTTTAATGAACACTTTTTTTGCTTCTTGTAGCCATATTCCATGCCATCCTCATCACCGCTCACCTCCCCAAAACATTATTTGATAAGTTTGACGAGTGCAATGTTGTGTCTTTTAATATGTTTTACCGCGATGTCCGCGGACACCGGACGAGAATCCAAAATGGCGGGCGTCTCCAAAAATATGACACACTTCACGCTTCACCCCAGCCAATCAGAGAGCATGTCACATGTCCGCGGACATGACGCACGCCGTTTGGCCAATCCGTGTCCTGTCCGCGGATCGAACAGGGAAGTGTGTCCACGGAGCAGACATAGATATCACTATTTTTTTGCCTTACGTTTTGGTCATTTAAAAAAAAAACTACTGGACGGATTTACACCAAATTAACAAAAGCACGCTTTCGGGACCAAGCTGCTGCTCCTGCTGCAAATTTGGTGAAAATCTGTCCAGTGGTTTGGGCTGTAGGCGTGAGCAAAGTTTTTTCCCATTATGTCTATGGGAAAAACAGAAGTTTTGGGACCCCCCTATAACTTTGCCCCCCTGGACCAAACTTTGCAAAAAAATCAGAGTGGGCCATAAACTTTTTTTGCAAAGTTTGGTGAGGATTCGTCCAGGGGGAGCCAAGTTATAAGCCACCCAAAATGTGCTCTTCCTATGGAAACAGCAACTAACCATAACTACACGGCCATTACTGTGGCCGTGTAATGGAATAGATGAACAAATTATGTGCCCCTGGTAATGTTCTTACGATTGAATGTTCCTACCACGCATTCCTCATCTTTGATACTTAAGTCTGCATTCAGCTTGCTTCAGTATTTATTTTTCACGTACCAGGCACCACGCAGCGTTGAGTCATGGCCCTTGATGACCTCCGTCCAGTCCTCGGCTGTAACAATGATGTTGATGCTGGTATAAGAAGTACGCGTGGCAACCATTGCATCAGTTCAAGTTTTTCCTCTGCATATTTGCCAGTCTCATTGACGTCTCCAGTGTTCAAAGAGGAAGGTATAACATCACAGAAATTCTTGGCACGTAAGAAGATGGATGGGAGGGGCAATGAGGAATACGTGGGAGGAACATCCAGTCGAAAGATCATTACCAGGAGTAAGTAATTTGTTCTTCAATGGATTGTGTCCTCCCACGTATTCCTCATCTTTGATATACTCCCAAAGCAGTGAACATAAGGAGGTGGCTGCTGAAAATTTCTCTTAATTATTGATGCTGTGAAGTACAGCTTTTCCAAATTTGGCCTCCTGACCTGAAAAAGGGCCTCATCATGAGTCTGGCGGTAACCCTTAAATGCGGCGGTAGCACTATTACCGCTGCATTTAAGGGGCCGCCAGATCATGGCCTTGGAGGATTTCCCCCAGCTGTAAACTGGGGGGAAATCCGTGGCAAATTTGCTGATTTTCGGTGCTATTACCGCCGGCAGGAAATCCACCGGCGGTAATAGTGCAAATTTTCCCCATTGGGCCCAATGGGGAATGAGGAATTCCCGAATGGGCCCAATGGGGAATGGGCACTAACCGTTCTGCCAAACCTGTGATCTGGCGCTAATAGCACCAGGGATTTGTCGGTAGGGCTAATAGCACCAGCGGTAATAGCGCCGGCGTTAACGCCCAACTCGTGATGAGGCCCAAAGAGTCAAGGCAGTAATGTTTACTGAAGATGTGTAGAGTTGAGCAAGTAGCCAATTTGCAGATATCCTGCACGGGTACCCCTCTTTCAAGAGCTGAAAAAGTCACAAATCCTTGAGTAGAATGTGCTCTCAACCTTTCAGGCAGGTCCCTGCCAGCTAAAGAATAGCATTCTGGAATGCATAATATTATCCATCTTGAAATAGTCTAGTTTGTGACCGCCAATCCTAATCTGCAGACTGAGTAGCCTATAAAAGGTTGGTCATCCTGCCTGAATTGTGGCATTCTTGAAATGTAAAAACCTAAAGCCCTTTTTGGATCTAGCCGTTACAATCTCTCCTCCTTCTTAGAAGGGTGAAGTGATGCATAGAAGTTGCCAACAACTTTCTCCTTTCATTATATTCTCTTGGCAGGCCCACCACAGGAGATCCTGGGAGACCTTGCTCAGGACCTAAAGTACATCCGCCATTCTGCCAGAGAATTGAGACCACTGGGATCTGAGAGCCCATTGGAGGGATCTCATTCTCAGAAGGGCTTCTGGCGCCAGAACAGTGCAGGATGCCATGATGCCGAGCACCCTTAGGAAATCCAAGGCTGAAGATGTTGGGTACTCTGAAATCTTTGGACCATCTTCGCCCTTAACTCGGGTGGCAAGGCTTTTCCTGAGGCAGAATCCAGGACTGCTCCAAAAAATTGAAGATTCTGTGATGGTGTCAAGTGGGCCTTCTTGAAGTTTAGGGAGAAGCCCAGCTCGTGGAGGAAGTGCAAGGGCGACCGAGGTGACTCTGAGCCTGTTCCGGAGAACAAGCTCTGATCAACAAGTCATCCAGGTAGGGGTAGATGTGAATCCCTTCGCTTCTTAGACTTACTGCCATAAGCTTGGGTAAGACCCTCTGGGCAGAGGTGAGGCCGAATGGCAGGACCCAAAAGTGATAGTGAGAACCGCCAACTGTAAACCTCAGGTACTTCCTGTGTTTTAGATGAATGAGCACATGAAAGTAAGCATCCTGAAGGTCCAATGACAACAACCAATCCTGGAGTTGAAGGGCCTGAAGGATCTGCAAAAGAGTTACATCTTGAACTTGTCCTTCCTGACGAACTTGTTCAAGCGTCTCCAGTCCAGGATGGGTCACACTCCTACATATTTTTTGGGGTTGGGGATTTAAAAAAAAGGAGAGTACTATCCGTGACCTCTCTCCGCTGCAGGTACTAATTTGATCACACCTTTCTTTAACAGGGCAAGAATTTCCTTTTGAAGGAGCGGATCTGGGACTGACCTAGAATGAACTCTTGGGGGGCAATCTGGAGGTTTTATCAGAAATGGGAGGCAATAGCCATGGGCCATTGTTTATAGTGCCCAAACATCTGAGGTTATACCCTGCCAAATCCCGAGATGCTGAGACAGCCTTCCACGCACCACAGTCATGTGTGCTAAGGAATCAAAGGGTTTTTGTAGGTGCCCCTGCTGCAGCTAAAAGTAAAGGGAGCTGAGGCTGAAAGGGATGTTCTTCCTTCCCCACTTCTGGACCCATGTGGAGCCCTTCTCTGACCCCTTTGCGAGAAATGGCCTCTTTTCTGTGACACGGAAAGAATAAAATCGAAAGGAACACCCTCTCCAAGCATGCACAGAAGCATGAGGTTGTGCAGTTTGGCAAATTGCCGCTCCTAGGTATTTTGCTGCTGCTTTTATAGCTTGAAGCTTGCAGCTTCTCCAAGCTACTATCAGCCTTTTCACCAAATAATTGGCACCTGTCAGAAGGCATGTCCATTAAGCATTTCTGTACATTGGGTGCAAAACTAGACTTCTTGAGCCATTCAAAACGTCTTGACACTGTGCTGGCTGCCATTGCTCTACTAAATGAATCTGCAGAATCCAGTCCAGTTTCTAGTGATTGGCACATTGCCTCCTTGCCATCTTCAACCAAGTTTAAAAATCCATCCCACTCATCACCTTCCGGGATGTGTTCTGCTGCTAAAGCAGCGATGCCACATAAGGTATGGGAGTATTTGGTCAAAGCTCAAGTCGCATTGATTGATTTTAATGCCATATGTCCAGCACTAAAGACTCTTTTCCCCAGGAAATCAATCTTCTCATCATCCGTATCTAGTGGGACAGAAGAGTGAGCTGAAGCTCTCGAAGAAGTCACCTCCTGCACTAGCAGACTTTCTGGAGTTGGGTGCCTGGATAAAAATAGAGGATCTATGGAAGCAGCCCTACATTTCTTTTGTTAGATTTCTGTTTACCGCGGCCGTGGAGTCGGGCTTAAACCCGTTTTTCAAAATCCTGGTCCTCAAAGCAGTGTGAAAAAATAATACGGCTTCCTTTGGCATATCAAATAAACCAAAATTAAAACGTTCTATATACTAAAAGACCAATCCATTAGCAAATTAAGTGTGCAAATTAGCAAATCTAATCCCATCAAAACGAAATGGATATGTAGAAGCCTAGTTTATGCCAGCATAGGCAGGCTCCACTTCCTTTTTCTCCAAGCTCTTAAAAGATAGGTCGCCACTGCATACACTGTCAATTTGTCACCAACTGGAAAACAAATGTCCATAACCTGCAGGGTAGATCTAATATTTCTGACAAGAAACAGCGATTTGAAATAACGTTTCCTTAGTCCAAATAGAAAGGACACAGAAATAGAAAATGGATGAGGCCTCTCTTTGAAATACAATGATGACAAAAAGGCGAGCAATCACTGTTCCATTTGTTTTATAAAGTGGCTAAAGGCAAAATACCAAGTTGCAATTTAACAAACAATGCTCCCATATGTTCCTGAATTATATCATCCAGATATGTCTGAAACTCTAATCATTGCTTAACTAGCCAATAAGTGCTGAGTGCAGTAGGGTTGTTGACCATATTCAAAACTTAAATTTCAGTCTTGCTCTGATAAGTTTTTTTAATAAGTAACTTAGTGCTACCATCCATAAGACTAGTCAGGTCCAAACAGTTAGTCTGCCCAAGTTTGTCAAACTCCTTTCTCACATGTCCAAACCAGGGCAATGAGGACCCACTGTTCTGGTTTAGTACATCCACAAGAGCTTCCCCAGATTAAGCTAATTTCAATGTAGACCAAATCGTGATCCACCCTAAAATCATTGATGCTATTAACAGGCTGTATCTCTGCTGGACCTGCTGCTCCCAGCACCAGGGAAGGATATAGATCTTAACAGGGGATTTTCTTTCTCACAACCATACCAGGGTGTTCGATCCCCATGCACAATATCACCAAGAAAGACTTGTACAAAACATGCTCCTAGAAGCAGCGGTGTCTGTGCTTCTTCTGGAAAAGTGGCCTTTAGAGGTAGTTACACAACGCAAGGAAAATACAGAAATCTACTCAACGTATTTTCAGGTACCCAAAAAGAACTCGGAATGAGTCCAGTCCTTAATCTGCACCCGACAAACAAGTTCATCATAATATAACACTTCAGGATGACAACACTTTAAGAAGTCATATCATTACTCAACAAAGGAGACTACATGGCTACTCCGGCTATGCAGACGAGGCATTCATGTCCTCCACGCCTCCGTCTTTTGTCTTCTTCTGAGTATCACGTGACCTCTTTTTCTGTACTCTCCTCTTCAGCAATTCTAATGTATTGGCCCCCTAGTCCTCTGGGGTGATTCTACGATGATTTTGACAATTTATTATCTTTGTTATTTTCCTACTCATGTTCATCATTTGTTGTTGGTGATTTTAACATTCATAACTTTCAGGTGGATTCTGCTCGGTGTCCCTTTTAATTTTCTACTTCATATAATATTTCCCTGGTACCATCCCCACTGATTCATATTAAGTGAGGTACTCTCGATTTTATTTTTTACATCGTCTGATAACTCTAATCTAGCTTCTATACAGACTTGCATGATTTCCTCAACTGATCACTTTTTGTTTTCTTTACATGCACTGATTTTGCTTTATGCTCTTCGACCTCATCTAGTTTTCTTCAGCGTGATTTTCAAAATCTCAATACCTCTATCTTCATTGATTGCATTTCTTTGAAACTGTCACCTATTACCTATGCTTATTCACCCAGTACCAACTCTATTATCAAAGACTTTAACTATGCCGCTGTCTCATCTCTTTACTGTGTCCTCTTTCAGGCTTTACCCCAAAGGAAACACCACCACAATCTTGGCTGTCCAACTCTCTAAAAACAATTGAGGTCTCTTCTTCGTAGGCTGAATGGAAATGGCTGAAACATTCAAATCAAGCCAATTTCCAAGTTTACTCTTCTTGCCATCAATCCTTTTCTTCTTCTTTGACCCAGGCCGAGGCAAATTAATTTCAATCCTTCATTCAGTCACAGTATTTTCCTCCTAGATTCTTATTTTTTATTCTTTATAAACTCCTAGCCCTCCTCCATCTAATCCCTCGGTACATTGTACTCATGATTCTGACTTTACAAATTGTTTCTTATCCAAAGTACATGACATTAAACCTTGTTCTGATAATTGTGTGCTTTCTTCTCCACATGTCACCTCTGTGGCTGTAAATTCTGTCACTTCCCATTATTGCTCTTTCTCATCCTACAATTGCTCCATGTGATCCATTTACAGCTTCCTTATTTAGGTTGTTCGTCCTTCCTTTGGTCCTTGTTCACCACTTTATTCACTCTGAATTTCGCAAAGGTAATTCCACAGAAATTGCTTGTCTCTTGGTTTCCAATTCTACCCTACATGCTTGCCAATTCAATGATTTCTATTCCTGTTTAGTTGCGCGTTTAGGCACAATTACCATCATAGTTTCAATGCGCTTGCAGAAAGGCCCAAAAGGAAAAAAAGACAACAGAAATTGGATCCTGAAGCAGACCGCATCAACATAGCAAGTAAACAGTGAGGTGGCAAAGTGTCATGACCACTGTGAGGGGGAACAAGTTGTGCCACAAGCAGGCTCCCACCAGAACCCTGAGGGCCTTAAAACCACTGCAAAAGAGCTCCTGCAGCCAGTCCTAGCACCTTTGGCACCAGGCTCATATGTAGGAAGGAAGGGCTGTTCAAACTAGGTCCCATTTATGTACATGGGCCTTTAAATCCAACATGGAAGCACACACACAGTCTAGTTCTAAGAACCAAGCCATCCGGTCTAGTGTTTTGGGTGTGGCAGGCTGTAACTGCCTTCCCGGTACTACTTTACCTGGGCTATATAAACCACACCCTGACTGCAGAACATGCTTCGTGTTACTCTGCAACAAGCAGCGTGACGCTCACCGTGTCCAGCTCCTGGTCTGGTCTTCAGCATCTTCCTGTAATCCTGCAAGAACAAGAACAAGATTATTCTGTTTTACCTGAGAAAACACCATCCAGCACTCATCATCTCAACTGGGCTGCAATCTGTGCAAACTGAGAGAAGAAGAAACATCACTCACCTGAGAGTACTATCTTGAGGACTTCTGGCGAACTGCTACCACAGCTGCTGTTCGAACATTGCGACCTGCAATAACGAGAAAGGGAAAACAATATTAGAACGTGCGCTTCCAAAACATTGAATTCCATCAGTCTTACCTGAATTCCATTGCGCTATGCCACGCTTCCATCCGGAGCACCACAGCAACATCTGCAAAGGAAAAGAGACATATTCAGGTTCGCTTTCAATATTAAATAACCGCACAGTGCCTTAAAGGATTCCGGTGGCCTGTTTTTCATCGCGCTCTCATCCACTCACAGCACCACAGCAGCCTGTGAGGAGAAGAAGAAGAAAACACAGGTTAGCTTTAAAAGACAAAAAAGGCGCTGCGCTACGCGCTTTCTCTTACCTAGAAAATGTGCCTCTCCATCCGGCACGCCAGCATCAAGACCGTCGCACCTGAAAAGAAGGAGATAAAGACATTAATAAATTTCCACCATAAACAGAACAAAAACTTACAATTAACAAACCTACCTGCCTACCAGCAGATTCGGGGTCACAGCAGGCCTGGGCCCAAGGAAGGCGTACTGCACTAGTGAAGCAACTCGGGCAGCTCGCCAACAAACATCAAGCGCCCCTGCACAAGGAACGCAGGACGATAGCGCACCCTACAAATAACTAAGGTCAGAAAAGAACCCAGTGGGAAGGGAATTGGTCAGAGGGAGGTGGAAGATTCACCCATTAAAGAGAGTTATCACAAATCCTCACTTCTGTAATTGCAGATTCATTATTCAGAACTGGGCAACTACGCATCCAGGGTGTCAGATCTCAGAGCTTTCCAGACGCCCCTGGGGATATCAGGTGAGCATGACACAAAGTTCCCTGTTACCCTCAAACAGATGACTTTTCAATCTCTTTCTGAACTGTTGGAAAGCTGAGATTTGTTTTGATGCCCCTGGGCAGGTTGTTCCTTAATTTACTCCTGCCACCGTGTCAGATCTTCCAAACGCCTTTGTTTTCTGGAACTTGGGAGCTTGGATTGACGGGCTAAGTGCTGATCTAAGCGGTCTGTCCGAATTGTACCAGGCAAACCGTTTTTCAGATATGTTGGGACCGAGCCATACAGGGTTTTGTGGGTCAATGTTGGAATCTTAAAATGTATCCTGACCTGAATAGGGAGCCAGTTCAGTGTTGGCTGCAGAGGGGTTACATGATCCTGATGGCCACTGTGTAGACAACACAGACAGCCCTATTTTGTAGCCTTTGAAGGCTGTTTATATGATGCTTGTTTATACCCAGGTAGAGGCTGTTGCAGGAGTCCAACTTGGAGGCTATAATTGCCCTAGCTATGGATGCAGACAGTGGATGAAGTGGTGTCAGAATCCTCAGTTGAATGTTGGTAGAGCTCAACAAGCCACTAATTTGAGGATTGAGAGATTTGTCAAGAAAGACACCCAAAGACTTTACTTTAGTCGTCACTGCTGCCTAAAAGTGAGACAAGTCTATACATTTAGGAAGTTCTTTCAGCCACACATGAGAGGCCGGGATAAGCAGAATCTCATTTTTGGAATGATTCAGTCCTAACCAGTTTGCAGACATCCACTCAGAGATGTCTTGGAAGATGGACTGTAGATGGACTAAATTCTCCTCGTAAAGACTGTCAATTAGCAAATTATCTTTGCGTTACCAGCATTATTTTGAAAACACACTATGGTTCCTAAGCGGGGAAGGTAGGGGCTTCAGATGGCTATTAAACAACAAAGGGTTGAGGCATGAACCCTGCGAGACCCCACAGATTCTAATGTTTCCACATCCAATACAAAGTCATTAACCTGATTCTTAACCATCTTATTATCAAGGAAGGAGCCAAACCAACTAGAGGCTACATCCGAGATGAAGGGCAGGTACTTAACAAGATATTGTTATCTATAGTACCGAATGCCGCAGAGAGGTCCAATAACACCAGCATGCCTACCTGACCCTTATCTGCTATCTTCAGTAATGTATCCTTAAAGTCTAAAAGCACCATTTCAGTACTCTGATATGGTTGAATCCCAGACGATCAACTAAAGAGGCCTGGTTTTCTAGGTGTGACTGCAGTTGTAATTTAGTAGCTGTGTCCAAGATTTAAGCAAAAACGAACATTAGATATAGGTCTATAGTTGTCCAAATTCTCTGGATCCGAAGAGGTCTTCTTCAAGAGTGGGGACACTGAGACCGCTTTCAGATTATACAGGATGTAGGCTATTCTAAAAGATGTTTTTCTCCAACATTGGATCTTTCATGGATTCACATGCTCTTGAATATTCCCCGTCATCGGGCTGGGAATCCTCGGTAACATTGAAGTAGTTTACCTTTAAACTTTTAGACTGCTTGTCACTTTAGTGCTCTATTAGTCATTTTTGGGTCATACTGACCACAGCCAATTAGACATGTCACCTTATCTCCTCCTGTGCTGGCCACCGTCAGAATTTTTTACTGCACGTTAAGTGTTGGGAGTCCTAAGATTTTTCTGTGCTAGAAATCCAACATCTTTTGTCTATTTTTGCAAGTTTCAATCTTTGGGTTTGGTTATGCTTCACCCATGGCCTACGGCGGAAGGTTTCGGGCCATCCCATTGCCTCTAGAGATTCCATCATCCATCTGAGGCCTTCAGAAGTCTGTGGAGATAACAGACATGAGAAGGAAATGCCTGTTCGACATGTAACCTCAAGAACGTTTACATCCAGGAGCTTCACAAACAGTGTCTTTACCTGGACCATGACTTGGCCAACTATACCATCTGGTTGTTTTTTTCATCCAAAACCTGCATGACCCTGCCGACGGAGGTTAGTGATGTGGTTAGAGGATGGTGCTGGGGCCTCTGACTCAGTCCGTAGTTATGCCTCTGCCAGGCACAGCAGACCCTTACAGTGCACTCCATCTTCAAATAGGTTGAGGTACCATGAAGAATCTTCCTGGGGGAAGAAATCTAAAAAGGTACATGGACCACACGCTTCAGTTGCACCCTCGTGACAATATCGTTGACGTCCTCGTCTACGGTCACCTTGTTAACCACCTTGGTGCCTAACACACTGTCATCCACAGTTCCGTCGTACAAACACTCATCGGAGAAACAACACTCGTCAACGATTACAATTCCTTAGTCCACGCCATCATCGTTGATGACCCATAGGCTAAGTAGACCCTTGTCCACGCTCCTATCCACCACCTTGTCGACGAACAAAAACACCTTGTCAACAACCATGGCAACTCCTTCTGGCATGTCCACCACATAGCCTTTGACGCAGAGGATGATTTGGTCGTTGACGAAGTGTGTTACCACAGCAAAATGTCAGCAAGCACATTTGCATCATCAACACCCTATTCAAAGGCCATTGTTCTCCACTTTCCTGAAGGGAATCACTGTGGACAGGGATGTTCTGTTGGCATTGGCCTACCTTCCCAGACCAACTGGTGGTCAACCAATGTTTTCTCTAGCTCCATATGTACCACCTGCTGTACCCCTCCATTAATTGCTCCCCCAGAGCAATTATTACAGCAGCGTGCTGATTCAGACATGGAGATGGGCATAGAAGTTCAGTCCTCCGAGGAGAGTAGAGAGATACCTGAGCCCCCTGTGGTGAACATGCCTCTGCCAGCCCCACCAAAACAAGGCCTTCCCGTACCAAAAGGCGCTCATCAACCACCTTCGGGTACCCTGTTCCGAGGAGTAGCCCCACCATTCCGAGACAGGTTCCTGAACCATCTGGCTCCAGGGATGTGCAAATAGATGTACTCTCCACACTACAGACATTAGTTTCAGAGCTCCAACAATGGTTTCCTGCAACACCATTACCTTCTCCAGCACCACCTGATATGTTCCCAGCAAGGGAAGGTTTAATTCCACTGCCACCAGGGACGTCATTTCACCAAAATGCCAGGGGTCGCGGAAGTGACATCACAATGCCACTCCCCCAAGAGTGACACCACAGGAAGTGATGTCACGTGACCACACCCCGTGTGACATCACATGAAGTGGCATCACATATCATTGTTTCTAAGTACACTACGAACAATATGGTCAAAATAACCCTGTAAATTGATGTACATTTTATACAAGAATGGATCACCATATGTATCGTTAATATCAGTGCGCATTGGCCCATATTACCAAATCACTGTGAATGCAAGCAGACGTCCAAGGCCAAACGATAATGATGTTTTGATATGTAACACTTAAGCTTAAACACTTCATTTAGAACAACTATACAAATCAAAACTACAATCCCTGTTATTATGACCATGGAGTTAAAGTGCCTCCAACAGGGCTATGCTTCTAGCCCGGCGGTCACAATGTTCCATGCTAGTTAGATAGCTAACAGAGTTGCTGCACCTGCTGCAGAAGTCTGTTGCATTGTCAAGCACAGAACCTAACATCTGCACAGAAGAATTGTGCTTCCGTTGTCAATGTAAGACCTGGTTAAGACATTTTTATTGCACCAGTAGCGCAACTACAACTCAAATGAAGTCATTAACCCTCAGAAGACTTCAAGAACAATGTTTGATGGTACGGCTTGATAAAAGCGAGCTCAAAGAGTTTCCATGAGAAGGTGTCTTGGGTGAGGAGGGGCAGTAACTGGGTTGGAATGGTTCCAGAGATTAGCACGGCTATAGGCAATGAATGGGTGGGCAAATAGCCAAACACCTACACGCATTGTGTCCCTCCATTTCTCCTAATCTGTACTCTAAAGCAATCATTTCGGTTTATAGGTGCCGCTTAGTGCTACGGAAAGGCCCAAATTAAAAATGCCAAAAGACGCTGCGCAAAAGCGCTCGAGCTGTAAGCGGTGATGACTAGAGAAAATCCGAGGCCGAAGGAGAACAGTGGCAAATTCGACCAAAGAGGGAGAAGGGTGGTGTAGTGCAAGAATCTCTGAGAGAGAGGGGGCTGCTGCCAAATGGCAAACCCAAAGGGGAACAGATGTAGGATCGCTAAAGTGGTTACAGGGTCAGAGAACCCAAGGATGGGGACAATGATGGAGGGAGAAGACCAAATGTACGCTGAAATGTCTGCAGAAGCAGTAAAACACTGATTGCTCTAAACACTGCAGTGCCTTTTTGCGAGAACACAACAGCAAAAATAAATCGCTTTGAAAGGGAGAACTTGTGCTCAACCCTGCAACTCTTAGTGAAACTTATCATGTAAGAGCCAAAGCTTAATATTAAACGCCCCCTCCTTGAGACAAAGCCGAAGGAGCTTTAAACAGGATCAGCGCATGGCACCAAGACAGAAAGCTACTGTTGCAGTGAGGAACCGCTGGCGAGAGTGTAGTGCTAACCCCCTGCCCCTGCATTTGGACAAATTAAGTGATCCGGAGGAAATCCTGGGTGCCATGGTTTCATTGCATGCCAAACTTGGGAACGCTTAGAAAGAGAAACGGAATCCCCTGTGTAGTAAATGACACATTTTCTCTGCACATGATATACACCACATTGTTATTGGATGCTAAGAAGGACAATTTTATGATTTTCCTCCAGAAGTGCACACATACCATGGGACGGGACATTTCGTGACTGCAATAACATTTTGTTTCTGTTGAAATATCGTTTCACACGTGTTTTCGTGACTCAGCTGCACCCATTTCTCTTACTAAGGAAGCCTGCCTTTCGTCGGTCGTTATATATCTCCGCACTGACAAAAGAAGCGCCCAGAAGAAATGTTTTGTTTTCCAGAAGATAACACACACACAGCCCCTATGCGTTGCAGTTGCAAAAAGCATTTTCCCATCAACGGGATGTTTAACCATAAATGATAATGGGAGTGTTTGCCGAGTGTTTGGCAGCAAAGAAGGAGAAGGAGAAGCTCTGTTGGAGTCTGTTCTTTGTTTCTATAACTGGAACCCTTAAGAACCACCCACAGACGCGGAGCGTAGCGGAGTGTTTGCCGAGTGTTCGCCGATGTGCGAGCAAATGGACCTTGAGACATCAGGAGACATGCACTCAAGAACACGTAGTAAGGTACGTGCATTAGATGTCTTGGCAGAAAAACAGTCTTTTAACGCATCATTAGCCACTACTCTTATCCTATCTAGTACAAAGACTGGTTTAAAAGGCATTGGGAAACAATGCAAAAAACTGCCACCTAATTCAAGCCTCAATAAAGTTTGTAATACCATCACAAATGAAAACACCTCCCCAATCCCGCTAAACAATTGCTCCCCACCTTCTCCGGATGCTTGTGCAGCGCCTGGAGGGTCGCCGGCATGTTTTGAAGAGGCGTGTAACTGTCGCCGTGACTCCGGCGCCCTCTGTGATGAGGTGTTCGCCGAGGCTGTGGTCGGTGAGCGGCGCGGCCAGCGAGAGAAGCGGGCCGGAGGGGTTGTAGTCAGGGGCGTAGAAGAGCCGCCTGCGATCGCCGAGTCAATGGCGAGTGTTGGCGTGGGCGTCGTCAATGTGGCTCACCGCGGGAGAGAGGAGACGAGCTGTGAGCCGTGCATGGAGCCCTTGTGCTCTGCCGTGGCCTCCCGGCCTGCTAAAGCGGATAGCCCTAAAGAGGCAAACGCTGAGCCCCGTAGTTGCGAGGGGCCGTGCGGCTCGTTACCAGGCATGGGCGGAGTCATTCAGGAGCTCGAACTGGCTTCGTGTGCTGCGGACGCAGAGAGAGGAATTAACTCTCTCGTGTCCGGAGACGAGGAAATCCAAAATGAAAGGCTCCCAGCTACAGAAAAGCACAGGCAAACAGGCCTAGCTGAAACAAATAACTTGACCTCTCAAATGTCTCCGGAGATAGATCAAGCAGCCTCTCACCCCACCCCATCACCAAATGTTCTAAACGAAAATAAAGTGCCTGAATCTTCAAACGAAAACACACATCCCAAAGTTCCAAAAAAAAGTATGTGCATAAAAAAGTTGGTCACTGGTGCAGATGGTGGCAAAGATAAAGGACTGGAAGCTTACGGCATGCAAAACCTGAAGAAGCAGACAAAAAAAAGGTGCTATTCTACATCAGAGATTGGCACTCTTAGATGGCACTTTAATGGAAAAATTGCACCCTTGGAAAAAAGCAAAATTGCAAATAGTGACAAAATCGAAATGACTAAAAAGAGCCACGAAGATGCCAGTCCAAGAACCCGAGCCAAAAGAAAGCCATACACCTCTCATAGGAAACGTGACCACTGAAATAACAGACGATGACCTATTAAACAACATAGTAGAGATCATAGACACACAGATGATAAACCCAACCATAGAAAAATGGAATGCTATGAATACTAATGCACAGAAAAGTGCAGTGGAAACAAACCAGAAAGAATCTACTTCAAAACGAAGCACAGAGAATGAAGTAAATGATTCTTGGGCACCTAAGCGCCCTCGAATCTATTCACCAGAGAAAATCTCTCTGCACAATACACCGGAGGATCCTGCATATTCTGTTAATAAAGAACCTTCGACTAGTGACACTGCAACTAAAATAATGCTCGAACTAGAAAATCACAGACAAAGGACTTTTGAAGAGAGAGAGATAAACAAAAATCGTGATCTGGAAATAAAAGCATTACAAGATCAAATTAAAAACTTCTTACCATACACAAAAAAGGTCCAATAGAAACCATGACATCAGAGGACACTTCTTCATCCTCTTCAGAGTCCAGTCTAAATGAGAGCGATAGAAAGAAAAGATCAAATTTACAAAGACGTACAAACAGTACTATCCATGGATCAACAGATGAAGTGAGGTGGTTAAAAGAGACACAGGAAGCAATCATAGCATCTGTATCAATAACATTGGCCCCTTTCCTAAAACTTTATGAAGCTTTAAATGAAAACCAACAAGACCAATCAACAATGATTGCTTTAATGAATAGCAAAATGATTTACGTGGAATCAGTCATGGAGCAAATTAAAGAAAAGCGAAGTCGAGAGAAAGAAATGGACGGAGTGGTCCTAAAAACCTTGATTGATTTACTAAAAGAAGCCAAAACCGACAAACATCATTTCTTAGAAGGAATTCGAGAAATTGTTACAACTTTAGCCCCTCAATCAAAAAAGACTGAACCAAAACTGAGCCCCATGCGGCCTCGCACATGCGAGGAACAGAGCGAGGCCCAATGTGCTCCACATATGACGGGACTTGAATTAATACATCCAGGAGCCTCTGACATCGTGCATCTGAATGCAAGAATAATCCTTACTCCAACACAAACTGAAAATGAAATTGGCCAAAATACCACATCCGAGACTGCTGAAAAATCGACTGAAAATGGAGAGAAAGCAAAAACAAGTGCTTTCCCAATATTCGATCCAATTGCAAATAAGAAGTCAGAAGTAGTAAACACAAATAACACACAAAAGAAAAGCCAAAAAAGTTTAAGTAAAACAAAAAACGTGACCAGCAAAGAAAAGAAGAAGCAATGTGGATCAAGGAGTTTTTTACGAAATGTAAAAGACATAGTGGAAAAAGAGCGTTTAGCGCCGCCTCTTGCAGCAAACTCATAGAGTCACCTACCCAGCTGATCCCTGAAAAGATCCCAACAGTCCCTGCGTAATCAGAAGAAGATAGTTCACAAGACGGAAGTATACAAGAACTCCTAAACTGCTCGGTATACGATGATGAAAATGTCCAAGAGTGATCATGGATTTCAATGCATACGAAGCCAAAGAAGTAAGCATTGATCCCAAGGCACTTGATGAAGAAGATTTTCTAACCCTAAGTGATAAACTAAAAAAATGCACAGCTAAATACTTCGAATCAAAAGAACCGAAGGGATATTCTTCACAAAAAGAACTGCAATTCACCTTCCCGAAAAATGCACAACAAAATGATATAAGAAAGGAGCCATGGCCCCTGAATGGAAAACAAGGAAATTTCAGAAACACTGGCTGAATTCCAAATGGATGAAGCAAAAACCAAAACCACCAAAAAACACGGTTGTAATAATTGAAAAAACGGTAAAAAATTCGGATGGGCTGACATTAAACCGATCAGCAATTATGAGACTTCTTCAATACATCCCTCAATTAAAAACAATAAAATCAGAAGAACTATTGTCAGTAAGCTTTCCGGACGAAGCGCGTGTTGACTTGGTAGAAATTGTGACGAACTCAGCGATACTTGCTTCGATTATGCTAGAGGCCTACGAGAATTTCAGAGCACTGGGATTTACGATCTCTAAACTATGTTCAAACTACATATGAAGAGCCTGGAACCAGTGAAAAAAAAAAAAGAAAACCGTACACTTTGAGAGAACATTCTCTGGAGATGAAGGCTCGCACCTTATCAATTTGAGCATCGAAAATAGAAAGGCAAATCAAAGAGAGAATTATCAACATGACCAGAGTAACATGAGTGAAAATAAAAACAAATCAGGATTGACTATAGAACCACCATATAGTACAGTGATGGAAAATGGAAATAAAGAACAAATACAAATGCGTGAAAAAGAGCATTTAAATAAAATAAAAATAACAATAAGAAGAAATGAAAAAACAAGCGAATTAATGAATATGCAACAAACGACAAAAGAAGATCCGAAATATTGGAATTGGTTAGCAGGCTCTCTCGTCACCAAACCAAAACTATAGCCACTCAAACAAACTCACACTAACCAATGGAAAATAGGAAGCTGGAACACCAGAGGTTTCCGACATCTTTTTAATGTTTTCAATCCTCTTCTAAACGAGCTAGATATTATATGCATACAGGAATCCTGGCTAAAAATAGCCCCTTTTAAGGAAGGATTCACTGTGTTATGCAATCCTGCTTAAGGAAGCTCGATTGGAAGACCATCTGCAGGTCTCTTAACCCTAATTAAAAATGGGTCAGGAATACAGGTGATTGAATCTAAAAATGTTAATTCGCATACACAAGCAACAGTCATACAATTTCAGCTAGAAGTCCCAAAAGCCAACCAAAAAATGTTAATACTAAACGTCTATTGGAACCCCTCAAAAAATGAAGATGAACACTTCATAGACCAAATAATGGAATGCTTAGATGGAAAAACAGAAGCACACAAAGACCTAAATATTATCATCTGTGGCGATCTGAATGCGAATTGCTTCGAAGAAAACAAAGCTCCCCAAACTGACACAAACAAAAACGACCATAAACGTAAACGTGGGAAAATATGGAATGAAGAAATGGAAGCAAGAAGATTGCACAGACTTAATGGTAATATGAAGGGCGATATCCCACCTGCAAAGACTTGGTCAAATGGCTATGCGAGTAATATACTTGACTATATGTTTGTGTGCGAACGATTACTAGCAAAGGCACAAAGCTTTAGGATATCACCTTCGAACTACAGTGATCATGAACCAATCATTGTTGAATTCTTACACTGGGAAACTCGAACAAATCAAATATGGGATACGAAAATAGAGTTAGAACATGGCCTAAATCGCCTAAGGCTGAAAAAAAGCGACTTTGATGTTGTACTAAAGAACCTAGAAAAGTGGCAATCTGAAGAAAAAATGTCCGTAGAATATGAGACATCATTACAGATATTTAAACAAAGCCTTGGAAAAAATATAAAACCAAGAGTCAGAAAGTTACATGTATATGACCCAGAAGTAGTGATACAAAAGAAACTTCTAAGGAAAGACATATGTGCATTAAAAAATGAAAAGAACAAAGACCTGAAAGAACTGATCCAAAAAAGAAAACAAAAATACAAAAACTGGCAGAAAGCCCACAAATCACAACTGCTCCAACAAGATGCTGAAGCCATGCAGAAAGCAATATCTAAGGCAAATAGTAGATCATTATGGGACCTGCTAAATGAGAAACAATCAATGGAAGCGCTCACGAATCCAATACCAGAAAATGTTTGGTCAGAACATTTCACAAAACTATTCAACGAGACAGAAACTCCGGATAAGGACAATATTAAAGAAGAACCACCATGTCCTTGGGAAATTGAATTCGATAAAGAAGAGATAAAGTCCTTAATTTTGAGAGCAAGCTCTTCAAGAGCCCCAGGTCCAGATGGCTTGTCAAATGCAGTGCTAAAAGAAGATCCAGAAAAATGGGCAATTTTCTGCGAAAGACTCTTTAAGAGAATTGTGAAGCAAGGCCAAATACCAAGATCATGGAAGTTGGCTATCATCGTCCCTATTTTTAAAAAAGGTAATAGAATGGATCCTAAAAATTACAGACCAATCGCCCTGTTAGATTGTGTTGGGAAAATGTTTGCCACTATTTTGCTAAAACAACTAAAGACCTGGATAAAGGCCTCGAATACCTATGACAAAAGACAATCAGGCTTTGTCGAAAATGTGGGGTGCAATTTAAATCTCCTGATCCTAGGTCTGATGAAAAGAAGGGCCTACACAAATAAACAAAAACTGTATATAGCCAGTATAGATCTTCGACAAGCCTTCGATAGTGTGAACAGAAGTCGGCTCTGGGAAAAACTGGCCTCCAAAGGGTGCCCCTCTGATCTCTTGAAAGCGATCAAAGAAGTGTACGCCGAAACTTCAATAAGAATTAAATTAGATCAAGGTGGAAACTTATCTGATGATATAAAAACAGCAAAAGGCCTTAAACAAGGATGCCCGCTAGCAGCCACTTTATTCTGCTTCTATATCGAAGATCTGCAACAATGCTTTGAAAACATCAGGACTTCTCCACCGATATAAAACTGTAAATCAGTCAACCATCTGCTCTATGCTGACGACCTGATAATCTTAGACCATACACAAATTGGTCTGCAACGTACATTAAATCAGGTTGAAAAATACATAGAAAATAATGACCTAGAAATAAATGCAGATAAAACCGAAATACTAATAATCGGTGATAAAAGATGGAAAAAGACCAAAAATGAAGAATGGAAAGTGAACGAAATCTGGATAAAACCATGTGATGAAATGAGATACTTGGGTTTACAAATAAGCGGAATAAAAAATGAAGAGCCCTGGAAAAAGATGCTGAAGACAAAAATTAAACAACTAACAGCCCAAGCAATCATCATCAACAAAAGATATGGAAAATTCTCTCTCTGTCCAGTGATAACATTCTATAAGCTCAAAGTAATTCCTACACTAATATATGGAGCAGAAACTGGTACAAATATCCCAGAGAAATTCTGGACCACTCTAGAAGGTCTTTTTTGGAAAACCGTCCTCCCGATACCAAAAGCGATCCCAATCTCGGTAATTCGCCATGAACTAGGCCTAATATCAATATATATACACATCCGGTACAATCAATTGATGCTGTATAGAAAAACAATGATTAATTTGACACCTCCACAATTTGAAATACTGGGCAAATCCAACAACTATGAAGAAAAAGTAGTAGAAGTTTGGAAAAATGGAAACGAACAAACCCTGACAGAATTTGGCATTAAAACTCAAACACTAGCGGAGAAACCAACAGCTGTAAAAAGAGCGCTTTGGGCTGAGGACTGGTCGAATACTGAAATGAATCGAGCTTTGTCAAAAACACATACCCTTCTGAAATCCAATTGTGGTGTGATGTCTATCTTACCAGACTATTTGAAAAAGTTCCCAAATTCGAAACAAAGAGATCTGTTATTACGTTTCAGACTGAATATTCTACAAAACAAGACAACAAAAGCAAGATATACGAAAGAGGAAATATGTACAAAATGCAGACTGTGCAAAAGAAGCGAAGAATCTCTAATTCATTTAGTGTTATTTTGCACAGAATTAAGAGATCTGCGAAACTTGTTTTTAGCAAGCAACATCTCTGACTTATGCGATCTAGATGCAGAGAAATGGTGGAGTCTAATCTACAGTTGCCAATCCCCAAAAATAAACTTTGCAACGGTCAAATTCTTAGAAAATACCCTAAAAAGGCTAGACCATATCGATGAGGGAAACACATCGTAAACAATGAATTTGAACGACTGAAAGGATGTGTTGAGTTAATGTTAGATATTCACTTGTTACTCCAAATCATTGATCTAATAATTTTATCTTAATTAATATTGTTGGCAATCGAAATCTATTTTAAGTACTCCACTCGAATCCGAATGGGGGTTTTAAACTAGTTTAGCTTCTCTGGTTTTTCTAGTTATTCTTGAGTTAATTTTTAGTTATTTTTTTGCTACCTCTTACCTTTTACTTATTCCTTGGACCGTTGCTTTGTCGAGTTTGATGTGATTTCATTATGACAGATCTCTTCATGAAACGCAATGTTTTACTGATGTGAAAGGTTTGAAATAAACCAAATACACTTAAATAAAAAAAAAAAAAAATAATTCAGAGTGCCGAGAAGTGAGAACGCTCCCCCCCGCCCATTGTCCTACTTCTGTGATTTGACAATAAAACATCTTATACTTTCAAATAATTACCACATAGCATTTAGCAGAATTACAATGAGCTGTGTTTTTTTTAAGTATTGGAAACATTTCCTTCACTCCTACCGAAAAGGTTAGTAGAATAAAGTACCTGCTCCAGCGCGACAGGACCTGCTAAGAACGTAATCCGAGAGCCTGGCCTCTTTCTGCCAGCAAATTCAAGGCCCAGGCCGCCGGCTCGCTGCTTCAACTATCTCTTTCAATGCAGGCATCTCACACGAGTTGGCCCAGCCGTGACCCAACCCTCCACCCCCACTTGTTCTTAATGAGAGAGTGCACGTGACCCGAGCGGGGGCAGGACTGACTCCTGGGCTTGCATTGCAGGCAACCGCTGTTGTGTTCTGGCCGGCGCCGAGCTGGCGGATGTCAAGGCCTAATGGGCACGCACTGCCTCATGCTTTTCTTGATGCTAATGCGTTCATCAAAGAAAAGTGAACACTTAGCAAGTAAGTGTTCACACTTTCTTTGATGAATGTGTCTGATGTCACTGTGTGCATATGAATGCATCCATCCATCTCGGTCCGATGGCGGCAGGCAACGTAATGTTACTTTACTTGTTTTAAGTCCAAAACCTTGATGTGTTGTCAAACCTCGTCCAGGCCCACTGCGGCTCTCTGCTTCCTCTGGCCAGGGCTGGGGTCGTTGGCGTCAGGAGCTTGCTCGTTTTTTTAATAGTGTGTAGCAAACTATTTATAAAAAAAATGCAAGCTCCAGCCTCCAGGCCAGGCCAGAGGTCGCAGAATTATACCAGCGGTCGCTGGGGAAACGGCAGAGGTCGCTCTTGTGACCTCTGGCGACCCCCAAATGACGTCCCTGACTGCCACCCTCTGTTGGTCCTGCGGTGGTGCTACTGTTACGCCTGTCGCTCTCACAGATACCGACTCTGACTATTAACCATCAAATGGTTCTCCAGGCACATACTCTACAGATGAGTTTCAAGATCTATTGCCAGGTGATGGTGAGCCAGCAGACCTGGCACCAAGAGATTCACCCCCAGATGAAATTGCCTCCTTTCATGCCCTCCTGTCACAAACAGAAAAGCTTTTTGATCTTGTTCATGAACAGCAGAAAAAAGAGGGTGGGAAGCTGCAAGAAAATCAATGGTGGCCATTCCAGTACTGGATGATATTTGGGAAGACTAGCTCCTGGTAATGAGAAACCATTTTTCAGCACCCCCGCAGAAGGACCGTTTTGATAATAAATGGTGCCAGGGTCTGCACCCATATGCTTGTGCACACAACTTTGTCCCTGCAGCTGCCTGCAAGCATTCTCCCAATCCTTCCTCTCCATGTATGGTACCTCCAGACAAGGAAGAAAAACAGCTGGACTCCTTTGGAAAGCGGGTCATATTTACAGTCACTACAGCCATCAAGGTGCTTAAATTGCTTGCTATTCTCTACCGCTACGATCGTGAGCTGTGGTTCAAGCTTGGGCCAATACTAGACTTGCTCCGAGATGACAAATGGGATGAAGCGCTTCTGCTGTTGCATAAGGGTGAGGCAGCATCAGACTACTCCATTTCTATTGCTGTACCCTCTACACCGGTGTGGCCCCCTTCACCCGTGCCGAATCGGGAGCTCGCCAACGCCCATAGTGGAAGAAAAGGGGAGTGAAAGTGGGATAGGGCTCATCCATCAGGCGGAGAGACAACAGAGGTGAGGAGAGGGGGCGGGGGGAGCACATCCTCCCAGTGCAAGGCCAGGCTATAATCCCACGGCCCCCATGATGAACACAGGGGGTCGGACACAAACTGCAGACTGCCTCCGGAGTCGGAAAAAGGAAGTGAGTGCCCCGATACGCTCCGTGCCTTAGTGGAGCTTGGCTGCAGGGAAGACAACACACACTGAGCCTGCTAGGCGATGCTTGGAATTGGGGGCTCACTCCCACCCCTGACACTCAGTGTGTAGCGGTATCTGCCTAGCGGGGACACTGACCACCCCATGAGTGATCCACAGGCAGAAAGACCATGCAGCAATAACAAAAGACAGTGGGAAAGGAGCCCAGCAATCTCAGGCCCACCGGATTGGACTGGGGGCTGCACAATACGCTGAAACAGGCCCTGGCCAGCCTGGGGAACACGCAGGTGGAGGGTCCCAGCCCTGCATCAATGAAAGACTGGCCCACATTGAGGGGGGAACCAGTAGGGTCTGACAAGTGGACCTATCGAGGGGGAGTGAGGACGAAGCCTTAGTGCCACCCACACCTCGATGGGAACGCCTCCTCAGTTTGCCCGGTGGGGCAGGGAATCAGGAGAGAGTACCCTGAGTGGAGGTGGAGGTGCAGGCGCCAACCCTCCCAGGCGGGGAAACACCCATGACCACATTGATAGCCCTCTGCCCACTAGCTAGGATGACCCAGCTACTTGAGGCCACATGCTCTGACATTGGGAGGAGCACCACGAGGCCAGTGGTGCTGCATTGCAAGATATCCGGTAGGAGAGGGTACCCCATGACCTGGAAGAAGGCCTTGGAGACATTTCAATGCCAAGCTGAAAACATAGTGATGGAATCTGGCAGTGCCCACGCAGCCCCCCGTGGAGCTGGGCGCTATAAAGGCAGATATCCAGACTATCCTCGAAGAAATCAGAAGGGATGCGATCAGACATGGGGGCACGACTGGAGGATCTCACGGAGAAAGTGACCATGTTGGAAGACAGGATGGACGGAGTTGAGGCTAACCAGGTGTCCACCGGACTCCTAGAAACGCAGATGGAGGTTCGCTTTATGGAAATGCAACGTCGAGAAGAGGAGCTGCGTCTCAAAGTGGACGACATGGAGAACCGTGAGAGGAGAAACAACCTCTGCTTCTTCGGCCTGGTGGAGACGGAGGGCACAACCCTTTGGCTTAGAGTGTAAGATGCAGGACATATTAACAATAGCCCCTGGGGCAGAGGCCGGAGAAGAGATCACGATAGATAGAATCCATCGAGCAGGGGGAGGAGCAAGAGGCCCGCGCACAGTCCTGGCACATCTGCATTACTACAGGGACAAAGCGAGGATCCTGGAGAAAGCACTGAGCCTGAGGGACATCCAATACGAAGACTCAAGAGTGGCCATCTTTCAGGATCTCTCAGCCTATATGCAGTTGAGAAGGAAGAAATGTGGGGCCCTCACGAGATGGTTGCAGGAGAAGGGGGTCAGATACCGCTGGGGACATCCATTCACAGTGATCTTTGAATAGGAGGGGGAGAGACATTATCTTGTGGCCGAGGAAGACATCCAGAGGATCACTGAGGACCTGGTTGGTAGTCGGGAGGACCTCTCCATGGAGCAGGGCGCAGAGGGGCGAGATCCCACCCGGAATCCCAGAGGCCTTGAATTGTCCCGGGGAAAAAGCAGGGCGAAAGGATCCTGTACATTTCAGAAGCTCATGGCGCGATGTTCCGAATGTTAATGGTGTGTGGCGGGCAGGGGAGATGCAAGGAGTTATAGGAGAGGCTAGGCGGCCTCGACTCACAGCTAATGTGGGCCATTAGGTACTCCGGTCTAACCCAAAAGTAGATGGCAGTGACAGACCTGTCAATTAGGGCCCCTGGGGCGGGGGGCGAGTCTGTGATGGTTCGTTGACCATGCCCAATTATATTTGGGGATGGAGACGGACGCCTCATTCAAAGAGAGGAAGAGGAGGGGTGGGTGGGTGTGACGGGGAAAGGGGAGTGGGTTGGGGTACAGGCAAAGCCATGAATTGTTAGGTTGAGGAAGATACTGAATCGAGCAGGACGCAAGGGGTGTCTAGGGTACAGGGAGAAGAGAGGCGATGGTTGAGGGGCGGGTCGGTACGCTGAACGTTAAAGGCTTGAATTCCCAAAATAAGCGATCGCTTACCAGTAACATGTTTCGCAAGCAGAAGTTGGCGGTCCTTTTCTTACAAGAGACACATTACTGGCAAGGGGCGGAATCCCTGATAAAAGGGAAAGAGATAAGAAGGAACTTCTGGTCTTCCCACAAATCCACTAAAAAAGAAGGGGTTGGTATACTTATGGGCAAGTTGTTCCATCTTGTAGACATCAAGACCAAGAGGGGTTTTGGGGGCAGGTTCCTGGGAATAAAGGGCACATGTGAGGGAATGCAGGCCACATTGGCCACCATCTGTGCACCCAACACGGGCCAGATAAAGTTTTTACACCAAGTATTCAGAGCAATGAATGGGTGGGCAGAGGGGACCATGATCCTGGGTGGGGATTTTAAACTGATACTGGACCCTCAGTTGGATTGGTAGTCAGCGAAGGGGGTAGGGACAAGAGGAGCCTCAATGGACAATCTGGCCATGAGAGACCTTCTGCAGGAGCACTATTGGGTTGACTTGTGGCACCCCCTGGGCCTGGGGGGGCTATACATTCTTTTCCCCACTGCATCAATTATAGACGAGAATTGACCTCTTGTTGATTTCAGGGGAAGGCGAAGGGGAAGTTGGGACGCCGAGGGTGGAAGCCATCATATGGTCGAACCACGAACTGGTGGTAATGGATTGGCGGTTTCCAAAGGCCCCAAGGAACTATAGGTGGTGGAGCAACAACACTCTGATGAGGGACCAAGTATTCATGGAATTCCTGAGGAAGGAAATACAGGCCTACTTTGAGACCAATGACAATGGGCAGACTGGTATGACGATGGTGTGGGAAGCCACTTTCCAGGGCCTGCTGATTGAGGAGAAGCTTCAGGAGGAACTGAGAGCCATGTGGGCGTAGCGCAACCAAAATGACGTAGATAGTCTCTTTTGAGGGATATGAGAGATGAAAGACAAGCACTGGACACGGTCCTAATTGGAGAGGTGGTTAAGAAGATGAGATACACCCAGCAGAGGTATTAGGTGGGAGGCTGCAGGGTGGAAAGGAGGGTAGAAGGCATCCGAGATAGGGACGGGAGGATGTGCAGAAATAGGGCTGAGGTAACGAAATGCTTTGCGAGTTTCTACAAGGAGCTGTACACTAAGCAGAATGAGGAGTCGGTGGAGGATATGCATGACTACCTAGCTGGGCAGAATCTCCCCAAGCTTGCAAAAATGGAGCGAGAGGCCTTGGAGGGGGAAATAACGGGGGAGGAGGTGGTGGAGGCTATCAAGGGATTAAAGACCACAGGGGAAGGCGGCTTTACGGCCGATTTCTATAAACAGTACCAGTCCTTGTTGGCAAGACCTATGGCCAAGCTGTTTAATAGGATAAGGGGGCAGGAAACTATACAGCCAATGTTCCTTTCGGCCATGATAGCGGTGATACCAAAACCAGGGAAGAATCCCGCAGACTGCGGCTCACATAGGCCCATCTCCTTCCTAAATGTGGACGCAAAGGTCTTTGCCAGGATCCTGGCGATGAGTTTAGAGACTTATCTCCCTCCACTGATCTACCCGGATCATGTGGGGTTTGTATTAAATAGACAGGGGCCGGATAGCATGCGGAGGACTCCTCATGTGCTTAGTTTAGGGGCGGTGCAGGAGGAGGGAGCGCTCCCGCTATCCTTGGATGCCAAAAAGGCTTTAGACAGGGTAAGTTGGGCTTTCATGGGAGAGATCTTCTTATCCCTGGGATAGGGGCCGAGGTGGCTGGGCTGGCTGTCTGCTCTATAGTCTAACCCCTCGGCGAGAGTCGTGGTAAATGGGAACTAGTCAAAATCCTTCCCACTAGGGAGGGGTACACAACAGGGATGCCCCCTATCTCCGCTTATATATGTGTTGGTGATGGAACCATGTGCGGCATCGGTCCAAGACAACGGGGAGATTAGTGGTGTCATCCTAGGGGGAACACACTGCAAGATAAGCCTGTTTGCAGAGGACGCACTACTTTATATTACCAAGCCATCCCAGTCCCTACCGTACATGCTAGAGTCTGGAGCACTATGGGAACCTATCAGGCTTTAAGGTTAACTTGGGGAAATCGGTGGCGTTCATAGCGGGGGGACTATCGGACACTGAGGAGGAATGGGTGGCAGGGCTCCCTTTAAAGTACAGAGGAATGTGTTTCGATACCTAGGGATTCAGGTAACGCAAAGCCCAAAAGAACTCTTTGCCAGTAATTTTCTCCCCCTCTGGACGGCAGTGAAATGAGACATCGAGAGGTGGGCTGGATTGCGATTTTTATGGATAGCATGTCTGAACTCCGTAGGAATGGTGGTTCTCCCAAAGTTTTTGTTCCTGTTTCAGATCTTACCAACGTTAGTACCTAGATCATTCCTACTGGAGATGAGACGAACCCTGATGAGGTATCTCTGGGCAGGGAAGAAACATAGGATCTCGTACGAGACGCTGACAAGGCCAAAAGAAGAGGGGGGAGTGGAACTTTCCCATCCGGAGACATACTATAGGGCATCCTAGCTGAGGGTCTTAGTCGATCATTTCACACCATGGATGGGAATGCAATGGGTTGTGATGGATAACAAAGTATTGGCCCCAGTCACATTGGATGAATGGTTGTGGGTCCCTAAAGCCTGCATCCCGAAGAGACTCCTGACGCACCCAGTGCTGGAGGGTCTGTGGTCCACCTGGAAGGAGGGCAGTGACAATAGATGGCTAACATCTTGGCCATCACCCTTAAACTGCATCTGGGCACCCACACTCAGGGACGGGTTTGAAGAGCCATCAGCGTTCCAACACTGGTACGAGACGGGGCTTAGCAAGGTGGGATGGGGGAACTTTTATATCCCTACAGGGACTGGAGGAGGCCCTGGGCCTAAGCAAACTGTCACCTTTCCAGTACTTGCAGCTAAAGGGGGCCTTGACTGAGGAAAGATGGGGGGAGAATCTCATGAGGGGGCTAATAGACTTTAAAACATTTTTGATTTCACAGAAGGGATCCAAGGGATTGATAGCTAGACTCTATAAACTCCTTCTGTTGGCGGCCCAGAGGGAACCTCCCCCCGCAAGAATGAAGTGGGGGCCGGATCTGGCCAGGGATATCGATGATGGCACAAGATGGGCCAGGATGTGTAGAAAGGCCAATCACTCAACCACCTCCCTTCAATATAGGTATCAGGCCCTGAAACTACTGCACAAATGGCACTATCCCACAGTGAGGATAGCCCGGACGAGGAAGGGATACGACCCTCATTGCTGGAAGTGCCATACTGAGAAGGGGGATTACATACACATGTGGTGGAAGTGCCTGAAAGTGCAGACATATTGGGAAGAGCTTCTGTCCTGGATAAAGGGAGCGGATGGGATTCAGAGAGACTTCTCCCCATGGCTGATTCTTTTTGATGTGGATGCGGAGGGGGAGTCTGGAGAGGCACATGGCCACATGTTCCATGTTATGCTACTGGCGGCAAGGTGCTGCTTAGCCCAGAAGTGGAAAAGTTCACAAATGCCAGGGGAAAAGGAGTGGATCCCTAAAGTCTGTACGATATACGACATGGAATATTTAACGCACCTCATAGATGAATCTAGGTCTAACATTGAGGGCATGTGGTTCTCGTTCTTTGAGAGGTATGGACGGTTGGCCTGATGAGGATGGGAAAAGACTTGCTGAAATTACTTGATGGGGGGGCTGCGCAACGACAGCCTATGGAGGGGAAAGTGTACCCAGCGGACATGCTATCGGACATGGGGCTTCGGGTGGGGGGATTCAGGTGCCCAGTGTTCTAGCATACACAATAGAAACACCCTGAGTGTGGTGAGGAGACTTTGAAATGTGTCTGACTCTTAACAAAGTTCAACTTGAAGAATCTGTGGCTGAGGGGGGAGGTGGGAGGGTGACTCCATATTTGGGATCAGTGAATGTTATGGGATTGTTACTTTGTGTTGTTTTGCCCAATGCTAATAAAACTAAAAAAAGCCATCAACGTCAGACCCAAGGTCCAATCAAAGGTGGTAGATATGCCTTTTGACGGCACCACCCTTTTTGGAAAAAAAAGTTGACAAAACTCTGCAGGCAATCAAGGCTGACGCCAAGACAACACGTTCCCTGGGTACTGTGCAACAGCACTGCCAGCCCTTTTGCTCCGTTAAAGCAAGGTACTTCAAGGGACTACAGAACCTCTTACCGTCCGGAGGCAGCCCACACCGGCAACACCCAGGAGGGGTATAAAGGTGGATCTGAACCTTAAAGAGGAAACCAGTGAGGATGCAGTGCTTTCTCCAGAAGTCAACTACCAGAGTAGGGCTGACCAAGCCAAAGTCCTGACACCTTGCTTCAGCACTCCAGTAGGGGGGGACGGCTTGCCGACTTTGACGATCAGTGGAAACAAATCACCACCGATTAATGGGTGCTCCCCATCATTCAACGGGGCCATACCGTAAAGTTTGTTGGGAAAAACACCTCCATTCCCCCTGCCCCAAAGGCAGAAAAACATTGATCATTGCTGCTTCAGGAGGTACAGTCTCTCATAAACAAGGGATTGACCAGGCCTGCTCCTCCTAGGCAGCAGAGTATACACCAGATACTTTCTTGTAAAGAAGAACTGAGGAGGATGGAGTTGAGTCCTAGACCTTAGGACATTCAACAAACTCCTCACGTCTCAAACATCCTGCATGATAACGCTGCAACACATCCTGGACCTACTGGAAGAAGGGGATCTACTCTCCTCTCTAGACCTAGCGGATGCTTTCATATCCCCGTCCACCAGGGGCTGTGAGAAACCTGAGGGTATTCTCCCAAGTAGACCTCGGGAATCCCTTATTCAGGTGGCGAGGGAAGGGCTGGCGCTCCCAGATCCCAACCCTACGGGTGGACGAGCAAGGGAGTTTCACCTGAGTAGGGGAGCTCAGGGTTATGCTTAGGGGAAGGCCCAGGTGAGATGTGGTACTATACTGGAGAAAGGGACGAGGAAGACAAGGTCCTCAAGGCTTTTATGGGCTGTATCAACTCGACCTCCCTTCCACCCAATGAACCTCCCTTCCACCCCAATGAATCCACCATCCCCTCTGCATCTTGTTAAATCCATTAGACACCCTGTTGCACTTAAAAACCACATTCCCCAGAATCTCTGTTTCCCTGTTTCCTACCTGAATACTAACAAAGGAAGTTCCCAACTTCGGGGAACTCAGGTCCCCTGCACACTATCTTTGGCTCAATAAAAAAGCCCAACTTTCTGAAAACAGCTGATACCAGGTACCTGCTCACCCTGCCACCCATCCGCAGTGCCGCCAGGTAATCCCTGCACTGGGGCCTGCATCTGTAACCATAGAGACCCCCCATTTTTTACCCTGCACTTATCAAACATACCCTGTCTGCTGTCTCAACCGAGTACTTGCCACTTGCTGGCTGCAACACCACTGTTTTTGTTGCCTTTGTTATTTTTTTAAAATTATTTATCTGTTTTTCCTTTGCTCTGCAGTTTCCACTTCTCCCCCTTCCATTCACTTTTCCCCCTTCCCTCTCCTATGCACTTGCACGTTCTCAACGTCACTGGTCGTAGTAAGATCGCGGCCATATTGGATCACCCGGCGTGTCCACAACCAGCTTTTCACAGACAGATTCAAAACGTGGATAAACGGTATCCGGTCATTACATTGACAACCAAAGCATCGACAGCCAAACCATCGAAAAAAAAGGGGGTCCTATTAAAAAAAAGAAAATGAAATGACAAAAAATGCATTAGATGCTTTTTTTTAGATGCTTTTCTTTAGATGGTATGGCATTAGATGCTTTGGCTGCCGATTGAATGACTATAAACCGGATGAACCTAGTAAGTAACCACTGATTAAGGAGACTAAGTCACATGCTCTAACTCCAACTAGCGATGGACTCTAACTTATGCCATACATGTCAATCTGTTTCCCTCTAGATGGATTCACCACAAAGTTTTCCCTCCTCAGATACCGCGCACACAGCAGAGAAGGAACAGGTTGAACATTTTATTTCACTCACAGACATGCTATGATGGCCTCATTAAGAATTGAGAATAGTCATCTTTATAACATGTTAATTTACCAACACAGATTAAACGACTCTGTAAAAGAGGGATTCGCTATAGAATCCAGTGGGGGAACCTGAATAGAAGATACAGTAGCATATAAGCTACTCGCACAAGGTCAGCTATTTTCTTGAGATGTAAAATGTTTACAGACAAGTTTTTGATGCATTACATGCTTACCACTTACTTGCTTAAATTCATGGAGTAAATAATGCAGTGTATTATAGTGATTACAATGCAGCTTGAGGAAAATATTTAGTAACACTGCATTCTGAATCCTTACGGAATTTGACTCTCTAAAGAGAATTGATGCAAGTTATCCAAAATGCTAATGATCCATTACCCTAATCTCACAGGATTAGCCATCTCAAACATTATGACATTGACATGGTGGTCTAAACAAATGATGGAAGTTAGTAATACTGTGTTTTAAATCCTAATTTATGTAAAAATTATATCCACAGGATGCAATTATTCTAACTAATCTAAACTACACAATAATCATTGGCAGAGTAATGTAAAACATAAACCCTATACACAAGAAAGCGGGGTCACCAGTAAATTGTGGGTAAACATATACACATTCTTAGCCCAGGTCTCTGTGGGGGCAGGGGGCGGTGGTCCTTTTTCCCAGGTGCCTTATCTAGTGGTGTCAAGCTGAGATGGTTCAAACGAGTGGATTGATAGGTGTTAGTCCAAGGAGATGATATGATCACATAGACTTAAGTATATTGAGGGCAATCTAGGGTGGTCCGTGGGGAAGGGTCTCAATAACTGCTACATGAAAGGAGAATAGAGGGGCCAAAGGCTGTGTAGGCAATCATTTCTAAAGGTGGGAGTCGAAGGAGCAGGAACAGGTTTGTGGAGACGGATGAACGTGCAGGCCAGAGCAGGCTCCGGTCACACACAGGGCAATGAGCTCAGAGGTGGAGAAAGAATACGTTTTTTAGTTTGCAACAATTCGCGCCTGGACTTCTGTGAGAACAGGACTGGTGCCGCGCAGACAGGGGAGGAGGTGGTGAGGGTGTTAGAGCGGCTGTGCGCAGCACGGGACAAGGGGTGAGAAGGCTTCTTAGAGATCATTGTGCGGCCTAGTAAAAAGATGGCGTCTGGGTTGGCACAAAATGGAGTCTGAGTGTGTCATCCAATGGCTTCCTTCTACTGTTGTCAGTGAAAGACAAAGGGGATGTCTCCCCGCGATGGGATGAGCAAATAGACTTCTTACATGCAAAATGTACAGGGGGGCATAAGGACCCTTCCTCCCTTACATTCCCCCCTTTTGTTACTCCTAAAGTAACAAATTACCTTGGTTGTTAGTGCGCCTACGCTCTGCTGCCTCCATTACTGCTTCATTCCAAGCTGGAGCTCCTTTAATTGGCATTCAGACCCTGCACACAGATCTCAAGCTTTGACCCCTTCTTGCGTATTCATCAGGGGTACAGGTCATATAGATACACCCACCATCCCCTTCTAAATCTACCCACACCTCCTGATAGCATTCTAGTTCATGGGGCTCCTTAATAGTTGCATGTCACAAATTATCCACTCTGGCCCCTGTGTTCTATACTGCTGTCATGCAGTACTTAGGCTCCTGATTTTCCCTTGTTTGCACTTGTACATCTTTTACATCATGAGACACCTTTGTTGGGCTGCCCATTGTCACCATCATCATTGCACTACTAGGCATGGATTTTGCACATCATCAAACCCCTACCTGGCACACACAAATAATTTGCAGCAAAAATACTATGATGGGTACCAGTAGCTTCATTGCAATCCCGAACCAAGATGGTACCGAGTCAAAAACAGTGTCGAACAAGTCACCTGGCTGCACACCACCTTCCTTCTTCATTCTTTCTCCGAGGTTGTGTACTGCAGTTATAACATGTGATAGTGTCCTATTGTCAGTGTCAGCTGAAGGCACGAATGTGCAACATGCACTTCCGATTTTTCAGCAAACACTGCCTTCCATTGCTTGCATGGTTATCAACCGCAGGGCTCTGAGTTCCACCTTGATGACATTGAACCCTTCTTCAGTGTCATTGGCTAACTGGATCAGCTCCCAGCGCACAATCTGCAACCAGTTGGCATTTGCTCATGCCTGGATGCTTGGTATGAGTGATGCAAAAAATGTCTCTGCCAAATTGAATGGCTTGAACTGGTTTCGGCATCTGTGCCAAAAGTTTGGAAGAGTCTTTAGAGATGTAATTTGATGCCCTCTTTTTGCGTGACACTCTTTCTTGCAGCTTATCCTCTGACAGCACATCATATGTGGGTGGTTCTTCGGTTGTTGACTGGGACGTTGAAGGCTTTCTGGCGGGCACCCTCTGCCCCTGGACATGGCTCTCTGGAATCACCATCAGGGCAGAGTGCAGCATGGCCAGGGCACAAGTACCTCTCCAGGACGGTGGGAGGTGCAAGTACGCCTCTTTTCCGCATACCCAGTAACTGTCCATGAAAGCAACTGTTCCTATGTTGGGGAGAGTAAGTGTTTTGTTGCACTGTTTGTTCAACCCCATGGGCACCTTCTCTTCTCTGTGAAAACAAAGTTCATATTGCACTTCTCGTTGAATCTTGATTTGTTTTTCGAGAGCTATTACCCATGTCATTTTAGCAATGTGCTGGGACCAGACCTGAGTGCATGTTTTCATGACCCATTGGAATCTTTCTTCTGACAGTCCTCGTAGTGCTTCCGCCTTGCATATCACTGTGTCCTCTTGCCATTGCCATTTGTTTTCCACGAACATTGTCCCCTTTATGACAAGAAATTGTTCTTTTACGCACAATACTCCTTGAGGCTTCCTGAGGCAGGTTTTCTAGTTCTGGATCAATTGTAATGCCACCGTGTGTGCTTGGAAGGTACTTCAAATTCTACAAAGTGCAAGATGAATGAGACACTGGGCATCCGCTATGCGGGTTTCCTGGTGTATTAGAACCTTCCTGATGCATGAGGTATCAGGGAACACACATACCAACTCTCATGTGTTGCTTTTTTACCAATGGTGCTCAAGTCAGAGTACCACTTGTTAGACTGATCTGGGTGACGGGGGTCATCCACTGCATCCAACCCCAGGCCATGGTATACATCATACCTTTTCTGTTCCAACCCCCTTTTCCTTATGCCACTCCACCCTAGAACATTATGTAGCTTCATTAGTGTTTGATAATGGATAGGAAAAATTCCTAAATTCATCTTTTCATTCTGACCATAATTATATTGTCCATACCGAGTGGTAGGATGGGTGCGTGGGCTGGGTGTTTGAGACCTAAAGTGCATGTAGTAGGTAGGTTTGAGGTAGGTTTAACGGTTGTTTGTGGGTGAGCATATGACAGCTTTAATACATAAGAAATTAAATTATCTTCATTGTAAGCATTAAGTACATGTTCATCATTGTTCGTCATTGAGTAATCAACCATCATGTGCGGTTTTTGTGCAGAGAAGTAAGGTTTGTGGAGTCACTGTGGGCCCATATCAACTTCAACCCATCCCATAATAAGTGGGTTCCCTCTTGTACCAGTTTTGCCCCATCCCCCCTTTCTTTTATACCCTCTAAAATAAAAGATATTGACCAGTAAAGTCCTAAACATAATAATATAGTTGAGAAAACGGTGGCCGTAAAATAAAGGCCACAATCATACAAATACACTCTAGTAGCACTAACATCACCCCTATTGCTAACTACATTTGTTGCGTTGTTATTGAGGGCCCTCGTTTCTGCCATGTTTGTACCTACAGAGTGAAATACAATGGGTTAAGTGCACTTTCAGTTATGCAAGCAAACTTTTATTTCATAGTGAAAGAGGGGAACAAGTAACTTAGCAACTGTAACGTTCTTTCGATTGGATGTTCCTCCCTCTTATTCCTCATTTTAGGTATATCCTTACCTTCAGCTTTGCTGCTTCGGAAATGTTTTCTCTCTCCACCAGAGGGCGCTCCACTCGAGGTGACGGCGTTAATGTCCCTCGGCGGCATCCGTCGAGTGTCGACGTCATCCGTAGTATAAAAGCCTCGAGCGCGCCCGTTGGCCTCAGTTCTGTTTTTTCGTATCAGAGCCCATGTATTATAAACAAAGGCGTGCCTCTTATTGACCCAAGCCTTGAAAGAATTTAGAGTGTAAACCACGTAAACTGTACTGTGGGGTAGGATGGGAGGGTCGATGAGGAATACGTGGGAGGAACATCCAATCGAAAGAATGTTACAGTTGGTAAGTAACTTGTTCTTCGAATGGATTGTGTCCTCCCACGTATTCCTCATCTTAGATAGACTCCCAAAGCAGTTTTGTATTGGAGGCGGGAGTACAGATGCCTTTTAGTCATGTACCGAATGTAGTACAGATTTGGCAAATAAACCTCCTTGAGATGTAGTTGAGTCCAAAGCATAATGTTTGATGAAAGTATGCATGGATGACCATGTGGCTGCTGCACAAATATCTTGCACAGGGACACCCCTCTTAAGTGCTGTTGAAGTTGCTATGCCCCTAGTTCAATGGGCTCTTAAGCCCTCAGAGGGATCTTTTCCGGCTAGCCTATAACACTCTGTTATGGCTTAAATTATCCATCTTGATAATGTTTGTTTGGTTACGGCTAGTCCCAATTTACGGCCAGTGTATCCCACAAAAAGTTGATCACACTGACATATCTTTGACAATCTTGAAATGTAAAAGCTTAGAGCTCTTCTGGGATCTAGCCTATGCAGTCTTTCCTCTTCCTTACATGTGTGAGGAGGAGGGTAGAACGCAGGTAGAATTATTTTCTGTGACAGATGAAAGTCTGAAACTATTTTTGGCAGAAAAGATGGTTTAACTCAAAGGACAACTTTATCTTTATGAAAGATGGTGTGAGGAGGACCACTCGAAAGTGTCTGCAACTCACTTACTCTGCAGGCTGATGTCAATGCAATTAAAAGTATAGTTTTTAATGTAAGAAGCCTTAACGGACAAGAATGTAAAGGCTCAAAGGGTGCACATGTCAGAAATTTAAGTACCAAATTTAAATCCCACACAGAAACTTGAAAAGGTACTGGTGGAAAAACATTGTTTAAACCTTTTAGAAATTGTATCATTAAGGGTATCTTAAAATAAGATCTTTATTCTGATGAGCGCTTGAAGATAGATAGCGCTGCTACATATCCTTTTATTGTCTTAACCTGAAGCCCCAGATTAGCTAAATTTAATAGAAAAGATAATACCATTGGAATGTCACATTCAAAAGGATCCACATTCTTATCCCTGCACCAGTTACTGAATTTATTCCGACGACACCGGTACAAAGATTTTGTTGCAGGCCTTCTGGCCGAAAGCAACACCTCCATAACATCATCCAGAAGGTCCCAATCCTTGTATCTCAACCTCTCAGAAGCCATGCGTGAAGGTTGAGTATGTTGACCTCTGGATGGAGAACGTGACCTCCCTCTTGCGAGAGAAGATCCTCTCTTTTTGGAAGACGTATTGGAGGGCAGATGGACATGTCGAGAAGGTCCGGGTACCACGTTCTCCTGGCCCAATCCAGGGCAATTAGGATCATGGTTTTCCTGAACTTTCTCAACCTCCTGATTACCTGAGGGATCACAGGGACTGGAGGTAACACATATAGAAGAGGAAAATCCCACTCTACTACAAATGCGTCTGCTAGAGCTCCTCTCGGGGGAAATTCCCTTGAGCAGTACAGTTCACACTTCCTGCTGACAATGGTCGCGAACAGATCCACTTGAGGGGCTCCCCTAGGGGTGAAGATCTCCATAAGGACTTCCTGAGCTATCTCCCACTCGTGAGAGACTGTGCTCTGCCTGCTCAGAGCGTCCGCCGCTGTGTTTTGCTCTCCTGCTAGATGAATGGCAGAGAGATCCCTTCTTGTATTGCCCACAACCAGAGCTGCATTGCCTCTCTGCACAGTGGCAGTGACCCTACTCCTCCTCTCTTGTTGTGGTAGTAAATGGCCACTGTTTTGTTCGTCATGATCAGGACATTCTTTCCCCGTACAGAGGGCAGGAAGGCCTTCAGCGCTAGTCTGATCGCCCACAGCTCCAAAAGGTTAATGTGTAGTCTGGACTCCGATGGAGACCACCGACCGCTGATTGTCAGATCGTTGGTGTGGGCTCCCCACCCCGTGAGTGAGGCGTCCGTCACTACAGTGATCTCCGGCCATGGCTGCCAAAAAGATTGTCCCTTGAGGATGTGTTCTTTGCAAACCCACCATTGTAGGTCCTGAGCTACTCTGGTTGGAACTTGTAAGAGATCTGTCATTTCCTCTGAAAATTGGGACCATTGAGTCCTGAGGGCCCATTGAAGGGATCTCATCCTCAATCTGGCCTCTGGCACCAGAAAAATGCAGGATGCCATGAGGCCGAGCAACCTGAGAAAATCGAAGTCCGGTAGATACTGGGCATTCTGGAATTTTGTCACCATCTGCAGAATGTGGTGAGCTCTCTCTTCGGGAGGCGAGGCTTTGCCCGAACGAGTATCCAAGACTGCTCCTATAAACTGGAGCTTCTGTGATGGTATCATGTTTGACTTTTTTAAATTCAGAGAAAACCCTGGTTTGTAAAGGAAGTAGCAAGTCTTGGATAGATGATCCTGGACTTGTTCTGGAGAACGTGCCCTGATCATCCAATCGTCCAAATAGGGGTAGACATGAATCCCCCCTATTCTGAGACTCGCTGCCACTATCGCCATCAACTTGGTGAAAACTCTTGGGGCGGAGGTCAACCCGAAAGGCAGAACTCGAAACTGATAGTGAGAGTTGCCAATCTCGAACCTCAGGTACTTTCTGTGCTTCAGATGGATTGGCACATGAAAGGAAGCATCCTGAAGGTCCAATGATACCAACCAGTCTTGATGTGGGAGAGCCTGAAGGATCTGAGAAAGAGTGACCATCTTGAACTTGTCCTTCCTGAGGAACTTGTTCAAGTTTCTCAAGTCCAAGATGGGTCTCAGTCCTGCGTCCTTCTTTGGAATGAGGAAATATGGGGAATACCAACCCTTGTTCCTCTCCGCTACAGGTGCATGTTCTATTGCACCTTTCTGTAGCAGGGTTAAAACTTCCTGCAACAGGAGCGGGTCTGGATTTTTGGTAGAGTTGTATTCCAGTGGGTGATTCTGAGGTTTCTTTAGAAAAGGAAGGCAGTAACCTTGGGATACTGTTTCCAGTGCCCAAACATCTGAAGTAATGCCCCACCATTCTTTCAGATGCTGTGAGATCCTGCCTCCCACTGGGGTCTTGTGAGTCAAAACCTCAGAGTGGTTTTGCGGCAGCTCCAGCAGCGGCTGAAGGGACAGATGCTGCTGCTGGGGCAGATCTAGCGCCTCTTCCTCGCCCCCGAGGACATTTTCTTTGCCCCCTTTGATTGGCCTGTCCCTTTCCTCTCCCAAATGAGGAGTAAAAACGAAAGGGACGACCCCTCCAGGAAGATGAGCCTGTGTAGGGGCGTTGCTGAGGTTGTCGAATAGCGGCACTAAGTGACTTTGCCGCTGCCTTGGAGGTCTGCAGCTTCTCCAAACTTTCATCCGCCTCGCTGCCAAACAACCTCGAGCCATCAAATGGCATGTTAAGGAGTCTAGATTGAACATCTGGTGCAAAACCTGACTTCCTTAGCCACGCAAATCTGCGTAGCACTGCGCTAGACGCCATGGAGCTGGTGATACTGTCAGCAGTGTCCAAACCTGAAGCCTCCTTACCATGCTTAATTATGGATAGGAAACCATCACGTTCCTCTCCTTCCGGGATGTGTTGAGCTGCCGCTGACATGCAGTCCCACAGAGTATAATTAAATCTAGCCAATGTACAAGATACATTGGTAGACTTCAGAGCCATGCCCCTGATGTGAAGATCTTTTTCGACCAAGTATGTATTTTCTTGTCATCCCTATCAGGGGGAATAGTGGGGTATGCAGCATTTGTTGTTGATGTGGCTGCCTGAACTACCAGACTCGCAGGAGAAGGATGTTTACTCAAATACTCTGGGTCAGAGTTACAAGGTCTGTATTTTGCCACATATTTTTTATTTACTGCTGGACTAGATTCCGGTCTTTCCCAAGCAGCATTTACTCTCCTTTGCAGGGCAATATGAAAAGGAAGTATTGTCATGATCTCTGCTTCCAAAAGGTCAGGGTTTTCCCAACTCCCTTGGAAGCAGATCCATAACCCAGGTTCCGAGTGCCAACCAGTCCCAATTGGGACCTTTTGGACCCAGTCCTGGCGCCAGTGGCACCAGGCTCATAAATATGCCCAGTCCCAGCGCTGGAAGCGCCGGGCTCATAATGCTTGGGTGGACTTACCTGCAGCAGACCATGCTGCTTACTTGCCTGCCAGTTGAGCCTCTGATCCTCTTCTGTTTGGAACTACTTTTCCTGTTGGGTGGGGCAGGAGCCACTCCCTAGATTCAGAACACTGCAACTCTTCTGGAAAGCAGGAACTCTTTTCTTACCTAGGCGTGGCTGTGGAAGGAGACACCTAAGCACTACAGGAGGCTATTTAAACCACACCCGATGGATGAATCTTGCTTTGCGTTATTCTGCATCCTCTGCAGCAGAACGCTCATCGTGTCTTCTGCATCTGATCCTGGGCCTAAGGAAAAAGGCTTACCATCCTGAATCCAGTCTTCAGCAACACCTATAAAGACAAGAAAGAACAGGTTAGCATTACGGTCTTCAGTGACAGCTCTTCACTTACCTGGTCCATCGGCTGTCACCAACGCCTCGCGCTGCATTCCGGCATCTGAAAGACAAAGGCTTACCTACTCTTCGTGCGCTCCGGAGGTCTTCACACTGCATTCCGGCATCTGAAAGACAAAAGCTTACCAACTCTTCGCACGCTCCGGAGGCCTTCGGCGCTGCATCCCGCATCTGAAAGACAAAACAAGGTGCGTTTAAAGACATTGGGGAACTTTAATACTCACGTGCCATTACTCCTTTCCACATCTAACCCAGTGGGTATTCCGGCACCCTGCAGCCGCTCCGAACTTGTACCTGCAAAATAAAAAGACAGTTAGAGCGCATCGTGAAGCAGGCAACAAGCGCTTACTTACGTGCTTCCAGGCGCTTCTATTCATCACACGGGCTCCATCTTCAACTCACTTCAGCCCGTCATCCGCCATCGCCGGAACCCTGCAAAACAAGAAACATCATTACTAAAGACTTTAAAGACATTAGAATTACTCGAAACTTACCGTTCGTGCAGTAAACGACGGACAGCAGTCCTCTGAAGTCAAGAGGCCTGCTCCCCTTATCCAGTGAAGAAACTGGTTACAGCACCCTGCCCCGAGGCAGATGGAGAGCACGGCGTTCACTTACCTAAGGTGAGGGCGTTAACCTTTGGGGTTCTACAGGAGAAGAGAAAGGGAAGAAGAGAGAGACATTCAATAACCCAGTTCCTTAATCCCATATTTTCTATCTGCAGACATCTTACCCTTCGAGTCAGACATACAGTGCACAGAGGTCCAGCCCAAAGAGCCAGCCGTGTGTTACACATCACCTTTGAAGATACGGTATACGCCCAGTCAAGACCGGCCCCTCTACGGGAATCAGGTGAGCGTTACAGAACGCAAAGCCTACCACAAAACTCCCGTCCAGGCGCTATGGAAACCTCGGATACCGACCAGCTAGCCCAGTTACTTCGGGAACTAAGGGCAGAAGTGCATGCAGCCCGTCAGGAAACGAACGCTCTAAGAAGGGAACTGATTATTTCCAAGGAGCGAACAGATGATCTCGCTAGACAATTGCTACAGTCACAAGCCGGACAGACCCCGTTACCCGCATCTGGGGGAAATCTTCCTTCTACATCCTCTATGAATCCAGTGCAGATCAACCTACCTGGGAATGTACCTCTGGCTCCGCCCGAACGATTTTCTGGTGACCCAAAGAGGTTTGCAGTATTTATCAATCAGTGCCAGTTGCATTTCTTATGCCGGCCAGCAGCCTTTCCAACTGATCAAGCTAAAGTAGCTTTCGTGCTTTCGTACCTTAGTGGCAATGCGGCAGACTGGTCGATCCCTCTAGTAAATCAAGATGATCCGGTCCTCCATGATTTTCAAGCTTTTCAGCTCAGTATGGAAAAACTGTTCGCAAGACATTCACAGGGGCAGGCCTTGGACAATGAGCTTCTTTCGTTGCGACAAGGTAATCAAGACCTTTTGGCTTATATTGCGTCTTTCAACAGACTGATAGTGGAAACTCAATGGCCTGAAGACAAAAAGATTACGCTGTTTTATAGAGGTCTACGTGGAGAGCTCAAAGATGTGTTAGCCCAAGTAGTGAATCCCCCACAAGATTGTTCGGACTATATAGACTTAGTCGTTCAAATAGATCACAGACTGCAGAACAGGAATGCCGATCGTTCCAAGTTTGATGCTCGAGTATTTTCCAAACCGCCAACTCCTTCCAAAGGAGTAGACTCCGGGGAACCCATGCAAATAGGGGGTCTGAAAGGTCCTCTAACACAAAAGGAGCGGGAAAGGAGAAAACAGTTGCAATTATGCCTCTATTGCGGAAACTCAGGGCACTTTCTTCGAGACTGTCCGGTGAAACCTGCCAAGAAGGCAGTAGGAGCTGCAGTTACCAAAGTTACAAACTCTGAGCAGGGAAACGACCTCGCCCGACAAGAATAGAGGTCCTCTTGCCGAGCGTGAAAACCAGTTCCGTGACCTTGCATTTCGTGATACCTATGGTCCTCATTAGCCCTGATAATCCGGATCGATTACATGCAATTGAAGCTTACGTCGACAGCGGTGCCATCGGCAATTATGTGGATCATGAAATGGTTTTGAGGATGAATCTAACTCTTTGTCCCAAGGCTGTAAAGGACGTCATTACTACGGTGGATGGTACGGAGATAGCCTCCGGGCCAGTAACGCATACCACTCAAGAGGTGACGCTAGTAAGTCAAGATGGACACCATGAGAAGATCGTGTTCGATGTGATCAAGGCCCCTCAGTTTCAGATTATTCTAGGAATACCTTGGTTAGAGAAACACAATCCTCTGATCGATTGGCGAGCAAGAACGGTCGAGTTTCCAGAATGTGTCTCTACTTGTCACCCTCCACCTGGTGTTGCACTGGCAGCAATTTCTTCAGAGACTCCCCAGTTACCTCCCGAATACCTAGAATACCAAGATGTTTTCCGGAAGGATCAGGCTAACTCTCTACCTCCTCATAGGTCTTATGACTGCCAGATAGACCTGATACCTGGATCTACTCCTCCTTGTAGTAGAATTTATGCCCTCACCGAGCCTGAGAACCTTCACCTTCGACAATACCTGGATCAATACCTGGCAAATGGGTTTATTCGTCCTTCCAAGTCCCCTGCTTCTTCAGCTTTGTTCTTCGTTCCAAAAAAGGAAGGAGACCTTAGAACTTGTATAGATTATCGCTCCCTGAACCAGATCACCGTTAAGAATAGATATCCGTTACCTTTGATCCCTGAACTCCTGGACCAAGTCAGAAAAGCATGCATATATACAAAGCTGGATCTTAGAGCAGCTTACCACTTGGTACGAGTAAAAGAGGGCGATGAATGGAAGACGGCCTTCCGCACCAAGTATGGGCTATTTGAATTTCAGGTCATGCCCTTCGGACTTTGCAATGCCCCGGCCGCCTTTCAATATTTTATGAACGATGTCCTCAGAGAGCTCATAGATATGTGTGTTGTTGTTTACATTGACGACATCCTCGTTTATTCTTCATCGGAATCTGAACATCGGAAACACGTGAAAATGGTCCTCGAAAGATTGCGTCAACACAAACTTTTCGCTAAGTTGGAAAAATGTGTTTTCAACGTGACTGAAGTTGAATTCTTGGGATTCATATTATCACCTGGCGGAGTGCGTATGGATTCAAAGAAGGTCGATGCAGTTCTCAAATGGCCATCACCATCCTCCGTAAAAGGTGTGCAAAGCATGTTAGGCTTCGCTAACTTTTACCGCAGGTTTATCCCTGAATTCTCTCGAATAGTCCAGCCCATCACTGCCTTGTTAAAGAAAAACAAACGTTTTGAATGGTCTACCGAGGCGGAACAAGCTTTCCAGGATTTGAAGACTAAATTTATCTCTGCACCAATCTTAAAACACCCTCGCCCCGAACTCCCCTACATCGTGGAAACTGATGCTTCAAGCCTTTGATGGGGGCAGTTCTATCACAAAAGGACCCGGTAACCAATCAGTTGCATCCCGTGGCATTTTGGTCCCGCAAATTCTCGCCTCCTGAAATCAATTACACGATTACTGACAAGGAACTTCTGGCTATCAAGTCTGCCTTTAAGGCTTGGCGGCATTATCTGCTGGGGGCCCGACACACCGTTACTGTGATTACGGATCACCGAAACCTGCAATATTTGAAAACCGCAAAAGCCCAATCCTCTAGACAACTCCGTTGGGCATTATTCTTTGCCGAGTTTGACTTCATAATTACCTATCGACCTGGTACAAAGAACGATAAAGCTGATGCCCTTTCTCGGATGGGAGAGGAAGAACACTTGATCAACCCTAAACCTGTACCAATCATTCCCGAACAAAGAATTCTGGGTGTAATCGCCACAGAATCCATAGAGGAAGTTAAGGATAAAGCCAGGCAACTTGTAACTCCAGCAGACATACAGAATTGGCATCTGTAGGGAAAGGACTTTGCAGTAAAGGACAACTTATTGTATTTCCAAGAACGATTATACCTACCCAGCACAGATTTACAGAAAAAAGTAATCTCTTGTTATCACGATTCTTTAATGGAAGGACATCCCGGTATGGCCAAGACCTCAGAAAAGATCAAGCGCTACTTCTGGTGGCCGTCTTGGAAAAAAGATATCAGAGACTTTATAATGTCCTGTGGAGTATGCGCCCAAAACAAGAGTCAAAAGGAAAGACCAGCAGGCCTCTTACGCCCTATTGACATCCCACCTCGCCCTTGGCATACGCTTTCTATGGACTTCATCACTGATCTACCTCCATGCTCCGGATACAATACGATTCTAGTAATCGTGGACTTATTCTCCAAGATGGCGCATTTCATTCCGCTCAAAGGCTTGCCAACAGCAGCAACTCTGGCCCGAGAATTTCTCGAAAACATCGTCCGACTGCACGGTTTTCCTTCGGTTCTAATTTCGGATCGAGGTAGTCAATTTATTTCTCATTTTTGGCAAAGTTGCTGTCGGTCGGCTCAAATTGATGTGAGACTATCGACCAGTCACCACCCTCAGACCGACGGACAAACCGAGAGGACCAATCAAACTCTGGAACAGTATTTACGCTGCATGCTGCAACAAACTGAAAAAACTTGGAAAGACATCCTTTGGATAGCCGAATATGCCTACAATAACTCCATTCGGGAACTGGGAAACCCCGTTTTTTCTTTTATACGGTAGTCACCCTCGAACCTCGGAGTTGGATCCCCTCCAAGATCTTGAAACACCAGCAGTAGACTACCTGCATTCTACAATCACCCAAGCCTTTAAGGAAGCTGTTTCTCACCTTCAAAGGGCTAAAGAACAATACAAGAAAGGAGCAGATCAACATCGGAAGGAAGCCCCTCAATATCAAGTAGGGGATCAAGTCTGGTTATCCACCAAATATCTACCTCTAAAAGGGCCACGCACATTCAACCCAAGATACCTTGGTCCCTATTCCATCACTACCATAGTAAACCCAGTAGCGGTCAAGTTGGACTTGCCCCCGCACATGAAGATACATCCGGTCTTCCACGTCTCTCTATTAAAACCCGTGCAACCTCAAACCCGACTAACTAAATCTCCAAAACCTATCCTAGTTGATGGAGAACTCGAGTTTGAAGTCAAAAGCATTCTGGACTCCAAGATCTCCAAATCTAAACTATTTTACCTAATTGACTGGAAAGGCTACGCCCCCCAAGAGAGATCCTGGGAACCTGCTGAATATGTCCACGCTCCACGCCTAATCAAAAGATTTCACGGAACATTTCCTGACAAGCCAAAACCCCCGGAGAAGCCCGGTTTGGGAGGAGCCTTGAGGGGGGGTACTGTCATGATCTCTGCTTCCAAAAGGTCAGGGTTTTCCCAACTCCCTTGGAAGCAGATCCATAACCCAGGTTCCGAGTGCCAACCAGTCCCAATTGGGACCTTTTGGACCCAGTCCTGGCGCTGGAAGCGCCGGGCTCATAATGCTTGGGTGGACTTACCTGCAGCAGACCATGCTGCTTACCTGCCTGCCAGTTGAGCCTCTGATCCTCTTCTGTTTGGAACTACTTTTCCTGTTGGGTGGGGCAGGAGCCACTCC
The DNA here is from genome assembly GCF_040938575.1 of Ambystoma mexicanum. Classification (NCBI taxonomy): domain Eukaryota; kingdom Metazoa; phylum Chordata; class Amphibia; order Caudata; family Ambystomatidae; genus Ambystoma; species Ambystoma mexicanum. Next base: position 317,650,752 of record NC_090926.1, read on the forward strand.
CTAGATTCAGAACACTGGAACTCTTCTGGAAAGCAGGAACTCTTTTCTTACCTAGGCGTGGCTGTGGAAGGAGACACCTAAGCACTACAGGAGGCTATTTAAACCACACCCGATGGATGAATCTTGCTTTGCGTTATTCTGCATCCTCTGCAGCAGAACGCTCATCGTGTCTTCTGCATCTGATCCTGGGCCTAAGGAAAAAGGCTTACCATCCTGAATCCAGTCTTCAGCAACACCTATAAAGACAAGAAAGAACAGGTTAGCATTACGGTCTTCAGTGACAGCTCTTCACTTACCTTGTCCATCGGCTGTCACCAACGCCTCGCGCTGCATTCCAGCATCTGAAAGACAAAGGCTTACCTACTCTTCGTGCGCTCCGGAGGTCTTCACACTGCATTCCGGAATCTGAAAGACAAAAGCTTACCAACTCTTTGCACGCTCCGGAGGCCTTCGGCGCTGCATCCCGCATCTGAAAGACAAAACAAGGTGCGTTTAAAGACATTGGGGAACTTTAATACTCACGTGCCATTACTCCTTTCCACATCTAACCCAGTGGGTATTCCGGCACCCTGCAGCCGCTCCGAACTTGTACCTGCAAAATAAAAAGACAGTTAGAGCACATCGTGAAGCAGGCAACAAGCGCTTACTTACGTGCTTCCAGGCGCTTCTATTCATCACACGGGCTCCATCTTCAACTCACTTCAGCCCGTCATCCGCCATCGCCGGAACCCTGCAAAACAAGAAACATCATTACTAAAGACTTTAAAGACATTAGAATTACTCGAAACTTACCGTTCGTGCAGTAAACGACAGACAGCAGTCCTCTGAAGTCAAGAGGCCTTCTCCCCTTATCCAGTGAAGAAACTGGTTACAGCACCCTGCCCCGAGGCAGATGGAGAGCACGGCGTTCACTTTCCTAAGGTGAGAGCGTTAACCTTTGGGGTTCTACAGGAGAAGAGAAAGGGAAGAAGAGAGAGACATTCAATAACCCAGTTCCTTAATCCCATATTTTCTATCTGCAGACATCTTACCCTTCGAGTCAGACATACAGTGCACAGAGGTCCAGCCCAAAGAGCCAGCCGTGTGTTACACATCACCTTTGAAGATACGGTATACGCCCAGTCAAGACCGGCGCCTCTACGGGAATCAGGTGAGCGTTACAAGTATGGGGTCTGGTTGAGGATCTCCTGACAAAATATCTGTCACGTCATCATCCTGGTATACAGGTGCATTATTACCCCAACCCATAAACTCTGTTACTCTATTCATGAGTTTTCTGTAACCCAGATCAGCATGTTCTGCTGGATCTGGTCTCTCAAATTCATATTCAGGAGATGTGTCTATTCCACTTGCAGACTGTAAACATTCATACAAATCCTGCATTTTTGATTGAGGATTTATTAATTCCTCTGGAACATCTCTTGTCCCATATTTTACCCCTGCTGATGTAACCTCAGGTTCATCTTGTTCTTCATATTCTTCATTTTCTGATGACATTTCTCCATATACAGATGACATAGTATGGAAAAAATCATGTCTGTTTTCAGGGTGAAATATTTTTCCAGGAATATGTTTCAACCCCGGTGTCGACGTCGACAGAAACGTTGAAGTCGTGACATTACCTTCGATGGCGTTGAAGTCGTGACGTTACCTTCGATGTTGTCGAGGTATTCTTCGATGTTTTCGAAGGCACTACAAATGGCGTCGAAGGAATCTTCGAGGCAGTCGATGTTGTCGAAGTAGTCTTTCGAAAAACTCGATGCCGTCGAAGAAATCTTCAAGGTCATCGATAAAATATTCAACGTGACTTTTTTCTGTTGGGTCGTCGACCCTTTATACTCAACAGCCTTCGACAGAGGCTTCGAAGATGTTTTCGTCGAAGTCTTTAATGACTTATCGACGTCGAAAGTCTTTTTCGTAGAGTCTGTCTTTTTAGGTGTCTGGGAAGAGTCCCTAGAAGACACCCTTGACAATTTCTTGTCGGACTTCTTAGTTTTAGACCTTCCTCTGTCACTTTTGTGACTAGAGGCATGACCTTCAACAGACATTTTTTTCGAGGGTCTGGGCCGCATTCTCAAATATTTTCATCATGGACTCTCTAAATGCTTCCCACTTTTTAGGGGAGTCGTGTTTAGTTGGACAAGTAATAACTTCCTCGGAAGTCGAGGAAGAAGAATAAGAGGGAGATCGGTGTCGTCTCTTTTTTGCCTTTTTGGACGAAGAAGAAGAGGACTTCCTTGATCTACTCCTCGATCGTGATTTTTTATGGTGTTTTGCCGAAGACTCAGCAGAGTCTTTCTTCCCTCTCGAAGAAAACTTCGAGGATTCCTCCCCCACGGCCAGTTTACGTAGTATTTCTTTCAAGGCCTTGTGGGTCATGGATTGGCACGAACCGCAGTCATCAATCCAATGTTCGGACCCGAGACACCAGAGGCAGTTACGGTGAGGGTCGGTCAGCGACATTTTTCTGCCGCACCTTAGACACTTCTTAAACCCTGTTTTCGGAGTAGATGGGTTCGAGGAAGATGACATAATCGCTTAAGACTGAAACACCGTTTTATTTCGATCCGAAGCGAAGCTAACGGAAAAACGGACTGAGGCCAACAGGCGCGCCCGAGGCATTTTGTACTACGGATGACGTCGACACTCAACGGATGCCGCCGAGGGACATCGACACCATCACCTCGAGTGGAGCGCCCTCTGGTGGAGAGAGAAAAAATGTCCAAAGCAGCAAAGCTGAAGGTAAGGATATATCTAAGATGAGGAATACGTGGGAGGACACAATACATTCGAAAGAGATGTCTATACAATTAATCATCGTTCACCATTATCTACTCATTATTCATTTAGTTTTACTTATATTTACACTTTTAATTATTGCTGATATTTTTTAAATGTTTAGTTTCCCCTCAGGGTACAGCCACTTCTTGTTCATTTTGCTGTTCCCCTTCTGGTATTACGCTGCCATGGGCTTTTCTAACATCTGAGAGGTGTATCCAATATTTCAGGTCCTTACCCTTCACTGCATAGGGGGTGCAATATACCACCTTGTAAGGGCCGTGAAATCTTGGAGAATCTCCTCACAAAACTTCGAACATACACCGACTCCCTGGGCATTAATTGTGTCATGGGGCTATCTGTTGCTGCTGTGTTTGTATCAGTTTCACTTTCTCATGTGAAGGGTGGCGCCACCTGCTTAACTATACTCCTTACCCCTGTGTAAGCTGTGTCAGATACTCCCTGAATTCCTCCCCCACAATTGTGGCAGTCCTATGAGCAGCTGATGCTCTTCTCATCAGAGATAATGTGGTTTGCATGCGCCTTCCTGTTACTATTTCGTACTGGGACAAGTGGTGGTCTTTGCTTGGTTGTGTTCGCAATTGAAACAATGACAAGGGGAGGCAATTCACCCAATTCTTTTTGAGGGTGTGGCATAATTTTTAAAGTCTACTCTTAAGGAGGCCGTTGATTTTCTTGCCCGCTCTGTTCGCTTGCAGGTGGTAAATTGAACACAACTTGTGTTTAATTCCTAACAGGGATGTTACTTCTTTAAAGAGGTTGTTGACAAAGTGAGTTCTGTTGTCGGAGCGTATGGCATCACAAATGCCACAACGTGGAAACACTTCCCTCACCAAAAATGTTGCAGCGCATTTTGCATCTGGGTGGGCACAGGGTCCTGCTTCCACCCAATGTGAAAAGAGGCAGACCACCACTATTGGGTATCTTGCTCCATTGCACCTTTCTCCCATGTATGCATAATCAATGTGCAGCTCACGGAAGGGTTCGATGAGGCAGGCCAACGTCCCTCATAGTGTCCTGAGGGGCATTCCAGAATTGTACGTCAACCGTCATTTTAGCAAGGTATTCCTGCAGTTTTGGGACAAACCAATCCTCATGGATGACCGCAGCTATGTGTTGTTTTGCGGTGTGTGCCGGGAAATGTAGTTGTTGGAATGCAAGCTGTAATAATTCCACAGGCATTACTACCTTTCCTGTATTTTCTTGACACCAAAGAAGATCAGTGGGCAACTGTGTGCAACCTCTTTTTGACCACATCTCTTGTTCTTCAATTGGGGCCCTCTTTTGTAGGTGTATTATTTGTGTGATGGGCATTGAGTTATAGCCTACTTCTTTTTCCTCTTGTGCGTTACCTTTTAGCAAATATTCTGTTGCTTGGGGCTTTTGGAAATATGCTGCCTGTTTTGCAGCAGCGTCTGCTGCCGCATTTCCTAAGGAGATTACGTCACTGTTATTGGTGTGGGCTTGGCATTTTACCAAAGCCACTACTGAAGGTTCTGTGACGGCTTCTATCAGCTCATGTAAAAGTTCTGCATGTTGTACTGGGGACCCGTCTGCCCTTCTGAAAACCTTTCCTCCTCCACCCGGACAATCCAGCATGTATCGTTGTGGTTACGCATGCTGAATCTGAATAAATTGTTACTGTGCATCCTTTGCTGCATGCAATGCTTCAATTAGTGCTACACGTTCTGCAGCTTGCGCTGAATCATGCATTGGTAAGCGTTTTTGTACAATGATCTCATACTCTCCTTCTTCCAGTCTTACTACTGCTGCACCCAAATGCTTTTCACCTGTAACTGGGCAAATAGATGCCGACCCATCCACAAAATACACTTCACCTTCTACTATGGCATTCTCATTTGCTTTGGGAATGTCGTCACTCTTCCTTTAGTATGTAGCACAATCGTGATTTTTCATGTCTTCTACCGTCCATGGCTCATTGATAAATGTGGCTGGATTTACTGTTTTGCAGCGCACTATGTGAATGTTAGAACTAGGAGGTATTATTTCATACGCTGTTGCTCCTTGTGTCGTGAGTGTGGATTTAGATCGTTCTAGAATTGCAAACAAGGAGTGTTCAACAAACAGTGTTACTGAGCAGCCCATCACTATGGTGGCGCTCTTTTCAAACGCAAAGGCGGCGGCTGCGACAGCTTGTCTGCCCACAAAGTGCCATTTCATGACATGGTCCAGGATGCCGCTGTAGTATGCTAAGGGCTTGTGCCCTAAAGATGTTCCCTGTGTTAGGACAGCTGTCATGAGTGTTCCATTGCACTTTGAAAACAAGTAGAATTCCCGTTCATAGACTGAGGTCGCTAGAACGGGTGCTGTGCAAATAAGTTCCTTTAGTGTGTTGAAGGCATTGTTCATCTCTTTTGTCCATGTGATGGCTGTATTTTCCTTTTTTGCTTCCTTTAGTGCTTGCAGTAGGGGCCTTGTGTATGCTGCATAGTCAAGTATCCATGCTCGGCAATAGTAACATATACCGAGAAACTTCTGCATGTCTTTCACTGTGTGGGGCCGAATTGCCGCGCGCACTGCTGCTGCTCGGTCTGGGATTATTCATTTACCATCTTTTGATATTAATTGTCCCAGATACAGTATTTCTGCTAGGCAGTACTGCAACTTCCCTCTGTCCATCTTGTATCCCTTGTGTGCCCACAAGTTTAGTAATGTGATCGAGTCAGCTCTGCACTGTTTCTCACTCTCGCCACAAACCAAAAGATTGTCTATGTACTGTATCACTATGCTTTTGACATCAATATTGCCAAGATCTTCATGCAATATTCTGTTAAAAATACTCAGGCTTTCACAGTATCCCTGTGGTAATCTGCAATGTTCGTACCTTTTCCGTCCAAGGGTAAATGCAGTCAAGTATTGTGAGCTTGGATCGAGTGGTACCGAGAAAAAAGCATTTTTCAAGTCTACCACTGTCGAACATGTGGCAGATTTTGGAATACTGCACAAAATGGATGCAGGATTTGGGACAAGGGGAAACTCCTTCTGTATGACATCATTAAGTGGACATAAATCCTGTATCATCCTCCAAGCCCCTCCCTTTGCTTTCTTAATCGGATAAATCGCTGTATTACAAGGCGAATTTGATGGCACAATGATAACCTGTTGTAATAGTGCATGTATTGTCTCTTTTATTCCCTCCTCTGCTTCCCTTGACACGGGATATTTTGTTATGCGGGGCAGCACCGCGCCAGGCTTAAGTTTAATCTTAACAGGCGTCACCTCTTGCAGGAGCCCTACATCATGGATGTCGGTCATCCATAATTTCGTGGGTACCTGTTGCATGTCTTCATCGACAAAAAATGACGGTGGTGCACTGACAATGGTCATGAGGGGGTTCGTCAGTCGTCTGTTTTGGACCATTATGTCACAGGGCATGCATATTTCCATTATTAGTTCCCCGTCATTGTCATTGTCAGTGAAAAGCTCCTCGTCGGTCAGATCGCGCAGTGCTGTGTTTGTGTCTATGCATAACACTGATCGCCACTCGCATCCGTGCGTGTCCAGGCCTATTACGACAATACATCCAGCTGATACTTGTACTCCTTGCAGATCTAGGGAGAGGATGATACCTGGTAATATTTCAGGGGCAGCTACAGGGCTGGAAACAAAGCCAGAAGGTATTCTCCACTCTTGGCATGTTATTTCAGGCACTACTCTTGGCAGCACCTGTATCCCGTACACAAACATGTCTGCATCGGTGGTCACTCCTCGTATGGCTATTTCATTTGCTATTGTGTTAATCAATAGCATTGCCCAGAGAGGGCATATACCTGGGGTTGAACACACTATACCCCTTTCAGTGAAGGAAATTGTCATATTGAACTCCCTCCGCAGCAAGTTTATCGGCGAGTCTTCATGATACAATAGGGGTGCTCGCACTGGTTTCCCCCCTACCGTTATATCCAAATCTTTAGTGTATGGAACCATGACCAGAGCCCTAGAAAATCCCTGCGTTTCCAAATTCTTTGGACAACTTGCCTTCCATTAGGCCTAATTTTTCCACTCCTGAGTCCACCGTGAATATGAACTGTCTGTCTCCTATCTCCTATCCCTGCCCTCACCAGTAGTTCCTCATCTGGACCTAGGGTAGTTGATAGGACTGGACAAGCAAGTGATCTCTGTGGGCTGTCCTAATCTGGGTGTGTGTTTGTCCCGGGAAAGAAAAGACGTTTTCCCCAACCATAGCTGTTCCCCAGAACTGTGCTGTTGCGCCGTTGGCAGTGGTGGAGAAAGATTTTTTTTGCATGTTCCCCATTTGATTTTGGCATGCTAATCGTTGTTGTGTTCCCTGTGGTGGTGTTCCGTACTCTTGTATGAAGCGAGTGTCAACCTGTTCCCCTTGTCTGTATCCTCCCATAGGTAACCTATAGGGACTGCCTGGGTGGGGATGGCTGTACTGTTGCTCATTATTAAATCCTGTTTTGATAATACGCCATGGGATGGGTGCGACATTCCCTCGCATAATGACCCCACCTCCCACATGACCAAAATGTTCTCTGTCCCCCTCCTCGGGGTTCTTGTCCTCTGTATCCCCTCTCTGTCCTCTGAACCCACCTCTTCCTCTTCCAGGTCTTCCTTGCCACTGGGGTCCTCCAGACTGCTCCTCTCCAGCCCATTGATCTTGCCCGTTTGCTACCCAGGTGGCTGCCATTCTAGCCTGTACTGCTATTGGCCCCTCCTCCCCGTCTCCCTGCCAGTCTGTAGGTAGGGCGGCTGTTAGTGCTGCAACCTTCACCAACTTGTTTTGTATGAGTTTCACTTCATCTGCCAATCTTTTCTGTGCGATTTATTTCTCTTTTTCTTTGATCCTCCTACATTGGTGTACTATGATGCATTGTATTTCTTGCCAACCTTTGGCTTCAGTCCCAGCAATTGTATCTAGGGCCTTCTGCTCCTCCTTCAGTAGTTCTCTCTTGATAATGAAGTAAAAGAGGGAGGTTGACTGGTCCTAGGCAGTGTCTGTCTCCCCCCTCCACATATCCTGCACCCGGAAAATGTACTGCGCAGCATCTTCATTGTCACCCATTGTGCATTGCATCACTGAGTGTAAATCAGGGGTGTCAGGGAAGGTCCTCTGCAGTGGATCCCACACCTGTGCTCTCACGTTGTTAAATGACACCCCATTGTGCCGGTCACAGTCCATTGTTACTCCCGGGAACCCCGCTTTCACCCACGCCCACTTTGCTTGATCACCCACTGCTGCTAGCAACAAGCTCTTGACATCCCCTATAGCCAAAGGGACCCCTGCGGTGTGTTTCTCGAAGGCTTGTATCCACTTTTCCACCCCTCCTGAATATGGGAGTAATAACTTCAACAAATTTGTTTTGTTCATCAGTGCCCAAGGCACATAGTGTAGCCTTCCCTCCCCCTTATAGATGAGAGGCATCTGCAGATTCGTTCCCCCTCTGCCTTTACTTACCTTCGTACCTTTTTTCTTTGCCAGCGCCATCCTTCCCATCCTATTCCTGAGCCTTCCTTGCCAACCTGCCTCTTCCCCTCCCACCTGTGGTGTCAGATACTGTACTTGCAGGCCTCCTCCCACCGCTCCTTCGCCGTACTCATCAATATCGCACCAAACATTCTTCTTCCCTATTGGATGTCACACTTCCTTGTCCCTCACTTACCTGATCATCTTCCTGCCCTGCTCACACTATCTTAACCGGGGTACTATCAAGGCGGAAGAGGAAATCCCCGAACTTCCATTCATCCTCCGCTATTATAGATGGGTTTTTCGATGGTGGCGGCGGTGGTGTCTGCCTTCCCCCTGACGGCAGCTGTGTTACCTCACACAGGGCTGTTAGCTGAGACAATTCTGTTTGGGCATTTATGATGTGATCTTCTATATTTTGGGTTAGGCATGCTATGTTGTCTGGTCGTGTGCTTGTTGGGTTGTATGGGCTTTGAGGGATGTACGGGGCAGGGGGTGGGCTATTGCCGGTGTAGTTGGTGCACTGGGCCAGGGCAAATATAGTGGATATCTTTCAATATCCTTCAGCAGGTTTTGTCAACAATGGGTACAGCTTTTTAGGCTCCTCTCCTTAACTCTTTTCTCCCCCTCCCTCCTCCTGGTTGATGGCCACTACAGGGTGTGACTTCCTTTCTTTATTTTTCGCAGGAGGCGTCTCTTCAAACATCCTCTAGAGATCTAACACTTCCCTTCTATTTTGGAGTTGCTTCCCTTTATATTTGACCATTAAATATGCTGCCACAATGCCCAACACTGCCTTATCGAAAGACCCTTCTTCTGGCCATATTTGAGATGACACTTCCCCCTTAGTCTCTGTCAACCATTGCCCATGGTACTTCTTTATTTTCTCACTATATAAGGGGAGGTGTTGGCAAATGTGCATGAGAGGTGTATCTGCTGCCATGGTTTTTTCCCGTTGTCTGGATGCGTGTGTGTGTGCAAGTATGCGTCAGTTACCACTTTCAATGCTTCAATAATCTTATCTCTTAACATAAAACCTTTCAAATTGCATTTCAAAACATTTTGCTCACACCTTATTTTGTTTTTACCCACTTCATAGAAAGAACAAAACATAAACCACTTAACACATTGACCTGACAAACTGACGCACCTTACTGACAACAGAGAACATAAAACACATATTTAATGATAACCCTTTATATCCTGTACCCTCTTTCAAAAATACAAAATGTTCCCCTTCATTCATTCCTTGCATTCATCTCGGCCTGGCCCCTACTGGGCCGACCTCTAAAAAATGACTGTCAATACCAAAAGAAATAATCACTAATGTTTTCCGAGTCTACTCAATATACGAGACTCCTACTTGTTCCTTTTTCCTCTTTTATAATCCTGCACTGGTCGAAACAGTACTATGCGGCGCTGCCTTCCACCCCCTTTCGGAGCTAGGTTCCCGTATCTCCTCTTATTTCCTCACCGTATATATTTATATGAAAAACGAATGGCCATATGAAGAAGAAAAATACCTTAATCAACAACTGCTCAATCTCACTCGCACCCAACCCACAGGCTAACCCCCCCGCTTGTTTTAATCTGACCCATGTCCCATTCATTTTCCCTCCTTGAATTCTTCTTGCAATCAATACTCACGTGTCCATGGTGATCCGAGAGTCTCCGTTTGCGTTCTATCCCCAATCGAGGTGCCTCCCCCAACCAAGCCATTGCAGGTATTCGCAAAGCCGGAACCCGCAGAACCTGCTCAGGAGTGTATGCTTTTTTAACAACCGGTTGGCTGTAGGTGGAGGCGGTCTTGATGGGGGTGCCCCGGATCTCGTAGCAGTAGGGGGGTCTTCCCGGAGCAATCACGTATAAGGGGTCACCAAATGAAGGTGCTCATTACCCAAAATGCAAAACACAAACTCAGAAAAAATTGACACACCCCAGTAGGGAATGAGACCAGGAGAAAGATTGCAAGTTGAATAAAGTTTTATCAGGTAAATGATGCACGCAGAGGATTCTGTTGCTCTGAGAGCGCTCTGCCAATAATACAGAAACAACACATTTGTATGTTTCTCGTCATCAGTGATAAATAGTATAGGGGATGAATAGCGCAAGTTCATTGGTTCATTACAATGTTGCAGTATAGGCCATACTGGGATAGTGCAGCTTGATTGGTTGGTGCAAAGTTGTCTCTCACAGCACGTGGGTCAGCTGGGCTTATCTGGTAGGGGTGGAGGTTAGGCTGGGTCCACAAGATGCAATTATTCTAACTAATCTAAACTACACAATAATCATTGGCATGCTAAGAGTAATGTAAAACATAAAACTTATACCAGAATGCAGGGTCGCCAGCAATTTGTGGGTAAACATATACACATTCTTAACCCAGATCTCCGTGGGGGCAAGGGTGCAGTGGTCCTTTTTCCCAGGTGCCTTATCTAGGCTGTCAATCTGACATTTATTCGCCTGATGCCTCATGGTTCACACAAGTGGATTAATAGGTGTTAGGCCAAGGAGATGATATGATCACATATGCTTAAGTATATTGAGGGCAATCTAGGGTGGTCCGTGGGGAAGGGTCCCACCAACTGCTACATGAAAGGAGAATAGAGGGGCCAAAAGCTATGCAGGCAATCATTTCTAAAGGTGGGGGGTCCAAGGTGCAGGAACAGGTGTGTGGAGATGGATGAACATGCAGGCCAGAGTAGGCTCGGGTCACACACAGGGCAATGAGCTCAGAGGAAGAGAAATAATACTTTTTTTAGTTTGCAACAATTCGCGCCTGGGCTTCTGTGAGAACAGGGCTGGTGCCGCGCAGACAGGGGAGGAGGTGGTGGGGTTGTTAGAGCAGGCTGTGCGCGGTGCTGAACAAAGGTTGAGAAGGCTTCTTAGATATAATTGTGCGGCGGAGTCTGGGGTGGCACAAAATGGAGTCTGAGTGTGTCATCCAATGGCTTCCTTCTACTGTCGTCAGTGAAAGACAAAGGGGACGTCTCCCCAAGATGGGATAAGCAAATAGACTTATTCAATGTGGAATGTACAGGGGGGGCATAAGGACCCTTCCTCCCTTACACCAGTCATCCGGGTATGGGAACACATGAACGCCAGATCTCCTGAGGTGGGCTGCGACTGCCACCATTAGCTTGGTGAAAACCCTTGGGGCGGAGGTCAACACAAAGGGGATCACCTTGAACTGGAAGTGGTTGTCCCCTCTGAGGAATCGCAGGAATTTCCTGTGCTTCTGGTGTATCCGCACATGGAAATATGCATCCTGGAGATCTATTGACATCAGCCAGTCCTGAAGTCGGAGAGCATGGAGATTTTCTCTCAATGTCACCATCTTGAACTTGTCCTTTCTCAGGAACTTGTTCTAGGCCCTGAGGCCCAAGATAGGACAGAGACCTCCCCCCTTCTTGGGTACTAGGAAATACCAGGAATACCAGCCTGATCCTCTCTGCTCCCACAGCACCCATCAAAAGCAGGGCGTGCGGCTCTTCCTGGAGCTCCTGTTTTGATTGCTGAGGATGAGAGGGGGGTTCTGTCTGGCTGCCTTTTCTAGAAAGGCAGATCGTAACCCCATTGGACGAGTTGGAGTGCCCAAGTATCAGAGGTAATATTCCCACAATTGGGGCCAGTGCTCACCTATCCATGCTCCAACCGGGGAAATGTGGGCAGAGAAATCAAAGCAGCTTTGAGGGTGGAGCACCCCCAGCCGCTGCTGGCCTCTGGAGGCCCCTATGCCCCTTCCAGAGAGCAGGAAACGCCTCTGCCCCTGCCTGGGTAGCGGGAGCTGAGCCTTCCTACCAAAGGGGATGTAACGTCTGTTTCCTTTCCCCCTTAGGCAAAGCCAAAGGCAGGTTTTGACGGCTGCTGGACAACTAGGCCCATAGACTTGGCGGCCTTACATTTCTCAAAAAACTTGTCGGCTTTAGGGCCGAACAGATACTTGCCCTCAAAGGCGATGTCCAGTAATTTGTTTTGGACATTGGGCAAGAACCCGGACGTGTGAAGATAAGCCTGTCTCCTCAATCAGTTGCTGACCCCATGGATCTTCCAAGGCAGTCCGCGCTGTCCAGGCCTGACTGTAACGACCGCCGGGCCAACTACTTATTATCATCCACAATCCTTTGGAAGTCCCCCCGCATCTCCCCCTTCAGGAATATACTGAGTGCCTTCTTGGTGCATCACATTTCTTTCCTTCCCTATCTGTAGGAAGTATAGATATGGATGTGGATGACCTAGTGTTAATAGTGGCTGCCTGCACCACCAAGCCCTCTGGCATTGGGTGAGTAGAGAGAAAAACTGGGTTTCCCCTTGCCAGCAGTACTTCTTCATGAAGTCAGAATTCGCTGGGGGGATGTGCATGGCCTCTGCCATAAGGTTACAATCAGGTCGGCAATAGCCACATTAAATGGCATGGCCCTCTCAGTAGAGCTTCCTTCCACCAGAATATCTGTGAGTTCGTAGCCTGATAAAGGTCTGGCTGGGGCATTCTATCATAGGGTATCCACCACCCTGTCCACTGTGGCACAGTACTTGGCATGTGCATGCCCATAAGGGTGAGTCTGCTGCGTCTCCAAATCAGGAGAGGTGTCCAGGCCACTGGCATCATGGAGGCCCTCAGCTAAAGTGACTATATCCGCCTGATCAGGGATAAAAGTCTATGCCCCCAGCACCTGCATAAGCAGGGTGGAAGCCACACGAGATCTGGTCATCACTGTCATCGAAAATTGTTGCCATTGTATCAAAAAACCCAGTTCTCGACTGCAGGGCATGCGTTCGGCTATCTATGCCAATACCAATGGTCTCATGTCAATTTGCACTGAACAATGCTTCGACGCAGGTGGCGCACTGGTTATCATAGGAGCTCAGGCCATACTGGCCGCACAGTCAAGCGCAGCGCCCGTTGGCTTTGACGACGACAAAGGTTACTGGATGCCAGTGGAGCCACTAAAGTCTGCTGCTTCGAGGTATTACACATACCAACAGCTGCTTTTTGAAACATTTCGAGCATCTGCTCTTTGAATGCCTCCCACTCGGCCTGGAGGCAGGCCCCACCAATGACTTACCGGAGTCATCTGACGAGTCAGGACTGTGCCTACGTCAGTGATGCCTTTTCTTTTTATGGGAGGGAGAGGGTCTGAGAGTGTGACCGCTTTTCTGCTTTCATCTGATGCCCATCCATCTATTTGGGTGTAGGCCCTTACATATCAGGCCCCGACCACCGGGTGGTCAAGCAGGCCGGAGATATAGATGGGGGCCAGCCTACCACTAGTTTCGCATCCCTCTCCTGTAGAGATTTTGGGTTCATTTTCCCACAAGAACCACAGTCCTCGTTGATGTGATCGACACTGAGGCACCACACGCAGACACTGCATGGGTCCATGATGGATATTTTGGAACCGCAGTTCTTGCCGTGCTTGAAGCCTGACACCTTGGGAGTGGACATGATATCGAAATGGCGTTGAACAACGACGAATTTGTCAGTTGAAAACAATTCACATAAGTTGTTCCATGAGCAGCGTACTTAGCGCGCAGAAAAAAGTAACTGAGGGACAGGGTCGTAGTGATGCAATATATGTATGATGCGTCCGGAGTCGATGACCACAGCATTGAGGCAAGACGGATTGAAGTCGAGGTGCGCTACGCCCTCTGTCAAAAAGTTTTCTGACCAACTGATGCACTGATGCTGCAATAGATATCTATCTGATGAGGAATCTGCAGAAAATGTTGGTTAAACAGGGAGCATGTCTAACTCTCCCTCAAAACATATCTCCCAACATTTTTATTGATGGGGTTATATGTTCATTGTCCTACAGGAAGTTACAGTGACATACTCAGGAACTGACATCCACTTAAGTCATGCAAGGACCATGATGCATAGAGTTTTGGAGGAAAGGAAGGGTGCGCAGTTACAAAGTTGCATTGAAGGTATTGTAACAGAAAATAATGATCTTACTATTAAGAGGTGTATTATTCTTGCAGGCATGTGGTTGAGTGGTAACAGAAAATCAAAGGCGTGATTTTGAGCAACAGTTGGAGTTGCAATTGCGTCTGATGGTACAACGACACAGACTTTGTTTCAGGTAGACCATTAACAGTTTATTTATATATCCTTGTGGTGTTAAGGATGTGAGCTAGGTTAAGTAAAAGACAGATGAAGCGCATAGACTTATATATGTTTTTTAATTTGTGTACACATACCTATAGGGACCCTGCGGATGAATACAAGGAGAAAACGGAGGGTACTATCCCTTTCTACCTACAAGAAATACATTTTCTACCCCCGAGGAATGTCCAGCTATTTTCAGCAATACAGGACAGAAACCTACATAAATTGGGCTGTTATTGACATAGTGGGAAACTAGCTTGAGACAACCGTCACCTTGTAAACATGTTGAATCATAGAAATGTGACATTGTAATTGTAAGAAGATTGATGCATTGAGTTACAATGCTTGCGTTTTGGTTTTTAGTATAATATGTATTTGTCATGGTTTAGCAGGTGGATACACTTGCGCTCCTATGTATTAATAAAATTGACGTGCTTTTGTATGAAATATTATCTTGATCCACATTTATCTCCTTATATTTGTTTGAAGGTAGATAAGTAGAGCCCTTATGTTTGATTAGGGGTACACATGTTTTTATAAAATAGAGTGTGACCTTCTTTTTGTTTGATTTTGTTATGTAAATCATGTACATCATCTCTTGGATAAAGGCATCATAACAATATAAAAAATAGATGTCTACCCATATCTTGACAACCTATATGCAGGATACTATCCCACTGCAACACAAATTAAGCTTCTAATTGATTATTTTCTCCATGGATTCGTCATCTATGATATCACTATCCCAGCGCAGCTGTTCTCTAGAAACCTCTCTGCCCCCAGAAAGTACAGTGCGGCTCTGCGAAGTCTCCGTCAGATGTCTCTATGTGCTCGATATGATGTTGGGCCCAGTATAAATAGCTGCGTCATGCCCCGTGACCTCAGTTCCTTTTCCTGACACACACTGTTCGCATACGGGACCATGCTAGTTGAGCTGAACCTTTTTCTCTGATATCATGCCTACTCCGTCAAAGGCCTCGGGATTCAACCGTGCGCGGATGGTGCCCGAAAGATGTCGGTCTCTGAGCTGCACCTGATCTATATATATGGCTTGGGGGAGGGTCGCGACACAGGACTGTGGCTCGTGCCAGTCCATGCACCAGAAGGCCCTCTGGAACAGGGCAGCAAAGATATTCACCTTCGTCCACAAGGTGAAGGGTCAGCTCTGCGATCTCGGTCGAGGTCAAACAGTGTGGATTGGTTCTCCAAAGAAAGGGCAGCTCTGCGCAAGGTGAAGGAGAAGAAGAAGAATCAGAAGAGGTCCCACTCTCAGAGTAAGACCTTGCACTGACATTCGTCTTTCTCTTTAAAGAAGAGCCACCGCTCAAGGGATTCACCTGAGCAGCCAAAGGAGGTACCTTTTCCGACCCAATCCTCCACACTGGAGTAATGGGAGAGTTTTTGCCTGAAGATGTTAGACATCTTCACCAACGGTCCTACCGCATCTGTTGCGACTGACAGGGTAGCCTCAGGGGACCACTCCTGCACGCCTAACGGCTCGGGCCTGGATGAGAAAGAAGCAGAGGTCACTCAGTGCTGATAGGACCCACCTTCGGACGCCACAGCCTCAGTACTGTAGTCGGCGCCATTGGAATATGCCCTACTTCTTATGGATGCTTTTATGCCCAAGATATATGACAACTACGACGATGAGGGTGGCCAGGTCTCTTTTGGGCTGAAACCTCTGTGCTCTAGGGAAGTGAGGGATTTCCAGAAGAATTTTACAGGGAAGGTGAGGATGTGCTGGCACTGACAGAGGACCTGCAAGGAACCAGCAGCCTCAACACCTCCCCGGAGATGGATTTCTTGACAGCTCCCACAACGGGAAAGGCCCAACTTACGATCCAGCGCTTGATGGCGAAAGTGGCCAGTACTCTGGGATGGCCTGTTCCATCTAGGTCTGAAGTTCAATAGGAACTTTGTGACATTCTGGAAGAGATGTCCAAGAAAGACACGCTCCTGCCCTTCAACATGGAGGTGGAAGCACCCGTACTGGAGGCGTGGGAGAAGACTGCCTCTGTTTCGGCTGTGGACAGAGACATGGTAAGAAATACCGTCCACCACCGGTGGAGTCCTGCTGTACAAACTCACCACTTCCCCGACGACAGAGGAGATCTTCTTCCAGGAGAGTCTTCTTCCCTTTGAGCTGGCGGGACCAACCAGTTCGCCTTTTTCGCCTTCCTGGACGTCTCGTGGTCGAATCGCCCGTGCCAAGCACCCCGGCAGCCGGATAGCCCATGCTTCACCACTAACCTCGAATAAAAGGGTCGTACCTTTTACCTTTTAAAGGTGGAGGCATGTAATTTTTGCGAGATCTCGCGTCTAATAATTCTTTTAAGTTTGGAAATAAGACGTTCTAGATTCTCTTGTGTGTCTGTGAGTTTTTCAGTCTGGCCTATCAAAGCTAAAATTTGTTTAGCTTCCTCATTTGTAAATGCCAAAGTGGTGGCAAGTTTGTCGGTTCACTTTTTTGGAGTCACACCTTGTCACACCTAATGTATGTATGGTCACATTCTGCATTGAACTGTCTATGTTTATAATATGTAGCAGAACTCATGTTGGTAGTCGTTGACAGTTCTTGACTTGTTTTCTTTAACATTTATACTTGCAATTATATGTCTAGTGATTTCTTTGTTTTTTGGAAAACAATATTTAAACTTTCAAACTGATGGATTCGTCATATATATGATTGCAGATCATTTTGCTCCTGAAGAAGGGGGTGTTCCCCGAAACGCGTAGAGCTTTGAATCTTCATTTCATCAGAAGAATACTGTATATATGCATTCCTTTGTTTTATGATGGCCGTTATGTATTTCTTTTGTCTATCTATATTCAAATGTTAACCAGAAGTTTCTGGATCTAATGAGTGTTGTTTACTTTTCTTTGTGTACAATTTTATTACATTGTAGTATAAATTCAAATACTCTTGACTGATTTTGTATCACCTTTAATGGTGTGCAGGGGACGGGAGTGTCTTTAGAAATAGACACTTTATTTCTATTCATGTTTTGCTCAAGCACCGTGTCAGGGCCTGTATTCCTCACCAGCACCCGGAATACCTTATGTTTATAAAATAAAACTAATTCAGTTTCTTTACTTTGGAGTGCTCCTATTGAACTCCACTTTGTTTAAGTCATTGTAGGGTTGTCACTGCTGGTGTGACGTGTTCTCTCTTAGTGAGCCAGAGGTTTAGTCGTGGTGCCGGGTTCTGTTGGAGTGAGGTATTCTGGCATTCTGAGATAGATGCTGTTGGCGTAGTCTATTCTTGACATGACAAGAGAGATGAAGGCGAGTGTTCTATGTGGGAAGTTGATGAAAGGCAGGATCCACTTGATTGTGTGTAGGTGTGTGTAGGTGGAAGAAGTACTTGTTTAGTACTGCAATACATTGTGGTCAGATTGTTAGGTTGGTTTGATGGGTTGTAGGGCATGATCGTGATTTCTGTGTTGTCCGGGTTAAGTTTGAGGCTGTTGGTGTTCATCCATTTTGGTACAACGTTGGAAAAATGATGGATCCACAAACATGTACTTAATTGTTCACTCAGATGTCCCAGGGTGCCACGTGGGTTTACTTGGGCAATCCCCCTGGGCAGTGAGTTTCAATTTGACCAAGCCCACATAGGATAAGCATTCCGTTTACTGCTTTGACTCCTTCCCCAAACCGACCTAAGCATTCTGTTTACTGCTGTTTGACTCCTTCCCCAAACCAACCTGCAGAGTGGCCATATTCCATTCCTCATCACCCTTATTTTCCAAGATACATAAAGAATTATGGTCACCTGCAAAAAACACCAACACTTTTCTTTTTCATTCATGCATTTCCAATGCATAATAGTGGATGACAACGTAAGCAGGAATATCTCTGGCTGCCCAACCCCTCATGCCAATATTAATTCACCAATAGTATGGCTTTAGGTGCACGGACATTCTCAAACCTCACTTCACGCAACATCCCGTAAGGCAAATTAATCAATTTACAGGCCTTCCAACCCTGAGTGGAATTAATTGCAGTCAACAGCCCACCTGCAGGCCCACCTCCTTTACTAGATCGGACCTCTTTCACAAATACTGTGTAGCCATTAAACACAGGACATGTTGTTAGCTATGATTCCTGTAAAAAACGATTAGATGAGGTCTCAATTGCCTTATTGCCTCAACATTAGTCAACAAATGTGTGTGGCCTCTTGAGCTCCAAGACATCACTTTAAGAGGTCTATTGGTGCTAAAGAGGAGGCTAGGCAGACAGCCCCATGGTATGGCCAGGCTTCGTTAATGTGGCTTCCATTCAAGTCATCTTGTTCCACCCTTGGGATTACATTGGACAAAAGCAACACTTCTAGTGGACACACTCTCAGCCAAACAGAGGTCCCATGTAACTATTCGGCAAAGTAAAGGGAAACAAAGGGGAACAAAGGGCCCTGCAGGTTTCTTTTAAGTCCTCTGTTACTTCAAATCCCAGATTTCTGATAGAGGGCGTTTAAAAAAAAAAAAGAAAAATCAGACTATTTTGGAACCAATATAAAAAACATAGGACCTCATTACACGGTAGGCGGTGGACCAAGGCTATTAGCACCTTGGTCCATGCCGGTAAAATACTGGCACGGCCTTGAAGGAAAGGGGAATTACCGCCCTATTCCAAGGTTGGTGGGCGGTAATTCCCCCTTCCCCCATTGCCCTTTCCCATTCCCATTTTTGCCCCATAGTGCATAACGGGAATGGGGAAGGTGCTAATTACGGAACCGCAAATTGCGGTACCGTAATTAGCACCCTCGTCCCTTTGCGGGTTGGTTTTTAACGCCTGCTAAAAACCCTTACCGCCTTCCGTGTAATGAGGCCCATAGTTCTACTACGGGTTGTCGACAGCGGCCATTGTGCATCTATGATTGGTGTCTGGTGTGTCTTGACAATCCATGGTATGTTCACAACAACGCTGCAAGGTCTGCTCCTCTATCCTTGCAGTACAGGGAGGACTATAGTGAGGCTCATGTGAGCTTCTGTGCTGCGGAGAGGCACATTTTGGGCTGGAGTCACCAGAGAGACGTGCCTTGTGAGCACGGTGTGGAGTTTTTCCCCCACGGCATCCGGGGCCCCCTGGAATCAGGGGACGGAGTGCTGTGCTATAGACCAGCAAGGTTCTACAGTAGGGGGGCGTACCCATAGTGGTGGTGAACTTTTTCAGCGCCAAATAGCATGCTACGGGTTAGTGTCCCACCCTAAATGTTGGTATTTGCCTGTCCAAAGAAGTGTTGCACAGTGACTTTGAGGGCTCACCTAGATAGAGAAGGATCCTTTGAGAGGTGGCAGCTGAAGGGGGTTACATTAATGGATTATTAAGTGCTGGGGTGATAGGGACGGTGAGGAATTGATACCTCTGAGCTGTCTGTAGCCTCTTGAATCTTTTGGTGAAGGAAGGTAGCACCAGGCCTGCCGAAGACTGGATAGCGTTCCCCCCGATTGAGTTCCACTGCACCAGTCTGCCCAACCCCCCTCTGGGTCCCTCCATGCTGCCCCGACTCTTGATGCCTTGTTGAACTGAGTAGTTTGCTACTACAACACCCCTTATTGTATACTAGTTACTTCACCCGCCCTATTGCCTTCCCCTTGACAGACTCTAGAGAAGCCAGACATGGCCTCCAGAGCTTCATGGCCTTGAGAGGAAAACGTGGGTGCAGCCCGGCCATCTTGACCTGTAAAAAGAACACTTTCCTTCGTGCAAAAAGAGGGTTAGAGACTTAAATGGCACTGTCCGGCAAACCAATATTATGTTTAAAAAAAACAAAAAAAACATTGATAGTTCCCCCCCCCAGGCATACAGAAGTTCCAGCCTCTTTAATGACCATAGAGAATGAAGAACGGGAGCTGCCTGACCCTTTGGATGGAGTGACAGTGGACAGCGATGAAAATGACTTTCTAAGCTTTGGGGAGGAGGGTGATGGTTCACTTCAAGCTATTCAGTTTATAGAGGCCAAATTGGAAGCCTTATCATGCTGGTCACTAAATTAGCAGAAAACCAATGCAACACTACTTCACTTTAGGGTGAGGTGCTACACCGATTGGCTGCTCGTGCTGTGCTCCAAGCAAAAAGACCATCTTTGCCAACAAAGTAGGTAGCTCTGCGACATTGAGGCCCTAACCTTACAAAAATAAGCAGGACACTGTATTTGGGGTTCCCTTGCCAAGGTCGACCTCGGAGATAAATAAATGATCCCAAAAAAACCAGCCAATGAACAGGGCATTGTTACATTGTAGCCAATTCCAAGGACCATGTGTTGGAAGTGCTATGCGCAGAGATGTCGATGTTAAATAGCCCGCCAGCAATTACCCCCGTTAAAGTTGACAGCCATCCACAACTACGGCTCAGATCCAAAACATCGTGAGAACAGCCAGCCAGCCTTCGATCACTTGAGCTCAAAGACAACCCTAATCAAGCTTCTGGCTACTATACAATCACAAATGAGTTGGGGGAAGGTATGGTGAGGCAGGTGCACCTACGGGGCCTCCTAGATAGTTGGGTTACAGCACCTGGTGGTAAGCGGATGGTGGAGCGATCAATACTGGAGGAATACTGTAGCCCCCATTCCAGTATAATCTTATCCATTATTCCAACTAAGTGCAAATTGGCAGATAAGAGTGCTAACAGTATGGCCATTGATAAAAGATCCTGTGAGAGGCGGGTCACTGTCGATGAGCAAAACTATTGGATTGCTTGTCGGTATCCACAGGAGGCAATGTCTGTACAGGCTACAGAGAGGATTGGCTTGACTCGACCCCGGTTGGATCCATCAAAGCAGAAAAGCACACAGAAATACACCCATAGTGGTGATAAAAACAATCTGCCGTCTTGGCTTAGCTTTGTGGAATCGACACAACATCGCAAAGATCACCTAGGGCAAGGGCAGGACAATGGTAGACAGTCTTTGGACTCTAAATACATCAAAATTGTCAAAAGGTGTCTGACCGACTTCAGCCCCTTTTTAAATCGCACCTGGCTATTTCAACTTTCCAGCTTAATCCCGGCTCTAAAAAAATTGTCTAGCACAGCCATTTCTTCCCTAGAATTTTCTCATGGTGGTAGCCTTACCAACTGGGTTCTGGTGACGATGGCCTCCAGCAAAGCGGCAGAGATGATCTGCCAGTATGCTAATGTCTTTATGGAGCTCGATTTTGAGGTGGCCATATTCAAACCCTTTAAATCACTGGATGCTGAATACGACCTGCGACCGAAGGGCCACCAGAATGCCCACCATATTGCCACCACAAAAAAGTCACAGTGTAGGAATGATGAACGTGTTTCTGGTACTTGGCTAAACATTTCCTCCAAAGTGCATTGACATAAGTCTTCCTCTTTTACCCCAATACGTGTGATCTCTTGGAACTCCCAAGGACACTGCTCCTTTCTGTTAAACAGTGAGGGCCAGGCTCAATTGAATAATGATAATATTTTCTATTTTTTTCTTCTGCAGGAGACCTGGCTGACAGGCACGTTTAAATTAGACAGCTTTACCTTACTTTTTAGCTTGTCTAAGATTCCACTTGCAGGGCAACCTAAAGGCGGTCTCTGCATAGGTAATGTAAGGAACTCATGTTGGCAACAGTAAAGACAGACACAAGTGATCACAGTTCAGGGGTGTTTATTAAACTGTATAGGTAGGTTGGAAAAACGCCTAATCTAAACCTATATCTAAGATGGGAGCAAGCTTCGACCATCAAACAATAATAAGGCAGTCCTATGGTGTCTTTGTCAAAATAAAGGAGCCTATATTAAAAAAAAAATATTGCCAATCCTTACGCTAAATATAAAAAGAAGTGTGGGATAATGTTCATAAGAAAGAAGTGTTCACAAATAATAAGTCAGGATGCGGCAGCACATGATAAGGGATAGGATTTTGGAGCACAGCAGTTCCGCTCTCAGCAATAAGGGCCTTTGGTGGGTAAGTCTATTTTCTACAAAAAGTCTCTTGCTGCCGCAGGCCTGATATAGTCGAAATAATAAATAAATGTTATTTTCTTCTTGCACGTCGGGTGATGACTTTCAACCTTGGATCCACCTCTTCCGGGTGCAGATCCCTAGAAAGTTCCTTAATGATCCCAGGACCTCTGATAGCCATGTTTTCTTCCTTTTAAGGGCCTGACAGGTTCAAAGTAAAAGTTTAAACAAAAAGTTCTAGAGTTTTTTGGGTTTTATTTGAGTGTTAGGTGTTCACTCCTGGGTTCCCCCTCTTCCGGGCTCAGACCCCTCTCGAATATTAGCTTTTGTTTGTCTGGTGCCACTCTGGCATAGCATTCATTCAAAAGGGTTTCCTTCTTGTACTTTGCTTTGTTGCATTCACAGGTCTGTGGGTGTTAACTTCTCACCTTGGATTCCCCTCTTCCGGGTTCAGATCCGACTCGACCTTTTGCCTCCCTCGATCGGGTTCACTATGACTTTCAATGCAATTTTACTGTGACCTTAGTGAATCTTAATGTCTTTTTATAGACTTCATCGGCCGGGTTCACTTTTGTCAACACACTGTATTTTGGGACTTTAGACTTTGCCTCCTCTTTATCGACATCTCTCTTTCGGGTTCACTCTTGCCAATCTTGTCAATCGTGCCTTTCACATTCAACTCTTATGATGCAGGATTAATTTTTCTTAGCTTCTCAATCATCTGTCGGTCAAAGATTTTCGACTATACAGAGGATTTTACAAGACCCCTGTATGACCACTTTGACCCCCATTCTCACCTTTAACAAGGCCTTCTGGTTATCGTAGTTCCAACAATGGGGTAATGACCCAGAGTTTCCTGAGTGAGTACCCACATGGTGCCGGACTCCTCTGCTGCTTGTTTTCCCCCTTTTGCATCAATCGCTCTTTATGCTTTCACAGTTCAATTAGCCGTTTGCTACTTTTTGTTCAACACAGTTCGGTTTCTTATTGATTCTCCCCTTGACTCACCGGCTGTAATGAACCGCTTGGCTTTCTTTCTCTTTGGAGTCAAGGTTGGTACAACAGAGACAAGAATCTCTCCCTGGCTTGGTTATCAGCGGAGGAGGATCTCGTGAACCGTTGACATCTGCTGGAACGCACGCTGGTTATTGTTTGCGGTTTTATGGTTCCTTCTTTGGAGGTCTCATGGGCCTTGGTCAGAAGGGCAAGTCATCCTCTCCTTGTCATCCAAGCGCTATGTGCCATCTTTCTCCTCCTCTTGAACTGCCTGCTGAGTTAGCTCTCTGGATGTGCGGTCTGCCTTGCTCGTATTGTGCTCCACCTTTTATCCCTATGGGGAAGGGAAAGGGCCGACAGGTGTGTGCATTTCAGGTCAATTGCCTGACTTTGCCTGACCCTGGTGTTGGGACATGTTGGGTAAATGGCTTGAGTGTTAGTCCGTCGTCCTTCGTAATATGCAAAAGTGTTTGCATCGGAAAAGGGGGAGGAGAGGTAAAGTGTTTGTGTATCCTACGTGATAGGTTGGGGAAATGTTGTCATAAGAAGGGTGATACAGCGTCTCACCTGTCTGTGTCCCACTTCCACTCCCTCACTGGTCCACCCCCAGGAACTGGATCCAATAGCAATGGCCGTGTCCTGGCCACCTGGATGACAGCCCCCGGGGACTATTCGGGGAGACACCTTCAGGTTTCTCACAGTACCAAGGCAGCTTATACTTTGAAACCATTCTTGGGCAGTTGGTCACATAGTAATCCTCTAAGTGGGGTCATGCACAATCCTCGTTTTGATAAACAACCTGCATTATTGATGACCATTTATGATCCACCTGATGGTACTTGTACCTCTTCCCAAAAGGCCATGGTGAAGAATATTCTGCGGGATTGCCATGCCATCCACCACAAGGGCACTACCATTCTAGCGGGTGACTTTAATGTTGATTGTTTGGCCAACACAGTGTCTCATTTGTGGAGGGACCTCAAGGTGCAACTGGGGAAATTGCGTGGGGACTGGTGTGATATACTTGCTGAATTTGATACGCCTTCTTTGCTTCCCAAGGAGGGGGTTATAGACCCACATGGTCTAATGTTCATCACAATAGTAGAATTGATTTTGTTTTTATTAATGAAATAGATGTGTCGCTCATTGGTAAAATAAAATCATCTTGTACGGTAGGACTGGATGGCATGAGTAACACGGTCATTAAGGCTGACCCTGCCCTCTGGGCTTAGCTACTCTATTCTATCTTTGTGCACGTTTGTGAAAAGGGTTCAATACCGAAACCTGGGCCTATTCTATTCTGGTCCCGGTCCACATAGCAGGCCCCCGTGAGATTCCTATGAAGTACTGTATGCTCATAATGCTGGAAAGCTCATCAAAAATGTTTGCGAGTGTATTGTTGGTACTCCTGTCTTCTTGGGTCGCGGAGAAGGGCCTCCTCCACTTCTCCCAAAGGTTTTATTTTAGAAAGAACTGCAATACATCCCACCTGAACTGGGTGCTACACAACTTTCATCTCAGACACCTGGAACTACCCAGATTCCCAATTGTATCTATGTTTTGTGGACTACTCTGGGGCTTTCAACAGTATCATTCGTACCAGACCATGGGGGGAAGTTATACATTTAGAGCATTGACCCCTCTTTGCTCTATTTTCTTAAGCTGCTATACTCTGACACTAAAATCAGAATTTGCCTATCTCAGGAGGGTGACTTATCTGACCTGTATCCAACTAATTAAGGGCTAAAACAGTGCTGCGCCTTAGCACCCCTGTTATATAATCTATATGTATCTGATGTCTCTAAACACCTTGAACAGGTCAGTAATTATCACTCCCCAATGTATCGTCATAATAGTTTATCCTGCTTCCCCTATGCAGACAATACAGCTTTACTGGCTAGAACCCTGATCGGCTTCCAATGATCATTAGATGCTCTCCAACAATATGCCAAAATAAACGGTCTTGTGATCAACGCCCACAAAACCAAGATTGTTCTTTTTGGGAAGGTGGTCTTGAAAAAAATTCAAACTTTACCTGGAGAGTGGGTGACTGTCCGATTGAATGTACTAGTGAGTATAAATAACTTATACGTATACCTGCAAAATAATCGTGTCCCCATATACTTGGCAAGTTGCATCTTGCCCGGGTCCTGGAAGAAGTGGTTGGCTTTGAGGAGGATTATAAATAAGATTGCGGGAGGCTCCCTAGAGGCCCAGATCCATGCATATAGGATCTCAACTGTTTCTACCATCCTCTACGCCCTGGTAGTTTACCCTGAATGATCCATTAAATGGCTGTTGTCCCTACAGGTTAACGATTTACGATCTTTCCTGGGCTTACCCAGTGCCACTCCATTGGAGGTTATCAGATTGGAGTTGGGCCTACCATTTATAATGGCTTGCTGGAAAATTGCTGTGTGCAGACTTTGGGCCAGCATCACATACTCAGAGGAGACCATTAACCCATTGTTGAGACTAGTTACAGCCCAACAGGTAAGGCAATCCCGTAGTTGGTGGTTTACCGAGATGGACCACATGCTTAGAAACCATCTACTCGAAATTGGAGTGGCAACCGCCCGATAACCCTCATTGAGTTCCATTTGTCTGGTCATGTTAAAAGGACCATGGAATGTGACCGAATCCAGTCACTTACTTATCATGCAGGAAAATCCAAGTATGAGGAATACACCCACCAAGGCAATTTCTTGGTAATGGTCAATTTGACCGAATATGTTTTACCGTATGTTGCCACAAAGGTGATGGGCGGAAGGTTTCAAATGAATTTGAACCACTGGCATTGCTATGGGCAACCTTCCACACCACTGTTTTTTTAGCCCGTCTGCGCCATTGCAAAAGGGGTCCAGCCATATGCAAATCAGTCAGCTGCCGCCACCAATGGTAGCAGCCCAGCCCGAACTGCTAGGCCAGGTCCCCTCTGCACAGAAACAAAAGCAACTCGAGACATGTTTCGGTCTTGTTGGACCTCCTCAGTGAAGTGCAGCTTGGTTCCCTATGGCGCAGCGAGCAAGGGAGCCACGTCTAGGCATACCCTCTCTCACATGGTGAGACAAACTGTGGCCACAAAAACGATGGGTGGAAGGTTTCGAATTAATCTGAACCACTGGCATTGCTATGTTTTACCGTATGGCCCAGTTGACCGAATTTATGCTGTATGAAATGATCGTACAACCAAAAATTCGGTCAAATGGGCCATACAGTTCCATTATAGCGAACAAGGGTAACGGGGGTTGCTGCAGGGTTGTCCCCTGCTCCCCTTGCTCGCTACAATGGGAACGGAGGTTGGGGTATCATTGAAAGCGGGGGACTTAAAAAAAAAAAAACAAGGGACCCTGCAGCGCCAGTTCTGACCTGCGTTGCAGTGATGGAACTGACATCGCAGGGTCAGATGGAAAGCGGACAGTGAAAGGTATGTGGTGGGAGCGAGGTGGGGATGTGTTGTGGGGAGGGACGGGAGATGGATTGGTATGATTTTTCCCACAGCAAAATTGGGTTGGCGGCAAAACTGACTACAGTCAATTCCGCAGCGAACAATTATGCCACGGTCAAATCGTACCAATCCGATTCCCTAGATAAACCTTGTAGTTACCTACTCTCCCCCACTAATACGATTTGTCCTATATCTGCAATGTGAACTTTTGCAAGTTGGGCATCATTACACCCTGGCGGTTGCATTTTTTCCGGCGCACAGAAATGGGCAATTAACGGGTCATCACGGCCTTGCCGGACCTAGTATTTGCCCATTCGTCAGCGCTGGAAAAAATTCTTCCCCATTCGAGCCCGATAGAGAAGCCAGATGCACAGGCACCTTTGATGCATCCGAAATGCTATGCTCGCAGGTGCCTTTCATTCCGCCAGGTCAGACCTGGCAGAATGAAAGGCACCCGCGAGCACAACTCAGAGTTAGCTGGTCTGGATATAACGGTACCGGCAAGCTTACTGGTACCGTTGTATCCGGACCAGCAAATTCGTAATGAGGCCCTATAATAATAATAATTTAGCATTTATATTGCGCTACGAACCCTCAGGTACCTGAGCACTGCTTGTTATTACCCACAGAGTGTGGTGCTCATTTATCGACCTCGTAAGGATGAAAGGCTGAGTTTGGCCCTGCTGGGAGTCAAACCTGCGTCAGCAGGCTGTGCACAGATGTCAAAGCAAGCGCCATACTCGCTGTGCTATCGGACCGGCTACACTGGTGCTTGGTTGGGTCTGGCTAGCGAGGACCACCTATATAAACTGTGCAAACAAGACATTAAAACCGACAGACATGTGCTTACTAACTGTATCCCCCTGAATTACTTGTATATTAAAGGCTTTGCGGAATTCAGGGATCATGGTTCGGACCCATTTTGGAGCTCCATATATTGCGCCAAATCCCTGGTGATCATGGGGGCTGCATTCCATATTTGGAACCAGATCAAGGACAGGTTAACTTAATCGAGTAATCATACTGTTATAAACAACCCTCCGGCCAATTCTCGTTCTTCTGATGAACTTCCTTTGATGTACCCTATATTCTGTGTTTTTATAATTATTCATTTTAACACTGTATTTTAACCTTGATGATTTTTATCTCTGTGTTTTTATTTTTATATAAGAAGCTAGGTTTTTATTAATGACTGTGATTGGCCTCTTTGGATATTGATGTTTGCTCTTTTATCACTTATGCTTCTTGATGTAAAATGTGTGTGTGTAAAAGGTTGTATTACCAAATGCACAACACAAGTTAAAAAAAAAAATAAAGAATGACCTTACCCGTTTTCTTCATATTGACAAACTCCACAAAGTCTACATCTTTGGTTGATGACGCCCTCAAGTTTGGGATTTCAGAAATAATTCAGAGGATATTTGTTCTATTTAAACAAGGCTCACATTCATCTCCATACAAACCAGCAACCAATACCCTATTTTTTGTACTACCATCTTTTTGGGGCATTCAGGGATGTGGGGTCTTCTCCTTTCCCAGGGGACCTAATGCAGAGGAGCTCTTATTTTAAAAGACCGAACCTCTGGCTGCTCTGAGGATGCTGGAAACGTCTCTCAATTTGGTGAAACCACACCCCTTTTCTCTAAACGGTAATTGCATTATTATGCCTGACTGCACAATACATCTGGGGCCCTTTTTAAAAAAACAGGCCAGATCACTTATGTCAGCAGTATGAAAATACTCAGTGGCTTGTCCATTTTTTCAGCAAACTCATATGAGACCCCATCAATCCCAACCCATTTGAACATGAAGTCATGTCCCCAAAGTTTCCAGGATCGGGTAAACAATGCGACTTCCCTAGCATGTTAACTTTACACCCTTGGTTGGGCTGGGGCAAAAGAAAGGGGTTGGGGAAGACATGCCAGCAACTGAAAACTATTTCTCCCCATTCCCCCAGATACAGTTGAAATTAGGATGGGGTAAGGGTAAAGTTGTATTGAACTGGCCCTTTTACTGTCCACCAGCACTATGGATTCCTCTTCATCCAATATATTCAGAACGTCCTTATCATCAGTGATCACCTTATCAACCCAGCCGACTACCATAACAGGTGATGGAATGGTCACCTTCTCCATCGCCACCACTTTAGACGCTTTGTAAGACTCAAAGTTTCCATAATTGTAAGATTGCTCAAAAATATACGAAAAAAGTTCCCTCTAAATTTGCATTTCTAAACGTTTCTTGAATTTTTAAGTTGTTCCTTCCAGATTGTTTAGACTTGCTTAGTTGTAAGGCTCCAATTGGACCCTCCACAGGATCATCTAAAATAACTTCCTGTACTTGATGATTGACTGATGCGATGTAACCATTTAACTGGGGACTTTTGCTCGATCCCGTATGCCAGTATCATGAGCACCAGGACGTTCAGACTGAGCCTGGCTTGGGATAACTGAGGGGGGTAGAGTCCTATTCGGTGGGAACTTCATATTGGACTGCCCAAGAAACATTTCCAGCTCCTAGCTCTTCCACAAAATATGTTGGCGCGTGCTAGCGTAATGATGTAAGGAAAGAATGCTCAAAATAAGGAGACAAGGCTACAGATTCCAACTTAATATTAATTTCGCTTAATATCAGAGTGTGTGCTCTCACTTCATCATGGATGTTGTCACACAAGTCAAAAAACACAGTATTTAAGGCTGATATTGTAGATTAAGTTAGTCAGATTCACTCATCAGCGTCTTTTAATGTATGATGTACAGGAGCATATTCTCTAGAAAGCCCCTTAATTCCGTAACAAGGTCCTCTTTTCCATTAGGCCCCCCACCAATCTATTACAAGCAAGCAAGCAGTAGATACTCACAGTGCTCATATGTCCGGCCTATCTACAGTGCACTTGTATCGTACTTGCCTCGCGCTCAAGTGGGTTTCTAAAGCCCAACAGGCAAGTTTGCAACGCGGGGCCGAGGCTCCTAGGTACAACCAGTCAATCCCCAGACCTCTGGGAAAAGCAATCGCCATTGATTAAAATAGGTACTCTTTTCAAAACGTGCACAAACCCACAGGATTAAGTCTACTGCCCAACTACAGTGCACTTGTTCTTTCAGTCAGGAAGAATGTTAACGATAGTAAAACTGTGTTGCTGATTCCTACTTCCTAGAGTCTTTTGTTGAGCATGTCCTGGTCAAATTTGTAATTCGGTGCTGTAGTAGTATTAGTGCCAAAATGGAGCTGGAGTCTGTTTTGGTTTTAAGCTTGTCCCATATATCTAGTAGTGCTGTTTCTGTTCCTCTTGTGGGTTTGAAGCCGACTTGTGCCTGGTCTATTATGTGGTTGTTTTCTACATGTTTTAGGATTCGTTTGTAGACGTAGCTTTGTAGGAGTTTTGCTGGGTACGGGTTGCTTGAAATTGGTTAATTGGTTAGGTCTTCCATGTTTCCTACTGGAGCTTTAAGGAGTGGTTTGTTGTATACTGGTTGGCAGACTAGTGGCACGTTTCCTGTTGCAAGTGAATGGGTAAAGAGGTATTCTATCTGTGTTTTTTGGGTGAGGATAGTCTTGTACATATTTGGCCGGCAAGGGTCTGCAGGTGAGCTGGCTTTGTTGCTTTTGTTCATTAGGCTGTTGTATTTTTCTGTTGAGATTGGTCAGAAGACTGTCTAGTGGTTGGTTTTGGTGTCGGCTAGTAAGAGGTAGTGATGGTGTTTTTGGGCATACTCTTGATGACTCACGTGATGTGTTCTGATTTTATTTTTGAAGTTATTTGCAAGGTCATTGCAGTTTTTGCAAGCGAGTGGGCATGTTATTGCAGTCTGTTGGGTTTCTTGTGATGATGAACATCTATTTCTGGGTGTTACTTGAGTTAGTGATTGGTTTGTTGTAGTACATACATTAATATTGAGTGAGTCTTTAATCGTGTTCCAAAGTAAAAGAGCAGTGAACAGGAAGGGAATTCCAGAACTTGGGAGCAAGTAAAGAGAATGAACAGAAACAAGGTGAAACACAAAGTGGTTTAGGAATTGAAAGTAATGATTCGGAGCAAAGAGAGCAGGAAGGGGTATATATAAATGGGAGCTGAGTGATAGGGGGGCAAGACTGTGAAAACATTTATAGACAATACATAGAAAATGATGAAGAATCCGAGAGTCAAAAGAAAGAACGTAATGGGAGGCAAGAGAGGCAGAAATTGAAATGCGAGGGGATAAATGGAACATAAGATGAATAGAAGCATTATAGACTGAACAGAGGGGAGCCAGATGGAAAGCAGGTATGCCAATCAGGAGAGCAGAACAGTAGTCAAGACAAGAAAATATGAGAAATGTAATTAAGAGTTTGACAGCAAGAAAGTCAGTGTTGGAGATGTGTGTAAAGAATGAACAAGAGAAATCAAAAGTAACACATCGGTAATGAGCAGAAGTGGGAAAGGAAAGGATGGTAGGAGGGAAGCTGAGAGATAGGTAGAAACAGTGGAGTGTAGAGAGTCCATAAAAAAGAGGAAAAGGATAGGTAGATGTGACAGGATAAATTGAAGGAAGAGACAAGGTCAGATATAAAGGAATAGTGTAGAGAGAAGAAAGGAATGGACCAAGTACAGAATTCTGGGAAAACATCATATTCAAGGGGGTGGGTTCAAGAGGTCTGGCCACCATCCCTAGATGAGGCACTGAGACACAAATCCTTGATCAAACGGCTGTACAAATTGGGTGTGCTTGTGTGTACACACCCGAGCATCCAGCCTAATTCCAAGTAACTTGCGTTTCTCTCATACATGTAAATGTTCTTTGGTGGAAAAGCACTTTTGGGGGAAATGAATCATCCTGGTCACAGAGGAAGAGATTCTGTGAAGCAAAAGAATCTGCAAGGGAAAGCCTTACTCAGAACATTTTGAATGAATGCTTTGCTTCCAATGCTTGCCAAAAACAGAAGTAATGCAGAACTGCCTGCGTGTGTGCTTGTTTGTTTGCTAGGATCTTGTTGGATTCAAAGAGACAGATCTTGCCGGCAACCTACAAGTGCTAAAACTTATATGTGCGCCCTATATTGTGTTCGTATGCTAGCAAATAAATGGACTTCAATGAACAACTCTCACCAATGTTACAGTCCCTTTGAGCTTCCTCTGTTTTGTTATATTTCATTGAGCTCATCCTGTTGGACACACTTCCTAATCTGAAGGCTCACAGTCCAAGGACTGTTTTTTCCTGGGTGTTCTTGAGCATGTGTGAGAGTACTGCAGTTCTCCAGCATTGTATCTTTCGTGGATTCACATGCTTTGGAATGTTCTCCACCGACAGGCTGGGAATCCTCAGTAACATTTTAGAGCTCACTATAGTAGCCCATCCATGTCGTGCTGGGTGCATTGTTCCACAGCCAATGGGACGTCGAGTGACTAGCCTCCCAGGAAGCTATCTTCAGATTCTAACCGCACATCGTGATGAGGGGTCCTCAAGGCTTTCTTTCCTGGAGACAAAAAGGCTAGAAACCAGAAATATATCATAAAACCTTTGGAACTTTAAGAAAACCTCAACATCTATACAGATACGTGGTTTTCTTTTAAAAATACAGAAGAAAAACGGAAAGTCCTTTTCAAGGCTTGCCAGTCATGTGGAATCAATAATTTGTATGAGGGAGACGGGCATTCGGAATGTATATATTGCCTCTATCCAAATCACATTCAGGAAGATTGTGAAATGTGTGCCACCTTTAGCACACAAACCCCCAAAGATAGAAAAAGGAGAATGGCACTATGGCTTAACGAGGGAAGATACCGCCCTTCACAGCCTGAGTCCTCTAGAAGTCTGGTGGAGGACAGAGCAGGCAGGCCCAAAACTAACGGCTAGGTCCGAAGAGTGAATGTCTTCTTATTCTTTCAAAAGGAAGGGAAATTGGAAAAACGCGTCCACCCGTCAATGACATCACTGATGACGGATCCTCAATGGGCTAAAACCGTGTCAGAACCTGCAACAAGTGTTCCGACGACGAGCTCGATGGTCCCCGATGTAGCATGAAAGTCATTGTCAACGGCACCGTCGTCACGTTCGACGACCATCAAGGTACTGTTGACAGGAAAACAAGGTACTATTAAAACTTCGTCGATGACACTGCGATGTGCCGTCAACGGTAACCATCCCCATGAAGACCTCATCGTCGACAGTGATACCGTCCACAGAAAGTCATGCAACTTGCAACGTCAACATTCATGGTACACTAAAGTCACCAATGCCATTGCTATCAGCACCGTCAACGGTGGTCGGGGCGCAAGAAAGGATGTTAAAGCGTTCTCATCCACGGACATGCAAAAAGTCTCTAAAATCAGGAAAAATGAAGAAAAATTGGAAAAATGAAGACCAGATGCCAGTTAAAAAGGGACAAGTGCCTATAGATGACTCTACACCACGGCCCGAAAGTTATCAAGCTGCCTCTCAGGCTCTTACAGTCACCCAATGCCATGGAGGACCGGGCCATAATATCAGGAAGTGGGGAGCCATCACCACTGCAATCACCAAAAGGGGCTTCTGACCAGCCCATAGCAACCCAGGGTCCGGCCCTATCCCCAGGCTTGTTGGTTCTACCAGACCAAATACTGGAGCACCATATTGATTCGATTTTGAACTGGGGTACTTATCTCAGTTCTCAGGGGAAGAAATGTATTCGCTACGCGAAACACCAGTGAGACCAGCATTACAAAAGTGACCAGATCCTACATTGCCAACGCTGGTTGGACTTTCCCAACCAACAGAACCCCTGCTTAACCTGAAGTCTCTGTTAATGCTACAGGTCTTATCCACTCTCCAATCTCTGCTTCAGCAAATGTATAGTAGGCTACCAGTTGGCCAAACCCAGGCACAGGCCTGATGAGACGCCAGGCACTTCGGGGGAGCCCCGTAGGCCTTGCAGAAAGACTCTGAGATAACAGGAGGGTGGTCCTAAAAGCAATACACCTACCAGGCATACAGACTTGCCACCAAGGGAGCCTCCTATCAAACCTATGAGGCAGACCAGAATAAGTAGAACCAACAGCCCTGTCAGAATGCGAGGCACTTCTCCAAGGCCGCAACACTCCTCATACAGTCAGTAACAGGGAGCGCTCCAATCCTCTACCATGGACAATGAGGGGGGCAATGCGGACACAATACCTCTACCTCAAAAATTACCACATCGGACAGCTGGTTGGGCACAGACATGGACCTAAACAAATACCCAGAAGAACCGTCACGCTAGTCACCACTTGACAATATAACATGGTTTCATAATATGCTCCAAAAGGCATGTGAAGAATTCCGCCTAATACCCTCAGAGAAGAAAAAGGATTGTTTCCTATTTGACTTAATGCACAAGCGCAGAAAGGCGGTAATGTCTACTCCCATTCTAGACCACGTATGGGAGGAATGACTGTTACTCATGAAAAAAACAGTTTGAGGTCCAGCATTAAAAGGCTGCCTGGTAAAGACGTTTAAGGCACCAGATGTGTCCCCAAAATACCTCATGTCTCAATCAACTCCTGACTCAGTAGTGTCGGCGGCAGTAAGCAGAAAATCGAACGCTCAAGGTCAGAAGTGCGCAGTGTCACCTGACAACAGCAAGAAACAAGACACAATTGGCAAGAATAGTTTGGCCAAAGGAGCCACAACAGTCATAACAGCAAATTTGCTGGCAATAATCTCAAGATACGACCGCGAGATGTAGAACCGGATGGCCCCACTATTAGAGTACTTGTCAGAAGATAAACGCAAACAGGCCCTGGACAT
This sequence comes from Ambystoma mexicanum, assembly GCF_040938575.1. Taxonomy (NCBI): domain Eukaryota; kingdom Metazoa; phylum Chordata; class Amphibia; order Caudata; family Ambystomatidae; genus Ambystoma; species Ambystoma mexicanum. The sequence goes on from NC_090926.1 coordinate 317,685,221, forward strand.
CCTGCGAGAAGGGAAGGATACCTCCAATCATGCTGTCAACATCGCAGTTGACATAGCCGAAACAGGCTTTAAACGGATCAGCATTGGCGTCGTAATATAGAGAAAGGCAATGACTTTGTACTTCCATCGACCCTGCGACCTGTCTTTCGAGCTGCAGCAAGTGGGGGGCAACTTGCAGTACCATTTGCAGCATTGGCAACAGTTAACAACAGACAGCTGGGTGTTGGAGATCATACAAAAGGCCACATAACAGAATTCCAAGGAAACCCCCGAGGACGCCCCCACTGTTTAAGCACCAACCACACTTAAACATCTTAATAAGCAAAGTGGAGAAACAGCTGATAAAACATCCAATCAAAAAGGTCCCAGAACATCAATGGGTCAAGGGCACCTAATACAGGTTCTTCGTGGTCCCATAACTGGACAAATCATGGTGACCAATTCTAGAATTAATAAGTCTAAACTGGTACATCAAGAAACAAAAGTCTCTGGATTTCAAAGATGCATATTTGTACATTCCCATTCGAAAGGGCCACAGAATATTTCTAAGATTTGTGGTGGGAACAAACCACTACCAATTCAAAGTACTCCTGTTAGGTCTACGCTCAGCCCCAAGAACATTCACAAAATGCATAGCCCTGGTGGCCGCATCGTACAGGAAAAGGGGATACCATGTGTATTCATATCTCGACGATTCGTTAGTAAGAGCACCATCACATCCGTGGTGAAAATGGCGATGCAACAGGTGTCCAACACCTTCTCACGCCTCAACTTCGCACTAAATCTAAGCAAATCCTACTTCGAACCATGAAACATACTGGTGATCCTAGGGGCTCAATTGTACACCGCCGAGGGCTGAGTACGTCTCTCAGTAGAGAGGGCAGCAACAATACCCCATCTAATCACAAAATTCTACACGGGCTCCAGGATCACAGTCAGAGCGTTCATGCAACTCCTGAGCACCATGTTGTCATGCATCCTGTTAATACAACATTGCAGACTACAAACAAGACCGCTACAAGAATTCCCAGTGGATAGGTGGTCCCAATTTACAGGATCATGAAACGACATGTTGACAGAAACAAAGACACTCATAGACAATTTTCAGTGGAGGCTCACTCCATCTCACATCACAAAGGGAGTTCCATTCAGGGATCCTCAGTTTCAAGAAACTCTGATCACGGATGCTTCCCTGACGGGATGGGCGCCCACGCAAACCAGCTGTCAAAGGCCATTGGTCACTGTATCCAAGCCAAAACACAACTCTACATTAACATCTTACACCTGAAGGCCGTAGCACGTGCCCTTCGCTCGTCCCAATCAGTGCTCATGAACAAAGTCTTAAGAGTGTTCACAGACAACACGATCACAATGTATTTTGTGAGAAAACAAGGGGGTACAAGGTCAAGAACATTGTCGAGGAAAGCCCAGTATTTGTGGCACTGGACCATCAAAAACATCATACAATTGCAGGCATAAAACAGCAGACCAACTGAGCAGAGCCTACAACCAGTCGCACGAATGGCAACTGGCAGACAGGAAACTCAAACAGCTCTTTGACAAATGGGGAAAGCCAACCATCGATCTGTTCGCCACATGGGAGAACAAGAAATGCCCTGTGTTCGCAAGTTGATATTCTCACCACCAAATTTCTAGGTGATGCGTTTGCAATTTCATGGGAAGGGATCTTCGCCTATGCGTTCCCCCCGATACCGGTGTTATGCAGGGTCATGCAAATAATTACAACTTACAAGTGCACAGTCATTCTAATAGCACCAACATGGGCGAGACAACCGTGGTTCTCCAAGCTTATTCACCTATCCCAGGACCGTCCAATCCCACTGGGTCAAGACCCTGATCTGCTCTCAATGTGCAAGCAGCAGGTACTTCATCACAACCCCAGGATGCTCAACTTAAAGGCCTGGCTCCTGACTTCAATGAGTTTGGACACGTCCCACACACAGAGGAATGCTTAAACTTTCTAACGGTAACCAGAGCAGAATCCACAAACAGATTGTATGTGTACAAGTGGAATCGTTTTTGCAATTGGTGCTCTCAACAACAATTATCATTACAACAACAATCGAAAGAAGGTTTGTCACACTCATCCATCAAAGTACATCTAGCGGCGGTCTCTCAATACACCAAGAAGCAGGATAAGGCTATTATATTCAGGACCTGCATAGTAAAACACTTTATGAGAGCCCCCCCCCTCAAAAGAAAGTGCCATCTCAGTGGAGCCTGAATACTGAATACTGTGTTATCAGCCTCAAAGAGACCAATGTTCGAACCTATGGCAACTAAAACAGCTTTTCTAGTGGCAATCACGTCTTTTAGGCGAGTTTCGGAAATACATGCACTATCTGTTAAAGCTCCATATCTATGGATTGAAAAGAAGAAAGTCGTCTTAAACACCTGCAAGCTGAAGTAACCCTACCGGTATTCTTTGCAAATCCATCTACGCCAGTGGAACAGTCCTTACACTCACTAGACCTTCGGAGAGTCCTCAAGTTCTACATAGACAGAATCGAGGGTTTTTGACGCACATCTCAACTGTTTGTGGCATTCAGTGCCCCTAATAGTGGTCAACCCATATAAAAGCAAGATATTTCCAGATGGGTCTCCGCTACAGTTTCAGCGGTGCACACTTAAGCCAATCGACCATTGCAGGGACTCATCCATTCTCATTCCACTAGAGCAGTGGGATCATCAGCAGTGCTATGGACAGGGATTCCCCTGTTAGCAACCTGGGCAGTGCTGCACACCTTTGTCAAGCATTACTGCATGGAGGGTCAAGGAGAGGTAGAAGCAAGGGTTGGAAGAGCCATCTTACAACGCTTGTTTCAATAAGGTATGCCTTCTCCCTTTACACCTCCTATTTAAGAATGTTAATGGCTGTGGCCATCTATTAAAAGCAAGGGAATCCATGAAAGATCGAATGCTGGAGAAGGAGTATGTTGCTTACCTGTAACTCCTGTTCTCCAGCATTGGTATCTTTCATGGATTCAAATGTGCCCACCTACCACCCCCTAAGGGTGCAAGGCTACATGTCAACAATGCTCCTCTCTCTGGGGTTAGAATCTGAGATGGCCTCCTGGATGGGGTTAGTCAAAATGACATGGATGGGCTACTATAGTGAGCTCTAAAAGCTCTATTATAAGCTATAATAAAAATTCTAACGAGGATTCCCAGCCTGTTGGCGGGAAATATTCAAAAGCATGTGAATCCATGAAAGATACCAATGCTGGAGAACAGGAGTTACAGGTAAGCAACAAACTCCTTAGATATTAGTTAAGATAACTGTTGTTACTGTGTTTTCCAAGAATCCCCCCTACCTATACATAATATCTTCCTATATCCTCTTTTCGGGTTACCCTATGACCTCCTTCCTATCCACACCTCTGCCTAACCCTCTCCACCCTGTTCATTGCCTCACAGTGCCTACCAAGATGGGGGGACAGAGTCATACAGCTTCTGCAGTTACATGGAGGGTGTGTGTGTGTTAAAGAGTAATCCTACCTGGACTTTGCAAGTTATCTGGACATTATTTCACTTACCTTCACAGAAGAGATTTTTTTTCCTAATTGACATCCCTGTGTAGCAGCCCCTCATTTAATGTTGGAAGTGTTACATTGTACCCAAATCACCTTGTTCCTCTCCCAAGTGCTGCCATTGACTGATCAGCCATGGCTACCACTAGGCAAGCAGGATGATGCTTATGAAAACCCTGTTGCTTGTTAATCAGTGCTTTGCACCCCCTACGCTAGGGTAAACTGTCCTAGCAGGCCCCTGCTGTGACAACACTAGCCAGATGTCTGGCCAGAGGACAACTCCAATCAATGTGCAAGGGCCAGAATCTCAAGTTATGCTTCAAATACCCAATAAGGCAAGAGTAAATGTAATGCAGTGTCTTCAATAACAACCCAGAATCTCACACAGAAAACAGAAATACACCAAGTCTTCATGAAAGTACCATCATTCAGTTACAAATAAAACAAACATTTAATTAATGTGGTTTCAGAAGCCCTCAGCACTTGAACTTGAGCAGACAAGTGTTTTCCACAGTTCCTCTCCATGGAAGCTGGATTGTTTGGAGACGGATCAGCTAGACGGCAGGTTAGAAGGGGAGATTGCATTGTATCTGTAGATAGATAACAACAACTGTCAGGCATCCACCTGGCACAAAACACAAGGACATGAACTCTTTCTGGCATCGTTCTTCACTGTTATCTGCAAACTCTGCTTCAGTTTCTTCACTAATGGAAATAAATGGTTCACTCTTCATTACAGCATGTTCCGCGGATCACAAGGAGGTGGTTTATCAAATACTGTTATCACAGTTGTGAAAAAGTATCTTCTTCTTGTGTACGCCCTCTATATAGAGGCTTGTGTTGTGTATTAGTATGGGAGAAGTGTGTTCTTTATGCTGTCCACAACCTGAACAGATGGCGCAACCCCATCAAATTCTTGACATACCCTTTCATACATAGAAGATCTGGCACAACAGGGAAAACTTAATAAGATGGTAGACAAATGGGCAGTAGTATTCTCTGCATTCTTCATATTAACAGACTATGCTGCAGAGTGGTTGATAGGCCGAATCCCCATAAGTGGTTGATTCATCGCTGTATATGACTCAATTTCTGGAGGGGAGAATCCTCCTGCTGTGAGGGACTCTGTGCACACTCATAATGCTCTCAACACAGTGCCCATCATCCTGGCTGTGTACATCCGTGCGCGCACGCACACAACCACACACAACCACACACACACCCCATGCCAAGCGATTAGGCTTCTGCTGATGCGCATACACGCACACACACGTCTCCCTCGCAAATAATGATCCTACGGTTGTATGCAAAATACATAGCCCATGAGGCCCCCACTGCTCCATGCAAACAGCTTGCAACATAGAAAAGCAACTACAAGAATCCTAACGGATGAAGAGCAGGAAAGAAAAATACCTACCTGTTTGACAGCAGTCAGGTGGCTAGTCGTGTAAACTCAATGTAATACGGATGCAAGATGCTGAAGCATAGATCCAGTATTCTGAAGTTCTGCTGTTTTGTGCTAGACCTTGTCAAGCTCTACAAGGATCCCTGCCACACACCTCATCACAATGTACCAGCTAATACTAATCGACTCCTAACCTGGTGCATGTCATGGCTCAATTTTGTTTAATATATATATATCTGATCACGCAACAGGATCGTTGCGAAACGTGTCCTTTGCCGCAGCATTCTCTGGCGCTTTTGGGAGCTATGGATTTTATACAATTTGGAATAAACACATATTTTAAATTTCTGATTTCTGGCGATGATTATTTTTCTGTGATCAAAGCTTGGGGGGGGGGGGTGCGACTCAATAGTGTGCCTGTGTCACCACATAGGCTGTAACAAGATGTATATGTACTTGTTATCCCGAGTGAATAGTCTGTTTACAATCTTGCAGTTCATGACCATGTGGCTGGTAGGGTCATATGAAACCATGGTCAATTGAGGTCATTATACATCATATTCCTGTATGCACATGTCACTTGTTGGCAATATTTGTGGATATTATTCTAAAATAAAGTATATTCACTATGTGTCAATATTGTATATCAACTGATAGGTTTGTGGCTTTCCTGTTCTTAATTGTGATTCAAATGCTGATTTTTTTTTTTATCAACCTTGTTCTTATATATTTTCAATCTGTACTGAAATTTAGCATTTCATGGTTGTGTTTTTTTAATTAAGGAAACTATATATTTTGCACTTGTTCAAAGCATGTTGGGAGTCGTTTGTATGCACTTTGCAGAGATCATATTACAAACATATGAGATGTATTAACCCACTAATATTGTTGGGTTGAAGTACATTGTTTTATATGCATTGGCCATAAAATCAGTTATAATTATGTTGTTTGGCGAAAAGGAAACAACAAATTAATGCATATTTCTACCTTTCTAAAAAACGATTTGGGTATTATAGCTGGTTCATAAACATAGTGCTAAGATGACCACACTGCAAGTAGGCTTCCAACATTAGTTATAGCCTAAAATCAAACAGGACCTTGTCATGTGACAAAGGTAGAGTTGGGTGTTGTGTTTTAAGGAATGGTCTCCCAAACAAACTGCGTGTGATCAAGCGCCCTGTGAAGCGTGAAACGTGTTGCTATGTGTGCTTTTTAGCTGCCAGTCTGCTATTTTGTGCCAGAATAAAGAACACAGCATTTTTTAAAGTATGTTTCCTCTATGGACAGCGTTGTATTTAGTGGAGAGGAGTGAACGAGTGCTGCCTCTGTGCCTTATGGCGCATGTACTTAAATGTCTTACAGGCCCAAAATGATATGGGATAATTAAATCAAGATTTCATATACAATTGGAACAAGAACAACAAGATAAAGGTCTAAACGTACCCTTACATTGGGGAAGGTACTGAACTAGTATACAATACATAACCAACCAGAATGGGGTAAGTGAAACCAAAGGCACCCATTGGGCTCTGCACTACAACAGATACTAAGGTTAAGGAATGCTTCTTTATAGGGATTCATAATATATCCTTGATCTCTCTTGTACAGTGGATAGTAGTGGCACAGGAATATAGCAACAGAGAGTACATCACACTCCAGACGGATGAAAGAGGAGATAAAAAATGAGATGCAAGGTCAGTAGTTTGTAAAATTCAGTTATAGTTATAGATTGGAACGCCAGTGTATCCATTAACCATAACTTATGTGTATGCAAACATTGTACATATAATCTTAAGAGTAGACGAGAATAGCTTTTGTCTATGTTTTGTTTGTTCATGTTTTCAGGTTCAAGTAACACTATGAGGTCCTGAGGAAGGCGTCAAAACTATAATACAGCCGAAACGTCAAGCTAGAAGAGGGGGCTGATCGGATCCCACTGCAAGCTAATACCACCAGAAAAATTGAATCAACATATTTTTGAGACATAGAGCCTGTTTTGGGAAATATTTATATACCTGCACTTGGGTAAATAGTGGGAATCGCAACACGAGGTTCTAGGTGAGGAATGTATCCTCTGTTTTGCTCACAGTGATGGTTTTATGATGCTATGTGCTCAATCACTAAATGATAGATTTTTCAAAAAATTCTTCAAAAAAACTCAACCATTTTCATATGACATGTACAATGCCTAAATCATGAGAATACATGTCGGAAGGCAAATGAATGTCACGAATGAAGGAATGGAGAATTATAAGTACAAAATGTACCAGTAAACAGAAAATTTGGTTTATTACATTGAGTTCTAAGAAATGTTATTTTGTATTAAAGTTAAAGTAGAGTGAAATTGAAATAAATATGGGGTACACCAATGTGATAAATAAAATGACTCAATTAAATGGCTGCTCATACTAGGCTGCTGTCATATCATAGCAGGGGTACATAATATAGCAACCACCGCTGCTTTCAGGGGTGTAGGGGCTGGTAGCAGCCTGCCAGTCGGAGCTTTTCTTGTGCCTCGCATTGTATGTTGCCAATCAAGAGGATGTTGCCTATTCCCAGCCCTGGGCACCCTCCGTGGTGTTCATAAACTAGAGTGTTTCTTTTTTATTATGGGAGATGGGCACCCGTGAAATTAAACATGAGCAATCTCCCATTAAAAATATATACATGGCCACTGTCATAGCAAGAAAGAAAGTCCCTTTTCTAATTGTATGGCAGGTTGGCACGGACGGTGAAGTGTAAAAATGCCAGAAAAGGAAGTCATTAGCTAGGTCATTTGGGGATGGAGCAGGTGCAGGATGTTGAGGGGGCTCGGTGCAAGGGGGAGGGGAAGAAATAAAAATGGCAGTACCGGGGGAAGGGAAATAGGTGGCTGGGAGAACAGAGGCGGTCACTGGTAACTTCCGCCCACATTCCCAGCAAAGTGATTGGCTGAGCGCCTTTCTCATTGTGGAAATAGCATTCATCCTCTCTCATAGGTATACTTTGCCTGTGTTAAGTAGAGAAAGCCCAGTACCATGGCCACATCCATCTGTAGCTCACTCTCATGACTGCCACTGGTATGACTTATTACACCGCCAGGCTTTTTTAATGGAGTTTTTTGCTGAAAATGTTTGGCTGAAAAAACTCATCGAAAAATTAAAAGGTTGGAGAAGGGGGGGGTTAAAGGTGAGGTGTTTGTGGGGAATAGGGACTAGATAATAAGGATGGAGCTTGGGGGGAGACAATTTGGATGAGGTTTTTTTGGCTAAAAATGTTTGGCAAAGAATTTCAGTGAAAAAAAGCACATAGAACCCTGCCATTTTCTCCACCAGCAATGCTGGTCCAAGGGAAGAGTGCAGGGGGTCAAAAGGGGGCAGCCCATACACAACATGAAATTATGCATCAGTAACTTTTATTTATGGGGCTCATGCCACCTTTAGGTTCTTTCTGAGTGACATCAGAAACAACTCGAGCTTCACTTTCGTTGTGTTATCAGATTTCATTCTGAGCCACATAGTGGAATATGTCTTATTGTTGATAACTATCCATCTATAATTCTTTGTATCTCATGCTGCACAGTGATTATAGCATGCCATATTGACAGTACAGTATCGACACAAGCGCCGACTCCAAACTGAGTAATTACTAACTAACTAACTAACTAAATAGATCTTTATTTAGCGCAACACTCACCCAAAGGTTTCAGGGCGCTCACAAAGACAAACAAACAAGAAACAAATCGGCTCACAGTAGGGGAGATTTAAAAAAGCCACTAAGAAAAGTGACTAGCAGAGTCCTTTTAGGCGCCCGTGTATGACGTGGCGTGACGTGGCGTATACCTTTGCTTCATTTTGTAACATTTACAATTCTACTCTGCTGCTTACAACCAACTCTTAACCAGCTATCTTTAGGAGGAAAGGCTACTGACATGTATTTACTATTTAACTCAATATCAACTTGGATAATAGGGAAAGTTTTCACATCGGCCCACAGTAAATGTTTTTGCACTTTTGCAATTTGTGTTTGTAGTTGTCATGAAAGAAATAGATTTACTGGGACAAAAGCAGTCCACATAGTGATGGGTGTGCATGCTCTTCCCCTGACAGATGCACAGCTGTCTTCCTAGGTCACTCTAACACCACCTACACAGCTCACCAGGCCATTGATGCAACTCATCTTGCCACACACCCATGTTTTCAGTCTACTGTGTACAGTCTCACTGAGCACAAAAGAAACTAATGCGAAGGCTAAGGTCTACGGCTGTAGTCGCCGGACATCAAACTGGAAGGATGGGTCAGGGCCCTGTAAACAACACATACCAACACAGCATGTAGCATTCAGCAGACCTGCTAAATATGCACAAACAGCACTTTTACAAAACACGCCACTAAGGCCAGGCACAACCCACAAGCTCCCAACTGTGCACACTTGTCTACAGCTTCTGACTGACCATCCCCTGGCACTGGGCACCTGAAACAGAGATAATTCCTAAAACTGCATATCAGAAGGAAGCTGGAGGCAAAAAGGAAGGCAGGTTTGAGAGTCGGTTAAGATGAGATTGCTTATCGACCAATAAAGGCTACCTAGAGAGGGTATGCGTGTGTTCCTCAGCGAGTGTGTGCACTATGCTTTCTGCAGAAGCAGATCCAGTCGTTAGTTTGTCCAACTGCGAGCCATGAGAAGAGTGATCCGTCGCTGGGGGAGCCGCCAGCATCCACTGAAGAAGAGTGTAGCCAGTTGGTTCCAAAATCGATTTACAACTAGACCTAAAGCTGCTGGCACATATCAGGGGAACGGTGTGCACCCACTCACCTAACGCCAGTGGGGGGACTCCTGCCCGTCGAACCACTTGTCTTTTTTTATATGAGTATCATGGAGCCCACTAGGTGAGCCTTGCTGCAGATGATGACGAGGACTGTTTTCAGGTATATCATCCTCCGCGCAGATCCTAACGGCACCGAGTCCATTGAATCATCCAGACATGGCTGCAATGAGCGAGAAAGCGGTCTCGCTACCCTTGGTGATGTTGCAAAAGACAGATGAACGCCCTTAGATTTGGAGTGATGGGTGCTGTTTGGGGAAGGGATGGGTAAGCAGCACACACACACAGGTAACAGAGTGAGCATCAACAGCTACGGGTGATCGTCCAGTTGTTGGAGCAGAGTCCGGCGCCTCCTCTCTAGCTCTCCTTCGCTGAGTTCACTCTCAGACGTGTCCCAACCTGTCTAGAAAGAGAAGCAGTGCTGAAGAGGGAGCATAATGTCTAAGAACATCATTCACCGACTGTCTATTTTCACCACTTCTATAAGTCACCTCTACAAAGAATGTAGCCAGCTCTTTAGCGACAGACAACTCTTGGTGGATCACTTCCATTCTAACTTTTCAGTCACATTGGGCCTCATTACGACTCAGGCGGTAAGTTACCGCCTGGGCCGTGACTTTACCACCATGGCGTAAACTAAGTTTACGCCATGATGGTTGGCGGATTTACCGCCCCATTCCAACCTTGGCGGGGCGGTAAATCCCCATTTTCCCATTTTCCCTTCCCCATTCCCATTTTGCCCCATAGAGCATAATGGGAGTGGGGAAGGCGTTAATTACGCCACCGTAAATTACGGTGGCGTAATTAACATCAAGGTCCCTTAGCGCCATGGATTTTAACACCTGCTAAAAGCAGGTGTTAAAACCTCCATGGCGCTAAGGGACCTCGGAATCAGGCGGTAAGGGTCGGCGCTGTTTACGCCGCCGTAAAACCCTTACCGCCTGAGTCGTAATAAGGCCCATTGAGTGACAACTGAAACTCTCAATTTGTTTTTCTAAAATGTACCCAATACTATTGATTTTTAACCACTTACTATGGATATTATACTGTTGGCACAATTAAGAAAAGATAAACAGGGGTACAGGAATACTTTTGGGCTGGCGCTGTAATCCATTTTAAGTTAAAATTGAATATCTAGGAGTTATTTGAGGAATCTAAAGACCCTGAAATCCAAGTGGGGATTTGCCTATGAGGGCCAGATCCAACTGATGGGTGTGATGAGCCGACAGGTTGAAATGCTAATAAAAAAGACTGCCTGTGCCAGTGTGGTAACTTCTGCCCTAAACCCTTACCTGCGTGTCAGAGAACCAGGTTTTGTTGAACTAGAACAGGCAGCATTATTATTTATGACCTTGAGAAAGCCCTAGAATGTTTCAATCACCAAGACTTGGTTTTGAACAACCTGATCAAACAATAGCTACAGTTTTGGTGTTAAGTGCCCCTCTGAGAATGATTATGAAACAGCACTATCTGACCTCTAGTTGACTTCAGGAATTCTGCATCGATCAACTTTATTGTGCGTGACATCTTTTAACTTCTACGCTGGTTTCATTCCTTGACATCTATTTTAGATAATCACATTTATTTACACATTTTAAATTTACTGGGCAAGTGAGCTCCGAGCAGGTTCTCACTTTGGAGCTGTTTATTTGACAGTTGCACTATCGATGCATAAAATAAATAGGATGGCAGAAGAGAAACGGGAACTGAGGAGTCAAAAGGAGCTATGGACCTGAGAGTTATGGAGGTGTAGAGATATACAGGGGCTATGTTGAGGTCAAGTTGGTGGGGGGTCTGAGGACAGAGGAGGATGAGGGCAGACATATGGGTACGCAGGATATCTGGCAGATCTGAGTACAGATGGGGAGAGAGGTGGGCTGATAGCGGAGGAATGACAGAAGGGTTTGATAAGAAAGATAGGGATGAGGACCTGGTGGCTCAGCAGAAATGGAAGGGATGGACAGGTGGAGAGGAGCGATGAAGAGCGACTTGGAGGGTTTCAGAAAAATGAGGCATAGGGCAGAACATGCTCAAGAGTGACTGAGGGATTTGAAGAGAAATAGAATCAGGCTGAGAAGAGAAGGGTGGGCTGTAGGCTGACTAAGAGAGTACAAAGGGGCAATGGAGAAATGGGGCCCGAAGAGAGGAAGAAACACATCAGAGACAACAAACAGGGCATAGGAGAGACAACGTAGGGTTTCAGTGAGCAGTTTTTCTAGGCAGTGCCTGCCTCATCAAATGTAATGTCAAATAAGGCCAGAGCACTCCTATGGTTTGTTAACATTCCAAACACTACAGTGACAAAATGGCATGCGCTGGTCTCCAAAGTAAGGAAAACCAACGCTCTGTGGATTTAGCAGTATGAAGCCCCTCTGCTGAATAGTTCAGGCTCATGCATCCTTCAACAGGGGAGTAATGAGCTGCAAATGCAGCAATGAAAAAACATGCAGCCTCATAACTCACGCAGGCTTGTTTATAGTGGTCCTTCACACTCTCATAGCATGGCAAAACAAAATCTACTGCTGAGCTAACAGCTCACTAACTAACCAACTTCTTTGTCCTACTTCCAGATGTTCAAATAAATGACAATGGGCCTCATCACGAGTTTGGCGGTAGCCCTTAAATCCGGCAGTAGCGCTGTTACCGCCGGATTTAAGGGTCTGCCAAATCACGGCTTCGGTTGATTTCTCCCCAGCTCTGAGCTGGGGGAAATCCGCCGAGATTTTGCTGATTTTCAGCGCTTTTACCGCCGGTGGGAAATCCGCCGGCGGTAAGAGCGCAAAATTTCCCCATTGAACCCAGTGGGGAATGGGGAATTCCTGAATGGGCTCAATGGGGAATGGGCAATACCCATTCCGCCAAACCCGTGATCCGGTTTTAATAGTGCCGGTGGGTTTGGCGATAGGGCTAATAACGTCAGAGCTATTAGCGCCGGCGTTACCGCCCAACTCGTGATGAGGCCCAATGTGTTTAGAGCAGCACTTACATTGACACCTATGAGGTGGCACAGTTAGCTATACATATTTGTTCCTCGTACAGACGAAGTGCTGAATACATTTCATGGCATGGTTCATATTGGTGGTCAATATATATTTTAACCAATCAATGTCTTCATGTATATTAGGTTTCATTTTTGGTGCCTTTTACTTTACTTACAACACGGAAATATATGATACCATCCCTTAGAGACATTCTTATCAGTTTCTACACATAAAGTACCCTCTCTAGGGGAATCCCTTACCTTCTCTTTCTTTGAAGACCGCTTTGGGGACTTGTGCCGCGAGTCTGTACGATCCAGGTCTTTCACTCTGTCATTTTCTTTTCTGTGTTTCTCTCTCTCCACTTCACTCTGTGGGCTGTTCTGTAACACAAAGAGCCTATTCATCTATTTCCAAGAATGCCTTGATCCGCTTTGAAACTGAGATGGACCAAGCCCCAAGAACAGGCAGCAATGGGACACCAGTAACCAAATGATTGAAAATCGGGCACCAGAATGGAAGGTCCTGGGAAATGAGATGCACGCACACAGGTGAGGGTAAAAATGGCAAGAGGTCCCAAGGGATGTGAAATAGGACATACCGTCCCAAGAGATGTACAAATATGAGTTGAGGACCAAAGAAATGAGTTAAAGGACACAAGCATCGAGGAGAGGCATAACGGGTTGCATGGACCTTTGAGAAGTTGATAGAGGGAGGACCTATGAGATGGAAACTTGGGCACCAAGTCAAAGTCTAGGTGCCCAGGTTCCCATCTCAGAGGTCCTCAGATGAAGGGGAGCATGACACACAGATAAAGGTCAGATATGGGCAAATATGACATGAGCAGGTGAAGAAGGAAATCAGTGTGCGAGAATCTGGGGCACGTGGAAAATGGCCACCTGGACAGAGTGCATGGGAAATAGGGCACACAGAACTAGAACATCTGTAATGTGGCACAAAAACACAGGGCATAGGAAATAGGTAGTACAGACCCAGTAGATGAGAAATAGGGTGCCAAGCCATGGATACTAAGACAGAAGGACCAAAGAGACGTGAAATAGGTGGAAAAGATCAAGCAATGGGCCTCATTCCAAGTTGGGCGGTAAGGGATACCGGGCACCGGTAAGGAGACCGGTGCCGGTAATCCCTTACCGCCCAATTCCGAGGTCCCTTAGCGGGAACCGTAAGGAACGTGTGGTCTGACCACACGTCCCTTACGGGTCCCGCTAAGGGACCAGGACGCTAATAACGGGCTTGCTAGTCGCAAGCCCGTTATTAGCACCCTCCCCATTCACATTGAGCCTAAGGGGGCTCTAATGGGAATGGGGAATGGTTTGTTCAATGGGGACTTACCGGTCCCTCCAGGGTCAGAATGCACCGGTAAGTCCCCATTGAACAAGACCGGACTCGGATCACGGTATGGGAGGCAGCCATGGTGCTAGCAGCACCATGGCTACCGCCCATCTCGTAATGACCCCCAATTTCAAATAGGGCGGAAGGACCGGCAGAGATGGGGAATACGACATGAGAAGATTGGAGATATATGGGTAAGTATCCAAGAGATGGGGTATTGAGAGTAAAGACCTGTTAGAAGGAAAAATAGGTAGAAGGACGCAAGAGACTCAAGTTGAGATGCAAGGATCTAAGCTATGGGGAATAGGGTACCAGGACAGAGGGGATGGAATATAAAGGGGTAGACACTATGAGGTGGGAAAATGGGAGAGAAGAGATGAGGTGCAGAGAGACTGGAGAAAGGAAGTTGGTGTTAAGGACCTGATCTATATGAAATGCAGTATGAGCACCAGGAGATGCAAGCATGTGGATTTAGGAGCTGGAAAAGCCTACAAGGAGTCAGGACATGGGCAAATAGAGAACACATTCCCTGGAGAAGGGCAAGCATAGAGGAGAAACACAAATGAGTGCAGGGGGAAGCAGAGCCAAACACAGATTACAATGAGAGACATCGAAAGACTAGGTAATGTGGTGCAGGCTCAGTCTCGTAAGGCATGGAGAGGGGTGCTGAACAAACAAGACACTACAAAAATGTTCTCTATCTTTCATATGAAATGTTTTAGCTGTATCTCCTATTCATTCTCAAGTTGAAATAGCAATGAAACAGAATAGCCCAGGCATGGATCAACACCACTCTAGAAACGACATCCACTCTATATAGCCCTTCGACCCACGTTCCCATAACTCCAGAGTCCGTGTCCTTACCGCTCTTCAGCTACCCAGTTACTTCATTTTGAAGATCAAAGAAAACAGCCAGACTGTTGTTTTAGGTCGGATATGGAAACGTTTCTAGCTGCAGGCAGTGAAACTGGCGCTGGTTTGTTATGATTTTGAAAGATCTACCCCAGGAAAACAGATTCATCCATTTTGTAGCTGGGGATAAAGAGTTGATTGAGACTTTTATTTTGGGCTCACTACATACTGAAATGCCTTTAAACCAACAAAATGTCAGGCTCCGTTTTACGCTAGTCCATACATTGCCCACTCCAAATCTCTCACCACTACCAAAATGGATTGGCAGAAGCCAGTTCTGCCTAAACAATGGCGAGACCAGACTCTTCACTGAGTCCAAAAGTAGTGTAAGCTATCAACCCATGATGATGGGGAGCAATCCAACAGAGGCACAAGCCTAGGTCAAATCGCAGGGGTTTTCATTCAAATTGGAATGAGGAAAAGCAAATGCAACAGATGAGAATAAGCACCTACTATAGGCTTGCATTACCAATGATCCACAGACGTTGCTCATCTATAAAGAAAGGCCTGCCATATTAAAGTCCATTAAATAGGCTATGCTGGGTTTGTTACGTACTTGGTGGAAGAAGAAAGTTTTAGAGCTTGTGAAAAGTGAAGTGGCTATATAAATCTCAATCTAGGCCACATGAAAGAGAGAGGTCTGCTACATATCCTGGAGGGACATTTGGTAGGTGGAAGTAGGGTGAATGAAGGCAGTAGTTTTGTAGGATTTATTTCCTGATGAAGGTGAACGAATACTATGGAAGGCTTTTCTGCAGCACTTGATATCATTGCAGAATGTTAACTTCAATGGCAGTGAATGATGGCAGCGAATGGGGAGTGCATATTGTGCCTCAGAGAATGACATGGTTTCTCCTGTGGTTGGGAGGCTTGCAGTGCAAATATGGACATTCTACAGTTTGGGATGACTTTTTCTGGGATAACTTGGTAGACTACAATGGTCTGATCTGCCACAGATCCTTGGGCGGAAGCGAGGGTCAGATTTTATGGTCACATTGCATACGGATTGAATGTAGGAGAGGCTCTGGTGCAGTAGCTTTAACTGGGGATGGTTGAATGTTGTGAACTTTTTATTGACTTGAGTATTAGGGATACATCGCTGTCTAGACAATGCCAAATATGCGAGCCTTGGCTGTGTGATCAACTTGTCAAAGATTATTGGTTTTGGAATTTTTCGTTTTTTGTAAGGTGGTTAAAAGAAAGTTCAATTTTTAAATGTATTGAATTCAGGCCGCTGAGAGGGTTTGGTAATATAACTATGTAATCATCTTGGATAGACATAAAAGAATGCATGTGATGGTGAACTGCGTGGGGACCTTGCAGGAGAGCGCCACTGCAGGAAAGAGGGGGCTTAGTTTGACTTTGTGTTCCATTACTTTAGAAGACAGAGAAGGCTAAAATCCATTGATTAACATCGCCACTGTTATGATCCTCTTTGAGCTGTCTACTACATATGATGGTAGATCACATAATCCTGCGGAATCGCCTCCACCACTGCACGGGAATGTCAGGAAGGTTCTTGACTGGCTATCTTCCTTCCTAAAAGATTGTTTTGCACAAATATCCTTGTGCATATTCTCATCTAAATCCCTCCCACAGAGGACTGCGTTGTCACAATAGCCCATCAATATTAACACGCATCTGGGAGACATCCCTCATAGAGACCTTTTCAACTTTACAACTATATGGGGACGACACCTAGTTTCTGATTCAGCTCGATGACAAATCTAACATAAATCAAAACATTACTTTCTACGGCAGTAGGATCTACGAGCATATGTCTAAAAACAATCCTTGCCTCTTGCCTTATGCTAAATGGCATAACTGGCACAATGTTTCTCTCCTTCACCTGTCCAGAAAACATTGCACTCCACCCCATTCCACTCCCAAAAGCCAATCAAATGTGCAAGGAACTTAGGTTGATGTCTTTGATAACCATCCTTCGACCCACATGTGAATGCAGTCATGTACAAAAACATCCAACTCCTCCATATGCTAAAGAAAGTCACCCCTTGTCTACACTTCTGACATAGAAAATGTTGAGCAGAGTGGACTACTGCAGCATTGTCTACTCTGGGCTACCCAAGAAAACGTTGAAGCAACTACACTTGCTGCTGATTTTGGCTGCCATTTAGTGTTGGGCCTTAAGAAGCAGAACCACATCGTCCCAAAATGTAGGTCTCTATGCCCTACACTAGGTCCAATAGAACAAAGAGCAACAAAGCCATTTGGGACACTCGTCCCAAATCCATATCCATCATCATGCCTTTCAACATTGGTATGGTCACAGCGCGCTGTAGGTTGAACGCCCTCGGGGGACCGGAGTCCAGGCATGGTAAAATCCATCAGGAGTTTGGAATTTGTGTGAGCATTTTAACCAAAGTGAAGTTGGGTGAGCGTGGCCACGTCCCTACTAGCTACCCATGTCAAGCAAGCAGTGGGTGGGTGCTTTGAAAGTGAGAAGAGAGCGTGTTTCTGCTTCAGGAGGACCCTATTGTTTGGTGCACAGAGGAAAGGCTCTTATCATCCAACACTACACGGAGAACAGCGTGGAAGTAAGACTGAAAGTGAAGTCTGCAGGAGGACCCCATTATCTGGTGCATAAAGGGAAGGATCTTAAAGTCCAACACCACGCAGAGCGTGGCAGAAAGTGAAGTCTGCCAGAGTGTTTCTGAGGCTGCTGCAGGAGGACCTTATTGTTTGGTGCACAGCGGGAAGGCTCTTATCATCCAACACCATACAGAAAGCAGCACAAAATTGAGGCTGAAAGTGAAGTCTGCCAGAGTGTTTCTGAGGCTGCTGCAGCAGGACCCTATTGTTTGGTGCACAGAGGGAAGGCTCTTAATGTTCAACACCGTGCAGAGCGCAGCACGGAAGTGACGCAGAAAGTGAAGTCTGCCGGAGTCCACCGGGAGTCCGTCAGATCCCTGCTTCTTCCCCTGCCAGTCACTTGCTGACGGCGAAAGTGCTTACGATCCGTAGCAGTTCCTTGGGTTGGTCCCGTATAGCATCTGCAACAGCTTGGAAAGTTGGATCCCTCAAGCAATAATTATTTTTTACCAAAGTGATGTACGTTTCGATAAGGAGTACATTTTGTGAAATGTACGACTTGCGCAGTAAGACGGTAGAGGGCGGGGTTGAAAGTATCTCTGCCTTATCACAAACAGCGCAGCTTCCCTCCTAATCGCACTCGGGCCAGCTTCCTGGTACTGCTATTAATTCTAGCAGGGGGACTCTGTTCAACCGGGGAACACCACACATAATGTGCCTTCAGTTCAGCATCACCCACACAGAAAAATATGGCAAAGCCTATATCTTCTAGTGAGCAGCTTGTCCTTCCCATGATGCAGCGGAGGGCAATGGCTCTGTTTCAAATAAAAAAGTGGTGATGAGCCATAAACTATAACGTAGTATTTTCCAGCTACAAGTCTAGTGGGGCCTACTTTTGAGCGTGAAAATCATTAGAGTCGCTGCCCGTGACTACCTTAGGCCGGGATCTTCAAATGAGTATTGGGGATAAAGAATTATTGGCTGGAGTCTATCTTAATAATATATCTGTGGACCAGAACAGGTTGAAATATGTGGCACTTGAAACATTGCAACATTCATTCGCATCTCTACCTAGAATGTTTGCTGACAGTTCTTTGCTTTCTTCAATTGACTCATCTGGTCTGTCTCTTTCCCCTGTGGCCACCACTTCTCGAATTTTCTAGGGACGCATGGTGGTAATATGACCTCTCTTATGGACATGTATGATAACATTAGAAATGAAGTACGGCAACATGCGGTCATTCTAAATTCCATTAGCTTGCATCTTGATTAAAGGAGCCCGATCGAGCCTATTGCTATTTTAAACAATTCGAAGCAGACTGAATTAATAGCACCTGCTCAAAATAATCAAAGTTCAGTGGTACCAGAGTCTCTTTCGTTAGTGATGGAAGAAATCATCTTGAATGACAACTCTTTGTCTTATCCGGTGGCCTGTACTAATCTTGTTCCGGGAAATTAATGTGTAAATAGTTGTAAATCTAGGCAGGGGAAAAAAATCCAAGAATCACAAGAAAACTAGAATTAATAGGAGGTTGTTAAGAAAATTCTTGGGGTCATTGATGTTGTGGAGTCTCTGTCTGGACCCCTGAAAAGTAAACCTTTGAAACAAATGAACATTATGAACTGTACCATTTCTATGCCTACTAGGCAACAAACAAGAAATGCTTTATGCCATTTGGCAGAGCCTGGATGTTATGGGGTTTCTCGATTAAAACGGCTTGTTAGTCAAATGGATAAAGGGATAGTAGAATATGTGCAAATTAATATCATGGAGACTGGCACGCAAATATTGAGCCCTATGATTAATGATGATGCTAATCCTGTAAGGCACCAGCCTCTTTTGCCCGCGGATAAAGGAAGTCAGTTCAGGATAGGTTTGTGTGTCTTGATAAAAAACCTTAATATAATATTTGCACATTTCTGGAATGGGAATTCCTTGGCCCATCATACGTCGAGAGTTACTATTTAATTCTGTTGTCTGATCGTCAGAGGTCATTGTGGAACAGATATAATATTCTGACACTGTTCTTTGATCTACTTAAGCTTAGGTTGATAACTACTACAGATATTGAACAGGTTGATTTTATTGATGTTCATAGGTTGGACACAATGGGCCTCATTACGAGTTTGCCGGTACAGTAATAACGGTACCAGTAAGCTTGCCGGTACCGTTGTTACATACCAGCAAACTACGAGTTCTGCTCGCAGGTCTGACCTGGTGGCCATATCAGCACCCGCAAGCAGAACATGACGGTAGCGCCGGTACTGTTATCAACGGTACCGGTGCTACCACCTTCCCCAATGAGCCCTTTGGGGCTGAAATGGGGAAGATTTTTTTCCGGCACCCAGAAAAGGGCAATTACTGGGTCCGGCAAGGTCGTAATGACCGGGTAATTGCCCTTTTCTGGGCGCTGGGAAAAATGAATACTGGCGGCAGCCGTGCCTCTATTACAGGCACGGCTACCGCCAGCCTCGTAATGAGGCTCATTCTCTCTTAACATACCATCTAGAATCATTAGGGATTTAATTCTAGCGGATGCAGATCATTTTAGGATGATGGGTTATGATGCTATGCCTGGAATGGAACGGAAATGGCAGCAATCCAAGAGAAGGTCAATTCCCTAGTATAATGGCAGCGATCTGTACCCTCTGCAAGAATTGATGATAAAGTGCAATTTTAATAGTGAGGTGGGGGGGTCCATGAACCTCAAGTTGATAATTATGGTAAGCTGCTTAAAGGAGGAGAGCCTAATTGGTTTTGGTTGCCTAATGCTTTAAATAGAAATCCATGCCAGTTGCTGGGCACGACACAGTGTCTTTAAGCAGGGTGATATTCCATAAGTCCTCTCTTGGAACAGTAGAGGGAGGGGCCACTTTTTAAATATTGTTGAATTATGTATCATTCTGAGACAATTTTCTGTTATATTTCCGTAGGAAATGTAACTAACCGCTGGTGTGTCCTGGGACGGCTACAGTATCTATTGGAATGTGGACACCATGCACTCCTAGTGTAAAGGATTGTGCATTTAGAAGGGAAGAAAGATTTTATGTCTGTTCAGATAGAATATTTTTATGCTATTAGAGGTGCAGAGGAGAAAAGAAACAACCCTAGCATATGGGTTGTGAATACAGTAGAACTAGAATAAGTTCCCAATTTGGGATATCCCATCCCCTGTACACTATCTATGGCTTGGAAAGCCTAGTAATTTAAGATTCTCAAAAAAGTTATTCAATGCAAATATAGTTATCACATAGCATTCTATGTAGGCGAATGCCCTGTTAAAACACAGTTATATTAAGAAAAAAACATTAATTCAGACTTCAAAACAGGTTTTCAATTTTTATCAAAACAATTTATTCCATACATATGTGCCCATCGCGTTTCGAGATCAATTCTCTCCATCAGGGGCTGTTAAATTCATTCAATTGTCTAAATCTATAATGCAAAAAAGAAACACAGACATATAAGTCAATTAATTTGTATCCCGTAACTTAGGAAGTGTGCAAAAAATCAACATATAAATCTACATTTGTAAATACCGTGGTTGGTTTGGTCAATAGTCAGTAACAGTTCACTGTGATTTACATAGTCTTTTGTTTAGGATATGCTCTGTTGTTTAGAGCGCTAACTACCTTTGGTATTGAGCCTCTGGTGAGACAAATGTACATAAACCTTTGACTCTTAAGTATTTAGGAAAGGTAATTGGTAAACAGTTCACTGTGACTTACATAGGGCCTCATTACACGGTAGGCGGAGAACCATGGCGCTATTAGCGCCATGGTTCATGCCGGTAAAATACCGGCACCGCCTTGGTGGAAAGGGGAAATACTGCCCCATTCCCAGGTTGGCGGGGTGGTAATCCCCCCTTCCACCATTGCCCTTCCCCATTCCCATTTTTGCCCCATAGGGCTCTATGGGAATGGGGAAGGCGCTAATTACGGTACCGCAAATTGCGGTACCGTAATTAGCTCCACTGGTCCCTTTGCGGGTTGGTTTTTAATGCCTGCAAAAAGCAGGCGTTAAATTCCCCAGCCCGCAAAGGGACCTCGTAGTTAGGTGGTAAGGATTTACCGGTACCGGTAAAATACCGGTACCGGTAAACCCTTACCGTCTACCGTGTAATGAGGCCCATAGTCTTTTGTTTAGTGCGCTAACTACCTTTGGTGAGACAAATATACATAGACATTTGACACTTAGGTATTTTGCATAATTCAACCGTGAAAAAAACATCTAGTATGGAAAGTAACCTAACATAGGTTGTACATGTATTGCAATTAAAAGAGAAAACCAAGAATAGAAAGCATACCGTGTGCTCATAATGCTGTCAAAGTATACAAATCAGAAAAATCCAAATGTTATTAAAGGTTTTGACTCCAATGGATGTTGAAAGATTCGCAAATGTCTATAAAAACATGAAATGTATACATATTAATGTAAGAAATGGTTCATCTAAAAAAATAGATGACTGGAGGTTAAGTCAAAAGACACTTACTACTATAGAATGCTATCCCCAAAAGATCGTGGATGTCCAGGAGTGGTTTATTGAAAAGAAGATTTTGTCAGAAGCAAGGGATCTATAGGCACTCAGGATACAGTCGTCCCAATTAGCTGTCTAGAAAGCAGTGGTGTCGTGTTAGAGTAAATATGAATAACCCCAACAGAAGGCGGTCAGGAAGAGATATAAGCTAGCAAGGGGATGTCAAGTGATAACATGATAGACAATGAGGTTACACTAATCCAACATTATCTCGTACCATGATGAATGAAATCATATCCATCCGGTTCAATCTTCCTTTCGGGAATAAACTCTGATCGCAAACATTTTTGTATTTTAAGATTGTGAACTCTTTCTCTCATTAGAGACAACAATAATGTTACACTAATCCAGCATTATTACTGGTAACAGAGATTTTCCCATCAGGTATACATGCTTTAATATCTTTTGGTTCCTCTATTTAGATTCCCACACACTGCTAATTTTAGACTTCTCATTGACATTTACAGAACAGCATTTCTTGATAATCCTTTTCCTTTTCTCTACAGGACTGGGCTCTTACTGCGCGATTTAAACATAACACTGATTCACATATCAGTGGACTGCGCTGCTCTTCTATTATCACAGAAACTTCTCACGTCCTTATTGTGACATGCTTAGACACATCCTTTTATATTTATAGATAATTTTGCTCACAGTACCATGGTTCTTTTTTCCGATACTTACGTACCTTTTTTTTAATGTTTACATCTGTGATGTCATTCATGTTCGTTACGTGATGACGTCACACTCTTTCTGCATATTTATACCGCCATGTTTTCCACAATGAATCACAGCAAGATTAGAACAGCTCTCCAGATGGCCGGCTCATCCGGATGTAGTAAGAAGCACTTGACATCCCCTTGCTAGCTTATATCTCTTCCTGACCACCTTCTGTTGGGGTTATTCATATTTACTCTAACACGACACCACTGCTTTCTAGACAGCTAATTGGGACGACTGTATCCTGAGTGCCTATAGATCCCTTGCTTCTGACAAAATCTTCTTTCCATTAAACCACTCCAGGGCATCCACGATCCTTTGGGGATAGCATTCTATAGTAGTAAGTGTCTTTTGACTTGACCTCCAGTCATCTATTTTGTTAGATGAACCATTTCTCACATTAATATGTATACATTTCATGTTTTTTATAGACATTTGTGAATTTTTGAACATCCCTTGTAGTCAAAACCTTTAATAACATTTAGATGTTTCTGATTTGAATACTTTGACAGCATTATGAGCACACGGTATGCTTTTTATTCTTGGTTTTCTCTTTTAATTGTAATACATGTACAACCTATGTTAGGTTACTTTCCATACTAGATGTTTTTTTTCACGGTTGAATTATCCAAAATACCTAAGTGTCAAATGTCTATGTATATTTGTCTTACCAAAGGTAGTTAGCGCACTAAACAAAAGACTATGTAAGTCACAGCGAACTGTTTACCAATTATCTTTCCTAAATACTTAAGAGTCAATGGTTTATGTACATTTGTCTCACCAGAGGCTCAATACCAAAGGTAGTTAGCGCTCTAAACAACAGAGCATATCCTAAACAAAAGACTATGTAAATCACAGTGAACTGTTACTGACTATTGACCAAACCAACCACAGTATTTAGAAATGTAGATCGATATTTTGATTTTTTGCACACTTCCTAAGTTACGGGATACAAATTAATTGATTTATATGTCTGTATTTCTTTTTTGCATTTATAGATTTAGAAAATGTAATGAATTTAACAGCCCCTGATGAAGAGAATTGATCTTGAAACGCGTTGGGCACATATGTATGGAATTTATGTATGGAATAAATTGTTTTGAGAAAAACTGAAAACCTGTTTTGAAGTCTGAATTAATGTTTTCTTAATATAGCTATGATTCAACAGGGCATTCCCCTACATATAATAGTATGTGATAACTATATTTGCATTGAATAACTTTTTTGAGAATTTTAAATTACTTGGCTTTCCAAGCCATAGATAGTGTGCAATGGACGGGAGTTCCCAAATTGGGAACTTATTCTAGTTCTACGGCTACAGTATCTGTCAACAGTTGGCCTCTCAGGGTCCTCTCGGTTGCCCGTCTGGGGGACTCTTGATTGCTGTTAGGAACTCCTTGAGTTGGACTCTTAAGGAGACCCACTCTGCTATGTATGGTGCGCTAGCAAACCGGTTAATTATACAGGAAGGGTTTAAGGCAATTCATCTTTTATTATCAATGTGTATTGGAACCTAAAGAGCAATCCCAGTGGATTATTTCTTAACCAAGTATCATTGATTTTCAAGGAATGGTTCTTTAAATCTGGAGGGGTGGTTTTAATCTTGACTGGTGATTTCAATTCAAACTTGCCTAAGGGAGGTGGTTTTGATTTAATGGGAGACAACTGATTACTACAGGTTGATACCTCTAATATTGTGGGATGTCAATGGTCAAAGTTCATTGAAAAATTTTAATTACTGAGTTTAAATGGTAATGTTGTGGGGGTCCTGGAATCTAGGGATACTTGGTCTAATGATGATGTAGCTTCTACAATGGACTATGCTTTGTTGATAGGCACTTCTCTAAAGTGTGAAATATTCTGCATAGTCGATACAGAATTAAGTGACCACAGATTGTTGACAGCACAATTTCATCTACCTTACAATACATTTAATGTGAGGGAGGGGGTCAGGGTGGCTTGGCCCATCCTGCTGGGAATCGGATTAAGTGGTCCCAGCACACTATCACAAAGCTCAATGTAGCAATTTCTAAAGTGTTTTTCGATTCAGAGGAGATTGCATGTGACAGCTTTACATCCCTGATGACCTTTACCGTACTTCTGGATGACATAATGTATGCCCTTCATATAGACAAGGGGTCAGCTAAATGCTCTCATGTCCATAAATTTGATTCTGAGGTTCAACTTAAAAAAAATCTCTCAGAAGAGAGATTAGAAGAATAAAGAACCTTCAAGATGTGCTGCGATGGGGTAAATAACACTAATAAAACAAGCTCATCAGAGCTATAACATTTGGTTGAAACAGTATAAATCATGTATGCTCCAGAATGACATGGAGGTAATGCTGACAATTATGCTCACCAAGTAGAAGAGCAGTTCTGGTCGTTAATTCATGGTCTGGAAGGACTCCAAGGGAAGGAGCAGATCAATCCCATTCCTGAGGAAGTATGGTTGTCCCATTTTCTAAATCTTTATGCAGAAAGATATGGGTACTAACATTTGACCTCAGAGATGTCATGAGGGCAATTATAAAAGCTAACAAATCACACGAACTAGGCCCTAACAGCCTGTCAAATGATTCTAAGGGAGTTGGAATAATGGGCCTTGGAGACAGGTCATATTTATAAGTTCCAATCAGGTTTTAGAAAATTGATTGGTGCAAATCTTAATGGTGTCATTTAAAAACTGCTCCAGAATAAGTCATGCCGCTTGAACACACATAGTATTTTCTTGTGTTTCGTTGATTTCTCCTCAGCCCACGATGTTGATAATTGTGGGAAACTGTGGGCTAAATTAGAAAATTCAGCATTTTGATCCATCTGCACTCTAACACCAGACTGAGGGCTCGGTTGGATCAAATTGGGGCACTGTTGAAAGACATTACTATTTCTAGGGGCCTCCGGCAAGGCTGCTCATTGGCCCTGTGTTTGTTTAATATATTTATATTGGACATTGGGGAGGGATTAGAGGATTTCACCTTGGCATTTCCTAGATTAGACGAGCAACATTTGAAGTGGCTCCCCTACACTGAGCATGCCCTTCTTATGGATTTTACGCAATTAGGTGTTCCAAAGGCTTTTGAGTGGTCTAGAGACCTATGCTAGATAAAATGATCTTATCACTAATACAAATAAAAAACAAAGATTCTTAGATTAACTCAGTTCAAAAAGCCAAGCCAATAAAATATAGATGGTATCTAGAGATTATACATTTGGATGTAGTGGACCACTTTATTTATATGGGAATGCCTGTTTTTACTTAAGCAAATACAAAGGCTTTAAATATCTGAGAACTACAGTTGAAATAATTTGCTGTAAATGGCGTATGATTCTGTATAAATATGGACGTTTTCTATTTACCTTGTAATAAAACACATTGCGAAAGTAATAACTAACATTATTTATGGTATTGAAACCATCCTGTGGTTGGACTGGAATGTGACGGATGCCGTTGTGGCTTTACTATGGAGAGATGTTCTACAATTGCCCAAGTGTGTTCCGAGAGCTGCTATTAGATTTGAGTTGGGATTGATGTCCATGAAAGCAAGACTAATGTGGAGCAACCTACTACTTTTTAGAAAAATGTTAGCTCCCCCTCGATTTTTCTTTATTTTTAGATGTTAATATTGTCTTTTTATGTAAAAAGGATGAGTTTTTAACTATTGGTGTGTGAGGTGTAATGACCTACTAAGAGACATTGGGGCTCATTGCGAGTACGCCGGTAAAATGGTTACTGGCAAGGCGATTGCCGGAATTACCCACGTACCACGAGTCAACAGGTGCGCGCACATTCCCCAGTCACTAATGTTGAAACTGGCATGCTGGTATTACTGGCAACTACAGCAATTTGCTGGTATTACTGGGAGAAATATACCAGCAACACCTATATGTCAGCAAAAACTGCTGCAATTACTGGCGCTGAAATTACCAGCAGCGGAAATAGCATCACTGACGAACAGTAAGCTTGCTGACGGGCATCTTGAAAAACACAATCCACTCTCAATCTCCCACTTCGTGTTGCCATTCAGTGTGAGAGGAGGCAAAATCCATGCCTGAGGAAAGGAAGGCATGTGACACTGATGTCTACATCAGGAAACTGAAGGCGGCTGAACTTCATTGGTGGTCACAGTTGTCCAGCATGTTCATGAGCCTTTTGGGTCTGGACACCGCAAAACAAGACAGAAGCAGAAGACTGCCATGTGGCATGAGGTTGCGGATAGCGTGACAGCCGGGGGACTGCCACCACCACACAACCAGGGACTGCCACAAGCGCTCGGACGACCTGCGTCTGAGGGTGCACAAGATCATTGCCATCCACAGGAGTGAATCTTCAGCCGCAGGAGGAGGGACGTTGTTACTCCTCACGCACATGCCCTGCGAGGAAAGGTGCAGCTCCATCCTGCACTTGGAGGGCATCTAAAGTGTTATGACGGCAGAGGCTGGAGCCGGAACTGAAGATGATGGTGGTACAAAAACCCCCATGTAAATGTCATTCTTGCATCCAAATACATGCAACCCCAGGCAGAGAGTCCAACACATGTCAGAAACAGCAAATGGCCTGATCCAAGACATATGCAAGGGGATGTGGGTGGGTAGTCATGCACAAGTACTGTTACCAATATGTACAGTGCCACACATATGTGCCAAGGGAGGACAGGACACAAATCGTACGCCCACTACACAAACAACAAACAGGCCACCTTGGCAGACCAACATGCAATGTACACTCCCACCACCCCCATGTAGATGCACACTTCGGAGGCAACAGACCAGAGAGACCACATGACAAGAGCAGTACCCACACAATGTGGTATGAATGAAATGCAAGGCCAGTCGTGACACCGAGAATACCAACAGCATGTTTGTCTCTTTCCTACAGGCACACAGTCCTCCGACAGTAACGGCCCAGGACTATCATCAGGCCGAGCAGGTGCAGGTAGACCTGCAAAGGCAAGCAGGCCCAGGCAGTAGGGCAGTACAACTGCCACGTCGCAGGCACCAACAGCCCAGCCACCGGCATCATCGGCCCGACCACCGGCACCATCAGCCCCACAACCAGCACCATTGCCACCCACTGCTGCATGTGGCACTGCTGCAACTACCACACCTGTTGTCAGTGGCCCCACTGTCCCTCCTGTGACCTCCAAGCCACCACGGGTACAGCAGCCACCAGGCCATCATGGACGGGTTGCCACGGAGGAAAAGGAGTACAATGACAATGACGACGGAATAACATACTCGTCACCCCATAGCCCCCCCAACACTACGAATGCCCAGCCTCTATACCATTGAGACACACCTGCGTGCCTAAGAGGCCCAGGAGGGGGAACTTACCACCATTGCACAACAACAGCTTACTGAGATGAGAGTGATGAGGGAGTGCATGCGGGCCTCTGGCCCAGGAGTGCAAAGTTCTGAGATTGTGCATCCGCAGCTCTCCTCAGCCTTAAACAAAGAGTGAGGAAGGGTAATGAAATCACCTCCTCCGCGGTGGAGGTAATGAGACATGCAGTACAACTCTGCCTGGACAACATGCAGGCCAGGGGTCAGACCCTCCCACATCAGTGACCAACACTGAGGGCTCCCTGCAAACCAGCCGAAGGTGCCGGTCACAGAGGCTACGGCCTACTCAGGAGTCTGGCAAGAGCCCCATAGCCAAGAGGGCCGCAAGGGGCCGCGACACTGACTGGGTGTGTTTGGGTAGAGGTGTGTGTGGGTGTTAGGGAGAATTCTCCTTCTAGGGCTAATTTCCCTCACCTAGTGAGTCCCCCAGCAGCTTTGCTGGATTTCTGGAGTTTATTTTTTCCACCTGGTAAGAGTGTGCATCCTTTTTCCACTCTTACATGTGTTTTGGCCCATGTGTTTTTACTCATTGTGTGATCTTGGGCAATGGAGCACACCACTCCAGGCGCCCCTGTTCTTGTACTGGTTACACAGCACCTTTAGTGTAGTAACCCAAGGTTGTCTTTAAGACTTCCCTCTGACTCCATTTCGCTGGCTCTGACTACTGTCCCCTAGAGAAAGGAAAAGTTGCCATTTACTTTACATAGTCATTTTCTACCACAGACCCAGTAAATCCCATCTTACATGGAGTACTGGAAAGGGCTAATCTGTACCCCTTTTCTGTCTGTACCTCCCTGAGCATTGATTTGCTCTTTTAACATTTAGACTTGGCTGGTGGCAGTGGTATCTACCCTAACTTTTCTACTGTGATTATATTAGATAAACGTGGTACTGTTCTTGGCTATTATATTAGCCTCGAACATAAACCCGCTTGACCAAATCGTCTTTCTTTTGGCCCCGGTTGGGTTTATTCATCATTTCTTTTTGTTAAAGTCCTTCTTGTGTTTTACTTTGCGCGGCAAACTAGGTTTGCCTTCTTTGTTCACCGTCTTTTGGCGGGCTTCTGCAGAGAAGCCCTCCTCTTGGCGCCTGGGTGTCTAGGTAGACTAAATGTGGGAAAGGGGTGTAGTCACCCCCTGCACAGGGTATCCTAGGAAACCCAAGTCGCACTTTGCCATGATTGGCTGAGGTGGTTGTCCCGGCTGGACAACCCCCCTGCTGCGTGAATGACAGCCAGGCTGTGTGAATGGGGGTTTTGCGCATAAAAGGCTCTAGAAGTCAGAGTCGCCTCTGGAACTACAAGGAACCGAAGAGAAGCAGAGAGAACGATGGCTGCTGCAACTACCCTGTCCCGGTGAAGCCCTGCTGCAGTCCTGAGCTATCTTCCCTTCAACAACTAAGAGGAGATCCAGTCCGGAGTCTTCTTCCCTTGAGCCTGGTGGGGATAACCAGCTCATCTTCTTCAGCCAGAGATCTCCGCCGTGTCAAAATCGCTGCACACTGCTGTAGTGGTCCAGATAGCCACCTGCTGAGCCTCTCCTGTTTTTAAGGAGCATACCTTTTTTGTTGTCCCTGTGTGGTGCAGACCCCCTTCAGACGTCCTCCTTCACAACGAAGCTCCAGGAATCGTGGGTCTGCGGGAAACCAACAGGAACAACTGGCAGGGCACCAACTGCATCATTGGAACAAGGTTCTGTGCTCTACTCGAGGAAACTGGGTGAATCCCTTTTCTTCATCCTCAAGGCTCGTCCTTGTCTTCCCTCCTTCTTATAACTTTTGCTTCCGAACATTGACAATATCCAAGTACTTTTGGGCTACGCTGAATCGTGAACTGTCTAACGGTGTGATCTTCGGCACAGGTCTCCGGTGTCACTTAAACCTGGCTCCGACCCTTTGACTTTGGAACTTCTGTTTCTGAGTGTTTCTCGATACTGTCTGCCTAACTGAAATATTGCATGTGATTTGTGACTTTGATTCTCCCTCTGGGTATCTCAGGTGCTAAGTGTGCTTTTGCCCCGGTAGCATTTCATGTCACGGATATGCGTTTATTGAGCAGACCGAACTGTCAAAAAGTGATCGCAACCGCAGTATCGTGTTTTGTTCATAACACCGGTTCATTCAAACACAGGGTACTTACCTTGAGACATACTGTACAAAGTGAATTGGTTAGTTGTAGTATATTTAACGTGTGGTTTTGTTTAAAGTTAATAGAGGTGTTGTGTTTATAACTGATGGTTTAAAAATAAATGTACTTATATATTTTACCTGAAACCTTGAGTCAGTGTTTGCTTGAGTCACAGTAATTGTGGTCCCTTTGTGTAATCTCTGCTACTGCTCATATACTCTTGAGATAAGCCTGGATGCTCTGCTACTGCTACCACTATTAGTAGCACAGGCTTGTACCAAAGGTAAACTTGTGTTGGCACCTGTAGTCTTAATTGTGTGTAGTGGTCCATAAGGGCACTGCACAGGATTCTACCTAACACTGGTGTACAGCGGTGAGGATTTGGAAGTAGAGTGATTACACTTAGAGTACTGCTGTTGCTTGGGTTCAACTAACCACAAGGCTAACACCACTAAATCTATTTAACTGAGAAATCATGTCAAGTATGGAAAACTACACTGAAGAGAGTCTTTTACTCTGTACTGCTGAGGTTCTTAGAACCATGTGTAGGGATAAGAATCTCTCTGGTAAAGGAAAGAAATCTGAACTAGTTGCAAAGTTAGTGGGAAAAAGTCTGGGGAGTGGGTCAGAAGGTCCTACCACTCCAGCCAATGTGGATTTTGATGTTTCTGATTCTGAGAGTGTTAATTTAGAAGACGTAGATAAGTCCTTGCTAGGAAACCCTACAACTCCTTTGCCTGCTCAGAATGCACAACCTCTGTCCACAGGGACCCCCACAGGTCCTACACTTACTCCTGAATTTATTGCACTTGAGAAAATGAGACTTGAATTAGAAGTGAAACGTATTGATGCACAAACTGCCATGAAACATCAAGAGTTAAGGCTTGAGAAATGGAGCTGAATCATGAACTAGAAATTAAGAAACTGTCTCTAGAAAATGCTTCTCTCCCAGAGTCTTCTAGGTCTTCCAGCCCTAAGAGACCCCGTATGCCAAAGGAAATTATTGGTATGTATGAGACTAAACCTGATGTTTTGGATTGGTTAGCACTGTTTGAGTACAATCATGGGATTCAAGGTATCTCAGGGAATCAGTTGATTCCTTGGCTTTTCTCTAGGTTTCCCCCTGTTGCAAGTGATGCTGTAATGGAGTTGGGGGAGGAGGATAAGCAGGATTATGAGTGTGTGAAACTAGCATTAATAGCTAGGTTTGGGAAGATCCCTTCCCAGTATCATAAGAGGTTTAGAACCCTCAAAAAGCATGATGGGACCCCTGGGGCTACCTGGGTGTGTGACTGTTTGAAAAACTTAGATGGTTGGGTTAAGGGTTAGAAAGTGAACACTTATGAAGGTTTGAGGAATCTTGTAATGTTGGAGTCTATTTCTGATGCCTGCTCTCCTGAGCTTAGACAGCACTTGGCTGATTCAAAGGCGATAGATCCTAAGAAGTTAGCTAAGGCTGCTGACTTGTGGGTTGCCAACAGGGATACTCACAAGGATTCTGGGGCAACTCAGAAGAAGGAAGAGGGAAAGCACTCCAAGAAAGACAACAAGGAGAATTCCAATACCTCCCATCCAGAAGAGGTCCCCAAACATAACCAGGGTAAGCCACCAGGGAAACCAAACAGGGCTAGGTGTACCTCCTGGTGCCAAACCAGAGGTAAATCAGGAAAGACCCCCATTCCAGAGAGCATTTGGTAAATGCTTTAGCTGTGGGTCAACTGACCATATGAGAGGAGATCCCAGATGCAAGGGTAACCCTGCAGGGGTCAGCACTACCTCCTTAGCCTTCTTCCCAGAGGAAGAAGTACAGATGTCTAGTGCTCACCTTCATCTGTTGCTGACGGACCTGTGGCTCTTCAAGCAACTGTATCCTTAAAGTCCAAGGGTCTGGGTAAGAAACCACATAGTGAAGTGTATGACTCCATTCCTGAAAACTCTAGGGAGTATTATGTGGACAGTGTTCTTGTCAATGGTCAGGACACCCCTGCCATGAGAGACACTGGGCCAGCAGAAGAGTTGTGGACAAAAGACTTTTCAGGCCTAAGGATGTTGCTAAGGCACCCACGGGCCCCACCAAACTTGCTGGAGGCCCTATCCAAATGGTTCCTATTCTACCACCTCTCATTCAGTATAATCACATGACAGTGGGGATCCCTGTCAGTATTCAGAATGAGGTACTTAGGAGAGTCCTGTTGGGGAATAATCTAAAAACTCTAGGAGTAGTATCCAATACCCCCAGGCCTCCCAGTATGGAGAAGCAGAACCAAACCAAATTGGCTAGAGAGGCCACCTTAAGGGACCACTCTGAGATTGTGGGAACCTCTACAGAGAACCCCACTAAAAGCCCTGGTGTTAGTAAGTTGACCTCTAACCCAGGCACACTTCCGGCTAGTATGTTAGGGAAATGGGAGCCCAAACCAAGCTCCATCATTATTCCCCCAGTTTTTAAGTCTCTGACTTCCCCTGCTTCTGAGGAAGAGGTGGATAGACCAACTGGCCCCTTCTCTAGGCCTAAGAGAACTGGTAATTCTCAGTACCGGTGGAAAACCAGAAAAGAAAAGTCCAAGGCCAAAATCCTTCAGACTGTTGGACCTTCTACAGAAGACTCCAACTCAAATCCTAATGTTAGGAGAGACACTCCTAAAATAGGTAAGGTTAGATCTAAGAGGAAGGGAAAGCATGTACCTTGCTTGTCCCCAGCCCGTCCAACCAAGATACCTGAGACCCAACCTGCTCCCAAAAGAGAGGTTGTGAGGAACCCTGGAGGCCACTCTAGATCGAAGGGAATTCTTTATAAGGACCCCTTGAAAAAGCCTATCACAGGTTCAGGAGTTATACAATCTTCTGAGGGACTGGTCAACCAGATCCCCTATAGCGTCAAAAAGAAATATGTCCCTCAAAGGGTGTGTAGGTCATATAGCTTACAAAGGAAAACCTTATATTGTAACATTGAAAACAGAGCAGGAAGTCACCACCAAAACACTGATGGCCTCTCTAGGATGTTTGTAACCGACTAGAGGTATGAGATCCATCCAGGAGTGGATTAAATCCTCATGTCCCTTAGTCTGGGGGTTGGGGGGGCGAGTGTTAGGGAGAATTCTCCTTCTAGGGCTAATTTCCCTCACCTAGTGAGTCCCCCAGCAGCTTTGCTGGATTTTGGAGTTTATTTTTTCCACCTGGTAAGAGTGTACATCCTTTTTCCACTCTTACATGTGTTTTGGCCTATGTGTTTTTACTCAGTGTATAATCTTGGGCACTGAAGCACAACACTCCAGGTGCCCCTGTTCTTGTATGGGTTACACAGCACCTTTAGTGTAGTAACCCAGGGTTGTCTTTAAGACTTCCCCCTGACTTAATTTCGCTGGGGATGACTACTGTCCCCCAGAGAAAGGTAAAGTTGCTGTTTACTTTACATAGTCATTTTTTACCACAGACCCAGTACACCCCATCTTACATGGAGTACTGGAAAGGGCTAATCTGTACCCCTTTTCTGTCTGTACCTCCCTGAGCACTGTTTTGCCCTTTTAACATTTAGACTTGGCTGGTGGCAGTGGTATCTACCCTAACTTTTCTACCGCGATTATATTAGATAAACGTGGTACTGTTCTTGGCTATTATATTAGCCTCGAACATAAACCCGCTTGACCAAATTGTCTTTCTTTTGGCTCCGGTTGGGTTTATTTGTCATTTCTTTTTGTTAAAGTCCTTCTTGTGTTTTACTTTGCGCGGCAAACTAGGTTCGCCTTCTTTGTTCACCGTCTTTTGGCAGGCTTCTGCAGAGAAGCCCTCCTCTTGGCACCTGGGTGGGTGTCCAGACAAGTGGTCGACTGTAAATTGGTCGAAAGACAAATGGTCGACGTAATTTGGTCGAAAACCAAATGGTCGAATTTTTTATTTTTATTTATATATGTATTTTTTTGGTTTAGAAAAAAAGGGGGTTGGGGGGACCCCCCCCAAAAAAAGGGGTGAAAATTAAAAAAAACAAAATTCGACCATTTGGTTTTCGACCAAATTGGTTCGACCATTTGTCCAGTCGACCAATTTTTTTCGACCAAATGTCTGGTAACCGCCTGGGTGTCTAGGTAGACTAAATGTGGGGAAGGGGTGTAGTCACCCCCTGCACAGGGTATCCTAGGAAACCCAAGTCGCACTTTGCCATGATTGGCTGAGGTGGTTGTCCCGGCTGGACAACACCCCTGCTGCGTGATTGACAGCCAGGCTGTGTGAATGGGAGTTTTGCGCATAAAAGGCTCTAGAAGTCAGAGTCGCCTCTGGAACTACAAGGAACCGAAGAGACGCAGAGAGAACAATGGCTGCTGCAACTACCATGTCCCGGTGAAGCCCTGCTGCAGTTCTGAGCTATCTTCCCTTCAACGACTAAGAGGAGATCCAGTCCGGAGTCTTCTTCCCTTGAGCCTGGTGGGGATAACCAGCTCATCTTCTTCAGCCAGAGATCTCCGCCGTGGTCGAAACCGCTGCACACTGCTGTAGTGGTCCCGATAGCCACCGGCTGAGCCTCTCCTGTTTTTAAGGAGCTCCTTTTTTGTTGTCGCTGCTGCTGGCTTCATCCCTGTGTGGCGCAGGCCCTCTTCAGACGTCCTCCTTCACAACGAAGCTCCAGGAATCGTGGGTCTGCGGGAAACCAACAGGAACAACTGCCAGGGCACCAGCTGCATTGTTGGAACAAGGTACTGTGCTCTACTCGAGGAAAATGGGTGAATCTCTTTTCTTTATCCTCAAGGCTCATCCTTGTCTTCCTTCCTTCTTATAACTTTTGCTTCCGAACATTGACAATATCCAAGTACTTTTGGGCTACGCTGAATCGTGAATCTGTCTAACGGTCTGCCTAACCTAAATATTGCCTGTGATTTTTGCCTCCAACTCCCTCTGGGTATCTGAGGTGTTAAGTGTGCTTTTGTCCCGGTAGCATTTCATGTCACGGATACGCGTTTATTGAGTAGACCGAACTGTCAAAAAGTGATCGCAACCGTATCCGCAGTATCGTGTTTTGTTCATAACACCGGTTCATTCAAACACAGGGTACTTACCTTGAGACATACTGTACAAAGTGAATTGGTTAGTTGTAATATATTTAACGTGTGGTTTTGTTTAAAGTTAATAGAGGTGTTGTGTTTATAACTGATGGTTTAAAAATAAATGTACTTATATGTTTTACCTGAAACCTTGAGTCAGTGTTTGCTTGAGTCACAGTAATTGTGGTCCCTTTGTGTAATCTCTGCTACTGCTCATATACTCTTGAGATAAGCCTGGCTGCTCTGCTACTGCTACCACTATAACTTAGTAGTACAGGCTTGTACCAAAGGTAAACTTGTATTGCCACCTGTAGTCTTAATTGTGTTTAGTGGCCCCTAAGGGCACTGCACAGGATTCTGCCTATCAGTGGGTTGGGGGTATTTGGGTAGGGGGTGTTCACGTTTCTGATAAATACATTCTTTTCACTTGAACCAATGACTGGACATTCCATTTATTCAATCAAGTGTTTACTGTGATTGTGCATCATTTACAGTTATGTGCAAGGCAAGTGCTGGGTGGAGGGGGAACTCCGAAAGAGTTCTCAATTAGTTTTTGCCAGGTCATGCGTCCATTCCTGGCTTCAATGCGCTCAGTGTTCGGGTGCATGTGACCGACTGGCACAGCATCATCATCCTCTGGGGAAGAATGTCCAGATATGGGGACAGGGGAATGTTGCGCCTGATGCAGATATTGTGCAGCATTGCACATGCCAGAACAATCTGCCCCACCTTCTCTGGCCTGTACACGAGCGCACCCCCAAATCTGTGCAGGCACCTGAATCGGGTCTAAAGGAGGCCAAAGGTCTGGTCAATCACTACCCTAGTTCTCACATGGGAACAGTTGTATGTCACTTCCTGCGGCATCTGGCGATTCCTCAGAGGGGCCATTAGCCACAAAAGCAGTTGGTCTCCTGAGTCACCTGCAAGGTGGAGAGACAGACGTGTAAGTGCAGTCGATTGGTAACAGCATTATTCGTGATGTTGGAATTGCAATGGTCAGTCTGTGTATTGTGCTACAGTGCATCCCTTTCCAGTCCTCACTTGCGTATTGCATTGCTCAGGGCATTGTCCCAGGACATGCATCTGTTAAGCCTAGGTGGCCATGCCTGATCATACACTGCATTTGCAATATGGGGGCGGGGGAGTGCATTTGGTGTGGATGTCCCGTTTGGGTTGCAATGGCCTGCTCAGTGGCTGCTTCATCTCAAGTCATGTACTACCCATGTGTGTTGTGGCCTGTCAATGTAGGGGTGCACTGGTGGGCCCGGCATGTGCAGTGCGCATTCCGGATATGCATTTGTTACATTATTACATCTCCTCCCACTCCCTTGGCTGTCACTCAAGCTGCAAGGTAGATGGAATTGTACATTTACTTATCCAACATCTAGGCCCTATGGCCTCTGTGACGCGCAATCTACGCCGACAGGGTGCTATTCCGCAGGATCATAGTGTCATGGGTTGCCCCTCTGGACCAAATTCGCTCCTCTCTTTCCCCCAGATCTCCTAAAAATGACTGCCTCCCCAAACCTACTTCTTACTCCGGCGATATAATTATAGCCTCCATCATTAAACAATTAACGGTCCCAGTGCTTAATGCGCTCCTCAGCATCATCAATGCCTCCCTCGCAGAAGGATCATTCCTGGACACCTTCAAGACTGGTCTCATATGACCTCTTTTGAAAAATAAACCCCTAGATCCAGTCAACCTGGCCAGCTACAGGCCCATTACAAACCTCCCTTTTATTGGCAAACTTGTGGGAAAAGAAGTTGCTACACAACTACTCGCCAGAACCGAACAACTCCACCTCCTAAATGACTATCAGTCAGAGCTCTGCCCCAAGTGTAGCATCGAGACAAACACCATCCAGGTGGTGGATGATGCTCTCAAAATCATGGATAAGGGCAACTCTTGCTTCCTCGTCCTCCTTGACCTCTCGGCTGCATACGACACAGTTGACCACCACATCCTTCTCTCACTCCTTGTTGACAGGATGGGATTCTCTGGCACTGTCCTGAATTAGTTTACCTCATACCTCTCAGGCAGACACCAGGCTGTCAAAATTAACTCTTTGCATTGTAACCAACTCCAGATCTCCCGCAGAGTATCTGAAGGCTCCACCCTCTCACCAACCCTTTTTAACCATTACATGGCGCCTCTGGGCACTCCCCTCAAAGATCCCAAAAATAGCCATTCACCAATGTGCAGATGATACTCAGTTGTACATTAGAGTAAATAGCACGCAGGACATCATTAGTCTCTGCGATTATCTATCCATCATCCAGTCCTTGATGTCGACTGCCTACCTCAAACTAAACTCATTCAAGATTGAATTTCATCCTCATCTGCCCGCCCACCCGCTAAACAACAACTTGTCCAACAATGGCTCAATGATGTGTGCCTAGAAGGATTTGATCCACAACTCTCAGACTCAGCTAAATCCTTAGGCTTCACCATTGACAGCAGCATGCCCTTCCAGAAACAGATAGCCAAGAAGGCCCAAATAGCCTGGCTCAGAATCTCTACCCTTTTAAAAATCAAACCCTTCATCCTGCTGCAGGACTTCTGGATCGAAGTGTAGGCCCTTGTGGTTTTGCATATGGATGGGGGAAATACTCTCCTGACAGGGCACCCAGCTGCTCACTTGGTTCCCCTAAAAGCAGTCTACCATGATGCAGCACGTCTTATTACGGGAGCACTGACATTTGACTGAATTACCCTCATCCTACACAAACTATATTGGCCCCCAATCCAAGCCAGGATAATGTTCAAGACTGCATGTATCATCTACAAAGCTATCACGAGCAGCACACTAGCGTACCTGGTGGCACACGCTCCTCGCACAGCAAATCGACCAATTGGCTTGATTCACAACTTATCCGCATAGAAAGGACCCACAAACAATACTTCTCTTGTCATTCACCCACCCTCTGGAATTCGATCCCGGTGTCGGATATGAATACCCTCACAATTCTCCAATTTCACAAATCTCTCAAAACATGGCTCTTTCAACAACACCTGACCAAGGACTAATTCCAATGAATCCATATATTGAAGCACAGATCTCACAGTACTGTGCTGTTAAAAGATCCCAGTTCAAATGCTGGCTACCCACTTGCTGCTCT
The DNA here is from genome assembly GCF_040938575.1 of Ambystoma mexicanum. NCBI lineage: Eukaryota > Metazoa > Chordata > Amphibia > Caudata > Ambystomatidae > Ambystoma > Ambystoma mexicanum. The sequence goes on from NC_090926.1 coordinate 317,723,655, forward strand.
CAAGCTCGGTCTGTGCTTCAAATAATAAAATAAAAATAAAATTGTTTCGAATCAGCGTTTGGAAACTGCAATGCTCGGAACACTGCTAACAGCTCCAGAACACTGATATGGAGATTTGATTCCTGTGGAGGGCATTTTACTTAGACTGTTGCGTCCATCCTAACATGGAGGAATCTGTTGTGGTAGTCACTTGTACAGGCGGATTAACACACCAGCAACCCTATAACATGTTTGATGGTGCCCACGGCTGAAGAACCCTTACCACCTTTTGTGATGTGACCATTAGATCTTCCCATTCGACCGTAGCTTGTGACCACTGAATGGCGAGGACTCTTGGAAAGTTTGTATGTGGAGGCATGCATGAGGTATGAGGAAAATTCAAAAAGCCATCCATCCCAGTAACGGCTCTCACTCAAATTCAGTGAGTTGGCTGATAATGAGGAACTAGCGCCATGAACGCAAGGAGTCTTTCCATGGACACAAAGGCTAATGACCCTTTTGCATCAACGTTGGCATCTAGGAATTTTTGGACTTGGCTGTGGTCAAGGATTGATTATGAAATATTTACGGAGAGCCATAGGAAAGTGATAGTTGTTTGAGTGTTTTGCAGGTATTGTTTTGTGTTGTTCACAGTTATGAGCCAGTTGTTTGGGTTGGGAATAAGGAGGACCACGGCATACTTTCATGCAGTGCTGATCCTATCCTAAAAGGAAGCAGTTTGAATTGGTAATGACAGTGCCCCTCTTTGAAGTATAGGTACTGGCTATGGCCATTGAACATAGAAATATGAACGTATGCATCTTTTGTGTCCAAGGACCAGGTGGTCCTCTTGTTTTAATAAAGGGATGACCTCTTGTAGAGTGGTTCTTGTAGAGTGGTAATGCATGATGTTTCGACAAATGTGTTTGTTAGTCTCAAATCTAAGACCAGTCTCATGGTCTTGCTTTTGCAAATCCTCAATTGCCCCTTTATTAGACAGGTGTCCACCTCTGCTTGCAGGAGTTGCAGGAGTTCTTTTGACTGCGGCCAACTTGTTGATGGGATATTACAGAGTTTGGGCTTCAGTTCTATACAATACCCTAACTGAACAGTATCAATCACCCACTGATCGCTGGTTATGCCCTCCCGTGCGTGGGTGTATAAAGTTATTCTTACCCTACGGGGGACACATGAAACTGACAGTCACTGCTTGGAGCAGACTCCCCTTGTGGGGGCTCCCGACAAGCATCTTTTACCTTGTCGCTGGGGGTGATATCGGGATACAGAGACATACCCGACCAGGATTGGAAAGTCAGATTGCCTTGTTGGGGAGCCGTAAAACTAGATGCTTCTTTTTTGGCCTAAAATGTCCACCTGACAATGCTCCTCTGTGTGGATTAGGTCTTCCCGTGATTTGACTCAAGGGCTTTAGTGTTTCATATTCTTTTTTGGCTTTTTCTAATGCCTCATTAACCTATTTATCAAACATGGCATCTTCTTGTAGCCATTTGTTGACGACGATGACCTGCGTTTTATGCTGGAATCTGCATCATCAAAGCTAGGATTGCCATTTTAATACTGTAGCATTGACCACCTGTCATCCAGAGGTCTCCAGGCTACCTTTGATAAAGGTATTAGCAGCCATTTGGTGTCCCTCGACTGGTCTCAACCTATAGACCTTCTGGCATATCCTTGATTAGGACCTGGATCTCGTTCCATTATGCCCTGTCGTAGTATGTGATTTAAGCTGCGGCACTGGCCATGCATAGGCTATATGGTGATGTGGTAGCCATTTCCGGACAACATTGTACGTTATTTTGCTCTCCTTTTCCAGTGGAGTATCTGAAGGTAAAGCTGGAGACTCTCACTACTTCTGGTGCAAGCTGACTCCTTCCAAAAACTGGGTCAGCCAAAGATTGCTTGCATTTCTTTTCTATACAGATGTTAATAGAGGCAGGAATCTGATGGGCCAACCTAGTCTGTCTTTTGAGAGACTAACAGAGGAATACAGTGAGCAATTGACTTAGGTTCATCCAGGGTTTCTTCCAAGAAATATTTTTCTTCCTCTTGTCCCTGAATCATAATGGGCAACCTGTTTGGAGCACTCTTAAGAAGGATGACATAAAAAAGGTGGTCTCCCATGCAATAGGAGCTAGGCAGTTCTATATCGTCTGGGGAAACCTTAAGATACTCCTGTTGTTTCTCTGGACTATCTTCCTCTTGGATGTCCCCTTCTGATTCCATTTCAGCTAAATGTGCCAAATCCAAACCTCATTTTATTGTAGGTGGTTTTTCAGGAGCTTCCAATACCAAATTGCATTCATTACCTGTCTTTCTTTCCTTTCTTATGTTAAGAAGTGCAGATTAGTTATACTGTCATGATATGACAGAGTTTGCCATGGAACTTCGTCTGGTGAAGAAGAGGGTAAGGTAATTCTCCCTCTGCCTCTGCCTGTTCTTCATGCCCCAATTCCTCTTCATATGTAGACTCCTTTGACTCTTGCTTGTGGAGAGCACTTGAAAGACTGTTCTGCTTGCAGAACTGTAGATAGTTGCAATGCTGGTTTAGAAGGCTGTTGAGGTTTGAGTAAGTTAATACGGTGCTTTGGTTGATGTTGAAGTGGAGGTTGGTTTAGAAGTCATTGCTGTGTAGCTCCTTGTTACCTTTGACATCTAGAGCCCTATTGGCATCCTTAAGCATATGATGAGTAATCTTGTAGGTGCTCCGACATACTGACGTTTTTGTATGATCACATGCAGGCTTAGAATGTTTAGGCACCTGCATTATTCTAATGATGTAAAGATCGGTGTCACTCCATATGTCCCTTTCCACTTGGCAGGCACAGTTGAGTAACCTACAACCAAGGTTCTGGGTTTCACTGTATATCACATGCTAGTTTACCCTGCCTTTGTGACCCCGACTTTCCTGCAACAGACAGGCAGTCCAAGAGAAAAACCGGGCCAAGTCTTCGGGCCTCATCATGAGTACAGCAGTATTCCGTGCAATCACCACCGAGCGGAAATAGTGTTACCACCGGGTTGTGAGGCGGTATTAGAACCACATAACAACCTGCCATGAACGGGTGCCCCACTCTGGCGGTAACACTAAGACCGCCCGGCGGAAAACTGCCCCGAAATAAGACTCACCGCCGAAATATCAGCGCTATTAGCGCCACCGCCTATCAGCACCGGCAAAAATTGCATCACTGCCGGGAAGCATGAAAGCGGCCATCTTTAAAAACTCAATGCGACCAGAATTTCCCACTTCCTGCAGCTTCCGGACCTGAAAGATATCTAAAATGTCACAGGAGAGGACCCGGGGCAAGGTTCATGAAAATTGCTTACGGAAACCCAAGTTCAGTGAGGAAGAACTGGCGGTCCTCAATGATGAGGTTGTGGCCCACTGCAAGGAACTGTACGGCAGCAGGGTGAGAAAAACATCAGTGCAGCACAGCCCTTGACATGGAGGGCATTGTGGGAGTCGGAGGTGGGTGCCAGCAGCCAGGAGGTGAGTCAACCCCTACCCCTGCACAAGTCCATGCACAAATGTCAGCCTAGCACAAGACACCTCAGTTGATCTGGGCAGACCAATCAGGATGAAGTGACGGGGTGCGGCATCAGCCAACCTCCACAGCAGCCATGGGGCAGGGCACCAAGGGCACCCCTGAGAGTTACAGCCGTGTGAAGGGGTGGCAAGTGACCTATCCAAGTGCCATGCACAGCACACACCTGCTGGTGCACCCTGTGCCAGCGGGATTGTGGTACATCAGTAACCACACCACTGTGTGTCACACCAACATGTTGTGGGCCCAGTTAGCCTGCCCCAGATTGGAATGGCAGATGAGCCACATTGAAGTACATGTCCCCCTATACCGACATGGGCGCAGATAGCCAATCACTGTACACCACAGCACAACACTGCTGGCTGCATAGCAGTGCCCCATAGAGCCATGGCAGTGCCATAGACGAAGCCACCACACCCACTCAGTGTGTGGCACCCGGGAGGGGGTGTGGGGTCATGAAGGACCACACGCATGCATGCTATACATCCGCTGCCCCAGCATGGACACCGTACCCTTCCCACAGACAGGCCAAAGGCCAAAGGCCACCTGGCCATGTGTCACACACACATTGCTGCTATCATCCCCACAATGCTGTGCCCATATGTAATGTCCCCTGACCAACTATTCCCATCGGCCAAAATGTTTAGGGTCCCACTCTGTATCAAAGCAAATGTGCCTTGAATGCCAACACATGTGGAAATACCATACCTGACAAAATGTTCTATGCTCCTTACAGGTACTCACGCATCACCAGAGGCATCGGAGGATGCGGGAGCAGGCCCATCTAAAAGTGGCACCTCCAGGCCCTCAAGGTCAGCCACCACCACCACCCCCCAACAAAGGGGCACACAAGCTACGCCGAGGCGCATGGACCGCTGAGAAACCCCATAACCCAGCAAAGCGAAACCTGCAGGTGGCACCGTAGGCCCTAAGGCAACACCACAGGCCACCAGGAGCACCTCCAAGCCCACTGCACCCACTAGGTCAGCTGCCACACCAGCTGGCAGGGCTACCGTCAAGTCACAGAGGGACATCAGCCCAGTGTCACAGCATGAAGAAGGGCCACACCCCCCCCAAGTGCCCTCACCACCGCTAGCGTGCCCAGACACCTGAGCCGGAAGTGGACACGCCATCCTATGGCTCACCCGCCTACAGTGCAGAGCCATTGCACAGACCCCCTCCCATTCACCACACACCACCAAGCCACACCATCCTTGAGAGGCTGGATGAGATGGAGAGGCGACAAAGGAAGATGAGGCCATTCGGCACACCCATTCGGAACACCTCCAAGGAATCCACGATTGCCTGCAAGGGGCCACCCACAGGATTGTGCGGGCCACGTGAAGAAACCGGGCAGAGACAGCTGCCAGTACTGCCGTCCTGACTGTATATGGACAGAGAGTCAGGCAGATGACTGAAGGGGTATCTCGACCCTTGCAGGGGCATCTGTCAGAGCACCAAGGTCACACTGCAGCACATTCAGGGGCCTGGTGGATACCCTCAAGTTCCGGCCGAGCATACCCAAGCGCCGGTCCCAGCGTTGTACTGTACTGTGACGTTGGTGCGGGAGGTGGTCAGGTGCAACTTTTTCATTCACTTGTCATGCCATGCTTTGTGGAGTTTATCACATCCCAACTCCCCACCCCACCATTTGGTCAGGTGCTTTGGAGCACATGCTTGCACACAGTTTTACTCACCCACTATCCGCGTCCGATGTCCTCTGTGCCTCTCTATGTATCCTGGCAGTGTGCTGTTCTGTAGGACTATGGAAACATGGCTGGAGCCAGGGTAGCAGGCACAGAAATGGATGATGTACAGGTTGGGGTTGCATGTCACCTGCACATTCAGGGTGTGGTAGGGCTTTCGGCTACGGTACACTGCTTGGGGGGCCACCAATGCACCATGGATACAGTCCAGGGCTGCAATCACATTTGGCATTTTGGCAACGGCATAGAACTGTGCCTGCATGGCGTTGACCTGGGCTGGGGGGTGGGAAGTGAGATGTGGGGTTGCACATGCCGCAAGAGGGCATTCAGCACCTGTGCCAACACTGCACAAAATGTTGGCTGTGCAATGCCGTGCATCATGGCCATGGAGTGCTGGAACGTGCAAGTTCCTGGGAGACGGACACTAGCTTCAGCAGTGGGGGCACAGCAGTCCGGATGTTAATCCTGTTCCCCATGTCGTCCTGTATTGTGGTGAGCAGCTCAGTTATGGTCTACCTGTTGAGGCGGTACAGGGTCACCAACTGGCTATCAGTGAGGGTTCAGGGTGAGGGCCTGACCCTGGGGATCGGTGCATGCCTTGCTTGGGCTCTCCTCCTCACCACCACTCTCCCCACTCACCCCATGCCCTGGGCTGGATGTCCTGCAGCTCTACTGCCAGGCGCAGCATGAGCAGCTGCATGTCCCAGCTCACACTGGCTAGTGGCAGGACGGTGTGAGAATTAGTGTTTGGGGAAATGGTGTGCCTTATGTAGCCCTCTTGAATGGATCGGGTTCACCCGTGGCTTCATTTCTGCCACCTGTGTTCACTTAGCTCCACCTGGAGACCGGGAGTAATTGCCCTGTGTTTTCGGCACTATTAGTGCCGGTTTTCCAGCGCTAATACCGCTGTACATGGACTTGTGATGAGAGGGTGATTGAGCTTCATGTTATCGGCACAGATTCCGCCACCTGTAATAGTGCTGGCTGCAATATCCATGGCTGTAATAGCAGCGGCTGATTTTACAGTCAGCGGAATTTGCGCTGGCTTGTGATCCGGCAGAGGGGTAATGGCGGAGCTAATTCTGTTACCACCACTTTTAGATCTTAGTGCCCTACATGTGATGAGGCGCTTCCACTTACTTCCTTTCAGCTGCAAAGCCACTGTATGCACCTCTATAACCACTTGGGCTGCAATCGCGGTACTGGAGTAACTGCACTAATACCCAGTATCCGGTTCTCTGTCCTTGGCTCCAGCGTAGTCATTCAAAGTAGTTGTGCCATTCTCCTTGGCTGGGGCCAATGTGTTCTAGCACCTTGAAGCGTCTCTTGTGCTAAATGGGATTACCAATAAAGATCTCAGACCAAATAACTGGGCAGACTCAAAGAATATGGCAAAATACTACTTTATTCTTAATCTAATAAAGTAGGGTAAACTGGCACACATCGGACTGATGCTTGCACGCTCACACACAAACTTGATTACACAGAGGTTTTATACCCCAATATGCGTCATCTATGACATCATCCTACGTGGCAAACTGTAAAACCTATTGACGGAAGGAATTGGTTAGGGGAACTTTTCTACTTCTAGAATACATAGGGGTTAGTACACCATTGGTTACCTCTTATCTGTAAGGCATGCCTCTCGAACTCCCTCGAAATATGCATAATACTCATTATAGCGGACAAAATAGCAGTGGATTGGTCTATGCAACATTGTATAGCAGGTTACCCCATACACCCATAGGCCCACTGATTGGTTGGCATTCTCACCCAACCTTGGACTTTCGGCTTGTTAGCAGCACGTAAGCACAACGAAACCCAGGTGCTTGAGTCACCTCAGATTACTCCCCACTTTCCCAATTAGTCCATCATCTCTCATCATTCTGACCATGAGCCAAAGTTTCCTTAGTTGACCTTGTAGCCTGCTCTCTGTTCTGGGACATCCAAGGGAGTGTGGGCACATCACTATCTTCATTTGAGGCTAAATGAATAGCCCTTGTTTTCGACTTCTGAATCACGTGTGAAGAGACCACAAACTTGTCCAATTCAACCGCTTATTTACTGCTATTTAATTCAATTATGCTGGGTGTCTTTGCTCCTCTTGGCCTCTAGAGACTTGCTCACTCATACTTGTATAGACTTCATACACTTTTAATTGTCCAATACTTGGCTCTTGCAGATGTTTTCTTCTTCTTTAATCTAAGAGAAATACGTCCCATGCCCATGGCTTATCCGTTTGCCTCCCCTTGTGCTTTGCAGCTATTCCTTAAAGATAGCATCCTTGATCCCAGGCCAACAAAGACTCCTCTTCTTTTTGCACTCAAAGCTGTTTCCAGCGTTTTCTGACTCTGCAACCTTGGTCTGTCTCTGAGGTAGCTGGCTTGAATCTTATCATGAACCGGCGTCCATTTTTCAATTATGGCCGTCCTAGCCACGTTATATATTCCTCTATAGCAAGCTTGTATATGTTCCTGGAGGTGCAAGGGTGCTTTTCTTTTGGTTCTCACAGGCACTTTCCTCATCCTGCATTTGCTCACCAGTTCCAGCATCTATTTCAATCATAATCGAGGGGGGTGGCCTGAGCTCATGGAGTAGAACGTGCTTCGACAAAGCCCCCGTCCTGATCCTGAAGACGATCCTTACAACACATGGCAATGGCTGCATTAACCGTGGAAACAGAAGTGCCGGTATAGCGTATGCTATTTTGCACCAACGTGGGGAAGAATCACCGGAAATCGGAGCCAGCGAATTGAAAAACGAAGTCGGTAAACCTGTGTCCTTGGGCTGGCAAGATGGCGGATGGTACTGAGGCCTGACGGCGGTTGAAGGGAGGAGCCGGGCTCTCAGACCCCTCATGCTGGGCTGTGCGCGGATGTGGAAGCGAGCGCTGCCTCTGGCTCACACTACGCTGTGAGCGCAGAAGCTATCCGAAATACTGGAAGTGTGCGGGTCGGCCAGAAGAGACTAACGGTACGCGGCCTGGAGCTAACCACTGCTGCCAGGGTGGAGGTGAGCACGGAGCTGGCAGAATCAAACGCTCACAGAACAAAGGGAGACATCTGCGCTGCAGCGCAAAGATGGATGTGAGCGGAGATCCTGAATGTGTGGACCGGTGGCACTATCAGGCGACTACAGGCGTCAGGAAGAGTAAACGTGTACGTGCACGCTGCGAAGAACCCTGGCGGCGGATCGAAAGAAGGGGAAGCACTGCCGATCACCAGGGAGCGGCGCCAGGGAGCATGCAGCACTGAGGAGCTGCCTACGCGGCTGAAGCGTAACCCCTGGCGGGGGCAGCAGGGAACTACCAAGGGGGCCAGCAAGTGAAAGGCACGGGTGGGCCCCACTGAAACGGTCACCAGCGCTGCTACGCCACAAGATAGAATAATCAGTGGCCTAACGTAGCGCGAAGTGCACTCTCAACATATCCATGGCTGAAAGATACATCAACTGCTACGAATCACAGGGCTACCCTGAAGGATAAACGAAGTGTGAGCTGAGTGGAAGACGGAAGCAGCTTATGAGCACCTGACACTGCTGTTGACTTGCCAGCAGAGCGACGCACACACCATTCCCTAATACACTGCCACATACAAGGGGATCTAACAGGGAACATACAGCCTGGCACAGAGAGACTAACCCCAGACGGATCCAAACAGCAATCCCAGTAACCAGGGGCAGATCGGGTGAACCTACGCACCAAGGATAAGTGCGCCAGTGGCAGTTTGCGGTTGGGCGAATTGGGGAGTCAGCGTGAGGCCACAACGACATCGCCCACTGCGGGCTGGGAGCCGGGTGCTAACCGTGCACCGGCTGGTATGAGTCGAAGGTAAACCACATGAGGCAGCAAGACATGCCTTCCCTAACTGACAGCGCCACTGTTTCAGATCTGGGAAAAGGGTCTGATAACCTAAAATCAATAAGCACCGCAAGCACCATAGAAAGCTACCGCCTCCTGCTGCCTGGCACAGTTTGCACACTAACACCCAGAAGCAAACGAGAGCATCAGCTGCCTGCACAAAGCCAAGGGGCCACACGTGCAAAGTAAGCAGGGGGCGCACCCATCACAGATAGGTTCCATAAGTAGCGCAGCACCATTGTGGCGGTATCCGACGTAAGTCAAATTTCTGCAAACGGCCCTGGCCATGGGGGAGGAGCTAAAGAAAGAGTGCTGGCGTAAGCTACTAACCGGAAATAAGTGCTGGGCACGCAGATCGCTGCAACAACCCATAGACCTACACTGCCCTGGGCCACTGTCAGTGGTTATGTCCCCACCCAAACGGGGTTTCCTAGAGACACCGGTGGCAGCCAACATGTGGCTGGAACACAACAACATGGCGAAAGGGGAAGGAAATGTAACATAGCCTGACCCGCTGAGGCAACCGAGAAAATACCCGGCAAAAACGGAAGAAAACTTAAACTCACAATGCCCATGCCAAAGTTCTTAAGTAGGACGGGGGAACTACTGAGTCGCCTGGCCTGGGTCAAAGGTACTTCCCTTGCAAAAGGACTGGTGCCGGCCTGTTGCTGATGCACCCGCAACCCGCATAAGATATCCTGGATTGGCCAAGACGGAGCGTGGGCACTTGAGTGTTGCCTGTCTAGTGGAACGGCTGGGTGCAGTTTGTTAAGTTTGAGTTATTGTTGGTTGAAATGTTTTCAAGTCTTCACTGCAATCGACGGAATGAGGCAAGGGGCATTTGTCGGAAAGAATTAGGTGCCACTGAATTGTAATGGCAGATGATTTGAGGGTGCTGACATGGAACGTCAGAGGGATGGGCACCTATATGCGTGGGAAAAGGATTAAATCCTTTCTGAAGAGGAAGAGAGTTTCTATCACCCTGCTACAGGAAACCCACCTCACCGCTGAAGGTAACAGTAAAGTGGTGGAACATTGGGGGGGACTGGGCTTTGGAGCAACATACTCCAAGTACGCACGTGTGGTATACACATGGATAAACGACAGTGTGCTCTTCCGACTACTAACAAAGGAGGTAGACGCAGAAGGGAGGTACCTGATACTACGGGGTAGCATCGAACAACTAGAACTTTGCATAGTTAACTCCCACCTTCCACATTGCGGGATCTCAGTTTATCTAACCAAGCTGGGAGCAAAGTTAGCGCCCTACCGGGACTGCTTTTTCATCTGGGATGTGATTTTAATTGTGTTTGTGACCTCGCCCTAGACAGGTCTAACCCACCGACACAAGGGGCGAAAGCGACACCGTCACCACTCAACGCGGTGATAAAGTACTTGAGCCTGGCAGAGGTGTGGAGGGAACCGTATCCGGCGGGCAGAGAATTCTCTTACTACTCGGCACCCCATGAGCTATACACCTGAATAGACAACCTGTTGGTAGTTAGATCACAGTCGACTCAAGTATAATCGGCATTGCATCTGGGCAGAAAAATATCCGACCACTCGCCATTGCTCATGGAATGGAGGATAAGGGCCCCAGGCCACCAATACCACTGTGGCGCATGCCAATAGATTCCCTGACAGACGGGGCCTTCAGGGAGGGGCTCCGGAGTAGAATGAAAGAGTATATGGACAACAATGTGGCAAGTGTCAAGTGCTGGGATATAATCTGGGAGGCACTGAATGTTGTGGTTAGAGGGGAGGTCTTAGCCAGTGCTGGGGGCATCAGAAAGTCACTGAGAAATGAACTAGAGGTAGGGGAGGGGAGGATTAAGCAGTTGGAGAGTTTGCCCAGAAAACTAGAGAGGCTGAGATGGAGCTATCGGCGGTCAGGGAAGACTGCCAAAATTCCTGGGCTAGACTAGCAATATTTGATTATATCGCAAAAACTACTAGGGCACACTCGGAAGGCGATAAACCCAGCAGGTTACTGTTATGGCTGTGCAAGAGGGAGAATCAGAGAAACCTGTCACAGAAATCAAGGACGATGCAGGCCTGGTCAACACATCACAGTCAGCAATCAACGATGCATTTAAAAACTTTTATGCCCACTTGTACCGCCATGGCACACTAGTACCCCAGGGTGACATAATAGACACACTAGAAGAGATAGGCTTGCCCTCGTTGGACAGTACCCAACGGGAAATGTTGTATCGGGAGTTAACGGTCGAGGACATAAAAGATGCGATTGACTCACTAGCCATCAGCAAGACCCCGGCAGTGATGGGCTGCCCCCTGGGTTTTACAAGGCGTACAACACAGAATTAGCCCCGGTCCCTCAAGAAGTGTTCAAAGAGGCATACAAAACTTGGGTTTGGCCGAGGAGCATGAGGGAGACACTAGTGGTTCGGATACCTAAACTGGGGAAACCTGCAGTTGAGTGCGGCTCGTACAGGCAATTAGCTATGGTGAACTATGATATCAAAATTTTGACAACCATATTGGCCAAACGACTGTCAAGGGTCATAGGGACTGTAGTGCATGGAGACCAGAACAGGTTTATACCAAATTGAAGCACTGCGATAAATCAGAAAAGACTGCAACTCATTATTGCGTACACAACAAACTCGCAGGAACACTATGTAGTGATCTCTTTGGATGCCGTAAAAGCGTTTGATTCTATGTACTGGGAATGGTTGATCGCTGCCTTGAGGCAATTTGAGCTGGGCGAACAATTCATTGGGTGGATTAGAATTCTTTACGAATCGCCGGTGGCTAGGGTGAAGAAAGGCAGATTAGTGTCAGCACTGCGGGACATTCAAAGGGGCACCAGACAGGGCTGCCCACTGTCGCCATTGCTCTATGTTTAGGGGTTAGAGCGGATAGCTATATTCATCAGGAATTTTTTTTTTATGCTGGTGTAAAGGTGGGGGGAATGGGGGGAGTGTGCCATGTTGTGTCCCTATACCCGGACAATGACCCACACCTCAATGTGCCAGTGATCCTTGAGGTACTGGAGAATTTTGCGAGGGTTTCAGGAATCTCCTTTAGTGCTGAGAAGTCATGCATATTCCTGTTAGCGGGGCTGTCAGGGAAGAAGAAGGAGGAGGATCTCCCGAAGGTTGGGCTTCAGTGGAAGCTGCACTCATTCAAATACCAAGGGGTAAATATCTGGCACACACCTGAACAGATGCATCGGGGCAACACGGTGCAGGCGGTGCAGGGGCTCTGGAGGTCAATTAAGTTTTGGTCTAAACTGCCGCTATCGGTGATGGGTAGGGCTGCCATCACTAAAATGATAGTTTTGCCAAGATTCCTGTAATTTTTCCGCTGTTATATACCGGCCTCCTTGTTTTGTTTACTAGAAAAGTTATTAAGGGAGCTGCTGAGGGGTGCCACCAGACACAGGCTATCTTTGAATACTCTTATGCTACCATACAAAGTGGACGGGATCTAACTACCACATTTCGAGAAATACTTCCTGGCAGCGCAACTCAGCTTTGTGGCCAAGTGGTTGGCGGATGAGATTAGTTCAGAAACAAAGCTGCTGAAACAGCTGGTAGTACCGGCGCGCCTGAAGGAAACTCTGTGGGCCCCAATGAACTGCTTAGAGGAAACCCCAATGATTGTGCAGGTAGGTAGAAGGGTTTGGAACAGGGCCCTGAAACTGGTTGGTCGGGAACATCCCTACTCTCCTGAAACCCCGATTGCTGCTGATGTGTGTGTAACTAAAGCGGACCTAGCAACGATAAGGCAATGGGAAGGGTATGGCATTTACACTTGGGGTGACACATATGAGGAAGGTGTCTTCAGGGAATTCGAGACCGTGGGTGAGAAAGAAGGGACTGCCCAACGGCCAGTTTCTATGGTACCGGAGGATCAGGAAGGTGGCAAAAGAGAAATGGAAAGAGTGGCCGGAGGAGCCAGAGGCAGAACCAGTGCTGACACTACTACACAACCAGGGGGACGGGTGTAAACCAGTGTCCAGACTTTACAATCAGTTGGCAGATAGGCCCAACCCTAAAAGCGACGTGTTGAAGCAATGGGATCTGGGAATCAGTATAACAGAGAAAGAATGGGAGGGGATCCTGATATACCCCCGGGAAGTGTCAAGAAATGCCCGTTTTAGGTTGATCCAATTGAATGTCCTGTATAGGACCTATATGACACCAAGCAGAATAGCCAAATTTAGTAATAACACAAACGCACTATGTTCCGGGCGCGGGGTTGAGGGGGCGAGAATGTCACATATATTTTGGGGGTATAGCGCTTCTGGGCCAGGATAGCCAGGATAGAACGAGCCTGCAGGAAGGCGGGTCTAACACGGGATGAATGGACACCGAAGGAATGCCTCTTGGGAGCCCACCCGAGAATAAGTAAAGTCAGGCACGTAATCAAATTCATGGACATGGTATGTGTGTTGGCCAAAAGAGTCATTGCAATGGCTTGGAAGTCAGCGGGGGCCCGCAATATACCAGATGGCACAGGGAACTGGAACACTGGACAGGAGCAGAAACTAAGATGTGGGGAGGATGGAGTATCCAAGGCAGGAGGGGATGCAAGCCCTGCATATGAGGCCTGGAAAGCTCTAGTCTGGGATATGTTTCATTCGTCAGATGATAAACACCCGTGAAGAACTGTGCCCACTTCTGGGAAGGCTAGAACTCGTTAAGGGCTTGGCCACTACATTGTGGTAATCCAAATTGACACTCTCAGTTCCTGGGAGCCCCCAGCGACAACCTACATATCTGCACTTCTTTGAGTCAAGAATAATGCCCCCATGAACAGACTTGAAAGTAAAGACAGTTTGTTGTTGTTACACTGTTATTTGTTTTGTTAACTTGTTTTAAGGTACATATGTGACCGAATTTGAAATTAAATAGCGATCTGTTAATGTACACTATGCCAATAAAGACATTTTAAAATGAAAAATAAAATCAATCATTATCTTCATCCCATAAACCTTTTTTGCTGTCTTCTGGCACTGTCCCAAGATGATCATTATGAAACAAAATCCAAGCCATACCAACACTAGTATTGCTCCAACTATTTTGAAAGCATTCGCCAACCAGGTTGGAATCCATGACAATAGGAATGAAAAACAGTCATCCTCTGCTGTCTCATCACCTTAATCTTCCATCTTTGTAGGCAGGTTCGTCAGCATAGTTATTGCTTATGTCAGGGTTCCATTTTCTCCATCATGGGAAGGTATGAATGTACAGCAGGAATGCCTGACCTTGGCACACATGCCGCCTTCCATTGTTCAAATTAACTCCAGGACAAGCCTGTTCTGGAGAGTCATCAGCCTGATTGCTCTCAATTCTTCTCTGATTGCATTAAATCCTTTTATTGTTGCATTGATCATCTGTAACAGCTCCAATCTTGTAATCTGCAGACACTTGGCTTTCACTGCAGTCTGAGTTCTGGCATGAATATAGACTTCATTATCTTTGCCGTCTTGCTGAACAGTTTATGTTCATCTGGAATATCTTCACAGACCTTTATTGATTTTGATGAGAAATAATTCTCCCTCTTCAGCCGGCGGAGGTTGAGCGACCTCTTCCTCCTCTGATGTCCATTCATTTTTGGAAATTCATCAATGTTGAGACTTTGAGGAATCATGAATGCTGGAACATGTACCATTACAATAGAACATATTCCTCCCAAATTTTTTGGCAACTGAATGTAATCTCTGGATCCAGAGGCCCAATATTGGTCCATCAATACGGCAGTCCCTCCATTCATTCCTGAGACCTGGATTATCTGTCCCCATCCTTTCCCCAAAAAGGACCAGACCTTCATTCTTGAAGCATGTTGTTGCATTTTTTTGTGGTATTTTAGATACTGGTCCTGCTTCGTTATCATCAACCCATGTTAGTAACTTAGAGTACTTGGCCCATGATTCTAGACATTTGTCATTCACTATTTGCACTATGCTTACTGGCTCTTTTTTCAATAAGTGTGCAGGGCAAGATAATAGTCCATCTTCCCATCTAGTACTGGTGTCAACACGTCCATTCACCAGTAGATGAGGCCTCTCCCAAAATCCTGGTTCTCCGGATCTCTCAGTCATACCTAAGCAGTCCATCCTCTTCATCTCAACAATTTCTATTTGTTCTCCATTCTGGGATGGATACATGAGTTTTCTACTTGTCCAACCCATTCCACTTTCCATCATCGTTGTTTTCACATAGGCATCTTCATATGGAAATGTTCTTCTTGATTGCCATTGTAAAGTTGCACACTTTCCTTTGAATTGCCCTATGGTTGTACACGCTGCTAGATGACAGACATATTGCATCCTGTGCAGGCATTTCTTTGGCAACAAATGGCCTTGCTGCATTCATGGCATACGGTATTGAGGAACAGAGATAGCATCTGACGTTCTCTCTCCCACCTCCTTCACGTGCCGATACCATCGATTATTTTTTAAATAAGGCAAATTATCAAGATATATATTTATATCTTCATGGTCTTCCTCAACACCCCTTTTAAATCTAAATAGGTGCTTAATAAGATTATAAAGGATACTGTTTGTGCTTTCATTGGGGGACAATAGTGGATGTTTCATTATTACCTACCATGTGTGTATCGTTTCTTATACATGTCTAAAAGGCATGATAATCAGGAGGAAAACCCAAATCATAATACAAAATAATATTACAATTATTATTCCCCAAAAATGCATTGATTTTCTTGATGGTAATGAGTATCTTAGATTCTCTATGAAGCACACCTTTATATCAAGAACTGCAAAATGACTGCTATAATTATTCTGAAAATAATATGATTATTCTTAGGATTGCCAAAAAACGTCACTATATTCACATGTCTTCCTACTGTATTAAAGCAGGATAAGATTGTAATATATAGGTAAAAACAGCATACAAGAATGTGTGTAGTGTTATTACAATGGGTAACATGAAGATGAAGTGTGCTTCTCTTCTTCCAGCTGCGGTAGTTTAAAACATTGTTCCTTGAGCCTATCTAAAAAGTTCCAGGATAGCTGCAAGTCTATTTGTTCTTTATCAAATGTTAGATGATATTGGTCTCTAACCTAAGTGCTGCTGTGCTCTTCATTTTCCTTGTCTTTGCTCTTGGCCATTGAATGAGTCTGCATGCGCTGAACTTCTTCTCTTGCTTCACCGTCGGTAGTTGCAGGAGGGGACAGGGTTTCTCTTTTATATGGTTTGATATCGTGCAAATGCAGCCAGGCCCTTCTTCCTTTTAACTTGGCAGGTGTGGGGGCATACTCCAATTGCATCCATACTTTTGTACCAGCACCTGGTCCCCCGGGGTAGAGACTGGGTTGTTTCAACAAATCTTCTGCTTCAATGGATTGATCATCTTTGTCGGTTCTCTTTGACTCCTCCCTTCGATTCTTGACCCATTGAGACATGAAAGAAACACTTGCAGTCATTGTTGTCAGATAATCATGCATCTCATCACAAAGTGCCTTCGCTTTGCTATGGGCATCAGTTTTTAACCTAGTTGGAGGAGCAACTGGGGTTCCAATACGGCGTCTAGTCACCAACTCACAAGGAGTTAGATGGTGATCTGAGCCAGGCTGGTTTCTTAGGGCATATAAGGCAAGGGGTAGGCAATGTAGCCATCCCTTCTTTAGAGCCATCTTTTTTTTTCAATCCTCTCCTTTAGTAATCCATTTAATGTCTCACAGATGCCGTTCACCTGTGGATGATAAGAGGAGGAAAACGTATGCTTAATGCCTAGTAGAAGAACTATTTGTTCAAACAGTTCATTTGCAAAATGCGGTCCATTGTCAGACCACAAAACCTTACATACACCCCACCTTGGAAACAACTCACGCACATGGAACTTCGTTGCACATGTGGCGTTAGGGTGTGTGCATGGACCTGCCTCGATCCATCTAGAAAAAGGACATACCATGACCAACATGTATCTATAGCCGCTGCATGTCTGTAGCATATCTACATTAATCTATATTTAGCTACTGAAATGGGCCATTGGGTCAAGGAATTGCTCCTCTCACTGTTTGCAAAGTATGCCCTGCGGTACATTTCTGGCACACAATACAATTAACCATAAACTGTCTGACATGCTCAGCAGGTTTGGCGAGAACCACTCTTCTGCAATTGTAGCAGCAAGACTCTCTCAAGTCACATGTGCGGGGTAGTGAAGCTGCTCCAGGGCTTGCTCAATAATGCTAGAGGCATAACTGGCTTTCCAGTGCTAATCTGTCCCCAAATTGCCTCAGTGAGGCATAAAGAACACCCCTGTTTTTTCCATGAATCCTCTTCTTATGGTGCTCGACCTTGTATCTCAATCAAGTGGACAATATACTGCATGTTAAAGCCCTCCTTTACCAACATGCATCGTCCTGTCATTTGTTTAATAGTTTCTATTTCAAAATTAGAAATTGTTGAGAAATAGGCTGCCTTTTTGGCTTCTGAATCTGCGGATTCGTTTCTGTGGGATATTCTGTCTTCCCTTTCAGTATGCTCTGCACATTTTACAACTGCTAGAGTCAATGGGATTGCTAATGCTTCAATACGTTTATCCAATAGGGCAGCATGTTGCACTGGAGTGTCGTATGCGTGGAGGAAGCCCCTCCTTTTCCAGTGTGACAAACCTGCATGTACGGTTGACGTCACATAGGCAGAGTCAGAGTACACTGTCACTTCCTTATCTTCAAATCTCTGAAGCGCGGCGATAAGCGCCACTAATTCTGCATCCTGTGCTGAGCAATGCGAAGGGAATCGAGAGTTTGTCACAAACTCAAATTCACTGGGGGTCATTACGAGGTAGGCGGTAAGGGGTTAACGGTGCCGGTAAAGGTGCCGGAGCAGTCAACCCATTACCGCCCCATTACGAGGTCTGCTTGCGGGAACCCGCTAAGGTCGCCTGGTTTTACCAGGCATACTTAGCGGGTCCCACGAGCAGACCAGCATGCTAACAACGGGCCTGTTATTAACGGGCCTGTTAGCATCATCCTCATTCCCATTGAACCCTATGGGGGCTCGAATGGGAATGGGGATGTACCGGTCCGAGTTCCTTGAATGAGGAATTATCGGGCCCTCTAAGGTCGGAATGGCCCGGTAATTCCTCATTCAAGGAACCCGGACCCGGTACCCGGTAAGGGGGTAGCCATGCCGTTAATAGCGGCATGGTTACCTTCTTCCTCGTAATAACCCTGACTGTCTTGGTTTATCTTTATTACTGCTGTTCCAGTATGCCTTTCGTCAGTTGTTTGATACATTTTTGAAGAACCGTCAATAAAGAGAACTTACCCTCTCCCGATAGCATTTTCTCTGGCTTTGGGAATATCATCATAGTGTTCAGTATACGTTGTGCAATCATGTACATAACCATCCTCCCCTACTGGTTCTGCCATTGATGTTGCTGGGTTCACTGTCTTACATCTGACAATTTTAATCGCAGAATTCAATATAATGAACTCGTATACTGATGCTATATGTGTGGTCAGTGTACTTTTAGGTTTCTCTAAAATCGCAAATAAGGCACGCTTAACAAATAATGTTACTGAACACCCCATTGCACCTAAAGACTGCTCACAGGGATAATGCACTTTCACAACTGGGTCTACAATCCTGCTATTTGTCCATGTCCCAATGTTGTTTTCTAACTAAGGACTGCTGTTTGACTTCTCCATTTGGATGAGAAAATAAATAAAATTCTTCATGATAATCTGGAATTCCTAACACAAGGGCGTTTTTAATTCTTGAAATCCTTCAATCATCTCATATGTTCATGTTATTTTACTCTTGCTCACCTGTGCTTCTTTAAGTTTTTAAAAATTGGTTGTATATATGTACTGTAATTGAAATCCCAAGCCCTACAATAGTTACGTAGGTCTAAAAAATGTTGCACTTCCCTCACTTTTTAGGTTCTGAGGTCCTCATAATTACTTCTGCTCTCTCAGGCATCACTTTCCTCCCCTCATGAGAAATTAGCTGTCCTATGTACAAAAAACCTCTTCCTGACAGCATTGTAGCTTTTCCTTGTCTACTTTTTATCCTTTCTCTGAGAGTATAGTCCTTAGTTTAACTGAATCTTCTCTGTATCTTTCTTCTGTCTCACTGCACACCAAAATGTCATCCACATACTGGACTGTTGTTCTTTCGAGCTGAACATAGCCTAAGTCCATCTGAAGGACTCTGTTAAAGTTTTGAAGGGGACCCACAGTACCCCTGGGACAAACGAGTATGTTTCAGGTGGATATTTCTTTACGAAAAAGAAGTCAAATCCTGTGAGTCTTCATGGAGGGGAATTGAAAAGAACGTATTCTTTAACTCTATGACTGTTTTTTACCGCTCCTACTCCCTTCAATAAATTCACTTCATATGGACTTATAGTCCATAAAATACTTGGTGCTGTCTCTAAATATTCCTGGAAAAATTATGATTTCTTTTTTATCAACGCCATTCTCTGTGGTATTTCTCTATTCTTTAATCCAATAAGTGAGACGTATGAAAAATACTAATTCATCATCTGAGTACTCATCCTTAAACAGCTCCTCATCTTTCAAATCTGTCATTCTGTATCCTTAACTAAGGGCCATCACTGTTCTCCACCCTCTTCCTTCATCAACTGCCCCATGAAGAACCACCCTTTCCTTTCTAATCACTGCTGCTTCTAGCTCCAAGGGGATTGTCTGTCCTTCTTCATCGTCCATAGGGATTTCTGGTCTGAACAAAAACTCATCAGGTATTCTTAATAGTTTACCTATCAATCTGGGTATCCACGATAATAAAACAGTCACTCCATACAAACATATTTCTGAATCCAATGGGACTCCTCGTAATGCCTTCTGGCCTGTAAAGGCTAATATGAACACTCTCACGTTCACATAATTTAACCTTGGGGTGGAACACACTATTCTCTCATCAGTAAGTCATGCTTGCTTTAATATGTTAACTGGCGTCTGCCTAGAATATAATAATGGCATTGACATATCGTGTTCTCCTATAGAGATTAGTAATTCGTCTGTGAAAAGAAATAAGCTCATCGCTCCAGAGAATCCCTGCCCATTCATGGCAATACTTGCCATTGGATATTTTCCCTCATGAACACATTAATGAGTTGCTCCAGTGTCTATAAGAAATGGAAATGTCCTGCCTCCTATCGTCACCTTGACTCTGAGATCCTCTTGGGGGTCTGGTGTCACAGATAGTACTGAATAGGTGGCTCTGTGGGCTGTCCTATTGTGGATATAAATTCATCCCTGTATGTGTGACAGGATTTCCTCCTACCACGCCCACACTCCATAATTTGGGTGCGGGTGCTTACTGGACTCCTGTAGTCATATTCCATTGTGGGCCATGGCCTGTTGTGTCTGCGCTTGCTGAGTTTGTACCTGTTGTGTTTGCATGGGTACTTGCTGCGATTGCCCTTGTGGCATTTGCATTTGTAATGGCGCTTGCTGTATCTGCTGTAGTTGCAGCGCATATGTCTGAGCCTGGGCGTGATCTTGGGCATAAAAGTCCTGCGGTTTTATATTATATTGTGGAACATAGCCCATCTCCCCTCTTGGAGCTTGCTGCATGCTTCCTCTGATTCTATATGTTCTGGCTATGCATCATATTCTTCTGCAATTCCAGCATTGTTGCGGCTGTCCGCCATTATATCCTCCTCTTCCCTGGAGGTTTTGAAATCCACCTCGCCCTCCTCCTCTAGGCCCAATCCCTCTTCCTCTTGGTGAAAAATTGGATCCACTCTGATCTGTGGGATATACTATGTTGTTTTGTGGCACAGACTGCATCTCCTGTGTCACCCCACCTTCATTACTCAGAAAAACAGCTCCCTTTATAGCTATTTTTGACACCTTTTTCTGGACTAACTTCACCTCCTCCTGCTTCATACTCTAAGCTTTCATCTTATTATTCTCCTGCATAAATGGACAGTGATGCACGAGCATCAATTGTTTTTCTGGACATGGTTTCGCTTCCATTCCCATCTGTTTCTTCATCTGCCGTTGCACTGGCTCGGGCAGTCCCTGCACACAAAATGTGCTAAAATAATGCCACAGTTTTATTCTATGGTTCACGCATCTCAAGGTGCCGTCTCTTGAATGTCTTGAATATAGGCGACAAGGTCCTCATCCTCCCCCATTTTCCTAGTCATAATCGCACCCATATCTATCGGGATATTGTACTCTGATCGCTTGCCATACATCTGCTCTGCAATTATTAAATGGCGCTCCATCATGTGTTGTGTTTTGTGCAGTCACACCTGCATATCCTGCTCTTTTCCAAATGTCATCAACTTTCTCTCCAATATTGGCTGCTAGCAAGCCTTTTATGTCACCTATGGCTAACGTCATTGCTGATGTCATTCTCTCTAATTCATGAATCCATTTTCCTGCACCAGAAGTTAAACTTGGTAATTTACATCTTAAATTGTCTTTATCCATTTGTGGCCATAGTATATATTGTGGTCGTCCTCCCTCTTTCTCTAATAGTTAGAATTGTGAAAATCCTGGTCCATAATCATACCTACCTACACTGCTTGTTTTTGCAGGTGGGGCTAGCCTGTTTGTCTCCGTCCTTGTAGTGCCCTAATCTACTTACATAAGGTGTGGATACATCCCCTGTACTACGCGATCGTGCTTGTGGTCGATCAGTCTATAGTGTCGATTTTGGTGTACTTTCTTTGGGGTCTTCTAGATCTGACCATTTTACCCCTTTTTCTACACTCAATTCTTTTGAATATCTGCATGCACCCTCCCTTCGCACTCCCTCGCTTTCTTCCCTTTCTTCGTCTGACATTATTATGCTCCAGCTTGAATGACAGTTGTCCTTTCCTGCATCATCAAGATCTAGTATACTTAAAGACAGCATTCTTTGCTCATCTGGTATGACATTATCTGATCTTCCATACAAACATTCCACTGTAGGCTATTGTTAAATTACTTTTTTATAATTTTGATTCCATAGGTCCGGGTATCTATAACCGATATCCCAATCTGCGTACATGGCATGACTAGCTCTAATAACTAGTTTGAAAGATCCATACAAATTCAGAGGTGATGACTGAGAAACAAAGAAGAAACAAAGAAGACCTGACTGCAGCGACAACCGTTGCTTCATGGAGCCTGATAAAGGCGCCAACAAGCCAGAACCATGGAAATTCCTTTGCTGGGTGTCCATCTGCAAAAGAGCTGTCGCCAGATCCATCGAAGTCCTCTTCTCCAGTTGCCAGGACTGAGAAACCTGTGACCGGGTCTGCTGTCGCCTCACCGCTGGAACCTTCCTGCTGCAATTGCTTCTTCATTCAAAGGTACTGTCTCCCTTCTGGTAGAACTTACCTGGAGTCAGCTTTCATGATTCAGAGACACTGGTGGCTGCAGATAGCTTCTATCTTGCACCCTCCCAGGTCCCCCATAGAGTTACATTGGGGTGGACAACCCATTGTGCTCTTGTGGTAAAACCACCTGCTCTAGGACACTGGTCCTTGAGGCATTCCTTCAGGGGGTTACCCTAACCTCCCTGAGATTCTTTCTAACCAACATTGCTACTTACCTACACCTATAGTAAAAGTAAAAGAGAAGTAGGAGGGGCTATCTGGTTGAGCTAGCGACGGGGTTGTTCATCAGATTTGAGATGAATCTAGTTGGAGGGTGCATGCATGGTTGTAAGCAATTAACCTAAGCCCAAGGCCAAAAGAGAAAACTAAAGAAACGAATTTAGCAATGCTCCATGCACTCCTTAACTTCTGGCCATTCTCTGTTCCTCTTGTCTATGCTCCCAGTAGGTCTAGGAATGTCTTAGAACTAGTCTAGTTTTAATAAAACACTGTCCAAAAACCCTGTACATTATTTTGTGAACTTTTTAGTTTAATATAGGTTAGATACACATAGCCAGGTTAGATACGTATAGCCGACATGTGTTTCGACACCTCTTACAGGTCTTTCTTTGGGCTAATTTCCATTAAACAGCAAAACATTTTGTTGAACCACACATTGTACATAACAGATTGTTGATCAATGCCCACAGTACCAAACATATCCAAATAATTGCCAAAGAAAGGAGTTATTAGTAGTTACAACGACATTTACAAACATAATCATGTGCATCCATTAAATATCCACCCATGTGGATATATTGTTAACCATGTCGAAAATGAGTTCCAAATGTACCTGTTCACAACCATTACCAAGTTACAAGGGAAGAGGGAACCATGCACCCAATACCCAGGCACTTGCCAGCCCTTTTTGAATTATAAAGCACACCTACACTTTGGCACAGTTGATGTGATGCTCATGCACTAGTTTCTGAAGGGGTTCCACAGATACACTTGACATATTTTTCTGTGAAAGGAAATGTATGGCAAAGTGATATTGTCTAACTGGAGTACAGGGCAGCCAAATCAGATCTGGCGAGCATGTGGGAGTCAAAGTACAATCGGCATCCTGTATGTTTGCCCAGGAAAAAGACCAGAAAAGCTTGAATTTGGCGACATCCACTAATAGGGTGACAGACAAATGGTTGAAAGGATGCATGCACATTTTTAGAGGCAGAGTTTGCATTCAGCTCCCATTGGTCCTATAAGATAGGTTCAACTGCATTTTAAACTTTGCCGGTCGTTAGGACAAATGCCGAAAACGTAAACAAGCAACATGAAACCTAGGGCGACCTGTAGAAGTTCTGCTGTAACAACCTGCCTAAGATCAAAGTAAGGTGAAGCAGCGCTCCCCCAATTTGGCCTGGTGGGGACGGCTTGGTTGGAAGTCTCCAATGCCTCTCCTTTCCCAGAAGAAGTCTTGCTGCTCACCCTACATGACTAGACACACCAAGGTGTAAGGACAAGATGAGTTAGGGTACATTACAGGTAGAACCAGTAACCTTGTTACAAAAGAAGACCATCATCTAAAAACGCTGGCACTCTCAGTAACCTGAGGGTTACCTGATCCACTTGATCCGCTGGGCCACTGGCAGTAACACCTGCTTACTGGACCTGCATCATTGCCTACAGGACAGATGCCCCATACCCGGAATCAGATCACTTTTGTCTTCAGGCAATCAATACCCCAATGGCAACTTTGAAGCCTTCCTTCACACAGAGGGAGCCTCCTTTCTCTTCACTGGAGCACGTGTTGCTTGAAGTCTGACTTCTAAAACTATTTCCACACCTTTTGACATGTCACAATTGCTATCCTATAACCACAAGCAACTGTCTATTACCTTCACACTGCTGCACTGACTTCTATGGAAGAGGTTTATTCCCATTGAAAACAGAAGCAGTTGCAACCAACAGTCAAAAGTTATAAAATTTAATTTGGCAAAAGCAAAATGTGAAAGCTGATGTACAGCAGAATTCTGGTTACCAAACACAGGGTTCTCTTCTGTCTGCAGGGCAGGGCTTCATGTGAGCAGGACAAACCTTCTTCTTCTGTAGGACAGTGCTTTCTCCTACTGGGCATGTAATTATTTCCCTCTGCAGGATAGGGTGTTAGGGTGCAAGTCTTGAACTGTTGCTCTGAAGAAGCTTGTGAAAGTTTTAAGGGAAGAAATGGAACAGATACGATGCAGACTAATGTAGTTTATGGCAGGTAGAGAAGACTGGGCTCTTTCACAAGTGGATTTAAGTCAATAGGTTAGTTGGGACACACTTCAATGTGCTATCATTGTTGGATGCATAACACCTCCCACACTTACAGTGACACCAGATTTGAAACACAAAATTCATATACACCAAAAATGCAACATCTGGTCGTTGTCACCACAGTTCCCTATAGAAAAGAACTTGACATTAAAATAGGAGGAAAAGTGCTGCATGCACCCTTATTTTCTGAGAGTTCTCCTATAAATCTGCTCGGCGGGACCTGCTAAGCAAGTTGAACATGACTGTTTCCTTCACAGACAGTGGGGTAGTGATGCCAACCCAGGTATGTGTGTTATAAGAGCTATGATTATCATCAACACACTGGGGAGAGGACGTAGTTCACGGTATACCTGTGGACCTCGACATCTTTGTGTACGGCATAACTGTGCTTTTTGAGGCTGTGCCCCAAATTGGTAAAGATTGCTGGCCCATCAGACTTCATTTTCTGGCCTGTGGTAACTCCTGAATTGGTGGCAGGAACAATGCTGTTTTTGGATCTGCAGGACCTCGTAGTGTCAGCGTAGAGATTTGTTGTCATAAGGACTAGTTCAGAAGGGTGCGAATGGCGCAGTGTTATGCATCGATCCAAAAGTGCCTCGTAAGGATGTTACTGATGCAAATTTGTTTGAGGACAGACCAGAAGATGGCGAAATTGTGCTGGCAATTTCCATCCCCTGTGAAATTATTTATTTATTTATTCATATTTTTAAAGCGCACATCAGCCCTTGGGTAAGGCATTCCAAAGTTTGGGTGCTATGTAAGGGAAGCTAATGCCACCAGCGTTGGCTCTTTTTATGGCGGGTACGCAGAGTTGGTTGGCGTGGTGGCTTCTTTTTGGGCGGGCAGAGGTGTTCTTGGTTATGGTTTCTGATAGGTAGGATGAGAGATTGATGCATTTGTGTGTAAGGGTGAAGATTTTGAAGTTGATCCTTTCTTTAACTATGGTACAATGCCCCTTGATTGCTCTTGTGGCACTGACCCCTTTCACTGACACATATTTAGAGCAGGTCCCTGAAAGATTATGGACGACAAATGCGCATGACGTAGGGCTCCTACAAGGAGTGACCCCAGTACATATAACAACGAAGCCAGGTGATGTGCTGCCCCGAGTGAAACAATACCTGTTATCAAGAGAGGCTGAGGAGGGCATACAAGACACTATCGTTGCACTACTAAAACAAGGGATAATTGTACTGTCCACCTCCCCCTGCAACACAGCAACATATCTTATGAAGAAAGCAAAAGGGGGGAGTTGGAGGATGATCCAGGATTTGTGCCCCCTTAATGACATTGTGCAGGCAGAATTTTCAGTAGTTCAAAACCCTGCGACAATACCTTGTAACATCCCCAAAGAGGCAACTCATTTTACTGTGGTGGATCTTAAGAACGCCTTCCATTCTATTCCCCTACATTCCCTACATCCCAACTCACAATATATCACCACGTTAAACACACTGTTTCATTTCATCAATCAATAGACAAGTTCATAAAAACATTGCACATTAAATGATTCTTGTGTGTTTAAGTACTCAACATGTTTCGGGGATTGAATCCCCTTCTTCAGGAGTTGTTCACCTTTTCTTTTCTGTCCACCTAGGGAATGTAGTTTGATAATATTATGTTTTAATACAATACTCATTCTAACATGATATTTTAGTTATAAATCTGCCATGTTGTAACATGATATGACAGATTTATAACTAAAATATCATGAGAACGTGTCAATTGATTGATGAAATGAAACAGTGTGTTTAATTGTTTACCTTAACAGAACTTTGAGTTCGTTGAATGGAAAAGTGCAAAATTAAGAAGAAATTGTACGCTTGTGATTACTAACATGTGAATTTGGAACATAGTTAGGAATTGTTGTGCATTCAACTAAGTCTTGTATGACTGAATAATATATTTTGGAAGATAATAAGAATCACAATATTTACAGGGGACGGGTGAGTTCCACTAAACTGTGGACGACTGCTGTTGTTACAAAGGTTTAATACAACCTAGTGCCAAGATTGGTTTTCTCCCCGGCACCCCATTAACTCTCTTTAAAACCCACAAACAAGAAATTAATAACGGTGTGCACAGGGCCATTTTCGTTCATTACCTCACAGTGCCCTACCGTGCGCAAATAATTGAGTTACAGGGTCATGCACCACAAGAAGAGAGAGACTTTTGGGTTAAAAGAGGATGTAAGCAGTCTCTGATAGATTTGTTATGGAGGCAAGACATTTCAGGAAAAGCAGTAACGCCATATGAGTCACTCCTGGTCGCATTCGACCAGTTGCACCATCCATCTCATGTTTCTAAACAGCTCATTGCATCGGACATACAGGAGGACTGGTTTGTCCCCAACATCCAGGTAAACTTGACAAGTACGGTCATACACGGCACCAAGTGCCAAAGTTACAGTACATAACTCAAAATAAGAACTATCAGAGGTACCTTGCCCCGCTCCACTGGGCTGTTCGGCAAATTGCACATTGACTATGCGGACATGGGGGAAAGGTGCAATGGGTCCCGTTATCTCATTGTGGTAGTGTGCCCCTTCTCCAGGTGGATGGAAGCAGGACCATGTGAACAGAGGATAGCACAGGGGCAATGTGCTGGTCTTGGAAGCAAGACCATGCAGAGCAACAGAGGTTAAAATCCCAGATCTGCAATTAATAACTGAATTTAGGTATGGTATTAGGCACGTTATTAAAAAAAATGAAATAAATGTGCACAGTTTTTGGTGCAAGCGGTTTTCCCTCGATGGGGTGTGTGCGATGTATTAATATCAGATAACGGCACACACTTTTTAATGAACTCTTTTGGGAAATTTGGCATTGGGCACCGGATGTGCACCATTTACCAACCACAGGCCAACAGCGTTGTTAAAGGCATAAATGGCCTATTAAAGAGTAAATTGTCAAAACTTTGCACCACTTTAAAAAAGAACTGGATGCACTGTTTGCCACTGTGTTATTCGGTTTGCACACACAGGCCTGCAAAGACCACCATTTATCACCCCATGAGGTGGTAACAGGGCACTGCATGCATACACCACTCTCCCCTTTTAGAAAAGCATCCAATGCTCACAGGGCAGCTTTTATTTTGGGGGAGGAATTTAAAAGCTACCTGTCCTCCCTAACGAAGGCCATAAAATTTGGCTCCCAACAGATTGCACCACATAGGAAAGAACCGGCGCGGCAACCGACACACCAACAGTGTCACCCCCTCTCCAATTGATCCCTGGACAATGGACATACATTAAAAATGTTGTCTGCTGCTGGTCAAAACCCAGATAAAACAGACCTTATCAGGTTGTCTACGCCACTCCCCTCGTAGTAAAAGTGAAGGAGTTACACTACTGGGTGCACCTCTCAGATCTACGCAAAACACCACAGCCTGAGCAGGACATACAAGATTAACTTGCCCACCTCCATCCCTAGAGATCACCTATAAATACCTTCGGCCCGAGTAAAAGAACAACCACCCGACCACATGTGAAAAGTTCAAAAACTCTGCTAAGCATTAAATTTGCACAGGGAGTGCACTCTTGCACTTCCCTAGACTCTTCACTATCTCTCTCTTTCTCTCTATCTCTCTATCTTTCTCTCACTCTTTTCCTCTATTCCTCTTTCTGTTCTTTTAGTCTTTTCTTGTTGTGTAATAAGTTTTTTTTACAGGTGAATTTTGCAATGGACCCTACAGGATCAAACGACTGTGTATGTTAGAAAGAGTGTATGATACAATGTTAACATGTTCCTATTCATATATATGTGCACTGCATTATATTGCTGTAGTGTTTTTTGTGTTTATGTTGGGGTTAGGAATATATTGGAGCTGAATTTTTATATGGGGTGAATGTATAAAAGGGGGAAGCTAATTAATGCTGGTTTTAGTAATGCCACTGTTATTAGCACAAGTTATAATGCCACCCACGATAAAAAGAAAAGGCTTACCAATATAGCTATGTCCTTATTTTTGCCTAAGAGGTTTTCTAACATGATTATGAAATCTAGCCTTTCTTCTATTACCCCCACACAATATCGTAGTAGGACATTCCAAAAGACAAGTTAAAAGGGCCAAGGATGATGCCTATTGAGTCCTATGCCTGGACGTAATAGAAGATGTGCACAATCTAGAACTTTCAAATAGCTGGTACGCAGACATGAGCTCAGTAGGGAGAAAAAGAGTGAATAGAAGTTGCTATGTTTGTTCATTGATAGCTCACGAATCAGGGGAACCCAAGGTATTGCTACCACAAGAATTATCAATCATAGAGGTTCAATGCCTAGTTCATCTGGCACTGTGTAGGCTGTAAGGCACTTTCCAGGTGCAGAGTGTTCAACTACAAATTATGGAACCAGACAAGATACTGTGCACTAGAAATCCTAAAGGTATCCAATACCTGCGAAGACCATACTTGAAAGTGCAAGGGGTAAAGTATGTGGCGAACAAGTGGCAAGAAACAACAACAAGCTGCTGTCATGACCCATAGAACGTGCCCCTTCTGGACTTCCTGGTCCTTATCGCGCCGGGGCTTGTATTCTTTGTTACTCCCAACATGGCCGCAACAAACAACTTGCCTCGCACCAGCTCCCACGTCGCACACGGCATGTTCCATAAATTGGCCACGCCCCCGCGGCCGCGCGTGTCTCAACGCTATCATTAGGTAGTGACTTGACGTGTGTGTGCTGTTCGGCGAATCCACTATTCCTGGATCCTGGTTCCTTCTTCCTTCCTTCACCCCTTCCCTCTAATCTGCTCCTGAATCCCCATTCTTAGCGACCGCTACCTATTTTCCTGGACATCCTGGAACAGCAGCCTTCCCGGAACTCCGAACGCGCTCTGCAGCCGGACGAGACTCGAGCGAGCCTATACAAGACCCGATCCGTCCACAAGAGGAATCCTCCCGCGGAACAGAGCAAGAAGCGAGCCCAGGTGAGACGGGGGGGGAGATTTATGACAGTTTGAGACGCCAAACGACCGACACTGATACTGCTATGGAGAAAGCAGTGCAGGACCTTATGCGTGGCATGCAAGAGCTCACAACTGAAGTACAGAACTTAAAGGCTGAGAATGCTGCGTTAAGGCAGCTTGTTTTGTCTTGCGACCCCGCTAACAAGGACAGTGTGTTACTGGGTGGAGTGGTAGACAAATATGATTGATCGGCAAAATCCTTACGTGGATTCCTGGATTCCTGCTTGGTGCATTTTACTTTTAAGCCCTATTATTTTTCAACTTCTAGGGCGAAGGTGGGCTTCATAATCTTGCACCTCACAGGGAACGCGTTGACCTGAGCCACTCCCTTAGTCAACTCAGGGGATGCCCTCCTTGATGATTATGATGGATTCGGTTTATAGTCATAATGTCGACAACAAAAATGTCGACAGTCAAAAAGTCGAAAAAAAAATGTCGAAAAAAAAAATGTCGACTTTTTTTTCAATGCATTTTTTTTTCGAAATGGGGGGATCCCCCCCCAGCCCCCCTTTTTTTTATTTTTTTTTTATTTTTCCCTTTTTTTTTTACTCCCGAACCCCTAAAATAAATATATAATTAAAAAAAACGAAAGTCGACATTTTTTTTTTCGACATTATTTTGTCGACATTTTTGTCTGTCGACATTTTTTTTTCGACATTATGACTCCCCACCGATGGATTCATTCAGGCACTCTAGCCTATGTTCGACCGCCCAGAATAGGTTTTAAGTGCTCAGGAACGCTTACTTGATTTCCGACAGGGTACTCAGGATATGCTAACGTACGTTACTAGATTCAAACAACTGGCCAAGGAAGCGGATTGGTCCTCAGAAGCAAGTTTCACTCTATTTTGCAGGGGTCTAAACAAGGACATTAAGGATGAATTAGCCCGGGTGGCTCGTCCCAGTTAATTCCAGGCTCTTATGGATATATCTATGCAGATAGACTTCCGAATCCAGGAAAGAAAGGCTGAAAGAAGAAAGACCAAGACACCCTTTCAAAGGAATTCCCTTGAGACATCTGTTAAAACCGATTCTGCCCCAAACCCTGACATAGATCCGGAACCCATGCAAATCGGAGCCTTCCGTGGGCCTATTTCCCCTCAAGAAAGGATGAGAAGGATCCACACAGGCCTGTGCAAGTATTGTGCCTCGGAGAAACACCTTGTTAGAGAATGCCCTCTTGCACCTCCACGGCGTTCAGGAAACGCCAGCTCCCGATCCTAGATGGAGAGAGGTGTCGGGAGAGAGATGTTTGCCCCACATCAATTCCATCCTTGAACTCTCCTGGACAAAACAGTTTAGTGATACTACAGGCCTTCCTCTCGCCCTCCAAAGACAAGACCTATCCCATTCTGGCCTTGGTGGACTGCGGAGCTATGGGAATTTTCATTGATCAAGACTGGGTTGTTAGTCATCATATTCCGTACGAGACACGAAACACCATGCAGCCGGTGGAAGCAATTGACGGAAGACCCCTCTCTTCAGGACCCATAAGCCTGCAGACTAAAGAGATCCAACTTTCCATAAACCATCATCAAGAGCGGGTTACATTCAACATCATTAAGTCAGCCCATTACCCCATGGTTTTGGGTATGCCCTGGTTACAAAAGCACAATCTGTATATCAATTGGACAGCAGGATCATTATTCCT
The DNA here is from genome assembly GCF_040938575.1 of Ambystoma mexicanum. NCBI lineage: Eukaryota > Metazoa > Chordata > Amphibia > Caudata > Ambystomatidae > Ambystoma > Ambystoma mexicanum. The sequence continues at coordinate 317,754,981 of NC_090926.1, forward strand.
GGGCTCAGAGTTCTGTATGTCCCACTGTCTATCCCTGGACCCCTCCTCGATAACTCCTAAAGAACCACCAAGAGACCAAGAAACACCACTCATGGTTTCCAATATCATATATGTTCCAGAGGCCTATCAGGAATATGCTGATGTATTTTCTACTGCCATAGTCCAGGCCTTACCCCCTCACAGGCCTGAAGACTGTGCCATAGATACAGATCCATCAGCTGTAATGTCTTTCGGCCAAATTTTCATTCTTTCCGAACCTGAGAAAAAGGCCCTTCGGGAATACCTAGACACCAATCTTGAAAACGGCACCATAAGACCCTCGAAATCTCCAGCGGGTGCTTCATTGTTCTTCGGTCCCAAGAAGGATACCAAGGAACTCAGACCTTGCCTCGACTATCGAGGCTTAAACCAATGCACCCTCAAAGATCGGTACCCACTGCCCCTGATTTCGGATATCCTGGAAGCTGTGAGAGGAGCCGTAATATTCATGAAGTTGGATCTCCGGGGTGCCTACCATTTAATCCGTGTCCGGGAAGGGGACGAATGGAAGACAGCCTTTAGAACACCCTTTGGTCACTATGAATACCTAGTCATGCCTTTTGGACTAGCCAATGCTCCCGCAGTCTTTCAGCGTTTTATGGACAGGGTGTTCTCTGATATGTTGTTCCTCTTCGTCATTGTCTACCTGGATGACATATTGATTTTTTCCAAGGATCCTCTAAAACATGAAGAACATGTAAAGGCAGTACTACAACAACTTTGTGAACACAAACTGTTAGCCAAACCCGAAAAATGCTTGTTCCACGTTACTTCTGTTCACTACCTAGGATTCATCCTTAGCCCAGAAGGAATTGGTATGGACCCTTCAAAGGTAAAGGCCATACTGGCTTGGCCCGCTCCCACATCTGTGAAACAGGTGCAATCCTTCCTAGGGCTCGCCAACTTCTACTGGAAGTTTATTTCTACCTTTTCCGAGATCGTTCAGCCGATCGTTGCTCTACTGAAGAAAGACACCACCTTTATCTGGTCTACACCAACGACTGAAGACAGAGTTCACGCAGGCCCCCATCCTGACCCATCCCGACATAAATCGCCCATTTCTAGTGGAAACGGATGCCTCTAACTACGCCATAGGGGCGGTCTTGAAACAGGAACTTGAGGATGGACTGGAACACCCCATTGCTTACCTTTCACAAACCCTGAACCCCAGCGAGACACACTATTCCGTCCTGGAGAAGGAACTCTTGGCCATCCGCCAAGCCTTCACTGAATGGCGACACCTACTTCTGGGTGCTAGATATCCAGTACAGGTCCGCACAGATCATCGGAATCTCCAAATCCTACAGTCATTGGAGTGCAGGAACAGTCGTCAGGCCCATTGGGCCTACTTCTTTGCCCAGTACCAGTTTCAAATCACTCATGTTCCCGGATCACAAAACATGATTGCTGAAGCCTTATCTCGACGTCCAGACTACGCAGCCACTGAGGACAAAGCCTACCCTAAGATGATTCCCCAAACTATCTTTGTCGCTCAAGCAATCAACCTCCTGGAAGAAATCCGAGTGCAAACCCAGTCCTCTGACCTCTGGAAGGATATTTCAAGGAGGAATCCATGGAATCTAAAAGTCAAGGAAGAATATCTATTCAAGGACAATGCACTTGTCATTCCTACACAGAAATTACAACAAAGGGTAATAAACCTCTGCCATGATACCCTTCACTCTGGTCATCGTGGTATAACTAACACCCTCCGTCTTATACAAAGACAGTTTTGGTGGCCTCGAATGAAGACCGACGTACAACAGTACGTTAAGGCTTGTACTGTCTGCAGTCAAAACAAACATGATAACAAGAGACCGACGGGTCTTCTACTGCAACCGTTGCTGCCAAGAAGACCATGGGAGTTTATTGCTACAGACTTCATTGTGGAATTACCACCTTCCCGAGGGTACACGACCATCATGGTAACCATAGACTTGTTCACCCATATGGCTCATTTTACACCTTTGTATAAACTACCATCCTCCTCAGAACTTGCTGGAATCTTCCTGGAACATATTTTCCGTCTTCATGGACTTCCTTCCAAGATCATATCGGACCGAGGACCTCAATACGTCTCACAATTCTGGAAACATCTGTGTCGTATTCTAGGGATCCAACGCGCTCTCTCATCAGGTTATCACCCACACACCAACGGAGCCACGGAACGTGTAAATCAAACTCTGGAGCAATATCTTCGTTGTTTTGCCACCAAGGTTCATGATGACTGGTCTCTCCTTATACCCCTGGCCGAGTTTGCCTACAACAATTCCGATCACTCAGCACTCAAGGTCAGCCCTTTCTATTGCAATCAAGGTTTTCACCCATCCGTTTTACCTTCTGTTCTTCCACATCCCACTCCAGTACCTACTCTCGACTCATGGATACAGACTCTCATCAACATACACAAGGAAGCCAAGGAACAATTGAAAGAGGCTCAAACACACACCAAGCTCTATGCGGATTCCAAGAGAAGATCAGCGCCCTCTTATTCTGTTGATGATCAAGTCTGGTTGTCCTCGAAACTATTACCGCGACATCTACGGCCAAACAAATTGGCCCCTCGGTACTATGGACCATTTTCCATAAAGTAAGTCATCAATCCTGTCTCATTCCGACTCAAGCTACCCGATTCCTGGAAGAAAATACACGCAGTCTTTTACACTTCCATATTGAAACCTTAGATCCAATCCTCCCGAAAATCCTGCAGACCCAGTCCTGTTGTTGTGGACGATCAGCTGGAATGTGAAGTGTCCAGAATATGCGATTCCAGGTATAAACGGGTCGACTTCAATACCTGGTTGAATGGAAAGGATACCCTCCTAGCGAGAGAACCTGGGAACCAGTTTCTAACTTAAATACCCCTCGACTGCTTAGAAGATTCCATCTCATACACCCGGGCAAACCTGGTGGAACAGGTCTTCGGAGGAGGCATGCTGTCATGACCCATAGAACTTGCCCCTTCTGGACGTCCTGGTCCTTATCGCGCCGGGGCTTGTATTCTTTGTTACTCCCAACATGGCCGCAACAAGCGACTTGCCACGCACCAGCTTCCACGTCGCACACGGCACGTTCTATAAATTGGCCACGCCCCCGCGTGTCTCAACGCTATCATTAGGTAGTGACTTGACGTGTGTGTGCTGTTCGGCGAATCCACTATTCCTAGATCCTGGTTCCTTCCTCCTTCCTTCACCCCTTCCCTCTAATATGCTCCTGGAATCCCCATTCTTAGCGACCGCTACCTATTTTCCTGGACATCCTGGAACAGCAGCCTTCCCGGAACTCTGAACGCGCTCTGCAGCCGGACGAGACTCGAGCGAGCCTATACAAGTGCCGATCCGTCCACAAGAGGAATCCTCCCGCAGAACAGAGCAAGAAGCGATCCCAGGTGAGACGGGGAAAGATTTAGGACAGCTGCATGGCAGGAGGGCTACTGAAGTTTGGAGACAACGTGTTGGCGAGAGTGAATACTGCATATGCATCATTCTGGAACTAACATATCGCAAATCTTACAATGGAGAAGCCAGTAAAAGTGAAAAAGGAAGAGAGTTATGAACTTTGTTTTTATAATGAAGGAATTGTCTTCATGGGGGCTAATCAAAAGTGCAATAAGACATTGTTCATCCCAAATATCAAAAAGGCAGAGCTGGTGGACTATTATTGGGTGTGCGGACAGCAGGCATTCTTGCACCTCCCACCATCATGGAGGGGCTACTGCTAGCTGGTCACGTTGCACTCAGCACTGCTCGTGATCCCTGAAGATCATCTCACAGTGGGATCAAAGAACTGGCTCAACCCGACACCGAGTGCAACCACACAGAAGCCTGACACAGTCCCCCATCTTTCGTATCCTGCCTGAAAAAGAAATGAAACAGATGTTGCACAGAAAAAGGCATAAAAAGCAATGAATGGTTTGAGGACATTTTCACCTGAGCACCATCCTGGATGTGGGCTATCGTGAAGAGGCTAGTTCCCGTACTAGTGTTCGTAACGGTCCTTTTTTGCGCCTGCCAACTGTGACTTTGATGGTGTGCCAAAGCAGTACCTAACAGTGCCATGATGATGGTTTCAATTGGGGTTTCTAATGCACTTCACAATACAAAAACAGTGCTATCCAAACAGATGACCCAAACAAGCCACGCATTGAGCAGCGCTTACACCCTCCCGGCACTATCACTACACCCCCACCTGGCCCTGAGCATTATGTTGAGAATTGGGTTGATTTAGCAGGAGATGGGGGCTGTATATATATATATGTGACCTGCACACCTGAGGAGTATGCCCAATCTGACCAGAGTGTATGCCACGTATGCAGAGAATGGAAAATGAACAAAGAGCAAAGGAAGAAGTTTAACGGGTAGCTTGGGAATTCGTTGATGTAGAATTAACGAAAGGGCGGAAAATTGGGAAAGGGACATGCTCTTCCCGCACCCCCAGGCGCTTTAGGAAAAGGCAAAGGCTGCTGCAGCTACTGTAAGAGACCAAGGGGGAGGGGGATGCCCTTATGGCTTCTGTGCGATTACATTATTGCATGCTTTGTAGGCATAGCACATAGGCGAGAATAGCAGTCATCTTAGATATTAGTAGCCATATTGCGGCACAAAGCTTAAACACACCGCAGCAGTCAGCACACCAGGCCTAGCCCACGAACATGAGCAAGGGAATAAGTTGTATCCCATAAAACTGATGAGAAAGGCTAGAGCTGCACAGCCCCATAAAACCCTTCATTGTCCTAAAATGTTGCCAACCTCTGCGCCGTGGGAAGAATATGCCGTGCTAGGCCACGGGAGGAGAGCTGCACGTCTCTCCAAGACACAATCCCACGAGAAGGAGAGCATGAGCCTCCGACCCCTACTAGTCTGGCTTGTAAGTTACAGCACCCAAATGTCCTAGCCTAAATACCCCTAAATTCCAAGGTACCAGCTAGCCCCAGACCACTGTGCATAAAACTGATAGACTCCGAATCAAACAAGAAAGATCAGAAAGCAAGGTTCCCATGCCTTCACTTTTGGGTCACGTGATTTGTGTTGCGAGGTACCTGGAGGAATTAAATGATAGCCCAAGGCGAGGGTGGGAGAACATGGAGATGTGCCAGCTTGCCTCGGAGCGAGTGAAGTGTGTGAGTTAGTGTGACTTCAGCTTTCCCGCTGGACCCTTGTCTCCTCATACCGAGTGCTTCGTTATAGAGAGATGTTTTGTTTAGTTTGTGAATATGTGCCAATTACTCAGCTTCGTTCTGATGACGGATGAAGCATCGCCAACGTGAAGGAAGATGGACGGATGAGGCTGGGACCAATGGCATGGCATCCCCTATGAAGCAGGCCACCCATGCATAGGGTCTTACCAACCAGCCGTGCAGGTTTTCACTGTATGTAATAATGTCACGGCTGATGACTTGTACCCTCATAAGGTTCTGCTCGTGCAGATTCTGGCAGAGTTCTTCGTTAGCGCATCTATTATTGTGGAAATAAACCTCGTTATCCTTGCAAGAAATGTATTGGGCCTTTTTTCTTAGCGGGTTCTATTTTTTCTGGTGTGAGTGTCTAGGGGGGCATACTCTAGCCGTGAAGCACTTGGGTGCGGAAACTAAAGACGAGAGCTATGGATCCTTGTTTCCGCCACTTGACTGAATAGTGTGATCCTGAAAAAAAGCTTCATTTCCTTACGCCCCAGTTCCAACATAATGCAAAATTGCAATTACTTTCAAATGGAACAGCTACTAGTATTTAGTGATAATATTGCCCCTATTTTATGGCATCTGCATGTTGTCCTAACTCATCTTGCCCTGAAGCCACCCCGATTACTTGATCATACGGCATGGCGTTCTTTCTCACCGACTGGGAGTGGGATCGCTTGCGGTGCTGCTTCTTGGATTTCTTGGAGTGTTTCTTGACTTTGACATGACGGTGCTGACAATCGTTCTGTGCCCAAAGGAAAAAGACAGGTTAGAAACAGCATTATGGCGTACAAACGAAATGTCAAGCTAACTCTTTAAAAACAAAAACAAAAAACTCCATTCTACCTCTTCCATTATATGGGGCGGGGGGGGGAGGATTTTCTTTCAATTGCACCCTGGAAACTAAGGTAGTACTAAGCAGAGTACCCCAGCCTAACTGCTCTATTCAAGCTCCAACATTCTGCGGAGATGGCTCTCACACCTTTGATTTATAGGTTACAGAGGACGGGGACACATAGGGGCTGTACAAAGACCCCCAACTACAGGAAGAAATGTCACTTAACACAACATACCTCCAGTCCGTGCAGAAATTCTTTATAAAGACGTATCCGTTCTGACTCCACAGTGATCTGGTCAAACGAGGGGTCACTGATGAAGCGCTCTCTCACCTGTAGAACAAATAACTAATCTGTGAAGCATCCAAACATGTTTGAGGGAGGAGGCACTGGCAAAATAATCGCTCACATGTACAAGCACATAGCTGGTTCAGATTCAAGACAATGCGGAAAGGAGGGCACAATAATAGGCGAGTCTCTTACTGGTGCAGACAATGTAATAACTGTTCCTTGCGGTGGGGGCGAGGCAGAGCCATCACTCACCTGTGCTTTGTGAGCTGGATGCACATTGATTGCTCATTTGAGGCACCTTAGCTGTCGCCTACAGGACGCTGGTGGTGCAGACTGCCAGAACAGTGTGCCTAGGCTAACCTGGGTGTCAGATGGCCCTGGAAATCTCATTATGTTAAAGTATATTGTTCTAAGGTGCTTGGGGAGGGACTTCTTGCCACTGGGAGAAACAAAGGCGAAGAGATGCCTACAAATGTTTACGATATACAAAACAAAAACATGTTGTGAATTTCTTATCACTGAGCAAAAATGTGAGCACCGATCCCCCGATTCCCCACCAATATCGCATGTGATAAAACATAATGCAGCATTTATCACCAGAGGAACGCAACGCAGTGCCTGGAAGCTATTCAGTGAGGGGCACGTGAGCACACACGCCCCTTGAATTGAATACTCAGTGTAGCACATATTATGATTATGTTAATTTATAAGACTGCACGTCTTCCAGAGAGCCACGTTTTACAGCAAACAGAAAGTTCACAGTGTTCAAATGTCTTATTTACTTAAACTGAGCCGAGATAAGTGGCAATGTTTATCTAAGTAAACAGTGAACCATAGATAAAGGTGGAAAATGTCCCAACTGCAAAGCTAAACGATCTGTCTCGCAGAAAAGAAGTGGAATAATGAAAGCATGCCCGTGCCAAATGCCTGACAGAAAGAAGGGAAGTCATCACGTGAGCCTAATGGCGACCAGGAATAGCCAGTTGCTCTGGAATTGGCTCTGGTATTCCACAATCTAGGTAGCCTAACATTGAAGTCTGAATTAATGGGCATTAAGCTACCTGGTTAAGTCAGACCTGGCTCTGATTGAAAATGAGTGGACCCACTTGCTAGGGTAAAACACTTATAGCCATAGATCTACTATCCACTTTAGCTTGTAATCCAAGTGGGGTACAGTAGAGGTCCGATTCCTTGCGATAAAGACTGCTGCAATAAACCATAGAGCGTTTTGGGGGTCTGAGACTAGACTGCTACAAGGGTGGTTGAGAGAAATCTGACCGCTGCAGGAGGAAGATACCTGATGCTAGCACCGGGCCTTGCCAAACACGCAATCCAGGTAGAAGAGAGAGGAGCAACATTTTGGTAGGCATACGTCTGAGGTCAGCCTATTCAGAACAGAAATGATTCTTTTTATTTTTTAAGCAAAGCAAATCCAGAAAGAAGAGTATGCACGATATGGGGAAAATAATAATAGACAAAATAATTTAAAATTGTTAGCTGTAAGCAACATATTTTAAATTTAACTGAGTTTTCAAGAGCAGCAAGTAATTGATGAATAAGTGTGATTCGCAATAGACAGTAAGATTTACAAGAGACGATACATGTTTATTCAAAAGGTTAGTTGTGACTAACATGTATTCAAATAATTGAGGTTGCAGAGACAGTGAAATAATCTGTGAATCGAACTGTAAAATAAAACACATGCTGCGTTTTCGAATTGAATGGTGGTTTAGGTTACACTAGCAAAGCAGATACACAGCACGCATTTTTCAATGTGGTGTAATGTACTACGGATTCAAAGCGATTAGCTCTTGAGGCTATGCAAGCAATGATTTACCTAGAAGCTGATGGTTTTAGAGTGAGGGTCAGAACGAGCATGTGCACATTAGGAGAACAGAACCGGTGTGAGATGCTTTCAGTGTTACAATAGAAAATGACTCACACTGTAAGAATTCAACACTGTTTGTACTAAGTTTGTGGTGTGGTCACCTTTAAACAAAGCTATGTGTGACGAGAGAATTGATTAATGCACTAGTTGGTATGTTGAAGAGATTTGGAGAACTAGAATGTTTTTAATAAATATTTGGAAACATAAATCAAGACCTAACAATAAGCCTTTCATTGCCAGATGTGAATTTAATGTGTCAAGTGGTGTGTCATAAGATTGCACGTCATATGCAACAGATCAGCGTGCAGGCAAAAAGGATTAATTTGTCATTCAATTGTGACCCTTTATTCTAGACAGGGTTAATGTGAATATTATTCAGCAATCTTACAAAATGAATGCGTGCTTTTAAGTGTATATTAATAATCACTGCCTTCTAAATATTTGGCATGCTTGTGAATTTGATATTGTTCCAGGCGGGTGAGGGATTGTGCATAGATGTCTTGAAACCATACCCAATCCCAGATTCGATCAGATATCAAAGATACCTTGCTTAATTTGATATTTCATAGGTCCTAGTGGGCATTCATCTCCAGGGCAGAACCATGCAGGTTGCAAGGAGATTCTCAATGGAATTTGTGTCAAGAAAATGAAGTTTTGGACGGTGTCCAGTAGGGAAAGATGAAAAGCAGTATAAATGGACTTTAAATAGAGGAAATGACCATTTAGTAGATCTTCTGTACTAATCGGTTTGAGCCTCAACCTCAAACTGCGCTGTCAAGCAGGGAGCATAACAGAGAAAAGCTATGGATCTATGACTCCACCCAAGTGTTCGCTGCATACATAATCAGTGGATGCTGCTTCCCCGCACAAAGCACATAAGAATTCAATGGATGGCTGAAAGTCATGAGGAAGCCCTACCACAGGCTAGAAAAGTAGCAGCAACAATGGCAGACAGACAGGCCAAGCATTATAGGAAGTCAGTAAGAGGCACCTGCTAGCCACTCAAATGGAAACGAATGGCCACCATCTCATCAAGCTTGTAGCAGCCAATAGAACAGTATGCCCTCCACAAGGCCCTCTGTTTTAGACTGCAGTATAAACACAGTCACCTTTCACGTTTGGAGACCGTGGGGTGAGAGTATCCACACACGCAGAGCCCCGCAAAAAAGCACAAGCAAAGAGGAACTCTGTCTAGGTCTACTTCTGTTAGGGGAGCCAATCGCAATCCCTGCCTTCCATCTCAACACCTGCATCTTGTTGCTGGGGCATGCAGTGAGTGGCATATCTGCACTGGAACACAAGCTACAATGTGCTGGCATGCCTTCGTCAGGCGCCAGCCAGCGGCTCATTGTTGGGACTCACGCTGGGCTGACACATCTGCTCAAACACTGAGAGCAGACGTACCTTTGTCCTCGGTTACTATCCTCCCGCTCACGCGTTAATGCATCAAGGAATCTGTGGGTATCTCAAAGTGGCAACCACACAGCACAGGGCAGAGTGCAGGCATGGTGCTCGCTCCTACTCCCCCTAGAACCTGAAACCCATGTATGGCTTATGTCCAGTTTCTAGCAATGACGTCAACTGACAGTTACATTTAAGCAATGAACTCAATTACAGCATCTATTCTGGCATTGAGCTCAAGCTCAGCTTTCATTTCAACAGTGGATTGAGCTCTAGGCAGGTTGCACGTTAGTACTAAACTGTGCTTACCTATAGATGGTATGCACATATGGATAATTTATTTCATTTGTAATGTGCATCATGTTACCAAAAGGCCATTTAAGAATGCCACTGCAGGGATCTCATCTGAGTGTCCAGTGGAGGTCTGTCCGGGGGACGCTTAACAAATGGCAGGCAATAGCCTAACTTAATCAACTGCAGGAACCAGACTTTAGAAGTGATGCCCCCTCCATTTCCCTATGAAACAGGAGACTCTCCCTCCAACCGGAGATGTATATAGTGAGACGTCAAAGAGGTTTCTGAGATGCGGGTGCCGTCAACACAATGGCAGGGATCATCTGCCTGCATGCTCCTCTGCCTCTCCCCAGCCGTGGGAACCTGCCTTGTGCCTGCTTGGCCTGAGGAAGCTGCGCCCTTCTATGGAAGGTTGTAAGAAACCCAAGGGTATTGTCACACCTAAACCCCTTGGATCCTCTACGCAGGTGGCCAGGAAAAGATCATTGGTATTGGATCCCGACCCTGGGGGCGGAGAAGCAAGGGAGGATCCCCTGGGTAGAGGGTCTTTGAGGACTGGGAGTGGGTGCTCTTGGGTGAGACATGGCATCCCCCTTTCCCTATTGATAATCAATCCAATCCTTTCCCATTCTTCCTGGACTGTTATAAGAACTTCCTCTTATTCCTTCACATATGACAATTCACAGTATTGGGACGAAGACGAAGCAACTAAGAGCAATGAAGACTATGATGCCCTTTTACCAGTCTGGTACTGGGACGAGGAAGATGCCTGCTGAGAGTTGTAAGGGTCAGGCATGTCCCTTTAATTATGGTCAGAAAGGGCTAATTGAACATTCGCACCTGCAGCCTGTCAAAGAGCTGCAGGTGTATAAAAGAGCCCAATTTAAAGTGTAAGGAAGAAGGTGGAAGCAGAGGCTGGGTCAAAACAGCACCAGCAGGGAGGCAAAGAGAAGCAGCAGGGAAACGTGGCGAAGAGGCACGCTGGGGTCTGGTGAAGCTGAAGCCCTGTGGAGCAGATCCAGCACTAGAGAGGAAGCCATGTGGAGAGGCCGTCCATTTTCATGGAATTCAAAGTGCTCGTTCCCCTGTGTTTAGACAGTGACACAGGAGTGCCTGAGGGGTAGGAATTGGAACCCTGATGCAGGATGCAGAGGGCCGAACGATCTGCGCTGCTGGAAGGTCTTTAAACACAACTAGTGAGTTTCGAGCAAAGGAGAAAACCAGTATGCAAGTGTTTCAACTTTCCATTTTATCAGAGTGGTTGCATGCAGGGGCGTTGCTAGGGGGGAGCTAAGGGGGTTATAGCCCCTGATCTTTTGGTTGTAGCCCCAGATAGAATCTCAAGAGCTACAGCCAAAAGACTAGCTACCCCCCAATCCCAACAGTTCCGACATCAGCGTAGCCCCGGGTCTTTTCCAGACCTAGCAACTCCCATGGTCGCGTGTGAAACAAAACACGTTCTTGAAAGTCTCTGAGCATTGGACATAGCATTTTGAAGTAAATAAAGATTTCTTAGAGGGATAAATTGTATCGGAGTGGTCGCGTGTAAGAGAAAACACGTTCCCGAAAGTCTCAGAGCATTGGACAGTTTATTTTTAAGTGAATAAAGAAGTATTATACCGCGGGTTTAACAGCAAGTGTGTTGTGATTACAACTAATGCTTATTGAACATTGTTAAAGGAGTAGTACAGAGCAGGCTAAATAGGAAATATGTTTTGAGTGCAACCCGTGCCTGTTGAACACCAAACTTACATCAGGGGTCAAAAAGGGAAGGTGTGTTTTAAATGCAACCCATGCCCAGCAAATCCCAAAATGAACAAAACCTTAACAAGTATAATTTAACATTTTATTGAATACCGAACTGAGTAAAACCTAAGACTATTAAGTGTTGAACGCTACATAGAATTAAACATTCCAAATGAAGTCAAAAACTGCATATCACAGAGAATTACCTTTGAAGCAGAACTAATTAAGATTTTGAAGTTGCTTTTAAGTATAATCTCAATTTATACCCGATCCATCAACTATAAAGAGAAGGCTCGCCAGTGGCAAAGATCTTTACAGACACAAAAGACAATTTTGGTATTGCTGAACTTAAGCCTTGGGGAAGGGGACCCTGAGGCTGGAACTATTTCTATTTCTTGTGCTGAACTTAAGTGTTAGGAAGGGAACTGTGAGGAAGGCATGGTATCAAAGGCAGACACTGTCAAAATGGATGCAAGTTTCAAAACACTTTATTTAACTCAAAGGGGTTCGGAAACTGCCTATATTGCCCTATCTCTCGAATGGGAGTGTTCTCGACCATTAAAACAAACTAAGTAGTCTGCGTCAGTCTGGCCAAAATAAAAAGGCAAATACTAAAAAAAAAAAATCGATCCTTGCCCTCCTTCTCAAAATGACAAATGTGTTAAGGGAATACAAAAGGAAAATAGTGTCAACAAAAAGAAATTAACTCACGGGGCCTAGAGAGTCTCTTAAAAAAAACATAGGATAGGCGGATGGCACAATTATATCAGTCTCACACACTTTGGCTTACTGGTACAATTCAACAGTTAAATCTTAGGCATCTATCTTCCGGTAGCTCAATCACTCCCTTAAGGCTTCACCCGCCTTGCCATCAATATTTAGTTTGCATTTACTTTCTCAATTTCTCACAATTCTGCACAGGCTTCCCTCTTCCAGGCTGGAGCCTGTATCATTTTTACTTCGTCACACAGTTCTGCAAAGGCTTCCCTCTGCTGGGGTCGAGCCTGTCTCTGCTTTGTGGGGGTTCCCTTCCCCACGTTTTATCATAAGTATCTTTTCACTGTTGAAGACTTTCAAAACTGCAAGGAATTCACATAAACCTCTGCATGTCCACTTCAACCTTTCTTTCATCAGTTCTTCAATTCATAATCAATACTCATCTTATGGCGCCAATAATTATTGGTACTTGTGGTTCTCACTCCTTTCAGACAGCCCTCTTGGCATTTTCAAAAGTTCATGTGCAACACCAATACGTCTTGGTATTTCTTTTTCCCAGTGCCTTTTGGTACGTGTAGTTATTATTCACTTTAGTCTGTCTTCTTGGTTTTTCCAAAGTTCATATGTAAAACCGATACTTTTTGGTATTTCTTTTCCACCAATGCTTCTTGGTACTTGTAGTTCTTAGTCCAAAGTTCTTATATTTTGCCCTCTTGGCGTATTCACAGTTCATATATTTCACTTTCCTCTTATTCAACTTTCTTTCTTTATCGCAGTGATTTTCTTTCCACTGATCTCCGTTACAATATCTTTCAAAACTCATAACATTTCACAGAGACTTTCGAATGTGCGACTTTCGCCTCGCAGGACCACTCTATTACTTTGTATCCTTTCCTTTCATCAATTGCTCTCTTCATTCTCTTCATTCGCGTTTTATCAGCACACAAGCAACATTCAACTTTCAAATTACATTCACTTTCCCTTTAACACCAACAAGAGTTTGTTCCCTTCAGTAACTCACCGACCGTGTTAATGGGATTTTTTTCATTTTTTTCCTGCAGCTCTAGGCTGTTACGAACACCTCTTCTGCCTCCTCCCCAACTCTGCCTTTCACCAGGGAGGGTCGCAGGCCCTCCTCTGGTAACGTGAAGGTTTCTTTCCTCCACTCGTGCGGCTTTGCTCTTCGAACGCTCACGGCTTCCGAAAGCATGGAACTCTTGCTGGGCTTTCTCTTAATCCTCTCAGCTGTTGATCAGCCCGTTGTCCTTCCAACTTCCACAGCCTGGTTCGCATCAGCCTTGGAAGAGCAGTTACTTGTCACACCCAGCCTTGCTCAACGTGTGCTCGTGTGCGCCACCTGTTATCTTCACAGGGAGTGTTAATAAGTTCCTTAGTTTTATTTAGGTAGGGAAATCCCACCTCAGAATAGGGCAAGTTAGGCCTTTTTCCATCCTGATATTCACAGTAATAAAACTATTTGTTTTGAATTTTTAATCTGTAGTCTGTGTCCTTCTTCATGATGCCTTCACATGGTGGAATACCGCCTGTAGCCTCGTCCTCTCTACCCAAAAGCGAAATTTTGCTTTGCGGACTGCTGTTGCACCGCCAGCCCCAATGACTTTGCTGTCAGCTGTAAATCCTTAAATTTCACGAGGGACTCCACAGCTTTACGGCCAAACAAATGCTCCTTTTCGAAGGACAAATCCATGAGCTTTGCCTGGAAATTTGGGTAAAACACTGAACTCCTAATATAGGCAGATCCACGCAGTACCATCAAAGTGCCTATTACATGACACACACAGTCTGAGGTGTCCAGCCCGGCCTGGAGGGCTTGGCCAGCAATCTCTTTCCCATCTCTGAGGATAGCCAGGAAACTATCCCTAATCTCCCCACTGGGAAGTGGTTGGCTCTTCAGTGACGGTGTTTCACAAAATTTGTGAATATTTAGCGAAAGCACAAGAGGCGTTGTCTGCTTTTAGCATCATTCTCCCTGAAGCAAACATTTTGTTTGCTAAAGTGTTGACCTTCTTCGACTCCTTATATGTCGGGAGGTAACCGTCGCGGCCTACACCAGAAAGCCAAACAAATGCTCCCCATTGAAGGACACATCCAGGAGCGTTGCCTGGACATCTGGGGAAAACCCTGAACTCCTAAGATAGGCAGATCCCTGCAGTACCATCAAAGTGCTATGGCACGAAACACACAGTCTGCGGCATCCAGACCAGCCTGGAGTGCCTGGCCAGCAATCTCTTTCCCATCTCTGATGATACCCAGGAAACAGTCCCTAATCTTCTTCACTGGGAAGTGGTCTGCCCCTCAGTGACGGTGTTTCACCAAATGTGTGAATATTTAGCAAAAGCACAAGAGGCTTTGTCTGCTTTTAGCGTCCTTCTCCCTGAGGCAAACATTTTGTTTGCTAAAGTGTTGACCTTCTTCGACTCCCTATCTGTGGGGAGATAACCGTCATGGCATGCACCAAAAGCCACCTGGGGTTCGGGTGTACTGTCCCGAATAGAAGGGCACCTCTCGCCCCCTTATAACTCTTCGTTAATTCTGCATCAACCACCGGCGGTGAACACAGATGCTGCCAAAGATGCAGGACAGAGACCGCCATGGCAGTGATGAACTACAGGGCTCGTTCCACTTGTGGTCCTCGATCGAGAATATTGATTAAGTTGTACTGCATCAACAGAGCGCTGAGTCTGAGCGCCATGACTACCAGCTCGACGCTTTGCGGTACTGATCATTAGGGTGCATATGTGGGTCTGCCTGTTGAAACTCGTTGTCCCCGGCCGTGTCCAGTCCACTCGCGCTGTGGAGGTTCTCACTCAGCTCCAGTAGGCGTGCTTGGTTTGCCATGAAGTTGGGCAATGTGTCCATGGCTGATCCCGCTAGTGTCTCCATCTCGAAAGGAATCGGGTCGCCTTCATCATCGAAGATCGACAGCATTGAGTCGAAGAACTCTGTTTTTGATTCTAGCATATAGCTTATTTATCTGCTGAGTGAGGGGCTTTGTGAGCCGAAGTGAGCATCGATGGTATTGGCGATGGTGCAGGATTCTCACTTGAGGATGAGCACAGGGGCATTTGACCTCCCCTGGCTGCCTTTGTGCTGGACGAACCAGGCACGGTCAGAGCCAAATCCGCCTGCGGCTTCGGCCAAAGCCGT
The DNA here is from genome assembly GCF_040938575.1 of Ambystoma mexicanum. Taxonomy (NCBI): domain Eukaryota; kingdom Metazoa; phylum Chordata; class Amphibia; order Caudata; family Ambystomatidae; genus Ambystoma; species Ambystoma mexicanum. The sequence continues at coordinate 317,770,537 of NC_090926.1, forward strand.
GCCAACTGTGGCCTTCTCAAAAACCTGCATCATTTGTTTTTTACGTTCTTCCCACTCCTTTGCAAGGTAGGACTTACCCCTTTGATCCGACGAGTCGGAACCACGTCAGCACTTCTTATTGTGCGATGAAGAGGAAGAGTGCTGGAACTCGCTACACAAGTGCAATCATTTTTGGGATTTCTTACGACGCCTGCCCTCCCATTGTTTCTCGTGGTTAGGCCCCTCTGTGTCATGCTCTGAAGATTTCGAGACTGACTTCGCCAGAGATTTCGAATGGGGTCTACCGATCGCCAGTTTTGCTGAATGGTCATTCAGTGCCATCAGGTTAATTGCCAGATAAGAAGCACATTGCTCCGTATTGTGCTTAACACTGAGACACCACACACAGATAGTGTGTGGGACCATGAGGGACATCTTGGAGTTGCAGTCCTTGCATGCTTGAAACCAAATGGTTTAGGCCCCAACATTCTGGCAAGCAAGAATTTCGAATCAAACAATCAATCCGTGTTCCGAATAGCATTCTGAGCATGTGGAAAAAAGGAACCAAGGTAATGCAGCGTAGTGCATCGCAATAGTACGGCGATCAACTTCACGTTCGGAGTCGAGGAGTAGTGTGGTCGAACACAAGGGAGTCGAGAGATGATAGGGAGCTGCACTATGTCCCTATTGAAACACTTTCAAAACAGATGATGCTGGATGGACATTATCATGATGAGGAATCTGTGGGAGATTGCAATCCATTGAAAGGAACTTTTTCAGATCTGTTTTGAACCTTAGGTGGTTGGCTGTATGTGAATGTCTGGCAGCCTGTATGAAAGTCAAGCATCTTCACACTGTAGGGATCTGCAGCCAAAAAGAAGTCTGTACTGTTGAGGTACCAGCAGATTTTGGGCAATTAACCTTAGGCAGATGGCACTGCAAGAAAGGTTTGGTTATCTAGCCCAGTACAGGGCCGTGGAAGGTTTTGTGTGAGACAGAGAAACTTGAAGCCGATTCTGTGTTTCATTGGGAGACAGTCGATGGACTTCACGGCGGGTGGGAAGCGGTCGCTTCACTTCATATTGAAGATAAATCTAACAGCAAAGTTCTATACACATTTTAACGTTTGTATAGAGCATGTGTTGGGAGGTCCATGTAGTCCCTGATGCAGAAGTTGAGACCAGGAGGGAATTATGACAGTACGTACCAGTGCTATTTTATGCGTGGCTTATAGCAGAGGAATGATACCTTGTAGACACTTCAGGTGGAAGAAGGAAGATTTAGTTAATGCAGCAATATGTGGGGCGAATTAGAGGTCTGCAGGGGCTTGAGCTGAGCAGTGTACTTGTCAATTTTACTCCCAAAAAAGAAAACGAGTAACTAATATGCATGCGCCTGTCCCTTCATATCACCTGTACCGCTCAGGTTATGTGTTCAGGCCTGTAGCTCCATCTGATGTGAAGACAGCATATATGTGATCAAAAGGAGCTTCTATTAATAAGGTAATTGCTAGCTACAAAGAGTTTGGATTACAAGAAAAATGGCACACTTTTTCGATTAAAATATATTTTTATTTGCCTTAAAATACACGAATCATAAATGATGACTGCTTTTATATCTCCCTAAACGAATACTGCACTTACAACTTTCCAAATTAAAGAATAACATTTTCTTAATGTAAATTCTTATCAAGAGCCCTGGAGTTCTATATCAAAAATAAGGGCCAGATTCAGGGTTTCCAGTGCACACCACAGTTGAGACTTTGGATTTAGTTGTGTTAAGGCAAGCTGGTTTATGGCCAAGAACTGTCTGCACTTTGGTTGGATATGGTTCTCAAGGTTTATAGTGACATTTTCGAACGTCACATTTTCAAAATGCCATTTTGTCGACACAAAAATGGCAAAAAGATTTTTTTTGAATGTTTTTTTTTATTTTATTTTTTTAATGGGGGGACCCTGTTTTTTTTTATTGACACTTTTTTTTACTAACGAAACAAAAATAAAACATATTAAAAAAAAGAATATATTCTGAAATTTTTTTTCGTTATTTTTGTTTCGACAAAATGGCATTTCAAAAATGTGTTTTTGAAAAATTTACTGGATACCGGTTCTCAAATGTATAATAGAAAGAACATAGGGACTTTGACTTCATGTGCCCATACGCTATCAAAGTCTCTACTGTGTTAGGGTCTTAGCCTTTTAGTCCCAGGATGCATTATTACTTAGTTTTTTCTTTGTATTGAACTTTCTATACAAGTACTAGTGTATGAAGTCCGGTTGCTCTCCATTTCAAACATCTTTAGCAACACTGAATAGCACTTACAACTCGAATTGGAAGAGTTCTCATATCCAAGGGCCTTCGGAAACATTGCCACCAAGCTACATTTAGTAATGTTTATTGTTTCAATCAGTTTCTCAATTGAATCTCAGAACCTTTTCTCCAAGCTCCAGCATGCAGCACTTCTCTGTTCAATCACTTTTGCAAATGGCTCTATTGAGGTTTGCCTTGGACCTTCTCCTCTTTGTGGCCTTCTCCCCAGGTCTCTTTCTCCACACTTGCAGAGGTGGGCAAACCGCATCCCAGTCTTGGCTTATCTTGCTGCTTTCTCATTGCTTCCAGGTCGGCCACAACATCTGCCCAGCAATAGAACATTTGGCCAGCATGTGGACTGGGACTAGATAGGGCCAGCCCCCACATCAGGCCAAAAGCACATACTGCTGCTTTACTCAGATACGCAGAGGTAAATCCAGGCCCAAAATGGCAGGTAGAACACCAAAAGACAAGATGGTCAAAGGACAGGGCGAAATCTTGTGGCACGGCCATTTTAGCATAATATTTTACTCTAAAAGGTATTATGCAGTAACATGCAAAGATGGACACATGAATATAACAAAGGAAGAAAAATATACTCTGCCACCAGCCCGTCTTGGACACATCATGCAAGTGACCATAATGTTGCAAAAGGCTAAATGAAAGGGGCACACAGTATCCTTGCCAGTTTGAAATGAAAAAGGAATTTCACAATAGAGGACAGAGTCCACCTTTACTGATATCCATAGAGGCTGATCAGTGCCCCAAACCAGATGAAGGTAAGTTAAGCAAAAATTCCACCTCCAGCTCCTTGCCGCCAAAAGTTAGGTCAGGTTCAAAACAACAGCAAAAGTTTGAGGGTATACATAGATGGCTATGGAGGAAAAAAGAAGCATAAAGAAAATCTTTCCTAACAGTGGGAGTCCACAGGTCACAAGTGTAGGGGCGAAGACAATTTTGAGATTGGTCCGACTACGCTGCAGTTCCAACTTGTGGTTCAGGCACGGCCAGGGACGTCATTTCACCAAAATGCCAGGGGTCGCGGAAGTGACGTCACACAACCTTTGACCTCTGATGACATCACAGGAAGTGATGTCATTTGACCCCTCCCCCAAAAGAGTGACATTACGGGAACCATCGTTAAAAAACCTACATGTAATTTAGCACCGGGCGCCCACTGTACTGGTTCCAGCAGGAATGCACTCTACAGGCCCCATTAGCTTACACACCAACATTACAAACAACAACATAGTCTTACATCCTACGCGGACATTGTGCATAACCTTGCAAACACTAGCTAAACCCTGCAGCACCGTGGCAGTCAGGTGAGTGGAACAATGCCGGCGTCGGTTCAAGGATTTAACTAGTTGGCAAGCCCCATTGGAAAGCTGTTTAACCTAAGGTGTGGCGGCCAGCACACTAACCTAACAATGCAAGTTCCCCCCACCACCCTATCTTGTGCTCAGCCAGCGCGGAGCCAAATACCATCAAACCAGTAACATCGCTGCACCTAACCAGCAGGGACCCCTTCCATAAAACTTGAAAAATGCACCGTTGTACCCCTATAAAAATTCCCACGCAACTCACTGCAAACCCTTTGGGCATTGCTAACCAGCGACGCTATATAGGGGTAGCTTCTGCTACCCATAACTTCCACTTTGGTGCCACTGGCATTTCACCAATGTGTTTATATTTCCATATAAATATATTTATAACGCGCCTTGAAACACTTGTGTATAGGCGTTTTATAAATGCCATATCATATCATACATTTTTGAAGCATTTGTCTGCGTGTGGCTCAGCGCAGGCTCCCAGGGAAGAAAGCGCAGAGAAGCCGGGGGATCCCAGCACAACACACGCCGAGCTGACTTCAGCATCGACCACGGAGGTATCCCCTTTAACACTATCACACCCTCAGCGCCCTTCAAAGCCATTCGTATTGCCTGATAGTAGGAGATAAGCAAACCAAATAAGACAGTGCCAACAGCGGGTAAGCTGGGGGCACGCCGCTGTGCTTCTGTGTGATATGCCACAGCCTTTCACAGCACTGGGCTTTCTGGGGGGATAAACCCACAGGGGAGGCCGCATGGATTATTATAATTATTCTTTTATAACGCGCTTAATACCGGAGATAGGCTTCTAAGTGCAGGATCGGGATTCGAGCCTGGATTGTGCGCGTTGCTGAGAGTTCCCCCTGTCCCCCTCAGTAATCGTGGGCAATGCCCGGGCATATCCCCCTGCTGCCATTCACCATGCCCTAGCCCAGCTCCTTGCAAAATTAAAAGACCTGGGTGCACTGTACCATCCTCCCACCAGGCAGACTTACCAAGTCTAGCTGCTAAGAGAGTGGATGAATGATTGAATTGTGGATAAGTGGCTCTGTTCCCTGCCTTCCTGGGCTGGAGATAGCAACTTACCCCCCTCGGTGTGCACCCCCACTCTCTGTGCACACCTTTACATTGAATAACCATTTCGCGGGCATGCATTATTGAATGGTGATTAAAAGCAGCGCTGCGAGCTGAATCCCCCGGATTCAAGGTGCTAGTCCACCTCACCGCGTGAACGCTTGCACAGTAAAGAGCCACTCCCTGTGCACATCTCTGCACCCTACGCCCCGTGCTCAGCAAACTCACCCTGCTTGCCCCCGTTCTAGCGCCCAGCAGCGTGCCTGGCATTCCTGCCCTCCATTCCCCGCCAGCCGCCCCCACCCGAGGTTGAGCAATCGCGGAAGAAGTGTAAGGGATGCCGGTGTGCCATGTGCTGCGGGCAAGTCGGGGCTTGCAGCTGGCGCGCTAGAGTTTCTGGCGGGGCTCCGGGAGGGACAGACAGGGAGCTTAACACTTAATACCCTGGCAGATAGCGAGGGGCTAAGGGTGAAACTCTGGCACCATTCCCCGCCCGTGGCCCACGTGTCAGAGGAGCTGCCCTCCCCTGGCATCCCCTGGGCACTGTCACTATCCCGCCCTCAAGGCACTACATGCTGAAGGCAAGACCCACATCCCCGCATAGCCAGGAGCACCGCAGGTATCGAAAGCACGCATGCCTGCTTTACATTCAAAATAAGACAAAAACGGAGAAATAATCACAGCACTTTACGCTTTTTGAACTGAAAGCGCCTAAGAAAGTGGAAATGAAAAACAATTGGTATTTATTGCCATCCTCTGTAAGAACAGCGCCTAGATGCCTTCCGGTTAGGTGCGCTATACACATTGCAAAATAAATGCATTAAAATGCAACGCAGCCGCTGCGCCCATGTCTTTCGGCCACTCCTCTCTTGTTCGGTGACAGTGACCTCTAGGGCGTTAACGCGGCCACACACATGCCACTCGTCACAGTTCTGGTGCAAACCCGACTATTTTAACAGGGCACTTTAAACAACATTGCTTTCCAATGGGCCAAGGCCCACTTGGGCAGGCATACCGCTGTTGCCATGGGTCTCGCCCGGCCCCACGCAGTGGGAGCAGATGATGACTGTCTGGGCTATCAAGGGTCTTTCTGTGTAATTATGAAAAGCCGTTAATAGCCCGCTCACAAACCATGCCTGCTGCTCGAATGTGTGGTGTGACGTTAAGCGGCGGGATGGGGGATAGTAAAGGACATGTGTATGTTGGGTATGATATGATACGGTATTTATATCGCGCCTATACACAAGTGGGGTATGAATGCACACGGTGTCATTTTCCCAATGTCCGTGCCAACGCAAGAACCTCCAATTGTATTGGATGTGACAACCTTGCATCAGTTCACATATTGATTTAATAGTATCAAAAGATAGCGTACTTACTGAAGCACTGCAAGTTGCCTGCTGCAGAATGCCGTGTGTCCTCTCTCTGCCTGGATATTATGTGCACATGTACTCTGTTAATGGAAAGGAAATTCATTGCAAGTCCGTCCTGTCCGTGCTTGATTAAATGGCCCTTTTGTGAATATCTAGCTTGCTACATACTCAGAGGAGCTTAATGAGCCGCGCACAGACCAGGATTCACATCTCCCCTCCCAGGAGTTTTAATTGTTGCAGGGTCACGGAAGGGCAGGGATGTTTACTCAATCAGTGGCGCCAGCCCGGCAGCCGCAGTCCGACACTTGTAGACACAGCTTTTGTGAACGACCAGGCGGAAGAATAGGCATTTTCTTTGTTTTGCATCTCGATGAGAAAGGGCAGCCTGCCTGCCTTCGCCGTGGCCCTTGATCATTGAAATATCACGTTTTTCAGTTCGAGCTTCGGTCCGTGAAAAAAAAAAAATGCTTTCAAAAAAAGAAAATACAGCGGTCGCAAGGGAACCACAGAGGTCGCAGCCCACAGACCCAGAGGTCGCAGTAGCGACCTCTGGCGACCCCCAAATGACTTCCCTGGGCACGGCTCCAACAGACTTGCAGCTGGAGAGACCAGAGACCTCAGGACAGCAGCCCCAGCGTCTCCAAAGATGTTCCTGAGTCGAGGATCTGTATTGTTCCAACCTCCAGTTGAGGACAGCGATCGTAGCAGGAGAGAGGCTTTGTCAGGGTTGGGCAGCTGACAGGATGGTTACAGGACACTTGTGATGGTCAATGATATGAGGCATCTGGTGCAGAGCAAAGGACAGTTCTTCACAATTGCCAAAGGAAGGAAGGCATCATCGATAGTCTTCCATGGTTACAGGACCGGCAGCAGTGGGTACTGGTGGTTTGACTTCAGTAGCAATCCTCTGGGTATTCTTCAGCCAGCTTTTCATCTTCAGACTCTTGGTCCCAGTGGCGACCTCCAGAATGGATGCAGGTGCCCCTTCTTATCCAAATTCTAGGCTGGGGGTTACCCCCATCTCACCGATGCCAAGGTTCTGCACCATTCAAACAGGTAAGGACTGTCTGATCATGTACACACACAAGCCTTACACATTCCTTGCAATAGACACTTACTGGCGAAATTTGTATTGAGACACGACAGTCCCAAGTCCAGTTCAGTCACACAAAAACACTTGGCCAGGAATCCAAACTGGATGCCCAAAAGGGCATGCCCTTATATGCAGTTTCCTGACCTGAGAGAACAAGGAGATGGCCAAAAAGCAAGATAGCCAAAGGGCAGGATTTAAGACTACATGGAGGGGCCATTATGAGCATATTGTTCTGAAAATGGCATTATGGAGTAAAGAACAATGGTGCATGGGAAAACACTGGAAAAGGATGATAAACATGGTTCACTATCAACAGGCCATCACAGGCACATTAAAAAGCATAAACAATGTTAACAGATAAAAGTGAAAAAAGGATACAAAGTACCCCCTTTAGCATTCCACTGCAAGGTGGGGTGCGATACAATAAACACAATACAAAAATCATGACTGTGGGAAACAATCCCTCTGCATTGGTTGCCTTCAGGGCTCACCAGTGCCCTTAAAATAAATAAGCTGAGCAAGTAAGAAAAGCTAAAAAGGCTTTCTTACCTCAAAAGTCAGGCAGGGGTGCACAAGATAGGCAGAGCTGCTGGGGTTGCATTGAAATCTATAGTGGGAAAATGCACTATGAAAAGTCTTCCCCAGCAATCAGAATACCATGATCCACCATTGTAAATATTGCTGATAGGTCTAGAACAGCACTCTGCAACCTTTGGCTCTGCACATGTTTTGGATCATAACTCACATCAGACATAGTCGGCATAGTCAATGATAAGAGATCATGGGATTTGTAGTCCAAAACGACTGGAGAACCAGAGGTTGCAGACCCCTACTCTAGAGGGATCAGTGTTCGTCTGTGCCCTGGTCCCTGACAGAGAGAAGCTATTCCCGAAAGTCCAGAAGAGTGGTCTCAGACCCCTTCCATGGGCGGAAAGAAGATTGGTAATCTCTTAGGAGACAGTGCTGTTTGATGTGCGATGAGTACTGGGCAATTACAATTGTTTCCAACGCTTTAGCTACAGAGAACGTTTGGCATTTGGCTTTTTAAGTAGTGGCGTAAAAATCTTTAGTTTCAAAACTTTGAGAATCGCATCACGACTAAAACATGTTTTGAGGATTATCATCAGAGTAATTAGGAGACCCAAATATTCGGTCTTAGCCTTACACGTATCCCTGATCGGGGTGATGGTTTGAAGGATCTAGAATCCTGGAGGTATCCACGACTGATACTCAGACAAAAGTGGAGAATGGAGGACGAGTACTGACTCAATTGTGTAGTAAGGCTGAGGCAGCGATACAGACAATGCGCTGGGTGGACTGAGGATCACAATCCCCCTATGGAAGTACTCCATCTGGGGATTTTATATGATGATTCAGGAGCAGACAAGTAATCCCATGTGGGTATTAATTCACAGAAGACTGTAATAATTCAATTGTTGGGCACAGAGATTCCTCCAATGGGACATTGTTTTGCTGTGATCATAGCAGTCTTAGAATCTGTTACGTATCAGGCAGATACCTTTCTGTGTGGTACTTGGATTTTCTCCAGTGTCTATAGTGCTCTGCCATTCCACTAAAGTTGCCTGAGATCTTCAGTGAGTTACTTATTAACTCCAACTTTGATTTTTTTTAAAGTTGTCTGTGTCATCAAGGGCGTTGGTCACAAAGCTAACCAGGTATTTCCAAATTACTGAGCAGTTAACTGGTAACTCTGGTCCAATACAGAAATGTAAATGAGGTCCAACAAGATGTTACAAAGGGCCAATTGTTTGCTTTTCATGAGAGGGAGTAGAGGGAGTTCAAAGTGAAGTGGAAAAGCACTTGGCATCCAACAGTGAACCCAAGTACCATTTGAATTCTGGCACTGGAGCTTGTACCCTTCACTGAGCTCTGGCACACACTGTATAGTGGCAGTGAGTTCTAGACTAGATGTGATGGAATTCCAACTCTATGTGCTCAGAGGCAGCTTGCAGAGCTGCACTGAGATCAGGCCGTTTTCAATCCACCACTGAGTTCATATGCAGCATGTCATCAAACACTAAATCCATTCAGTTTGCGTGATTGTGAGCTTTTTTGTGAGTCGGGCATTGTAGCTTCACTCACTTTCCTAACACATTTTTGTTTTGGAAGCACTGGAAAGTCCTTAATGCTGATACATGGGCCCCAGTCCACCATTGGGGCCTATGGTATGACATTCCTGACTGCCTTACAGACAATACAGCAAGGGAACCTTGTGCCTTCTTTCTTTTTACTTTTATGGGCATTTAATCATATTTAGTGTAGCCCACAAAGGCCAGTGGCAGTGATGCCACATTGGTTTTGGCAAGTAGGTAGTGCTTAAGCACTATCTAAAAGCTAAACTTATTGCATTGAAGTAAAAATAAGAGAGATTAGCTATGAGGAAGGGTACACAGCTTGTGGGTGGTGTTTGGGTATTTACCCACTCATTGACTGGCCATAATCATACCATTTTCACCAACTTGCTACCCCTGCCTGCCCGAATCACATCCTCCTGAGATCTCTTTAAGCTAGCTCTATCAAGCAGTAGCATCAAACATTATGCTGTGAAGGCATGCAAGTGGTATTTCTGGGTAGCCGTCAGAGATTTAATGGCTGAACTCCAGCTGCAAATATGCTACTGGTAGGATAAAAGTGTCTAGACCAACTGTGCCTTGCACCACTTGATTTATAAGCTCTGAATCCCTGCTAAACACAAGCATTGGCAAATCCAACTGTTTTGGTATGTGTATATGTGCAAGATGGTAATTTGTCAGGCTCTATTATTATATGCCAAGACACTGGCACCATTTTCCAGCCGTTGCCATCTTATGGCTATGTAGTGCCATTATGGCAGTTCCCAGCAAATTCATAGACAAAAGACAAAACAATTGCTTTAAAAAAATGTTTTAACACTCTTTAGGTGCACTCCTTATTGTTACCGTGCAGTAGCCATTTTGACAGTACACTAGCCAAAAAAGGCTAACCTCATTGTTTAATTCTGTCTTTTTGTCTAATTGTCTTTCTTAGCCATCCCCTTCCCAGGCAAGGATAGGACATTACCAATTATAGCCCTTCTGTGCGTGGGATGTAGGTAGAGTCCGAAAAGTATCCTTTCTGTGTGTGAAACGTGTTTGGGCTGGTGAAGAGCTTGCAGATAGACCCAATAAACATTCCAAACCGAGTGATATCATGACTGTACCTGTGCTAGCTCTCCTTGATCGAACTGCTGGCCAGAGTTTCAATGGTTCAATTCCCATGATAGTTGGGCTAGGCTGTGGTCTCCTTAGCCGAGGTTTCTGCATATCCGGAGGAGATCTAGAGCTGTTCCTTTAGTTCATCACTGAGCCAAGAAGCTGACACAAAAGAGGCTGCAGAGGGATGCTGGAAGACTGCCGCTGGGACAACCGTAGCCCAAGCCATCTACCACAAGGCAAAGCTGGGCTCTTTCTTCGACAGGCGAGGCCTTCCATGGTGCCTCCCCCTCCCTCCATCAAACTGGTGGTATTAACCGGTTCCAAGTCCTGCATCACAGAGACCAGCCTCTGTATGGGAGGACAGGTCAAAGAGACCCCCCTCCCCTGCAGTCCCCTCCTTGTGATGTCCATGACTCATCAGGGGCCCCCCTGCCACCAGGGCCCAGGTGGTGGGTGGACCACTGGCCGACACATCGACTAAACATACTGTATTAGGTTAGGCCCAGGAAACCATTTTGAAAACCAGAACACCATTTTAAGACATGACTCCTTGTGCGCTGCAGCACGGCCCCCACCTTTAGAGAGTCCTCGTCTACCCTGTTGCCTCCGCTCCCTGGCAGATCCGCTGAAAGCCCGTTCCCACGACCAGTCGGACATGAGCTAGTGTTAGAGCAAACACTGTATCTTTCACCTTCCGCAGTGCATCATTATCCTCAGCGTGACCCGGGCAGCGGGGCTGGCTTGGAAAATAACTGTAAACTGTCCTCGATGAAACAAAAGCCTTAATCCCACACCAGGAAACTGCTCATACATATATACATATGTTGCATTACAATTATATCCCTCGTGCACGACCTCCGTGTCAAAATTCTATAAACCCTGTACGAACCGACGAATGTGTCATTGTGCGACCACATGGTCACAATACTCAAACCCCCTCAGTATGCACAATACACTCATGGTCCCTGGCCTACTACTATGTGCCTCTCTAGGGGTAATGTAAAGTGAATGATACCAAGTCCTTATGTCATGACTACCCTGATGCTGCTAGAGTGCAAAGGAACACAAGTGCAACAGTATTGTGAGCTCATGTAAATAAGATACATAGAATGCCATCAAGTGCAAATGTACAGGTTTGATGTGTATTACTGCTGTCAACCGTATTGGTCTGTTGCTCCTGCGTGCTCCACCGACCCTAATGCTACCTCACGTATTGTGTTTACAGTGTGATGCTAAAACTGCTAATATTGCAAATACTTACCCTATAGTGACTAATGGAGTTGTAGATATAGTTAACGAATTCTTGTACTGCTGTAAATGCTATAGATGTGAGACCCCTTAGCCATTTTATCTTATGCAAATACCTTCGTTTTACAGTTTGCAGCTTGCTAGAAGAATATCATTGTGGGCATATCCAAGGCCACCTCTCCTCCCTTCCCATTGAAGCCTGCCAGAGAAAGCAAAGGCCCGAGCGACACCGCCTCACCTCCCCCAATTCGGCTGGAGCTGTTTCAGGCATTCATGATTCCCCCGCAACTCACATGGCCATGAACAGCCACCTGAATTATTTACAGCCCAGCAGCAAAATCCGGCCATAACCAGAGGCCAGAGGTGCCCCCTCATAGGTCCCACGACCCATCAGTTCACTCCAGATTAATGACGCTTGTAAAAGAAGACACCTAATATTGCACCAACATTGTGTAAAAGCATCCGTCATGACTTCTAGCGAGACCCAAAGCCTGGACAGCTTACCCCCTGCCCTGAGACCCGACCCCGTGGCCTATGATACCTAGTCAACAGGATAACAGCAACCCTGTATTGATGTATCGCCAAAGTACCCCACCTAATGCGCATTCCTCCTGTGTTATATTAACCTGTAGAATAACCTATTGTAGGATTTACAGGACAACTGACATTGCAGCATTGAATGAATGGGGTGTGCCTGGCCCTTAGGGCAGAAAGCCAAGAAAGACATCCATCAATGACACTGACCACGCCTGACCGGACAGCGCCTCCCGGATGAGCCCAGCTGACCTGCCCACCCCACTTTGGCACCCGGCGGTGTCCACCAACCACGGAGAGACGCATCACGGCTGCACACATAGTTAGTCGACGCCACCCAATCCCCATGTACATGTGCCCCCTATAGTGTGTAGGTGCCTATGACACTTTTTGTAAATAAAAACGCCTGTCTTTGCTATTGTCAGACAGAGCGCTCTCGGAGTTTGCAGAGTTCTTTGCATGCCCTATTTTGACTTAGATAAAGCTTCCCTTAAGCTCACCCTTACTTGGTCCTAGCCTTATTCCCATTCGTGGGAGAGTCCATTCTTGCCGCTCATTGCGGGGAGGGTCGTGCTATCTGGGGACGCTTGCCTTCAGTGGTGACCCCGATTGCGTGATTACATCTCCTGGTACGTCCTTTCTGTCCCCTCTGGCACGAAAATCTCTGGTCGAAAGGGGAGATGCACGGTACGCCTGCTCCGGAAAGCTACCCGCCTACGGCAACTGGTACACTCAGAAAAGCGCACTCATTAGAGAAAGGGTACGGGATCACATTTAAAAAAATCCCCTTTGAGTACCGCTCGTCGGAGCTGGGGCTGGACATTGAGCGTGAGGCAGCGCCGCCTAGACAAACCCAGTTCGGAGACTCTCGGTTCAAGACGAGCACGTGAGTATCAAGTGCAAGTGATCATAAGGGATACGGGGAGTAGGGGAAGGGAACAGGATTAAAAAAAACAAAAAACGAACGAGGTCATTTAAAAGGGGGATGCGGTGGAGATCACTACAATCAATACTATACTTTCTTTCCTTTTTCTGTGCATATGGCCATTAGGATCAAAAGGTAAAAAGAGATAAAGAGACGGGAACCTAGCTCTGCAAGGGGGTAGAAGGCGGCGCCGCATAGTGCTATCTTGACTAGTACTGGGAATATATGAACAAGTGAAGAATAAGATAAAGGTGTCTGGTAGAAAAAGGAGACACAGTAAATACATTAGTAAACGCTTTTCTTTGATTCTTTCTGGGTCTATAAATGAAAATAGGTGAAATACTTAGTAAAGACAAAAAGAGATTTGTGTGAAAAAGGGGAACCTCATAACAAATAAGGAAAGGTTAGGGGAGACAAGGGAGGGGGGAAAGAGATTAAAAGTTAAACTTCCAACAAGGTACCGACTATCATTGTATATGCATTATATGTGTCGACACAAAGCCATGTTGTGATGATTTTAGTGGATTGTAAAATGTGCATGATCATGGTGTGGTCATGGTAAGTGTGACCAGGAAACATTATAAGGTGGTAAGCCCAATGAATTAAGTTGTTTCTTTTGAATATTTGTGCTGGAAATATTGGTAGTGTGCAGAAGGTGGTTTGCTCTTGTATGTGCCCCCTAAGTAATTTCTAGTATAAAGTACACAACCGCACACCCCCTTATTGCCAAGGTGTCAGAAAAGCATAGAATTTTAGAAGATATATATCTATAGACATATTGTTACAGAAGCCACCCACATACAATGGGGACAGAGACACCCCTGGCTCATATCTGTAAGAGTTTACCTGGATATGCTGAACGCATTAGGAAGTACCACGATCAGTGGGTCACAGAGTTAAAGGGAGAAGGTCTGCCCCAAATATGGCCCGAAGGAGGATCTTTTGATAAAAATGTTCTAGACATGGTTGCTACATGCATTTTCATGAAATATGAGGGGAAACAGTTCCACAATAGGAGGGAGATATTAGATCTCTGGCGATTGTTTGAAGAGGTGCCTCCCATCAAAAAGATAGAGCCGACTACCAATTTGCCATCTACCACAGACAACCCGTTACTGATACCCAAAAGCGATTAAAGAACTGACTGAGGAAGAAAAACCAGGTGAAGTGACACGGTTGTACCCTATACTTAATAAACCGGTGCCCGCAGAAGGGTATAGTGACCCCACATATGTGCCCCCAACTCAAGCTACAACAACACATGGCCCGACTGCACCCCCGCCATACGAGGGTCATAGACAGCGTGGACAGATATGTACACCCACAGTAGATATAGAGAAGTTAACAGAGGATTTAGATTCAAGGCTCTCATTAGCAAGAGATGAATTATCTAGAATTAAAAATATCTGCGAGCAAAGTGGGACGAACGCTGCTCGACTAGAGCAAACACCAAGGGCACAAAACAATGACAGGACGATTGAGGAGGGGTGGACGAAGGGGGAAATATTGTTCAGAATACAAGAAGCGCCCACGCGAATAATAGAAATAGATGGGGCAAGTGAACATGCAGATGATGAGCTTTTGGTTACAGGGGGAAGAGAGGACTTGTGGTGTGATGTGGAGGACGATGAAGAAGAAGGTGGGAGATTAAGTGTGGCAATGGGAGGAGAGAGTGGGAGAATGGATAGTGCACATCTGGGGAGAACAATGGATGAGGAATTGACAGGGCGACTAAGAAACAGGGAACAAAGGTGAGTACAAGCAAAGCAACAAAGGGGAAGTTACAACTCCCATTGATACACAGGGGAGGAGGGAGACCAAACTATATACCCTGGGCTCAAATGGATAAGGGCAATCTGTTAAAACTATTACCACCACTGTCCGGAGGGGCAAGTAAGTGGATATATGCATTCGAGAAACACACAGCGGGGGTCCCACTGGTGGTAGGGGATGTAAAAAGCCTACTAGTATCAGCGGTTGGGGACCAAGCAGATAGAGTGTGGATAAAAGCCGGTTTTCCGGGGATAACATTAGATTGTGACCGTCATGATGGTGCTTCCTTTAACACAGTACGAGCACGAGTGTGGGATGCATTAAGAGAAACATTTCCAGACACACCAGATTTACAGTCAGTTATGCAATGCACAATGAACGAGGGGGGGGATGCTATGGATTACATTTTTCGGGTACAGGAGATGTGGAGAGTGGAAACGGGCACGCCCTGGTACCAGTCAACATCATTATTTTATTTCATAATCAAGAGAGGATTGCCAAAAGAGGTACAAAAAGCACTTGACAAAATTGCAGGAATCAAGGCGAAGGGGTGGCCCGAAATACAGAGCATAATAGTACACCACTGCAAACGAATAAAAGAACGAGAAAAGGAAATAGCACAAAAAAGATTGGCAGATGAAGCCAAGTTAGTACAAACGAAACTGGTGAAGGTCGCTGCAGCAGTAGTGGCGCTCCCACATAGTAGGGAGGGAGACGAGGAGGAGGAGGGGCTGGTAGCAATACAGGGG
Source organism: Ambystoma mexicanum (assembly GCF_040938575.1). Lineage (NCBI taxonomy): Eukaryota > Metazoa > Chordata > Amphibia > Caudata > Ambystomatidae > Ambystoma > Ambystoma mexicanum. Next base: position 317,786,120 of record NC_090926.1, read on the forward strand.
AGAATGGCAGCGAATTGGGCAGGAGCGGGACAAGCACAGTGGAACGGACAGGAGCAGTACGGAGGTCCGCAGTGGCAGGATTGGGCCCCTCGCGGGGGACGAGGTGGGTACAGGGGTCACAGAGGAGGGGGGCGGGGGTACGGTGGTAATGGAGGATATGGGGGGCAAGGCCCCAGAGGTGCACAAGGGAGCTGCTGGAACTGCGGGAGGTGGGGGCACTTCTCACGAGAATGTAGAAACAGACCAAACAACGGTTTTCAGGATGTGGAGCAATACGGTAACCCCCACCCAGGGAGCCCATATGGCCTCCCAATGGGAAGACAACAGAGGCCAGAGGAGCAAGGGTATGTAGACCAAAGACACGTTCGACACAGCAGGACACAGGGTCACCCACAGAACGACAAACCTATGCACTGCACACCAGGAAACCCCTTTGCCACAGTTGCGAACGGGGCACCCGCCCCAGCCCCCTATAGCGGTGTGGCGGTTGTGTCAGGCAATGTTTTTAGTCAGGGGGGAACAATGAGGCAGCCAGCATAGGACAGCCCACAGGGAACACTTGCGTGTCCCGTCCTATTTACCACCTACAATGCAGCAGAGGAACCATTAGTGGGGGCACAGATTGGAGACAAGCAGTTCATATTTATGGTGGATTCGGGAGCCGAAAAGTCATGCATACGTGAGGGTCGGTTTCCACTTTCTAACCGTAGGTTGGAGATGCAGGGGTTCTCTGGGGCTGTCATCGAAGTTCCTTACACAGAAGAGTTGGATGTGACCGTGGGGGTTAAGACAGTGAGGACGCCCCTACTGTATTACGAACATTCCCCAATAAACTTGCTTGGAAGGGACCTTCTCAGCAAGCTCAATATGACTATATCCTTTACAGAAAGAGGGATAGTTTGCTCAACCCCAGGAATATGCCCGCTGCGTGTAATGCTAGTGGTACATGCGCGAGCAACAGCACCAGAGATACGTGGCATGCCGGTAGATGAAAGTGTGTTCATTGAAGGGTTGAAAACTCTAGCACGAGTAGTATCTGAGCTAAAAAGGTTAGAATGGAGGGTACCAGTAGAATTCATCTTCCGCCCAATAGTACGCACAGACATTACACCGGGGTCAGTGATATCTTTGGATTTGCACGCAGTACAGATATCAGCCAAAAGAATTGCAGTAATTGGTATGGACATAGATGGGTGTGAATGGCGCACTGTGTTGTGCATCAATGCTGACATTGCCTTACGTGATCTATCAGATGAGGATCTCTTTTCAGACTCAGAAAGTGACGGAGAAATAATAATGGAAATAGCAATACCATGTGATATCTTGATACAAACGAGACAAGTGCCTGTACAGTTAATGGCTGTGGTGGGAGCACCACCTTCCTTCTTTGATGATGACATGAAATTAGTGCCAAGCAACTTGTGGACTATAGGTCCACATGATGTAGGGTTGTTGCACGGAGTTACCCCAGTCACGATAAAACTAAAACCAGGAGCAATCCTGCCCCGAGTCAAGCACCCATTGTCCCGTGAAGCTGAGGAAGGGATAAAAGAAACGATAAGTGCCTTATTGGCCCAGGGAATAATAGTACCATCAAATTCCCCATGTAATACTTGCATTTACCCGATCAAAAAAGCAAAGGGAGGGGCATGGAGGATGATCCAGGACCTACGCCCACTAAATGACGTCATACAAAAAGAGTTTCCCCTAGTCCCGAACCCTGCATCAATACTTTGCAGTATCCCAAAGAACGCATCATATTTCACAGTAGTGGATTTGAAAAATGTATTTTTCTCCATTCCCCTGGCAGAAGAGAGCAGATACTTGACAGCATTGACACTAGGGGGGAAAAGATATGAGCATTGCAGGTTACCACAGGGTTACTGTGAGAGCCCCAGTATATTCAATCGTATCCTGCATGAAGACTTGGGAAATTTGACAGCTGAGAGTACAATCATTCAGTACGTAGATGACTTGCTTATATGCGCACAGAATGAGGAAAAGTGCAGGAAGGACTCAGTTACACTCATAACACTGTTAGCCCACAAGGGGTACAAAGTGGATAGAGGGAAACTGCAATACTGCTAGCAAGAAGTATTATACCTAGGCCAGCTGATATCAAAGGATGGCAAAAAGATAATACCTGACAGATTAGAAGCAATCACAGCAGTAAAAGAGCCAAAAACGGTAAAAGAAATGCAGAAGTTTTTAGGCATGTGCAACTATTGCAGAGCATGGATGCTAGACTACGCAGAATACACAAGACCTTTACTACAAGCACTCAAAGAGGCCCAGCGGGAAAATAAAGAAATAAAATGGTCAAAAGAGATGAGTGACTCGTTTGCGTCACTCAAACAACTAATTTCAAGAGCTCCAGTGCTTGCCAACCCAGACTATGAGCGTGAATTTTACCTGTTTTCTCACTGCAAGGGAACACTAATGACAGCTGTTCTGACACAAAAGACATCCATGGGACACAAGCCTTTGGCTTACTACAGTGGCACACTAGACACAGTTATGCAAGGACACTTTGCGTGCTAACAGTCTCTCGCTGCCGCCGCGTTCGCCATTGAGAAAAGCGCCACCATAGTAATGGGATGCTCCGTTACATTATATGTGGAACACTCCCTTTTCGCGATACTAGAAAGATCAAAAAGCACACTAACAACACAGCGAGCAACAGCATATGAGATAATATTATCCAGCGCTAACATTCACATAGTGAGGTGTAGATCAGTAAATCCAGCGACATTCATCACAGAGCCATGTACAGTAGAAGACATGCAAAAACACGATTCTGCAACATACACAGGAGAGGGTGAGGGCCCGGTGATAAGTGAAAATGCCCTAACAGAAGGAGAGGTGTACTTCGTGGATGGATCAGCATCAATTGACATGGATACAGGTGAAAAACATGTAGGAATGGCGGTAGTGAGACTAGAGGAAGGTGAGTACGAAGTGCTAGTACAATATCGGCTACCATCACACTTTTCCGCACAAGCAGCAGAGCTTGTTACCCTAATTGAGGCCTTACGTGCAGCCAAGGGATGCACAGTCACAATATACACAGATTCAGCATACATGACTACAACAGTACACGGCGGTCTGGCCCGATGGGGGCGGAGAGGGTTTCGCAGGGCGGATGGAACCCCAGTACAGCATGCCGAGTTGCTACAGGAATTAATTGAGGCACTTGAAGAACCTACAATGGTGGCAATCATCAAGTGCCAAGCACATACGTCCAATACAGATATTGTATCTTTGGGAAACGCGGCAGCGGACGCTGCCGACAAGGAGGCGTCATATTTCCAAAAGGAAATTGCAGGTGAGTACATGTTGCAGCAACAAACGAGTGAGGAATTACCAGAAGGGTAAAATGCCATGCCCATATCACAAATACTAGAGTTGCAGGAAGAAGTCGCATCCGATTGGCCATTGAGCCACCTTAAGCAGCCTATCGCCAGCCGGTAGGCGAAGCCGGCCCACTCCCAGCAAGGCCCAGGATAACAAGGCCAATACCTGTCTTCACCTGTCCTCAGCCTTCCTCGCCGTTTGCCCAGACCCCCTGCCGGATTCCAGACAAACCTGAACGGTAAACACCACTTCGCTTTTAAATTGAACTGCCTAGACTCTGGAAAAGGCTTTGTTACCACAAGCTACTTATTGCCACTCTCGTGCACTCAGGCCTTATTGCATGCTGTATCTGTGCCCAAAGTTGCTGCCATTTCCAGTACATAGGTGCTCATTCGTATTTAGACTACTGTGTCGCTAATCATCCCTGTCACATATAACTGCACTGTGCCTCACTACTGCTCGGCTACCCTATGCAATTCTAGCTGCCATTTTTAACCACATTGTGACCATCTGCCCTGTTCTGCTGATCTGCTCACCAACTGCCTCTAGATCTGTTGACCTGCAGCCCAATGTGCCCCCGCTCAACATACTTTTATAGCCACTAAACTCAATGTTGTGCTTAATCTGCTCTATGTGCTATTCTGAAGTTAGGGGTTATTCTGATTCTAGGTGTTATCTTGAACTAAGTGTTACTCTGAACCTAGGTGCTATTCCCATTCCAGCCGCTATTCTGAATACATGATACTCTGATCCAAGATGTTAATTGGTACACTGGCACAATTCTAAACCTAATGCTGTGCTAATTGACAAACGCTTACTATGACCACTTTGCTTACCTGTACCTGAGTCAGATGCCAATCTGCAACCTTGCACTACATGGATTAGGTAGTATTCGGCTACTCCAAGCAGGCCGCACTGTCCACTGCTAGATTTCAACCCTAGACAGGACACACACTGCACCTTACCCCCCTCACACAATGTTCCTCCCGGGCCTTTACTCTATACTACTGAGAACCATTCTCCACATCACCAATTCCGCATGCCTGCCCAGCTCACCCCTTAACTTGACCAGCCTAGGCACCGCATCACCCACCCTCACAGAGCCCAGCACCACAATCATGCTTAGCCTACTCGCTCCCCCATGCCTTTCGGACAGGCTGACCAGATTACGATCCAGACTTCCAAAAATACACGAGCCTAGAGCCAGGGACTCCTCACAATCCATACTCACACACCGAACCTCCATCAGCTCCTGCGCTAACCTTACGCTAAAAAAACCCGAACCTAAACCCGTCAACTCCACTACAACCAACAATAGAGCGCTCATCACAGCTACCACCCCCACCCCTGCCAAAGCCAAAACCCTACCTATAAAAGGTGCCCTCATCAACGCACGCTCCATGATTGCCCATGCCACGGACATCGCTGATCTCATTTTAGCTGAAGATCTAGACTTCCTAGCCATAACAGAGTCCTGGCTTCATGCAGCCGCAGGCCCAGCCCTTTCGCTAGCCATCCCCACTGACTACACCATCATCCGAGCGGACAGAACTGAAGCTAAAGGCGGTGGTTTGGCCATCATTGCCAAGACCCACCTTAACATCAGACTCAACTCCGCCACACACCACCCATCATGTGAATCACTTACAGCCAAACTACCCATCGCTAACTCCCAAACAATATCCATTCACTTACTATACAGACCTCCCGGACCCCCGGGATCTTTCGAGGAAGACCTCAATGCCATCCTTACCGACAACCTAAAAAACTCCTCACAATGCCTTCTCTTAGGAGACTTCAATTTAGGCTACAAAGACCCCAAAGACAATCAAGCCACTCTCATCAGCAACACCCTGTCTGAACTAGGCTTCACACAAAAAGTAACCAGCCCCACCCATAACAAAGGGAGAACCCTTGATTGGATAGCAGACTATAACTGTGCCGTATCGATCACTAACAACACTCCCCAATCCTGGACCGACCACCACCTCCTCTCCTTCTCACTTGAGGCCTCAAGCCCTACAACCAACATGGCACTAGCCCCAGCCATCCACACGAGAAGCAAAAAAAAATATCACAGTAGAAAAACTGATCCCACTCATTCTTCCTACACTAAGCCAACTCCAAGACTCTAATCCCTATGACCTCGTAGAAGGCTATAACAACACCATGCGCATAGCCTTAGACGCCATTGCACCATTGAAACTTAGAAAATCCAAACCAAAAAAGCACCTCAACCAATGGTTCTCCAGCCATCTTAAAACCCTTAGATTGGAAAAGAGTAAACTGGAACAAGTCTGGAGACAATCTCCGACTGACCACAACAAACTATTGCTTAACAAAATAACGGCCAACTATAAAAAAGAAATCATAGCGGCCAAACAAGAATCCTATAACCTGAGAATCTCCCAATCCAACTCCAGCTCCAGAGAATTATTTACTATCCTGAAAGAATTGGAAACCCCGGTAACAATCCCAGATACTTGCGTTAAAAACAAACAATGGTGCACCAGTGTCCAAAATGCACTAAACAACAAAGTCACTGGCCTTCAAACAAAAATTAAAAATAAGAAAGACTCCCTTACCAATCTTACCAACCCCATCAACGCCCACTCGAGCCCTCCACCCTCACACCACACACCTAACTCTGCTCGCTTCAGCTTTTCCAAAGTCTCTTCCCTCGAAGTAGAAAAAATAATTCTTGGCCTTAAACCCTCCAACTGCAAAGGTGACCTCTGCCCCCCACAAATCATTAAAGACGCGGCACGAGACCTCTCGCCATTCATCACCAGACTCATCAATGCCTCCTTTTCCTCAGGAACAGTCCCCAGTAACCTTAAAGAGTCCTGGGTCCTCCCTCTCCTCAAAAAACCCTCCCTTGACCCGTCCATCCCAACCAACTACAGACCGATTACCACCGTCCCATTCCTGCTCAAGATACTAGACAAGACAGCATACCTACAAATTCAAAAGTATCTTGAAACAAACCACCTTCTAGGAATAAGACAATCCGGCTTCAGACCCCAACATGGAACTGAAACAGCCCTGATAGATCTGAAAGCCCAAATAGACGACCTTAGAGATAACGGGAAAACTGCATTACTACTCCTGCTAGACCTCTCTGCGGCGTTTGACCTAGTTGACCATAAAATCCTATGTAATCATTTAGACTCAGCTGCTCACTTTTCACAAGAAGCCATCAGTTGGATTGAGTCATTCCTCAACAACAGATCCATGCGAGTCTTCTCCTCCTCTGCCGCCGCCGAACCCATCCCCATTACATGTGGAGTCCCACAGGGCTCGTGCGTCTCCCCCACTCTGTACAACGTGTTCACAGAGCCCCTGTTTGATGATCTAGACGGCCTGGGTATCACCTACACTAACTACGCCGATGATACACAGATCCTCATCCCGTTGACGGGAGATTACAACCAGGATTTGGCCTTGGTGAACAGGGTGTATCTCATCATCCAGGCATGGATGGCTTCGCACAGTCTATGCCTGAATGATGACAAAACTGAACTCATCATCCTTGGTTCTACGTCCAACCTAACCAAACTCGACCACAATTATGCCAACTTCATCATAGATGGGAACCTAATCAAGGTTTCGAAAGAAGTAAAAACCCTAGGAATATACCTCGACTCCTCCCTAACCTTCCACAAACAGGTTAGCTCGATGGCATCCTCTACGGCCTACACATGTAAGCTCATAAGAGCAGCCAAACCCTTCCTCTCCACCCACAGCTGCACTACACTTGCCAGAGCATTGGTATTATCCAAACTGGACTATTGCAACGCCCTCTACATAGGAGCCACCAAACAAATCACCAACAAAATTCAGACGCTACAAAACAACGCCCTTAGGGCAGCACTCAATATTCCCAGGAGGGAACACATTTCCAATATCAGGAAATCCCATAACTGGCTCAGCACAACAGACAAAATCTTGCTTAAAGTAGCATCGCTCACCCACAAATGCCTGAATAATGCTGCCCCACGCTATCTGGCAGACAGAATATGCAAACACAGCCCCATCAGACCCACCAGAACCTCCAATGCTAATCTGCTCACCGTCCCCAGGTTTAAACGCACTAAAATGGGTGGCAACAGCTTCCAGGTGAAAGCACCCCAACACTGGAACTCCCTACCACCATCGCTCAGAACTCCCCAACCTTACTCACTTTTTAGACGCAACTACATCCATTGGTTAAAGATCACGAACCACTAACACCTCTAACACCACACGGCTGCTCTCCGCGTTGCATGCTTTAAGAGAATCTGTAAATTTGTAATACTAAACTTGTATATATTTGTAATTCTTTAAATACATCTACTGCATTCTCTCCTGCCAAACTGTACACATGTTCCTTCATCGTCACACTGTAATTATGTAATGTAATGTATAATTATGTAATGTAAAGTATAAGCATCCTGTAACCAAGCTTTGAATCACCTTGCTGCTCATGCGCCCTCATACCCTCGGGTCTGGTGCGCAATACAAATGAATAAACTAAACTAAACTAAACTAAGAAAAGGCATTGTGGGAAAAAAGGGGTTGCAGCCAGTCGGCAACAGATTTACTATGGTACCAAAATAACACAGGTAAAGTAGTGATGCCCATTAAACTGATGGAGGCAGCGTTCCAGCAATTGCACTTTCCAGCACACAATGCCAAACAACACATAGCAGCAGAGATACAGGAAGATTGGTTCGTGCCAGGGCTCCAGGAACATATATCAAGGTTAGCAATGGAGTGCACAGCGTGTCAAATATACAATTCTGGAATGACATTACGGACACTCAGAGGGACAATTCCAAAGCCAACAGGTTCCTTCCGGGAACTACATATTGATTATGCGGAACACGGGGGAAAGGTGTAATGGGGCACGCTACATGATAGTAGTTGTATGTCCATTTTCAAGATGGGTTGAGGCTAGTCCATGTCCACGTCCAGATGCTAAGTGCGCAGCAAAGTTCCTAGTGAGGGAAGTATTCCAGCGCTGGGGAATTTGCGATGTGATTCACTCAGACAATGGCACTCATTTTGTGAATGAACTGTTCAAGGAAGTTACTGCATTATTGGGGATAAAACACAAGCTTTGCTCGATTTATCACCCTCAAAGCAATGGCGTTGTGGAGAAGATCAACGGCCTGTTAAAAGGAAGGTTGTCCAAACTATGCTTCTCACTCAAAAAGAACTGGGTGTATTGCTTACCCCTAGCACTGTTCGAGTTGAGAAACCAGCCAAGTAAGGACCACCACTTGTCCCCGCACGAAATTGTGACGGGGAGAAGAATGCACACAGCACATTCCCCGCTGCGTAGACACTCAGATGCACATAGAAGCGCCACAGTATTAGGAGATGAGTTTACTGATTATCTGAAAAAATTGACTAGAGCAGGGCGTGCAATCTCAAGACAATTGTCACTGCCATTTACAAGAGAAGAGGGAAACCAAACTGTGTCATTTGTGGAACAGAGCCCCCAAGGACAACTAATGCCAGGGGATTTTATTTATGTTAGAAGCTTTGTGCGCAGATGGAGTGCCCCAAGATTCCATGGCCCATACGAGGTAGTTTTTTGTACTCCCACAGAAGTCAAAGTTGAAGGGCTGAGGTACTGGATACATTTAACAGACGTACGAAGGGCCTACAGTAATGTTCAGGAGGAAGTGGATGAGGAGGCGCAGACAACAGCAAACAATAACAAATGAAACGTTAAATGAAAAAGGTGCAGCTAAAAATAAGTGTATCAGGTATATTAATATGCCAACAAAATAAATTGATTTACAGGTACGAGAAAAAAATAAATGAATAATATTAAGGGATGAAATGGAAAAGAAAAAAAATGGAAAAAGTGATTAAAAATGAATGAGAATATGCATCTTTCTCTCTCGTTCTCTCTACACCCATCCCCTCTCTCTCCCTCTATCTCACATTATAATTGTATGGTGGCTACTGTACAAAATGAAAATGTTTACATGTATATACTTAATGCACTTTTATGTTTCAAATAGGAACAACCATGGCAACAAACGGGCAGCCCGCAACGGAGAGCAATAGAATAACAAGATTTAGAAATGCTATAGTAGAAAGTTGTAGATATTCGTATGAATGTGGATTGTCTGTGTGTATCGTATTATTTTTTGTGATACTATTTGGCATAAGAACATATTGGTTCATAGCATTCATCTCTGTCGAGATGAATGAGGGGGAGGGGGGAACAGAAGTAATATTGCAAACAAAAATATAACAACTGAAAATGCAAAAGAAGGTGATTTTCTGGTATGGAACGGATACCAGCTTGTGTGGGGGTATAACCCGAAACCGCCCAAAACAACCAACCATTCCAAGAAAAGCAGTGCTGAAATAAATGCTAGCATAAGTCCCCTGCCAAATATCTCTAACTATAATGCCCTCAGTCTAAATGACCGCAACCCTTCTGTCATATCGTGGCTCTATAATACCCCCATTACCCAGCCCGCACAAGTAACTACCCCTACAGCAGCCAGTACCTTGCATCATAGAACAACTGAAGAGAACAAAAAGATGGCAGAAAAGTTTGCATCTCTGTATGATGAATGGACAGAAGGGGATGAAGGAAAAGGGGGGTATAGAGCACACTTCGCCCGTGAAGCTGCGAGATATCTTAGAAGTAATAGGAGGAAAAGGGAGGTGGGAAGTAGGAAGTATGATGAATATTATGGTCTGGGCTTAGATCAGATGGAAGACTCAAGACACCCTCACCAGACTAATAAATGATATGCAGACATGAGCGCGACTGCTAAACAACAAATGAAATCTGCTATGTCTGCTCTCTTATCCCCCATGCCTCAGGAACACCTAAGGTGTTGCTAACAAAAGAATTGCCTCTGATAAATGCCCAATGTCTCCTTCATCTTACGCTGTGCAGAATTAAGAACACCTTTCCGGCACACAAAATAACTTTTAGCATGCTGCAGAACGAGAAAACATGCTACCCGAAAGTGGAAGGAGTAATATGCCTGAAAGAACCATTTTTTGTAATAAAGGGGACATTATTCACAGACAACCGATGGAAAGACAAAGAAGTTACATGTAAAGCGGAGGCACTGCGGGGAGTGTCACCTGAAAAAATGCAGTGGATCGAAAGAACATGTACACCCATCTGGAAAGAGCACATCACAAAGTTAACGAGGGTGACTGCCATTGAAAAACCGTTCAAACTGCAGAAAGAAATAACATATGAACTATGCTTCCAGGGGGAAGGGAAGACAGCAATGGGGATAAACAAAGATTGCAACAGGACTCTCGCCATCCCAGACATACTTGCATCTCCCGCAATCATGGAGCGGCAGTTGCTCACTAGCCACACTACATTCAGCACTAATGGTGATACCAGAGAGCCACATTAGCGGGGGCAGGAAGGGGCAAGAAGCCCCCCGTGAAAATAAGGCCCAATCGACAGAAGAACCGCAGATGTATGTTTTGTCCTGTGGCAACAAGGAGGAAATTCTGTCCCGAAACAGACGATCATCTAACTACATATCCAAGGCATCTTCAGAGCTATTGGCACAGATCCCAGACAGATATCGATTGTTTAGCTCTGCAGAGACCTTCTTCACATCACTCATTCCAAGCATCCAGGCACGGGCAAATGCTAAGTGGCTCCAAATAACACACTGGGAGCTGATCCAGTTGGCAAATGATACAGAGGAAGGTTTCAATGTGATCAAGGTAGAATTGAGAGCCCTGCGGCTAATGACAATGCAAAATAGGTATGTCCTGGACCTATTAACAGCAATGGATGGAGGTGTTTGCCGAAAAATTGGAAGTGCATGCTGCACTTTCGTACCTTCTGAAGACACTGATAATGGTACATTGTCCCACGTGATTGCAGCAGTGCACAACCTAGGAGAAAGAATGAAAACGGAAGGCGGGACAGAAGCAAGCACATGGTTTGATAACCTCTTCTCCTGGGTCCCATCATGGCTGTGATTGACTGTTAAACTACTAATGCCAAAAGTAGTGTTTTTACTTCTAATTTTTTGTGTGTGCCAGATGGGCCTTCGATGCTGTGCAGGCGTAGTACCCAATGGTACATTGATGATGGTGACAATGGGCAATGCTCGAGGCACAACAGTGCAAGCTATGCAGGAAGCTCAAGTGCAAACAGGTGAAGAGCCGGGGCCTAAATACCAGATAGTGCCGGTATACCGCAATGGGGATATAGTAGATAGATTATGGCACACAACAATTAGAGAGCCCCAGGAACTGGAATGGTATGAGGAGGTGTGGGTAGACTTGGAGGGAACTAGGGATTGTATATATCTAACTTGTACCCCAGACGAATATGCTAGACAGGGGGAAAGCCTGAGGGGGGTGTGCAGGGCTTGGATGCCAATAAAGGGCACCCCGGCGTGGGATGAGGCTGTGGCTGATGAAAAAGAATGTGAGCGGTTGGGGGAGTTACGGTATTCGTTACTTAAGTAACGAAAGGGGGGAAATGTATGGGAGGACAGGTCAAAGAGACCCCCCTTCCCCTGCAGTCCCCTCCTTGTGATGTCCATGACTCATCAGGGGCCCCCCTGCCACCAGGGACCAGGTGGTGGGTGGACCACTGGCCGACACATCGACTAAACATACTGTATTAGGCTAGGCCCAGGAAACCATTTTGAAAACCAGAACACCATCTTAAGACATGACTCCTTGTGCGCTGCAGCACGGCCCCCACCTTTAGAGAGTCCTTGTCTACCCTGTTGCCTCCGCTCCCTGGCAGATCCGCTGAAAGCCCGTTCCCACGACCAGTCGGACATGAGCTAGTGTTAGAGCAAACACTGTATCTTTCACCTTCCGCAGTGCATCATTATCCTCAGAGTGACCCGGGCAGCGGGGCTGGCTTGGAAAATAACTGTAAACCGTCCTCGATGAAACAAAAGCCTTAATCCCACACCAGGAAACTGCTCATACATATATACATATATACATATATACATATATACATATGTTGCATTACAATGATATCCCTCGTGCACGACCTCCGTGTCAAAATTCTACAAACCCTGTACGAACCGACGAATGTGTCATTGTGCGACCACATGGTCACAATACTCAAACCCCCTCAGTATGCACAATACACTCAGGGTCACTGGCCTACTACTATGTGCCTCTCTAGGGGTAATGTAAAGTGAATGATACCAAGTCCTTATGTCAAGACTACCCTGATGCTTCTAGAGTGCAAAGGAACACAAGTGCGACAGTATTGTGAGCTCATGTAAATAAGATACATAGAATGCCATCAAGTGCAAATGTACAGGTTTGATGTGTATTACTGCTGTCAACCGTATTGGTCTGTTGCTCCTGCGTGTTCCACCAACCCTAATGCTACCTCACGTATTGTGTTTACAGTGTGATGCTAAAACTGCTAATATTGCAAATCCTTACCCTATAGTGACTAATGGAGTTGTAGATATAGTTAACAAATTCTGAAATGAATATGTACTGCTGTAAATGCTATAGATGTGTGACCCTTTAGCCATTTTATATTATGCGAATCCCTTCGTTTTACATTTTGCAGCTTGCTAGAAGAATATCATTGTGGGCATATCCAAGGCCACCTCTCCTCCCTTCCCATTGAAGCCTGCCAGAGAAAGCAAAGGCCCGAGCGACACCGCCTCACCTGCCCCAATTCGGCTGGAGCCGTTTCAGGCATTCATGATTCCCCCGCAACTCACATGGCCACGAAGAGCCACCTGAATTATTTACAGCCCAGCAGCAAAATCCGGCCATAACCAGAGGCCAGAGGTGCCCCCTCATAGGTCCCACGACCCATCAGTTCACCCCAGATTAATGACGCTTGTAAAAGAAGACACCTAATATTGCACCAACATTATGTAAAAGCATCCATCATGACTTCTAACAAGACCCAAAGCCTGGACAGCTTACCCCCTGCCCTGAGACCCGACCCCGTGGCCTATGATACCTAGTCAACAGGAAACAGCAACCCTGTATTGATGTATCGCCAAAGTACCCCACCTAATGCGCATTCCTCCTGTGTTATATTAACCTGTAGACTAACCTATTGTAGGATTTACAGGACAACTGGCATTGCAGCATTGAATGAATGGGGTGTGCCTGGCCCTTAGGGCAGAAAGCCAAGAAAGACGTCCATCAATGACACTGACCACGCCTGACCGGACAGCGCCTCCCGGATGAGCCCAGCTGACCTGCCCACCCCACGTTGGCACCCTGCGGTGTCCACCAACCATGGCGAGACACAACCCGGCTGCACATATAGTTAGTCGACGCCATCCAATCCCCATGTACATGTGCCCCCTATAGTGTGTAGGTGCCTATGACACTTTTTGTAAATAAAAACGCCTGTCTTTGCTATTGTCAGACAGAGCGCTCTCGGAGTTTGCAGAGTTCTTTGCATGCCCTATTTTGACTTAGATAAAGCTTCCCTTAAGCTCACACGCACTTGGTCCTAGCCTTATTCCCATTTGTGGGAGAGTCCATTCTTGCCTCTCATTGCGGGGAGGGTCGTGCTATCTGGGGACGCTTGCCTTCACCTCCTTGAGCTCAAGAGTCGTGGGCCCCTATTTGGCACAGAATCTCCAGTGTTGGGACGCCTGTTGCTTGGATCTCATACAGCTTATGGCTGTGAATCTTGCAGTGCACCCTTTTCGTGGGACCTGAACCTCATTGCTGTGCTACTGCAGCTCTCTCCTAAGACAAGAAGACTTGCTGGAGCATGACTCCTTAGTTCTTTGTCCTCTTGCCTGCAGTTCTATCATGGTATCGCACTGACTGCTTGTCTAGACTGTGGATTCCTGGTGAACCTCCATCATCATGGGATCGGAAGCAGAATGCATTCTTTATCTTCAGCCCAAGTCCAGCATGAGGTCATTGACAGAGAATGGAAGCACAGAACCCAACTGTCATAGTTGCCCAAGCAGAACCCCCTACACCCATGACTCCTGGACCCAAGCACAGCAACCAACGTTGAGGGCAGTTGTCCCAAAAAGGCCTGGACCTGCGTAAGATTGTTGTTCGTCCTGATTAGGAATTGAGGGGTTGGTGAGAATACATGTTTTTGTGTCATCTGGTCCCTATTCGTTTCTATTGAGCGATAAGTTCTGTACAACCTTTGGTGGAACCTGGGTATAGGAATCCTGGCTGGGCTACCACTATTCTTAGAGAGGCACAGCTCCACCCTACTGATGAGGTCCAACCAGACGGAAACACGTGTCTGGGGTTGCTGTTGGTATTCTTGTTTAGAGGAGAATTGCCTAGCATTTCGGTGCTGGACTGCCCCAGGGCAGGACAAAGAATGATATGCAAATGGGTATTCCTCTTCTGTGAAAGATAGTGAGCTAAAGAGTCTGGCTAAGGCTCTCGTAACCGGGACTAATGTCCAGCAGAGAGACTCCCAGGACCCCCATTGTTAATTTGGGTTACCCCTCTAGACATCAATGATTTGTAGCTGCACACTTCCTACACAGGAAACCTATAATCTTGTTATTATGAATTGTCAATTTCTACTGCCTCAGTCTACTGAAATGAGACAAGTTTGAGTCATTTTCTAAATCTCCCCCCAAACTATCCAAAACTTGGTTACTTAACTGGAACATTGTTGAACACTTGTTTCTAGTTAGGGCTGGACTCATTAAGTTTACAGTATGCTGGTGTTGCCTCATATTATGTTAAGGCCTTTGATAATTATTCTACCACCTTTTCCCCACTTTAGCTTTTGCAACAATACTATATTCAATTGTATTAATTCCATGCTGGATACCTTAACTGTGATTGTATATATGGGAATATTGTTTTTATTTGTAGTTCTCTACCAGAATGCACATGTGTTGTTAAATAAATAAGTATACTTGCTTGTGTAGCAAATCTATTACTTGACAAATCCTATGCAAGCTCCTGATCTCGTTATTCTAAACCGTCTGGTTAGACGTTGTGCAAACCTGGCAGGCCCACTAATGTTGGCGTCCCAGAACCATATACCAGTGGTGGTCCCGAAAAACCCTCTTAACAGGTACTGTTAGCAGTTACTCGGACTGCATTTGCGTGAGCCCCCCAGTCGCATCCACCCACTGACACAGAGACGTGATGTTGCTCGTGTGGGCTCCCCGGTGGCTCTGCGCCCGCCAGGAACGCCCCGTTTATTTATACAGCGCACGCGAAGGAGTTAACGTCACCCCGTCGCGTGCGCGCCCTTAAAGGGCCAGCGCCACACTCCTCCTTTCCCATAACAACAAAACTTAAAAAAGGATGGTTTAAACTACCACACATTAAACAGCCCACATTAGAGCACCCACACGTCCCCCGTTTATTGGCAGCCACCCTGGATCCCCCGATGGCACTTTGCCCAATGGCCTGGACGGAACTACCGGCCAGCCTTCCCATCTCAGTCTGTCACATAGTCTGTAAGGCGGGCAGGTTTCCCACGCCCTGTTCTCAGGGGGTACCTCCTGCCAGCCTCTCCGGTCGGTGTCCCTTTGCTTGGCCCCCCACGGGCCGGAGAGTCCACTGTGGGGGTTTGACCCCCTCCTTCGTCCGGTGCTTCTTCTAGGTCCATGTCCTCCATGACCTCCGCCCTCGGCTCACCCAGTCTCTTAAAGAAGCTGGCATTCCTAATCACTGATGTTGTTCCATCGTAAGCGGTCACCATGGACCCCTTGACCGCCACCACGTCCAAAGGGGCCGGTTCATACGTGAGAGACAATTTGCCCTGTGGGTGACGATTCTGCACCAGCACTTCGTCTCCAGGAGCAATCCTTGGGGGTCTCAGATCTCTTCTGTTGTTTTCCATTTCAGTCCTTGCCCTTCTCTCCTCTTCCACCGGATCATTGTCAATGACAGCCAGCTCTCGCTCCCCCACTTCAGGTATAATGTCTCTCGGGCAACGCTGGAACAGTGCCTCTGCTGGTGCCACACCAATAGAGGACTGGGGTGTCGCCCGGTATCCTCGCAGGAACACATACAGCGCCCTTTGTAGGCACTCGCCCTTTCCTTGAGCGATCCTAAACACTTTGTTTAGTGTGCACATCATGCGCTCTGCCTCCCCGTTGGCCCGAGGCCAGAGTGGAGTGACCTTTCTATGATGGATGCCGTAGACCTTCATGAGGTCTGCGAAGCTCTCTCCTTGGAAGGGCGCCCCATTGTCAGAGCACAGGACCGTGGGTAGATCGTGGGTGTCAAAGATCTTATCCAGTGCTATCACCACCTTGTCTAATGCCACCGACTCCACAAGCTCGACCTCGGGGTACCGAGTCCACTTGTCCACCACTACGAGGAAGTGAGTGCCCCTGGTTGTGGGCCGACAGTCAGCATGAACGACTTCCGATGGCCTGGTCCCTCGGGGCATCGTTTCGATTGATGGTTCGCGCTGGGCCGGTGAAGCAGCCTGGCACCACACACAAGACGACACAAACTCCTCCACCCTCCTTTCCAGCTCCGGGAACCACACCTTTTGGCGGAGACGAGCCTTTGTTTTGGGGGCGCCTTGATGACCCTGGTGCGCCAGGGCGATGATTTGCTGAACCTTGGCCTGGGGCACCACAATCCTGTCTCCTCTCAGCAGGAGCCCAGACTCCGAGAATGTCAATTCTTCACGCACCCGCCAGAGTTGCTCCAGCGCTACTTTGGCCTCATTTGTTCTTCAGCCCAAGGCTTCCAACACAGTCTTCCAGGCACCTTGCCCCATGGCCGTCTTCAGTATTTCAAAACACTCATCATTTTTAGACATCATTTTTAGACGCCTGCTCCAACTCCTCCACCTGCATCGAGTTCGGCGTTGGTGTTTCAATGACAAGCCGAACATGTTCATCTGCTTCCTCTGCCGACGTGGACGCCTGGGAGCCCCCTCTCGGATGTCTGGAGAGATAGTCAGCTGCGTTGTTACTTCCCAGACGATATATCAGCGAAACTTCATACTCAAGTAGCGCGAGCATCCAGCGCTCTATCCTCACTGGTGGCTTCGATGAGGACCCAGCCATGATGGGCAGTAAAGGCTTGTGGTCTGTAACCACAGTCACTGGTCGCCCCAAGATGTACAGGCGAAAATGTCTGCAGCCCCACAGCGCCGCCAGGGCCTCTCGCTCGATTTGTGAATACTGTTGTTCGGTGTCGGAGAGCGATTTACTGGCGTATGCTATCGGGCGGATTTCCTGATCACTCCCGACTTGGGTGAGGACCGCCCCCAGACCATAGGGGCTGGCATCCACGACGATCTCAGTCTGTAGGCTCGGATCAAAAAACGCCATGGTGTCCTCGGCAGCTAGAGCGCTTTTGATGTCATCGAAGGCCGCCTGCTCAAGCAGCCCCGACTGGCAGACGGTGTCCTTCTTCGTTAGTGCCCTCAATGGCTCCGAGCGGGATGCCAAGTTCCGGATGAAATGGCCACAATACGTGACCATGCCCAGAAAACTCCTCACATCAGCTACATTCTCCGGTGGTCTGGCCTCCTTTATGTCCCTCACCTTGCGGGGCTCAGGGGACACCCCGTCCGCCTTGAGAACAAATCCGAAAAATTCAATGGTCGTTTTGAGAAACTCGCATTTGTCTCTATGCAGCGTGAGTCCCAGTGAGCAAAGGCGTCCAAATGTCTTGGCGAGGCGCGCTAGATGTTCCGCCTCAGACTTGGCGTACACCAGGATGTTGTCGCTGATGTTAAGGACTCCATCCAGGTCTGCCAACGCCCCTCGGATGATGTTCTGGAACACCTCCGCAGCCAATGAGACCCCAAAGCTCATGCTTTTATATCTGTACAACCCCCGATGAGTGGTGAATGTCGTTATATAGCGGGACTCGGGTTGCAGGACCACCTGATGATACCCTGCTCTTAGATCCAGCTTAGAGAAAAACCTCGCCCCTTACAGTTCCGTTATGATGTCATCAATGGTGGCGGTCAGGTGCCGCTCCCTCTTTATGGCCTTGTTGAGGAGGCGCATGTCCACGCATATTCTCACCGCATCTGGTTGTTTGGGCTTGCAGGCGATCACAATGGGGGAAACCCACGGGGTGCCGCCTTCCACCTTTTCAATGATGCCCAAACCGACAAGGTTGTCCAACTCCTGGTCCACCAGCTCTCTAAGGTGCAATGGCACCTGCCGATGCTTGAGCGCCACTGGCTGGATCGACTCATCTATGTGTAGCCTTACAGGTTCACCCACCATCTGTCCAATTCCTTCAAACAAGGAAGCGTGCTTGCCCAGCAATACCTGTATGTCCTCCAGGTATACCGAGTATGCAAATATCACCATTCCAAGGGCCTCGGCCGTCGCACAGCACAGCAATGTGTTGTTGCTTACCGGTGTGACGTAGAACCTGGCTCGGAGTGATGTGTTGCCGTACTGGACTCTTGTCACAAACACGCCGTCCAGGGGGATTGACTGGTCCATCCAGGGGGATTGGCTGGTCACCCCCAAAAGTGAAGATACGTGCCTTCGGCGTCGCCAGCGCCGGAGAGGTCTGCATCGAGTCTTAGTGTTGTCTGGCCATCACATTCACGGAAGCCCCAGTGTCTACTAACATTGGTATTGAGTCCCCGTTGACCAGCACGTTGCACCTGGGCTGTCTCTTGGAGTGGTTTCTCAGGACGCCAATGCTGGACACAAAAAACACATTTTCTTCATCCTCTTCCTCCTCGTCACCCTCCTGAGGGGCACCGTCCTCGCCCTGGTCCACCTGTGCGACATTTGATGACCTCTGGGGGCGGAAGAAACCAGCCCGGACAGGTCCTCTGGGAACCACCTTCGGGGCTGTGGTCCTACACATCCTGGCATAGTGGTCCGCGCCCCCACACCGGCCACACTTCACACCCACGGCCGGGCACTCTGCTGGGTGCGGAAGATCGTATCCGCATTTCATGCAGGAGTTATTCCCTGCTGGCACTCTAGGTCCTTGGCCACTTGCGGGGCGTCTAAGCCCACGGCCCCTGCCGACCGTGCAGATGTCATCCGGCTTGCTGGGGCGCACTCCGGCCTCCATTCTGGTTGCTCGCAGTTCGGACACCTCATGGCACCTGGCAAGTTCCAGGATGCAGGGAAGGGTGATGCCAGGCTCTCGCAGGATTTGGCGCCGCAGTTTACCAGACACACACCCTTGTATGAGTCGGTTGTGAATCATGGTGTCTGGGTCATTCCACGCACACGGCACCGCCAGTCTGCGCAACCTCCCATAGAAGACATCAAGGGCCTCATCATCCTTTTGACGCGCCGCCCCCAGGAGGAAACGTTCATAATCTGCATTTGCCATGGGCAGAAAATGGTTGTGGAGCGCATCCTTCGCCGCCGCAAACGACCCATCCGCAGGTTGCAGGGATAAGAATATCTCATGTACCGTAGGGCCTGCAGAGTACAGGAGGGTGGCCAACTTACTGTCATCACTAGTCTCCATTGTGGCCCTGAAGTACATCTCGAGTCTGTCCATCCACATCTTCCACCTCGGTCCCATACTTGATGGCGTGCCTGAGACATCAAACTCAGGCATTGGTTGTAGGGCCCCAGGTGGCTTCAGCAAAGGTCTTGGTGGCAGGATGGGTGGTGGCTGTGGTGCAGGAGTAGCCGGTTGTTGAGGGGCAGCCGAAGCCGCTGCAGCTTGGCTCATGGTAGTAAGCGCACAGGCACCCCAGGGATGTCCAAAGAATGGGACCGCAACTCAACACCACACACACCAGTTTTCTTATGCAGAGAATGGTCCTGAAATGCAGCCACAAACAGCCCACAGATACCAATATTCTTCAGATGCAGCCAGGCAACGGCAGTTCCACGATGGGTAGATCAGGTGACCAGGCAGATGTGGAGGATCCAAAAATTGAGCAGGGTGGGCCCCAAGGTGTGCAACCAGCAGGCCTTCCTTGGTGCTTCACCCAAGTACTCAGTGAAAAACAGTGAAAATGTCAATAACTCACTATGAAAATGACATGTGCTGCTTCTAGTGGCTATCCGCCACTGGATCGTCCAAAAATTAGGCTTGGATGGCTCACTGGCGCTTCATTTCGAAGCCGTGACCTCCCAGCGCCTGTTCAACAAGATGGCCGCCAACCACGTGTCTCATACCCCTCTCTCCGGCATGATTTTGCAAAATACACTCACTTCGGATCATCCGCGCATCATGCAAATATCACCGCCTGTCCCGGGGATGGGTCCGATCGTTCGTCGCCACTGTTAGCAGTTACTCGGACTGCATTTCCGTGAGCCCCCCAGTCGCATCCACACACTGACACGGAGACGTGATGTTGCTCGGGTGGGCTCCCCGGTGGCTCTGCGGCCGCCGGGAATGCCCCGTTTATTTATACAGCGCACGCGACAGAGTGAACGTCACCCTGTCGCGTGCGCGCCCTTAAAGGGCCAGCGCCACAGGTACCACAGATAATAAGCTCTTCTGTTGCAGCGCTGAGCTAAAGTTGTGCCTGTATTCTTGCCTCGAGGTCAAACAGCTTCTTTTTCATCAATGAACTCAGGAACACAGTGTATTCTGATAGTACATTCAGCAGGAATTGGGCTTTCAACTGCCATGTGACAGACCGCTCTTGTAAGGTGCGGATAGAGTGCATGCTCTATTTCCTAGCAGCTGCCTGCAACTGTGCACACGGAAAAGGACCATGCCTAAAATATTCTTCGACACCACCTTTCTCAGTGTTTCGAAACGCCTGCTCCACTGTGTACCTAGACCCGAGCCAGCCATATCAAATTCTCTCCTTGGATTTGATGCCTGTTTCTCCACTGAGTTCATTGCTCAAAGTGGTTGAAAGTCAAGCCTTCCCCGATGCTAGAGAGCGCCTATCTTTCCCCAGGAAGATGCATTCAAGAATCATTACTTATTTAGTTTATCAGGATTAACGACCGCACATTTGTGTATGCTACATAACACGTATTTTAACTGCTTACAGCATTCTGGCTCTTGTACTCTAATTGCTTCCGGCATTCCAAACACAGTATTGTTTATGCTCAGAGCTTTATTTATCCTGCATCTTGACTGCTGTTCGCATTCAGAATCCTTTATTTCACATCCTGTAGCCTGTCTCCTTACAGCATTCCCAACACTGCACTGTTTGCTTTCAGCCTTTTGATCCTTTCATCCACACTGCTAAAAATCCTGCATCGTGACTGATTTTAGAATGTACACTTCTGTACCAAGAGAGTCTGAATCTAGCTTCCTGTAATCAGCATCAGGAAACTGCAACCCAAGTGGGTACATCATTCACGATCATCCTGCAACCTGAATGCTTTCAGTATTCAGACATCTGTATCCTGACTATTTTGAACATTTCAGTCCCTATTTCTAAACCCAGTTTCCTAACAGTAAAGGAGCATATCCCCATAACAGGGCTTCACAATCTGACGGCCCCAGAGACCATCACTGCCACCCACCATGATTTAAACAGGTGGGATTTCAGACAGACATTTATTCAGAATTGCTAGTCCTGAGTAGGGTAGCTCACCCAAACCAACACAGGCTGAGAAGAACCCGGGTATCGTGTGTATGTATGAACCTGAAAATAGTTAAACATGTTGGGCCTCATTACGACCCTGGCGGAGTGGGTTTACGCCAGCGTTATTCGCGGCGGACCCGTCCGCCCTACTACGAGTTCCCGTAGCGCCATGGAACGTTTTCCGCCTGGTTTTTCCGGGCGGAGAAATCCATGGCGCTACGGGACCTTGTTGTTAATTACGCCACCGTATTTTACGGTGGCGTAATTAACGCCTTCCCCACTCCCATTATACCCTATGGGGCAAAAATGGGAATGGGGAAGGGTAAAATGGGGAATGGGGATTTACCGCCCCGCCAAGGTCGGCATGGGGCGGAAAATCCGCCAACCTCCATGGCGCTATTGGCAGCTTTCCGCCGTGCTCCGCGGTGCATTTAGCACCGCGATTTCCGCCAGGGTCGTAATGAGGCCCGTTGAGTTGAGCAAGAGGGCGGATGTAGAAATTAAACAAAATGGGCCACAGTGATGAGCCCTCTTTAACATTGCCTGTCAAGAGCAGGAGTTCAGAGGTAAAAGGGGGCAGCAAAATAGCAGAAAGGACTTCCACGAGTTGAACAGTGTGCCTCCAAGAACCACTTGTCACAGGTGGGTGCCAGAAGGAAATCGTCAATGGTTCAAAAGGCTGTTGATTGATCTAAAAAAGAATCCAAGGCACAGACGCCTCCAATGTTGATGTCACCAAATAGGTAGCCTGTGACTGAGACCAGAGCAGATCCATTCCTTCTGTTAGGATATAATCCAACCTGAAATGGGGTAAATATACCAGAGGATTAAAAAAAAAACGTTTGAACTTGTGATATAATCTCTTTTTGTAGGTATATTGCTTCCAACGAAAGTAAGAAAATGAGGGTGATTAATTGCTGTCAAGAAAGAGCCGCAGGGAGGGTTCCTTCAAAAGATGAGTGATTGTGGCCTCTCTCATGTCCTCTGGGTCATTGTTCATACCGAAAAACAGGATGAACGTATGCAAGAAGGCCACGATTCTCTGAATACCTTAGGTGGACAATGGTCTAAAGTGGTAAATATTCTAAAACCTTGCACAGGATTATTTATCTAAGGGCGACAAAGTCGAAGGCTAACATGACTCAAGGGCTACAGGGGAAGTAGTCTAGGTAGGTTATCCAGCTCCACACGCGACACACCCACGCACACCCACACATAAGTAAAAATGTTTTCTTGAATATGGATTATGTTATCCTGTATCAAAGATGGATTAAGCAAACTTTAGACAAAAAGCAGAGGAAGGTGGAATTATCAAGTTCAGGGCTGGTAGATGAAGCGTATTGCCACCCGGAACAGCTCTTTCTATAGTGTGGAGGTATTTGACATCCTTAATGATAATCCCTCTGAGGTGCTCAAATGTCCTTTGTGGGCTCGTCTGAAATCGGTTTCTATGGATTGGACCATGTCTACTGGGGGAGTTAGTATTAACCCTTGTAGATCTGTCAGGGACAGAAGGAAATCTAGTGCAAAGGTTGTGGTGGAAACTGCATTACAGGAGTTGGGTATGAAGAGTAAACATATCAGCTCACTCGAGTAGGCTCTGGTGGAATAACAGAGCAGGAAACATGAAAGGTTTTCTGGAACCCACTGCAAAGTTTGGGGGACAGGTGTCTGGCCCAGTACAGGTGAGTGGACATAGCCCTGACAATCTTCCAGTTTTAGGTGAAAGGGGTAATGGACGAAGTGGAGGGCTAAAGGCACTGGTCAGTTAATGCTTACATCCTCCCAGTTGGAGTTAGATTCCAGAGCAGGGGCCGCCTGCTTCAGCATGGTCTTGAAGGCAGCCTCTCTCCTCCGCAGCTTGCGGGCCTCGTCCTTTTCCCGCTCACGTTCCCGTGCCTCTGCTTTCTCCAGCAACTAAAAACATGACAATCAGAGTTAGTCACAGCTTCATCCTTATGCCACAACCTACCACCCACCTGGAATAACAATGCAATGGTATTTGCCTGACCTTAACATTCTCAGTACTCAAGGCCTCTGCCTCTACTGACAACCTTCTTTTCCGGCAAAAAAAATGTTTAATACCAGCCTTGCCACACCCTACTCCTGACAGCATACAACTTTAGCATTACATCTCTAGGCCTGCACTGTAGACTGTACCTCCGTAACACTTTATAATCCTTTGGTCCCCATATGGTCACTAAATTCCTCTTAGGAATAATTCATAGTCTCAGCACCTCAACTTTCTGCACAGAGTTGTCAACAGACTCCATTCAACAACACATCAAGTCTCAACATTTCATCTTTCAGCCTCCACTAGTCACAGTGGCCCTCTGTCAACTTTTCATTGCTACTACTTTCTACTCCCATTAGCCATTGCTCCCCATCACCTAAACTTTCACAGTCAAGTATTAAACAACTAGTGTACAGATCAGTATACACGGGCAAAGTGCACATTTTCATTCACACAGTAGGACCACTATATATCCTACACCTAAAGCTCCCTCTAGTGGTGACAACAGACGAAGCTATGCGAATTGGACCAGTGCACATTGTGAGGGGTCAGTAATGTGATGCAGACAACTGCTTGTGGGTTTCTCAAAGTATGCCATTTTATTAAAGAAATTATATAAAGAAAATACCTTGCTTGCCCTACTCTACAGAGGAATTCCCTACCTAGGCTAAAGGCTAAGGGGACATTCCCTAGCATGGAAAGCTGGCCATGACACTAAACAATAAACATACAAAGTAAATTATATAACAACACAATATAATAAACAATATCAACACTATGGGCCTCATTGTAAGTATGGCGTTAAGGCACGGCGCCGGTATCACTACCGGCACCGTTGCTACCGTACCACCATACTATGAGTTGTGGTCGCGGGTATCGCAGCAACACCCGCGAGCACAACTCGTGGATGCACCGGCACTGTTATGAATGGTGCCGGTGCATCCGAGCTCCCCATTCCCATTCAGCCCTGTGGGGCCGAATGGGGATGGGGAGTCCCTTATTGCTGGCACCCGCGAATGGGCAATTACCGGGTCCACCAAACTCGGCATGACCTGGTAATTGCCCATTTGCAGGGCCCGGTAAAATCACGGGTCCCGCGGCAGCCGTGCCTTTGTTACAGGCATGGCTACCGCCAAACCCGTAATGAGGCCCAATGTCTGAATGGCCTTCTCCTATCCTGGCTAAGATCCCTTCCCCATGATTCAAAGTTGACTCCAAAATGTTAAGCAAAAAAAAAGAAAGGTTTTGAACCAGCTCCTGAAAGTTCAAAGTCAAAGAAAAAGTTCATCATGCAAAAATCCACTGGTAACACATCTTGGTTCCTGGATGACAATATCCCCTTCCAGCTTCCAGAAAAGAAAAAGCATCAAAGGTAATCCTGGTTATGATGACGTGTCTCTTCTTCCGATTGTTTGCCACAATTCAAAAAGAAAGTATAAGGTTCCCACTGTCCAAAACATACAGTTTTTAATCAACAGTTGGACTTCGGTAGTTACAGTATCTACATTGTTCATCAGACTTTGTCATATAGGAGCTGGCTACTGTTACCGGCAAGGCTCGCGCAGTGTACTAGAATGCTGTGTTTCACTCACCGGCTTCATAGACACTGGTTTTGCATGTTGAACTGCTTCACAGACTTCCTCTTCTACTTATGCTGCTTCTGGCTCACTGGGGATCCACACCCTTCTCCAACAATTAACTTGGGAGTTCCTTTTCCTCCCGAGGCCCTCGGCTTGCCACTTGCTTCTGACCTCAGTCTCCTGCACTTCCACGGCTCTG
The DNA here is from genome assembly GCF_040938575.1 of Ambystoma mexicanum. NCBI lineage: Eukaryota > Metazoa > Chordata > Amphibia > Caudata > Ambystomatidae > Ambystoma > Ambystoma mexicanum. Next base: position 317,811,694 of record NC_090926.1, read on the forward strand.
CAAGCACAGCAATTAGGCTCACATGTGGAAAACGTTGTGTCCTGCACGTCTTTCACTGTGCAGCCTCTGCACTTCAGATTTTGGGAGAACAGGACTCTCTCAGAACTTGAAGGTGAAATTTGTTGTCTCCATGTTCCAGCGTCCCTTCTGTTCTTCCACTTTCATGATTTGGAAGCCTCGTGCTTCTTCTCTGCTACCACTACTACACCCAGCCTTCTGTCCAAATCAGATCTTTGTGGTTTGAACTTGTTTACAGTCATTACGCTCATGGTTTACCTGGCGTTGACCTCAGAGTTTAGAAAAATTATCTTCCCTGCTAAAGCTACTTTGTATGAAGATCTGCTGATAGTATTGAGCTTGAAGACAAATACGTTTATATTAAAGATGGAACAATTGGTGAAGTCAATTCTCTTTGCCTCTGGGAAAATCACCCGAAGACTTTTACAAGTAAAACAAAGTCTTCGAGAAAAAGATTGGATTGACAGTATTGACAAGGTCAGGAATTATTATTTGTATTCACCTTTTCACAAGTAGATAAACCATTAGGAATGCTGCCAAATTATCTTGAGCAATATCCATTTCCTTTTTATTGTGAAAGTATTTTATGATTTTGTTTAAATCTCCTACTGACTGGAGATGTTTTATCAGCTAGATCTTTTAATACTGTTTGAACAGAGGATACATGTAGATATTGTCAAGTAGAAGGCATACAGATTCTGAAGCACATCATGGTAACCTGTACAGGAGTGACAGAAATTAGAACCAAATATTTATGGAATGTATATTTATGGATACTGATGACATGTGGGAAAGAATAAAGGCGGGCAATGAAGTATTTTTAACCACTGAAAATATTAGGATGCTGCTAGACACTGAATCAAAGCAAATAAAATATGAATGTTATTATGTACATTTAAATGTATAATGTATTGTAATTTTATTCTGGTTTGTTTTTAATTAAACTTATTTTGATGAATTGTACAAAAATTAATAATTTTAATTTTGTGAAAGATTAATGTTTGATTATAACACAGTAAATACACAAACAGCCTGCCTTCCAGATCTCATTGCAGCTCCTTCTACTCCTCTTTTCCTGAGGGACCTTTTATGCCTCACAGGTTCAACAAATGTCTTCAGGTGTGGCTATTAGCCTTAATTGCCTGACTGCTGCAATGGCTCCTAGGCTTAATTGCCTGATTGCTACATCTGCATGCCTCTTCAGCCCTCTTCCTCATTAAAGTACCTGTAGGATTCTGGGCTTTGTCCTCTCTTTCAACAAAGTTAGGTTTTTCTACTTTTGAATTATTTGTAAGGGTAGATATAATTCCCTTAAGACTTTTAACAGAGGGGCTATAAGAATGAGCTATTAGAGAGGAAGATGGTTTAGTGAAGACAACCTTTCCATATTCCTTTACATAGTACCCTTGGGATTGAAAAAGATATTTCGTTTGTGAAACCAGTCAGGATATTTATTTTGGTATAGTTTGCTATGATGTTATAGCCGTAGGGTTCACAACCCTAGATCTTCTTACCTCTTTAGGGACATTGGGAAGAATCTTCCTGTAAGAGGAAAAATACAGTGTCTCATCCCATGGAATCTCCTGACCACCCTGGGCCATGTCTCCTCTGAGGTGATCCTCCTGCAGTACACCGCAGCCAGGGATGGTATCAGGAAGCACCTGCATCCCCCTGGCCACTTGGAAGGAGACTTTAGCCAGGGATTCAGTGAGGGATCCGTGGATTCTTCACAATATCCTAAGGCAACAGTTCCCTCTAACGGAGCATTCTGTGCGTTCTGGCAGCCTCTACTGCGCATGATGGCATCGAACAAACATGCATCTGCCCTTTTATTATTGTTAGATAGATTAGATAGATAGATGATTTCCCTGGATGTCTTTTTTCCTACCTCACTCCCTCTGCCCACAGGGTCTTTTAAAAAAGGCCACACCTAGAGAGGATTCAATACTTTCTGTGTGCATTACAAGCGAATAAAATAACTCGATGTCCCCATCTTCCAGTTCGTGTCACCCGTTCACCATCTTTGCCACTGCAATGCTTTGAAGTAGTCTTGGAGCGATAGCAGTGCCATTTAAGCCATAACATCATGTATCAGGCTTGCCTCTCTCCCACACCCGTTCTTCTTTCCTGTTCCTACTTTTCCAATTCTGCTCCCTCACTGTGTTTTGCTAAACAGTCAAACGCATAAAAACTCATATTCCCGTCCTCATCTCTTCACATCTGTGCCACACCTATGTTTCTGCCCATTGTCAGCCTCTTCCATATAAACTTACACTGTTAAAGGTGAGTTTAATGTTTCCTGCGTCAAGTGTGGCTGCTCGCTTGTCAAAACTGATGATATGAGCAAAGTCTTCAAATGTTGTGTTCACTTCCACACTAAAGCTGCGATCCTACAAGGGAAAAATTAACTCTGTTAGTTGGGAGGGTGATGAGATGATAGGTGATCGGGCATGGGTGACACACTCTGGGGCAGGCAAAGGGGAACCAAGAGCAGTGGGAACAGAATAAGATGTAGTCCGTGACAAAGGGGACGGGCAGGCTTGGACACGAGAGGTGGCAGTCAAGGAACAAGAGAGGTACCAGTTAGGACTATTGCAGAGGCAGAATGGAAAGGAAACAGTTGAGGACTTGTGAGACAGCAGTCTTGGTGTGGCGGGGGGGTGGTAGAAGGTGTGGGGTCAGGAGATGAGACAAACCAGGGACAGAATATGGTTGAAGTTGGGGATTGTGTGTTAAGAGGATTTTGCATAGGTACTATTTCCCAGACCCAGGTACATCCACCTCACTTAGAGTGTTTCATTTTGATTATACTAGGCTCTCCAAATGTTTGGTGGCAAAATAGCAGTAGACCTAACTCAGGAGATGAGCAGGGTGTCCGATGGTAAAGCAAACAATCCAACAGACACACAATACAATATTGTTTGGAAAATATATTATTAGAAAAATACAATCTTTATATGGATAAGGCAAAAGGGAAACCTCACTACAATTACAGGTAAGCAAAACTTTATTAGGAAAATGTTTAAATCAAGCAACAATAGGCAAAAAAGTCTCTAAAAGTTCTTGCTAGTTCGGGAAAGTCTTTTTCAAAGGCCGGAAAGAACTTTTAAAAGGTAAGTAAGGAGTTTTCTATTGTTTCAGAAAGGAAGAGAAAAGGCAGTTCAATGTAGGAGACTGGCACAAAGGCTTGCAGAAAAGACTGTTCTTTTGGGGGAAAGGTATCACTTTAATGGAAAGTACAACCAGTTGCAGTCCCAATGTTCCTGTCAGATCTGAACAATGGGAGGCCCTTGGCTCTAAAGAGGGATCTCCTAAAGGAGGATCAAGATAAAAAAGCACTACAGTAGCACCAGAAGGAAGAACAATAAAAACAAGAGTCAAGGAGCCAGTTCCAGTGCAGGTGAAGTTCACAGTCCCAGGGGTGTTATAGAGGTAAGGTTCTCCAGGGACCTTAAAAGGCTTCAATGGTGCAAAGGGGATCACAAAATCTCAGGGAGGATGAATTAGTTAAGATTCTCTGGTAACTCAGCCACTGGTCCGAGCCATCAGCATAAGAAGTAGGTGTCGAGTCTTAAGAGTTGCACAGTTAGTGCTCACTGGTGATGCCCAGTTCTTATGATGTCCACTGGCTCGGGAGCAGGTTTCAATGGTGCAGCTGGTGTCAGGACACCCCGGGAAAGTAGGATTATTGAATATTAATCTTCAGAAGCACACTAGAGAGGAGCTAGCAAACTCAGAGTCTTTCGTTTGCAGGTTCGGTAATGCAATCATGCTACATCAGGCAGCGCCAGCCCCTGAACCTTCCCTGATGGGGAGATGGAACCAGGGAGCTTGACAGGTGTTCACAGATGAGCATGAGGAAAATCAGCCCCTGCAGTCACTTAGGAGTGCCGGGTCGTCCGCAGCAAAGGAGCTTGAATTTCTAAGACAGGCAATGAAGGCCTGGCCAGCAGCCTAAGGGAGACAGGACCTATGGGCAGGAGATGTGATCCAGATGGCCCAGCTGGATCCGATGGAGGAACACTAAAATCACTTCCTTCCTGATTGCTGGAGAGGCAGCACTTTGCTGTTGGACCTTTCTGCTCTGCTTAGGATGCTGGTGCAGAGCTTCAAGTCCCCTTCACAAGCAGCAGGCCTTTCAGGTGTGCAGATTTGTGTTCCCACAGAAAGGCGATGCAAGGGCATAGGGAGGGGGGGTCTTCTTTTATCCCCATACAGGAAGATGGGGTGACCCCAGTAACCAATGACACACCAGGCTACATTCAAACATTTGGTGGGCAGCCAATGGCTTGCCACCAATTGAGGCATCCAAGTATTCAGGGAGGGGTTTTACACAAAAGAGCAAATTCACATTCTCTACAGACAGGCTCCTGCGAGTCAGAACTGGTTCAGGCTGCTACAACCGTCAGCTTGGCAAGACAGAATCTTTTTGGCCATATATGACACTCCTACCCTGCACCCACACAAACATATACAAAGAAGAAACAGTACATATTTATGTAACTCCTCCGGGCTTTGAGGAAGACAAAAACCACCTTTATTTTGGGTTCCTCTGGGAGTGAGTCAAGAGGACACCAGCTGGACAAATGGTTCCATACTTTGAAGGCCATTTTTCACAAAGGAAGGCTACCACAAGTATATCAACATGACTAACAGAGAGGAGATATGCAACATGGGGCAACTTTTGGGTAACCCCAGCCTTTGGGGTTTTAAGGACTCTTAAGGCAGAGCAGAAAAGTAATTAACCAATAGTTCAAAGAGGCTTCACATTAAGCTTGGCTGGGTGGGGAAGGAGGGTCAGAAACCATAGAATCCAGCATAACGTGGAGGGTCCCTCAATGCAAAGGAATCCTACACAAGGAATTCTGCCCTAGTGTTGTGTTAGGGACATTTATGTTAAGACCTTTTTCTAGGGGTCAGATGTTTAACCCTATTAGGTATACAGAGGGTTCCCTCTGACTTACCAGGACTCCCTAAGGGATAGAATGTCTGAAAAGTCAAGGAAACTCTTCAGAAAGAGAAAGCTGGTTTTAAGGTACAGTAAACAATTGATAAATAAAAAATATATATTCATACAAAAAAAGCTGTGAAAAAGTAATCAAGATATTTACTGGTAAGTACATTAAAATAACTGTTCAGAATAAAGAAAAATACAGAAATGATCTCACAGGAGCATAAAATGTTTACAAATGTCCACAAAGACCAATTGGACTTTCAGTGAAGCTCAGAGGCCTCTGTAAGAATAATTACTCTACTGTTTAAGCAGGGTTTTTTGGTATGTGTTGCAGATTTGGGCCAAACTAAAAACATGCAATATAAAACTTTAACTAACAGGGTGGCTTCTCCTTGGATTCAATAGTTCCAGGTCTCAATTGATATATCTCAATCTGGGTTCCCTTCAAAAGAGAATATGCCCAGTTCACAGTTAAGTGTCCCAGCATGCATTCTAGACTCCTGTCTTCAGCTTTTCCGTTCTGTGGAAATCCCTTTTAAAGGATCTCTTGGGCCCACTTGTGCCAGCACGCTAGGCACAAACAAGGGTAGGTGCAGAGGCATGGTAGTGCTTGGAAACACCTGCAGGCTTCTGCCAAGAGGCTGGTAAAGCAAGCTTGCCGAAAGACTTTACCTCAGCCTTGTCACCATCTTTCTCTCACAGGGTCGTGGCCTTGTTGCCCAAAGTCCCAGTCTCCTCCTTGATGGGTCACAATATTCTCATGCCTAGGTGGATCGCTGTTGCACCTTTTGAACTCTACTCTCTACTCTGGCTCTCCTGTACCTACTAGCAGACTCACCAATACTTTCTTCAACTTCTCCTTTGTTATTTCTCCCAACCTCCACCCAGATCATCACCATGCCTTTCTTCTTAGTAGTCTCTCCAACCTCTTCTCCCTGCCTTTCTACATCCTCTTTCGTGTTACTGCAATATGTTCTCTCCAATAACTCCTCTGTTCACACATCCTCCTCAACTCCCTACTCTCTCCCCCTTTTATAATGAAGATCCAACTACGAGATGCAATCTGAACATGATGTTGCGGAGCCTGCAGCGATGAGTCCTCGGAGCACAAGTATGAAAGGGTCTGTTTAGCATCAGGATGGTGAAGGCCAGAAAACAAATATCCTGACCACTGAGGAATGTGCCCACAAGCCCAGCTAAGGTCTGAGTTACCCACTGTAAAAGGACAGCCGATGAACCAGCAACCCATCGACCTTTGAACAGAGAATCGAGCAATAGGGACTCAGGCCAGAGGCCACAGGTTGCACTTTGAAGAGAGTGGAGCAGGACACAACGCTAGTAGTCTCTACGTCGGGTCTCACCCTACAGTTTGAGCAGCAAACATTAGGTCCAGCATGGGAAAACAGCTCGCCGGGACATCAGAAGTATGTGGTGCTTGGATAACGAGGTGAAGCCGCACAGGCAAGCCCCTGAAGGTAGATGAACATGAACACCTTCTGGACAGTGGAGCAAGCGGCCTGTTCAGATGCACTTTCAGAATCAGCCCTGTGGACAGATTCTGAGAGGTCACCCTATTCTGGTATAAAGGGAAAGGCACTAATGGCTAGCCAAACTCGATCAAGGGAGTGTGACTGAACAGGAAGGATCACACTTAAGATAGTGTGAGGGTGGTGAAGAGTACATTCAAAAAACACACTGTCACAGATGGCCTTAAGAATACGCCGACTCCTAAAAATGGTTCAAAGTTTTATTAGAAATTCTTGAAAGGGATCCAAGGGCTGCCACTTTCTCTCTCATCTAGAAAGAGACTGTGGCCTCTCTAACAGAGGCGTCCATACAGCAAAGGTTAGTGTCAAGAGCTAGTTAACCCATACTATCTACGTTTTGCCTCACTATCAGTGAGGACCTAATGGCAATTGCCTTTTCTGTCTAACCTTGATCTGGGACCTCCTAGGCTGGGTCTACCCTAATGATGATGTTAGTTCTAAGGGGTGGTAGGGTTGTACCTTCCAGACAATCAAGCACCACTCTATCGCCTTCGTTTCACACCCTGATATTCCTCTCCCTATCTCTCACCAGTAGTCTACCCTCCTTCCAATACTCTTCTCCTGATGACTCCACTCTCTCCTTCTCTCCTGGTACTTCCTCGATTGTCCTGTTGATGTCTCTCTCTTTGTCTACACTCTACTTCCATCTGCATATGTTACTATGTTGTACTCCCTCTCCTGCCACTCTCCCCTCTCCACTCAAATACTACTCCACTCTATACTACTAATTCACCCCACCGTCTACACAGTAATCATTTCACTTTCTCAATCACCTTCCACTCATTCTCTACACTTTCTCTTAATACTCACTCTCAGCTACCTTACACGACCTCTCAGCACACAGTACCACTTCCTCTAACCAATTAATATCTCACCTTCTCTCTAAAATGCCTCCAAAGTGAAATCAACAGTCCTTCCTTCTCCTGGTCTTTTGGTCTGCAACCTCTTTCTCCTCCTCCTCTGACCTCGCCCAAACATCCCACACCTTCATGTTTCCTGTCCACCTTCTTATTTTCCTTCTCCTTCATCCATTGGTCTTCTCCCCTGGCCAATCTCCTCCTGATTTACACACACAGGAGGTGTAACAATTATGACATAATACATAAAAAGGGGACTAAGGCCAACGCTTTTTGCTACACAGGTCCGGCGTCCCGGCAAGATGGCTGCCCACGTTGGGAAGTGTTCAAGTTTGTGTCGGCATGGGCACTACAGCTAATTCTATGCTAAGTATTTAGAGTACTTTGGGCTTTTCAGGAAGCCGCTTGGAAGCATGTATTAATAGTTCCTTTTGTGGAGCTCTGGTGCAGCTGCTGGAGGTCAGAGTGTGATGTCTTCTGGCGGTGCGCAGCGTTCCTTGCAGCTGTGTAAATTCTCTGCTTGTCATTCTCTTTCTTCCCACTGGTCAGAGCGACCAGATGACTGGAGTAGCCAGACAGGGTGCTCTGCTGGGCTGAAACCTTGCTGGAAAACTGGGAGATTCACCGCAAACAACCCCGATGAACAAACTGGGGCACAGCAATGAGCAAATAATTGCAATCTTTCTTTGAAGCCCGGTAGGCAAATTCCATAATTCAACTAGAAAATAATTCAAACTTTAAATTAAAGTATTGTTGTTTATATGCCTTTTCTATTAAAGTATACCAGTGTATTTTTACACCATCATACACACGTATTTACAAATCATAGCATTACATTTTTTAACAAAGAGTTTAACTCTGGAAGAATCACTATTATTTTAAACACATTTGTTACATGAGTACATAACTTTACATTTCCATTTAACCACAATCCCAATATTTTGATAGGAATGAGTCACTCAGTATTTGTGACCACTACTGTCACTTGTGACCTATCTCTAAATACGCGTTTCGGGCGCGTTCCGCCCTTCTTCAGGTTTGAATATTGGGTTGTTATTCCTTTCTGATTTCCTGCAAAAAATATATAATAAAGAAGCTGAATCAGTACTCTCCTTTACTAGAACGCTCAATAGTGTACTGAATTGTAAAAAGGTGCCTGAACCAACTAACCTTTTAATCAGTCTTGGAGCCTGGTCGAGATGCCTCTATTCATGAAGCTCATGATGGTCACTGCAAAGAACAAGTTACTTACCAACTGGTAACGTTCTTTCGATTGGATGTTCCTCCAACGTATTCCTCATCTTAGATGTATTCCATCCAGCTTTAGCTGCTTTGGAAATTTTTTCTCAGTAGAGGGGGCCGTGCGTCGATGTCGTCGGGTTGATGGTCCCTCTAAGGCCTCCGTCGAGGGGGTTGCCAGACATTTGGTCGAAAAAAATTCGTCGACCAGACAAATGGTCGAACCAATTTGGTCGAAAACCAAATGGTCGAATTTTTTTATTTTTTTATTTTCACCCTTTTTTTGGGGGGGGGGGGTCCCCCCAACCCCCTTTTTTTTCTAAAAACCCATTTTTGTAAAAAACGAAAACCCGAAAAATAAATAATTGGTTTTCGACCAAATTGCGTCGACCAAATGTCATTCGACCAGTTTTAGGTCGACCAAATGTCTCGACACGCGTCGAGGGTGATGTCATCGGGTATACAAGTAGCACATGCGGCGCCCGTTGGCCTCCTGTTTTCCCCCTCTTGCTCTATTGTGTAGATTGTGCTGGTAGTCAGGTATTAGGCTTGTGAGAGTTGAAGTGGCAATACCTCGGAAAATCTACAGAGGGGTAGGATGGGAGGGCGATGAGGAATACGTTGGAGGAACATCCAATCGAAAGAACGTTACCAGTTGGTAAGTAACCTGTTCTTCGAATGGATTGTGTCCTCCAACGTACTCCTCATCTTAGATAGACTCCCAAAGCAGTATAGAAAATTCTCTGGAGGAGGGAGTAGATTTTTGATACCATTATATGGCGGAATATAGAACTGCTTTACCAAAATTCAGCTCCTTAGACTGGGAAGCATCCAGACTATAGAATTTTGAAAAAGTGTGCAGCAATGACCAAGTTGCTGCTTCACAAATGGATTTTATGGGAACACCTCTTTGAAGGGCTGCCGAAGAGGCAATGCCTCTGGTGGAATGGGCCCTTAAGCCTTCTGGTGGGTTTTTTTCCACCAATCTGTAGCATTCTGAAATGCAAAGCACAATCCAACTTGATATGGTTTGTTTTGACACCGATTGACCCAATTTCCTTCCGGTGTAGCCAATGAAAAGTTTATTATCTACTCTAAGCTTGGAAAGCCTAGAAATGTAAAAGCTTAGAGCTCTTTTCGGGTTGAACCTGTGCAATCTTTCCTCCTCCTTACTAGGATGGAAAGAGGGTGGAGGGTAGAATGCGGATAGAACAATTTTCTGATTTAAATGAAAATCGGACACAACTTTAGGTTAAAGTGAGGGTTTAACCCTTAATACCACTCTGTCTCTATGGAACACAGTATAGGGTGGCCCAGAAGACAGTGCCTGCAGTTCGCTCACTCTTCTTGCAGATGTTAAAGCAACTAGGAAAGCAGTTTTCCATGTTAGTAATCTTAATGGACAAGTGTGCAAGGGTTAAAAAGGGGCACACATTAAGAATTTTAGAACCAGATTAAGATCCCAAATTGGTATGTGGAAAGGGTAAGGAGGAAACACATTGGTGAGTCCTTTTAAGAATTGTACTATTAAGGCAATTTTGAAATAGGAGCATTCTTCCAACGAGTGATTGAAAATGGAAAGCGCTGCAAGATAACCTTTAATGGTCCCAACATTTAGAAGTCTATGTGCTAGAGACAAGAGAAAGAACAGCACTTCCGGAATGGAACATAGAAAAGGGTCAACATTCTTTTCTCTGCACCAGTTGCAAAACTTTTTCCAACAGCAACGGTATAGAGATTTTGTTGCTGGCCTTCTTGCCGAAAGCAACACCTCCATGACGTCATCTGAAAGGTCCCAATCCTTGTATCTCAGTCTTTCAGATACCAAGCGTGACGGTTGAGAATCTTGACCTCTGGATGGACAACCTGGCCTTCCATTTGTGAGAGAAAGTCCTCTCTCTGAGGAAGATGTAACGGAGGACAGATGGACATGTCTAGAAGGTTCGGGTACCACGTTCTCCTGGCCCAGTCTGGGGCAATTAGGATCATGCGGTCTCTGAAACGTCTCTTCTGATGACCTGAGGAATGACGGGAATCGGAGGGAATGCGTATAATAGTGTGAAGTTCCACTCCACCACAAATGCATCCCCTTGGGCTCCTCTCGGGGGAAATTCCCTTGAGCAATACCTTTCGTACTTTCGGTTGATTCCGGTCGCAAATAGGTCTACTTGAGGGGTTCCCCAAAGTGCAAAGATCTCTTGAATGACTTCCTGCGTCAGTTCCCTCTCGTGGGACTCCGTGCTCTGCCTGCTCAGAGCGTTGCCCTCATATTCTCCTCCCCGGCTAGATAAACTGCCGTTAAGGAGATTCCTTCTTGAATTGCCCAATACCAGAGCCGCATTGCCTCTCTGCACAGAGGTAGTGACCCTACACTTCTTCTTTTGTTTAGATAATGCATGGCCACTGTGTTGTCTGTCATTATCAGGACATTCTTTCCTCTGACAGATGGCAGAAAAGCCTTCAGCGCTAGTCTGATTGCTCTCAGCTCTAAAAGGTTGAAGTGTAGTTTGGACTCCGATGGAGACCAACGACCGCTGATTGTCAGCTCGTTGGCATGAGCTCTCCGCCCCATGAGTGAGGCATCCGTCACTACTGTAATCTCTGGCCATGGTTGCCAAAACTGTTCTCCTTTTAAGATATTCTCTGTGCAAGTCCACCACAGAAGATCCTGCAGAACCTTGTTCAGAATCTGAAGAAAATCCGTCATTTGATCTGAGAACTGGGACCATTGAGTCTTTAGAGCCCATTGAAGGGATCTCATCCTCAGGCGTGCCTCTGGCACTAGAAAGATGCAGGATGCCATGAAGCCGAGCAACCTTAAGAAATCGTAGGCCTGGAGATTTTGGGCGTTTTGGAATATGGAAACCATCTGAAGAATGTCTTGAGCCCTCGACTTGGGAGGTGAGCTCTTTCCCAAGGATGTGTCTAATACAGCCCCTATGTACTGGAGCTGTTGGGAAGGTGTCATTTGTGACTTCTTTAAATTGAGGGAGAAGACCAGTCTGTGGAGGAAATGGCAGATGACTTTCAGATGGTCCAGTGCTTGTTCGGCAGAACGTGCCTTGATCAACCAATCGTCCAGGTAGGGGTAGACGTGAATCCCCCCTGTCCTGAGGTGCGCTTTCACCACTACCATTAACTTGGTGAAGACTCTCGGGGCGGAGGTCAAGCCGAATGGCAGGACTCGAAACTGATAGTGTGAGTCGCCAACTACGAACCTCAGGTATTTTCTGTGCTTGAGATGAATTGGCACATGAAAATAAGCATCCTGGAGGTCCAATGACCCCAACCAATCCTGAAGTTGCAGGGCATGAAGGATCTGAGAAAGAGTAACCATCTTGAACTTATCCTTCCTGAGGAGCTTGTTCAAGCCTCTTAAGACCAAGATGTGTCTCAGTCCTCCATCCTTTTTTGGGATAAAAAAGTAAGGGGAGTACCATCCCTTGTTCCTCTCCGCTACAGGTACTGGGTACTGGCTCTATAGCACCTTTCTCCTGCAGGGTTAGAACTTCCTGCTGTAGGAGCGGGTCTGAAAACTTCAAACGGTGTCTCCTTGGTGGATTGCTTTGAGGTTGTATTAGAAAAGGAAGGCAGTAACCTTGGGCTATTATTTCTAGGGCCCAAACATCTGAAGTAATGGCTCGCCATTTTTGCAGATGCTGTGACAGCCTACCTCCCACAGGTGTCTTCTGATGCAAGTCCTCAAAGTGGTTTTGTGGCGGTTGCTGCGGCCGCTGATGGCAAAAAGGCTGCAGCTGGAGCTGGCTTTGCACGTTTTCCTCGTCCACCACGAGTGGCCCTTCTCTGGCCCCTTTGATTGGCCATTCCTCTCGTCTTTCCATATGAGGAGTAGTAACGATAGGATAGTCCCCTCCAAGATTGTCCTGACACACGAAAATGCTGAGGTTGTCTAATAGCAGCTCCTAAAGACTTGGCAAGTGCTTTTGAGGTCTGCAACCTCTCAAGGCTCTCGTCAGCTTTGTTGCCAAAAAGGTGAGACCCGTCAAAAGGCATGTTCAGAAAACGGTTTTGCACGTCTGGTGCGAAACCTGACTTCCGTAAACACGCAAATCTGCGCATTACTGTGCTTGTGCCCATGGACCTGCTCACACTATCTGCAGTGTCAAATTCAGATTGAAGGGATTCCTTCATGGCCTCCTTTCCATCTTTAACAATGGCTAGGAATCCTTCCCTTTCATCCCCTTCTGGTATGTGCTCCGCCTCCATTGCAATGCACTCCCACAGAGTGTACGAAAAGTTTGCTAAGGCACATGTGGAGTTGGCTGATTTTAACGCCATACTCCCAGCTAAAAATACCTTGCGTGCCCAACCATCCACACGCTTGTCGTCCCTATCCGGAGGGATAGAAGGGCACGCCACCTTATTTGAAGCTGTGGCTGCCTGGACCAACAGACTCTCGGGAGTGGGGTGTTTAGACAGATAGCCGGGTTCGCTACTGGAAGGGCGTATTTTGAAGTAAGGGAAGTATTCACCGGTCGAATAGAATCCGGCGTCTCCCAATTTTCGGCCACCCTATTTTGCAAGGCTACATGGAAGGGTAGGATTGGATCTTTGGTGGGACCATGATCCAATATATTGGTCAGATCATCCTGGATGAATTGAGTTGGTGGTCTAGCCCATCCTAAATAATCGACCACCTTTGTCATTAGTTGACGGTATGAGGGACTGGCATGTTCCCCTGGTTCTGGCCTGCCAAAATCTGTTTCAGGCGAAGTATCAATGCCACTGGCATTATGTAAGGTTTCCACCAGGTCCCTCATCCTGCTTTCCTCAGAAATCATCAGGCATTCTGGGACATTTGGGACATTTGGGGTACCATATTTCAGTCCAAAAGGAACATTCTCCTCATCAGATCTCTCCTGTTTTTCAAATATTGAAGTCAAGGATTTGGAAAATTCTTTCCTTTCAAGAGGTTTAAAAACCTTTTCTGGGAGAGGTGTATCAGTGGAACCTGAAGGCATTACAGCCTTTGCAGCCTTCTCTTTTGCTGTATATTTTTACAGCTTCTGGCTGAGTTGGCTGAACTGGAGCCTTCGGAACATTTGGTGCCGAGGGCTTCAGGGTCGATGTCGACAAAGGCATTGAGGGCTTCAGGGTCGACGTCGACAAAGGCGTCGATGGCGTTGACGAAATAGTGGTCGTCGACGGAGCCGGCTTCAAAGGCATCGAGGCGCTCTTCGAAGACTTGCCCTTTGAGGTGCGTCCGGTTTCAGACGGCGTCGGTGACCTCGAACAGTCGACTCGACTCGAGCGGTCTTTTTCGCTCGGCGTCCTGGAAGGTTCCCGATCCTTCCTCCTTCGATCACCCAGGCTTGAGGGCACGTGAGTGTCGGAACGATAATGCTCCCGGCCGGCTTCCGAACAAGGCGTGGACCGAGGCTTGGCGTTTTCAAACACCTCCATCATTTTCACCCTGAATGCTTCCCACTCTTCGGAGGAAGAATGTTTTGTGGGGCATTTAATCCGGGGATTCGTCTCAGGGCGAGGTGGAAGCGGACCGGTGGCGTCTTTTCTCAGGCTTTTTCGTTGAAGACGAAGAGCGATGAGAATCGCTTCGGGACCTAGACCGATGCCTTTCGCGTAGAGGAGATTTCTCCTCACGGGACCTCGACTCGATGCTAGAGGCTTTTCAATCGGTTTACGACCTACCTGCAGTTTTGCCTTCCTCTCCCTCAAGGCCTTCCCCGTCATCGCCTGACACTTCGTACAAGCCTCCATGTCGTGGCCTTCCCTGAGACACCACAGACATTCCCAGTGTAGGTCTGTGATGGACATTTTCGAACCGCAAGATTTACAGTTTTTGAATCCTGATCGCGGGGTCATAGTCGGGGTCGATAACGAGGACATATCGAATATCTTCTTCAGTATTTACAGCCTGACAGAACTACTCGAGGCACGCCGAGTCTCCGAAGCAACATGTAATGCGGAAAAACGGAACTGAGGCCAATGGGCGCCGCGCGTGCTACTTGTATACCCGATGACATCACCCTCGACGGAGGCCATCGAGGGACCATCGACTCAACGACATCGACGTACGGCGCCCTCTACCGAGAAAACATTTCCGAAGCAGCTAAAGCTGGATGGAATACATCTAAGATGAGGAATACGTTGGAGGACACAATCCATTCGAAATATATATATCAATTTCTACATTATATTTATTAGATTTAATGTGCGTTGTGCAGGGGGATCCCGCACTATGCAAAGCACTGGGTCCCCTGCATAATGTCAAAATTCAGACTAGCTACAAATGTCCTTATGTATACGTAAAGAATGCTTACCCCAGCTGAGTCGTAGGTAATTTACATGTGGGGACAATCGAGTATTTGTGATGAATTTCAATCCTCCTTATGTAGTGAGAGGACACAGTCCTGAAAGCATATAGAATGTGTTTTTTACCCATAGGCAAATCTTCTATGACTAAATGTATTCTTTATATGGCATTAGGGCACTGCACCAAGGGTTTTGCTGTCTGAGGCTGCCAGAAATTAAAAGAAAAAACTGGCAAGCACTTGGTTGAATAGGTGAGGGATGATTCACAGTGGTAATATTCACATACATGCAGGCAGAGAGGAGGGGACAAGAACTGGGGTACTCCCAACTGCCAACTTCTCTCTCTGGAGTAGGAATGGACTAGGCTTACACCCGGGTAGTCCTCCCACCCCAGGATAAGAGGGGTCCTCATCCCCTCTTGACAAGCACAGATTACTGCCCTTGTCACAACACACAGAGTGCTCTTGATAATACAAATCACGCAGAATGCATACAAATAAAGTTTATATTTATTTAGACCTTGAACATCTCTTTTCAATCAAAAATCACAGGTACATAGATCATTAAACGTACACTACGAATATATACACATTCATTTTTGGGGTGCTCTGTGATACTTCTAAACACAGCAAGCCCTGCAATAGAAGGCCATAGTGTTGCAAAGTAAATTAAGTAAAGGACAAAGTAAGTATTAAACGAAGTAGAGAAATAGTTACAAATTAAACAGTTAAAACACAATATACAGCCATATAATTATAAGGCTCTACACTTTCTCTTTCTAGAAGAGATGGAGTCTAGTGCCCTTAGAGTCACAAGTCACAATGAAGCCCTTTGCAGGGGGATAGGAGTTGTTACAGTATGCTGAAATCCTCTCTAAATCCCACCACCAAAGAGATCCTAGAACAGAACTCCACTGAAGATCAAGCAAGTGAGAGGTAGGGCAAGGACTTTATGCCTGTTAAATCTTATGAAGGTAGGAGCGATAGAAACAAGTATGTGAACTAATCCCCTGTAATGGTTCCATGTGTTAATATCCCCGCAAAAATATCGCCATTCAAAAATATTGCCATATTTTTGCGGCAATATTAAGGCATGGAACCTACGGGGGACACCTCTGCAACCCCCGCATTATTTTTAAAGGAGCAGGGGACACTCCGCAACCCCTGCTCCCAAATAAACCCAAAATTATCCCCCCCAAAAATATCGCCTATGGCCGTTCCAAACGACCATATATACTGCGCTATTTTTGGTGGGGATAATATTACCTGATAGCCCTGAAATCACATTTTCCAAGGGCCAACTTCTGGGGCTCAAGAATTTGCTAGCCCATGTGCTTCGTGCTTTGGTTCTGTTAAGGGAGGCCCAGGGGTTGCGAGTGTAGATGCCACTTTTAGCATCAAGATTTAGGTCTAGCTAGTTGCTGGTTCCACGCTCTGGCAAGTCAGTCCCTGGACTGGTCTGCTGGAAGACATAGGCACGATAATGAAAGGCCCACCACATTGTCGATGACCTCAATGACCTCAGAGGGCCTTCAGGACATGATGCAGGCAGAGAATAGCAATGCCCTCAAAACAAAGCGGCAGGTGCTTCAAGGATCCTCTCCATGCGGGGGGCATGCTACAGCACAGCAACTGCATGGGGAAGACATTTATTTCACAAGTCAAGGGTCTGCGGAGTGCCAAGTGAAAACTTGGTAAAGTGACCAATGCAGTGAGGTAGCCCAGGAATAATCTGGTTAGTCCACAGGATGATTTTAGGACACTTCCTAAGGCTTTCAAGAGCTGGATCCTCAAGAAGGGTTTAGGACTGGTTGCTCCTACGGGTTCAGGGGTCAAAGCACTGATGAAGGCCTTCTGGAGATCAGCATAAAAGCAGAGCTTTGCCAGGATGGTTGAGGAAGAGAATGCTGCTTGGCTGCAATAATTAGTTCCTTGTCTTCAGCTTCATGCTCTTGTTGAAGGTGTTTTGGCAACAATGACAATCTGAAGAATGCCTGAAGGAGTCCTCCTTTTATTCTAAATTGGAGCTTCAGTCATCCCCATCCCCACCAATGAGAAGCATCTGCAACATTCAAACTGGCAGGGGCTGTCCAATCCTGAACAGTATCTGGCCATCACATCTGACCCGCAAAAGATACACTTGGGCACAACGTGGACTGGGACCAGAAAGTCACAGGCCCCAAATCCAACCACAAATGCACATCACTGCTTTGCCTGGGAAAGCATAGACTTTGCCAATTGAAAGGGATTACCATACATGGCAAATCCAGCACTGTGATAGGAGGAACACAATGAAAATACAAAATGGCTAAAGAATAGGGCAACATCTTTTGGCACAGCCATTTTAGAGTGTATGGTACTCTAAAAGGCATCAAACAGTCAAATGGAAAAGTGGATGCGAGAATGTAAAAAACAGTAGAAAATATCTGCTGCCTCCAGCCAGTCCTGTACACATCATGCAAGTAACCATAAAGTTACTAAAAATAAAGAATGGGATACAAAGTATCTGCACCATAAATGTGTGCAGTGCAAAGCTAACAGGGAGTTGTGCATTCGAGGACAGAGCCCCATGCCCTGATAACCATAGGCACTGATCAGTGCCCTCAAAACATATGAGCTTAGCAAGGTAGGTAAAGCAAAAAAGCTTTACCTACTTCCAAAAGTGAGATCAGGTTCAAACCAACAGCAAAATGTTGGAAGGTGGCATAGATGTCTCGAAGGGAAAGTCACAAAAAGAACCTCTTTCCTAACACTGACCAAATTGGGTCAAAGGGAAAAGAGCACTGTACAAGGCTCCTTTTAATTGTCAGAGAAGAAAAACGCTGCTGCAGATCTTCTGTCATCATCTTCAGGTCAGTCCTCCCTCTGGGTGCTTCAGGATGAAATCCCGGCAGTTGAAAAAGTTCTGGTTGCAGTCAATCTAAGGCAGAAGGATATACATGTGTACCCACATTAAAATGACTGGCTACTTTGAGCCTTCTCCAGAGCAAGTTTACTCCAACCTACAACATTTGCCAAGCCTTGCTGCCAGGCTGTGTGTCTCCACCACTGTGAACAAGTTCCACCCTTATACTGACCCAGACATCCTATTCATCAACCACATCTGTGACACATCACTTTCCAAGTGTTCCCCTTTTCCAGACCGAATCCTGTTCACTCAAAAATCCAACTAAACTCTCAGGGAACAGAAACCAGCCCCATCCCTCCATTTCCAAAAGAGCTTTGCAATTCATGTAGTCGGCAATTGTTCCTATTGCTCAGTTGCCCATGAGATACGCCAAACAGGGCCTTCCCAAGTGATGCCAGAGGACCAACTCCTTTTAGAAGCTCCATGTAGGTTCCTGGACCCAACATTCTCCATCATTACTGATGACTCCCAGTATGCATGTGGTGCCATCAAAGGATCCCTTCAGATTCAAAGATGAAGGTAATGTCATAAACTACATAAATATACTTGAGATTTGAACATCTCTCAATTCAGACAAGCCACATATCCCTGGAACGTTCCTACTGACATGGCCAGGTTGACTTTAACTCCTATGTGCATTCACAACTATTGGCTTTGACAGCTTTTTTTTAAGCACACGTGATCTGTATAGACCATTATTGAACGTTTCAGATTGCATGTTAGTGTTAAAATATGTTCACTGTGAAATGAGAGACTACTGACAAAGCTAGACAAGCGAGGTGCATTTACAATACTTTCTTTCTATGTTATGTTAAAGGATATTTGTACTGCGCAATGTCACCACCGGAGTGGTCCCCTGGCGCTCTGGCAGATCTGAAAATCAAGAAGGTAGGGTACGTTAGTAGGACTGAGCAGGAAAAAACGCAAAAGAGCTGTGATGTGCTGTTGCCAGCTTCCTTTCGGTTTACACCTTTCACTGAGTTTAGGTGGGATTCTTCGGTTAGTAGTTGTCATGTGCTGTTGTGCGAGGCTATGTGTGTTTGTGTTTTGTTTAGAATTTGAGAAATGTAAGCAGAGGGATGAGTTTTTTAGTGGGTTGGTGAGTGGTGGCGCTCCATTGTACCTCTACCGCTTTGGCAACCTGTGGTACAAGTCCCTGCCAGTGTCGCGTATTGTGGTGTGCTAGGGGGATGGGTCTCCCTCCTATACGCTGTCCAGGGCTGTGGGTTGTCTACAGGGCTATTTAGTGGTGATGCCTACTCCACCCTCGCACCCCCCGTGTTCAGACTAATGGATGTCTACACCACTTTGGCTCCTGGCATATCAAGGTGTGCAGCCACCATCGCCTGCCTGGGCCCCTTGAGGGGAGAGGGGCTTTTCCCTGTGCCCTTGAGCTACCTGGGCCTGTGGTTTATCTGTGGTTTAAGTGGGCACAACAGTAAATGCACAACAGTAAACATAGTAACCCCTAGATTTGGGACACCTGGATAGAGGGAGAATGGCCTAAAATGGGGTACAACAGAAAATGCAGTAACACCCAGACTTGGGGGCAGGATATAGGGAGAGCGGCCTAACATGGGGGCACAACAGTGAATGTACAACAGTAAATGCATTAACACCTAGATATGGGGCACCTGGATAGAGGGAGAATGACCTAAAATGGGGGCACAACAGTAAATGCAGTAATACTTAAATCGTATCATTTACCAAAGCAATCAGGCTAAAATGTGAGATATAGCTAACTAACACAATCAGGCTAAATGTGACATATGATTAACTAACACAATCAGACTAAATGTGAGATAAAATTAGTATACAAAGTGTGTGCTGGATGCATCAGACAAACCAGCTAATAGAGAATAAGATAGGATAAGACAAGATTGGATTGGTCAGTTTAGTGGGGAGCAGTAATGGCTGCACCCCCTGCCTGAACCTTCCTTAACTTGTCAGTAGCTGCTGGTTGAATGCTGCAGGTCTCACGGGCTAAAACGGGCCAACATGGTCTGGAGCTGCTTCTGCAGGAGCTGCCCTTTGCCCTCGTGTTGCCCGGGCAGGAAGGCTGCCCTGGGTGGGTCTACTAAGAAGATGTCGGCAGCCAACGGGGGCAGCGACGGACTATGGACTATGGACAATTTGCGAAAGGGGCACCCATGGGAAGCAGAGCACACTCATCTGTTTAATCTGAGCTCAAGTGGAGTGCATGAATGGTTGCCGGATCATTAGCCTTGCAGTACCGAGGTTGGCAGTCCGTAAGGGCAGGGGGGTGAGCAGGGAAACTGAAAGGCAAATGACAGGGGAAGGGGATAGGGGAAAGAGTTCAGGAAGCGTCAGGTATCAGAAAAAAGATGGACAAAGGGTGAAAATCAGAGACGTCTTTATGGGGGGGCAAAAGGGGCACGTGCCCCAGCCCCCACTTTGGAGGGGGGGCCCACAAGGCTACCTGATCTTTTGAAGTCCGTTTCCATTGTTGACCAAATATAAATGACACACGTTGGAATATATGATGGCATGCTGCTGGGGCTAAACCTATTGCCTGTCTTTTGTTGACAAGAACATTCTGCTCTGATTCATTCATCCTCTAATGCTTTCTGTGTTCACTGTAGTATGCATAGTTTGTGCATTCACTATATCACACCCCCTGTAGCATTCTCACCTTTCTGTGGGGACCCTCTTGATCATGTGCAACATCCAAAGTTGAAATGCATACTGATATATTTGAGAGCTGCAATGGTACAGAAGATAGCTCAGTGTGTTAAGCACTCGTTGCTCAGATCTATGTTCATATGCAAGATTACAAAAACACAATTCCAGCAAGACTGACTCAGCCTTTCCTATGTCGCAAGTCGATAATCCTGCATGTATATGTACTTTATTTTGTAGCACAATAGATGCTATTATCAGCAATGTATCTGCCTACACAAGATAACAGTTGCTATAAAATCAGAAAGCATCAGTATGGTGACTGTCTAGAAATCAGAAATCTGTTTCTTCTGACGGGTGGTTGTAAAACGAGTTGTAAAACCTAGGCAGCCACCCCTAATGATGAGCATAAAGTGTTAGTCTGGAGAGGTGATTAGGTACCCATATTTAAGACTGTGAAACCAAGGCATTCATTCTTGTGTCCTGGCTTTGTTAGCAGATAATGCAGTCATGCTGGACAAATCATCTTATATCACTGACAGTACTGTGCTGTGTTCTGTGAAAAAAGGTTTGCCTTTTGACATGCTGGTGGCATGGTTTAGCCCATTAACTGATCTTTCTTTTTAAATAGGGCATTTGAGTGGTACGGGTTCTACACAGAAGAAAGTGACTAGATATCGCAGGCCTCTGTCAAGCATATTTTAAGGTCTGCTCATTTGACACAAAAATGGTGTGCTTTATTGTACTATTCAAAGGTTTATCTGCACGTTTAATAACAATTTCACTAGCCTGTGTTTTTAGCATATTTAAAGCTTTAAAATACAAACGAGAAACCCAGATAACATCTTTTAAGATCACATCAATTAGTCTGCTGGTACTTTAATACTTCGCTCGATGATGGAGACAATGAAGCTATAATCATTGTCATTCTGCATATAAACTTCTATAAAATGTTGTTTTTAAAAACTGTCATGTTGGGTTATGCGATTTGTGTACTTTCCATGTCACTTCTATAAAATTGGATTGTTTTAGTTCATGGTAAGAAATGGAAAAGAAAATGGCAGAATTTGCAGAATGGGCTCGAATCCCAGCATCCCCGCCTAACCAATGTGTGATCCTCATCACATTTAATCTCATATTGCCTAATATGTCAAAATTACTAGTCCCATAGTCTTTTAAAAATGTCACCCTTCAGAGTGATTTCATTCTCAGGGTATGCATTCAAAAAAGCCTCAAACATGCTTCCAATTGCTATAGTGTTACTTCCCCTGTAATAATAGTGAGTATTTATATATTGCACACCACAACCACTTGTTTCTTGGCTCTCCAATCATAACACTACTTGAAAAATATGGTCTTCAAATCTCAGTCTCAGACACCTTCATAGATACTTCTAATGTTCATTCACTATCTATCTTCCTTCCAATTGCTTAAACCCTTTTGCATTCTGCGAGGCGGCTAATCTGAGTTGTCTTTTCTGGATTATGTGCACCTTTTTCATATGCAAACAAAGGGGGGTCTGGGAATCTCTCTACCAGCACGAACACAGCCCAATGACCTGTTCTTGGGTGAATAACCCCTGGGAGAGACTCTACCAAGTCTTTAGCTCACTGTCCTTTTCACAGAGAAGAAATTTCCCCGCATATCAGCCTTTGTCCTGCCCAGGGGCAGTCCAGCGCCGAAATGCTAGGCAATTCTCCTCTGAACAAGAGTACCATCAGTAACCCCATACACGTGTTTCAGCCTTGTTGGGCATCATCAGTGAGGTGAAACTGTTGCCTCTCTAAGAACAGTAAGCAAGGGGTCCACGTCTGGATTGCCCTGTTAACTTAGGGTGAAACCCAAAGTTAATGTATGCAAACAAAGGGGGGTCTGGGAATCTCTCTACCAGCACGAACACAGCCCAATGACCTGTTATTGGGTGAATAACCCCTGGGAGAGACTCTACCAAGTCTTTAGCTCACTGTCCTTTTCACAGAGAAGAAATTTCCCCGCATATCAGCCTTTGTCCTGCCCAGGGGCAGTCCAGCGCCGAAATGCTAGGCAATTCCCCTCTGAACAAGAGTACCATCAGTAACCCCATACACGTGTTTCAGCCTTGTTGGGCATCATCAGTGAGGTGAAACTGTTGCCTCTCTAAGAACAGTGAGCAAGGGGTCCACGTCTGGATTGCCATTTCATATGATCCGTGTCCTGCACTCATACTATGGCCAGTATACCTTTCTCTTGGCTGCTAATGATGAAGTGTCCTGTCCCTATGCTACAGCACAAGTACCCTTATCGTGGACTGCTAATGTTGTCCTTGAAATGCTACTTCTTTATCATTCTGATTACAGCAAGAAAGAAGAGGCTAATGGGACTGAAAAGGAGTACCTATTCTAATTTTGCGAGGCAGCATATCAAGCTATGAATGGTGATTGCGATCAGGGGGTGTGACCACATAATCAGACCCCTTAATTCCTTTTGTTCGGTGGAGGGGGGCCCGACAGGTGTCTCCGCCTCAGGTCCCAAAAGTGCTTAAGATGGCCCTGGTGAAAATACACAGAAAACGATTTCTTTTGGGAGAGGGGGGACCCACTGAAAGATGAGCACAATCACCTGCTTACTCTGAGTTAAACTGGAGTGCAGGGATGGTTGCCGGATGATTAGACTCACAGTATCGAGGTCAAAAGCCAATGGGGTTAGAGAGGCGAGCAGGGAAACGAAAAGACGAACGGCAGGGGAAGGTGATAGGAGAGAGAGTTCAGGAAGCGGCAGGTATCAGAAAAAAGATGGACAAAGGGTGAAAACACAGAAAACTTTTCCTTTTGGGAAAGGTGGACTCATGGGAAGGGGAGCACACTCACTGGCTTACTCCGAGCTAAAGTGCAGTGCAGGGATGGTTGCCTGGATGATTAGCCTCCCAGTACCGAGGTCGGCAGCCAATGGGGGGAAGGGGACGAGCAGGGAAACGGAAAGGCAATGGCGGGGCAAGGGGATAGGTGAAAGAGTTAAGGAAGCAGCTTAGAAAAAAGATGAAAACACACAGAAAACTATTTGTTTTGGGAAAGGGGGGACCACGGGAAGGGGAGCACAGTCACCTGCTTACTCCGAGCTAACGCACAGATAGAGAAACTACAAAAGCGTTAATTTCTGTCTTGTATTTAAATACAAATCAATGTGTCAAAGCAATGCTTTGTGCGCGGCCCTAAATGAGCATGCTTAGACGGTTTTTATTCTCTCCCTTTATTACAGAAATACAGAACAGAGAGCGCTTGCTGCTTGTTAAACATAAGAGGTATAATTTGGAAATGCTTCTTACACACTGTAATAGAAATGCACTGACATTGTCCCAAAAAGTGCAACTTGGTGAACTTTAAAGTAGTCCATGTTACATGATTATTACTTCAAACAAGTACATGTAACAAGACCCATATTTAATGTGACATCATGCAAAGAGAAAATGCTCACTCATGCACTGTCAGTTATAAAACACAGATGCTAATAGGTTGCAATTCTAATAAGGGATTGTAGATGTCCTAATCTGAATTTGCTTATGTAAACAAGCGACAGGCTTCCATGTTTGTTAATAAGAAGTAAAGCTGAACAGGGGCAGTGGTTACTAAAATAAACTGATGCAGCACTAAATCATTTTTTTTGTATATGGGTGAAGCTGCTATGCTGTTCTTTTTGTCAAGGTCAGTTGCTAAAATGCTGCAATGGGAAGCACTGGTCTTGCGTTTCCTCATTAAACGACAAACATGATGAACGTCAGATTATATGTCTGCAACTGACACAGTAACGTTGGCTTCATTTCAGTGGAAACTAACAGTATGGCCAGTGCAACTGATTCCATGAATGACGCCCATCTGTTAGGGCTGGAATGACTAAAGAGAAACAGGAGCAAAGCACATTAGCTGAAGGAGAGTTCCAAATCCTATACAAACCAGCTGTTTCAAAACAGCAAATATGCACTTCTCAGAAAAGACCGAAGGCTAAATTACAACAAATCTGATGGGGAAGAGCTTAGAGGACAGCAGCCGATCCCACAAGACGTGTCTGCATTGGTAAGAGAGCAAGTAGCACATTTAATTGCTAGTCCATGACTGTAGTTATAGTCTATTGGGCTAAAAATGTGGCGCTTTGCCAATTTGTCCAAATTCAGATGTTTAATGCTGCTGTCAATAATTTGGAGGAAAACTAAACTACAGAGCTGAGCTGCGTTGGAAACCAGAAAATAACAGCTTTCCAATGCCTTCACCCTTAGACAGGAACCTGCCAATTGGGCTGAAACTAGCCAATTTGCCAATTTTTTGAAACTCTACTTTACATTTTTTAATTGTTTCAGTATTTTTGGGGCTGAAATAAGCAATTTTGCCCATTGTTGCGCCAAATCTTTTTCTTTTCCATGGTTATGCCGTTAAGAGACCTGATAAAGTATTTTTGCTAGATAAGCCTTTCAACTTTCCATGTGCTGCTGAAACACAGAGTATTGCATGGTACGAGTTTCAGCATAGTGTCCAAAGTTAGCTTGTGCTGCCCCACGTACCTCTCTGGTCAGGAAAAGTGGATCCATCAAGGCATAGAGGAAAGCAAGAGGAATCCTTGCAGGTGGATTTAAAAATTTTAATTGCTATACCCGTAATTTGTTTCATCTATGGCCGTAGATTGCTTTTAGTTTGTTCTTAGTTAACTGCCCATAGAAGCCATGAACGTTTGACATAGTTTTTAACCCTTTGCATCTAATGGGTTATTCAGGGGTTGGTCTGTATAACCCCACCTGTCTGCTTGTTCACCAATCCACAGCATCACAAAGGTTAGTATGACTACGTTTTACTGTGCCACAATTTCTTAGAAATTAATAGAAGAGTAGAATGCAAGGTATCCACACAAATACTTAATTGTTAATATCAGTAACTGTAAATTGCATGACTATACAATGTGTAATGCTCATATGTTATCTCTGCAAGAGAATGCATATCATCCCTCCAGAGCCACTCCCCTCTCCTCCTCTATGGCTGGAACAGTCAATCACTCAGTTCCGCGACCTGTATGTCGTTGCGCACCTGTTTCGTCTGCGCCTGTTTTGCTGCTAGGCTGCCTGCTGTGTTTATTGTGCTTTGTGCAGTTTCTTTGGCTCTCTCTTTCCCCTCACCATCTCCCCCTCCCATCTCTCTGCCCTCATCATCCATGGTGTTCTCCATCTCCCCTATTTACTCTAACTGCTACTCTATCACCTATCCTACCCCTCTCTCAAACCCTGGAAGGAAACAGTTTTAAAGAAAGATCTCCTGATCTCCAACCCAGGCCTGCTCATCGCTGACACCTACGTCAACGCTTCTTCCGGCGAGAGTGTCAATGTCATCCTCTTTGTCTCTCCCTCTCCGGACCCATGGACTACCCATATGGTCTCAGTCCACTCCCCTTTCTCTTCGTCGCCCATTAAGGGTGGCACCAGAAGGAAGTACTCTTGGCAGGCTGCTCATCCTTTAGGTGCATCATTAATGTCTATCAGAATTGCACTGTCATGGCCCAGGGTTCTCAGCCCAACCTCCTCCTTCTTGTTTGTTTGTTTGTTTGATTGTTTGTTTTTTTATTTATATTGCGCACCAGACCCGGGGGTATGCGGGCGCGAAGGCAGTAAGAGGATTGTTGAGCTTAGGTTACATGTTGCAAATAAACAGGGGTACAGCTATGGTTACAGTGCTGTAGACAAGTAGAGACAAAAGAACATCGGGTATGTACAGCAAATTTTCAGTATGCAGATGGAACAATTATACAGAGCAGTTGAAAATACAGAAAATGCATGAGATCTTAAATGATGGTCACGAGATGTTAGACATCATGAGCTTTCAACCATTGGATCAGGTTAGATCTGAATTTCTGGTAGGGAAGGTCTTCTCTTAGATCGTTTGGGAGTGAGTTCCACAGTTGAGCTGCTTTAACAGCGAAGCTACTCCCGCCAGATTTAGTGAGTTTAAATCTCGGTCCTAGTAGGAGGTTAGAGTTGGCTTTTCGTAGGGGACGGGCAGCTGTTTGTCTAGTGAATCTGTCTATTAGGTATTGCGGGGCTGCATGGTTAAGGCATTTGTGAGTGAGGGAGGCTGTTTTAAGTAGGATTTTATCTTTAGTAGAGAGCCAGTTGGTGGATCTCCTAAGGTCTGATATATGGGCATTTTTAGGGAAGTTGAGGGCGGCTCTCAGGGCATTATTTTGCAGTGTTTGAATTTTAGAGGTGATGTATCTGTTACTGCCTATGTAGAGGGCGTTGCAATAATCTAATTTCGATAAGATTAATGCTCGTGCTAGGATGACGCAGTTATTAGGTGATAGGAATGGCTTAGCTGCTCTGATTAGCTTACATGTATAAGAGGTAGCTGAGGCCATGGCATTCACTTGTTTGTCAAATGAGAGCGTGGAATCTATGTAAAAACCGAGGGTTTTCACTACTTTGGCTACAGCGATGGTGTTGTTGTCAATTATGAAGGAGTCATATTTGGTGCCCAGTTTTTTTATATTGGAGGCGGTGCCCAGGATAAGGAGTTTGGTTTTGTCATCATTCAGGCATAGACCGTGAGCGGCCATCCATGCCTGGATGATGAGGTGGACTCTGTTTACAAAGGCCAAATCCTTGTCATAATCTCCTGTCAAAGGGATGAGAATCTGTGTATCGTCTGCATAATTAGTGTAGGTGATACCAAGACCGCCTAGATCATCGAAAAGGGGCTTTGTGAAGATGTTATAGAGAGTGGGCGATACGCAAGATCCTTGGGGCACTCTGCACGAGATGGGTGCGGGGTCCGCGGCTGCTAGGGGAGAGAATACTTGCATTGTCCTGTTGTCTAGGAATGACTGGATCCATGCAACTGCTTCCTGGGAGAAGCGGGCTGCCGAGACCAGGTGATTGCAAAGTATTGTATGGTCTACCAGGTCGAAGGCGGCAGAAAGGTCGAGGAGTAGTAGGAGTGAGGTTGTGCCGTTATCTCTGAGTGTGTCTATTTGTGCCTTGAGGTCTAGGAGTGCAGTCTCAGTACTGTGTTGTGGTCTGAAGCCGGACTGTCGGACTCCTAGGAGGTTGTTTAGTTCCAGGTGGTGTTGAATTTGTTGGTAGGCAACTTTATCTAGTATTCTCAGCAGGAATGGCACAGTGGTTATCGGGCGATAGTTGGTTGGGATGGAGGGGTCCAAAGTTTGCTTTTTAAGAAGGGGGAGGACCCAGGAGTTTTTAGGTTGCTAGGTATGGTGCCTGATGTGAAAGAGGCATTTATAAGTTTAGTAATGAAAGGAGAGAGATCACAGGCGGCATCTTTTATGATTTGGGCTGGGCATGGGTCGCCCTGGCAATTGGAAGGTTTGAGGGTGAGGATGACTTTCTCAACTTCTTTGGTGGATACTTTGCGAAAGTGGAAGGGGGTGTTGTCTAACGGTTTCAGAGTTGGTGAAGGGTTTATGGTTAGGTTTAGGTTAACTGCGTTTGGTGCAGTTATGGACACTTTTTTGTTATTGATCTTCGCCTGAAGCATAGTTATCTTGTCGGCCAGGGCATTTTGGATACCTGTGCACCAGTTCTTGTCCTCGATACAAGAATCGGGGACTTGGGTGGGGGATTCGACTTCCTTCAGGATGGTGAATAATTCTTTTGTGTTAGATTTAGCTTGGGTGATACGGGTGTTATAAGAAGTCTATTTCGCTAGGATAATTTATTTTTTGTAGAAGGTGTCTAGATTCTTTTAAGATGTATTTGTTGGTGTCTGATGGGTCAGATCTCCAGGTTTTTTCGCTGAGGCGTTTCTGATGTCTGATTTCTTTGAGCTGCGGTGTGAACCAGGTGTTAAGGTGTTGGCGGGGTTTACTCTTCCTGACCTCTAGTGGTGCAATAGTGTCCAGAGAGGCGAGCATCACTTTGTTGTATATTTCTACCATTGCGGCTGGGTCGGTCTGATCTGAAATGGAATTTAAGGTAGGGAGAATAAGGGGGATGAGATTCTCTGGGGTGATAAGTTTCTTATTTCTAGTAGGTGCAATGGGGGCTAAGGTATTATTGTTGGTAGGAATAGTATCTTCTATGGTGAAAGATAGCATATACTGGGGCATTATAGATGTGATGTTGATGGGGCAGTTATGTTCGGCAATCCAATCAAGGGTCCTACCTTTGATGTGTGTTGGAACTGAGATCTTTTGGGAGAATCCTAACTCCTCAAGGGTGTTTTTGCTTTGTAGGGCATTGGGTCATGTGGGTCGTTAAATCTGATGTTGAAGTCGCCTAGGATGAGGCTTTGATTAGAGTTTTTAGGTTGTCAGATAGTAGATTCGTAAGGTCATCCTCAAAGGAGCGTATAGGGCCTGGTGGGCGATATATCAGGTGGATGGTAACGGTTTGATTGTTGGCAATGGTAAGTTTAGCTGTGAGGGTTTCGCAGGAGTTAGTTTTGAGTGGTGAGGAGAGTCTAAGGGATAAGCTGTTTTTCACAATTATGGCTAGGCCACCACCTCTAGGTGTGGTGCGATCCATGCGAATAATGGTGCAATTGTCGGGGGTGGCTAACATAACAGCTGGTCCTGCTGCAGGATGGAGTCAAGACTCCGTGATGGCCAAGAAGTCAAGGTTCTCATTTAGGATTGTATCTGCTATTTCGGTGGCGTGGGCTACCAAGGATCTGGCATTTAATAGGGCGCCTTTTATTCCCGGTGTGGTGGGATGGTTGGAGGGCATAGGGGCCTTGAGTTGGCATTTAGTTGATGGGACATCTCTAAAGATTCGGCAGTTAAGCTGTAGTCGGTGTTGGCCAGTGTTGGCTGTATAGGATGGGATATTAGGGGCACACAAGGTGTGCTTGTTATTGTTAATTGGCAGTTGGAAGTTGGCTAAAGGGTCATAGATTCTTGGGAGTCTGGCGCGGAGTCTTAGGTTCCGCTGTTGGAGGTTGCATGGTTTAAGGGTCATGTTGGTTAGCTCCGGGGGTTCATTGCCATGAAGTGGCTGGATATGTGGCTGAGATGTGCTCATGCTATGAGAGGTAATTGAGTGGAGGATAGTTTTGAGGAGAACTGTGTATAATAGCGACAAATACATAGTGATGGCTGGTATAGTTCGGGTGACCTAAACGCACATTGCTAAGGTAAGGTAGGCACGCTAGATGCAGGTTAGTATCTACACTGAGCTACTTGTACGAGCACGATGTTGTCTAAGTTCAGAGCTCTAGGTTGGGCTAAAGTGCCGATACAGGCAGGGTTCACCTAGGTTTAGAGTTCACAGAATGGGGTTGATGGGCATCTTCCGTCTCTCATCAACTTCCTCCTTTCTCCTGCCACTCCTGTCTGCCACCCTTTACCTCTTCTCCAACACTGTTGGGCATACCACATCCCTGTGCCCCTCATCAGAAGAAGGGTGTTAACCAGCTTCACCTAGCTACCTTAAACTCTCACTCCTCTGATATCTGTCTCCTTCTTGAAGACTTCGACCTTAATGTTCTCGCTCTCACTGAGATGTGGTTCACTGCCAGCTCTGTCACTGCTTTTCACACACTCCTCCCTGGGGGCTACACGATACTCTCTAAGTCTAGACCTAACAGGCCTGAAGGCGCAGTGGCCTTGTTCTTCCCGGAATGGGTCCCTGCTCCTATTATTCCCACTCAGACCTACTCTTCCTTCAAATGCCTTGTCTGCAGGCTTGGCGTCTCTCCAACCCTCTCATTGACTCTCGCCACCATCTACAGGACCCCTAAGCTGATCTCCCTCTTCCTCTCGGAGTGGTCTGACCTCACCTCTTCTGTTCTTGCCTCCACCTCTAAGCTTCTCTTTCTCAGAGACTTCAATATTTACCTTGCCTCTCCTGATTCGGCCTCTGGACTCTTCCACAGCCTCTGTGACTTTCTTTCCCTTACCATTCATCCTTCTGGTCTGAAGCACTCAGCCGGACATACCTTGGATGCTCATCTCAGCAGACATCCCCATCTCCAACCCTCTTACTACATTTCTCTCCTGCTCGGACCATGCTCTCCTGTGCTCTCACCTGGATATCTTAGGTTCCCCGGCTAAGCCTCTGCCTGTTCTGCCAGTCTCCTTCTCCATCATTCGACCGATGAAGTGAGTGTCAGTTGCTGGTTTTTCGGTCACTTTCATTCCGCCTCCCACACCTGCCACAGACTCCCACACAGACTCTGCCCTTGCTAATCTTCACCTCTCTATCACCAACACCCTAGACATCCTTGCCCCTGTCATGAGGATCCGCATGAAGCCTGCCTCCAAGCGCAACACGTGGTATGACTCTGACCTAGCCTCTCTGAAACAAAAGTGCAGAGTTTCAGGCACATCCTCTGACAGACTGGCCTGCCACCTGCTCCAAAGGCAATACAGAATTTCCATCTCCTCAAAGAAGAGGGCCCAAATCCAAGCCTGCATCTCAGGGGCCACTAACACGTGCAAACTGTTTAAAATCTGCAAGGAACTCACCAATCCTACTGCAGAGTCCACTTCTCCGCTGCCATCCCTGACACTCTGTACTTTACTGGCCTCCCACTTCTTAACCAAAACTCAGGACATCCTTTCCTCACTCTTCTCTACTCCCTCTCTCTCCTCCCTCCCCAGCTCTCAGGCCTCCCTTGGCCCCCCTCTCTCCTTTCCTCCTATTCTCCTCTTTCTTGCCCATAGCACCGGATGAGGTTTCTAAACAAGTCCTCTCTATGAAAGTCTCCTCCAAACAGGTGCTCCCCTGTTCCTCTAGAACTATCAAGGACAACATTGCCTCCCTTGTGCCAGCCGTGGCCGATTTCTGTAATCGCTCCTTTGCCACTAGCTCCTTCCCACTACCCCTAAAGCGCTCCCTTGTGCATCCTCTCCTCAAAAAGTCCTCTGCCGACCCCTCCTGCCCGGTAAACTACCGCCCTATCTCCATTAACCCCTTCCTGGGCAAACTCCTGGAGAAGCTGATCCTCTCCCAATTGATCCAACACACAATCTGTTGGTTGTCTCCACCTCCACCAGTCTAGCTTCAGAGCAGCCAGAGGCACGGAAACTGCTCTACTGAACACCCGTGAAGATTTGCTATCAAATCTCGATTCCAACTCTCTGTCCTTTCTTATCCTTCTGGATCTTTCCTATGCCTTCGACACGCTCAATCATGTGACCCTAACAAATTGGCTCTGTGACAACCATGGGATCATGGGCCTGGCACTGAACTGGATAACCTCATTCCTCTCCGACCGACCTTCCCAGGTTCAACTGGGCCCTTTTCTGTCCCTTATCACACTGTCCACCTGTGACGCCCCCCAAGGCTCTATCCTCTCGCTGTGGCTCTTCAATTTCTACCTTGCCCCTCTGGCCCACCTGATCTCCTCATTTCCAGTGTTATGCTGACAACACGTAGCTCTCCTTCAAGCTTCTCTCTACTGCTTCCTCTTCCTCCTGCCTCATCCCTGAGTGTCTGACTGATATTTAGGCATGGTGTGCTGCCAATGATCTCTGCCTTAATGCCAGTAAGACTGAGATCCTTCTCATTGGGACCCCAGCTCCCTCCTTCCCTCTGGCCACCTTCTAAGGCCTGCGACCGCTCACCGTTTTGTGAGGCAAAAAAACCTTGGTGTCATCTTTGACTCCTCTCTCTCCTTCTCTCCTCACATCTCAGACCGTGCCAAGAAGGCCCACTATCGGCTGCACCTCCTTAGAGGCCTTCTCCCTTTCCTCACCTTCCCCCATAAACTCAATGTCCCCAGATAGAGAGATAAAATCGTTATTCAGTGTGAGCCATTAAAAACACCATTATTGTTGCAATAGATACATTAAAACCTGGACATTTCATACACAATAGGCATCCTGCATACAAAACAAAAATCAGATCCCGGCAGAACGAAATCTGTAGACAACATCTAAAGCTTCCTTAATAAAATAAGCAGATACCACTTAAAACTTATCATCACTGATCATAAAAAAAGCCATAGCGTACACACGGTTACATATTTGATTCTGGAAAATGTGGTGCCTTAACCACTGTTTTCTTAAATTAACCAAAAATGTGCTGTCCATTAAAAAGTGCATAAGATCCTCTCTGCACACAAGGCCACATGGGCACACCTTATCCAAACCTAGCCACGGCACACTTGACCTAAGCGGGAGGACCTTTAACCTATCCATTAAAATAGATCTGTGGCTGCTAGCGGCCTTGATCCTGGGTAAAATAGGGATAGAGCCAGCTTTTTTAAGTGTAGGGGCATAGTGCAGTAAAGAGGAGGATTTCATACATCTCACTTGGAAAGCTTCAAATTCAAGCTCCACAGCTCTCTTCCTTAGAAGAGACCTGTGCTGACTGCACTTACTGCGGGTTAACTCCCCCAATGCTGTCTCAGAAACTCAATGTCTCCAGAGCTCTGGTCCTCTCTAGGCTGCACTACTGCAACAGCCTCTTCCTCCATTTTCCTTTATCCTCCTTTCACCCCCTCAACTAATACAGAATAGGACTGCAAGACTTATCCTTGGTCTCAAGCCCAGGGAACGCATTTCTCCAGTCCTAAAATCACTGCGCTGGTGCTGCTAGGATCAAGTTCAAGACCCTCTGCAGCATCCACAAGGCATTCTGGGGCCTTGGACCCCGCTACATCTAATTCTCTCTCCCTAAATACCTCTTTGCTTCTAGGGCCCTTCTGTCTTCCATCTCCAACTCTCTGCAGATCTGACACTTCTCTAAGCAGCAAGTGTAGGGTAGATCCCTCTTCTCTGCAGGAGCCTCCCTCTGGAATGGTCTCCCTGCCACTCTCAGGCTTGAGCTGGATCTCCTTAAGTACCGGAAGCTCCTCAAGACCCTCCTCTTCTCTTCTTCCTCCCCTCTCTCCCTCCCCTGCTAACACCCCAGTCTGCTGCAGTGACTGGCTGCCTGGTTCCGTTCTGCAGGGCACCAGGCCCCCCTACCCAGTCCACCCCCCTCCTTGCACTTAGCATGTGGACCCTCACCCCGTGCATCCCATGCAATCGCTGGCACTTCTCCTCTTGGCCTCTCCTTAGCAATCGCATAGCCCCATGCGCCCCCCATCCTCCTCCTACCCTGCCTTTTCACTTGCACTCTCTCCTCTTTACCCTGCACTTCCCCTCCCACCATAGCACTTCGCATTTCGCGCAGACCGACACTCCCCCCTTCTCCCTCCTTGCTACTGCACTTGCACGATCCAAATGTCACAAGGCCTAGTAGGACCTTTATTGTTATCGTTCTGCCTTGTTCTCCCCCTCTTTTTTTGAATTGTGGGGCTTTGAAACACCATTTATTGTGTAGCCGCCTACAAATATCCAATAAATACAAATAAATAAATGCTAAACAATAGAGTGAGATAATGCATAATGTATTTCTACTTATGGGCATGAAAACAATATATTTCACATGCAAATACATGTTGGTTTAGTAATAGAACTGTGTTGAGAAGATATTGATAGCATCTAATGTTCATCATAAACACAATGGCAATAATCATTCATACACAATTACTCTAGAAGTAGACCCATGACAATATTATTATCCAATAGTAAGCCGGTCAAGTGCTAAGAGGTACTAGCTTCTTTGGCACTAAGTGCAGATACCAAACTTTCTCCAAGGCCTTTCTTTGGGTACAGTACTATTCTCTGACAATAAACCTGCCACAGCCCATGGTAGGTATTTAGACCACCTTTGAGATAAAGTTAGGCTTTGGCATGCAGGGTATGATGGAAATCATTATAGTAAGGCAGCCCCAATACACTTCTTTTTGGGCCTCAAAGTTTTGTTGTCCCCGTGGATACAGCAACACTTCTAAAATGCCATATTGGAGATTGTGAGAAACCTGACGGTATTCTCCCACTCACTCCCTCAGGATCTTCCATTCAGGTGGCCAGGGTAGTGCCAACGCTTTCGGATCCCGACCCAGGGGGTGGACAAGCGAGGGAGGATCACCTGAGTGGAGGCTTACGAGGGATTGGGAGGAGGATGCCGAAGGGCGAGACATGGTATTACTCATGTCCCCAAAACACCCCAACTTACTCTCCCTCAGCCTTTGTGTGGTACCTCCAATCTCACCCCATCTCCTCTTCCCATTTCCAACAGATACTGAGACGAGGAACAGGCAACTAAGATCAGTAAAGATTACCCATAGGAATAACACGGGGAAAGTAAGGGCAACCTACCCTAGACAGAACTCGAGCCATCCCACTAATAGAGTCAGGCGGGGTCAGGCAGTTAATAGGGACCATTTACACCTGACTCCACTTGACTGTTATTTTCACTATAGAAGGTGTGGTTTAACACAGATGGATGAGCGAGCTGGAGAAGCATTTTGGACCAGAGAAGCCACGAAGCTGGGAGCTGCAGGAAGGATATGGGGCAGAGGGTGTGCTGCAACGCTGGCCCAGTGTGTGAGGAGGGCTACAGCATGTCTGGGGAGCTGTGTCTTCTGAGAGCTGGTGAGAGGCAGCTGGGACCCTGCTGGCAGAGTCTGTGCAAGTGCTTGTTCCCTTGGGCCATGTGTGTCTGAGGGGCATGTGGTGAGACACTGACCTCGACCCGAAGCATCCGGAGAGATTGTTCCCCAGCGCTACACTACCCGGTGAGTTTCGCATGACAAGAGAGAGAGAAAAAGTCGGGAGCATGCGGGTGGCTGGAACATAAAAGGGAAAAAAGGCAAGATTGATAAAACGGCACAAAGCAGAAAGCAAGAAGCAGAAAGTAGAAAGAAAGAAAGCAAGTAAATGGTACGCGCGAGCGGC
This sequence comes from Ambystoma mexicanum, assembly GCF_040938575.1. Taxonomy (NCBI): domain Eukaryota; kingdom Metazoa; phylum Chordata; class Amphibia; order Caudata; family Ambystomatidae; genus Ambystoma; species Ambystoma mexicanum. The sequence goes on from NC_090926.1 coordinate 317,846,847, forward strand.
ACAGAAATACAAGGACAGAAAGTAAACAGATTTAAAAGAAAGGGCAAGCAGTCCGGATGCAAAGTTAAAAGCGGATAGAAGCAGAGTAAAAGGAAAAGTGTGAGGGTGCACATTAAAGTCAAGAGAGGGCAAGCGGCCAGAAAGGAAAGTAAGAAAAGTAAGAAAAAGGTGTGAATGAGCACAGAGAAGGAAAGTGACAGTATTAAAGGTGCAAGGACACATGTCAAAGGAAAATAAGTGCCAGTGGGCACAACCAAAGACAGAAGTGAATAAAACAGAAGGGCAAAAGAAGCACACTAACGTAGGAAGGTGCAAGAGGCACAGTAGTATAGAGTGGAAAAGAAGTGTGCAAGCGTGCACCCCATCATGAAAGCAATAAAAGACAATGGGCCTCATTACGACCCTGGCGCTAAGTGAAAAACGATGGCGGTAAATGGTTACCGCCATCGTTTTCCGCTAGGTCCGGTCATGACCCGTGACCGTTAACTACGATGCCATTAGCGGCATCGTAGTTAACGCTGCCGCTAACTGCGCCAAGGGCGCGCGCACACGACCTCCCACACCGTACTTAGCGCCATGGCGGAAAGGTACGCAAATGCCGACCCAAGCGGACATGCACCTAACGCCATCCCCCAGCCCGTTAAGTACCTTACCGCCATGGTGCTAATTACGCCATCGCGAACCAACCGTAAATGGCCATGTAAAGTGAATACAGCTGCCACAGGTGCACAGAAACAGCACAGGTGAAGGCAATACAGACTCAGGAAGTACAAAAAGAGCACACCCCACCCCTTCCCACACCCAGTCACACTCCACAATGATACCAATACGACTAGCAATGTTGGGGCTGGAGGACCTGATAGCAATGCAAGTGCTACAACAGCAACAACAACAACAGGCAGCACAGAGGAGACGCAGGAGGAGAAGGAGGGCAAGGCAGGCCCAGCAAGCCCCACCAGCACAGCCAGTGCCACCACGCAGGCAGCCCCCAATCCCACGCATCAGAGCCAATCCATTCAACCTCACTGCTGAGCAGATCCACACCCTGTACCGTTTGGACCGGGACACCATCACCGCCATCGTAGACATGACACACAACGACATCGTCAGCATGATAGAAACTCCAACCGCCATCCCACCCTGACTGAAGGTAGTGTCTGTACTCCACTTCCTGGCCACAGGCACCTACCAGCACACAGTGGGGCACTTGCATGGCATCTCACAACCATTATTCTCACGAACACTCATCCAAGTGCTCGATGCCCTCCTCAAGCACACAGACGACCACATCTCATTACCACGGACTGCCCAGGAGATTGCAAAAACCAAAGTGGGTTTCCATGCACTAGCCGGCATACCTGGTTGCATTGGTGCCATCGACTGCACCCATGTGGAATTGGTGGTTCCACGTGCCATGGAGGTACCGTACTGCAACCGGAAACAGTTCCACTCAATCAACGTGCAAATGGTGTGTGACTCCAACAAGATTATCACACATTGTTGTGCCCGATTCCCCGGATCAACCCATGATTCTATGGTCCTGAGGAACTCCACAATACCACGCTACATGGAGCGACATGCAGGTCCAAGATCCTGGCTACTCGGTGAGTCCAATGTCATGACCATGGAAATGTGAAGTGGGTAGGTGAATGACGTACCGATGCATACTCCACCTGGCTGAAGGGGGGGGGGAAATGATGCATACTCCACCTGGCTGAAAGGGGGGGGGGAATGATGCATACTCCACCTGGCTGAAAGGGGGGGGGGGATGATGCATACTCCACCTGGCTGAAGGGGGGGGGAATGATGCATACTCCACCTGGCTGAAGGGGGGGGGGTGATGCATACTCCACCTGGCTGAAAGGGGGGGGTAATGATGCATACTCCACCTGGCTGAAGGGGGGGGAATGATGCATACTCCACCTGGCTGAAGGGGGGGGGAATGATGCATACTCCACCTGGCTGAAAGGGGGGGGAATGATGCATACTCCACCTGGCTGAAAGGGGGGGGGATGATGCATACTCCACCTGGCTGAAGGGGGGGGAATGATGCATACTCCACCTGGCTGAAGGGGGGTGGGGAATGATGCATACTCCACCTGGCTGAAAGGGGGGGGAATGATGCATACTCCACCTGGCTGAAAGGGGGGGGGTGATGCATACTGCACCTGGCTGAAGGGGGGGGGGATGATGCATACTCCACCTGGCTGAAGGGGGGGAATGATGCATACTCCACCTGGCTGTGAGTAGCAGAGAGAACGGAGACAGATGATACCCTAAAGCAACCCAAACTCCACCCAACACCAGTAAAGCCAATACCCAATGTTTGCAGCCCTACCATGTGAATGAGGTTGTGTCCCAACCATGACACAACCATCTGCAAGTGCATTCTACCAAATCAGACCACATTGTCAACAATGAAAAGCACCTACATGCACGTCACCAAACACCATCAACCGATAGGCCTGTCCCCGATTACTGCCCACGAAGGAGGCACATGACGGACAGAAACATCAACACACCATTACACAGACAGCAGGGCCCCCAAAATGTCCCTGTCTACATCAGCATTGCTCACTGGGGTCATGATGAGGCCCACAGCAATGTTGCAATGATGTGCGCATTGCCATCACATGACATGTGCCAGGCCAACTAACCAAAATGCATGAACGGACACAGTGGATGGGCACTCACAATGCACTCCACCCCTCTGCATACATTGGGTGATGGCATGCAAAACAGGCCATGGGAGCCATGAGCATTTACTGGTTGCATTGTGTGAATCAATTAGTGCATGTAGAAGTGAGCCAAAGTAACAGTTGGATGCAAGCCATGGTGGCACATCATGTTCTTGATCAGACGTCATGACTGGCACATACATTCTCGCCTACATACAGGTGATGCAGGCTATCCCCTGAAGAGGTGGCACCTTACACCAGTCCGAAACCTGCAGAACCAGCACGAGGAGGACTTCAACCGTGCACATACACGTACCCGTGTGGTCATAGAGCAGACATTCGGCCTATTGAAGGCACGGTTCCGATGCCTCAGCAGGTCTGGTGGGGCACTCCTGTACCGCCATGAGAAGATGGCAAAGATCGTCATGGCATGTGTCATGCTACACAATATGTGCGTCAGACGGAATGTGCCCCTGCCCCCTGACGCAGAACTGCAACCACCTGACGATGAGGATGAGGAGGGTGCAGATGGGGCGGCACCCCATGGAGGAGGCGATGCACAGGAGGGGCGTGCAATGCGCCAAAATATCATCGACCACTGCTTCCAGCACACACGGCTGTTGTGTATCACATGGAGACTGCACTTGGGGCACTGTGTGTCTCTGGTACATGCACACTGTGGACTGTACACCAATAAAGCACACATATGCAATGCAAATGTCCACACATTTCATTTCAGAAAAGCAAAAAGTGTATTTCAATCATAAAACCTTGTGACACACCCCCTCCCACCTTCCCCCTCCCCCCTGCACACCCCAACACACCCGCTCCCACCTCCCTCCTCCCCCTTGCACACCCCAACACACCCCCTCCCACCTCCCCCCTCCCCCCTGCACACCCCAACACACCCCCTCCCACCTCCCCCTCCCCCTGCACACCTCAACACACCCCCTCCCACCTCCCCCCTCCCCCCTGCACACCCCAACACACCCCCTCCCACCTCCCCCCTCCCCCCTGCACACCCCAACACACCCCATGTAAGTGTCAACAGATGCCTGTGACAGTGGCCACAGGCTGTTACAAGACCCCTCTCCCGGCCCCCGGGGCACCCCTGGCTGTGGAGCGCAGGTTCCGTCCGGAACGTCGGACGGGGCTGCTCTGTGCAGAACTGGCAGCGGAGGATGTCCCTGCCTGCCCCCGTGCATGCACGTCCTGTAGGGTGTGGGTGAGCTCAGTGAGAGCGCGACGCAACCCGGCAAGTTCACCACAAATGTCCCTAGACATGGCCTGCATAGCATCCCTCAGGGTGGCAGTGCTCTGCGCTATTTCGGCCCTTAGGGTCTCCGTGGCCTGTTCAATGGTTGCCCTAGCCCCCACACATTCCGCAGCATGCTCAGTCAGCATCGTGGACAGTTGTTGCTGCCGTTCTATGATGTCCTCGAGGGACTGCTGCCCCTGGTGGGCCATGCCCAGTGCTGGTGGTGTGATGGAGGGGCTGCTCCCCTCCTGTGGACTGAGGACTGGGCATGGGGTAGAAGGCCACTCCTCTTCCTCTGTGTGCCCCTGTGTGTGATCTTCATGGGGGCTGGCATTTGACAAACAGGGGGAATGTAGAAGGTCAGTGGGGCTTCTGACTTCGTGCTCCTCAATGTCAGAGTCTGAACATGCAGCAATTGCAGCTGTTTCACCCATGTTGCTGCTGGCCGCAGACCCGGTGCCTTCTGTGGCAGGCAATGTTGGTACAGGTGGAGCTGCTGCTGCTGGCCTGCTGCCTACTGGGGTGCTTGCCGGTGGGCCGTCCGGTTTGCTTGCAGTGGATTCTGCTTGTTGTGGGGTCTGCCTCACTGCAGCTGAGGTTGAGGGTGCGGGGATGGTATTATTGGCCTTCTTGGCTCTCTTCGTCGCAGGGGTGTCCTGGTCCTCGGGGTGTGAATCTGTGCCTGTGGTGGAGCAAAGGAGGGAGGGTGTTATTGATGGGTCTGCGGACTTTGGAATGACAATGATTGACATGAATCTGGTCAGTAGATGAGGCAGATTTCAGGCAGGGCCATGCAGGTTGTCTCCTTTTTGTGTGGTATGTGGATGCAGGTATGTGGGTGCCAGCAGTGTATACAGGGTGGAGCTCGCATGTGGCTATGGGCAGTGTCGAGCTAATGTGTTGCATTTACACTCTAGGGCAACATTGTGCTACACATGAATGGTCTGCAGTGACTATGGCATGTCTTGTTTGAGGCACCTACCTTCATCGCCTGATGTCGGAACTCCCCTTTCCATCCCTCCGACGCCTTCAATGCCTTCCATGCCAATCGTGGTTGCACAAATCTCCTCCCACGGTTGGAGTTTCAGTGGGGATTACGAACCTCCACCGGTACCCAGGGCAAGGTTGCGGTTCGCAGAGATGACGGCTCTGACCCGTATGCGAAGGTCATCCCAGCGCTTCCTGCACTGCTGTGGGGTGCGGGGTACGGTCCCCACCGCGCTGACGCGCTCGGCCACCAGGGCCCATATGGCCTTCTTTTTTGCTATCGCTGGCCTGGTCATTTCCGGCGAGAAAACGACAGCTGCATTGTCTTGCAGGGTCTCCGCAAGCATGCAGAGTTCCTCCCGGCTAAATCTTTCCTGGCGCTGGCGGACACATGCCTTCTTAACAACTTTAGGCATTTTTGGGTGATTGGATGGGTGGGTGATGGGTTGGGACAGGTGTCAAGGTTGGATCTGGTGTTGTTCGGAAGGATGGAAATGGATTGTGTTTTTAAAGATGGCCGACGTGCTGTTTCCCGTTCCGCCGCGATGACGCTATTTCCGGTTCTGCTTTTTACGGTGACCGCTAATTGCGGCCACCGCTAATTACGGTGGCCGTTAATTACGCTGGCCGCTACTTACGGGGACGGAAGTGCACCTTGCTCGCCCTACGATGCCGGTAGGGGCCTTTTCCGCCATGGCGTTATTTACATTACCGCCATGGCGTAATGCTCGTGCGCGATGGGTCGTAATGTGGCGCTCTTTACGCCATCGACCCACGGCGTAAACGCTCACTACGCCATGGCGGTAATGTCGGCAGATTACCGCCTGGGTCATAATGAGGCCCAATGCAAGTGTGCACAATAAATACCTGAAGATTAAAAGGTACCAAGGGAAGTGCAAGTAAGAAACACAGAGAGGGGCAAAGAGTCTGAGTGGTTGTGCGGAGGAAAAGCAAAGAGCCTGGCGTTTTCGAAAGCCTCCGAGTGTACCCCATGTGAAGATTGTAAGAAAAGCTGTAAACAAGAAAAGGGCATATCTTGACCAGCTGACTTTGTGTTTGGGATTAGAGGGGCCTACACTTGGGAAGGACACCCTGAGGAATCTAAAAAGGAACAGTGAAATATTGTGTTTTGTGTTTAAAGTTGGAAGAGGTCTGTGCTTGGGGAAGGGCACCCTGAGAGGCCTACTTAACAAATCAAAGTACATCTTGATAAAACTGACTTTGTGTTTGAAAGCTGGAAGGGGCCTGAGCTTGGTGAAGGGAACCCTAAGAGGCGCAGCTACGTTGCAAACATACTGGTTTGTTTTATAGTACTGAAAGGACTAAAGCTTGGAGGAGTTAAAGACACTGAAGGTATTGGAGTTCATTGCAAGGACCCTTTGGTGAAGGTCTTGCAAACAGCACTGTTTGATTTTGATTGAACTCATTTTGATAAGCTTAAAACCACGCCTGGCAAGGAAGCCATCGGAAACCAACCCTGGTTTCCTTATTTTTCTGTTGAACCACTACTTTTCATTTTTGACAAACGACCCCCTAACACATTTCTGTATAGCGTGAGGGCAAGCGTAGGTTTAGACACAGGCAGACTTTTTATTTGGGCTTTCAAACATCAACGGCCCTTAGAAGCATCATTTCAGGGAAACACCCCTTTACAGCTAGGCTTAGTTAGGTATTACACCAACCCTGAAACTTTAAATAAAGGTTTTGAAATCTTATTTTCTGAGTCTGTGTCTCTCTTGTCACCGTGCCTGTCTCACAAGACCCCGCTGTATTCGTCCTTTGCCCACAATTATTTTCAAAGCTTCCTTCCTTTTCTAATGTCCTTAGTGTGAATTAACGTGAAAGAAGCCACTTTAGATTTCAAAACAAGAAATACTCCCATGTCCAAATTGTAAGGTACAAAAGTCTGCTTTATGCCTACTTTGTGAGTGCCCTACATTTTCGTGATGCTCTGATCACTTTTCCACAGTGAGTCCCATCCTGATTTCATTGGGGGATGTGACTCTTAATTGTTTGTGCCTGTTGAAGGACCCTTATAACCACAAAAGGGGGAGGCTATAGCCAAGGTGTGCCATAGTCTCCAACGGTCAGTAACCTGAACCAGACAGTTGTACTGGATCTGTTACTGGCAATGTACTTTGAAATAGTGACTGCACAAGTTGTAGCTATTTTTGCACACAGGAAGACTTTTTCTTCTTAGACGCTCTCAAAATAGAGTAACTAGTATTTTTAAATCCTGTAGCCAGGCAACTGCACTTTATTTTGCCCTTGTGTGTCATTGGTTGGAAAATCCTTAAATTCAGCTTGTGACAAATTATCCTGCCTAAGTCTGAAAATACACACAAATACAGATCAAATGCCATCTAAATGCGAGCCTTTACACACCAGGTACTGCTGATAGACAAGCTGAACATAGGAATTCTGTGGCTCGCAAACAAAGCCTTACATTATCATGCTTGAATCTATACCTAACTCATATTACAAAGGTAATAGTAAAGGCATGTGGAGAATGGTGCTACAGTAGTAAAGGGGTGGAAAACATGAGCTATGAAGTGAGTCAATGAGTGGTTGTAGTTAGACTAAGGTTAGACATTATTATCTTATGTGAGTACATAAATGATGCATATCAGGGGAATCTAGTCAGCTACAAAACATAAGGGAGCTGACTGTATAAGACTTGAAGATATGGCATTTAATGTGGTCAATTTGCTGTAAATGTTAATAATAGCTGGTGATGGGTGCTTCTGTTTGTGGGCTAGGATGGGTTATCTCAGGTCTCTTTGTGGAAGGATAAGAAGAGGATGCAGCCATGCTTTGTCTTCTGTGAGAATGTCACATTATGTAGGACCGATGGGGAAGGCTGGGAGACTCTGTGGGCCAGGGGAAACTTCCTGCTACAATCCCTGGATTTACCGGCCATCCAGAGTTTAGCCACCCTCCCCAGTGGCAGTAAGCAGAAGAACAGCACCACCTTACTTAACCCTAAACTGGAGTGAGGGTCAGATTCAGTCAGAAACATGCTGCGATTCAAACATAGGGACATACTTTATTGTATTCAATGACAGATAGTGAGTGACCATGTAGGGTCATATTCTGTTGGGCCCTCAGGCCAGGAGCTCACAAAAAGGACTGTGTAGGTGTTCCTGGGTAACGACAGTATGGTATTATTTTGCAAACTACAACTCCTGAGTTTTCCCAGGAGAATGCATGTGAAAGTTGGTGTGCACTGATCGGGTGCAAGTAAATGTTTGAATTATGCCTCTATGTATTATTGGGAAGTTAGGGTTTAACACTCCAGTTTGACATAAAAGCTAACACTCTGTGCCTGGAAGTAGCTCAACCTAAGGAGACGATAGAAGCTCTCCACCACCATCTTTGGGCAATAATGCCAATGATTAAGCTCTGCCTCTCTGATGACCAGAAGGAACTGTCTTCAGTACTCCTCTTGCTTGTTCTGGCGGGGACAGCAGAATCTGTTGGCCTGAAGCATCTTGTGTCTACACAGTTCCTAGGGCTTGCACCTGCTGCTTGGATCTGGAACCACGCACTGTGTCCTTGTGGTTGTTGCCTCTGCTGGATCCATTGTCTGATGCTGCGACTGTGTAGCAGACCATGACACCGTCCTAACTGAGTGGAGTTCTGTGGCATGTCCTGCTGCATGCATTTTATTTGAATTGCGAACAGTGACCATGGCTGGGTTACTACTGTTGAATCGTCTTTCTAGGTGAGTCTCAATTTCTTTGCCTTTATATCTTCAGGGGTTCCCATCCAAACTCATCTGTGCTCACTGATAGTTCCTAAGGTGTCCAGGTTTGTTGCTGAACCAGACCATCCCGCTGATAACTGCAACAATTCTTGCTGCTGCAGGGTCCTCATCTGTGTGTCTCGACTGATCTTGTGTTTGGACTTTCATCTTGGAAGCCACCAGACTCTGCTTGACGTGGTGGTTCAGCTTCTCCGGTAACCATTTAGTTCAGAACTGCAGGAGGCCCTACCACGGCATCACTACTCATCTCTACAATCTCTCATCTCATCTCACTTTTATGAAAATTACCCCCAATTCAATTATACAGACTGTTCCAATTAAAGAGAACAAGAGAAGGGCATGAGCAGTGCTCCAAATAAGATTTTGAGGTGATGTGAGATCTACAGAGTACAGACACAAAATTGGGTATAACCAGTCTTTATTCACAACACAAAATAAAAGAGGTCTCCTCTGAAGCTTTAGCAACTCAAAGTACATCAAAGTTCTTTCCTCCCAGAGGAGAAATCTGAACTTCAAGAAGAGTGAAAAGTTCTTCTTCAGAAACTTAAAGATTTTGGATGAATTCTCTGGCACTCAAGGTTCCTTTGTGGCTTGGGTTTAAAAAAGTTCTGCCTGGTTGTCTCGCGTGTCGTTTTGGGTGTTTACCACCTCCAGTCCTGGCAGAGTTGCTGCATCTCTGTCACAAGGCATAGCAGTAACTGTGTCTGGACAATCACTGGCAGAGAAAGCAACCCGAGCCTTATGCCACCAGTTTCCAAAGAGGATCTTTTGAGGGTCTTATGACATCCCCTCTCTGGGGTCCTGATGGCTACACTCTGCCCTACTTCTCTGATCCTGCACTGGTCTGGCACTCATCCTCTGCTTGCCACATGCTCGTTCCTCTTCCCACCGTGAGCGTAACCTCTTCAGATCAGAGCGTCACTCGTACCCACTGCTTCGGGCAATGCTTGCCCTATCATGCCTTCCTCTTCTAATTCTAACTTCCCTATCCTTTTCACTCTAGTTCTGTGTTCCAGCTACCTTTGGCTTATCTCTCTTCCCTTCTTACCTCCCATCTCTACCACTCTTCCCATTCTCATTCTCCTCTCTCATCTACCTTGTAGCTCTCTCTACCAACGCCTACTTGATCCAAACTCTACTATTCTCCTGCTCCAAAAGCCCATACTAGCCCCTTCCTGTCTGTCCCTTTTATCTCTGGTTCACTCCTCCCTTAGGGTCGGGCTCAGGGTTTCCAGTTGTGTACCATTATTCACTTTGATTTGCCATTGGTATTATTTGGAAAATCACTGTCGCTCAGCTGCTGTGTGAGTCAGGTGTAGGGAAATATGCAGAGGCTGGACCGCTGCATTAAAAAGATGGTCCTCCACCTTGAAACTGGATAACACTCCCTCCCAGACAGATACAACATTTGGATCAGTACAGCATCTGATTCCTTCCTTTGGGTAAATGCCTGTTAAGCTCAAATTGTGTATAGCTTGTGACTGCAAAGTACATTCTCCTTCCGGCGGAACAAGGCTCATTGGTGGGAGTGGAGCAACTGCAAATTTGGGTTTGTGTTTGCCTTGCTCAGGGATGTTGCTGCATAGGGTGACCTTAGTTTGGGAGTCTCTATCTTTTGTGCCCTACAGAGATTATTTTAAAGGGCTAGAAGCAAGTGGTGGGCAAATGTGATAGAGCCGGTTAAGTGGCAGTGATCAGGAAATCTCACCCACACTGCCCTGGGCCCACCATCCATCTGCTCAGGGAGGCACCCAGCCCCCTGAGTCACTGCATCAGAAGTCCTGAGTCACAATTGTCCAAGCATTTCGAAATTGGGAGTAAAGAGGATGTTTGAGGAAGTAAAAAAGAAGTTCTCATTGTTGAGTGAGGTATTTTAAGACAAGTACAACTGCATTTTAATGTTTAAAGACATTTCTTTTTGTTGTAACACATACTTTCTTTGTGCCCAGTAATTATCATCATTGAAAATATATGTGATGTTTTTAGGCTCTCTTAACATGAGATAAAACAATAGTAGAGATCATCCAAGTAACATGCACTTCTGACACCTTTCGTCTGAACATATCACTACAGAAGTTCAAGATGTCAATAAAAAGCAAACACCTGCTCAACTGCTACTCTTAGCTGTTATTGGGATTATTTGCCTAACTTTAGGGAGTACAACTGATAGGTGTACCTGGAGGCATGGGTTTTAGGCAAAAAGGTAGATGAGAGCAGGAAAGGGGACTATTGATAAGAAGAGGGCACAGAATGGGCAGTCATGGCAGGAGTAGGGGCATGTCTGAAGGGGACTAAGAGGAAGTCTGATGGGGAATAAGAGGAACATTTGGTGAAGAGATTGCAGGAGATAGAAGCAGCCTAGAATAATCGCAGAATGCAAGGGGGGCTAAGTGGTTTGCAGGAAAAAACAGCAGATGGGAGAGGAAGTGTGTCAGGTGCAGTAAGAGCTGGTGAGGGGCCCAGGAACACAAGGTGATCGGAAAGGGAAGAAAGGGGCAAGCTGCTGCAACAGAGAGAAGGTCATGGACAGGAGAAGGGGAGAATTGAGAGGATCTGTGGATGGCGAGGTGCAGGTAACAAAAACTTCAGAGCATAGTTCACATCTTTGACATCAAAAGTAACCATTGTTCTCACTTTTAAAATATCTTTTACAATCTTCTTCTCATCATGGAAACGTGCCTTCAAGTCTTCCACATAGAATTTGAACAGGTCGAGGGGGGTGGAGCCTGTGAGGAAGGAAAATGCTAGAACGGCTATTAGTCTTCACCAATTCAGGAGAGAAGACAGATAGAGACTGAAAGGGAGAGGCACAAAGTCAGGAGAGCAGAGAGACTGGCTGTGGGGGAGGAGTACAAGTTACTCTCTTACCTGGTAATGTTCTTTCGATGGGATGGTCCGACGACGTATTCCATATCTATGACAGGTAATCACCACAGCTGTGCTGCTTCGGAAAATTTTCGGCGTCTGCGCCCTGCGTCAATGACATTGATATGCTGTCCTCGAGGGCCTCCGTGGAGCCGACGTCACCAGATGTTATTAGTAGGATGCACAACGCCCGTAGCCTCAGTTGTAGTTTTTTCCCCAAAACGTGTGGCACCAATCTTCTGCCAGTATGACCACAGAAAGCGTTGCGGAAACATAAGCTGCAATCGCATAAGAAATTCTGTAGCGGGGCAGGTAGGGAGGGAGCGATATGGAATATGTCGTTGGACCATCCCATCGAAAGAACGTTACCAGGTAAGCGAGTAACTTGTTCTTCGAGGGGATTGGGTCCTCTGACGTATTCCATATCTATAACAGACTCCCAAAGCAGTACCAACGTATGGAGGAGGGAAAAAGAATTTAGAAAATAGAAATTTAGAATGTCCAATCAAATTGCAGAGTAAAGGACCGCCTTGCCAAAGGCCAGATCCTGCCCATGGATGGAATCTAGGGTGTAGTGTAGTACAAAAGTATGGACCGAAGCCCAAGTGGCTGCATCACAGATGTTTCGAATAAGAACGCCCCTCTGCAGGGCAGTAGAGGCAGCCATACCCCTAGTAGAATGGGCCTGTAAAAAATTTCCAAGATAATCCATCTAGACAAAGTCTGCTTAGTAACAGCTTGTCCCAAACGCCTTCCAGCATAACCTATAAAGAGCTGATCGTCCACTCTGACCCGGGACATGCGTGAAATGTAGAAACTTAAAGCTCTCCTAGGATCCAACCTATGGAGCCGCTCCTCTTCCTTACCAGGATGCGGAGGAAGATAAAATGCCGGAAGAATGACCTTCTGGCTTAAATGAAATTCAGAGACAACTTTCGGAAGAAAGGAAGGATGAACTCTACGGACAACCCTGTCCTTATGAAACACAGTGAAGGGTGGCTTAACTGAAAGTGCCTGCAACTCACTCACTCTGCGAGCGGAAGTGACCACAACTAAAAATACAGTTTTAAGGGTTAACAGTCTCAGAGGACAAGAATGTAAAGGCTCAAATGGAGCACTCATTAGAAATTTTAGAACAAGGTTCAAATCCCAACCAGGCACATGGAAAGGTGATGGCGGAAACACATTAGTGAGCCCTTTGAGAAACTGAGAAATTAAAGGAATTTTGAAATAAGAACACTCCTCCGACGAGCGCTTAAATATGGATAGCGCCGCCAGGTAACCTTTAATGGTACCCACTTGCAGCCCCTTGTGGGCTAACGAAAGCAAAAAAGACAGAACCACAGGAATGTCACATGAAAAAGGATCCACATTCTGAACCCTGCACCAGTGGCAGAACTTTCTCCAACGGCAACGGTACAGGGACTTGGTTGCAGGCCGTCTGGCCGAAAGCAACACCTCCATCACGTCTTCAGGGAGGTCCCAATCCTTATACCTCAACATTTCAGAAGCCAAGCGTGAAGGTTGAGGGATCTGACCTCTGAATGGAGAACCTGACCCCCCTCCCATGAGAGCAGATCATCTCGGTAGGGAAGACGACGTGAAGGGCAGATGGACAAGTCGAGAAGGTCCGGGTACCATGTTCTCCGAGCCCATGCTGGAGCAATGAGGATCATCCGGGAACCGAACCTCTGTAACCTCTGCAGCACTTGCAGGATGACGGGGACTGGAGGAAACGCGTACAGCAGTGGGAAGGACCACTCCACCACGAACGCGTCTCCTAAGGCTCCTCTTGGAGGAAATTCCCGCAAGCAGAACCTTTCGCACTTCTGGTTGACAATGGAGGCGAAGAGATCCCCTTGAGGGGTCCCCCAAAGGGTGAAGATCTCCAGGAGAATCTCCTGAGCCAGCTCCTACTCGTGAGACATCGCACTCTGCCTGCTCAGAGCGTCAGCCGTCTCGTTTTCGTCTCCGGCCAGATGAACTGCCAAGATCGAAATTTCCTGCTGGATGGCCCAGAACCAAAGCTGCATCGCCTCCCTGCACAGAGGAAGTGACCCTGCACCCCCCTGTTTGTTGAGGTAGTGCATGGCCACTGTGTTGTCTGTCAGAATCAGGACATTCTTTCCTCGCACAGTCGGCAGAAAAGCCTTCAGGGCAAGCCTGACAGCCCTCAGCTCCAACAGATTGATATGGAGTCTGGACTCTGACGGAGACCAACGACCGCTGACTGTCAACTCGTTGGCATGAGCTCCCCATCCCGTGAGGGATGCGTACATCATGATCGTCACCTCCGGCCAGGGTAGCCAAAATGGAGCCCCCCTCATCAGATTGCGATCGACGGCCCACCACAGAAGGTCCTGGGCGACCGAGGGCGGCACTTGAACGGGGTCCGACATCCTGCCGGAGGACTGTGATCACTGCATCTTGAGAACCCATTGCAGAGATCTCATCCGCAACCTGGCCTCTGGCACCAGAAGAATGCAGGATGCCATGAGGCCGAGCAACCTAAAGAACTCGAACGCCGGGAGACTCTGGGCATGCTGAAACTTGTGCACCATCTGCTGAATGTGATGAGCCCTCACCTGGGGAGGAAAACACTGCCCCAGGGATGTGTCGAGCACAGCTCCGATGTACTGTAGCCGCTGAGTTGGCATCAAGTGGGACTTCTTTAAGTTGAGGGAGAAACCCAGCTTGTGAAGGGAGTGGCAGGTGACGGACAGATGATCCACCCTGATCAACCAATCGTCCAGGTAGGGGTAGACGTGAATCCCCCCTTTCCTGAGAAGGTGAAGACCCTCGGGGCGGAGGTCAATCCGAACGGCAGGACCCGAAACTGAAAGTGCGAGTCGCCAACCGCGAACCTCAGGTACTTCTTGTGCTTGGGATGGATCGGCACATGAAAGTAAGCGTCTTTGAGGTCGAGAGACACCAACCAGTCCTGAAGTTGAAGGGCCTGGAGGACTTCAGAAAGATTAACCATCTTGAACTTGTCCTTCCTGAGGAGCTTGTTCAAACCGCGCAAGTCCATGATGGGTCTCAATCCCTCGTCTTTCTTCTAAATCAAAAAATAAGGGGAATACCATCCCTTGTTCCTCTCCGCTACCGGCACCAGTTCTAAGGTGCCTTTCTCCAGCAGGGATTGTATTTCCTGCGCAAGGAGCGGTGGATTGTCGTGAGGCCTCTGCCGGAAAGGAAGACAGGAGCCGTGGACTATGATCTCCAGAACCCACACATCTCAAGTAATGGCACGCCACTCTACAAGATGCTGCGCCAGCCTTCCCCCAACCGGCGAACCATTGGACATGGCCTCATGACGGAGCAGAAGTGGCTGCGGCAGTGCCAGAGGGCAAAGAGGCAACTGCCCGAGCGGCTTTGGTACCTCGAGTACCCTGTTTTCCAACTCTGGTACTCCTACGGAGGCCCCTTTGACTTGCAGCTCCTCTCGATTTACCAAAGGATGAGTAATATCAAAAGGAACCTCCCATCCATTGCTGTCCCCTAGGACAAAAAGGCAGAGGTTGGCGGACTGCAGCACTCAACGACTTCGCTGCAGCTTTGGAGGTCTGCAACCTCTCAAGGCTCTCGTCAGCCTTGCTGTCAAAAAGATGTTCACCATCAAAGGGCATGTTGAGGAGCCGGGCTTTCACATCCGGAGCAAACCCTGACTTCCGCAACCACGCAAACCAGCGTATTACGGTGCTCGCCACCATGGACCGGCTGATACAATCTGCCATGTCCAGACCCGACTGAACAGACTCACACATGGCATCCTTGCCATCCAGCACAATAGCAAGAATACCATCCTGTTCCTCCCCTTCGGGAATATGTTCAGCCGCTAACGAAATACAGTTCCACGTAACAAGGCACACACGGAGTTGGCTGCCTGTAAAGCCATACCCCCTGAAGAAAACACTTTCTTCTCCCAGCCATCAAAACGCTTGTCGTCCCTATCAGGAGGGATGGTAGGGTACAACGCCTGCTTTGCTGGGGCATAGCCGCCTACACCACCAAACTCTCCGGAGTGGGGTGCGTGATGAAGTAGCAGGGGTCGCTACTGGCTGGGCGGTATTTTCGCAGCAAAGGCTTGCTCACTGCCGGGAGACTCTCTGGAGCAGTCCAAGCTGCTGCTACCCTTCTCTGCAAGGCCATATGGAATGGCAGTACCGGGTCAGTTGGTGGACCTTGGTCGAGGACATCCGTCAGGTCATCCTGCAGAAAATCCACAGGTGGCGCCGACCACCCCAAGTATTCCATGACCCTCGACAGAAGGCGCTGGTACAAGGGCTCGGCATGGGTGCCAGGCTCAGGCATACAGAACTCCACCTCCGGAGAGGTGTCCAGACCACTGGCGTCATGCAACGACTGACGCAGGTCTTCAATCTGGCTATGACCAGACAAAATCTTGTCAGGCACCTCCTCAGGAACCATACCTTCCTCAGACCCTTCATCCACCTCAGAAATATAATCCAGAGGCTGGAATGAGGGCACAGAAAAAGGGACAAAGACATTCTTAGCCTTGGCCAGAGCCTTTCTAGGGGGTTCCACCGTGCCACGGGGTACCTCTGACAAAACAGCCTCGAAAGGCATCGAGGGCATTGATGGAATCAGCGTCGACGTCAAGCGTGGCGCCGGCAGCTTCGACACGGTCCTCGAGGGCGGAGCCCCGAGCGTGTCCTTTGACAGCCTGAACGCTGATGGCGTCGACAGCTTCCTCGGAGGCAGAGCCTCGAGAGAGTCCCTCGACGACCTCGGCACCGGAGGCGTCGATGTCTTCTTCGAAGACCTCAAAGGCTCCGATGGTCTCGAGGGCGTTGAGGACCGGGCACTAGAACGGGCATGTCTAGAGCGAGCATCCTTGTCCGACCAAGACCTCGAAGGTGCCCAGTGATCGCGACGACTGCTTGATCAGTCTTCCGCGAGTGCCCCGAAGAGGCAGAGGAATGGCGTGACCTACTCCTGGACCGAGACCCCCCGGACTTACGCCGACGATGCGGAGAGTCGCCCCTCGAATCGTCAGTCGAAAGCCCAGTGGATCTCGACTTCTGGGGTTGGCCACCTTACCTACAGAAAGCTTCTTCTTACTCTCCCGCAAGGCCTTCGATGTAAGCGACTGGCAGTCTACACAGTCATCCGTGCCGTGGTCCTCACCGAGGCACCAGAGGCAGGCGTCGTGCGAATCCGTCAATGACATCTTGGACCCACAGTCCCGACACTTCTTAAAACCCGGCCGTGGAGGAAATCTTCACAACAAACAGGTTCGAAGAACCGAAAGAACAGAAGAACCGAGGCGCGCCAAGATCTCAGAAGCGAACACGTTCGTGGAATAAACGGAACTGAGACTACGGGCGTTGTGCGTCCTACTTATAACATCCGGTGACGTCAGCTCAACGGAGGCCCTCGAGGACAGCGTATCGACGTCATCGACGCAGGACGCAGACGCTGAAAATTTTCCGAAGCAGAACAGCTGTGGTGATTACCTGTCGTAGATATGGAATACATCGGAGGACCCAATCCCCTCGAAAGGGCTGAGACCGATGGGAAAAGGCTGGGGTTAAGAGAAGAAGAGCTGATGGTGAGGGAGACAATGTGAACAGAGACTGATGGTAAAACTATGAGAACACAGAGGATTCCCCGGGATGTTGAGACAGACACAGACACACACAGACACAGACACACACACACACAGACACACACACCCCCTGAGTGATTTAGTCAAAACTCTATTAGTAGCTGCTACCAGCCGACTCCCCATAACACTGAGAAAACACACCCATGGGCAAAACAAGGTACAGAATGTGAGTTGCAGTTGCAAGCCAGCAAACGGTTTCGGGACTACTCAAGTTAGCAAGAGGAACCCCCAAAATGGAATTCTGACATGCATTAATGACTGATTGCCGATTGCTGAGCTCTACGTGCAAACTACAAGGGAGAGGTTTGAATCCTGGGGGGCCCGCTCAATGGATATTCTTCAGGGGTCAGTAAAATGAAGACCAATGACAAACCACAGATATTTGTGTAAGGCCACTGCCATGCAAAACAACTTATTTTATTTTCACTTTCACTAAACTGAATTTTCATTGCAAGCACTGAAAGTTTTTTGGGAGTGCAATAGGGCAGTTTGTGGTCCTTCTTACCGGTCTGTCCGAGCATGTTTGCAAATCGTATATCCGCACTCACAGAAGGGTAAAGCTCCATCCAGGTCGACATAGAATGTAGCTGCCCAGTTTCATGAAGTTCATCCAAGAAATTCTAGGAGGAGAAGGTAGTGTTAGGAAACTAGAGGCTGTGTAGCAGCCTCTACTTACAGAGGGAACTGGAGACCAATATGTTCAGTGGGTACGTAGGGGATGAGGTAGGGGTCTGAGGAACAGGGCAAATTGTCTGTAAATAAATCTGGAAGATCTTCTACACAACCAAATACTATATAAACTGTAGTAGGAGGGACATCACTTGTGCAAGGGGGGGTGTGCTGTTCAGTGGAAGTGTGGAGGCCGTGTAGTGTCATCTTTTGAGGCAGTAGGATGGGATCCTTTGAATAGGAGTTGTGAGATGTGGGAGTGAACCAAATGTAGGATGAGGTAAAAAACCTGCTGTGAATGCAGTTCTTTCAGCTAAATTACCAGTATTGATAGCAGAGAGATGGGTGTCATCAGCTGTGCTGGAGGCAAAAGCATGTGGAGGTCCTTCCTGTGGAAGTTGTGTGGAGGAAAATAACTTGCACTGAAAGTATTGTAACTCGGGGATTACCTCACAGGGGCAGATACAAAGTATCATCTGTGTGGGTGGTGAAGTCAGATCTGAGTGATCATCTGCATGGGGCTGCAGTATGAGAACATTCTGCACTGGAAACTATTGAAAGAGCGATTGCCTGGACCGTGTCCAACTATGTAATGACTGGGACAGTACGATTTCCCAACACAGTGGGATTATGGATGTTCAACTACACTGAGGAAATGTAATTGGGATATTGCATGTGCTGGACCAGTGGGGCAGGGAGGTCATCTATTCTGGAGTAATGATATGGCAGCAATTACATGGAGTGTGCATCATGGCATGGGAAAACCTTATGTGGCATTGGGAATATCACCCATGGGGGGAGGTCACTTTTTTAGGCAGTGCGGGAAGAGGGCTGCAGTCCCACTTGTTTTAAGGATTCTCTTAAAAGCCCTACCCTAGGGACTTGATGTAGATCCACATCGTGAGCTCCGAAATGAAAACCATTCCTCAAATATTCTAGGACTGGCATTAGAATATTAAATTGATACCCTCCTAGAATATTCAGGGAAAAATGACTAAAATGTTTCCTTTAATGCAGTTTGAAAAACATTTGTGAACTGTACGTCAGGTAGCAGGGGTAGCTGTGCAATGGAAGGGATCGCCAGCAGTGGGGCATTGGGATTAGGAGATCACCTGGAAGGATTCTCTGTTCTTACGCTGCTGACGCCTTTCACGCAGTCTTGTTTTCTCCTTCTCCTCTTCTTCTTCCTTCTCCAGGGCTCGGATATGCTCTTCGAAGCAGATTAGAGCATCTTCCTTATCCATATCTAGAATAATAAGGAAGAGAAATGACGATGCGTAAGGCGACACATGCAGGGGGGGGTCCTCTGGATTGGCTCTGCAAATATAAAATCTAGCCAAAATGAAATGGTGGAGGTGAGCAGAACACTGGTTGGCACTAATCCTTGCATTGTCCTAGATTAGTATGAATAAAATGTAACACTGCTTGAAGGTGCAGGGGTAGGGAAGTGAGAACGAGAAGCAGTAAAGATGAGTGAATCGACCTGGTTCGGTGAAGAGACAAACCTGGGAGTAGGCTGTTTGGTCACTTGTTATAACACTTGGTTGATTCCAACTTCCCCGAGAGATCTAGCATTGAATGCAACAGACATTGCAACAGGCATTGAATGCTAGATCTCTCTGGGAAGCTGGAATCAACCGAGTGTGATAACAAGTGACTGAACAGCCACTCCCAGCTTTGTCTCTTCACTGAACACAACCTCCTCGACCCTGTCCAATCCAGATTCAGACCCCTACGAGGAACCGAATCATGCCCATCTGGGATGACCTTAAAAGAGTTACAGACTTGGAAGGCTGTGCCGCACTTATCCTCCTCAACCTCTTAGTGGCTTTTGACACTATTGACCACTGCACCCTCATGGACAGACTCCACTCGCTGGGCATCAAGGATACAAGACTAATGTGGCTATCCTCCTTACTCTCCAACTGATCACAAATTATCCACATTCCTCAGTTCTCCTCTAGCCCTCAACCTGTTACCAATGGAGTACCTCAGGGTGCCTTTCTATACCCCTACTCCTCAACCTCTACCTGAGCGCCCTCTCTGCTCTTATTCGCTCACATGGCCCAACCTGCTACAACTACACAGATGACACCCAGATCTTCTTCAAGAACCCCAATACCTCATCCTTCGGCCCTCATGACCTCTCTTCATGCCTAATAGAAATTGACCACTGAATGATAGCTAACCACCTCCTTGCCAACCCTGGAAAAGCAAAATCACGATCTATGGAAAGACTGCCCTCTTCCCCCAGCCCCCTCTTGGCAGTCCTCTCTAGACCCTCCTCCAGCTACATCCAATTCAGTAAAGAACCTGGGATGTACCATCGATGCAGATCTGACACTTTTACACCACATCCACTCTGTGTCTAAATCGTGCTGTCTACACCTTTGCATTCTCCAAAACGTCTTCCCTTTCCTCTCCTAACCTCACAAAGTCACAGTAATCACAACCATCGTCCTCTCTCGCCTAGATTATGCTAACTCTTTTTACTTAGGCACCCCTGCATCTCAATGCAGAAAACTCCAAAGGGTCCAAAACACTGCAGTTAGGCGCCTCCTAGCCCTTGGTCCCAGAGGGTACATCA
The DNA here is from genome assembly GCF_040938575.1 of Ambystoma mexicanum. Classification (NCBI taxonomy): domain Eukaryota; kingdom Metazoa; phylum Chordata; class Amphibia; order Caudata; family Ambystomatidae; genus Ambystoma; species Ambystoma mexicanum. Next base: position 317,867,289 of record NC_090926.1, read on the forward strand.
CACCTGCCCTCCAGGTGCTGCACTGGCTCCCTGTTGGGCAAAGGTCCGCTTTCAAAGCTATGTTCATCACCCACCTCCTCTGCACAAGACAGGCCCAGAATACCTACAGCACAAGCTCACCCCTTACAAACCCAACAGAAACCTGAGATCAAGCATTGCACTCCTACTGGTCATCTCTCCCATTAAATCAATCGGAATAGGGTGCCCTCCTTTTCCATCCAAACACCCACAACATGGAACGTGATTCCCCTTAGCATCTCCTGCTTAGAAGATCACCTTGCTCCTGCGTCCTGACAAACCCATTCCACCCCTCGTGTCAATTTAAGCCCTGTCAGATAGGCAGAGGCAGCAAAAATTAGTCTCTCAAAAATGTATTGAGCAACGCAGAGAAAGGACCCAAGCAGACCGCAAGATAGGATCAGCGATAGGCCGGCGAAACAAGAAACCAACCGGGACATGCTGGTACTTCCACCCAAACGCACTAACCTGCAATCATATGTCACGTGAAGATACATCGCAAGCACCTCTGCTATTAGAATGCAGCTAAGTCCCAAAACAAAAATTCAGTCTAGCTGGACACATAATCAGTCTCCTGGACTTGCATACCCTCCTGACAACATCTCAACACTCATCCACAAGCCAGCTCGACCAGGGTCGCTATCAGAGACTTCGCCACCTCTGCCTACCACACACATTCTAAACTCCTCTGATGAATCTCCCATACCAGAGACTTTGATCCTCCAAGGGCGTTCAACCCACAGCGATTTGAGGCCATACCAATGGGAATAGGCGCTATACAAATGCCATATTACATTACATAACAGAGGGTGGGTAGTGTTAATATTATTCTTTAAGATTGTGCATTCAAAGGGTGAAATTGGGGCAGCGGTAGATAGCATGTTTCGTGGCTGAAACATACCACTTTAACATATGTTAGGGCAGTTCAAAATCAGGTGGAATACTAAATGTGAAGAATAAAGCATACTACATCCAGGTATATAGAGCACTGAAATCAGGAGAGGAATAAAGCCGAGGAGCTGTGAATGCAATGTGTCACCTATGAGAAACCTGAGGGCATTCCCACATCTACTGCCCTTGGGTCTTCTTCTTAGCTGGCCAGGGAAAGACCATCACATTTGGATCCTGACCCTTGAGGTGGAGAAGCGAGGGAGGATCACCTTGGTTGAGGGTCCTTGGAGTTTGGGGATGATATGGCTTCAGGTGAGACACAGTAGTTTGTATCTCCCTTTTTATGAAGAATCCTCGATCCCACAAGCAGTTATGGGGTATCCCTGGGCCGCCGCTGACCAAGAAAATGACAGAAAATATAACCAATCCAGAAACACCATAAATAGGGTGAAGAAGAGAGGGGTTAAGGGTGAGGTAGGCGAGACATGGTACACCCCCTTTTCCTATTGAGGACCACCCTAATACATCCCCGACCTTTATAGGCCACTGTAAAACCTCTCCTCTCCTTTTCCCACATTTTACCTCTGATAGTACTGGGACGAGGAAGAGGCGACTAGGAGTGATGAACACTAAAACCCCATTGCACCTCTCTAGTACTGGGACGAAGAAGATGCCTGTAGAGTGCTTTAAGGGTCAGGCCTGTACATTTAATGATAGTCAGACAAGCCCAATTGAGAGTCAACACCTGCAACCTATCAAGGGTTTGCAGGTGAATAAAGAGAGACCAGGAAGCAGCAAGGGGAGCAACCGGGAGACCTGTGTGGGAGAGACCAGCGGGGGACGCTTCTCGTGCGGAGGCAGCCATGGTAGGACCTGAAATGAAGCCAGTACGCCAGCCGATGTTCCAGAGGACCTGCGTAGCCCAGGCCGAGTTGAGCAGTTAGGCTGCCACAGAAGTGGGAGCCTCCGGGGTGGAGAAAGAGAGCAGCTGGAGTTGCGAAGGAGCAAGAAAGAAGAAAGGACGCCCTCCGTGCTGTAAGGAGGCATGGTTATCAGAAGCACGACTGACACAAGGAGTATAATCCAAGGGTGTTTATTAAACAGTATAAGGGTGAGAAAAACGCCAAAGCTACAACCATCAAAGTAAAGAAAAAGCTGTCCTAGTGGTGTTGTGTCAAAACAAAATAGCCTATACTAATAAACCTTTTGCCAAATCCTTACCCTATATAACAAAAAGGTGTGGGACAATGATATGCATAACAAAAGAGTGTAGTGCAAACTGCAATGTCCAAAAGGGTTTCGATAGTTCAGAACTGCTGAACTAGTGTACTCCCTTCCCCACTGTACATCATGGGACGAGGTGGAACAGTGGCAAGACTGTGAGCACCCCTTGACTGTATAGGCATCAGGAAGCAGTCTCTTCAGAAAAGGCAGGATCCCTTGAATCAATGGGCCTCATTACGACCCTGCCGGTCCGGAAAGAACGGTGGTGGTAAAACCGACTCCTAATCAGCCGGCTGGACCAGCTGATTAGGAGTCCTGCAGGCGGGAGGTGTCACTCCCACCAGGTCTGACCTGGCGGGTTTAACACCACCCGCCTGCAGGCGGACATGGAAACACCGGCTCTGTCAGAGATGAAACCAGTGTTTCCATGGTCCCCATCCCCATGGAGTCCTATGGGAATGGGGACTTACAGAATTCCGCCTCCAGAATTCCCAGGTCACCGGGGTGGTAATGCCCCGGTAATCACGGAGACGAAATGGTAATACGAGTCCGGCGGTAACATGCCGGTTTCTCCGGCTCGGTTACCGCTGGACTCGTAATGAGGTACCATGTCTTTGGCTTGGCATCACAAGACTTTCCCAAGCTCTTACCACACGAGATTCCTCTCTTCCCCAGCTTCCTCGTGATACCCCATTCGTTGGGTTCACCTTTGTCTTTACACCACGGTTCAGTCACTTTAACAAAATGCGGGATTCACTTTCCCTTGCTTTCACTTAGTATCCCTCCGTCGGGTTCATTATAGCATTCTAGAGTCAATCAGATTTAAGAAGTGTGTTGAGGTGCTTGCCGGCCTCGATGGTTATAGATACTTAGGGATGTCAATGGTTCCCATGTATCAGACTGTTAAGTCTCACTGCACTGCGTAAGTCCATTTAATTTTTCTGCATAAATTACCTACATATTCTGATTGTTTGTGCAGCACAACTTCACCAATATATTTTCTATTGTTTTATGCCTCCAGAATAGGGGTTTTTAACAGGTTCATTATGTGACAAAGGTGCTATTTCCTTCTCTTATTGATGCTTGTATTCCTCAGATGGTTGCCCTATATGATGCTCCTGAAGTTAGGATTCAGCCTGAATTCACTTAATTGTTTTGGTTTTCCTATATTCCTCATGCAGATGCAGCTAGTTTAGTAATACAGGCAGACAGGTATGTTTTGAGCTATACATATTTGCACATGGTTAGCACAAATACAATTTGCATCAGTCAGACTTTAATTCTGCTGTTGCTGTTCTTTTATGTGTATCCTTATTGTATTACAGATTGGTCCTGAGGAAGGAATCTTTCTGAAATGTATTGGCCAAACTGAATTCAATCAGTCTGCTTCAATCAGATTGGCTGTTTTTCCTTCTGTGTCACTGCATATTACATCACTACAGAGTTTTTGAACTAAATAGATTTTGCAGTGTTTTGTTTTATTCATCATAACAACTTTATATAAATTGACTGGTTGCTTTACCAAATTGTTGAGCACACAGTACCAAAGAGAGTTTCTTTTGTCACATTTAGGATTTTATTTACCTGACGGTACTTTGTTGGGTTGTGTGTGATGCTCCTATACATTATTCAACAGAGAAAAGCATAATTGTACATTAGTGGTGGTGCCTACTCCTTCCTTAAACATAACTTTTGCAAACTTCAAATTAGGATTTCTGACATACAACTCTTCCCAAATGTTGTTGGGGACCTAGGGAAGTAAGTAGACAGGCTTTGCTATCCATCTGTGTTTTATGGGCATGGCTTCAACATGCCCATGCTCACCATGAGTTGAGTAAATCCAGACATGCCCCCACAATACATTCGGTCTAATTGTACACATAGCTCCACCACCTTTTCCTTCTCATGCATTCCTAACAATATTATCTAACCTGTGCCCTCATCCCAACTATCTAACTGACTTTGCTCCTCCTTACCACTACTGCATGTTCTATCATACTTCTCCTTTCCCTCTCTGACAGGCAAAGCACTTCAACGCCATAACTACGGCAGGAGGCGCTATACAAATCTAAGATAAGGTTTAAGTTACTTACCTGTAACTATTGTTCTCGAGCATGGTCTGGCATGGATTCACATGCTCATGAATATTCCCTGTCGTCAGGCTGGGAATACTGGGTAAAAGAAAAAACAGTTTAACTTTCACTTAAAAACTGTATTTCTCCTTTAAACCAATCACTGTCCTCGGGGACATACTGGCCCCATCCAATGGCAGTCCTCTCCCTAAGCCCCTCCTCTGGAAGCCATCTTCAGATTTGGTAAGCACGTAAAGTGGCAGTATGACCAAAAAGAGCCGCAGAGGGGTTTGAGGGACGGTTCGCATGTGAATCCATGCCAGACCCATGCTGGAGAACAATAGTTGCAGGTAAGTAACTTAAACCTTCTTCAGCATGGGGTCTGGCATGGATTCACATGCTCATGAATAACGATTATATAGCAGTACAACATGACACAACCACGGGAGGTGGCAAGGCTCAACAGAAGAAATTACTTTTTTTTAAATTATTGTTATTTTTATTTATTTAAAATGATATAGTTTATATATAAACTTTTCATTTCCACACATCATACGGATCAATTTTCTTAAAACCAAATAATATATCACAAAGCGATACTGACAACAGAAGACCAAAAAAAAAACAAAGAAGCTCAGCATCATCATCCCAGGTCTCTCTGTAGCCAATCGTTAGCTAGACTCATTAGACCGTTTCCTGTCCAGGTCTAATATGTTAGAAATTAATTGCGTGAGCGTAAAAATTGATTTTTTGTCTTGACCACTCAACAACTGATCCCATCTCGAGTCAGGGTCTAATTGATAAGTTGCAATTCCAAAAAAAGTACCAAACAGGGCTCTCTTATGGTCAAGCGCCAGACAAACCATAATTAAATGATGCAATGTTTTAGGGACATCTAGAACCATACAAAAACGACAGTGACTTTCTGAGAGTGGTATTTGCCTAATTTCAGTTAACCTTTCATGTGTCGGAAGTATATTCAGTCGGATCTTCAAAAATAAATCTCAAACTTTTGGGTCTGGAAATAACCGTAAATATAAAGGCGGCTCATTGATGGCTCTTAAATCAGCATCGCAATGGATGGTCATGGCGTACTTTGATTTGTCTTTGCATGTCTTCAGCCAGTCCTTCCTTTGCAGCTTTACTTTGGCATGTTGGGGGCGGTGTATTAACATTTCTAAGGAAATGTCTTCATTTATCAGTTTCTCCTTCAATTGGTTAATCCACAGTTTCAATTTAGTATTGTTCATTACATCATTCGTACTACGTAGTATTCATCAACGAGCATTTTTCGCAGAAGATTGAATTGCTTCCACCGGACTACAGAGTCCAAGGACTGCGTTGCGATTTCATGCCTTATTCGGGCATCAAAAAATGTGTTGGTAACCGCAGGATTTTCCACCAGAATATGGCTTCCCGTTTTTGCTAATTTATATTGTCTGCACCCAACATGGCTTCGCTCCCATAGGTGATGGGGATCACCTTTTGACGATAATAGGTGATTAGTGGTTTCATAAAATTTTTTACACATTTTCTATGAAGCAGACATCCCTGCATTGCAATTAACTGCGTTTTCCCTTCTATGTCAGTTGCCCATTCGTTCTCGTTCTTGAATTGATTGATTAGGACTCCTAGATATTTAAAAGTGGCCACTTCTTCCACTATTTTGCCATCAATTCGAAATTGATGTAGCTTTTTTTTCTTTGGATGCTGCTTTGTCAAGGTCATATATTTCGTTTTCTTTGCATTGAAATTTAAGCCATTAAGGGCCATATATTCTTCCATTTTCTGCAGACTCACTTTTAGTCCAGAACTTGTTTTGTCCATAAGTATGATGTAATCTGCATAGATTAGCACCGGTGTTGGAACAGAGTTAATTTTTGGTGGATTAAGAGCAGGATCTTTGATGTTATCTCCGAGGTCTGCTGTAAATAAGCTATACAGAGTGGCGGCCAATAGACAATCCTGTTTCAGGCCATTCCATGTTTTGATTGCTGAGGTTGTCACACCATCTTTTGAGGGTTTGACTGTGATTGACGTATTTGAATACAAATGTTTTAAAGGCTCGATTAGCTCTGCTGGACACTTCAACGCTAATAGTTTGGACCATCATTTCTGTTTATTTATGGAATCAAATGCCATGGTGAGATCGATGAAGCTTGCATATACAGTAGACTTTGTTGACAAAGCTTCATGTTTGATCAAATTCAGAGCCAAAAGATTGATGTTAGTGCCTACATTAGCAGTAAAGCCTGTCTGTCTTGTTGCCAATCGGTTGTTTTGTCTGGCCCATTCCTTCAATTTCTTCAAGAGAAACGAGGCGAATAGTTTGCCCAAGAGGTCAAGTAAAGCTATGGGCCGATAATTGGTAGGCTCATCGCGTGCCCCCTGTTTGAAGATTGGAATGAGAGTAGCTTTCCTCCAAGAAAGCGGGATCTGGTTTAGTTTGTTAATCAACCTCAACAGTTGCCCCATCATGTTTGCCCAAGCCTCAGGATCTTGTTTTAGGGCCCGCATTGGCTAGACCATCAGGCCTTGGAGCCCGCAACCCTTTCAGTCGCTGTATCATTTCAAGAATATCTTCATTTCTCCATTGCAGATTCCATTTTTGTGGGGGCTTCTGCTGCTAAACATCCCACGTTTGTTTTTCATATAAAGTAGAAACATTTCAAATCCAATTATTTTTTAATTAAAATTCTGTTTATTACGAACTTTTTTTAAAATAAAAAAACAATGAACATCATGTTGGAATCCACATTAAAAATCCAAGCAAAACAAGGTATAGCAATACGAACAAGACAGATTCGAAAGGTAAAAGAAACGAAAACGAATTCATATCTGTGGTCAAAAAATAAGCACAATTCAACTATCCACAGTTGAGCTAAAAGAAAAGGAAAAAAAAATGACCAATGAAGAGTTATCGATTTCCTCTTGTTGCTATAACCTTTCCAATCTGCGCTCTGATAGTGTCTGTTTCATTTAACAAATAGCAATTTCTTGCTTGCTTTCTGTCTGTCTTATGCTCTACTTGATACAGTCCAGTGACGGGGCAAGGCTTCTGTTTATTTAGAGTGTTTTTTTTTTGGGGTCTCCATGTATTTCAACTGGATTTTCCAGATTTCTTTATCCAGTAGCATATTTATTTTCTCTAGGAAGAATGTCAGTGCGAAAAGAAGAAATTACACTTACCCCTGGTACAGACTCACCTCAAGCAACCAGGCTGCGTAGCACTGCTTGGTTGACTCTGGACTCTTCCCTGGAACCCCTGTCGATGCACTAGAATTTCGTGAAGGTGTGCGTGGACCTCTAAGTAGCAGCCCTGCAGATGTCGAGCACAGGCACACTAGACAGGAACACCGTTGTCGCATCGATCACTCTGGTGGAGTGGGATCTTGGGCGAACGGGCAGCGGTCGGTTTGCCAACTGATGACAGTGCGTGATGCAGCCGGGTTCACAGCACCAAAGTTCACGAACAGCAGTGAAGTCTTCTGAAAACTCTCTGTGCGTGTCACGTAGATCTTCAGGGCATGAGCAACGTCCAGCGAGTGCAAGGTTCTTTCCGCCGGTGACAAAGGTTTGGGGAAAAAAACAGATAACAACAAAGGCTTGTTGAGGTCGAATTCAGACAGAACCTTCGGCATGAAGGAGGGGTGCATACGGAGAACCACCCCTGATTTGTGGAAAGTCAGGTACGGTTGCTTTCAGGAAAGGGCCTGGTTCTCACCTACTCTTCTGGCAATGGTAATGGAGACAAGGAAAGCGGTCTTCTATGAGAGAGACCTGATCAGGGCCAGAACCATGTTGAGTTCCCACGCCGGGGCAGGAGGCTTCACTGGCGGGAAAGAGCTGAAAAGTCCTTTCAGAAACTCCTTGACGAGTCAGTGGGAACAAAGTGAAGATCTTCCTGGTGACCTGGTGTAGCAGGAGATAGCAGCCATATGTACCTTGATGGAGGCATGTGCCAGTCCGTCCTTGGCCAAGGATAGCAAGTATGGCCGGATCTGTGGTGCCATGACCTTCAAAGGGGTCATGTTCTGTGACCGACACCACGTAGCGAAACGCTTCTACTTTTGACCGTACCACTTCAAGGTCGATGATGGCCTGGCTTTGGTGAGGACCTAGCTGCAGTCCGCTGGCAAGTCGTTTCCTCCAAACTCTAGGGCTGCCGGAGCCAAGCCCTCAGGTCTAGCGATCCTGGGTCGTGATGCAAGATTGCGCCTCCTTCTCTGGTGAGAAGATCCGGAACCACCGGCAGTTAGACCGGAGGCTACGCTGACAGGCTGAGCAGGTCCAGGTACCAAATATGCCTCAGCCATGCCACGGCGGTGAGTATAATCCTGCATTGACACTGTCTGAGTGTGGTGATGACTTGTAGCAGGAGAGGGAATGGAGGAAACACGTACAGAAACAGACCTTCCCACAGGAAGGAGAACGCGTCCCCCAGGCTCCTCGGTTGGTGCAATCTGCTGGCAAACTTCTGGCATTTGGAGTTTGCTGCCGTCGCAAATAGATCGATCTGGGGCCTGTCCCGCTTGACGAAGAGGCGGTCCACTTGATCCTGCCGAAGTTCTCACTCGTGGCAGAAGCGCAGTTCCCTGCTGAGGGAGTCTGTGATCGTGTTCTTGACTCGCGCTAAGAGGGACGAGGAACATCCCTTGTCCGGCGGCCCAGGGCCACAAGTCCTGAGCTTCCTTGGAAAGTGCCAGGGATCGAGTGGCCCCATTTCCTAATGTAGAACATTGTGCCGGTGTTGTCCGTGAAGATCCTCAACACCTTGCCCTTCAGAGATGGAAGGAACGACTTAAGGACCCAGAACACTGCCCGTAGCTCCAGGATGTTGATATGGAGATCTTTCTCCTCCAGCAGCCACAAGCCTCTGGCGTGTAGACATCCTGTGTGGGCTCCCCAGCCTTCCAGTAAAGCGTCCGTGGTGACCATCTCCTGGTATTGGGGGGGGTTTCAAATCCCATGCCCTGGGCGATGGTTGAGCGGACGCCCCACCATCCTATCGCCCGAGGGAACTCGTTGTCGAGAGGGATTGTGTCCATAAGCTTCAGGACGACTGTATCCAGCACGCGTCCAGGAATTCCTGTACGGGTCGCATTTGCAACCTGCAGAGCTGGGCAAGGTATATGTAGGACATCATGCCCAGTAAAGACTTGATGGCCTGCACCATGGCCGTCTTCGTCGATGACAGCCATTGCACCTTCCCTTGAATGGCTGCTATCCTCTCCTCCGAGGGCGATGCCAGGCAAGCCACTGTATTTAGTCTGGTGCCTGGGAACAGCGCATTCGGCGATTGCATTAAGCAGGACTATGGAAAGTTGACGGGGAATCCCAGATCCGTCAGTAACCGGACGGTCGTCTACATGTGTCCGTTGGCCAGCTCCCTCGAGCGGGCGCGAATCAACCAGTCATCCAGGTACGGGTATACATGTATGACCTGTAAACGCAGATGGGCCGCCACCAGTGCCAGGCATTTCGTGAGAACCCTGGAGGCCGACTTCAAGCCAGAAGGAAGAGCCATGAACTGGTAGTGCTGTCCCTGCACTACGAAACGTAGAAACCTTCGATGTTTCTTGTGAATGGGGACGTGAAAATAGGCGTCCTCCAGGTCCATTAAGTCAAGAAGTCTAATTTTTCCAGTTGGCCCGAGCACATGTTGCAACGTGACCATCCTGAACTTTTTGGACTTTAGATATTTGTTGAGACGTCGCAGGTCTAGGATGGGCCTCCAGCCCCCACATCTTCTTTCTGACCAGAAAGTATCTGGAACAGACTCTGGAACCTCGCAGCCATTGGAGAACTAGCTCTATTGCCCCTTTTTGCAGCATGGCCCCTACCTCCTCCAGGAGCTGAGGGATGTGCTGCTTCTGCCAGGTAACCAGTGGGATCCATGGACACCTGCGTTGAAACACCAGGGTGTGTCCTTGGGCAAGAGCATCCAGCAACCATCTGTCAGTGGTGATCTTTCTCCACTCGCTGACAAACCTCGTCAGCCGGCCTCCCACCGGGGTGCACGGGTGGAGGCCCGACATTCCGGTCGGTTCAGGCTTGTATCGGCGCCAGCATCCTGCCTTGCGGGCTACAGCGACGCTGTCCTCCACTACCGTAGGCCTCACAACGGCTTCTGTAGGCTTCCTAAATTGTGGGTCTGGAAGGTTAATGGTATGATGTCGAGAAACCTTTTGGAGACCTGCTCGAAAGCAAAAAGAAGAACAGTGCTGCTGGAGAGTGCCCAGGGAACGGGCCGTTTTCGTTTTGATGGTCTGGAGGGACTTGTCAATGACATTTCCAAACAAATTCTCTCCGTCCAAGGGCATGTCCAGCACCTTCGCCTGGACCTCCTGATGGAAGGTAGTGGCTTTCATCCAACCTTGGCACAAAGATGGCGATGAAGACAGACACTGTTCCCCATCTGCCGGAATCCTGTGTCGGTGACGTCCAATGCCACTGTGATGGCATGATCCGACGCCACTTCCCCTTCCTGGAAAAGAGCAATTGCCTCCATCTTCTTATTGTCGGGGAGGGCTTCAAGAAACAGTCCCAGTTTGTACCTCAGCTCCCTGTCGTACCAGGCCAGGATCGCAAGCACGTTTGCCGCCTTGATAGTGGATGCTGCGCTGTAAATCACCTTCTTTCCCATGGCATCCATCCTTTTCCCCTCGCTGTCCGCGGGGACCGAAGACGACAAGGATGGGTTGGCCAACAGCTTCCTGCGGCTGCCGATACCACCGAACCCGGTGACAGGTGCTATCTCAGGCACTTGTGTGCGGAGTCAGTAGCCTATACTTCTTCTCCAGCCTATCCTGCTTGGCTGGAGCCGTGCAAAGGTTCTTCATGAGGGCCAAGCCCTCCTCCCGGACATTGTCCAGAAAGGGCACCACCATGATCGTTTTCCTCTTGGCATCGAGCCTATGATGCAAGAAGCCCTCCTTCTTGGTATCCTCAGGCACAAGCTGGAAAAGCTCAGAGGCTCTAGCGATCATGGAGTGGAACGATCCCACTTCATCTGATGGGGTCACCCTGTGTGGTGCATCCAAATGCAGCGATTCACCGTCCGCCGCGACAATGCTTTCGTCATCATCCGTCGTTGTGGCCGTATCAGTGTCCCTGTATCCTTGTCTGGGTCTGCTGGGGGAGACGGGACTGAACTTCCTCTTCTTCGTTTGAGGCTGATTGGGGAACTGGGGGACCACAGGTACCAGAGCCGGAGGCATCCTCCTCTGGATCTCTGACCCCAAGGTGTGCAGAGTCGACAGAATATCCAAGGAAACGTCCCTCGGCTAAGCAGGCAGAACAGGAAAACTAGGCCCTGTGCCATCATCCTCCTCTTTAACGTCCTTGTCGACTGTGTGTAAGGACTCCTGATCCTCATCATCCGTGGACAAGACTTCCATGACTTGGGCGACAGTGTGGGAGGGCTGTTTCGGGGTCTACTTGCCTGCCCCTTTGCCCCGAGGGTCTTGAACCAGGGTCTGAGATAGTTTCACACCTTCTGGCCTGCCTGCAGACTTTGCCAAAGTCACTGTGGTGGTGTTGCACCTTGGGGGTAGGGACAACTTCTGAGCAGTGGGAGCTACCCTCGCAGGATCAGTGCCCTTACCTGCTGTGGCAGTAGCAATCGTTAACGGTGTCACCGACGAGGTCTTAGCCTATGCCGTTGGACCTTCTTGGGTTATTTGGCCTTCTTCTCCTCCATCCGCAGCTTCTCAGATTTCTCACATAGTTTAGCTGGGGCAGATGACTCCCTCTTTGACGAGGAGTTCGATGGTAGGCTGGCAATGGAGGCGGAAGGTGATGTTGATCGCGTCCTATCCACTTTGGGACCCGCTTCTGCGATGAACCCGGTGGACTTGGACTTGCGGCTCTTGGCCTTGTCTTGGGCCCCCACGGATGAGGTGCCCTCAAAGGACTTAGAAGACCGCTCCTCAGACTGGCCGGTCCTGGGTGAGGCATGACCCTGCATGGGCACAGGTCAGAGGCCTTAGCGTTAAGCCATGCCGCCAGCCTGTTGTGATTGTCCTGCAAAGTTTTCTTTGAAAAACCACGGCAAATCTCGCACTCTACCTCCTTGTGGTCCGGGTGGAGGCAGTAGAGGCATTCTAGGTGTTTGTCCTCCACAAACACATTCCATAGCCCGCATTTGGTGCAGGGCTTGAATAGGGATCTTCCCTCCTTCTTCTCCTCCATCATGGTCAGAGGGCGCGAAGTCGGCCCAAAGGCCTTGTAGAATCTTTGACGATCTTCACCCTTGAGGGGCACAGAAATTCACTGACAACGGATCCCCGCTGTCGGCAGATGATGAAAAGGGCACAAAGGCTTCTTTGAAACAAAAATAGAACTTTTTCTGTCAAAAACAAGAACAAACCTACCAATAGCTTGGAGTGCAAACTCGAGGACTCCCAACACTGAAGCGTGCAGTAAAAATAGGAAGATGGCTGCCAGAGGAGGGCTTAGGGGGAGGACTGTCATTGGATAGGGGCAGTTGACCCAGAGGACAGTGATTGGTTTAAAGGAGAAATACAGTTTTTAAGTGAAAGTGAAACTGTTTTTCTTTTACTGAGGATTTCCAGCCTGACGACAGGGAATATTCATGAGCATGCAAATCCATGCCAGACCCCATGCTGGAGAACATAACATGATCCTATGGTATAGGGCTGATGGCATCTGTAGTCCAAAACTTCTAGAGAGCCAAATGTTGTAGATCCCTGAAGGCATATTGTTACATAGCCTACACAGCCCTCTGGTGAGGGATGTGCAAGCATCTACCCTAAGAAAGAATAACAAATCCAACCAAAAGGGAAGCCAAACCTTTCTAAAGGGACTAGCAACGTCAAAGCACTCAGCCTTCACTTCCGGAGAGAAGAAGGTCTGGTAAGTGAGTGCATTTAGTCTACACAGTTAATCAAAGAAAACACCCCACACTGGTATCATTGAAGTCAGTACTTTAAGCAGACACAGATCATGATGGAATCAGTCTATATATTAAAAATAATTACAGTTAAGACTCATTCCACACTGGGAGGTTAGCTCAGGGGCAACACAGGTTTGAATCCTGGTCCTGCGCTTACAGACTACTCCCCGGTATTAAGTGCGTTATAAAAGATTAAGTACTGCTAACATGGAATTCCACTATCCAGTTAGGGGCACTGTACTGCTAGTCTAAGGATGAGGGGAAGTGACCAGGGAACCTAGACACTGGAAAAAATTACATTTTCATTGTCATGGCCAGTACCCAAGTTGCCGCACAAACAGTCATAGTATTCCTGACCATCTGGCAGACAGTGCCATGATTGATCCAAATGAACACTATACATTAACATATAGACCTAGAGGGATAGATGCAGAAATGGCACCCAATGACAAGAATACGTTTAGGCTGATAGTGACAGCATATTAGGCTCCTTTGAAAAAGTGATACAACAAAACCTTGCAGTGCTACAATGTAACCAATTATTTCACAATGAAAGGAGTGAGACGCAAGACCTTATAAAATACATTTAAAAGGGCAAATGCTAAATTCCAGTCTTTGGACCTAAAACTTCAATGAGCCAGAGGGAACCCAGGAAAAATATAAATATCCAAGTAAGCACCTGTAAAGTTCATTTTAGGCAGAGTTTCAGGTAAGTGTTCTAAGGTCTATAGGATGTAAGGAAGGCATGGTATCAACAGTAAAACAGACACAAGTGACCACAGATCAAGGGTGTTAATTGAATTTTAATTGGGGTTAAAAAACACCTATATGATCCTAAATCTAAAGATGGGAGCAAGCTACGACCATGAAATAATGATAGCGCAGTCCTAGTGGTGTCTTGTCAAAATTAAAGGGCCTATACTATTAAACCTATTGCCAATCCTTACCTCTGAATACAAATAGTGTGGGAAAAAATGTTATGCAAAAGAATAGTGTTCAAGAAATCATGTCAGGATATTCAAGCCGTAGGCTTACCTTCACCATGTTTTCAGCACGGGACAAGGTGGAACATTCAAGCTTAGCACAGTCTCTGGCTTCTCTAGCAAGTGGGTGCAGTTCAATCCACAATTTTCTTAGGTGATTCACTGTTCCCCCTGAATCACCCTCTGCCAGGTTCAGATCCACTTAGACACAAAATCGTCAGTCTCTCTCTGCCGGGCTCATACCAATTTATCTACTTTAACACAAACTTGCTTTAACCCAAAGCTTTCAACTGATCTCACTCTGCCGGGCTCGGACCAACTTTGTCTACTTTGCTATTAACATTCTTTACTGTATCAAAATCGAAGACTTTCGATTGTGCACAGGATTTTGCTCGACCCGTGTGAGGACCACTTCAATTCACAATCCTTTGCCACTCTTTCACTTTTGTCAACTCTCAGCCGGATACCTTACAGAGACCTTCGATTGAGCACACATGCGGTGCCTCTGTCAAATGTATTGTATCTTGGTTTTAAAGTTCAATCACTCATTTGCAGTTCAACTTTACTAGCGTTGGTTATCACACACGTTTCAAACAATGTTTGCTCCAGCACTCGCCATACAATGTTGCTGCTTGCAACCTTGGCTTCAACACAGACCGGTTTTGTATCGGTCTCCCCAACTCACCGGCTTTGTTGATTTTGATGTGGCGTTGCTTTGTTCTTCGAGCCAAGGACAGTACCACGGCAGCTGGCAATTCTCCCCGCCTTGATTATTGACGCAGGTGGGCCCCAGGAACCTCTGACACACAATGCAGGATTCGTCAACCTGGTTTCTTGGTCTTACGTTCTCTATTCTGGAGATTTCTTGAAAGTAACGGTTCCTTGTCGGAAAAGTCAAGGGAACTTCCCTCCTTGCGACCCCCTTCTGTTTTGCAGCGATTCTTCTCTCGTTAAACTGCCATCTTGGAACTGCTGTTTCCTTGTGTGCTTTGCCGTGCTCAGAGTGTGTTCTCGTGCGTCCGCCTTTTATCCGTGTCGGGAAGTGTAATGGGAGTCAGGTGTGTGTGGTGGTCCGTAATTGCCTGACCTCGCCTGACCATTGTATTGGGACATGGCAGGTATACGGCTTGGTGTTAGTCTGTTTTCCCTCATCGCAGGTTGTCTCACCATCTGGTGTCCCACTCCCACTCCCCGAAAACCCCTCATCCAGGTGATCCTCCCGCACTGGTCCACACCCAGGAACTGGATCCAAAAGCGATGGCTGTGTCCTGGCCACCTGGATGACAGATCCCTGGGGACTAGTGGGTGAGACACATCCTGGTTTCTCACATGCCCTTCCCCTATGCGAGGTGGATATACTTGGTCTTTGCCTAGGTTCTTTGATTTGAAGACACTGGAAAGTACCAAGAGGGAAATATATCCGATGACTCTCGCATATTCCACAGGTTTCTTTTTATCCGTTCATGTAGAGGCGAGGTGTTCCTATTTGTCTCCTGAATGTATCCCATAAACTGGCATCAAGGGCGGGACACTGGAATTATGTGCTCCCTATGTCTCGTGGAGGAATCTTGGTGAAACATAGGCTCAGGAGGCTCTGTCTCCGTCCATTCCCACACTGGAGAGGTTTTGGAGTAGCAGTTAGAGTGCCAATAGTCCTGGGGTATAAATTCTCTGTGGGGAGTTGGAAGTTCCTGAAAGTTCCTGAAAGAGAGTAGAGAACGCAGGGAAGTCCCTTTCTACAATTACTTCTTCGGGGAGCCCAGGAATGATGGCTGATGATACAGATATGACTCCCACTGATGTTAATTTAAACGGGTGTCTTGGAGTACACAGGTAATTCTAACTATGATGGCATTCTCAAGGTCTTCTGTTACAACCAAATCGGCCCTTATGGCGGTTTGTTTGCTACCTGAGTCAATCAATGCTTTTACTTGTTTCCCGTTTACCAGGGCCTTTTTCTTACGTAAAGTCAGCAGAAGACTGACATTAACATATGCTGAAGGTTTCCATATATTCTTCGGATTCTTCCCCCTTTTCCACTTTTAGACAACCTATTTCCATAAGTTCTTCCTTTAGATTTTTTGGACAGTGTCTGGCCAGATAGCCGGTTTCTCTACACGAAAAGCAAATAGGAGGAGATGGTTTGCTTCCCTGTTGCTTTACTCTCTACCCCTAGGGTCTGGTTTTTTAACCTTCCATTCTTTCTTTCAATTTCCATTCCTTGGATTTATAGTATCTGCCTCCCCATCTAATACCTGGGGTTGGGAGCAGTGAGCAGGTTTAGGATCTTTTTGCTCCTCAAATAGGTGTACCGAGTGGAAGTGTTTGGCTGCATCCGAGTGGTTTTGGGCAGTTTCAATAGCCATGGCTAGGGTAGGTCAATTTAGTTGTCGTGCTGCCTTTTGCAAAAAAGGTGGTAAAGAATTGGTGAATTGTTCTAGAGTCATACTTTCTACCAATTCTTCCACAGTTTTGCGGTTAATCCAAAGAGCGATGATATTTTTAATTCGTAGCCCCAATTCAAAGGGGGTTTCCCCAGGGTTTAGTCTAAAAGCCCTTAACTTTTGCCGATAGAAGTTACAGGTTTGGCCTAGCCTTTTAAGAAGCCCCTCTTTTATGGATATAAAGGTAGCTCCCTGGGCAAGATTAAGTAGCTGGTAGGCGGTCTGTAGCTCACCCTTTAGCAGAGGTCATAGATAAAAAAAATTACATTTTCTTCCCATCCTAATTGCTCGGCTAACCACTCAAAATTCAGAAAGAAATATCCTATATCTTCTCCTATAGCTGTAATATCCCTTGAGGTAACCAGGGTCTGGCATGTAATTCAACCAATTTCGTTAAATTCTCTTGAAGCCTAACTTCGGCCTGAATTTGATGGGTGGCCAGCTGGGCCACGATGGCTGCTAGGTCGGCCATATCTTCTGGTGGAGCAAGGATTTATTCCGTAGTATTTTTTTAGTCAGAAAAGAAACAAGTCTCCACTCCTCTGAAAGAGTTTCAAAGTCGTCTGACTCTTCCGAGTCTGATTCCAATGGAGGGGAAGGTTTAGATAAGTTGATTTCCAAACCTGAGGGACCAGGGACTGAAACTGACTTGGTACCGGAAAAAAAGGTTCGGGGCACGGGGGATTCAAAGCACTAGATTGAATGAAGGTGTGAGCTGGTCGGATTTTCAAGATTATTCAATCCCACTGTTGGATATTATAGTGGGACAGCGGAACGATATCTAATAGCATCTGGGTTTTGAAAAACAAATAATCTTGTTGACCAGTTGGGACGTGAAGTTGAGAGAACAAAAGCTCTTTAAGAGTGGATACACGGTCAGAGTCAAGGAGTTCAACAATTCTATTTTGTCCTTCTGGTGGAACAATGATTATCAGCATGAATTCTCGATTTTCGTCAATTGAATCAGATCCCACTTCTAACAACATATGTAAGGAAGGCATGGTATCAACAGTAAAACAGACACAAGTGTCTACAGTTCAAGGGTGTTTATTGAACTTCAACTGGGTTTGAAAAACGCCCATCTAATCCTAAATCTAAAGATGGTGTCCTGTTCGCTGTAGTCCTCCACTCCTCGGTCCTCCCCACTCTCCTCACCCGATTCCAAGTCCTCCAGGTGTAGCTGTCTGTGAGACAGGTAGTCCTTCTCTCTTTTGTGTGCCGTGAGCCTACCTCGGGAGGAAGCCACAGTGAGTGCTGATAAACAGCAGTCCTGGGGCCCCCTTCCCGCGATCAGGCAGTAAACGAAGGGAAAAAGCCTTGACAGGCAGAAAAAACCCTTCGGCGAGATGTGCAGCAGAGTAGCGTGTCCTGTCAGGAGTAGGAAGGTCTCGGAGTCCTCGAAAGGTAAGCAGTTGAATGAAGTAGACTGAGGCGGGGTAGCGAACAGATGAATTTCAGACGAGACACAATACCGCTGGGGTTCCGCCACAGGCAAACGCCTACCTCCGAAGAGCTGCGCAGGGCCAGGAGCGGCAAAGAAGGAGTCCGCAGCCGGAAGGCAGAAGGAGGGGGTGGGCGCAGAGTGAGAGCCGCAACCGGGCAGAGTCAGCGGGTAAAGGGAGAAAGAGAAGAGAGAAGAGCGTGAAGGCAAAGGGGAGAGGAGAGGAAAGAAGGTAGACAGGCTGAGAGAAGGGGCGGACCGTGAGAAAACGAAGAGTGGCCAAAACGGCCGAGATCTGGAATTCTAGCGTTTAGACCCAAAGGAAGCAAGAAACGCACAGCCAGGGAGTTGCAACGCGACGGCCGCTGGGAGAGGAGGAGCTAAGTACCTCCCAGCGGTCGCCATGTTGAAAAAACCTCTAGACCGGCAATTACGCTGGGGAAAAGACGTGGCGGAACTATCCGCTTGGCTTCCTACCTCAGAGTCGCCAACGCGGATATAAACGCCAAGTGTGGTGGCGGATGACAGATGGGAGCAAGCTACGACCATCAAATAATAATAATGCAGTCCTAATGGTGTCTTGTCAAAATTAAAGGGCCTCTACTAACAAACCTATTGGCAATCCTTACCTCTAAATACAAATAGTGTGGGAAACAATGTTATGCAAAAGAATAATGTTCAAGAAACCATATGTCAGGATATTGAAGCTGTAGGCTTCTCTTCCTCACGTTTTGAGCTCGGGACAAGGTGGCACACTCAAGCTTAGCGCAGTCTCTGGCTTCTCTAGCACGAGGGTGCAGTTCAAGCTTCAACATCATGGCCTTCTGTGACAAAGTCTATTTGCCATTCAAAGTCTCTTCTTTCAGAGGGCCTGATGCAACAAACAAAGTTCCATTCCTTTTTGTATTTCACATGTTATGTTATGTTAGGTGTATTTATTAAGCACACATTCGCCAAAGGCATCATGTACACCATTTTCTTAGGTGATTTACTATTCACCTCGGACCCCCCTCCACTGGGCTCGGATCCACTTTTGCACAATGTTCTCAGGATTATCTTGTATCCAATTTCTCAGTGTTTGACTGTTCACCCTGGATCTCCCTCTGCCGGGCTCAGATCCACTTTGACACAAAATCTTCAGTCTCCCTCTGCCGGGCTCGGACCAATTTTATCTACTTTGCCATAAACTTTCTTTACTGTATCAACATCAAAGACTGTGCGCAGGATTTTGCTTGACCCGTCGCAGGACCACTTCAACTCACAATTCTTTGCCACTCATTCACTTTTGTCAAATCTCAGCTGGATACCTTACAGAGACCTTCGATTGAGCACACACCCGGTGCCGGACCACTGTGTCAAAGGTATCGTATCTTGGTTTCTTGGTTTCAAAGTTCAATCACTCATCTGCAGTTCAACTTTACTGGTTATCACACGCATTTCAAACAATGTTCGTTCCAGCGCTCGCCATACAATGTTGCTGTTTGCAACCTTGGCTTCAACACAGTTCAGTCTTGTATCAGTCTCCCCAACTCACCGGCTGTGTTGGTTTTGCTGTGGCATTGCTTTGTTCTAGGAGACAAGGACAGTGTCACGGCAGCTGGCGATTCTCCTCGCCTTGATTATCGACGCGGGTGGGCCCCGGAACCTCCGAAACACAATGCAGGATTCTCCAGCCTGATTTCCTGGCCCTATGTTCTCTATTCTCAGGGTTTCATGAAAGAAACGGTTCCTTGTCGGAAAGGTCAAGGGAACTTCCCTCCTTGCGACCCCCTTCTGTTTTGCAGCAATTCTTCTCTCGTTAAACTGCCATCTTGGAACTGCTGTTTCCTCATGTGCTTTGCCGTGCTCAGAGTGTGCTCTCGTGCTCCGCCTTTTATCCGTGTGGGGAAATGTAATGGAAGTCATGTGTGTGTGATGGTTCGTAATTGCCTGACCTTGCGTGACCATTGAAATGGGACACATCAGGTATACGGCTTGAGTGTTAATCTGTTTTCCCTCATTGCGGGCTGTCCGTGAGAAGGTGTTTGTATTGTAAAAGGGGCGGGGGAAGTTCCTAAATATTCTACCTGGTAGGATGGAGTAAAGGTGTTGCAAGGAAGGGGATACTGCGTCTCACCATCTGGTGTCCCACTCCAACTCCCTGAAAACCCCTCAACCAGGTCATCCTCCCACAGTGGTCCACCACCAGGAACTGGATCCAAAAGCGATGGCCATGTCCTGGTCACCTGGATGACAGATCTCTCAGGGACTAGTGCGTGAGACACCTTCTGGTTTCTCACAGGGAAATACAAGATAAAATCAGTAGGCATATCTGCGGTTGTGATGAAAAGCAAAGGAAGACCCAGTTTGTCCAAGACCCAGCAGCCCCAAGATGAGATGCATCCAAGCAGGATTCAGCACCAATGCAAGTCAACGGGAAATAGTGGCTGGAAAACACCTGAATAGATTTTTGCCCATGAACCACAGGAACTCCTAAGGATTAGTATCGGTGTTAAGACAGAATTTTAGAATTTCAATTTTTGGGAATTCTAAAGTCACTCAATAACATTTGCTTTTTCCCTATTTTTGAAGGTCAGAGGGACTTCTACTGAAGTACAACAAACTCGCGCCTTATCATATCGTAAATACCAAAATACACTCAGTCTGGTAAATAATGTTATTTAGCACTATCTTCAGCTCCGATACTGGTCTTGGATCAACTGTAAATTCAATAATGACTAACAGGATTCAAAGAGACTTCTCATTGCTGAGACAGTCATTTAAAGATGGAAGTGACAACCACTTGACTTATTCCATAAGCCTTTATTATTGTTATATTTCAATGTTTTTAATTAATTGAAATCATCTTTTGTAAACACGCAGAATCAGGCGAACTAATCAAATGTAGCAAGCCACTACATGTACATGTTTTCATCTACAAAGAGATCATCCTCAGGTAGCTGTAGAACAAAGCAACAAATACTATTATTACGGTAGCCCCCTTGACATTGCAACCCTTTTTTGGTGCATTTTGAGTATATGGTACCTGCTCGCCCATAAAGCCCTCCTTCTGAGGGGTGCTTCTCAAGCACCCCATTAGGCCCCTACCATAATTATATCACCCTACATTGGTTTTAGGTAGTAGGCTGGAGGCAGCTGTTATTTAGTTATGATAACCAAGGGTGCAAGCCATTTTCCCGCAAGGGTAGCCAAATGTAGCTTTTTGGTAGCCATTGAGATTTCAATGTATTTTTCTAAGTCCTGCTCCTGGATGTTTTCTTTTGGGACCTTCCTTTATTCGGGGAAAACATGAGGGAGGCCTACAATGGCCTTTTTGCCCATGTGGGCTCTATGTGAGCTGTTTAGCCTCCATATTAGGTCTACTGATTTAGACCAGTCTAGGTCCCTGGGCTGGCCATATCACATTCTTTGGGGGTGATCTGGATTGCGTGGCAGATGATTCAGGGACATACCAGATGTTCTGGCATCCAGCCCTTTGTCCCTAATCCCCTAATATGATTTGTGGGCTGAATTTAGCCAACACCTGGAAGGTGGCAGTAATTAAGGGAAAATACTCAACTTAAGTTTTCTCTTGCTACTGGAATTTTCAGAAGTGCATGCTTTCCTCCCATTGCTGCAATTTAAGGACCACATTTGGCAATATTGGCTGAGTACGGAGCCCTAGGCTGATCCTGTTTGGGATTTCTATGTCTGGGCATCCAGCCTGGGTCGCCTCTGTCCACCTGCTAATTCCACTTATGTGCTGGGTCAGGCCTTCTGTGCTGGGACTGTCTTGAGGCTGTTTTGCTGCGGTCTTCCCATTTTACCACGAAGCTCATTCGACATTGGTGCTGGAAGCAGCCGTTGCCTGAAAGATTGTTGAGACTACAAAATAACGCCACAACTCCTCTTCAAGACTGCCGGGGTCTGTTCCACCATCGCCTTCTTTGTGGGACCATATTCTTAGGCTGGGAATTCTCTCCTTGTCCTCCAAGCTGCCAGATGCTGTCCCTCAGCATCCTAGAGTTTTTGTTGCCATTGCTGTTGCTTCTCGTCTTGAGGACCCCCCATGTGGAGAGGCGCTTCATCCTCTTTTCCGTCGTTGGGGTCATCGTTGGCCCAAAGTTGCAGTCCCTGGGAAGTAGCATCCTTTAAGGCATGAAAAAGAGACTTTGTACTCACTGGCTTGTTTTGTCTTCTAGGGGCTGTCTTTCTGCAAGCAGAAATGGACATTGCTTACCTGAGTTTATTTTGAGGCCTTTCCTACGACGCTGCATATTTTTTTTGGGTCTCTGTGGATCCCTTTGTTGGGGTCTCGTTTGGTTTTCTCTGTAGGTGTATGCTGCCAAATACACACCTGTGGGGTAGAATTGGGACTCATCTGCCTTTTCCCCTGTTAGGAAAAATTTTCTTTTTGCAGCTTTTCCTCCACAGACATAAATGGCACCTGCAACATGTTGCTACGACCAGATTCCTGTCCTGACATTTGTGGGAAAGCAAAGCCTTTTTGATCAACTTCCCTTGCTTACTTCATCTGTTCAGGGCACACTGGTTAGTGCCTAAGTCGACCAGTGCAGGGGACCCGGTCTCCCTGTGCGAAATTCCTGGTTGTTTTTAAGCTACACATATCATTTTATAGTGAACAGCAGCAGGGGAACTTTGTATCCCGTTTTCTTCCAAATTTGAGATGAAGGGAGGAGTCCTGCAGCTGTTCTTCTGATAGTTGTTTGGAGCCAAGGCCCCTATAAAGTATTGGAGCTGGCTGAGGACCCTTGGACCACTGTTGCAGATATCCAGCCAAGTCCAGGTGAAGCCCTGTCCCTCTGGATTGATCTCCTGAAGACCTTTGATGATGCTTCAACCCTTGGGCTGTTAGGACGAACCAGTCCGGGCCGCGGCCTGATCCGTGGAGCCTTTCGAAGTTTTCGGAAACCATCCTGTGGACTGACCAGCAGTCAGTTCATCATCCATGCATCTCCCCCATTCTGAGGTTCGGCTTGGAACTTCGCAAGTTGACAGATTGTGGCCTAAGAACAGTAATTCTGTAGCTGCTGCTCTCCATATTGAAGAGGGCTCTTTTTGGAGCAGTTTCTTTGTCTTTGTCATGTTAGTCGCCTACCACTGCCTGAGCACAGTGTTCGTCACTGCTGTCCTCTGGGGGTCTATTGTCATTGTAGGACCTCTGGTGGTCTGCATCTCTGGGTGCCTAGGTTGTCCAGCTGCAAAGCATCAGGAACCATCTCATCGGAGATCAGAATTGCCTCCTAGCCAGACCCAAACCCAAAAAACAAACATTGGATGTTTTACATGGCCCCTGGATTCTCTCCCCCTCCCCTGCAATGGAACCAACTATAGAAGTAAGTGGTCCCAGCAAATCCAGGACCATAGGGGTTGTTTCTAGTGGGATCAGAGTAAGGGGCAAGCCTAAATAGATGTGTCCACCCTGTCCCCGCCATAGTGTTGTATAGGCAGAAAGTCCCCACCCTACCTCTTGATGAGCTGGTTGGTGGAGTTCTGGCTAAGGATCTTCCTTGGGCTTTCCTTAGAGCAATGGGATTGGGAAAGGACACATAATCTTTGGAACTTATCTTTGTTCTTTCACCACTGGACCATTTTACTCACCTGATGGCTTTGCCAGTACTTGTTTCTTCACTTTAAAGACTGCTGACTCCCTATAAAAGGTATTCTTCTTGGGACTCTTAAGGGCACTAGGCCTATATACCTTAGCAGGGAAAGACGTGTAAAGTGTTAGGAGCCCTATTCTATAAGGCAAGGCAAAACTGTTTGCATTGCTTTTATATTGCCTTTTCCTTGATTCTTTTTTTGTTTGAAATGTGTTTATTGAGTTTTTGAATAAACTGGTCATCAACAATAGAACCTGCTTTCCCACTCCCCCCAACCCTGCCTTCCTCGCCTTTTCCTTGATTTTCAATTGTTTTGCATTGCTTAGCTGTTTCTTACTTGCTTTACTACATACAGTTTTCCATGTTTCATATTTGAATCACTTGCAACTTCTTAAAAAGTAAAGTGTGGGTGAACCTTAGTAGGATCACCAACGGTGAATGTTGATTTAGTAGTACTACTTACCTCTGATTTGCATTGCTTAAAATGTGTTGAGGTCGAAATAAATCAGTGTATATTTACGCTTACTGTCGAATTGGTTTTTTTTCAGTGTTTAGTGTGCCCCGTTGTACTATTACACCACCTCATATCTCCTGAACTCTAGGCCTTACTGGCCGACCACCTACCTTCATTGAGTTTGTCTAAACATGTTTTTTCCCTGTTCGCAAAAATAAGAGTGGCCAGAAGTACTCTGCCTTTCCTCTCCTTCCCCCAGAAGCTGATGGTATCTCAAGCGCTGGTTCTCTCTAGCTTGGACTATTGTAACAGCCTCTATCTTAATCTACCTGTCTCTACTCTCTGCCCTCTGCAACTTATCCAGAACAGGACTGCGAGACTTGTCCTTGGCCTCAAGCCCTAGGATAGTATCTCTCCAGCTCTGAAATCTCTCCACTGGCTCCCAGTGGATGCAAGGATTAAATTCAAAACCCTCTGCATTGTCCACAAGGCTTTCAGGGGCCTGGGTCCAAAATACCTTCAGCTATCCCTCTGCAAATACCTCCCCTCTCGAGCTCTTTGCTCCTCTACCTCCAACTCACTCAGGGTCAGTCGTTTTTCTAAGAAACGAGCTGGGGGTAGATCTCTGTCTTTGGCTGGGGCCTCCCTCTGGAACAGCCTCCCTGCCACTCTAAAACTTGAGGAGAACCATCTCCGGTTCCGGAAGCACCTCAATACCTTCCTCTTATCTTCTGCCTTCGCTCCCCCTCTCCCCTGCTGATCTGTTCTCTCTTGGCACCGTGCACCTGGCCACCCTCTGTCTTTTGGGCCCAGGTACCTGCTCATCCTGCCACCCTCCCGCACTGCCTCTGGGCCACCCCTTGCACTGGGGTCTGTATCTGTACCCATACAGCCCACCCTTTTTCTTCCTACACATATCAGACCTACCCTGTCTGCTGCCTTAAACCTAGCACTTGCAAATTGCTGGCTGCATTACCACTGTTTGTTGCCTTTATTATTTATTTATTGTTATTTATCCGTTTCTCCTCTGCTTCCCACTTTCCACCTCTCCCCCCTTCCATGCACTTTTCCCCTTCCCCTCTCCCATGCACTTGCGCGTTCTCAATGTCACTGGGCCTAGTAAAATCGCTGTTTTGTTCTCCCCTGTTACCCTCCCTTGCCTTGTCGCGCTCTGAAACCCTTGTGTACGAGCACGATAGAAATAAAATATCAATCAATCAATCATTCAGCACCCTCCCTCAGGCCTAGTCCTGAAAATCCACCCCAAGATCCCCATAAATGCAAAAGCATGGGTGGCGACTTTTGATTTTCAGTACAGGGGCGAGATTTATTTTTATTTTGCACTTATCGAATCCTTAACCCCAATGCTGCAAAAGTTAGCGATATTTGCACCAAGTTGCAAACACCTTAAAATCGTTGGTTAAAACATGGGATTTTGTTCTAAGGTGTCTAAAGGAGCATAGCATAGTATTTTGCATTTCATTCAGGAGACTAGTACAAACCATTCTATCTGTAATACAGTTTATCGAAATTACCACTGTTAAAGGCAATCTTTCCATGCAAATGTGCTCCAGTGGATAGTTGCCGTCTGAGAAATTAATCCATAATGGTGTCCATGTCCAAAAGGTGCAGTATATATGAATGATCAGTTTAAATCAAGACATGCTAACGACCCAAAACCCGCCCAAAAGAGGGGAGTGAAGTAGGCTCTGCTACATGTCCATTCAAGCAACAGCCTCACATCTGAGGCTGCAAACGATAAGGATCCGGCCCGGCACTAACGTGCTGTAATTTCATATAAAGCACAGGCCTGCCAGCTCAGAATGGAAACCTGTGTCACTCATGGAACCATTCCTGAGTTTTGAGCGATACCTGCATAAATTAGACTTAAACCAGCGACCATGGGGTGTAAGGGTCAGCGGGTTAGAAGAAGGGAATACAAAGCAATATAAAACTGCAGTGCTGTCTGGAAATGGGTCAGGGCTGGTGGATGCCCATTTCAAAAAGATGTTTTGTTTTGCTGCCCCCTTACCTACAGCAGGGGAAAACCGTGCGCAGCTAAAAATTATAATGGAGTACAAAGACTGCATAAAGGGGGTTAATAGCTACAGATTACCATAGACAGGCAGCCAGAGGGCAGATGAAACACTAAATGACCATTAAAGAGCTACCAATCACTCTTTTAATTAGGGTGCTAATGTAGAGGAAACTGGAGTAAAGAAGCAACAAGGTGAAAAAATGTTGCCGGATACTGCAAGAGGCCCAAAGGAGGGGATGGCATGAAGGTATCAGCAAACACAACCTGTAACGGATGCGCTGCAAAGCACACATTAAATTAAATTAATTAATCTTTTATAACATACTTACTAATGGAGACCAGCCTCTAAGCGTGGGAAGGGCATTCAAACCTGTGTTGCTCCGTGTTGTCTTGCTTCCAAGAGAAACGTGTTTTCCTTTGAGCTATCCTGCCAGCAATTTCCTGAATTAAAAGACCAGGTTGTTGTGTCTTAAGCCTGCCAACATGGGGCCCCTCTGAGGCTCAGGGCCAGTTTCAACAGAAAATGTTGAAAGACCCTGTCCCTGGGGGGACTTACAAGAATCTCTGGTTGTCAGAGTAACATTCGGGTGGTGGGGTAAACATCATAATGACTGGTTGGCGTTTTCTCTGCCCCATTAGAAGGAGGCGCTACTACGCTTCAGAAGTCCTGTGGTTCTGCTGCACCAGTTGGAGGGTGGCAAATCCCTTCCTGGATCCTTACAGCCTCTGCGGATGTATTGATTATTTTTCTGTTTTAAACCTTTTGTTTCTCTTGGTTTGTGTCTGTGTGTAAATGTCTGAGAATGGAGTTCCGGCACCAGAAGTGCCATTTCGCATGTATACACCGATTCCTGCATCCACATCTCTACCCTTGCATTCCCTTACCCTCTTCCATCGCACACCTCCTTCCAATATCTCTCCATCCTCCCGCTGCTACCCTGTACCCCCTCTATCTTTTCCCATCGGTCACTGCCTCTTCTTCCACTGTCTCGCTCCACCCCTCAAATGCTTAATTTTGCTCCCCTTTGCTCCATCCATCTCTCCAGCTCACATTCCCCCAGTCTCCCTCCCTCTCATCTCTCCTTCTCTCTCTCCACACATCACTTCCTGATCCCTCCCCTTCCCTCATTCTACCTTCATTGCTCGCCCCTTCCAAACCCATTTACCTATGCCCCCCGCCCACCCTGGCCCCTCTCTCCTCCTGTACTCTCCACATTTCTATCGCTAGCCCACTCCCAGCTTTTCTCCCCCTCCCTCTTTTTATCCATGTCTTCACATAACTTCGTCCTTGTATTACCTTCATTGCCCGCCCCTCCCAAACCCATTTACATACCCCCATGGCCACTCTCTCCACAGTTTTATCGCTAGCCCACTCCCAGCTTTTATCACCCATGTCTTCATTTGGCTTCATCCTTCTCTTATCTTTATTCCCCCCTTTCTCTCCATATTTCCTTATCTTTCATTCCTCACTGCCAGTTTCTGAAGCAGTTGGACCTTCTGGCTGCACACAGCGTTCCACTGCATTAACATGCTGAGCTATCTTATTAAGTTTGAATACGTGGCATCTGGTTTAAACCAGCGAGGGACATATGAGCAGGTGGGGGGCAACTCATAACTTAAATGAGAGAAAGTGCGACAGAGAGACAGTGAGCTGCAAAATCATGGGGGTTGGGCGATGGGAGGCAGATGAAAGAGTCAAAGAAAAAGGGAAGAACGGCTACCTGCGCCACAAGAGAGCAGCAGTAAGGACTGCTACGTCCCAAGGCAACAACGTGCAACCCTGTGGGGTGAGGAGAGGAGCGGGCAAGCCGCGCAGTGTGGGGCGCAGGCTGCACAGCCACTGAGTCCCCATATGCGTGATCTACATTGTCCCTGCCAAAGGGCGGAGCACACCCCTACCCTCCCCCACCCCCACTCCCACCCTGCGGCAAGTTGAGCGCAATCGGCTTCGCTGGCGTCGCTGAGCGGGAACAGACTAGTGCACTGCTGGACCTGAGTCCACATGGTTGCTGGGATAACCACTGCATTTGTCCATTTAGCCTTTCTTGCCAATTATTCCTTTGCGCATGCCCCTTAGCTCCACCTTACTCCTCTCAACAATCAAATTGGTATGACACAGTGTTTCATATGGCAAACTTGGCCGCAGTTTTATTTCCATAACAACAGAATTATTGTACACATTTTGTGAACTTCAGTCTGCAAGTGTGGCGCTTGCTCCGTACCGGATTTCCCTTGCTTCCCCCTATACTTTTGTATAGTAGACCCCCAACTCCCCCGACCCTTTGTACCTGAGCCTATCCTGCCCATGCAGGTGTCGTGGGTGGGGAGAGCGCCGTTTTTTGGGGGAGGCTGAGCCTTATTCGTTACCACCAGACGCCTCGCCGTTTAGGCCCCCAAGAGGCGCTGGTCCGGAAGAGCGAAGACCCGTTCCGGTTTCCTTCTGGCTCATCCGGAGTCTATCATTTGTGCTTGTTTGCCCAAACACCGCCAACACCGTCGCACATCATCCTGACCGCCCTGCGACAGCGACGTCCAGGTGTCACCCTCCATCCCTGCCCTTTCGTGGGTGGGTGGAAAACGAAATCCTTCAGCCACGGCGAGTCTGCAGGGTCCCACTGCAGGAGCGAGATGATTCAGTCGTCGGACCCTGCTGCTTATAAGGCAGCTCGCCCCGCCCCCTTCCTTTGTTTAGCCCTTCGCAGGCTTTTGGGTTGTTTTGGCGCCTCGCCGCCGTTCCGCCCCCTGCCCTCCCCTTTCCCAGGGGGAGGGTAACAGGTTGTAGGCGACATGACCCTACAGCGGTTAAAATGCTGCCTTCTCCATTTGCTTTTGTTTTTTCTTTCCGTCGTCAGCGACATAACCACTCCATTTGTCCATTTAGCCTTTCTTGCCAATTATTCCTTTGCGCATGCCCCTTAGCTGCACCTTACGCCTCTCAACAATCAAATTGGCATGACACAGTGTTTCACATGGCAAACTTGGCCGCAGTTTTATTTCCATAACAACAGAATTATTGTACACATTTTGTGAACTTCAGTCTGCAAGTGTGGCGCTTGCTCCGTGCCGGATTTCCCTTGCTTCCCCCTATACTTTTGTATAGTAGGCCCCCAACTCCCCCGACCCTTTGTGCCTGAGCCTATCCTGCCCGTGCAGGTGTCGTGGGTGTGGAGAGTGTCGTTTTTTGGGGGAAGCTGAGCCTTATTCGTTACCACCAGACACCACCGCCGTTTAGGCCCCCAAGAGACGCTGGTCTGGGAGAGCGAAGACCCATTCCGGTTTCCTTCTGACTCATCCGGAGTCTATCATTTGTGCTTGGTTGCCCAAACACCGCCACACCACTAAGTGGGTTCCCGCCCACTGTGGCTCCCCTTCTTCCTGTCTCCCTCTCATAACTCCAGCAATTTGGTACAAATGTTCCAGAAAAAGAGCTCCGTTCCTTTTGCGAACAGGTGTACCCCATCTTTTAGAAAGTACTCAGGCGTCTTCCCGTCGATCAGGCCATGCCTGATTTGATGGAAACGTCTGCCCCTGCAGAACTTTGCAATGGCCCCATTCAGCTTCCTCCTCGATTTCTCAACTGCTGAATGGTTCTCGGCCCCCCTCCATTGCGCCCTGGGAATAACTTCCGATCATGTGATCTCAGTTTCGCCCAACTGTGCTGAGATCTCCTGCAATGAGCTTGTAATGTCCCTCAGCAAGACCCCCTCCCCAGGCTGGTCAGGTTGTTCCCTCCCAAGTGTATCACCACCACCTCTGGCTTCTGCTGCCTATTCAGCAATTTCTGCAACCGCCCCTTTAGCTGAGCCCACTTCATCCCTGGCACCCCGTGCCACTCAATCCTGAACTCGCCGGCTGTCAGCTCCTCCTGCTGCTGAGTCCAGCTCGCCTTGGCCCTTGAGATGAACGAGTGCCCCACTACCCACATGGTGCGCTTCCTCCTTCCTTGTGCTGCTGGGAAATGACAAGTGGAGGGAACGGCATGGTTAACTTACATTTTTTCTGGCCTGATATATCGTTTGTAGCATCCCGAAGACCATCTCCCCAACCTCTTGATGTCCTCCTCCCCTAGTCCCCCGACTGCCGCAAGGTGGCGGCCCCTATTCGGAATGAATGTGTCCCAAACCGCCCCCCGTCAACCCCATCTTTGCCAATCCCTGCGCCATCACTTTTGTGCGGACCCGTCTCCGTGCAAGAGCCACGGAGCCTCTGTCTCTGATGGCAGCCGCTGCTGGAGAAAGTTGGCCACTGCCGCCACTGGGCATACTCTGCTTGTCTGGATGGCCTGCAGTGTTAATGCCGCCCCCTTCCCTTTTTGATCCGTTTTTGACCTTCTCACATAGATGACCACTTGGGTGCTGTTTAACTGAACGTCCCTTAAGCGAAAAAAAAAAAAAACCATTGCCGTCTTCGTTCTCTGGCACCAGCTCGCTGACCCTGAGAGCCCCAAAGAATGCCACCGTAAAGGCGGCTGTGAACAGTACCCTCTCGGCATCGTCGTTACATACTGCGCCCAGACATTTAATTAACCCATGTAACTTTAAGATATCAATTGGCCGCCGCTCATCTGGTTTTGTTACTGTTTGCTTTGCCCAGCCTCTCATGGCCAGCGTGATGTAGTGTTCCTTGGTGGGGTCCTTCTCCCCCTTAATCTTGGCATAATGCGCTATGGCCGCCAAGTGGTATCCTACCCATGCCCGGGTCTTACCCGTCTTCCAGCACCAACCCACAAAGGCCCGTACCAGGTTCTCACCCTGGTCGCCTGGCATCACCTCTTCTTGGAATTGCGTAAAACGGTCCCAACATGCCCTGTACCTCTTAGCTGTACCTGGCGCCAGTGCTGTCTCTACCAAAGAGCTCAGATCACCCCAATCATCCCCCACCACTGTTCCTTGAACAGGGCCATTTCCTTCCTTGCTTCGGGGCAGCTTTGCCGGAACCGGTCCCACTGTAAACTAGACAGAGAATCAGCGGCCGTATTTTTTACACCGGGAATGTGCCATGCCCTGACTTCAATGTTCAAACTTAACAGACTTTTGGTGAGTTCCCTGAGTAGTCTTAGCACCCTCAGATTGCTAGACGACCCTGTGTTAATAATCTGGACCACTGCCAAATTATCCGATCATAAGGCAACTTTTTTATTCTCTAGGTACTCCCCACACAACTTAAAGGCCACTACTATGGGGAATAGTTCCAATAGCGTAATGTCCTTAGTGACCCCCTCCTTGTGCCATTCCAGTGGCCATGCCTTGCCACACCACCTGTCCCCAAGGATTGCACCAAAACCCAGGGACCCTGAGGAATCGGTAAAAGTTTGAGTGTCTGACTGCTAGCCCAGTCTGCCCTCCAGATCGCCACCCCATTGGATTCCGTTAGGAAGGTGTCCCACATCCTGAGATCCTCCTTTACCTCAGTTCCCAATCGGACGTGCTGAGAGGCGT
This sequence comes from Ambystoma mexicanum, assembly GCF_040938575.1. Lineage (NCBI taxonomy): Eukaryota > Metazoa > Chordata > Amphibia > Caudata > Ambystomatidae > Ambystoma > Ambystoma mexicanum. The sequence continues at coordinate 317,898,812 of NC_090926.1, forward strand.
GTTGCAAACCTACTGTCTTTAGTTCCACACTTCTGGCAAACGCCCTGCCCAATGGTATTACTCTCCCCGCAAAATTGAGGTTTCCTGCCAATGACTGCAACTCCCGCAAGGTCGCCTTGCTTTTCCCCAGTAGGTCTTGTATCATGACCTGTAGCTTCTGTACCTTGTCCTGCGGGAGCCTACACTCGCCCTTTACTGAATCAATCTCAATCCCCAGGAATGTCAATGTAGTGGTTGGACCCATGGTCTTCCCTGGCGCCAAAGGCACCCCCAACTGTCCCATCATCCCCTGAAATTCCTCCATCAGGGCCCTGCATTCCTCTGTCCCCTTTCTCCCAATGAAGAGGAAATCATCCAGGTAATGCAAAATTCCCCCCTCCTTCATTTTTGCCTCACTGTAAATTCCAAGAAGGAGCTGAAGGCCTCAAAATAAGCGCATGAGATAGCGCAACCCATTGGCAGGCTACTGTCGTAATAGTAGTCATTACCCACTTTGAAACCCAGCAAGTGGTAACTGTCTTTGTGGATTGGTAACAAACGAAACGCTGACTCTATGTCTGCTTTCCCCAACAGAGCCCCCTCCCCAGCTGCTTTCACCATTTGCACCGCATCCTCCAGGGAGGCGTACTGTACCCTGCACAATTCCTCAGGTATGCCATCATTAACTGACTGACTCTCGGGGAAGGATAGGTGGTGGATCAGGCGGAACTGGCCCTCTTCCTTCTTCGGTACCAACCCTGGTGGGGATACCACCAGGTTGTCCATGGGTGGAGCAGGGAATGGGCCTGCCACTCTTCCTAGTTCCACTTCCTTTTCCACCTTCCTCTCTACCACCTCTGGTTTCTCCAACGCTGAACGTAGGTTGGCCGCCTCATTCCCCCCCTGGCTACCTGCCCCCAGGATTTGAAAACCCCACCTGAACCCTTGCCACAACAACTTCGCATCCACCTTGTTGTGATATATATTCAGAAAAGGAGTCATGGCAAGGAGGTTAACTGGCGTGGGTAATTTCCCGTTAATCACAAATTTGTCATTTACAGTTTCCCCCACATTGCATTGCTTTGCAGGTATTTTAATCAACATTTGCTTTCTCTTTAGTTTTGCTACTGTCCTTGTGCTTGGCCTCGCCTGGGGTGGCTCTGCGGGGACCGGTGCTGCCTCCCCTTTGGTGCTTGTACCTGCATGTCTTCCCATATGAACAGTACCCCTATGCAAACCTCCAGCAGTTCTCTTGCTCCCCCTGGTGGACTGCTGCCCGATACACCCAGGAGGAGGGCCCGCGAAAGGACCCCCTCCCCCGCTGCGTGTACCTCCCTGTGCCCCTTACCGCCCGGGACCTCTCCCCTTGCAGCTTGTCCTCAGGCTCCCTGGAGGGTACCACTTTGTCGATGTATCCCCCGACATCCAATTCGTCCCATGACATTGCTGGCCATATTTGCATCTTTAGCCTGAAACCCCGGTCATACTCCAGCCACCCCTCACCGCCATATTTCTGATACAAGTCATGCACATACTGCTCATAAGCTATCATTGCTAGTGCACCCTGTGGATACCTTTCCAACATCACTGACATGTACATCCTATACGCCTTGAGCCAATTGTTAATGGAGTGTTCCACCTTGGTGCTCTCCCTGTCCCTCAGACAGCTCTTTCAGCCCTCCCCCCATGGGCACAATTCCTAATAAGTCGAAGATGTCAATAAATTCTTTCCTCCACAACCTCTCTTTGACCGCCCATGGAATATGCCATACCAAAGAATTCACTGTTGCCCCCATTGGCGCAAACCCTGGCATTGGTCTCCCATACTGGGTCGCCTGACCCCAAACTCCCCCTGGTCCACCGCTGGTCGGGCCTGTTGTTGGAAGCTGCGCTGCGCTCTGCACCCCTGACAAGACCGCCCCCGGGCCCAGGCCCCATCCACTCTGGCCCGCTTGCGCACTTATTGGGGCCACTGGTACCGGTGGTTGAGCCATCCCCGTGGTGTTAGGAGCCCCCGGCCCTTGACTCCACCATTCCTGTCCCCCTGGCGTCCCTGCTGCGGCAGCCATCTGCGATTGATGACTGCCCCCCCCAGGTGGACCCACGCTAGGCAGACCGACTGATAGAAATCCCCCAGGTGGGATCCCGCTCTTCTGTGGCAACTGACTTATCCCCTCTACTTGAGACCATACCTGACTCCCATTTCCGCCCCATGGCCCCCCAAAGCCCTGGGCTGTCCCGGGCTGAGTCGCTGCTCCCACACTATTCCCCATCCCTTCCATCATACTGGCATTAGCAATTACATTTGGCACTTGCCCATTTTTTCCCCATGCTTGCATGCATTCCATCACCATACCTTTCACCATCTCCAGGGATGTGGTTCCTTCCCCAGCGACTTCCACCGTTCTGGTCACAGGAGTGCTGGGTGGGCTCACATGGTTCCCTGGAGCCTCAGCAGGTGTAGGAGCCGTTAAGGCCACATCCTCCTGCGCCCTCCCCTTCTGTCGCGGCCTCTTCGTGCTGTTGGCCTGTTCCTTGCTCGCCTTAGCCTTTGCCGTAATTGTCCTCTTTCTTTTCTTCACCTGGACCTCTTCTTCTTCGTCTTCTTCCACACTGTGAATCTCCACCTCCACCACCGTTGCTTCGCTGGCACTGTCCTGAAACATGAGAGGTGAGCTCTCTACCACCTGGCTGTGTCCGAGCCCTTCTCGGCCCAGTTGGGCCACCATTGTCGTCATCCAATCAGGCCCATGTGTTGCTGCTGCCACCCTGGCCATCTCCAAAAAGGCTGCCAGATCCTGTCCCCCCCCGGGGAAGCCTGTTGCTGTTCCCCGTGCTCACCGTCCTCTCCTAGCCCCTTGGTGCTCTCCTGCGTGTTACGGGCTTTTCCGAGTGTTTCTGCGGCCTTTTTCACTGGCATGCTGATCCCGGCAAGTGGGTCCGGTCCTGGGCATTCAGACCGCTCAGGGCAAACTGCTGGCGCCTGCCCGCCTGGTCGCTTCCTCCCTTAGCTGCTTCCTTGAGGTCTGATGCGCAGTGAGTACTTGTGGGGCAAGCCCATGCGGCCCGCCTCCTGGAAACCCGCTTGGGCGTCCGGGGCCTTCTGCTGCGGCCGCGGTTCCCAATACGGGTGCTGCTGGTGCCCGCGCTCAATTCAAGCACAACCGCTCAAGGTTGCCACTCAGTTTGCCCGCCTCCTTCGTGCGGTGCCAAGGCAACCGCTGAGTGTGCCGGCACCTGGGTTGAGGGCACCTGCGTTGAGGGCACCTGCCTGCGGGTGACCGCTTGGGTAATCCGGAGCCTTGGTACGGGGCTGCGGCCTCGGACGTACCTTCCGGTTTTTCCCTGCCGACGCTCCCCGGATCCTGGGCTCCTGCCCCGCCTTCCCGCACAGCTGAGCCGGGTCTGCTCGCGCTGTCCTCCTCACTCCTGGGCTCCTGCCCCGCCTTTACCATCGCGCTGAGCTGGGTCTGCTCACGCTGGCCTCCTCGGTCCTGGGCTCCTGCCCCGCCTCCACCGTAGCGCTGAGCCGGGTCTGCTCACGCTGGCCTCCTCGGTCCTGGTCTCCTGCCCCGCCTTCCCCCGCTCCACTGCGACGCGTTCGCTACGGCAACCAGGACTGCTGGGCGATCACAGGCAAACTCCTCCTTCCAAGCGCACCGACCATGACGACGAAATCCTTTTGCCACAAAACAAAATCCTTCAGCCACGGCGAGTCTGCAGGGTCCCACTGCAGGAGCGAGATGATTCAGTCGTCGGACCCTGCTGCTTATAAGGTGGCTCGCCCCGCCCCCTTCCTTTGTTTAGCCCTTCACAGGCTTTTGGGTTGTTTTGGCGCCTCGGCGCCGTTCCGCCCCCTGCCCTCCCCTTTCCCAGGGGGAGGGTAACAGGTTGTAGGCGACATGACCCTGCAGCGGTTAAAATGCTGCCTTCTCCATTTGCTTTTGTTTTTTCTTTCCGTCGTCAGCGACAGAAAGTGGCTGCCTCCGGGGGAGGACAAGTACAGCAAAGCAGGTGCTCCAGCTGTGTACAGGGTGCACATAAGAGGATCTCATACAGCAGAGTGGCCGTTCCACTAACGCAGAGGTGGCAGCTGACTAAAGGCCAGTGTTAGCACGCTGGGGAGCAGGGGTGGGGGGAGGTCAGAGACCATGGTTCTCATACTGGAGCCATGGTCGAAAGCGGACAGGGAGTAACCAGTGGACCCATATGCAGACAGACTGATAACATAACCTGGGTGTTGGAAGACCATATCTCCCCCCTCCTCCCCCCCGAGGTAATAACACAAACAAATTGGGTGAGTGTTGGCAATAAAAAGGCAGTGGGATTTTATTACACAGTTATGGTCATAACAAAACAATCATAATTACAGTGGCCCTCATTACGACCCTTGCGGAATTCGGAAAACGATGGCGGAAATGCAATACCGCCATCGAATAGCGCTCGGTGCGACTATGACCCGTCACCGCAAAGTACGAAGCCATTAGCGACACCGTAGTGAACGCCAACGCTAACTGCACCAAGCACGCGCGCGCGCGCCATGCCAAACCGCAAACACCACCATGGCGCAAGGGTACGCCAATTCCGACCCTAGCGGACATGTACCTAACGCCATCAAGCATGGCGGAATGTACCATTCCGCCATGGTGAGAAGTACGGCATCGCGAATCAACCGTAAACGGCCCCACTGAGTGCCTGTACACTGCTCCCTGGCCACAAAGTACAACTCCCCGTAGGTGCAATGAAGTCACAATGCAACCATTGAAATGTACAAGTCACCCATGCATGCCAACGAACAAAAGAAACACAACAGGGGCCAATGGGAGCTGCAGGGCACAGATGGCACGAATACAGAAGCCATCCCAATGGACATGACCACAGTCCCCCACCAAGAAACGCACGCAAACACAGGCACCTGTGACCAGCAATATTCCGAGAATCACATCATTCCACCAGTCCACCTGGCTGACCGGCATCTGTTACACAAAACCCAATCCCCCGCCCCTGAGCATGACAACATTCAAACTGTCATATTGGCAGCCCCCATCCCTGACCTCACTGGCTTCGTAGGCAAACGCGCCCAGTACAGTACCACGCAACTAAACTCCGAAGCTGGAACCCAATGCAGATCTCCTCACAATACATCGCCCCCCAAATAGGCATATGCCACATCACTTGCAAAGAAGAACGCTACACGGGCCAAATCAGAATAGAAATTTAATGCACATCAAAATCACCAAGCCCATACAGCCATCAGGCCATGAACTCCAAAACACTTTTCACCATTGTGGGCTGCATCCGCAAGAAATGACCAGCCACTACTTGTGTGACGCCCTGTTCCCTCATGGTACACAGAGCCACATTCACGTACGAAAAGGCAACATGGAAGCGCACAGAACCGCAGGGCCGTCCCAATGGGGAGGCACTAGTCCAGCTGAAAGGCCGAAATGTTGCTCTGAGCCACCAGTACTGCGTAAGGGCATGTGGCCCATTGGCGATCGTCCCATAAGATCGTAATGCTGCTCCACTGATTAACACGAAGCAGCAGGTGTCAGGAGTAAAACCCATCTGCAGGAGTGGCATACAGATGGCAGTGGCAAAAGGGGAGGAGATACCTGTCAACCAAAAGAAAAGAAAAAGAACAGAATGGCCATCAGAACTACATTCGAACAACTCACTTCAATGATCACACTAAATCCACAGCCATATGCATGCTAGCCCACTCCAAAGGATCATCACCACCCCAAAACCACTTGCGACTCATAACCATCTATATCGAGGTGCAAACACCATCACAAACGAGTGTACCTGTGCATGCGTCTGTCAAAACAGAATCCATCAGATGGGAATGTTAACGTGCATGGACACAAGTGTCTGAGGGCGCGTCGAGACAGGGAGGGCACAACAAGGCCAGATAGACGATGGTCCCACTATGGCAGCCCTGCATCACATAGCGTAGGGGAGGCGGATAGATCCCAAGAAGCCCTGTACATGGCAAACTCTGTATCAAATCACCTGCCCATGCATCCATTCATCATTCCCTCATCCCGGGATTAAAACGCCTGAATATTTACTCACATAACATTAGAAATATCCATTGAGTCTGTGCGTTATGCAGCCTGCAAAATCCACAGTGCCCCAGCCCGTAATTCCAGTGTAGTGAAGTAACATGTATTTGGGAACGTCCGGCCTCATCGCCCACGTCGCCATTGCGCATCCCAAACCATTCATATCAATCATTGCATCCTCGCCATGGCCCCTGTCTCAAGGACATTGAACAATAGTACGTTATATTTGCAGTCAGACCTGTGGGCATTTCCTCGCCGCTAGCTGAAAACCGAAAGCGCCGCCCTTCGAATTCCTCATTTGCAACATCACGTCGAAGAGGCATCTGTGGCCGTTTGAAATCACTAATTATTCCATCGAGTGCGGCTGTGTGTGAAAATGGCAACTGCCTTCACCCACAAATGGGACGCCCCGCCCGTCGTTGCAACTCGGTACAGTGATGCATGAGGGCCCACCGTTACTCGAGTACTACGTTCCACTGACCCTTCACAAGTCTGTTCGCGACTGCACAGATAGTATGTGAAACAATGGGACCACAGCAGAATGAACATATCAACCAATGTTACACGGCCATCGGGTACAAATACATGATTGCAATAGCAAGATGCCATTCCCCGAATTGCAGCGTTGTGCGCGGGACGTGCTCGGCCAAAGGGGAGAGCAGTTTGCACAGGTGGAATTAATCACCACAGGTGGAGGCCATACAGCCTGAAAACACATAAATTGCACAGCCAGTCTCCTCCCACAACCACACCGAAATGCTACCGGCAGGACTCGCGATGTTGGCCCTGGGGGACCTGATAGCACTGCAAGTACTCCAACTGCAAGAAGAAGACGAACACCAACTACAACCGGCCGCACGGAGGAGACGCAGGAGGAGGAGGAGGCCAAGGCAGGGCCAGCAAGGGCCGCCAGCACAGCCACTACCACCACGCAGGCAGCCCGCAATCCCACGCCTCCGAGCACATCCGTTCAACCTCACTGATGAGCAGATCCACACCCTCTACCGTCTGGACCGGGACACCATAGCCGCCATTGTGGACATGACACAGGCTGACCTTGTCAGCATGATAGATAGCCCAACCGCCATCCCACCCCTACTGAAGGTGGTGTCTGTACTCCACTTCCTGGCCACAGGCACCTACCAGCACACAGTCGGACAGTTGCATGGCATTTCTCAGCCACTGTTCTCACGGACACTATTGCAAGTGCTCGATGCCCTCCTGCAGCACGCAGACGACTACATCTCCCTACCACGCTCGGAGCAGGAAATTACCAACACAAAAGTGGGGTTCCATGCACTTGCCGGCATACCGGGTTGCATTGGTGCCATCGACTGCACCCATGTGGAATTGGTCGTCCCACATGCCATGGAGGCCCAGTACCGCAACCGAAAACAATTTCATTCTCTGAATGTACAAATGGTGTGTGACTCCAACAGGATCATTACACATTGTTGTGCCCGATTCCCTGGATCAACCCATAATTCTATGGTCTTGAGGAACTCTACAATACCACGCTACATGGAGCGACACGCAGGGAACAGATCCTGGCTACTCGGTGAGTCTCATTACATGCATGATAATGTGGGGTATGTGATTCGGCAATGACCTGGCAGGAAGTGGGAGGGGTGTGCGTACGTAGCAATGGCATTCCACATCATACGTTTCTCGTCCACATACAGGTGATGCTGGATATCCACTGAAGAGATGGCTCCTCACACCAGTCCGGAACCCACGGGACCAGCATGAGGAGGACTACAACCATGCCCACTCACGTACCCGTGTAGTCATTAAACAGGCATTCGGCCTACTGAAGGGTCGTTTCCGCTGCCTCAGCAGGTCTGGCGGGGCACTCCTGTACCGCCATGAGAAGGTTGCAAAGATGGTGATGGCATGTGTCATGCTCCACAACATGTGCGTACGTAGAAATGTGCCCATGCCCCCTGACGCAGAACTGCAAGCACCTGATGATGGTCATGATGAGGGTGGGGATGTGGCAGCACCTCATGGAGTCTGCGAGGCACCGGAGGGCCGTGACATTCGTCAGCATCTCATTGATGTATGCTTCTAGCACTCACGCCTGGTGGCTGATACATGGACACGGGACTCATGGCACTGTGTGTGTCTGGGACATGCACAATATGGACTGTACGCCTATGATGGCCTAGTACACAAAGATCAATGTCCACACATCTCATTGGTTGATCGTGCACTGTTTATGGCATATGTGATATCATGTTGTACACCCTATCGACCCGCCACCCAAGTGAGCCCAACACACCCCCTCCACCCTCCTACCTCCCCCCCGAACACCAGTGTCCAAAGATGCTCATTGTCAGTGGGCAGTCGCTATTGCAAGCCCCCTCTGCGGGTATCAGGGGCACCCCTGCCTGTGGAGCGCAGGTTCCTCCCAGATCTACGTTGGGGGCTGCCCTGGACGGAACTTGCAACGGATGATGTCTCTGCCTGCTCACGTCCATGCATGTCCCTAAGGGTTTGCGAGAGCTCAGTGAGCACACGGCGCACTGCGGCAAGTTCGGCACATACGTCCTTGGACGTCGCATGCAGTTCCCCCCTCAGGCTCTCGGTGCATCTCTCCATTTGGACTCCCAGGCTCTCGGTGCTACTCTCCATTTGTGCCCTTAGTGTCTCTGTACCTCTCTCCATTTCTGCCCTAAGTGTCTCAGTTGATGTTTCTATGTCTGCCTTAGTGCCCCCACATTCATCGGCATGGTCCTTGAGGAGCGTGGCCAGTTGCTGCTGTTGCACGATTAACTGGTCGAGGGACTGTTGCCTCTGCTGGGCCATGGCCATTTGCGGGGGTGTCACAGAGGGGCTGTTGTCCTCATGTTGCCTTGCCACAGGGCTTGTGGGGGATGGCCAGTCGTCGTCTTGTGGGTGCCCCTGCGTGGTATCCTCATGTTGTACGGGATGGGACAGACAGGGGGATTGGGACAGGTCATGGATGGATCTGACTTCGACATCCCCGTCTTCTGTGTCGGAGCATGCTGCCATCAATGGGGTGTCACCTATGGTGCTGCTGCCACCAGAGGCAGTGCCTTCTGTGGCATCCGTTGGGGGGACCTGTGGTGGTGGTGTTGTGGGCATGCTGGCTGCTGGGGTGCCTGTTGATGTTCCCTCCTCTGTGCTGCCACCTGATTTGTGCTGCTGCCGTGTCTTGATGCGTGCAGCTGAGGTGGAGGGTCTTTGGCCGTTGGTCTTGGCCCTCTTTGCAGGTGTGCTGGTAGGGGTGTCCTGAAGCTCGTCGTTTGGATCGGACCCTGTGGTGGAGTAAAGGAGGGCGAGGGTTATTGATGGGTCTGTGGGAATTGGAATGGCATTGTATCACATGCATTGGGGTGGTACCTGAGGGTGATTTGGGTCGGGGCCTTGGAGGTGCTTTCATTTGTGTGTGGAGTGAGGGTGCAGTTGTTTGGCAGCCTGCAGTTAGGGTGTGCCTGCTGCACGTGTAGTGCGTGTTTTAGGGGTTTTTAATTATTTATGTATTTATTGTGGGTTTTAACGTGCGCTATCAGGCCGATGTGTGTGGACGTTCTCCTGGACATGTGTTTCTGTTGCACTATGTGGACGCATGGTACTTCACATGGATGGACTTTGTGGATTTGGCATTGTTTTATTTGGCCCACCTACCTGAATCTTCGGATGTCTGCACTCCTTTCTCCATCCCTCCGACTCCCTCTATGCTCTCCATTCCGATGGTGGAGGCACAGATTTCTTCCCAGGGGGTCAACTTGATGGGTGATTCAGGACCTCCCCCGGTGGCTGTGGCAATGTTGCGGTTGCAACGTGACCATCCTCAATTTTTGGGACTTGAGGAACTTGTTTAGTCGCCGTAGGTCGAGAATGGGTCACCAGCCCCGGTCTTCTTTTTTACTAAGAAGTATCTGGAGTAAACTCTGGCGCCACGGAGTCGCTTTGGAACCCACTCTATCGCCCCTTTTCTTGGAATGGCCCATACTTGCCTGCAGGAGCTGAGGGATGTGCTGCTCCTGACGGGTCACCAGTGGTATCTGCGGACACTTCTGCTGGAATTCTAGAGTGTGTCCGTGGGCGAAAGCGTCCAGCACCGATTGGTCAGTGGAGATCTTCTTCCACTCGCTGATGATACCCCCCAGCCGGCCTCCCACCGGGGTGCATGGGTCAGGGCCCGACGTCCTGGCCGGCTCAGACCATCTTCGGGGTCTCCATGCCGCCCTGGGGGCGATGATGGCGGCTACCTCCAAACGCCTTGGAACAAACCCTATAGGCCTCCTAGGTCGTGGAACGGGAGGGTTGATCTGCCGTCGAAACCCTTGGATGATCTTCTGGACTTGCCTCCTGAGGAACGAAAGGAAGGGCGATGTTGCTGAAGTACAGCTAGGGCCCGGGCCGTCTCTGTGATGGCTTGCAACGATTCACCAACAGCCTTCCCTAAGAGATTGGCTTTGTTGAACGCCATGTCCAGGACCCTCGTCTGAGCTTCCTGCTGAAAGTTGGTGGCTTTCAACCAGCCATGACGAAGGAGACAGACACTGTTCCCCACCTGGTGTAACCCTGTGTCCGCGATGTCCAGGGCCACGGTAATGGCATCTTCCGATGCCACCTCGCCCTCCTGGAGGATTTATAGTGCTTTGACCTGCTTGTCGTCGGGGAGGAATTCCAGCAACAGGGCCATCTTGAACCACAGCTCCCAGCCATATCTGGCCAGGGTCGCAAGAGCATTCCCTGCCTTGACTGTTGTTGCCCCTTAGTATATCACCTTTCTGCCCACAGCATCCAACTTATTCCCCTCGCTGTCTGGGGGAACGGAGGTGGAAGACGATGGGTTTGAGGACTTCTTCCTTGCAGCTGCCGAGACGACCGAGTCTGGGGAAGGCTGTGATCGCAGACACTTGGTTACGGACTGCAGCACCCAGTACTTCCCCAGCCGGTCCCTTTTCGCCAAGGCTGAGGCTGGATTTGTCATCAGCACCAGGCCCTCATCCCAAACGTCGTACAGGAGAGGCGCTGCTAGAATGGTCTTCCTTTTCGCCTCTCAGCGCTGGTACAGGAACCCTTCCTTTTTGGTCTCTTCGGGCGTCAGCTGGAAGAGCTCCAACGCGCAGGCGACCATGGAGTGGAATGATCCCACTTCGTCCGGTGGAGACGCTCTCGGTTGCAGGGAAATGCTGCCGTTGGCGTCCGTGTCCGTCGTCGCCATGTCTATCCCTGTATCCCTAGGGGGGGGGAGGAAATGTGAGGCGGTTGATGAGGCGGCGTGGGGTGCCGATTCATTTTCTTTGCTGGTGGTGCCCTGGGGCTGTCGGCATCCTCTTCTGCATCTCAGACACCGTGTGGAGAGTGGACAGGATGTCCAGCGACAAGTCCCTAGGAGGTGTCTGGGGGGTAGGCTTGCTGTGCCCAGCACCCACTTCGTCGTCGTCCCCGGCTCCGCCATCGTCCCCCATGCCGATACCGTTATCGTCCTCCTCTGCGTTTCCGCCATCGTTCCCCACGTCCTCCTGGACCATGTGAAAGGACACCATGTCCTCTTCGTCACAATAAGAAATATCCGTGCCCTGGAGCATGGTAGAGGCCTCCACTGTCCCCCCCCTTCTTTGCGTCCTGAGGGGTCGGATCCAGGCTCAGGGATGGCATCCTCTTCTACAGTGTCTTCTCCACCGGCTTGGCCGAAGCCTCCCGTCTGTAAGTAAAGGCCCCTGGGCCGGGTCAGCCCCTTGAGTCTTCGAGAGAGCAGCCACCACCAGCTCGATCGTCGAGGATGATGTAGTCTGGCCCACCTGGGCCTTCAGGTGTAGGTTGGACACCTTGCCCTGCGCCCTGGCCTTCTCAGACTTCTCTCGCAGCTTCCCCGGGTTAACCGATTCCCTCTTCGAGGAGGAGCTGGAGCAATAGTTTGAGATGGAGGGCGGTGGCGATGATGAGCACACCCTGCTCGTCGCGGGACCCGCTTGTGCGGCGACCCCGACGGAAATAGACTTGCAGTGCTTGGCCTTGTCTAGGATCCCCACGGATGGGGCGACCTCAAAGGATTTAGAAGCCCGCTCTTCAGACCGGCCGGTCCTGGGTGGAGCATGCCCCTGCATGCCGCACAGTGTAGAGGCCTTGGCATTGAGCCACGACACCAGTCTACTGTGTCGATCCTTAATCGTGTGTTTGGTGAATCCAAGACAAATCTCGCAATTCCTTGTGATCCGGGTGGATGCAGTAGAGGCAATAGGAGTGTTTGTCTTCCACAAACACGTTCTTCAATCCGCAGCTGGAGCAGACCTTGAAGAGAGAACCTCTGTCCTTCTTCTCCTCCGACATGGACGTGTGTGCGGTGTAGGCCTGATGTTCTTCTGGAATCTTCGATGAAAACTCGACGATTCTTGTCCTTGAGAGGCGATGAAAGACGCTGTTAGGAAGAATTCTCTGTTTAGGCTGAATTTCCTAACCTAGTGAGTCCCCCAGCAGCTTTGCTGGATTTTTTGGGGTTTATTTTTTTCTCCTGCCAAGAGTGAGACTCTTTTACCCTCACTCTTGGACATGACTTGAGAGTGTTTTCTGTGACTTGCTATGTGCTTATGGGCTAGGGGGTAATTTTCCCCATAGGCCATCATTGGTTTTTGAATGTGTGTTACACAGCACCCTCAGTGCAGTAACACCGGGGTGTCCTAGAGACCCCCAAACATAGACTCCACACCCTGGGACTGACTACTGTCTCCCTGGGTCTGTAAAGTTACCATTGACTTTACTAGTCTTAACTTAGGAACTTAACCAGTACAAACCATCTTACTGTGGAAGTACTGGTAGGGGCAATTAGATTGCCCCTGAGTCTGTTGTCGAGGGGGTACTGTCCCGTCCCCCCTCGCCGAGTTCTGGCTGGTGGCAGTGGATACCACGGAAATATTCCACCGGAATATTTCCCAATGGGATTTCCCATTGTTTTTGATGCACCACTTTTTGGTGCAATGTTAAAGATACCGCCGGTTTATTTATTTAATATAAATTCACCGGTTGGGATTTTTTTGCCGGAACTCGCCGCCAAAATGGCGTCTAGGTTCACTTCAGTGACCCTGAACCCGAGTCGAGCCTTTGTTCCACTTTTGGCGGGCTTCTGCACAGAAGCCCTCCAAAGTGGTGCCATTCTGTCTGGGTACCACAGGGGGTGTGGGAGGGGGTTTAGGCACCCTGGACTGAGTTGCCTTGCCAACTCATGTCGCACTCTAGTGTGATTGGCCCAAGTGGTGAGCCACCCCGCTCACCACTTAGCATGTTTGAGTGACAGCTAGGCTGTATGAATGGGGGTTTGCTGCATAAAAGCAGGGTTTTTGGGACTGGTTCTTCAGAAGTCGCCACAGGACCTAAGAAGCCGAAGAGGGAGAAGCCGAGCCGACCTGCCAAGACGACACCACCGGTGAAGCCCTGCAGAACCGTCTCTCCACTTTTCCCGACGACAGAGGAGATCTCCCGCCGGAGAGTCTCCTTCCCTTAACTGGTGGGGACAACCAGTTGCTGCCTTCTTTTCGCCATCCCGAAGCATCTCGTGGCCGCCTTGCCTGTGCCAAGCACCCCGGCAACCGGGATACCACTTTTTACCTCAACCGCGAAAGAGGGGTAAAAATCCTTTGTGACCGGAAAACTCCACGGCTGGCCTCATCTCTGGTAGTGCAACGACCTGCAGCTTCCTCCACGTCGAGATCACCTCTTCCTCGGGACGACGCCGCGACTTGCACCCACTACCAGGAACGACTACCACCGCTGGAGGAATCTTTCCACTTTTAAAGGTACTGTTTTCCGCCCGGCCTCCCTTGCCACCGATTGTACGGGGTAGATTTAGCCCTCGGCTCTCGAACCTGGGTAGGTCTGGGACACCCTAACTAAACTTTTCAGAACCGTAGTAAAACCTTTGTTACTCACCTGCAAAGACTTGCGACATTGTGTGATCTTGGGCACATTTTCGCCTGGCTCCCTCTAAAGCGGGCCCCAAACTAATTCTCCTTGTTCCACCATTGACTGTCTTTGCTAACCTTATGTGAAAAGTGTTTTACCTTACTGCTCTCTTTATTTCTGCCTTTTCCCTCCCTTTTGGTAATACTTGTTGGAGTACCATCTAACGTTAAGCGCTCACCTCTGGTTGGAAATAAGTGGTGTTAACTTAGAATTGTCCAACAAATGATTAGGGATGTACATATGAGTAATAGTAACTGTGTTTGACTTTCTTACCTTTTCTATTGTGCTAGTGTAATTTATGAGTGTACCTTTAATAAATAAGTTTATACTTTTACACCTAGCTCTGGTCAGTGTTTGCTTGTGCTACTGTGCCTCTGTACCTATTGTGTATCCTCTGTATACTGCCTAACTCTTCTTGAGGGAAGTCTGACTGCTCAGCCACAGCTACCACAGTGAATCTGTGCGGTGCAGACTGCTACCAAGTGGGTTTACTGCCAACACCTGTAGTCTTAAATCTTTTGCAGTGGTCCCAGAGGGAACTGCACAGGTTTCTGCCTAACACTGGTGGCAGCGGTGGGATCTGTATTGAGTATACACTTTAGAGTACTTTTGAGATACCTTAGTGCAACTAACCACAAAGCTTAAGCACAAGAAAGAAAAAGTCATTTTTAACCTGTCTACTATGGAAAGTTATAGTCAAGAGTCCCTTGCTACAAAAACTGCTGATTGTCTAAGACTTCTCTGTAAGCATAAGAATCTCATGACTAAAGGAAAGAAAATAGAGCTAATAGAAAGGTTGTTAGAAAACCAAAGTCTGGAGGATGGTCCAGAGGAACCTATCACTCCAGCAAATGTAGAAAGCAGCAATGATCTTGATATGGCACAAAGTATTGATGATCTTGGGTCAGAACCAGAAGAGGAGGATGAAACTGTTGTAGATAGTCCCTCTAGGCCTCTGTCCCACATTTAGCCCTCACTACTTTGAACTAGAGAAAATGAAACTTGAATTAGAGTACAAGAAACTTAATGCTCAAACTGACAAAGAACTAAGGCTAAGGGAAATGGAGCTCAAGTATGAGCTAGAAATGAAGAAATTGTCTGTTGAGAATGCTTCTCTCTCTGGCTCCTCTAGAAGTTCCAGTCCTAAAAGACCCCGGATGCCTAAGGAATTGATTGGTATGTATGAGCCTAAGTTGGATGTGTTGGATTGGTTGTCTATGTTTGAGTATAATCATGGGCTCCAGAACATCACAGGTAATGAGTTACTCACCTGGTTGTTCTCTAGGCTTCCCCCTGTTGCAACTGATGTGGTAATGGAGTTGGGGGAGGAGGATAGGAAAGAGTATGAATGTGTGAAACTAGCTTTGATAGCTAGGTTTGGGAAGACCCCGTCCCAGTATCTTAAGAGGTTTAGGAGCCTCAAAAAGCATGATGGTACCCCTTGGGCTACCTGGGTGTGTGAAGGGTTGAAAAACTTAGAGGGATGGATTAAGGGTTACAAGGTGAACACTTATGAAGGAATGAGAAATCTTGTAATGATGGAGTCAATTTATGATGCCTGCTCTCCTGAGCTCAGACAGCACTTGGCTGATTCACAGGAATTAGATCCTAGGAAACTAGCTAAGGCTGCTGACTTGTGGGTTGCCAACAGGGCTACTCACAAGGATTCTGGGGTAACTCAGAAGAAGGATGAGGGAAGACAGCCTAAGAAAGACTCCAAAGAGAATTCTAATAATCCCAATTCCAAAGAGGGCCCCACACAAAACCATAAGGGTAAGCCACCTGGGAAACCACAGCAGAGTAGTATACCTTCTGGAGCTAAACCAGAAGGAGGTCAGAACAAGCCTCCATTCCAAAGGACCTTTGGGGCCTGTTATGTTTGTAAGGCTACTGACCATGTGAAAGGAGATCCCATATGTAAGGGTAAACCTTCAGGGGTCCAACTTGTCTCCTTAGCCTTCGCTCCAGAGGAGGAAGTCACTATGGCGAGTGGAAACTTTCTACTACTGGCTGATGAACCCACTGGAGTCTCAGCCAGTGTTTCTTTAGTCTCTCTGGGGTTGTGGGAACAGCAGAGTTTAGATGTATATAATTCTATCCCAGATAATACTAAAGAGTATTATAAGGACAGTGTCCACGTAAATGGTCAGGAGACTCCTGCCATCAGGGACACTGGGGCCAGCATAACTGTGGTGGATGAATCATTTTTCAAGGCAGAGGATGTTGCTAAGGCACCCAAATGCCTCACCAAGTTAGCTGGAGGGCCTGTGCAGATGTGTCCCCAGTTACCAGTTCTCATCCAGTGTAATGATATGGCTGTGAAGATACCTGTCAGTATACAATGTGAAGTGCCAGGAAGAGTTCTGCTAGGAAATGACCTGAAAGCTCTTGGGGTTGTGTCACATACCCCCAGACCTCCTAGTAAAAGGTTGCAGGAGCTCACCAAATCTGCAAGAGAGAAAACCCTGCGAGGTTTATCTCAGGAGATGATAACAGAAATCACTCCTCTCCCACTGGAGCAACTTACTGCAGTAACTACCAGATCAGGAGCAAAGGGGCAACCCAAGACTCCTAGGAAAAAGCCTACAGCAAGCACTCCAGTGCTTCCAACAAGGACTTCCCCGAGGTTGTCCAAAGTTACACCTGTAACTCCACCTCCAGCTGAGGCTGAGAGGGAGGTACAACCCTGTTTGGTTGAACTAGACTCTGAAGAAGAGCTAGTAGGAGGCCCAGAACTTATTGGAGACCTGGACCCGGCTGACCATCCTGAGCTGCAGTCTTTACTGGCAGAAGGTGGACCCAGCAGGACAGCTTTCCGTAAGGGACAAAGAGAATGTCCAACTCTGGAGGGTCTCCGCCAGCAGGCAGCTTCTCAGGCTGATGGGCAAGAGCCTGGGAAGTATAGGTTACACTGGGAAGATGGCCTCTTCTACAGTGAACCAACTGAATCTGAACCTGGAGCATACCAACGCCTGGTAGTGCCCCAAGAGAACAGACAACAGTTCTTGCAACTAGCCCACGAGATTCCTTTGGCTGGTCACTTGAGTTTCAAGAAGACCAAGGAAAGGCTCTCTCTCTACTTCTATTGGCCAAAAATGGGGGCTGAAGTAGATAGGTATTGCAGGAGCTGCCATACCTGCCAGACTTCTGGTAAGGTTGGTTCCAAGAATGTGGCACCTTTAGTGCCTCTCCCAGTTGTGGGAGTCCCATTTGAGAGGGTAGGGATTGACATTGTTGGTCCCCTTGATCCCCCAACCTCCTCAGGCAACAGGTTTATCCTTGTTGTAGTAGACCATGCTACTAGGTACCCTGAGGCAATTCCTATGAGGACTGTTACAGCTCAGGCTGTGGCTAAGGCCCTCCTTGGCATCTTTACCAGGGTTGGGTTTCCTAAGGAGGTGATCTCTGACAGGGGGACAAATTTTATGTCCAACTACATGAAAGCCATGTGGAAAACCTGCGGAGTCACCTACAAGTTCTCAACCGCCTACCACCCGCAGACAAACGGGTTGGTAGAAAGATTTAACAGAACCATGAAGAGCATGATAGGTGCCTTAGAAGAACCCCTTAAGAAGAAGTGGGACATTCTACTGCCATGCCTTCTATTTGCTTATAGGGAAGTCCCTCAGGAGGGAGTAGGTTATTCTCCCTTTGAACTTCTCTATGGCCATCCCGTCAGAGGCCCCTTGGCCCTGATTAAGGAGGGGTTGGAGAGTGCTCCTTCCCCCAAGCCAGTCAGAGTGACTGACTATGTGATAGGTCTCCGAAGGAGAATGTCACACATGATGGCAGAAGCAAGTGACAACTTGAAAGCTGGCCAAGTTCTGATCAAACATTGGCATGATCAGAAGGCTAACATGGTTGAGTTTACTCAAGACCAGCTAGTTCTAGTTGTGCTCCCAACAAGGCAGAGGGCCTTGCAAGACAAATGGATGGGACCCTTCAAGGTTGTGGGAAAACTTGGAGAGGTCAACTATCTGGTGGATCTGGGCAAACCCAGGGAAGCTCCCAGAGTCTTCCACACCAACCGCCTCAAAGCCTATGTCTCTTGACCAGAAGTAGGAGCATTGCTTCTAGCTTCATCGGAAGAGGAGGAGGAGAGTGACGCTCTACCTGACCTCCTGAGAGGCTTACCTTTGGACAAAAAGGTTGAAGGAGTTAATCTCTCTTCAGATCTGACCCCTGAGCAACAGGAGGAGTGCAAAGCTATGTTAAATCAGTTTGCCCCCCTGTTCTCACTTTCACCAGGCTTGACCCCTTGGGGACAGCATGAGATACTCACTGGTGACTGTCTGCCAGTCAAAAGCAGGGGCTATAGAATGTCAGAACATGTCAGAACCCACATCAAAGGTGAGGTCAAGAAGATGCTTGATCTCGGGGTAATAGAGCCCTCTACTAGTCCATGGTCTAGCCCAGTAGTGTTAGTACCAAAGGCAGGATCCAAAGAGTTGAGATTCTGTGTGGACTATAGAGCTCTTAATGCAGTCACCAAGACTGATGCCCACCCTTTGCCAAGGACAGATGAGTTGGTGGATAAACTTGGTGCAGCCAAGTACCTCAGCACACTGGACCTTACGTCAGGCTATTGGCAAATAGCCCTGACAGACCATGCCAAGGAGAAAACTGCATTTTCTACCCCAGTTGGCCTATACCAATTCAAGGTTATGCCTTTTGGACTGAAAAATGCACCTGCAACATTCCAAAGGATGGTGAACCAAGTTCTAGCGGGGATGGAGGACTTCTGCATGGCATACTTGGATGACATTGCAGTCTTCAGCCACTCCTGGGAGGAACATGTGACCCACTTAGGACATGTTTTGCAGGCTCTTGAGCAGGCCAATCTGACCATAAAGGCAAGCAAGTGCCAAATTGGTCAGAGTAAAGTGGTCTACCTTGGACATGAGGTAGGAGGTGGAGAAATAAGGCCTTTGCTCAGCAAGATTGAAGCTGTGCAAAATTGGACAACACCTACTACTCAGACCCAGGTGAGAGCTTTCTTAGGCCTCACTGGGTACTACAGGAATTTCATTGAGAACTATGGGACCATAGCTTCTCCTCTGAATGTGATCCCCTCTCCAAAATTCCCTAAGAAGGTCAAATGGAATGAGGAATGCAATCAGGCCTTTGAAAACCTGAAGAAAGCTCTCTGCCAAGCTCCAGTACTCAGAGCTCCTGACTACCACCAAACTTTCATTGTACAAACTGATGCTTCCAATGTAGGTATAGGTGCAGTTCTTAGCCAACTGGATGAGAAAGGTAGGGAACACCCCATTTGCTTCATCAGTAGAAAACTGAAGGATCCTGAAACAAGGTGGGCAACAATCGAAAGAGAATGCTTTGCTATTGTGTGGGCACTGAAGAAGTTTAGGCCATACTTGTATGGTTCTACTTTTGTCATTCAGACTGACCACCAACCCTTGAGATGGTTAATGCAAATGAAAGGGGAAAATCCAAAACTATTGAGATGGTCAATCTGCCTCCAAGGGTTTGATTTCACCATTGAGCACAGGTCAGGGTGTCACCATCAAAATGCTGATGGACTCTCTAGGATGTATGTCATCGACTAGAGGTATGAGGTTCATCCAGGAGTGGATTAAATCCTCCTGTCCCTTAGTCTGGGGGGGGCGAGTGTTAGGAAGAATTCTCTGTTTAGGCTGAATTTCCTAACCTAGTGAGTCCCCCAGCAGCTTTGCTGGATTTTTTGGGGTTTATTTTTTTCTCCTGCCAAGAGTGAGACTCTTTTACCCTCACTCTTGGACATGACTTGAGAGTGTTTTCTGTGACTTGCTATGTGCTTATGGGCTAGGGGGTAATTTTCCCCATAGGCCATCATTGGTTTTTGAATGTGTGTTACACAGCACCCTCAGTGCAGTAACACCGGGGTGTCCTAGAGACCCCCAAACATAGACTCCACACCCTGGGACTGACTACTGTCTCCCTGGGTCTGTAAAGTTACCATTGACTTTACTAGTCTTAACTTAGGAACTTAACCAGTACAAACCATCTTACTGTGGAAGTACTGGTAAGGGCAATTAGATTGCCCCTGGGTCTGTTGTCGAGGGGGTACTGTCCCGTCCCCCCTCGCCGAGTTCTGGCTGGTGGCAGTGGATACCACGGAAATATTCCACCGGAATATTTCCCAATGGGATTTCCCATTGTTTTTGATGCACCACTTTTTGGTGCAATGTTAAAGATACCGCCGGTTTATTTATTTAATATAAATTCACCGGTTGGGATTTTTTTGCCGGAACTCGCCGCCAAAATGGCGTCTAGGTTCACTTCCGTGACCCTGAACCCGAGTCGAGCCTTTGTTCCACTTTTGGCGGGCTTCTGCACAGAAGCCCTCCAAAGTGGTGCCATTCTGTCTGGGTACCACAGGGGGTGTGGGAGGGGGTTTAGGCACCCTGGACTGAGTTGCCTTGCCAACTCATGTCGCACTCTAGTGTGATTGGCCCAAGTGGTGAGCCACCCCGCTCACCACTTAGCATGTTTGAGTGACAGCTAGGCTGTATGAATGGGGGTTTGCTGCATAAAAGCAGGGTTTTTGGGACTGGTTCTTCAGAAGTCGCCACAGGACCTAAGAAGCCGAAGAGGGAGAAGCCGAGCCGACCTGCCAAGACGACACCACCGGTGAAGCCCTGCAGAACCGTCTCTCCACTTTTCCCGACGACAGAGGAGATCTCCCGCCGGAGAGTCTCCTTCCCTTAACTGGTGGGGACAACCAGTTGCTGCCTTCTTTTCGCCATCCCGAAGCATCTCGTGGCCGCCTTGCCTGTGCCAAGCACCCCGGCAACCGGGATACCACTTTTTACCTCAACCGCGAAAGAGGGGTAAAAATCCTTTGTGACCGGAAAACTCCACGGCTGGCCTCATCCCTGGTAGTGCAACGACCTGCAGCTTCCTCCACGTCGAGATCACCTCTTCCTCGGGACGACGCCGCGACTTGCACCCACTACCAGGAACGACTACCACCGCTGGAGGAATCTTTCCACTTTTAAAGGTACTGTGTTCCGCCTGGCCTCCCTTGCCACCGATTGTACGGGGTAGATTTAGCCCTCGGCTCTCGAACCTGGGTAGGTCTGAGACACCCTAACTAAACTTTTCAGAACCGTAGTAAAACCTTTGTTACTCACCTGCAAAGACTTGCGACATTGTGTGATCTTGGGCACATTTTCGCCTGGCTCCCTCTAAAGCGGGCCCCGAACTAATTCTCCTTGTTCCACCATTGACTGTCTTTGCTAACCTTATGTGAAAAGTGTTTTACCTTACTGCTCTCTTTATTTCTGCCTTTTCCCTCCCTTTTGGTAATACTTGTTGGAGTACCATCTAACGTTAAGCGCTCACCTCTGGTTGGAAATAAGTGGTGTTAACTTAGAATTGTCCAACAAATGATTAGGGATGTACATATGAGTAATAGTAACTGTGTTTGACTTTCTTACCTTTTCTATTGTGCTAGTGTAATTTATGAGTGTACCTTTAATAAATAAGTTTATACTTTTACACCTAGCTCTGGTCAGTGTTTGCTTGTGCTACTGTGCCTCTGTACCTATTGTGTATCCTCTGTATACTGCCTAACTCTTCTTGAGGGAAGTCTGACTGCTCAGCCACAGCTACCACAGTGAATCTGTGCGGTGCAGACTGCTACCAAGTGGGTTTACTGCCAACACCTGTAGTCTTAAATCTTTTGCAGTGGTCCCAGAGGGAACTGCACAGGTTTCTGCCTAACACTAGACGCCAACAAACAGATCCCCGCTTGCGGTCAAAGATGAAAGAGCACACGGGCTCCATTTGACAAACATGGAAATGTTTTGCGAAAAAACTCGAAAACACAGAAAACCTCTCGGAGCAAAACATGAGGACTCCCAACACTTGAACGTGCTGTAAAAATCTGAAGATGGCTGCAGGAGGAGGGGCTTAGGGAGAGGGCAGGCATTGGCTGCGGGCAGTATGAAAGTGAAACAGTTTTTTCTTTTACTGAGGATTCCCGGCCTGACGACGGGGGATATTCATGAGCATGTGAATCAATGCCAGACCCCATGCTGGAGAAGAGAAACTTTTAAAACACCAGGGGAAGAAAGACATTCTCTTGGCCTTGTTTAAGTTGGTTGTATTAGTGGTACGGTCAAGTAGGGTTAGGTTTGGAATGAGGACATTATACTGATGATGGACGAGCACCTTCAGTTCATTTAGACAGGCAGGGAAATCCCTCTAGGGTAAGACAGTCCTTATTCATTACGTTTCAATAAAAACAAGTCAGAATGTCCTCAACGTGTTCGACTCCTTCTTCCGATCCACCACACTACCCACCGCAAGTTTCCAGAACCTCCTGGTATGCGTTTATGGTGGATACACACATGAATATTCTGCCATGAGAAAAGGTCACATATGCATTGCAAGACAAGAACATGAGCTTTCCCCAGAATTGGTCCCCTTTTGTACTATAAATAAAAGAACAACCAAGATTCTACATGCACCTTCGAGCCCTATAGATGAGCACCATAAGAAGGATGGTGGAGGGAGGGCTTTGGTTTGGGAAGGTCTGAGGCAGCCTAAGGGTAGTATAAACGGCCTACTGGACAAACATGCAAAGGTCTGTGTTAATGCCATATCTAAGGATCTGTCTTGGGTTGAACAGGACTACTGGATAGCGCATTTGTGAATTGTATCAATCATATGTTTGATAGTAGGGGGTGTGTTGATGTGCCAATAATTTTGTGCAGGCAAAATGGTTGTTCTGTTGGAAGAAGAGGATCTGTGAAGTGGATACTGAATGTAAATAATACATCTTTGCAAACGTTCTGGACAAAATTCAGTTTTACATTCTTAGTGTTTTGTAATGCGCACAATCACAACAAAGATTTTTCAAAGTTGTGAGTGAAATCACTGATCGATTCCCACAAAGGCATCAAGATGTTTAACTATTTTTCCTAAAATAAGCGCATCCTTGCTCATAGTTGTTTGAAAAATAAACAATTTTTCTGAAATGTAGTAGTTATAATTGTCTGTGAATGAGTTAAGTGGTGCAAAAATTCAGTTTTTCTTATTAATTTTACATACTTGAATGTCCCCTTGTATGCTTATAGAACATTTTAATCAACAGTATCCAGCATATCCATTTTAGTGAAAATTGAGATGTTAAAAAATCAAACTTTTAATTAAAAATGACCACAACATTACCGAAAAGGGAACAATATGAGAATCTACAATAGAACCAAATATTACAAAATGAACATGGGAGGGAGGTGGGTTGGCAAGCGAGATTGAGATGGAAGAGATTTTGCAAACATGTTGACTGATCATGGACCTTGGACATGGAGAAGAGTAGGGGATGGGTGGAAGGTGGTATGGGGCCTCTTTGCTAATAAGGAACAGAGGACATAATGACATAAGGACATAATGAAATGCCTATAACCAAAGGGAGGCAGTGTGATAAAGTATGACACACTAACAAATAGATTTGTTTCAGAGAAAGTATAACTTGGAAGTACTCAATTATTAATTCTACCATAGTGATTCTATAAAAAATATTTTGATCCAAAAGAAAATGATCAAAAACATCTATAACGTGAATATAGATTTTGCAGCTGACCCTGATTTAGCTTTTTAAAATGTATGTCTTTAACCCTCTTCCGAGGACAACAGTTGGTTTGACATGTGCCAGTTAAGATGCTCATGAGGAAAACACTTTGACCTGAATGAAGCTTCAAATTACCAGATTTCCTTTTTTTTTAATGGATTTCTAAAATCTGGCCTGGTGGACAGATTTCAGGAGCGCCCCTCCCCCCAAGTTATAGTGAACAGGGCAACTCTGAGAGGTCAGCCAAACCAAATCAAGGTAAGCATGGACAGTGGTCAATGCTTAGTCTCAGGAGTGAGTGAGCGTGGTCAGGGGTCCACAATGAGTCCACAGAGTGAAGCACACAATCATTCTGCTTAGACAGGTAAGTCCAGAAATACTCTATTTATTATAGGCCCAAAACACTTGAAAAATGAAACAAACAGGTAATACTATCAAACAACAGTCAGTTTTAAAACATGTATACAGTCACCATAGGTTTGTAGAAATGCATACAATTCACTTAAACACCTTTAAAGAAGGTAATTAATTATGCAGTAAGGAAAACCTGTTCACAAGAATAATAACCATCACTTTAAAAATTGTGAAGGGTCAGAAATGCGAGGCGGACACAGAGATAATGTTTCTTCAAAATGTGCCATTTATTAAAGGAAGAAGGGTTGGATAAACGCCTACCCTTCCATAACGTAATAAAAAGGTCCCTGCATAGCAGACTAAAATTAAAGAAAAATTACCTAATGTCCAAAACATCTCTGACCCTCGCACTAATACGCACAACAAAATGAAACATGGAAAATCTGGCTAACTTTAGCATAAGACAACAATCTCGCCATGTAAACTTAAAGAGTCTTGAAAGTACTCCTTACGACCAGGATTGGACTCCCTTCCCCTGGATCAATTCAGGAACACTTTGAGCATAGTTCCATTTAGCAAAGGTCTGTTCAAGATAAGACAAAACATTTCTTCTAACCACTGTATCTCCTCCTGGGACACAAATGTTTGTTTACAGTTCAAACAATTGAAGTTTTTCACAATATGTTTCTGCCACAGGTAAATGTCCTTTTTCCAGAACACAAGATCAAAACCAAAATAAGTTTTATTTGCAAAATGTTCCGCAATTGTTGACTTATTTCACTTTCTTCAAATTAACCACTTTTGTCAAGATAGCATAACACCTTTTCTTGGCAAACCTTCTTCAAATAAACTACTGTTGTCAAGATAGCACACTTTGTTAAACACAAGATAATCTTAATAATTCTTTGCTACAACAAAGGTCTTTCCATCGCACCTTTTTTACCACAGATATACTTCATTAAACCATCTTCCTAATCTTAATACTTATTTGCTTCAACAAAGGTCTTTCCATCACACCTTTTTACCACAGATATACTCATTAAATCATCTTCTTGTTTCCTGGTTCACTCACCCGCCAGGACTAACTATTATTATCCCTTAGCCCTTTCTCTCTCCTGCCAGGAAGAAAACTCCTATATCTACATTCAGTTTTGATGGCGATATTGGTTCCAAAGGGTCTCTCAACTGCTTCTTAACAACCTTTGGACTGTTGGCAGTTTGGGTTACAGGTTTCCCTGGAGTTGGTATCCCAAAAAGGGAGAGTTGTAGCCTTGTTGCCTCAGTATGATTTCACAGGCTCTAGACTGTTGGCAAAGTGAGGTATAAGCTTTCCTCACTTTGCATCTCTTGAAAGGGGATTCATGCCTTTGTTGATTAATTGCCTTTTCTTCACAGCCTCTTGGCTGTTTGCACTGCTCGTTGTAAGCTTTCTCCACTTGTAATGCCCTGTGAGGAAACTCATGTTCTTGACAGTTCTGCTTTACTTCTTTAATTGTTCTGTATTTACAATTAGGACGTTTCAGCTTTCTTTCATTAAGTATTCGGTATGCAAAATCGTGTGATTTCAGCTTTCTTTCACTAGTTGTTCGGTATTAAAAATTCTGCCATTTCTGCTTTCTTTCATTAACAGTTCTATATTCAACATCATTCATCTTTAATTACTTTCATTTAAGGAGCACCTCGGGGTCAGCACTGACACTTAGCCAACTCACTGGTTGTATTCCACAGCTCCGTCTCGCAGTCAGGTGCTGAGGCGGGTCTTTGGTCTCCCATCTGCCTTGAATCCTGCAACCGCGTACCTTTCTGTGAGTTGCGTGTTGGTGTCCGGAAGCTTTGACGGCCTGTGAATTTTCTGCTGCCTCTCTCACCGACTTGCTGCTGGTGAACTGGGAGCATGTCTCTGCTTCTGCTAGGCCTCTTCTTGACACGCTGCTTGTACTCTGCAATCTGATGGGCCTCTTCTTGATACGTCACTTCCCACTGCACGTACTCTGCAATCTGTTGGGCCTTTTATTGACACGTTGCTTCTCGCTGTGCGTACTCTGAAATCTGTGCGGCCTTCACCCTTCGTGACAGGTTCTCCTGGTGTTGTTCTGTCCGTGGCTGCTCCGGCGCCACGGATCACTTCAGCTTCACCAGCTATGCATCCTGCATGGCATTCAATGTCGCCTTCATCTCCTCCCTGCTCACTCCTCACCTCTGTCTCATTTTGGGATTTAAATATATATCCCAATGAGGTGCCTAGGTCTATAACAACTAGACTGCACCTTTTGACAAGTAGCACTTTGAATCTTCATCACCTCTGGGCCCTTCTTCCTTGTCCCAGTACCATTTACATTATGGTTAATGAAGTCCATATTAGATGTTGTGATATTAGTTTGTCCAATTTTACCTTTGGTTAGGTTAGACTGTTTTAGGTCCTGAGAACTATTAGAAACAGGAGAGGCTGTGAAAAGTATTTGTGTTTTAACATTATAGTGAGGACTTTAATTTAATGTGGAATTGGGATAACTCAAATGTTTCATTTTTAGTTCTTGAACTCATAAGACACCAACATTACTTGGTCTAGATAATTTCCCATGACAGGTTCCTTGAGTAGTTATACGTGAGGGACTTGTACATTGATAACATGTCATTAGATATTTAGGAATGATTCGACTTTCATCCTCAAAAGAAGACGAATACTGCGTCTCTCCTACTGGAGTCACCACTTCCCCTTGATAGCCGTCTCCTTCCATGTGTTCCTCCCCCTAGGTACCCCCCCAGGGTTAGGATCAGGCAGGGGCTGCCTTCCCCTGGCCATATGGGAGGAGACTTTAAGCTGGGGTTTCGGGATGGCTCTGCAGGATTCATCACAAAGTCCAAAGCCTATGTTGAACTGGGCCCTGTGCCCAAAAGTCACAGAAGCTTCTTCACACGAGAGGGGACAAAGACAGGAAAGATTCTTGTGGTGGTGAAAAATGTTCCAGAAGAGTTTTCTCAAGAATATTAAAGGAAAGATGCTTCTTCCATCTTTTAGAAAAGCTTTTAGAACAAACGTTTAAAAAGCGATGGGATATAATAAGCAAAAGGGTATTCGAAGGCTTATTATAGGAGAGACTGGAGTGGCTTTAACTACTGCGATTACTCATCACCCTTGGTCCAATTTTCCTAAGTGACTAGGCAGGTCGACTGGGAGTTGCTGGAGGTAGGTTTTTCCACTGTTGGATCCAGTAGCAGAAGCCCAGGAGCTGCGGGTGCAAGGCAGATTCCGGTCGGATCCAGGAGCTGAGTGCAACCCTTTATGGTGCAGGCCTCTTCACGACACTCTACCAGACGGAGGAAAGCTGATTCCGGTGACAGTCACTGCACACAGGCGACAGCAAGTATCTCTCCAGCCACGGTTGAAGAAGACCTTCCAGAACAGGATCCCTTAATGCTGGGAAAATGAAACTTGGCAGGAAGGTGACTTGTAGAATGAGCTGGTGACCTCCAACGTTTCCGGACGAAAACGCGGAACAATGATGCTTCTGGCCGGTAGTCCAGTTTAGAGCTTGTCAGTCCACCGGGTGGTCCAGGGATGATTCCGGGGGCTCAGAGTTGCAGGAGGAGAGAGAGGGCACCGAGACTGGTTGGTCCCACCAGTCCAAGGGACGAAGCACTGCAGACGGTCTTCTCAGATCAAGTAGTCCAGCAGGGCTTCACCGGGGCAATTGCAGGAAAGGTTGCCATGCCTCTTCAGAAGTCATCCAAGGTCTTTAGTCGGCTGCACTGTTACACAGGATAATTGGCTCTGAAGCTGTTCTGCTGTAATGGCTGCAGGAGTCCTCTTCTTATCCCAAATCCGGGCCCATGGCAAAAACCATCTCACCAATGGTATGGATCTGCACCACTCACTCAGCCAGCAGTGGTCCAATCAGGGACCACTGTGGGTTTCACTCACTCATGCACATCAGACTCTCTGGCACCATGGTTGTGGAATGGGACCAGACAGTCTCACCCACTTCCTGGGTCCACACACAAATGGCATGAAGTAGCCCGCGAAAACAGCAGCTTTCCCAGACAAATGGATGACCATATTAGGCACTTCCTGACCCAAGAAGGCAGGAAGAAGGCGAAGAAACAACATGGCCAAAGAACAAGTGAAAACTCTCGTGGCACAACCATTTTAGGGCACTAGCCACGTTTAGTAGCCAGACACAGTAAACACGAATGTGCACACTAAAAGTTCTGCAGAAATGATAAAAATGTACCTGCTGCCACCAGCGTGTCCTTAGGCACCTATAAAACGAACCAAAATATCCCCAGTGTAAAAGACTAGGGCGATACAAAAGTATCCCCATGCACTGTATTTTAAGGTGCTGTGTGCACTGATAGAAACGTTACCAACAGGTAAAAAGTACACAAAAGGGAAACATGGTTTTCCAGTATTGACACTCTTAAGGAATGATCTGCTTCCCAATGACAAATTAGCAAAAGGCGAGGCAAGTGAAGCTGAAGGCTTCACTTCTCTGTAAAAAGTCAGGACAGGTTAAAAAACAAAAGCAAAACGTTTGGGGTCCACAGAATATGGAGGGACAGTTGCCTAAAAGAGAAATCTGTCCTAACACCTTTCATTCTGAGGAAGCAATGTGTATGTTCAGTGTGCCAAGCTATTACTGTATGTAAAAGCTGAATATGTAGTTTGTGCACAACTTCCAATTGGCCCAATTATCACCAGAGTTAGACGTCTGCCATTTAGTTTTGGCAAGTTGCTAACAACTACAGTGAATCCTGTCCATACCAGGAGGAAACATTGAAACGGGACAGCTTTATCATGAACGTGGACAATATGGACAAAGCACCACGCTTCACATGTGTGAAAAGACCAGACTTTTTCAGTGACTTAAGCAACTTTGGTGTACCTGGATCAAGTATACTTGATGTGTAGAAGTACATGCCTTGGGCTCTAGTTTCACAGTCAGCTCTCTGGACAGATTTCTGCCCAGGTTGAGGAAAACAATAAAAGTATAAGATACCGTTCCTTTCGTCTAAAAAGGCTCAGTGGGAGACGATTCTGGCGTCAGCCGAAGTTGAGGAAAAGCTGATGGAGTTTCGCGACATTCGAGTGGGTGACATAGCATGCATTAAATGCTCTAAAGAACTACTGGGAGTATTATCCAGTGAAAGCAGGAAACTGCACCCGAGTAGAAAGCAGCCCGACAGGACAGAATCTAGGGTAGCGGTCTGGTTTGACCAAGAATGCAGGTCTCTGAAATGGAAAATTAATGGGGCGGTGAAAGGTGGATATCTGAATTCTGGCCAAATATACGCTCTCAAATCTGATTATAGAAAGTTGTTAACTAAACTAAGAGGAGAGAGTATAAAGTGAAACAGTGGGAGCAGCTAGCAAATGTGGTCCTAAACAACTCTAAGATTTTCTGGAGTCTAGTCAGTCGCAGGTTTGATAATTTAAACAAGATCGACTCTTGTTGTATCCCGGTTGACAGGTTGGTCTCCCACTTCATTGGCATCTTGTTTGAAGCTGGTGGCAAGGGTGACCCTCCATTGTATGAGCTGGGGGAGGACCCTGCTGTCTTTTCACAGGGAGAGAAACTTGCGTGCTTAGATGCTCTCCCAACGGGGAAGGCAGCTGGGCCAGACGTCCTGCAGTCAAACCTTCTAAAATGGAATCCTACTTAGTGGGCTATTATCCTAGATAAACATTTTTATGCAATCTCTAGTTACATGGTGGTCCTCTGCTCATGGAGGAAAGCCATAATTGTCCCAATTTTTAAGAAGGTCCTAACTAATGACCCCCATTGCTACCGTCGAATCTCGCTTTTGGACATTCCTAGTAAAAAACTTGATAAATGTCTAAAGAACAGAATTGTAGAATAGGCGGATAACAACGCTGTGTTATCTTCTTCGCAAGCAGGGTTCCCCAGTGGGTCCTCAACTATGGACCATTGTTTGGTCCTAAATGGTTTATTTGACAAATATTGTCTAATTAGAGGGACAGGTTATATGTGGCCTTTCTGGACATGGAGAAGGCATTTGATACAATCGATAGGGGGGCTGTATGGCAAAAATTATAGTACATGAAGGTGCCTTTGAATTTATTGTGTAGCTACTCAAATATGACTGCTAGTGTAAGAGCACCAAATCAAGGTCGGTTTACGGAGGAATTCCCTTGGCACCGCTATTGTTTCTCCTTTATTTAGCCGATTCAATCCTGTTTAAGCAAGTAAAAAAATGTATACACCCATTTTTGGGGGCGAGTCGTTTGAAACTCTGCTATAAAACCCTATCTCTGTCCACGCACGAAACCTAGGCATTCACTTTGACTCCTCTCTCTCTTTTTCCCACCATATCTCTCTCCCCTCTCGTGCCTGTCGCTACCACCGCTTTAATATTTGAAAAGTCCGCCCCTCTCTCACTTTCCATGCTACTAAACTTTTAATTTCCTCCCTTATCTTCTCTCGCCTCTTCTACTGCTCCTCCGTACTCTTTGGACTACCTACTTCTCATCTCCCCCCCTCAAATCTATCTACCATTTTGCCGTCCGTACCCTCGGTCTCCTTACCTCCCGTGACTCCATCTCTGCTTCCCTTTCCTCCCTTGGTTGGCTTCCCTTTCACTCTCAACTTAAATTTCATTTTCTCTGCTTAGTCTTTAAATCTATCCATGGTCTTGCTCCCCCTTATCTCTCCTACTCTTTCTACACTCCCTCCAGCTCCCTTCGTTCTGCTGACCACTTCCTTCTCACTGTTCCTCCATCCCCTTGTGCCCCTCCCGTTTCCACTCCTTCCAGCTCCTAGCCCCCCTGCACTGGAACTCCTTACCTCTCTTAATCTGCTCTATTCCTACCTTCTCCTCATTCCGCACTTCCCTTAAATCTCTCCTTATCCATTCCCCGCCATGAAACCCCTCCCCCTTCTTACTCCCCCTCCTTCTTTATCTTTTTCCCATTGATCATCTCCCTCCCCTCCCCCACCACCCCACTCTCACTCTTTTCCCCTTCCGTTTCCCTCCTCCTTCTCCTCACCCCTCCCTCTCCCTCTCAGTCCTACTGCACTACTGTCCCTCTTCCCTTCATTTTAATTGCTCTTCTTGCTGTTTTGTTGGAACGATTCATAATTGTAATTTGCTTCTACTGTTATAATGTTATATGTATCAAGTTGTTAAAATTTTCAG
Organism: Ambystoma mexicanum; assembly: GCF_040938575.1. Classification (NCBI taxonomy): domain Eukaryota; kingdom Metazoa; phylum Chordata; class Amphibia; order Caudata; family Ambystomatidae; genus Ambystoma; species Ambystoma mexicanum. Next base: position 317,929,880 of record NC_090926.1, read on the forward strand.
AGTTTTGGAGTAAAGCGCTATATAAACAAAATAAATACAAATAAATACAAAGATATGCCAATGACACATCTTTGATTGATTTAGCTCAATCTGACCTGCAGGCAAGTCTTGATTATGCCGCCAAATATTTTTAAGCTAATAAACTAAACCTGAACAGGGACAAGACAAAAATGGTAGTATTTAGCAATGGAAGGAAAAAAGTTAATTACTACTGGTCCCATTAATGGGGAGAAAGTTGAGGTTCTGGACTCATTCTGTTACCTTGGGCAGACTTTTGAGAGTAACGTGAAGTGGGGGAAGCAATTGGAATCGATCTGCTCGAAGGCCAGGAATAGGTCGAATGGGTTACTAAGATTTTACCATAGATTTGGCAGGCGTAGTTTGGGTAAAGCAATAGAGGTCTACAAGTGTAAGGTGGGGAGCTTGCTATTGTATGGTAGCAAATTATGGGGGGAGTACTAACTGCGACAAGCTGAGCTGTATGTTGTTCAAAACAGGATATGAGACGGTTGACGGGCCTACCATCGGGAACCCCAAACCGCGCCTTGCGCCTCGAGTTGGGGATTATTAGGTTTACCACACAGGCCAAAATGAGATATGGCACCTTCTTTTTTAAGGTAATGCAGGTAGCCCCAAAAAACCACAACATGCAGTATATCTAAGCAGGAATGGTAAGCTCAAGTTTCTGCCCAAAGTTTAAGTGGTTTCAGGAGGGTTTTAGACTATTGCGGACGGGTAGGATTGAGTCACTAAATTCAGGAAGAGACCTAAGTATGTCAGACTTGAAATCAAGGATTAAATGGGGCATACTGGATTCCAAGATGGCCGCAGATGAATAAGGTCACGGTCTGATGAGCTCTGGCCCCGTAGCCTCCCTCCCGACAAGCCAGCACTACAGAACTCTCGGAGACGGGGGATTCTTGAGGAGCAGAACATAGAAGCACATTTGCGGAGTCCAAAAAGAAGATATCTGCCACACCGGGATGGGCACAGCGCAGCGAAGAGGTGGGTGCGCACTTCGCCTCTCCCCAGCGGGATTAGTGGCGTACCAGCCCAGGCAGCACCACAGCAGGCGCGGGCTAGATACGGTGCGCCTAACAGATTGTATCCCTGTTCGTCGAAGGACACCACCAGCGGGCCCACCCGCTCTCACCCTCCTCCCACCCAGGCTTGGACACCGGGCCCTACGAGGAAGCACCGTGGGGTGGACCGATCATCCAGGGTACAGGCCAAAGATAGTAGCATCGGGGGAAAAAGAACTCCCAACTACCTGCATCAGAGAGTGCAGCTGGAACAGTGTGCTTATTCCAGCCCGGTGCAGCCACTCCGGGAAGCGCCCAACATCTCAAGACCTCACGCAGGCGGTTGGCAGCATTTCAGCTATCTGCCGAAGGCGGACCACAGAGGGACCCAGCGAGATCCCCATAAAAATGGAAGAGTAGCCATTCCACCCATATAACACGCCTTCACAGCGATAGCACCACCACTGGGCCCATATTACGTTTTCTATAAAGCTTACTCAGCGCCAGATAAGGGAGGGGGTGCGGCAACCCCTCTACCACCACAGATAGGAGCAAGGACACACACCCAGTGCGCACTCAGTGTAGACCCCACAGAGGGGGCCCTGCAAGCCGCTGAGAAGCCCATAATGGTGCCCTCCAGTTAAGCAGCTGCCGGGGAACCAGATTACATCATGCCAGGATGACAGCAAGGTCTGGCGGAGCCCCCCCCACGCTAGTAGCAGTAAATGCCTGGCACATAAGGAAGCAAAGCAGCACGGGAGCCTCAAGTGCAATCCACACCCAAGCAAAAAACCCTACATGAGTGCTGGTCCATAGCGGAACTGTCACCCGGCAAATACGACAACACCCAGGGTGCAACGAGCACAGCAGGGAGTGACATGGCTGCTTCGAAGCAGGATATGGAACATTACCTCCAGACATTCCAGGACAAACTCACAGCATCCCTGCAAACACAATTTCACACGCTTACCACAGAAATCAAAGCAGAGCTGGCAGACATGCGCAAGGCCATAGCGTCCCTAGGGGAGAGAGTTGACACCAAAGAAAGGACACTGCAGGACTTGGTGCAGGACTCCTCATGATCAAAGGAACTTTTAGACCATCTGGCCAGGACAACCCACAATATTGAACTTCAATGCGACATTCTCCGCATTCAGAATTTTCCCGAAGCAGTAAGGGATGCAGCCCTCAAAGAGCAAGTGTCAAACATATTCAGCACTCAGTGTAGACCCCACAGAGGGGGCCCTGCAAGCCGCTGAGGAGCCCATTCAGGTGCCCTCCAGTTAAGCAGCTGCCGGGGAACCAGATTACATCACGCCGGGACAACAGCAAGGTCTGGCAGAGACCCCCCACCCCCACGCTAGTAGTGGTAAATGCCTGGCACCAAAGGAAGGAAAGCAGCACGGAAGCCGCAAGTACAATCCACACCCAAGCAAAACCCCCTACAGAAGTACTGGCCCACAGCGGAACTGGCACCCGGCGAATACGACAACACCCAGGGTGCAACATGGCTGCTTCGAAGGAGGATATGGAACGCTGCCTCCAGACATTCTCGGAAAAATGTGTTATTTGTTATGGATTTGTTATGGTAGGCTTCGTGTTCTGTTATGCTCACCTGGTATCCACAGGGACACCACCCAGCCGGGTTACTCGCTGGTATGCTTCCCAGCTTTGCCCTGATGTGGTCTGCCGGGAAGGTTCTGCCTGAAAATGCAGGAGGACTGTGTTCAAGACTGACCGACTGGGGTAAGTATCCTCCCTCCACCCCCATATGATTTCAGTCCCTCTGGCGCCCTCTCCTCACCTTGTGGTAGAATTAGGCGTGCTCTCAGTCCTGCCTTCTTTGCAGGGGCGCGTTGTCTTTCATGGGCGAGTGCGGTCCAGTTACTTCACTGACGCCGGCCCGTTTGATATTGTTCAGGTAGGTCTTATTGCTGTTCTTTAGTTTTGTTGCTATCCTGCATGCCTTTCTTTGTTTAAAATGTCTCTTTTTCTCCCCTAGGTATGCAGAGCTTCAGCGCGGCAAACTGACTTGGTTGAGCCCCGCTGGTAAATGATGGCGCATTAAGAGCACTATGATGCGGTAAGTAAGCGCTATGTGCAGCGCTGCGAAGTCTTGCCTTTGCTAACCTGTGTTTTCCTTCCTTGTAGGTCGCGGTGTTCTTCAGCGCGAGTGGAATGTCCAGAGTGGTGCCAGCCGAGAGGCAACCAGCCAGGTAAGCCTTTTGAGCAGTTCGTAATTTGTAAATGTCTCTACTGCTTTCTTTAATGTTGCCTCTATCTTCCTCTTTCAGGTCTTTCTGTCCGGGAGGCGTGCAGATTCGAGGAAGCTGTTCTCGGTAGCTGGGAGTGTTTAAAGATGAAGACTGCAGGTAAGATGCTGCTGCTAATGATGTTCCTTTTGTCTCCTTGCAGGTTCTGCTTCTCCGAGGTTCGAGGGAATAGCTGGACACGGTGAGCGTCACGTTGCAAGCTGCAAAGTAACGCGAAGCGTGTTGTCTTGCTCGGGTGTGGTTTAAATAGCCCCAACAAGTCCAGGTAAAGTAGTCCCTAGGCTGTCACACCCAAAACACTAGACCGCATAGCTTGGTTCTTAGGAACCAAGCTATGTGGATGCCTCCATGTTGGCTGACAATACAATAAAGTAGTTCACAAGCACATTGTTTTTCATGGTATATGGGCCTGGCGCCATAGGCCTGGACTGGCCCCATGAGGGCTTTTGAAGAGGATGCCAGGCTCTAGAGTCCCGAGTCGTGACTCCACCTGCCCAATGGGTTTGCCAGAGGGGGTTTTGGGCGAGGGTCGTGACACTCTGTCCATGATAGGGAGAATCTCATTGGTGAAAATGATAGCTTTTCCCCGGCTACTATACCACTTCATTAATGTACCATACCTCATCTCAAGAACTTTCCTTATGGAATTAAACTCAGTACTAAGCAGCTTTATATGGGGAAAGGCCGGAAGAGAGTCGCTATGGAGATATTGAGCAGAGACTATTCAGAAGGAGGAGTGTGGCTCCTGAATTTAGAACTCTACTACTTAGCAGGACAACTCCAACACATAGCGGGTTGGCTAGCAGACACAGAAACGATAGAACATACCCTGATGAGTGCTAATATCCCCCTACATCCTCAAAGAGGTATTATGGTTTGAGAAAACCGGAATTGAACACCCCCCATTGCTCCTGCAACTAGGTAAGCAGATATGGGAAAGAACCAAGAGGATACTAAAGGTAAACAAACCATATTCCCCCCAGATCCCACTGGCGGCTATGCATGGAACCAATAGAGAATACCTCAAGCAAAGCAGAACATACTGGGAAGACAAAGGGATGATCACAGTAGGGGATCTCGCCCCCGTGGGGAAACTACTGGAGTTCCAAGACCTAGTCAAAACTCATGAGATACATCAGGCCAACATATAACTTATGCAAGACTCATACGACACCTGAAGATCCAGTGGCCATCCCCCACAGCTCTAGAAACGAAAGCCCTGTACTAGGGCTGTTGTATGATGTGTCCGAGGGAGGTCATATGGTTTCCAGAATCTACCAGGCACTTCCGGAAGAGATACCCAAAGATCTACATAAAGGGAAGATCCCATGGGAAGCAGAAATAGGAAAAGATATACAGAAAAATAATGGTCCAAAGCAATTCTATATCCCAATAAGGTCTCCAGAAATGCCAGGCTGAAACAGCTACAACTTTACATACTATATAGAGCATACTTGACACCTAAGAAGATATCAAAGTTCCCAGGAGCAATTGCACAGAGTTGCCCAAGATGCAGAGAATATGAGGCTGGCATGGGACATATGTTCTGAACTTGCCCAATGATCCAAACATACTGGCGAGATACTGAGCAGCGCCTACAGAGGAATGGAATAAAGGGCCAAGAATGGTCAGCCGAAGCCCGCCTCTTAGGGCTATATAAATATCCAGGGAAAGACAGAGCAATCAAAAGAATGATAGATTTGGCATGGGCACTAGCCAAACGGCGAATAGCAATGACGTGGAAAACCGAAGATATTGATATTGATATTTTATTTCTATCGCGCTCGTACACAAGTGTTTCAGAGCGCGACAAGGCAAGGGAGGGGAACAGGGGAGAACAAAACAGCAAGTGCATGAGAGAGAGGGAGGGGAAAAGTGCATGGAAGGGGGGAGAAGTGGAAAGTGCAAAGCAGAGGAGAAACAGATAAATAACAATAAATAAATAATAAAGGCAACAAACAGTGGTAGTGTAGCCATCAATTGGCAAGTACTAGGTTTAAGGCAGTAGACAGGGTAGGTCTGATAAGTGCAGGAAGAAAAAGGGGGGGCTGTATGGGTACAGATACAGACCCCAGTGCAAGAGGTGGCCCAGAGGCAGTGCAGGAGGGTGGCAGGGTGAGCAGGTACCTGGGACCGGAGGACAGAGCGTGGCCAGGTGTACGGTGCCAAGAGAGAACAGATCAGCAGGGGAGAGGAAGGTCCTACCCCCAGCTCGTTTCTTTGAAAAACGACTGACCCTGAGGGAGTTGGAGGTAGAGGAGCGAAGAACTCGAGAGGGGAGGTATTTGTAGAGGGATAGCTGAAGGTATTTTGGACCCAGGCCCCAGAAAGCCTTGTGGACAATGCAGAGGATTTTGAATTTAATCCTTGCATCCACTGGGAGCCAATGGAGAGATTTCAGAGCTGGAGAGTTACGATCCCAGGGCTTGAGGCCAAGGACAAGTCTCACAGTCCTGTTCTGGATTAGTTGCAGAGGGCGGAGAGTAGAGACAGGTAGATTTAGAAAGAGGCTGTTTCAATAGTCCAAGATAGAGAGAACCAGAGCTTGGGATACCATGAGCTTCTGGGGGAAGGGGAGGAAAGGCAGAGTACCTCTGAGGAGGTGCAGTAGGAAATTTGACTTTTTAGAGACCTCAGGGATCTGGGCGGAGAAGGAAAGGGTGGAGTTAAAGATGACCCCGAGGTTCTTAGCCTCGAAGGTGGGGGTAGGAGGAGGGCCAAGGGAGGCTGGTCAGAGAGTGAGGGGAAAGGATGGTGAAGGTGTGCCGATGCAAAGAGGAACCGAGCATAGAGGCATGGTGGAAAGATTTGAAAAGGTGGGCCATGGCGGAGACGGCAGTATGGCATGAAGCATTAGGAATGGGAAGAAGAAAAGGCTCCGTAGACATCATGTCATGGAACATACTCGTGCAAGAACTGTTCACCTCACCAGATGACAAACCCCCCTGAATATGGCAATCTGTGAAAGTAAATTGGCAAAAGATTTAAAGGAGAACAGCATAACCAGCATCCGTCATCCCACGCTTACTTAATAGACAGAGTGACACAAGGAACCCGTACCCTTATATAGATATAGAATGTGGACACAGTTACTGTTTGTGTTCGGGTCAGAGAGGGTAATGAGGGGAAGGTGAGAGAGGGGATATGACAGTTGTTAAATATCTGAACATTGATCAAACATGTTTTAATTGCACTTGTGAGACTCTAATAAAAATATTTGTCCCAAAAAAGTTTCCCTGGGTTGCCTCCAAGATATCGTCCATGTGTGGTTTAGGAAAAGCAACCTGCACCAGGGATTGGGGGGTGGAATCGCTTGGGGGGAAGACAGGGTGGGGAGATGGAGGTGAACACACACAGGTTAGAACATGGGTATAGAGATAAGGGACCAGGGGGGAACACATGGACAGGTTGACGACCATAATACAGACTAGCAAAGGGTGGTTAGAACATGGGTATAGAGATAAGGGGCCAGGGGGGAACACATGGACAGGTTGACGACCATAATACAGACTAGCAAAGGGTGGATTTCCAGCAGTGGGTGCACTTTGATCAGCCCGGACATTCCAGTGCTTGACACTCAACGTTAGGGGGCTAAATACCCCTGTAAAAAGGTGGAAACTAGAACACCTCCTCTCTACGCATCAGCCCGATATATTTTCCCTGCAAGATATACACATTAGACTACAGGATCAAAATAGGCCAAAGCACCGACAATACCCCCAAATTATCCAGGCTAATGCCAAAATAAAAAACAGTAGGGGTGCTCCTGGCCTTCAAATCAGGTGTCCGGGCGTCAATACTGAACACACAAGTGGATAAGGAAGGCCGCTATATCTTTGTTCTTGCCAAGTTGGGCCAGATCACCCTGAGAGTAGTCTCAATATACGCCCGAACACATGTCAGAAGAGCTTACTAAAAACGGTTCTGATGCGCCTACAGTGTTTTGGGGAGGGTGAGACAATCCTGCTGGGGGACTTTAACATTGCGTGGAACACCGCACGGAATAGGAGCACAGATACCAAATATGCCCAGCCCCGGCATCCAAAGCCCTTAATACCAAATTTGAACAATTGGCACTTAGGAATGTGTGGACGGCATTGAGAGGGAATGAGGTAGCGTACACACACTACTCCCACGTACATAAGTCATTGGGCCTCATTATAAGTTTTGCCGTAGCCTTGCCTGTAAAACCGGCAGGCTGCTGCCAAACCTCCGAAAATTTCCGGCACCCGCGAATGGGCAATTATCGGGGCATTCTGGCCACGCCGGACCCGGCATTTGGCCATTTGCAGGTCCCAGAAAAAAGATGCTTCCCATTCCCATTCGGCCACATAGGGCCGAATGGGAATGGGGAGGCTGGATGCACCGGCACTGTTTAAAACAGTGCCGGTGCATGCAACATGTTTTGCTCGCGGGTGCCGTGCAGGCCGCCAGGCCCTCCCAGACTACACCTGCTGGGAATATCCTGAACACTTTATGGACTGTCAATCTACAACTAGGCCAACCGTGTAATGGGGGAAGGGGAGGGTGGAGGGGGGGGGTGGCACTGTTTCACTTGGGTCTGTTGTATTAAAACCTAATAAACAATTCTTTTTTTTAAATAGGGGATACTAAGAAGGAATCAGGTGGAGGAGTGGAGTGCAGTCCAGGCTCTAGGCTCTCTGAACCTGTATGCATCTCAGAGAAGTAGTGGATGTGTGCAGTATCCCTTTGCCTAACTGTAGATGCTCCATTCTATTATTGCGCCTAAATACGTTACCCTTAAGAGCTCGCAATAATCAGGGGAAGGGTAAGCCGATGAAAAACTGTATGTGCGGGATAACAGTAAGGGAGGACCTTAGCCATTTTTTGCTAATCTTTAAGTGGTACTTGAATCTGCGAATTAATTTGTTAAGGCCCTTCTTTCTGAAAAACTGGGACTGTAAAGGGGCACTGTATTTTATCTGGAACTACACAGACCTGGGGCCTCATTACGAGTTTGGAGGCAGCCATGTTGCTACTAGCACCATGGCTGCCTCCAAACCGGCCTCCATTGCCGGGTTACTTCAATGAGGAATAACCGGGTCATTCCAATATTGGAGGACCCGGTAATTCCCCCTTGAAGGAACCATTCCCCATTCCCATTTGAGCCCCCATAGGGCTCAATGGGAATGGGGAGGGAGGTAATAACGGGCACATTACAAAAGGCCTGTTATTACCTCCCTCTTCCCCTCGCGGGACCGGGAAAAGACGTCTGGTTTTACCTGGGGCCTCATTACGAGTTTGGAGGCAGCCATGGTGCTACTGGCACAATTGCTGTCTCCAAACCGGGCACCATTGCCGGGTTACTTCAATGAGGAATAACCGGGTCATTCCAACATTGGAGGACCCGGTAATTCCTCCTTGAAGGAACCATTCCCCATTCCCATTTGAGCCCCCGTAGGGCTCAATGGGAATGGGGAGGGAGGTAATAACGGGCACATTACAAAAGGCCTGTTATTACCTCCCTCTTCCCCTCGCGGGACCGGGCAAAGACGTCTGGTTTTACCAGATGTCTGGCCCGGGTCCCGCAAAGGGAACCTGATAATCGGCGCTCACGTAATGAAGGGTGCCGGTCCCGTACCGGAACCCTTCATTACGTGAGCACCAGGGTCGTAATGAGGCCCCTGGACTTTATTTTTAATTTGGGCAATTATGTGAGCCAGGCTCTGATAAGATGACCAAGGAAAGTGCCAGTCTAGTACCCAAGCTTGGGGTTGGCAAGTTACTGTTTCACGTCGAGGTCTTGAGGGTGGAATGGTGGTCTTAACTATTTTAAAATGTTAACTCTTTGTACTATGGATTTTTTACTATGTGTATGCATTGGTATAATGTTTATTAACAATGTATTTACTTGTGTTTGTTAATGGAAAAGTCAACTAATACATTTACTCAGTCACTCAGTCACTCAGTCACTCACTCAGTCACTCACTCACTCACTCACTCACTCACTCACTCACTCACTCACTCACTCACTCACAGTCAGTAGACATAATAAAACCTTTTTTTTAAAAAACGAAAATTTGCAGGGGCCCTCAAGGATAAAAGTAAAGCACTGACTCAAACAACCCTTCACATTTTTGCTTTCTGTCCGATCCTTCAAGAATTTAATCTGAATGTGAGCCCTCCTAAAACAAAACATTTTCAAATGTTCAAATGGTTTAGTAGATGAAAGTTCTGTGGCGCTGAAGGGAGAGATTGCAGCAAATTCCTCAAAAGGCCCTGGGTATCTTGGCCAATGCATTACAATATACTTTTTTACATTCACTGTGCCAGCTAGTCTTAAACAGGCAGTAGTTCTACCACTACTAAAAAAAGCCAACTTGGATCCTCGAGTGCCTGCCAATTTTAGGCGTATCTCCTTGCTTCCAGCAATGAAGAAGTTGGTGGAGGCGGTGATCAAGCCTCAGATCTCGAGATTCTTGGAAAATAAGGACTGTCTTCACCCTTTTCAATCGGGCTTTCATCCCAAGATGGGGACGGAGTCCGTAATGATATCGTTGTTGGATGATCTCGCGCTGCTCCAGGACTGAGGAGAGACCGGAGTACTTATTCTCCCGGATCTCTCCGTGGCCTTCGACACAGTGGACCACAAAATTCTTCTGGCCAGGCTAGAACTGGCTGGTGTCACCGGCTCTCTCTTGGCATGGTTTAGGTCCTTTTTGGAGGGCCGTTCGCAGACAGTATTCTTTCAAGAGTGTCTCTCGTCTCTTGTTGAGTTGTTTTGCAGAGTCCCACAGGGGTCGGTCTTATCTCCTATTTCATCTAACCTGTATGTTTGCATGTTGGCTGACCTCAACACAGAATGCAGTGTACTTTTTTATTCTTTTGCGGATGACACACGACTGATTTTTTGGCTGGATTCTCCTCAAACTACATCCCTCAATCAGCTGTGTGACTGTTTGGAGACAGTGGGTTCCTGGATTGCAGCCAATTGGCTCGAACTAAACGGGAACAAAACAGATGTACTAGTGGTTGGACACCAGGGAAGGGATCACCTCTGGAACTCACAATACTGGCTTGAATCTCTCTGCCCTTGTCCTGCTCATTGTGCTTCAGTCAAGAGTCTGTGTGTGAAACTCCTTCCTAACGGTTCATGCAAAGCCCAGATTTCTGCCATTTGTGGTGCTGGCTTTGGAAAATTGAAAGCTTTGAGGAAAATTCTTCCTTTGCTTCCCTCGGAAAACCACATTACACTGGTGACTTCCTCTATAATGGGTTCCTTAGATTACTGTAATGGTATCTATTTGGGACAACCGAAGTACCAGATCCAGTGACTGCAGGTTCTTCAGAACGCAGCAGCGCAATTGCCGCTTTAAGCACCTCGACTGACTCCTTCTATCGCCTTTCTTCATCAGCTGCATTGGCTGCCAGTGGGAGTGCAGATCGAGTTTAAGATTTTGTGTATTGTCCACCGAGCTCTCCACAATGCCGGTCCTCAGTATTTGAGGAAGAAACTGGAAAGATATTGTCCTGCGAGAAGTCTTTGCTCTGAAACACAGGTTCTTTTGAAGATTCCCAAATTCCACCATAAGCAGCTGTGTGGCCGTTCCTTTTCGGTTTTGGCTCCCAGTCTGTCGAATGCCCTTCCATTATATTTGAGTGTTCTGGCTGAATACCTTACTTTTAGAAAAGCATGAAAGGCTCACCTATTCAGCTCTCCTTCTGTTTTCTAGCTCCTTGAGGCTTTGTTTCTGCAAACTGCTCTTTCCTGCCCAGCGTCTAGATGCCTTTGGGCCTTAGTTCACGCTTTATACATTCTATGATTATAATTAATAATAATTTGTACTTATTTAAAGCCTTTATGAAATTCACCCGAAAAAGGTGTATTTCTCCTCTCACAACTCTTTGAAGTCCTCTGTCAAAGTGGTGGGAGCGGTATTGAAATCTTGCTCTACAATATCTTCACAAAGCCTCTTTTCGATGATCTAGACGTTCTTGGTATCACCTACACCAAATTCTCGTCCTTGGAACGGGGATCCGCTATCTGTCTTGACAATGTTTGGGATGCCCCACTCGCTGAACAGTTCATCTATGATGGGTGCTGTTTCAGTGAATGATGGCGAAGGTATTTGCTTGATGAATGGGAAACTTGAGTATTCATCGATTATCACTAGCAGGTACCCACCCTCTTCTATGGGTCCGTAGAAGTCCATTGCGACTTTTTGCCAGGGCCTTGTTGGAAGTGTGGTTAGTTGGAGGGGGTTCGGGGTTGACCCCTTTGCTGCAAGTTGGCAGGGTCTACTGTTACGCTCACCTGACTCCCACGGAGGCGCAGGCCTGGTTTGGAGTGCTGTTGCCTCTTCTATGGTGAAGCGCAGGACTCGGAAGATGGCCAGGACCGGACCCTCAAATCTGGCTTGTCTGACTCGCAGAAATATCCTTCTTAGGGTCTGAAAGGACGAGCTCTCCATCCTGCTTCTGATGGAGGGGCGCGTTGTAATCCAGTTACTTCACTGGATCATGGATTGTAGAGAGTTCAAGTTTGCTTGACCTTCCCGGTAAAGTACTGTGAGAATTCTGTTTATAAGTATGAGCCCGAAATAATAATTGTCCGTTGTCTCTATTTCAGGTGCAGAACAAAGCTTCCGAGATGAGCAATGGAACCGACGAAGGAAACTCAGGTGAGTTGTTTGATGAGAGGTTCCTTTAGTGTCCTTGCATTAATGCATTAATGCTTGTGTCTTTTTTCCCCATAGGGGCCGGGGTTCGGAAATGCCGGAGATATGGCACCGACCCGAAGTGAAAGGTGCAGTTCCAGTAGATATCAGGTAAGTCTTTAATGAGCGTTCAGGTAATGTCTTAGCATTCGCTCACTAACGCTGATGTCTCTTTTTTCCCCTTAGGGGCCGGGGTCCGGAAATGCCAGGATGCGGCACCGACCCGAAATGAAGTGGGAATGACCCAACAGGTAAGTCTTATGATGGCAAATTAAGGTTTTCTTATTCTCTCCCCTAGCTCACCTTTGTTCTTGTCTTTTTCTCCCTAGGCGCTGAAATGTGGCTGCGGATCCAGATGGTCGCTGATGAACATGGAGGCGCCTAGTAAAGGTGAGTGGAATGCGGCGCTGCAGCGATCGATGCGATGTGCTTTTAAAATGAATGTCTTCCTTTTCAGGATCGTCGGCGAAATGTCTCCGGAATGCGGATTTAGCCGGTAAGGACTCTTCTTTCTCCTATTCTCTTCTGTTCTCCCTTTGCAGGTGTTCCAGGATGCTGGCGGGCGTGGCAGAAGTCAGGATGCAGGAGCAGACACGTTGAGCGTCCAGCTGCTAGATGCAGAACAACGCGAAGCGTGAGTTGCTGCTTGGGCGTGGCTTAAATAGCCTTCAAAGTAGTTCCAGGTATGTATCCTTCCTCTCAGGTATGTATTCTTCCTCCGGCCACACCCGTGTGGTTAAGTAGTCCCCAAAGATAAAGTAGTCCCATTCAGGCCTCTAGATGGCCCGGATGTTGCAGCATGGTCTGCATCAGGTAAGTTTACACCAAGCACCTTTAAACACAAAGTCATCTTTTATGAGCCTGGCGCCTATGGCGCCAAGACTGTTATCCAATATGAGCCTGGCGCCAAAGGCGCCAGGACTGAGTCCAAAGGGCCCCTGCTTGGGGCTGCTGAGACTTCCCTCGGGGACATGATGTCTGCCTCTGGGGTAGCTGGGTCTGGTCTGGCTCCTTGGAGGTAGGCATCATGACAGTACCCCCTCCCAAGGCCCCTCCCAAGGTTGTTCTCTCTGGGGGTTTTGGCTTGTTTGGGAATTTTCGGTGGAATTTTTGTATTAATCGCAGTGCGTGTACATGGTCGCTTGGTTCCCAAGATCTCTCCTGAGGTCCATACCCCTTCCAATCAACTAGATAGAAGAGTTTTGACTTTAACACCTTGGAATCCAATATGTCTTTAACTTCAAATTCTAATTCCCCATCAATCTGAATTGGTTCTGGTGGTTTGATCAGTCTGGTTCCTGGTTGCACCGGTTTCAACAGTGAGGCGTGAAAAACGGGATGAATTCACATGTTCGCTGGTAGATCGAGTTTAAAGGCCACCGGGTTGATTATAGCTTTGATAGGATAGGGTCCTATGTATCTGGGGTTGAAAGTCTGCGGTCCTTTGAGAGGTAAATGTCTAGTTGCTAGCCACACCTGGTCCCCTATTTGGTACGGAGGTGCTTCACTTCGATGTAAATCAGCATTTTCTTTGTACTTTCTCTTGGCTTGCTGAAGATGAGTCGTAGCTTCTTTGAAAGCTCGGGTTATCGTGGAATGCAAATGATCTACCGCAGGCATTTCCAGGTTTTGAGGAGGGTCCAGGTCTGAGGTTCGAGGATGATGACCATACAAGGTGTAAAAAGGGGTTTGTCCTGTTCCAGAATGTACAGAATTGTTATATGCATATTCTGCGATCCAAAGAATGTCTTTCCAATTGCATTCAGATTGGTGCAACATACACCAAAGATATTGTTCAAGGGTTTGGTTAGTTCTCTCGGTTTGGCCATCGGTTTGGGGATGGTGACTGGTGGATAGTCGTACATCAATTTGCGCCAGTTGACAACATTTCCTCCAAAAATGGGAAATAAACTGGCTTCCTCGATCTGAGACTAATATGGATGGAAAACCATGCATACGAACTATGTTCTCCAGAAATTCCTTGGCCAAGATGGAGGCTGAGGGTAACCCTTTTAAAGGGATAATATGGGCCATTTTGGAGAAGAGATCCACAATCACCAAGATAGTGTTGTATCCATAGCAAGGAGGCAGGTCGGTAATAAAGTCCATCGACAAGGTGTGCCAAGGTGCCGGTGGAATATCCAAAGGTTGCAGAAGACTGGCTGGTCTTTTCTTTTGACCTTTATTTTGGGCGCAAACTCCGCAAGACATCACAAAAGATTTTATGTCTTTTCTCCAGGATGGCCACCAGAATTGTCGTTTGATCTTTTCCTCAGTTTTAGCGATACCAGGATGTCCTTCCATTAATGTATCATGATAATGGGCAATAACGAGTTCTTGCAGTTCTTTGTTAGGCAGAAATAATCGCCCCTGGAAGTACGGTAAATCGTTATTAACGGAAAAGTGTGACCCCTTTTGGCTCCATTCTTGTAAGGCTGTGGAGTCTAATAGTTGTTTAACTAGAGTTTGAACGTCCTCAATAGTTTGTAAAGAGGTCAAACCCAAAATTCTCTGTTCAGGTATAATCGGTACAGGTTCTAAGCTCGAATTTGTTTCTTCCATCCCAATCCGGGATAAAGCGTCCGCTTTGCCATTCTTGCAACCAGGGCGATATGTGATTACAAAATCAAATTCCGCAAAGAATAAAGCCCATCGGAGTTGACGTGATGATTGGGCTTTGGCCGTCTTTAAATATTGCAAATTTCTGTGATCTGTAATCACCGTGATGGTGTGTCTTGCGCCGAGGAGGTAATGACCCCAAGCTTTGAAGGCGGACTTAATAGCTAGTAACTCCTTGTCGGTGATTGCGTAATTAATTTTAGGAGCCGAGAATTTTCTGGACCAAAAGGCTACAGGGTGTAGTTGGTTAGTTATTGGATCCCTTTGAGACAGGACAGCTCCCATGGCTAAGCTGGATGCGTCGGTTTCAACAATGTAAGGGAGATCTGGGCGTGGATGCTTCAACACAGGTGCAGAGGTGAATTTAGTCTTTAGGTCTTGAAAGGCCTGTTCTGCCTCATGAGTCCATTCGAAGCGTTTATTCTTCCGTAAGAGAGCTGTGATGGGTTGGACCACTCGAGAAAATTCCGGGATGAATCTTCGATAAAAATTGGCAAAACCAAGCATGCTCTGAACCCCCTTCACAGAGCTAGGAGATGGCCATTTGAGGATGGCGTCCACCTTTCGCGAGTCCATTCGGACTCCTTTAGGTGTCAGGATGAATCCGAGAAACTCGACTTCTGTGGTATGAAAAACGCATTTTTCGAGGTTTGCAAACAGTTTGTGCTGGCACAATTTTTCAAGAACTGCCCTGATATGTTTTCTGTGATCGGATTCCGAAGAGGAGTACACCAGGAGGTCGTCGATATATACGATGACACAAACATTGATAAGTTCCCGAAGAACATCATTCATAAAGTATTGAAAGGCGGCAGGTGCGTTGCACAATCCGAAGGGCATAACCTGATATTCAAAGAGCCCATATTTGGTGCGCAATGCAGTCTTCCATTCGTCGCCTTCTTTTATACGCACCAGGTGATAAGCTCCCTGGATATCTAACTTGGTGTACATACAAGCATCTTTTACCTGGTCGAGAAGTTCAGGGATCAGAGGCAGAGGATAACGATTCTTAATCGTTATTTGATTTAGGGCGCGGTAGTCAATACATGTTCTAAGGTCGCCTTCTTTTTTCGGCACGAAGAACAGAGCTGAGGAAACAGGAGACTTTGACGGGCGAATAAAACCATTGGCCAGGTACTGATCTAAATACTGACGCAAATGAAGGTTCTCAGGTTCAGTAAGAGCATAAATCCTACAACAAGGCGGTTGAGCATTGGGTACCAGATCGATTTGACAATCGTACGACCGGTGGGGAGGTAACGTGTTGGCCTGTTCTTTTTGGAAAACGTCTTGGAATTCTTGGTACTCAGCCGGTAGTTGTATAGTGGCGGAAGTTACTGAGGCCAGGCCCATATTTGGATTTATTGGATAACAAGTTTGTTCACAATCAGGAAAGGTTATTCTCTTTGCTCGCCAGTCTATTCGAGGATTATGTGTTTCTAACCAAGGAATTCCTAGAATTACTTGAAACTGTGGGGCCTTGATTACGTCAAACACAATAGCTTCCCGATGTCCATCCTGACCCACTAGTGTCACTTCTGTAGTGGAATGAGTTACCGGCCCTGAGGCTATTTTGGTTCCATCAACTGTAGTAATGACATCCTTGTTAGTTTTCGGACGGAGAGGGAGATTAATCCTGGAGGCCAATTCACGATCTACATAGTTTCCAATAGCTCCACTGTTGATGTATGCCTTTATACCATGCAACCGCCGAGGCTGTTTCGGATCCACGAGGACCATTGGCATGATGAAATGCGAGGTCAAAGAGTTTGTTTTCAAGCTCGGCAAGCGGACCTCTACGCTTGTCGGGGTTGGTCGTTTCCCGAATTAGGTTCTGTTAAATTGTTGTCAGTGGCTCCAACCACCTTCTTAGGTGGTTTTACCAGACAATCTCGTAGAAAGTGACCAGAAGCCCCGCAATAGAGACATAATTGCTTTTGCCGCCTTCTCTCCCGTTCCTTCTGCGTTAACGGTCCTTTAACTCCACTGATTTGCATAGGTTCTGAAACGTTGGTACTCTTGGGGTTAGCGTGAGTTTTGATCAACACTCTGGTTTCAAACTTGGATCGATCCGCTTTTCTATTCTGAAGTCTGTGATCAAGTTGGACCACAAGGTCTATGTACTCCGCGCAGACTTGGGGTGGATTTACTATTTGGGCTAGCACGTCTTTAAGTTCTCCGCGCAGACCTCGATGAAATAATGTGATCCTTTTATTCTCTGGCCACCCAGTTTCCACAACCAACCTATTAAAGGTGGCGATGTAAAATAAGAGATCCTGGTTACCTTGTCGTAAGGATAGCAGTTCGTTGTCTAGGGCCTGTCTCTGAGAGTGTCGAGCGAATAATCTTTCCATGCTTGCCTGGAAGCCTTGGAAATCCTGGAGAATTGCGTCATCTTGATTTACCAAAGGAACTGACCAATCTGCAGCACTGCCGCTGAGATAAGATAATACAAAAGCTACCTTGGTCTGGTCATTAGGGAAGGCCACAGGTCTGCATAGGAAGTGTAAGCGACATTGGTTCATAAAAACGGCATATTTCTTGGGGTCCCCAGCAAAACGTTCAGGCGGGGCCAAAGGCATGTTTCCAGGTAGATTGATTTGTACCGGGTTATTCGAAATGATAGAAGTGGGATTACCCCCGGAACTAGGTAAAGGAGTTTGTCCTGCCTGACCCTGCAACAACCGTTTGGCCAGGTCATCAGTTCTTTCCTTAGATAGTATCAGTTCTCTTTTGAGAGCATTAGTCTCCTGGCGGGCGGAGTGTACTTCTGCCCGTAATTCCCCCAAAAGCTGGGCCAGCTGGTCTGTCTCGGAAGTTTCCATAGCGCCCGGGTGGGAAATTGTAGGTAGGCTTTGCGTTCTGTTACGCTCACCTGACTCCCACGGAGGCGCAGGCCTGGTTTGGAGTGCTGTTGCCTCTTCTATGGTGAAGCGCAGGACTCGGAAGATGGACAGGACCGGACCCTCAAATCTGGCTTGTCTGACTCGCAGAAATATCCTTCTTAGGGTCTGAAAGGACGAGCTCTCCATCCTGCTTCTGATGCAGGGGCGCGTTGTAATCCAGTTACTTCACTGGATCATGGATTGTAGAGAGTTCAAGTTTGCTTGACCTTCCCGGTAAAGTACTGTGAGAATTCTGTTTATAAGTATGAGCCCGAAATAATAATTGTCCATTGTCTCTATTTCAGGTGCAGAACAAAGATTCCGAGATGAGCAATGGAACCGACGAAGCAAACTAAGGTGAGTTGTTTGATGAGAGGTTCCTTTAGTGTCCTTGCATTAATGCACTAATGCTTGTGTCCTTTTTCCCCATAGGGGCCGGGGTTCGGAAATGCCGGAGATATGGCACCGACCCGAAGTGAAAGGTGCAGTTCCAGTAGATATCAGGTAAGTCTTTAATGAGCGTTCAGGTAATGTCTTAGCATTCTCACACTAACGCTGATGTCTCTTTTTTCCCCTTAGGGGCCAGGGTCCGGAAATGCCAGGATGCCGCACCGACCCGAAATGAAGTGGGAATGACCCACCAGGTAAGTCTTATGATGGCAAATTAAGGTTTTCTTATTCTCTTCCCTAGCTCACCTTTGTTCTTGTCTTTTTCTCCCTAGGCGCTGAAATGTGGCTGCGGATCCAGATGGTCGCTGATGAACATGGAGGCGCCTAGTAAAGGTGAATGGAATGCGGCGCTGCAGCGATCGATGCAATGTGCTTTTAAAATGAATGTCTTCCTTTTCAGGATTGTCGGCGAAATGTCTCCGGAATGCGGATTTAGCAGGTAAGGACTCTTCTTTCTCCTATTCTCTTCTGTTCTCCCTTTGCAGGTGTTCCAGGATGCTGGCGGGTGTGGCAGAAGTCAGGATGCAGGAGCAGACACGGTGAGCGTCCAGCTGCTAGATGCAGAACAACGCGAAGCGTGAGTTGCTGCTTGGGCGTGGCTTAAATAGCCTTCAAAGTACTTCCAGGTATGTATCCTTCCTCTCAGGTATGTATTCTTCCTCCGGCCACACCTGTGTGGTTAAGTAGTCCCCAAAGATAAAGTAGTCCCATTCAGGCCTCTAGATGGCCCGGATGTTGCAGCATGGTCTGCATCAGGTAAGTTTACACCAAGCACCTTTAAACACAAAGTCATCTTTTATGAGCCTGGCGCCTATGGCGCCAGGACTGTTGTCCAATATGAGCCTGGCGCCAAAGGCGCCAGGACTGAGTCCAAAGGGCCCCTGCTTGGGGCTGCTGAGACTTCCCTCGGGGACATGATGTCTGCCTCTGCGGTAGCTGGGCCTGGTCTGGCTCCTTGGAGGTAGGCATCATGACACTACAGTGCATCAGCATGTCTTCAACTATTGAGTCCATGTAAGGAAACCCGACGTGGTATCTGAGAACCTGTTTTGTGTTGTCAATCCCCCTGTGGGCTTCATGGGCTAGTGTTACTAGGGTCCTCCTTAGGTCTCTCGGGGCTACTAATCTGTTTCCATGAAGTAGTATGCCTTGGTCTGTGGTTATCAGTTCTTCGTGTACTTTGGCTAGCCGATCGAGCTCTTTCTTGTCTGCTTCCTCCCCTCCGTTACCTCTTTTTTGCCGCTCTCTCCATTTGTTGGAGTGGGTGAGGGAGACGGCGGCTTTGATCGTTGGGTCGGCTTTGCTTCTTTCCTCAAATGTTGCAGTTGAGATCGTCGGTGGCATGGCTTTTGAGGACAGGTAGGAGATGTAGTCTGCGGCCTAATGAGCCGGGGTGTCGTCCTTGTTCATCGTGGAGTGCCTGGACAGGTAGTCCGCCGGGTTGGCTTCTCCCCGGGTTTGTGGATGATCACGTAGTCATATTCATGTAGTCTTATTCCCCAGCGCTCTATTCGGGGTGGCATTTTGGTTTTGGGGTTGCCGAATTTTGAGAGTAGTGCCTGATGGTCTGTTACGAGGGTGAATTTCCGGCCGATGACAAAGTGGTGATATTTTTCGCAGGCCCATATCGCGGCTAGGCTTTCCCTCTTGGCTTACGAGTAGGCTCTTTCTGTGTGTGATAGAGCGCGGCTGGCGTATGCCACCACCGCATGCCGGGCGTTGTCTTTGGCGTCGGTCTGGGCAAGGATGGCTCTGAGTCCCACTGGACTGGCATCTACCGTAATGATGGTGTGCCACTCTGGATGAAAGTAGGCCAGCTGACGGTTGTTGGTGAGACTTTCCTTTATGGTCGTGAACGCTGCTTGGCAGGGTGTGTCCCAGACAAAAGGTTGGTCCTTTTTCAGGAGGGTGCGGAGCGGGTCGGTGATTGTGGCATAGTTTGGGAGGTAGCGTGCACAATATCCTGCCATACCTAAGAAGGAGCGCAGTTCCGCCGCTGTCGTGGGGGCTTGGAGGTCGGTAATGGCCTTTATCTTGTCAGGGTCGGCTGTTATTCCTTTGTTGGAGAATATGTGCCCGAAGAATTTGAGGCTGGTGTTGTTGATGTCACATTTGAGTTAATTTAATGTCAGTCCTGCTTCTTGGAGGGTCTTGCAAACGGTTATTAGGGCATTATCGTCCTGTTCTTGGTCCTTTCCAAAGATCAGAATATCATCACTGTAGTTTAAGGCATTCATTTCAGATGATATCAGGCGTCTGATTGTCTCCCGAAAAATCTCTGCAGCAGATGATATACCAAAATGTAACCTCTTGTATCTAAACAGTCCGTCATGGGTTGCAAAGGTGATGATGGGTCTTGAATCTGGATCCAGGACGAGCTGGTGGTAGCCCTGATTGAGATCTAGTTTTGAGAAGCGCCTCGCCTGATTCAACCTGATAAGCATGTCTTCCAGACTTGGGCCTGGGTGTCGCTCCCTCTGGATGGCGGTGTTTGGGATGCGCATATCGAAACATATGCGTAGGCGTCCGTTGTCTTTGGGCACTATCACTACTGGGGATACCCATAGCGTTGGTCCTTCTGCCTTCTCTATGATATCATTGAGGAGGAGGAGCTGGATCTCCTTTGACACTTGTTCCTGAAGGTGGAAACCCACATTACAGGGGTGCTGTGGCACTGGTGTGATGTTGTGGTTGATGTGTAGTTTGATGGGTGAGTTTTTTAGCAATCCCACTCCCTCTAATAGTTTGGGGAACTGATGTTTGAGGTCTCCTTTTGCGAGGGGTCGGCCTGTTATTGCCATGATGGTTTCTCGTGTCGAGAGGTGTCCCTTTATTACTTCCGATTGGTCATATCATAGGTCAATCAGTGCCAGAGCACTGGCCGTTCGGTAGCTGAGGAGACAGCGACCTATGGATGGGCTCTTAATGACGTGGATGTTACCGTGAAATTGCGGTGTGTGAGGTCACATTGAAATTGTCCCCTTAATGGCATGGGTAGGGCTGCTCCCCATTGGAAGATGTGTGTTCTGGATTCTCGAAGAGGGTACAGAGGGGCGATGTCATGGTACAGGTCTTTATTCATGACGTTTACCGTAGCTCCCGTGTCGACCACAAACTTGTTCCTGGTGTTCCCCATTTGTATCGTCACCCTGGGAGCTGAAGTGTCTTCAACGTTGACGCTGAGGAGTCGGACGTATTCCCTATCGTATCCATCTTGCAGGTAGTGGGTTTGTTTGCCTTCCCCTAGCTGATGTCTCGGTCGGGAGTTGGTGTATGGGTCTATGTCCTGTTCATGAGGTGGCAGGGGGTCCCTCATGTATGTCACTCCGTGTTCTGGTGTTTGCATTGGGTCTCATTGGCGGATGTCATACAATTCATGATCTTTCCTGTCTGGCTCAATCTGGAGTCCTTCTAGTGCTCTCACAGTGTTCGGGCGTTGATAGGAGTTCATGGGGTATGTTGCATTTCTTTCTACGGGGCGTTGTTGTTCCGTGTGTGTCTCTGCTAAGCGGCTATCAGTTCGTTGGCGAGTTGAGCTTCCCTCGGGGAGCTGTTTCTTGCACATCACTTGGAAGTGGTTTTCCATTCCGCATCTTAGGCAGCGCTGGCCGATGGCAGGGCATGGTCCTCTGTGTGGGTTTCGAACCCGCAGCGGTAGCATTGACGGTCACCCTGTGTCCGTTGAGCAGAATATCTGGGAGTCGTTCTGTTTTTCGAGGTCGGGTATCGGGTGTAGGGGCTTACTGCTGCGATGATGTCGCCTTTTTATGGATTTTCAATGGCTGCGGCTTGGACATCTACTCTTTCGTATACTCTGGCCAAATCCAATACTTCTTTTATGGTGAGGGGCTTCTTTAGGAGGTGTTTCCTAAACATGGAAGATACACACCCTTCTATTATGCGTAATCTTATTGCTTCGTCATCGTTAAAGTTGGCGAAGTCGCACTTAGTTATCTTTCTTTGCAGGCGGATGACAAATTCTCCTATGGATTCATGAGGAAGTTGGCCACATTGATTGAAAGTGTACCACTCATAGTCACGGTTGGGTGAAATGACAAGTTTCTCATTGATGGCTTCTAAGAGTTTCGGATACGTGGTGCGATCCTGTGGGGGAATCGTGCGTATGATGTTTTTAATTTCTCTCCCTGCCACGTTGGTGAAAATGCTGAGTATATTGGGTGGTTCTTGTGTGCCAATGGCACTTACGACGTCCTCGATTTTCTTCTACCCACTCTTCCCATCACTGACCCTGGTCGTGATGTGGGTTCAGTGTGAATGGCGCGGTCTTCTCATTAAGCTGGCGTGAGAGGAGGGTGCTCCTGGTAGTGGTGGCTGGGCATTGGCATCTGCTGCATCTGGAGCTGACACGATGGCGCTGCTGAGTATAATGTAGTTATTTAGGTGTCACTGGACACTGGTCTTAACAGTTTTTTTGAGGCACGGTGGCCACTTATTTCATGTACCAGTATGTGTCCTTTCTTTATAGGTGATTTCCACCTGCTGGTTGGTTAGGGTAGGGCCAACCGCGTGTTGCTTTTGTCCTTTATTCTCTCAGCATATTTTTTTTTTTTTTTTGGTGTCACTTTGTGGGAGACGCGGGATGAATGCTACTGAGCTCACGGTCTTTGTATTTTCAATGTCACTTTGTGGGAGACGCAGGGTTAATGCTACTGAGCCCCGTGCTTGTTGGCGCCGCAGGTTTTACTCATGTATCTCACAGTCTTTGTATTTTTCAATGTCACTTTGTGGGAGACGCAGGGTTTTCTTACTTGATGGCGGATGCGTCCGCAACGTTCCGTTCTTCTCCCCTTCCTGCGGATGGGCGGGCTGTAGCAGTCGGGCAGCCAGGCAGCTGGGCCTGACACGCAGCGTTGGAGCGCGCGGCTGTAGTCTCCTGCTTTCTGTACGGGCGGCTGCACAGCCGCTGGTCCTTCTCTACAGGGGGCACACAGGCCTCCCGGTCGCTGTTGGGCACACGGGCCTGCGGGGTCGCTCACCCCGGGTCACTGGGCGCTCGGGCCCGCTCTGATATACGGGCACAATGGCCCTTAACAACTGCAGGGCACACAGGCCCACCTGGACAGCTGGGCACACGGGCCTCCTTTTCGTCTGCAGGGCACACCGGCCCACCTTGTCAGCTGGGCACACGGACCCCCTTGAGGTACGTCGGGCACGCAGGCCCTCCCACCTTACTGGGTCTGCGAGGTCGCTTGCACTGCTGGGCGCACACGCCCTCCTGAACTGCTGCCGTCACACGAGGGTACGTGCCGGCTTCTTCGCCAGTTGTTGAGGCTCTCAGCACTCATCTACAGCCATACGTAACAGAGACACACAGTCACTGTTTCTGTTAACCTCCTTTATTCACCTCTACATCGTAACTGCCTTTCTCTCCTTGTCCCCTCCCTTTCCGCCCTCTTCCCGCTTCCCCATGTGTTTCCTTAAAGGGGCTGTGTCCCTATTAACCACGTACAACATGTCCTACCTTCAGCCACGATGGGACATTTGCACTCTTTTTCCCATGATGTTTGGACTGACAGTCTTCCCTGTTTACGTGGGTTTGTAGAAAAGAAAGAACGTTTCCATTGTCATGTTCTGGAAGCGGGTTGCGTGAGGTTGGGTGTGCGATCTGAGCTCAAATGCCCTTGAGGCCTTCTCAAATGTCAGCTCTCCGGAGATTCGGGTAGCTATAGCTGGTTCTACTAACCCAACCTCTTCAATAGCTTTTCTCTGATACAGCACAAGGCTTTCAGGGTCAGCTGGGACTGAGAAGCCCGAAGCTCATCGTCCTTCTTGGGGTGGCGATAGTGAATATTACCTCAAGAAGGGAATCTGCTCCTACACTTAATTATTGACAAAGTAGATAATCAGATAGGGCTTCAGCTATTGCCCCATATGTGTTCTGAAAAATCAGACCCTCTGGGCACCTCTATTAAAAGCGGTAGTAGGGTTTTAAACACTATTTTAGCGCTTCTGTTAAATTCTTGAAAAAGGCTGTGAGCAACCACTCGTCACATGATCAGAGAGGCCCACACAGTTCCTATAGCTCGGCATCAGATTTTGATTCCGGACCTGCCCTCTTGGTCGTGGCCGTTTCGCAGCAATTGATCAAACGGCCGTTTTGCTGCATTTTTTCCGGTTTTATTTTTTAGGGGGTGGAGGGCCAATTAGGGTACATTTGTTATTGATGTTTAGGCTAGTGGAAGGGGCAGGGAAAGGTTAGGGTGTGTGGGAGGGGGGTGTCGGCACCGCCAACCCCTATGAAAAATGCAGAAAAATGCCCCCAGATGATCAGATGTCCCCGATCCTTTTATTTCCGACTACTGAGTTCTAACCACTTGCACCACAACAAGCATGTTATTCCAGGAAGACAATGACGATATATTTAAGTCCACTGACTGATGTAACTAAATTGACAGAAGGAGAGGAGAGCACTTCTCTTGACTGTAATAACAAGTATATTCTATACGAACAAAAATAGTGTTCAAGTTAGCTCAAATCGGCACATCAATGAGGTCTTTATAAAAAAATAAACAATCATTTAAATAAATAAAAAAATAACACTACAGCAAACTGATATGTTAAATTCACTGTGACATGTGCCTGCAATACACCAATGGTCAATTCAATGGGAGCTCAAACTGAATTCAGAACAGCCTCATCACGAGTTTGGCGGTAATACTATTACTGCCGCATTTAAGTGTCTGCCAAATCACGGGTTTGGCATATTGGGGGCATATCCGCTGCGATTTTTCCGATTTCCGGCTGTAATAGAGCCGAACATTCCCCATTGGGCCCAATGAGGAATGGGAAATTCCCTAATGGGCCCACTGGGGAATGGGGACTTACCGTTCCGCCAAACCAGTGATCCGGCGCTAATACCGCCGGGGCTTTGGCGGTAGAGCTAGCGCCCAACTCGTGATGAGTGATTTAAATTACTAATGTTTGATCTGATAGCAAAGCAGTCACACCCATGTGAATGTACCAATGGCTGATGTCAGAGGAGGGCACTTGTAACATGTACTAATGTTAATTCTCACTAAGAAGGTAGTGTCACACACTAGTCTTTTGGGGGAGGGGCCGGTGTTAACATACATGCCAACCCTCCCGATTTAGGCGGGAGGCTCCTCTATTGTCTATACAAAAAAAATGCTTTTTTAAACTAATAATTCTACCCCGAAAGCAATTCAATGCGAACATTCAGCTCTCCCACTTTTTTTGACAAATTATCCCTGCCAGGTGCTCCAGAATGTTGGCATGTATGTGGTAATACTGTTTTGTTTGTAAACATTCTAGATCCTATTGTGGGGCATTGGCACAGTAGGGCTTGTTCAGCAGCTTTGGTGCTATGCCACTGCTTTGAAATGCATGAGGTGAAAAGCATACGGGTTCAGGACTCACTTTGCAGCTCCGCATCCTCAGCAAAGCTGGGGTTGTCCATCAGATACTGCTGGGCCTCTGACCACGTGGTCTGGAAGCTCACATTGCTCATGCTATCCAGAATGTTCTTCAGAGCCTGGATGTTGCGCTTGCGTAACTGCTTGGCATGCTCCTGAAGTTAAGAGGTGAGGGGAACACGAGAAATATGCTGTTAGAGACACAACGTAAGGGGCCAATGGGGCACAAGAATACAATGATATCAAAGTTAGCCCCATATTAAAAGGCCCAACATGTCAATTGCAAAACAGAGGAAGTAAGGAGTGGTAAGGTGCTGAAGTAGGGCAGTTACAGTGCGACCGGAACAGCAGAGGGGGCAAGAATCATCTGATGCTCACTTTTCACTTCATGGGCCCCAGTACCTATCTTCCTAACACAGACTGCTCTATCCTGAAAGGTTAATTCTCTTTTCAGATTCCATTTTACCATGAAGACAACCTTCGCTCTGCTCTTCTAATTACACGTCTGCTCTTCTCCGAGACCATTCCCTCACAATTTAGAGTCTACTCTGGCATGTGCTTTCCTTTTCATTTATATCACTGCTGCTCTTTGCTCTCTGTCTACTCTCCAATGGAGTACCTGTGTTACCTTGCTGTCTCTGTTCTCCCATTCTGTCTTTCCATGCCCAAACCATCCCTGGCTTCTGTGCCTGTGCTCCCTGCTTGTCCCACGTCTTCTTCTTTCTCCTCCCTTGGCACCACAACCATGCTGACCTTTTGCACCACTGCTGTCTCACGCGTTCCGTCCTCTGGTCTGCCTATGACCCCTTGCTATCTCTGCTCTCCCTTGATCTTTCAACTTTCTCTTTCTCAGTATTTTCTGGGTGCGCTCTCTATGTCCCGCTCACTGGCTGTGCTCTTCCTCATTGTTTCGGCTAACCTCTCCACTCTGTTCTCCCTTGCAGTTTCTGTTCTCTACCGTTGTCATTGCTTCCTTGCTTTCTCTTGTTTGCCTTTCAGACTAAATGTTTCTTTATGTTTCTGTTCTTCCTTCCTTTTCCTTCTAGCCCCTGCTTCTGAGTGCTGTGTGTGTGTGGTTTCAGTAAATATCTCTGCTCTCGCTTTGTCTCTTCTTTCCGTTGCTGGCTCTGGCTTCATATGCTAATTCTGCCTTCCTTCCATCCCTGCTTACTAGCTACTTCGGTTCCCCCTTGGTATCTCACAGGTTCCTCTAACTGCCTCCACCCTCCCGTTGCCATCTCTGGTTTCCTCATGTGTCTCTACTCAACCTGTAAGCCTCTGCTTTGCTGTGCCTGCTCTCCTTGCGCCTGCTTTCTGCAGTCCCTTCTTCTCTGTGTCTGATTGCCCTTGCTGCCTCCAGCTTTCCTTAGTTGCCCCGTGGCTCAGCTTTCTCCACCGTTAATCAATTCATATACTTATATTTGTTTTGAGGGGTAAATGATCAGTGTTTAGCTCTCTATACCTTTTATGCTGCCTCTTTAAAGGAAGAGGGATTTATTTGCATGTCCTTGGCAGTGCAGGACATTTGAGCAGAGTGGGGTTGTTTGTAAAGGTTTAGGCAGGAAATTCACAACCACTAGCAATTTCCTTGAATGATAGTGCAGCCGAAGGAAGGGAAGATCATGGACCAATACTGTTCCCTAGTGAACAGCTGAGTAACTCCAGTTGGGAAACTCCAGTTATCACTGGGAAAAGATTGCCAACACACAACACACAGCAAAGAGCTAGATCTGTAGTTTCTTTTGTTTGACTCTTCGGCGGCATGGAGAGACAAAGGTCAGAGCCCTTTTCATATAAGTGCCACCACTCTCATCCAGTCTGTCAATGTCATGACCCAATTACAAACACTGCATACAACACCAGTCTCCAGCTCTGCCTCCGCACATTACAGCTAAACCTTGTGGGTGAGGGGTAAGGGGATCACTGGACATCACCCGTAGCTGCTATGTAGTTAGGCGCCGGATTAGAGTTTAAACTTTTTTACCACTAACTCTGAAAATTGCTGAAAGGACAATATCCAGGAGTTTTATTTTTGTATATTTCAATATTATCTAATTGGTTAGGTTGCTCATAGCAGGTTATTTGACTGGTTTTATATGAGTTACCAATAGTATTGTCTTCCTTTTGAACCACAGTCCTCTGACTGTCATTCTGTTCCCCAAGAAGCAGTGTCCGTACGTACTAAGCATACGAAGTTCTGCGACTGAACAATGGGACCAAATCAGTTTCTTGGCGAGTGAGAGGATGTCTTTTTTGTTTACATCTTTTTATGACTGATTTGCAATGCAAAAGAGCAAGAACCATAACTTGCTGATACTTTCCAGCCCCGCCCACAGCGGCCCTATGACCTGGAGACACATTGGAAAAGGCGGATCTTGAAGCATCTGAGGGCTCCCCCGCTCCATGGGGCACAACAGCTGGAGCAGATAATGGAGCTCATTTTCGAGTTCACCTGAGAGTAAATGAAGACGTTAAAAACAGCTGTGCCACCGTTATGCCTGTCTTAACACCTCCATTTGCTCTTCAGGAAATGTTTATTGTTTTTTGAAAGCGGAGGGCGGTGGCGGAACGGAAGTTACGTTTACTCCTCCCTTTTAACCT
This sequence comes from Ambystoma mexicanum, assembly GCF_040938575.1. Lineage (NCBI taxonomy): Eukaryota > Metazoa > Chordata > Amphibia > Caudata > Ambystomatidae > Ambystoma > Ambystoma mexicanum. The sequence goes on from NC_090926.1 coordinate 317,957,802, forward strand.
CTGCCTTTAAAAAAAAACTTGGTTTCACTCCAGCAGGAGATCGCACTGGTGTAAAACTAATGATTTTCTATGGAATACGCCTGCTTTTTGCAAAGAGCAGGCGGATTCCACAGGCAATCACTATAAACGTTGCTTGCCATGCGTACATGTCAGCCGATGTTTACTCTATATGCACTGCGAGTGCAAAAGAGAGGTGTAAAAATCCTTCAGGCGTCACTTTACACTTCCCTATTGCACTGCATAGTGCAAATGACAAAAATTGCCAGAGACCTGTTTGCATATAAGTGCAAAGGTAAGCGGTCCCCACCGTGCAATTTATGATTTTTGTAAAATCGCCACCATTGTGTTTGCAGTCCTAGCTGCATCCCCACCAACAGTCTTTGCATAGTACTGTGGGTGTTGATCGAAAATCTCCAAGGGAAACAATTTCAGTGCTAATCGTCACACCAGACCTTGCAAGCTAATATCCTCTTGAGCTAAACAAGATGGCAGGGTAGCATTGGGATCAAGTCAATTCAGGAGCTGTTCCTTTTGGTTTTATTTTGGTTATTTATTTATTTGCTTATTTCTATTTTTATAAAGCGCCACACACCCATGGGCCTCAGAGAGCACAAATGAAGTCTTGTAGCTCATCCAAATGCTCTCTTTGCAAATGACTCTCGATTCTGCTGGTTGCCAGCGCGAGGAGATCACTCCCAATGTTCAGAATTCTCAACATATCTCTAGCATCCCTTTTCAGCTCTGCATGATCTCCGTGCACCAGTCAGGGAAGAAAAGGACTTGCCGGAATTCCTATTTCATTTTTCTTTTCTTGGCCGCTGCCTTGAGAATTTACTTGCTTCTATGCTGTTTTGAGAATAGGTAATCCATCAGCCTCATCACTACTACCTCTGTACTGGATCCCCAACACTTTTATCGAAGGGTCAGTGGGCTTTGAGAATAATTGTTTGCTTAGGAGGTACTACTCAGTGCAGCTTTTCAACTCTACTCCTTCAGGCAGACTCTGTGCTGTATCTCTCGCAATGGTCCCTACTCACCTCTTTGAGTTATTGCCCTGATAAAGTTGGCTCCCCCGGCCCCATCAGCTCTGCATATGTCCCATCTCTGCAGGCTCCCCCATCTCAGCCCCACCCACACCCCTCCACGTGTGTAAGGTCACCTCTACCTGGTCTCCTACCTTCTCTTTCTTTGCCAGGAAAAATAGAACATCGTCATAGATTTCCTTGCGATCCCGGTCTGGAACCAGGGCCCAAACTTCTAGGTCTCCAAACATCTGCTCTGCCTTCCTGGAGAACAAGAGATGGGATTCAGAGTAGCAGTTTTGTTCCTGGTAACCAAACACAACTCCTCCCTAAAGTTAACTCTACTTCCAACACACTCAGGGGCCCATAGATCGTAGAGGCAAAGTGACAGAGAAGAGCAAAGACAAAGTGAGGAACAGGAGGCATAGGAGCACATTTGGCCAGAGAAAAGTGCGCATTAATTGAAAGCAAAATGTAAGGGAGGAAAGTACAGTCTGTGCTTGAGATCGAAAGAGAGGAGCACACAGGAAGAAGCAGCACAAAGCGACAGAGGTATGGTGAGGGGGAGAAGAACAAAAGCAGATAGAGGGACTCAAGCGAGCAGAACAGATAACAGATACCGAAAAAGCACTGGTTGCAGTAGGGAGAGCAAGGTGGGGCTGGTACAAGCATGGGGAGAACAGGACGAGGGGGGTGGATAACACATGCAGAGTGGGGAAGTGTGTGGCATGGGAGGCCAATACAGACAGGAGAAAACATAGGCAGACCAAGCAAAGCAGGTTGTAGAACAGGCAACGTGACACAGGCAGAGGTGTAGCGAAAACAGGAGTTGAGTAATCAGATGAACCCGTATAAGGCAACAGGTCAGATGATCCTGTACTGAATAAAGTCGTTTAAAAGTGGGAGTCGTGACACTGACCACTTTTAAACTCCCTTTGACCGTACAGTGTCTTTGAAAAAAAAAAGGTTTTAATATTTCAGTGAAGCAAAAGATGCTTTTTAAAGCTTGCTGTGCATCGCTCAACAAATACAACATACAGTCCAGTTTTGTTTCAATGGAATAACAGGTCTTATACATGAATCAAGCAGAAGAAAAATACACGCTACAATGTATGTAATAGAGTGCAATAAGCATCCAAACACAACCTATTTTTGCCACAGAATCTCAGGCAGGAAAAGAACACAGGAAACGCAGGAACAATTAAAAGATGATGATATGGATTCAATGCTTCCTCCTCCACAGCTGCAGTAAGCACTCAATCAGGCAAAGGCTACACTTTATTTATATCTTTCAGGCGGTGTATATGATTTACCCCACTTCAAATGGGAAACCCAAACGGACTGGGAGCAGCGGATAGGATTGAGAGAGACGCCACCTGCTGTCAACGCTGCAGTCTCTCTCCTTTGTCTTGAACATATTTTTTTAGTGGGTACTCCAGGCGGCCTCTCAGCTGTTTTATTTTAGGCAGTGAGGGATGTATAACTCTAGATATCCATGGATTTGTTTAGCCTCTCAGTTGTACTGGCAACGATTCACCCCTTCAGCACCTCTGCGGTTTTTAAAACCATTCCCCTTCTGTAATAGCACAGCAGGCTGAAAAACAACGGCGCACATGGTTATCCAGAGTAATGTCAGTAGTTAATATTTATTCAAAACCTTTCATTCATCGCTCTTTAGTGTTCCATGTGTCGCTCTAAGTGAGATGGGAGTAAGTAGAGGTTGATCCAGAGCTTCCAGTGCCTACATTTCAAACTAGGCATCACTGATGAAGCTCAATGAGGCAGAAACATGTCAGGGTTGCTTGCTATCTTGTGCTGAAGAGATGTGCCAGACCTGAAATGCATATGCTTTCCCCCTCTGGAATTGCACAGAAGACTGAAAAGAGATGCTCTGGAGGGCTAGCCAGAGCAATACCAGTGGCTATGATTGACTGAAAAGCCTTCTCCCATTTTCTAAGAAGAATGACCTAGTAAGCATAATAATAAGCAGACAATACTCCCATTACATGAAGTGGCATATCACATGATCACAGAAATGGGTGCCAAGCCACCCCAACATATTGGTTAAAACCTAATATCCTCCATTCAAAAGGTTGATAAGGTAGTCAACAAACAAGAATAAACGTCTTAGGCAGAGATTATTCTATAGGTAATAGCAAACAACAAGCACCTAGGATAACACCTCAAACTTTGACATGAAGCCTACGACATGAACCAAAACTCCACAAAACTCACAATAGCATCAACCCCAACATGAACTAGATATCCCACCAATCTCCAATGACATCATGCCAGATATTTGTACCTTGATGGTTGCCTTTGCTTGAAGGACATCAAGCAGTGTGCCCAAAGCCGAGCTGAGCGGCTACACATGGCTTGTTATGGCCTTTTGCCTTTCTTTACTATGCTTGATTGAGAAATTGATTTATTTAATTTCTTTCTGTTAAACTGCACTTTGTTGTTATTAAAAAAACCTTATATGTTTTTTTTTTACATACATCATGGGATGTTTGCTGGTCTCGCTCAGTGTCATTATTTGCATTCATGAATATGTCTCATACCTCATTTTGAACACTATTTGACTGCACTACAATTGTGCTTTCAGCCATTAGACCTTCTCCTTTGCAATGGAAGGACATCAAGCAACCATTTGTCTGTGGATCTCTTTCGCCACTGATCGACA